>NC_089833.1:1123261-2323261 GCF_035046505.1 Tiliqua scincoides | reverse complement strand
GTGCAAATTTGAGCAACCTGGGACTACCCGGGAATGGCATCAGGATCCAGCATAATTGCTGCCTCCCACTCCCTGCCTGCCCGCCCATGGTCCTGTCCTCCCCCTGCTCCCTGTCACCTCCTCCCTGCCATCCCCATGCCCTTCCAGACCCCTGCATCAGCGGAGCTCAGCCAACGTAACTGACCCCCATCAGCCTATCTCTCCAACGAGTGGCGCAGAAGTGCTTTACCGCACTTTTGTGACACTCCTGGGCCAGCGCAAAGTACTTGCGTTGGCCCAGGTGCATTGTAGGATTGCACCCTGAATCATATATTTGTTCCTGCTGTTCCCTCTCTACGATTTAACTTTACCCAGCTGGGCTAAAAAAAATATTAATGCCGACACGTATTACAAATACACAAATATAGTAAATAATCTTCTTAAAAACTAGTTATACCAGATTTATTGATATATGCTCAAATTATTATTCCATTGTTAAATTAATTTTAACATTGATATTCCCTTTCTCTCCCACTACGAAATTAGATACTCTGGTCCATCCAGAAGATGTCCCCCAAGATTTCTCTTCTGATCTTAAAAAACACTTACCATGTATACTCGCCTACAGGTTGAAAAATTTATGCCAAAAATTATGCCCCAAAGCCTGAGATCCTAGGTCGATTTATACCTGGGTCAATGCAGTGAATAGAGCAGAGTCCTCTGGGAGTTTCTGGGAGACTCAGCAGCTGACTGGTGAAGGGGGCGTGGAAATGGGCTGAGAAGCAGGAAGCAGGTGGAGAAAAAAGGAGACAGTAATACGGTATTCAGTCTCTTCTCCAGGCAGGAAGAGAAGTGAAGGCGCTTCTGGGAACTGTAGTCTGTATGGGCTGCTGCTATGGAAGTGCAGTACATACTCCCACAAAGCCTCCCCACAATTCCCAGAAGCCCCTTTACCTGCCTTCCAAGAGGGGAAATGCCTCCTTTTCTTTTGCTGCTGCCTCTGAACATTCCTGGCAAGTCATTCGCAAAGAATTTCTCTCTCTCTCTCTCTCTCTCTCTCACACACACACACACACACACACACACACACACGCACGTTTAGGGGTCTGGTTTTTTTAAGACCCCAGGATGTGATCCTCATTTCCCTCTGAAACAAGGTCCCAGGCTGCAATGCACCGTTACTTGAGCGGTGATACTTACAGGTAATTGAGCGGGTGGTGGCAGCCCAACTCCAGAGGGTCTTGGATGAAGAGGATTATCTGGATCCTTTTCAATCTGGTTTCAGGCCGGGCTTTGGGAAGGAAACTGCCTTGGTCGCCTTGGTGGATGACCTACGCCGGGGACTGGACAGGGGGAGTGCGTCCCTGTTGGTCCTGCTGGACCTCTTGGCGGCTTTCGATACCATCGACCATGGTATCCTTCTGGGCCGATTGGCCGAGCTGGGAGTTGGAGGCACTGTTTTGCGGTGGTTCCGCTCCTACTTGGAAGGTCGGTCCCAGATGGTGGTGCTGGGGGATGCCTGTTCGACACCCTGGCCTTTGAGGTGCGGGGTGCCGCAGGGTTCAATTCTGTCCCCCATGCTATTTAATATCTACATGAAACTGCTGGGAGAGGTCATCCAGGGGTTTGGAGTGGGGTGTCATCAATACGCTGATGACACCCAGCTTTATCTCTCCTTTCCTCCAGACTCCAGGGTGGCAGTTGAGGGCCTGGAGCGCTGTCTGGAAGCAGTGAGGATCTGGATGGGGGCTAACAAGCTGAAATTAAATCCGGATAAGACAGAGGCTCTCCTGGTTCGGAAATCCTCAATGCAGGTGCTGGATTATCAGCTTGCTCTGAATGGGGTTGCACTCCCTCTGAAGGAGCAGGTCCGCAGCTTGGGGGGTCCACCTGGACTCGCAGCTGCTCCTGGATTCCCAGGTGGCGGCTGTGGCTAGGGGGGCCTTCGCTCAGCTTCGGCTGGTGTGCCAGCTGCGTCCGTACTTGGATCGTGCAGACCTGGCCACGGTGATCCATGCTACGGTGATATCGAGGTTAGATTATTGTAATGCGCTTTATGTGGGGCTGCCCATGAAGACGGTTCGGAAACTGCAATTAGTGCAGAATGCGGCGGCCCGTGCGGTCACTGGAGCTAGGCGGTTTGACTTGGTCAGCCCGCTTCTCCGGGGGCTACATTGGCTGCCCATTCGTTTCTGGGCCCAATTCAAGGTGCTGGTTTTGACCTTTAAAGCCCTATACTGCTCTGGGCCAGGCTATCTTAGAGATCGCCTACTCCCGTACAATCCAGCTCGTCCTCTTAGGTCATCAGAGAAGGCCTTTTTACAAGTGCAGCCGCCTAAGGAGGTACGTGGGGCGGCGGCAAGAAATAGGGCCTTCTCAGTAGTGGCACCAACGTTGTGGAACTCCCTTCCCCTTGACTTGAGAATGGCTCCCTCTCTGGTGACTTTTCGGCGAGGCCTGAAGACCTTGTTGTTTAATCAAGCCTTCTGAGTTCATGGCCTTTTTAACATCTTTTATACATCTTTTAGTTGCTTTTTACAGGCTTGATTCCTCTAAGTACTGCTGTTTTATGCTCTTTTATTCTGACTTTTATCTGACTACTGTTTTTATGGGTTCTGCTAATGTGTTTTTAATGCATTTTTAACTGTTTGTGAAATTATGTTTTAATCTGTTTTATATGTTGTTAGCCGCCCTGGGGAAGAGGGCGGGATAGAAATAAAATTTTATTATTATTATTATTATTATTATTATTATTATTATTATTATTATTATTATTATTACTTAAGAGTAACACCCATGGAAAGCACTGGGTCTGCTTCTGGGTAAGCTCAGTCCTTGTTGCTTGTCTCCCAATTGAACTGAACTGCACACTCCCAATTGTTTTACATATAACATGTTTTATGTTGCATGTTATATGTAGAGCCCCTTTTATATGTATATGTTATATGTAGAATCACTGGCTTAGCACACGAGGCACCTTAAAGAAGGATTTGACTGATGGTTCTACTGGTATGTTGTTTACAGGCACTTACTCTGATAGTGTTTACACAAATGCTGTGAAGACCAGAATTTTAAAAGTTAATGACCAAAAATGCATCTTATGATCTTTTATTGTATTTTTAATAAATTAGAAACTACAGTTTTTAGGTAACAATTACTGGAAGGTTATTTTCAGGATCTGGCTTCAGGTAAAATCAGAGAAAATTATAGTCAGATACACCCCCCCCCCTCATTTTAACCCCCGACTTATCCGAGGGTTGTAGAAAATTCCATGTTTGGGGCTCAAAACCTGCATTCGGCTTATCTGTGAGATCAACTTATGGGCGGGTGTCTGCGGTGATTTAGGGCCCAATCCTATCCAAATACCCAGCACTGGTGCAGCTGCAGTGCAGCCCCAAGATAAGGGGACCAATGTTCCCATACTTCAAGGAGGCCTCTGTGACTGACTCCCCACCACAAGATGCAGTGCATGCCCCATTGGCACACCTGCACAGGCACTGCAAAACTGGATAGGACTGGGCCCTAAATCGGTTTGGCTAGATCCTACACTTTCTACATCCAGTTGCTTTTTGGTGGTGGTGTTAAGGCTTTCCAATGTGTGCCATATATTAGCCTTGCAGCAATTAACAATATTTTAAACCAAATCTGTTTTTTCTAATTGACGATCTTGCCTTTTTAACAAAACAAAAGAATTCTGTGTTTTGAAAATAAGATTAGTATTCTGAAAAATCCTAAAATTAAAGACTTCATATATATATGAAGTTATAGTCTTCCCCCCCAAGTTTAAAGTTTGTCTCCCCCCCAATGCCATCTCCTCATTTACGCCATTTCTCACCTGTGGGCACATTCTGACTGCTACAATTCCCTGAGGTGTGGCGGGTGGGTGTGTGGGATAGGATTTGCAATACCCAGGCTTTGGCGTACACTCACAGGAGATTCGCTTAGCCCTCCCCCCCTCGCTGGCATTCAAATCCTAGGTGAAAATGGCAACTGTGATGTAGTTTGCTACTTTGCAGATTGTTGGCCCTCCTTAGAGGACAGAAATGTGGGCTAGAAGTATTTAAAGAGATATGTTAAAAACTGACACAAGCACGTGTAGGCTGGTGGGCTACCCTTTTCCTTTTGTGACAGCTAGTCGCTTTTGTGGGTGTCGCAAGGCTGTTGGTGCAGCAACTGCTAACATGCCAGCCTCTGCATTTCAGATTGCTGTCCAAAAAGGCATGAAAGCTGACATGGGGGCGCTTGCGGCACTGTGCGAGAAGGCAGAGAATGATATCCGCTCCTGCATCAACACCCTGCAGGTATGTTGGCACACCAGTGATCTTCATCCATCTCCTGCCCCTTTGCTTACCAATGCAGGAAAAATCCCCTAACACAATGATGCTTTGCATGCAGAAGATCTCAAGTTCAGCCCTTTGTCTGCAGGCTTGGCATCCATGGACTTTAGTATCTGGGGTGCTGAGCCTGCAGGCGGAGGGCTTCAAGGACCTCCCTGGTGTCGCCAGAAGTGCCTTCTGGTTGCATTCAGGAGGTCCTGTGAAACCCTCCCCATGGATTTTGTTATCTGCAGAAATCGGTATCCAGGTGGGTCCTGGAACAGATCCCCCATGGATACAGAGGGCCCATTTTATCTCCAGGTATCTCTGCCTCTGACCTTGAAGAGCCTCTGCCAAGTCAGGGTACACAATAAGGGCACAATCCTAACCAGGTCCATTCAGAAGTAAGTCCTATTTTGTTCAATAGGGCTTATTCTCAGGAAAGTGTGGTTAGGATTACAGCTATCGGGCCCAATCCTATCCAGTTTTCCAGTACCAGTGCAGCCGTGCCAGTGAGGCATGCACTGCATTCTGTGGTGGGGAGGTAATCACAGAGGCCTCCTCAAGGTATGGAAATATTTGTCCCCTTACCTTGGGGCTGAATTGTGGCTGCACTGGTGCTGAAAAGTTGGATAGGTTTGAGCCCTAAGTGGACTATCAGCCTAGTTTAGCATGAGGCATGTATTTCTATGACAGTGCCATACAAAGACCCAGCTTTATTTGGGTTTTGCTTTGGAGCCATCCTGATCCCAAGGTCTTGGGATGGGAAAAAGCACTGGTACCTATAAAGGTGAGATATCTTTCCTCAAAGGAGAACACTTGATCAAAAGGTGGGGAACATGGAGGTTAATCAGCAAGGAAGGGAAACAGAGGAAATCGAAGTCAGTGGTTCGAAATATGAAAGGGCAGAGATAAGTATGGGCACATCACGAGAGGGGGTTTCAAATTGGTGAAGCAGGGCAGAACAGAAATACAGAAAGGAACAAAGCCTGCATCTTAACAATATCACACAATCAATTTTTATACTCATGGGGAGAGGCAAGGAACTGCTGAAGCTGCTGGACCACGTTTCACTACAGCCATGAACTCATGAAAATGCTTTAGAGAACAAACCTCCCTTTGTGTGGAGTATGGGGATAATTGCAGTGGACTGCCTTGTAGGGGTGTTGCAAAACTTACAAAAAGATAAATGAAAGCCCCACCAATGGGATGCTTCTTCAGCTGTGTCTCTGATTACTCACAGGCATTGACCAGATGCTTTCAAGCATCTGTAAGGACTAGAAATGCAAGGCCCCCTTCTTTTTGGGTCATGGAAGTTAAGATTCTCAGGATGTTCGATGCTGCATACTACAATTTCTCTCACAAGAATCTTGATGTGTTCACACCACTTGGGTGAAGGGTGACGTTGGTGGCACTGCAGCACTTCCTGCCTCTTGTCCTCTTTGATATGTCTGTAACTCTAATCTCCCTTGGTCCTGGTTCCAGTTCCTGCACAGCCGTGGCAAGAAAGAATTGAACTCAAGGATGGTGCAGACCACCAGTGTGGGTTTAAAAGACCAAAACAAAGGACTCTTCTCCATCTGGCAGGAGGTTTTCCAGCTCCCAAAAGCTCAAAGGTGAGGTGAGATGAGAGAATCTCTTCCAAGTCGCTCTAGGAGGAGAAAAGTTAACTTCAAGCTGCCCTGCCAAGAAGCATCTTAATACACTTTTTAATGAGCACATGTACAAAACATTCAGAACTTAATTGGAAGAACTGGGGAAAACCTGGCCACATTTTTTAGAAATGAGGTTTTATCTGCATTTCATGAAACAATGAAAAAAAATCATGCAGTCCATTGAAAAGTTTTGTGCTTCCAAGATCAAGTTCCTACTCTGGAGTTTCTTGTCAGACTCAGTACTTCCTCCGGAACTTGCCCTATTTAGTAAGAAGGTTCTTACTATTGGCCTTGCATGTGATGAATTAGGTGCAATGACTTTAGATTAGCCTTTCAAAACCTTGAAAGTAAGGCTCCTTGATATAGAGCAGCAAGTCGCTTATGATAATGCTTCTAAGGTTTGTTCCCCACTTTATTTTCAGCTTCCTGTCATGTTTGGCAGGAGGCCTGAGTACCTACATCTTTTGGAATGTCCCCGAGAGCGAAGGACATTTACCCTTGCAATGCTATCTCCTCGGAATAGTTATTTGGCAGATTGAGAGGGACTTCCATTGAGGAAAGACTACTGTTGTGGGTTGGGGTGTGTGGAATCAGTCTAGCATATGCCCATTGTATCTGAACCTACGGTCATGCTATCTTACTCCAATTCTGGACACTTGTTCGGGCTGGAATGACCTGGTTAAAACTCAGTATGTTCATGGTGGGGGAGAGTGGATGCAGGGTTATCAGAGGTGTTGGCCAGGTATATAAAATTGATAATAAAGAGATTCACCTCAGTGGTGGTTCCCAACTGTTGATATTTTGATATATCTGATTTTAACATATGATAAAGGTGGATCTGGTTTGTTAATTGCGGAATATATGTTGTGCTCTGTCTGTAAATTATGAGGCTCTTGGGGCAGGGCCTCTGCTCAGCTTGACTGGCCCTTTAAAAGAGCCCTGGGAAGGCCTCAAGACTGGCTCTGGGAGAAGGGGTTACAGCACTCAGGTCCTCTTTCCTGGCTGGGCTGTTTCTACCTTGGTCCTGGGCACAGCCCAGGTCCTGGGCACAGCCACCCACCTGCCAGCTTCAGGCCAGCCCTAACATCACTGGCCTCCTGACTTTTGTAGGGCCAGCTACCCTCCCCTTCCCCTCAGGGAAGGTATAAAGGGCGGTTCCCTGGGAGCAGCCCTTCCCTGGGCTTAAAGGCCTCCCCCTGTGCTGCTCCCACCTCCTACTGCCTAGCTTTCCGACCCTGGAGCCTCCTCTTGAGGTAAGGCGGGGGCCGGGTGCAGGCTGGGGACCCCAACACCAATTTATTATGCCAATAAAGGTTCTGATATGGGTATTGAAAAGTTTTGTGGCCCTTTCTTGAGCCTTGTTTTCTCAAGGAAGTGCGGAGGGGAAGGTTTCTTCTGCTCAGGTCCGCCTCCCAAAGTGCTCTTCTGATTGGTAGTTGTTTTCCAGTCAAGTCACATGTTTCTGCCCATCTTCCAGTGGACATATTTTCTCTCCCTTGACCATTCATCCTCATACTTTCATTCCATGTCTCAAGGCAGAGGATTGGAGCGGACCCTTCACTTCCAACTCACATCCTCACTGATGGGGGTGACTACCTTTTCAGCCTCGCAGCTGGCAGCACTTCCCTGAACGCTGCCACTCAGAGGTTCCATCGCATCCTGCATCTCAGCACATCTTCTGGAGAACATGAAAAGCTCACCCAGGTCGACTTCAGTTTGGACTGTGATAACCTGCACCTTCATTAATGTGGCCAGTTAATTCAGATCCTTTCCTCTCCGTGGCCTGCTTTGGCCCTACCTTCCATTTAACAGTTGGGATGGTCATGATCACTCCATGGCAGCCACAGCTATTCAGCCTCTTGTTCTACTAACACCTGTCAGTTTTTTTTAGTCTAACTTCAAGCTTCTCTGGGGAATTACTTTCAATTTAAGATACTTCAGAAATAATGGATTTTTTCTGCTTCATTTAAAGTCATTTGTTTGGCATATGTGTGCAGTGTATTCAGATTTAACAGATTTTTGTCATTAACAGACTCTGTCCCCCCAGTTAGTCTGTTAAGTCAAGGGTTCACTGTATTAAAAGTGGAGGCATATTACATCATTACAAATACTGTGGACAAATACTGCAGGACTGTGAATTTGAACGTTAGAAAAACTTCTTTTTCAAAATTTATGGTGATTTTATATTTGGGGCTCTAATTCCAAAAATGGCATCAGTTTTGCCCTATCATGTCTAGTTTTGGAGATGTGGCATAGCCTTGTTAGTGAATGGTTCAAGCTGTTTCCTCTTGAGGAAGCCTATGCCATGGCTTCCTCACAAGAAAGCTGCTTGAATCATTCACTAATGAGGCTATGCTGTATCTCCAAAAGTAGAGTTGATAGGGCAAACCTGATGCCATTTTTGGAACCAGCGCCCCAGAATAGGTCTAACTTTTTTAAGACAGCAAAATGTGAGTTGGCCTGTGTAATTTGAATGGAACAGAAACTTAAAAAACAAAAACAAAAAAAACCTACAACTTTTCCTGTTGTTTTGTCTTTCTGCCATTTTTCAGAATATAGCTCCTGTAGAGACTTGTGCTGATTCTGGAAGTTTGTTTAGGCTCAGATTTTGGTGGATCTCTGCAGGGGGTGCAAAGGCACGTGGCTGGGCAGTAGTCCCTGAGGGTGCCTGACCATGGGTGGGTGGGTTCAGAGACCATCTGCCCATGGGCAGGGGTGGTAGTGTTCCCTTTTTTTCCTTCCTGTAGGAGTTCTTTCTGGGTTGAAGCCATCAGCCACCTCTCCACTCTGCTTCCTTTGCAGGGTTTGTACGACAACTTCCTGAACATGAAGGTGAAGGATTCGGGCCTGGGCTCTGTTGGCTTGGCCTTGGAGTGGCTGAGCTTTGTGGATCTGGTGAACAAGGCCGTGATGCAGGGGCAGAACTTCCAGCTCATGCGCTACTTGCCCTTCCTCCCTGTCTCCTTCCACTTGCTCTTTGCGGCTTCCAGTATTCCCCGGCTAGCCTACCCCAACAGCCAGCAGGAGGTAATGCATTGGGGTTATTAGACCTTTCACATTCCTGGCAGAAGTTGCAAAAAAAAAAAAGCTCCTGAACGTCTCACAGATAAAGAAGTCTACGTTGGTTTTGCAAATACTCCTTTCCTTATGAGTTTTTGAACATTTTGTGTAGGCCTCCACACTGTGATGCTAATTCCATCTTGAAAACTGAGTTGGGACTTGTCTGCTTTTGTTTTTCACCCAGGCCCTGGCAAAACGGACGCAGATGCAGAACCTCCTTGCTTCCATGATATCTGGGATTACACCAAACTCTCGAAGCCGAACAGGATCCCAGGCTCTCATCCTCGAGACCCTTTGCTTCCTCTTGGATATCATCTCACCAAAGCTGAGACCAGTAAGGAAGTCTGCTGTGGTTGAATTCTTGTTTTGTTTCCTCTTGTGAGATGCTGACCCAAGAGGACTGTCTTTGGTAGCACAACAAAGACTCGCGCAACCCAGGAGACATATGCTAAGCCCTGCATGATTCAAAAGTTGTACCTTGGCTTTATCTGCCCCATGGCAGGTGATCCTGGGTTACGCCACTGAGATTGCTCAGTGAGAGTTACTTGGAACTTGTTACTGGCACAGAGTAGTTACTTGAGATGTCGTACAGCCCACCAGTCTCTTGTTGCCTGTGGCCTAGTTCTTACTAAAGTTAACTGGAGTCTGGGCTGTACATCTGCAGGTGAGGGCTGGCATGACTGAAAAGCTCTTCCAGTTTAAAAAAAAAATTCCTTCCACATAGAAAACTAGATTTCAAGGAGAGAAGTTCTAGCATAATCTTCTCCATGACATGCTAGTTGTCTGAGTGCAGGGGCTTTTTGTAGTATGAAGCAGTGATGCCCCCCCCTCCAGTGGGGCAGCCCAGACATCATTGGTCATCTCTCCGAAAGAACTGCAGCTTGAACTGGACAAGACAAGATTCCTTATCTTTTCCAGCTGCCTTTAAAGGTGGTCTGAGAACGCCTGTTGGTGCTTTGCCCTTGCAGGGCTGGGTTTTTGAGCATATGTGATCCTTCTGAATCTGGCTGGCTTCTGGTAGAATCGCAGGCTCTTTTTAGTCTGCTGGGTCAGGATTAAGTCTCTCTTGGGTCCAAACAGATTTACTAGCAGTAGATTTACTTCAGCCTTCAGTAGAGGCTGAAGAGGAAAAGACAGATCTCTTTCCTTTGCACAAATGGTTTTGGCAGACTTCCTAGTTTTATGTGACCATGGAGAGTTGCACAGAGGTAGCACAAACAATTTCTCTTTGCACCATTGGTCGGAGAGGGGCTGGCATGCAGTGGGGGAGTCTGGCCCCTGCCTTGCACATAGAAGGCCCCAGGCTCAATGCCAGAAAGCCTCTCCAGATAGGACTGGGAAAGACCCTTCTGTGCCTGAAGCCCTGGAGAGTTAGTGGAGACGACAGTGACCCAGACAGATGAGTGGTCTGACTTGGTCAGTGGCGGCTTCCTGTGTCGTCCTCCTGTTCAGGTGAACACCCAGCTCTACAGCCAGAAAGAGAAGCAGCAGCTGGCCGAGCTGATCAGCACCATGCTGGCCTATAACCTCACTTACCACCAGGAGCGCACCCCTGATGGGCAGTACATCTACAAGCTGGATCCGTGAGTATCCACCCACTTCACTGTCACCTGTGCGAAGGGCAAAGCCTGTGGGGTCCTCCCTGGTCGTGTGAACCCACCATCCTTGACAAGTGTGGCTTGTTGCGAATGGAAGGAAGGGCTGGCCTGTAGCATTCAGTCTGTTATACTTCATACATGCTTCATACATGCAGGTTTCCAATTAGCGAAGCTGTCCTGGTCTCTGTGGGGGCCAGAATTACATCATTGCAAGGGCTGTGGGAGAGGGGGGTGCATTCTTTACAGGGCATCCCTCCAATTTTATCCCTCTTTTTCCAAACCAAGTTCTGTAGCGGCCCAGTGAGATTGATCTGATTAGTCCCTCAACGCACACAGTTGCTTAGGGCATCAGTGATGTTGTACAATGGGCCCTCCTTATCCGCAGGCTTTGCATCTGGATTTACTTACCTTTCATATTAATTGCCATGCGAAAAGGAGCTTAGCCAACATGTTCCTGAGAGCTGCGCGTTATATGTCAGAATCCTATGCGTGATTCAAATGCCGTGGTTTGGTCACTCCTGATAATATCATGTGATGTGCCCACTTTGTGTCTTGCACAAGACACAGCATAGTGTCTTGGGCAGATGTTGGTAAGTCTAGCAAGGGAAAAATGTCTGCACCCATCCCATATTGTGCTGCCTAGATAAGCAGGTGTGAATTCAAGCAGTTCTGCACCATGTATTCTGGTCTTGGGCTGGGCAGATATGCTGGGTCCTGCCCTCAACTGCTGACAAATGTCATCTACTCCCCTGGCTTTTGCTGCCTAGCAGGCCTGGCTTGAACAACCTTTGCCATTGCAAGAGCTCAAAATGTGAATGCTGAGGTTCTGGGAGGCAGAATTCTGCATCCAAAACCACATTCTGCACCTTTTCTGTGCTTCTGTGGAATCCCAGCCTCCCCGCAACCCAGTTCATTGCCTTGTATTCTGTTGCTTTTGCCAATTTACATTTGAGAGGTTCTGAGCAGGAATCTCGTTATGGATTCTTAGAGATTAGCCGGTTTTCTAAGAAATTGCTAAGAAGCAAATATTTAATTGCCTTTTGCTTTTTTGACCTTGGGACACCTCTGAAATTGGCACCAGCACCCTCCCTGCAATTCCTACAGGCATTTCTTTCTCTCTTAAAAAAAAAAAAAAGAAAGCGTTTTTTTTAACTTAACTGCTTTCTTGATTTTCATCAGATACCTTTTCCAAAAAAGACTGAAATAACACCAGGGGAAGGGGTGGAGTTAGTTGCCCCATGTAGCAGTGTGAGATAATCCGGACAGAGAAGAAATTCAAGGATTCAGCTTAAATTCTCTTATCTCTTGGCCAAAACATCTGGGTTTGTGCCTGCTGCTTTTTTCTGGCCCTCTCTGAGCAGATGGTGCAAACATCCTCTTCAATTTCTGGGCATGTCGACTTTAAACACATCACCACCAACCAACCTCCCATGATCTGTCCCCTGCTTACTTCCTCCCCACTGGCTTAATCAGACTTGATCCTCTTTGACTTGTCCCAATCTGTCTCGTCTCTACTGATGTCTCTTTCTCTGTGTGTATCTCTCTCTCTCTTTTAAATTTTTATTTAATGGAACTCATAGCTTCTTGCTATTTCCTCGTACAGACTGGGCATCCCTTATCTGGAATTCTAAAATCCAAAGTATTCTGAAGCCTTTTTGACCGCCAGCATGATGCCGCAAGTGGAAAATACCACACCAGGCCTCATGTGACGGGTTGCACAAAATTATTTAAAATATTGTATAAAATCATCTTGAGATTATGTGTATAAGGTGTATATCAGGGGTGTCGAACTCGTTTCGACAAGTTGACTCGTTTCAAAGTTAGCATTCATGGTGCCTGCTGAGCGCCGGAAATGACATAAATAAGCAGGAAGTGATGTCATTAAGTAGATGATGGCCAGAAAAAAGCACTTTGTTCTCACCTAGAAATTCATTAGCTGCAAATGGCAGAAGAGAAAATGTGCAAATCTTGTTAGCACTTTCATGATATAAGAGAACTGGTTAGTATTGGGCTGTTAGTCTAGTTCCAAAGTGGCTCTTGTAGGATGGAACTTAAGTCACTAGAAATGTTTGAGGACTCTGTGGGTCAATCTGGTTCACTAGTAAATCTACTGGTGAATAATTAGGAGTATGAGGGCACAATCCAGAGGTCCTCTTGGGCTGGTGCAAGTCATTTGTGCTGGCCCGGGTGGGCCCAGGAGCACCTCCTTGGGAGTTGGAAAGATGGGCGCGCAGCGGCGTACTTGCCTGTGGAGGCTGACACAAGCCTCCGTGCCAACAGAGGCACTGATGCAAGTGCCAACAGAGGCACAGATGCCAACACAGGCACAGATGCAGAGGCATCTGGTGCAAGGCACCAGATGGGCCGATGCAAGGCTCTGGGGTGGGCAGGGAGGAGGCAGGAGGGGGGCATTCCGGGGCAGGGGAGGGTGGGCCCTGGGAGTGGGCAGATGTGGAGCGGGAGGCAGGGCTGGCAGTTATGCCGAATCCCAACCCGTTCCTGGGGAGTTTGGAATGTCTTCAAGCTGCTCCGCTCTCCTTGGACTTGCGCCACCTCTGGAGGTGGCGCATGTTTGAAGAGACCCATTGGGGCCAGGGAGGCTTACTCGGCTTACTCGGACGTAAAGGGAAAAGATTCCCCTTACCTCTGGCTGAGCCACTTTGGGCCCCTATCCCACGCTGGGTATAGTGCAAGCCTCTTGGCTTGGTTCCAGCACAGGATACGATTGCGCTCTGAGAGTGGTGGTTTGTTTTCTTTTCAGACCAGTCAGTTCTGCAGAACAATGCAGTGGTTGTCTGCCTCTTATTCCTTATAAAAACCTGCCTTTGAATTTGTGCAACGACTGCTGGCAAATACCACCTTCTTGCACTTTGTTGAAACTCTTTCTCTCTGTCTCTATAAAAGCAAGAAATGTGATCAGTGGTCTGCCAAATCATGCCCAAGGTTAATATTGTTCGAAGCCTCCTTTTCAGTCCAAATCCCTTGCCCTTACCCAGTGGGGTTAGTGCTCAGCGTGTGGGGTCCCCCCCCCCGTATCAATTAGCTGTCTAGGCTCTGTTCCCATCCCCTGTGCACATTGAGCTGTCTCTTTCCAGGAATTGTTCCCCCCCACCACCTCCCTGCCTTTGGTTTCTCCCCTTCTACGAAGAGAAGGGGAAGATCTGATTTGCTGCTCCCCCCCCTCCTGCTCCACTTCTGGTCAGGAACTCTTCATCAGCCTCAAATGTCTAGCCAGTCCCAATCGGATTAGAGCAGGCAAAACAGCTGCCTCCTGGCTTTTGACAGAGGTGCAAAGGCGCCAGGAATGGCTCCCGTTATGCTGCTGCTGACAGGGCACTAGGATGCTGCACCCCTCGCTGCCCCAATGTTTCAAGCCCGCTGCCAAGAGACTTTGTTCATCACCGACTGGGGGGTGCCCTTGGTGGTTGCCCTGCTGCTTCTCGGCCTGATCTACCTCTTCATTTACCTGCCGGCCAGCCTCCAGCAGTCCTCCACAGATGAGACAGTGAGGAATGTGACGGAGAGGTACAACCTGGATGCTCTAGGCTTCATCAAGCAGTGAGGGTCTTGTGGGTGGTGACCCCCTTGCCCTGGGAGCCTCAAGGCTCACCAGTAGCCAACCCTTCGCCTCTGCAAAGTGATTCGGAGATGGGCTACAGAACCACTGAGACCTTCCCTTCGCTGCCAAGCTGGAAAGAAAAATGTATCCAAGAGAACAGTTTGGATGCGGTTCCTTGAAGGGAACACATTTTGGGGGTTGCACCAAGGGAGACCACCCTGAAGGAAGTCCTCTCTCATTGGACTGACTCTGGCACAAGTTTGTGCTCCTTCCTCTGACTTTGCAAGACTTTCACGGGTCGCTAAGCACAAGTCCCTGCTGAGTCAGTCTCTGCGACGGGGAGGAGGAGGTGCAGCAGGCACGAGGGAACCTGGTGCGAAGTTCTTTGCAGAGCAGCTGAACAAATTGGCCTCACCTGGTTTTGCCAGGGCAGCAAATGGCCCCCAAGACCTGCCTGTGGGCAAACAGACTTTTCAGCTTCTGAGACAGAGGACAACTTTTGAGAGACATGGGAAGGTGGCTCTTGGTTCTCCTTGGAGAGGGTGTTCCTCTCCCCTTCTTCCATCCCTTTCTTTTTGAGACTTTGTAACAGAAGTGGGGACTCTAGGGTTTGATAGGGACGCTAGGGCCTGTCTGGCTAAAGAGGGTTGGTCTGCTTATTGCAATGAGTAAGCAATGAGTAAGATTTTAGTTAGACTTTTTTCCTCCACAGGTCTATCAGCTGCAATGCAATTATAGAATCAGTTTTCACACTTCTAGCAAAATTACACTTCCTTGCCTCCCCCCTCCCGCAAGTTACAATTGGAGACAGGCTATACCCTTTGCCCTCCAGTGTGTGTGTTTAAGAATTTGGAGAAGGCTACGCACTTTTCCATGTGACTTGCTGATCTGGCCTGCCCACTGATTGGGAGGAAGCTCTTCCAGAGCAGCAACTCACATGAGAACAACAGGCAGTTTCTCCAAAAGGGTGCGGCAGGGAGGAAGCACTGCTCCAGTTGCACTTGGTGCAGAGTTAACTATCTCCAGTGGGGATTAATTTGGAAGGAAACAGGGACTCCTTCAGAGGTGCTGCAGGCAGCCCCATCGGCAGAGAGACGGCTCCCAGGAGCCTTCAGAGTATTTTAATGGATTTGTTTCTGGGTGCATTCTAGTGGGCCGTGGCCCAGAGTTGGGAAGTATTGACTTCAAGCATCAGATCTTGTATTTCTTGCTAGCATTCCCTCCTGGGATTGAGATGGACATATGTAGCTGCCTTCCGCAGACCTGGCTTGTGGCCCACCCAGGTCAGCATTGTCTGCTCTGACCACCAGCACGCTTTCCAGCATTTTATACAGAGGTCTCTCCCAGTCTTGCCTGGTGATGCCAGGGGTTGAACTGGGGACTTTCTTCAGTCCAAACAGGTTTGAGGACCGGGTGTCTGTCTAAATAAGCAACCTAATAATAGTAAATAGAAGTAAACCATTTGTTGGGGAACAACAGCAGGATTCATTCCAAGGAGCAGATCCCTGACATAATGGCTACATTCACAGCTCAAGAAAACAGGAATTCTGCTGGGTCGTGCTAGCTGAAAAGTGGACAAAGCGGACTTTTTGCTTTGATCAGTGTTTGCCATCCCCAGCTGCTAACAATGCAGTTGATAACTGTAAATAATTTCCTGCTGTTTAGCATGGGTTTGGATCAGTGTAAGAATCCTAGTTTGTTTGTCTTTTGTTTTAAACAAAAAAGCAAGCTTCTAGTTCTCAGCTTGTACAGATAATGTGCAAAATGGGCAGCAGTACCCCCTAAGTTACTTTGCATATCACAAGTGGCTTGCCTTTCTAAACCTCAAAACTAAATGCCCTGAAATCCCAAATCATGGGTTTAGATTGGGCCTGTTTGGTGCAACCACCTTTCTGTGGCTTGTGTCTGTGGCCTCCAGCTGCCTGCCCTCTCCATTAATTTACTTCTGTTCACCTTATCCACATGCCACTCCTCTCATCCACCAGTTCTGCAGTACCTCAAAATATCACGCTTGATTCACAAAGTATTAGGAGTGTCAGGCATGCAGCTCAATTTGGCACTGGGGTGTTGGTTTTCCACAAGTCTGTTTAAGAGGTGGGGGGGGGAGTCCACTCTGCAGAGTTGATGGTCCCTAGAACAAACTAGCTATCTACAGTCTGTGGCCAAGAGATTGGTCATCGAGTAGCGGGCACTCTGGATTTGGGGCAGTCCCAGAAGAAAGTTGGACACCATCACTTTTTCAAACAGAGAGGAACATCTTTGCAAGGGATCTTGCCTTTGTGTTGCCCTCTCACACAACACCAGAAATAGGGGACATCCACTAAAACTGTCAGGAGAATCAGAACAGACCAAAGAAAATATTTATTTAGTCAGTGTGTGTTCAGTCAGTGTGTGTATTTAGTCATTAATCTGTGGAACTCCTTGCCACAGGATGTGGTGATGGCATCTGGCCTGTATTCCTTAAAATGAGGATTGGATAGATTGATGGAGGAAAAGTCAATTGCAAATTGCAAAGGAGAGAATCGCAACAAGGCTGAAACAAAATTTCACAGCTTCAAAATCCAGTTGGACTTCTTTTTTTTTTTAAGTGGGGTCAGGTTCATAATTGGGCAAAAGACTGCTAGTGCCCCTCTAAGTTCGTATCCCACAAGAGAAGCATCAACAAGCCCTTGCTTTTGTCGCAGCTTTCAAAATTCAGATTTTGAAAACCTGAATTTTCAGGGTCAGCAGCTGAAATCTTGTTTTGGTGGATGAATGAATGTTATGGGTGTGACATGAAGCTTCACTTGCAAGCAGAGTCTATTTGTAGGCTATTATCCAAAGGCCAGTTCTTTTTAAGTGGTGCTTTATTGAAGCTTGGTGGTTTGTGTGTATGAAATGGGAGTGACAACATTGTGCATTTGCACAATCTTTTTTTCCAACTCCACTTGGCACTTTTCAGTAGATGTCAGCTGTGACATTTAAGGCCGTTTATTTGTCCTCTCTGTTCCTGCTTTCTGTATTTAAAAAAAACACAAACTAATTTCCTTCTTCTAAGTATCTGCTTAGAACCCCTGAAGACCAATAAACTTACAGTCTTCAGACAAATTGTTGGTGTCTGTGTCTTGGTTGACTCCTCCAACCCTGTGTTGATTAGGATTTATTTAATTGCTACCTATTCAGAACAATTTCAGGTAAATATCAGGCTTAAAGTGCAAGGAGTCTTTCAGTTTAAAAACAGTTCATTCAACAATTGGCCACAACAAGTCTTGCGTTCAGGGCTCAGAAACACCTGAGTGTTGTTGGGAGCAAATTCTTCTCTGAGTGAGTTTCTTTCCCTCTCTCACTGTGTACCTTCTTTGTCGCCAGCCTCCCATCTCTATGGCATAATCCCTGGGAATGTTTGCAGATATTCCAGCTGATGGTGGAAAAGATGAGCAATGGACCATCAATAACACTGGACAGTGCACAATTTGCCTCTGAAGTTAAAATAGCTCCTCTTTACTGATTTTGATGTCTTGAACAAAGAAATGACAATGAAATCTGTTGATTGGCTCTAGTTTAGGATAAACTAATGTATCGTGTACATAGGTGATGGGTAAGAAATGGACACTTTCCAGTGTATGTCTGTGAAACACTGTCACGGTCTCTCACAAACTTCCCTGATCCTTGAAGAAGTCAGGGTGGGGGATAGAGTGTTTCAAGATATACTGCTCTTACATTAGACAAAGGGAAACATGAGAGCTTTTGCTTGGCACTCCCAAAGCTTCAGACAGATACAGATAAAAATCGGTGTTGAATCAATGGTGTTTGTTTCTTTAATGGTTTCTCTGCCCTAAATCTGTTCCATTGCAAACCCTAGAAATGTGGAAGAAGTTTGTAGATTCCCAGACCTCCCCACTCAGAAGCCGCTGACCTACCAGGCCAAGCAGCTCATCGCGAGAGAAATTGAACTGGAGAAGATGAGGCGGACGGAAGCTGTGCTCCAGGTGCAGAACTCCCACCAGGTAGGACGCTTGGAGGCTCTTGTGGGTACATGGAAGAATTTTGGGGAGCAGGTCAATCAGATGGTATGTCAGTTGAGACATGGGCAATGCAGTGGGCCCTCCTTATCTACGAGCTCTTTGTTCACAGATTTGAATATCCATGGAGGCCATGGATAGAGGGCCTCAGGGGACCTCCTGGATGCTACTGGAAGTTGCATCCAGGAGGCCACTCGCAACCTGTGGAGGGCCGGGCTCCCAGCTAAGTAAGTGTGGTGCCACAAAGCCCCCCTGTGGATTTCATTATCCGCAGAATTTGGTATCCATGGGGAATCCTGAAACTGTACTTGCCTCCTCCTCCCCCCCATTCACCCCCAATGTAACTTGCATGCAGATGGCTTTGGAAATGTGGGTGTATCTGACAGCCATTAATATATTCAAACCCTCCATTCTTTTGATCATCCAAAGACAACACAGAGTGGAATTGGGGGAGCTTAGCACCAAGTTCAGAATTGCCCCTACCAACTCAACTAGAGTCTTTTCAGCAGCGTGGTTGTCGCAATCTTAGGGGGGTTTGGGGTGCTCAGAGTTCTTGGTTCTTGAACCCTAAAGCCCTCAAGGCCCCCCCCCCGTCCAGTAGTACTGCCACCACCCTGTATGTGCCAGTGCCACAGTCCAGGGACACTGAGACCCTCTAGGCTTAACTCTATCCCTTGCAGGCACTGAGCTCTTTCTCTAATTAAAGCTTCAGTCCTCAAGTTACTAGACCTCAATGAGCACTTGGTAGTTTGCTGAATGGCTAGGCAGGATTCTGAACCTTTGTCCCCAACAGACAATGAAACAACTTGGTAAAAGATTTTAGTTTATTAAGTACATAAGGTTACATAAGGCAGCAAATGCTAGAGGCATAAACATCTAGGAAAAATAGCAGCAATGAAATAATAAAGCTAGCTGGCTATCTCTATTAATCCCTATCTCTCACCTGGGTCAGTTACTCTTGTAGATCTCTTAGCTCCAGGCTACCTGTGAGGCGAGGTGCCCATGGTGGACAATGGAGCTCACAGCGTGCAGGTTGTTGCACCCAAAACTCTGCCCAAGAAGAACCGGACACACCCCCTGGGCACTCATTATTATACTTCTCATGCTAATAGTACTGAGGTGACTTCATACTTATTTAGACTGTCCAATCAGAAACTTTTGAGGACAGAACCTTCTCGGAATGGGTCTGGTTGCTAGTTCTTACCCCTCCCAACTGGAGATCCATAGCTGCATTCCATTCCGCTTGATCAGGCACCCCTCAGTCTACTGAGGTGTTAAACATTCCAGTGGGTTGTAATTCTTGTTGTCTGTCCTTTCTAGCCAGCAAAGGAGAGACAACAATCTTTTTGTTTACTCACATTCTTGCAGCTAGGAACTGCTAGCAACTTCTCTGTTACTGACTTAGTTTGGTTCAGGCTCCACATGCTAACCGAGGCCTAACATGTACATATTCATGACAGCGGTGTAGCCAACACCCCACAGGATCCTCAACCTGCATTTGGTCTCCATTATCATCTGACTCTGTATGACTCCGTGCACCAAGCAAAAGGCATGGAACCTCCACAGCTGTGATTTTCATACTGTTTAGGGCAGTTTGGGGGCTCCTTGATAGCTTGTCTGTGGTTCCTTAGGGATGAAAGTTTCAGTTGTGGCATGCAAACATCCCTGAAAGGCAGTTTCCCCAATACTGTCACTCCAACCAGTGGTTCCCAAACTGTGAGCTGTGGCTCCCCAGGGAGCCGTGGAAACTAACCAGGAGCCACAGTACCCTTGTGAAAAACCTGCCACCCAATCCAATGCATAGGATTGTGGCTCTGGTGGGGAGAAGCAGCCAATGACCCAGTGGGTCAAGGGATCCATCAGCTGAAAAGTTTGGGTACTGCTGCTCTACACCTTCACCTGTAAGGGGGGAGTAGGGTTTGTTCTTCGGGTCTGTGCTCATTTTGCATAGAATAACCTCACAGTATTATGTGTGGCTAGGGCAAAAAGAAAAGGAAAGCCAGTGCTGCATGGTGCAGGCATCTTGGCAAGACCACAAGACCACTCAGAAGCCAGGCGTTCCCACAGGTGGACTGCAAGAGCCTAAAAGATCAACCTTCGGTAATTTTAATTAGCGCTTCTGATCAGATGTGTCCCAAGGGGGCATGACACTAGGTGTAGCTGTCACCCCTATAGCATGATGTCACTCCATGGGCCAACCTTGCCCTCCACATTCATATAAGTTCACTTCTGGAACCGCTTACCTGGTTGGATGTGGTCCACAGCTTTTCCAGTTTTTGCCTCTGGTCCGTGCTTTCCTAAAGGTTGGGAACCTTTGTTTTAGACCAGGGGTGTCCAAACCATTGAGGCCTCTCAATGTGGCCCTCTGGGAGCCCCCAGTCTCCAGTGAGCCTCTGGCCCTCCAGAGATGTGTTGGAGCCCACACTGGCCCAACACAACTGCTCTCAGCCTGAGGGCAACTGTTTGACCTCTTGTGTGAACTGTAGAATGAGGGCTCCCTCCACTGCTTGGTGTTTCACGTCTGTGATGCAGTGGCGGCAGCAAAGGAAAGGCCAACCTTGCTTTGTGCAAAGCCTTTTATAGGCCTTGAGCTATTGCAATACCTTCATTCATTCATATAAGTTCATCTTTCATATATTGATTTATGTAAGCTTATGTAAATTTATTCAAATTTGAAATGCAAATTAATTCTTTTTTTCCCCAGCCCCCGACACAGTGTCAGAGATGATGTGGCCCTCCTGCCAAAAACTTTGGATGCCCCTGTTCTAGACAGATGTTGGGGAGGGACAGAGTGATAGGCTGGCATCTTGACTTAGGGAGAAGAAGCTCTGGGAACTCTGAAGAGCAGATGTCTGGGAATCTCTGGCCACAAGGGGGCAGCTGTTATCCATACAGTACCATCTCCTTCCATGAACCATTTCATCTGAAATTTGCAGAAACTGAACCTTTTGAGAATCAAAGCATTTCAGAGCAGCAGCTATTCCCCATTCTTCACACTGGTTAACCTGGTGTAGAATGGGGAATAGCTGCTTCCAGCAGCAGGTAATTGGCTCAGGAGTAATTGAAGCCACAGAAAGCTCTTTCCACAAAAGCTGCGGTTTGGAGGGAACAAAGAGCAAAGGAGGTGATGCACTCATCTGGACCACCTAGTTTAAAATGCAGGGTGCAAGCTGTTGGGGTGCACTAGGTTCCAGAAAGCAAAATTATTAGTTGGGAAAAATCCAGGTACAGGCATACACCCCCATAGCTGTAGGGAATCCATTCCAGACCTTCCTGCACATGTGGAAATTGCAGCTAAGAATTTGGAAATTGCAGCTGGTTTGTTACCCTAATAGTAAAGTGGACTTTGCCCCCGCACCTATTACCTTCCTTTTTCTTCATTAGCAAACAGGCATGTTTCTTGCTTTTATGAATGCTAGAACAGGAACAGGATGTGCAGGCAGGCAATCTCCTTCCTATTAACATTCTTACTGTGTTCTTCTAGCATGCAAGTTGCCTGCCTGCAGGTTGTGTTCCTCTTGAAGTGTCTGTAAAAGCAGGAAATAAGCCTACTTGCTAATAGGGAAAAAATGTAGAAGGTGATAGGCGCAGAAAACTGTGGATAACTGAAACCATGAATACCAGATCCACAAATACGGGGGTGGGGGGGTGGGATGCCTGTATAATCACAGCAGGAATGTTCTGCTGCTGTCTCCAGTTTTTATCTTTTCAGTACCAAGATGGTACTGAAAATACAGGAAAATACAGCACATACTTGTAGTCCGAGCTGTGTTGTAAACATCTGGAGAAGCACTCAGAAGCCATAGAGAATGTGATACAGGGGTCGAAAATTCAGCTTGCTGAGAATCTTTGTTCCCTGTGTTGTGGTGAGGTGTATTTTTGAAAACATGGCCCTCCTTATCCACACTGAATATCTGCAGATGCACGACTGGAAGTGTCTTCCAGTTCTGTCCAGAAGGTGTTCTGAGGCACAAGGAGGTTGCGTGCTGCCTCCCCATACCCCAGATGGCCTCCTGGACACTTTTACAAGGCACTTCTGGTTTGTTAGTGTGGGCCCCCACAGATTTCATTATTTGCAGAATTTAGTATCTGCAGGGGGGTCATAGAACAGATCCTCATGGATTCTGAGGGCCCATTTCTAAATTGTGAATCTGTGCTTGAAAGTGCAAGCAGTGCCTGGTAGCAGATAGAAATGTCCAGTGATTTGGGGTGGAGCATTTCATCAGCAAATTGAGAATAAATTATCCAATGCAAGGAAAATATGCAGATCTGTGGAGGTTGCAGAACTGAGTTTTTCTTGCCGCAGAATTTCATCTTCATCTCCAGCACAGAGATTTGGCTCTGTGGCCTGATCCAAAACAGGCTTATGAGAAGTTTTGCTCACTTGTTTCCCAGCCTCCCATCTTCAGAGGGGACTCACTTGCTAACTAAGTAGGCCAAGGATTGCTGCTTTAATTAGGTTAAAAACAGGTTAGCGGGGAAGGGAGCAAATTAACCTGATTAAAAGGGGAAAGAAAAAATAAATCATCACTGCTGTAAGAGAAAATGAATGGAAAGGAATCTGATTAGGTTCTAAGGGGATATACATTAAGGGCGCAATCCTAACCCCTTATGTCAGTGCTTTCCAGTACTGACATAAGGGCAATGCAGCACTGAGGGAAGGGTGCATGTGAAAGGGTGCTTTCACATTCCCTTATTTTGAGGAGGCCTCCCTGAGTGACACCCAACTGCAGGATGCAGCACACGTCCCATTGGCACTGCTATGCCAGTGGTGGAAAGCACTGACATAAGGGGTTAGGATTGCACCCTAACTTGAATCAAATAAAGTATTAACAGCCCTCATGTGATGAAACCATTTAAATATGACTTTTTTCAGATGAATTCTGTAGGTTTTGTAGGTTTATGCACAGCGTAAGCAAACCAGTTGTGGTTGAAGCACTGGACCTGCCATGTATGTTTCTAAGCAGATTTCAGCAGGAAAATGGCCAGGGTAGGAAGACAACTCCCCCACCATGCCCTGCAGTTTGCATTCCTCCCCCACTCTACCCCCAGTTTATATTTCCAGGTGAGGAAAAAGAGAAAGGTGTCCCTGGGAGAGTGTCTCTTGATATTTCTAGATAATTGCCCTAAAAATTATTCCACTGAAATAAGCACACCTTTACTTGTTGATGCTGCCAGTGAATTGACTAGACATTGGGCCTGCTTTGGGGCCCAATCCTGTGCCATGCTAGGGGGAGGGGGAGAGTGTTGCACAAACCAGAAGTCACTTCTGGAGCAACATTGAGTGCCCTGGAAATGGCTCTGTTTTGCAGCACTATGGCAGGAAAGGCTATTTTCTTACTTATTTTGACTTGGTTTAAAAGCAGGCCCCAGTTTCCATGCATTTCGATATCCATGGGCTGGAGGACTCAATTGAACCCCTGCAGAAACTGAACACCAGCTGTGCCTGCACATTTGGTTTGACCTGGTCCAAGGCAGAGGAAGATGGACTAATGTGCAGCACCCCACCTTGGGCACTGGGAGAACTTGTCACAGTTCTCTCTCCTGTTCTTGCAGGCAACAGAGATGGGCTCACTGGCCAAAGGAGGAGACCAGAAAGCCAGCATGGAGCCAGCACTGCCCAAACCCAGGATCCAGAACCACGAGCAGCGGCTGGACCAGATTGTGAAGAGAGCCACGTTCAATGAGAAGGTGACGGCAGACTGCCAGCGGGTCAGCTGTGGGGCGGGAGAGCACTGCCCAGCAGGTGCATTTCACCACTGCATGTGTGGCTGATGAGGCTGTGCTGGGGCCCTGCTCTCTGTCTTGTTCCGCAGCCCATTGGGATCCTGCCCTTCAGATGCTCTGCTTGAAAAGCAAGTCTCGCTTCTTGCAGGGTTTTTGCTGGACACCCTTTTGGTTTGTGGGAAAGGCTGTTCGTGATCAAGGACCAGAGCGGCCCCCCTTTTCCAAGCTGGAGAGTAGCTGCTGCGCTCCTAGCACTGCATTGTTTTCTGGGGGGCTGGCTGTTGTCAAGAGCAGAAACGTTTTCTAATCCTGCTGCTTGTTTGTGTGCTCCTAATCCATATAATGGCAGACAGAGGGAGAAGGAGCAGCCCTACAGCCCCAGAGCTTGCAAGAGAGACCTTTTGCTTTTCTCTTTCTCCCCTGCTTTTTAAAATGCCATTCACACACACACCTTGAGAGATGGATTTGCTGTTCCATGATGTCCTAGTCACTGGCTTCCGAGAAGATCTCTGAGGTCTCCAAATCTTGGAAGGTTTGAGGAATAAGGCTGAGTATTTGCAGCAAACATCATTCCACTTTCTGGATTTCCCCTGGAACACATAAGTTTTATAAGGAGGTATCCCCATGGCAGGAATGTGCAGTAGGTGGGGAGGCAGGTGAGGCAGAGCCTCCCCACTGGAGTCCTTCGAAAAGCGCTACCACTATGTAATATGCCCAAGCACCCACAATCCATGCGCAGAGCCCTGTGGCTGTCCTCTGCCTGCTTAGGGTATGCTGCATGCCTGCTGTGGCAGCTGCAGTGTGAGAAAAACTGGCCACAACTCTAAATATCTCTGTGCTTCTTTTGCTGATGACGGAAAGCCCAGATAAACAGGAAAGGGTGATCTCTGTCGATGTTGGGAGTTGTCCTGGACCAGACATTAGCAGACAAGGTGCTAATCAAGGAGAAAGAACGACAGAATTAGGCCCACCCTAAATCCATGTGCTCAGCTTGGGAGCTTCACAACTCCATTTAATGCTCTCCCCCAAAGTGACAATAATCCTATTGTCTCTTTTGGGTGATTGTCTCTTTTGGGTGATTTGGGGAGAAGGCTCTACATGTTTTCTGAACGGCATCTGTTTCTTGTCACAGCCAGAAATGGATTTCTTTGGCCGTGTCATTGTCAAGAAGATGGTCCTTCCTTCGGCAGGTATGTTTCTGGGCAGAGCTGGCCAACAGGCGGCTTGGTTTTTCTGAATTGCTTTGAGACCCATAAAGGAAATATGCTGTGTATGGGACTAAGAATTTCTGGTGTGTTGCACAACTTTGAAGACACTTTTTGCAAGCCCTGGAACCCACTTCCCAGAAAGTCAGGGTGCTGCATGTTTATCTGAGATGCTTCTCATGTTCATAGAGCCACAGTCTCCCACTTTTCCTAGCTGCCAACTGTAAAAGTTAAGTAGGTTTGAAGCTGGCTTAAATGTGTACCTTAGACAGACTCCAGAGCTTGCCAGTGTGGTATTTACAATCAGTTCTACACAAACCTGCTATCTGTATCTCTGTTCTCATCTGCTATGCAGAGAACTTCTGGAGGCTACAGGAACCTTCAGAATGGTGCACGCGACCAGCACTGACCCCTTTAAAATGGCTGGTGGAAGCTTTGGTTGGCCATTTTAAAGGCGTCCATGATGGTTGTAGTTACCATTCCAAAGGTTTGTAGCATTCAGAGATCTTTTGGCAGTTCCTGCTTCACTCTGCTGGCTCTCTGCTGGATTCTTCTGATGGCAGGTAAGGTACCCCTTCCCCCTGGGGCACCCCTTGCACCTAAACTCATTGATCCTATGGGATCAATGGTTTATTATCTGTGAATTAGCTGTCTGCTAAGGTTTCCAGGAACCTAACCCTAGCAGATGAGAACTGACTGTATTTGCCCTGACCTGCTTTTCTCCCAGTATTAAATTCCTTGTTCTCCTGTATCTGGGAAGTTTCTGCCATCCTTTAATTTCTCCTCCACAGCCAACCAGGGTCCTGAGAAGAATACACTGGAAAAGCAAATTGGAAAGGCTGTGGGGCAGAGTGATGTGTGGTTCCGGTTTAATGAAGGCTTTTCCAATGCAGTTCGGAGAAATATCTATGTGAAAGATTTGCTCTAGCAGTTAAAAAACTGTAAGTGAAGCCATGAAATCTTCATGCAGGGAGCACATGGGGGTGAGGATGACACAGAATTTTCAGCACTGCAAAGAATTTTGACGTTACTCTCACATTTTGTACTGAACTTTTTTCTTTTGCTAATAAATTTGAGACACGCTGTAGTTTCACTTTATTTTGTTTATAAATCCTTGCTTGTTGCATCTGCTTGGCTTTTTTACTGTAAAACTATATCCTACAAGATACAAAAAAAGTATTTAAAATAATTGAAAATTCTGTTATAAAAGTTGTGTGATCTTTGACAAGTATAGACAAAAAAAAGACAAATGATTACAGAAGCAGAGGAGGGAGCTGAATTTGGAAACTGCAGGGTTTGTTGTGACTCACATTTTTGCTTCTTTTTCCCCATTGTGACTGTTAAATCTGTTTTGGGGCTGCTGGTATTCCTGTGCAGGGGGGGGGGGAATCTCTTCCCACAATGACAATCCCACCTTGTCAATGATTCCCAAACTATGTGCAGCAAGACGGGCCAAGGTGGTTGTTCGGAAGAGGTATGCCACCCTGTTAGATATGTCCATCTATGCCCCTCAATAGGCTTCAGGAATGATTCTGCCCAATTCTGCCAGTCTATCTCAAGGACTGAACACAGCCACACCCTTTGGTCTCATCCCTGAATCTGGACTGATGGGATAGAGGGAGGCACAAGGAACTGGGCTACTTTTCAGTGCAGTGGGGAGACCTGCCTGTTTTGTGAGCTGACCAAGGAATATTTGAGCACTGAGCAAAAATATCCTCTTCTGTCTTTGCAGTTGGTGCAATGGGGAGGGCAAAATTAGCTTTTTTCCCTAGGAAAACTAGTGTTTAACCTAGCAGTGGTCTTATTTGGTTTGCTTCTATCTCAGAAGCCCCTATCTCAGCAACATGACATCATCACAGAGCATCATTCCAGGCAGCTGTGGGGATTTTTAGTTGTTTTTTTAAAGGCAGCCAGTAGCCAGTGGAAGCAGGCTGCACTGTTGCCATGAAACAGGGTCAACATTGAAAACAGGTAAGTGTGGGGCACCTCTCCCCAATTCTCTTGCTTCCACAACAGCCCACATTTCAAGTCCAAAGTTGGTGCCCCAGGTACCAAAACTATAGGTTAGCCCCTCTATATAAAACCCATTGCTCTACCAAAGGAGTATTGGTATAGGAAACTAATATTATACATTCAATTTCATGCAAGCTTTAAGTATCTCCAAAGGAAGCCTTTTCATCAGTGGTAGTGTGTGTGGGCAGGGTGCAGGATGTGGTTTAGAGGATGGTGCATTTTCCTTTCTCCACCCAGGGGTTGTTCTTCATTAGCTCTGGATTCAGAAATGGATCTTCAGGAATTCCATCTTCTATCCACTTAAGAAATCTGGAGGGGAAGAGAAACCAAGGTCTTTCCTTGCCTCACTGTTCATGCCAGCCCGCGCTTCCTACTGCTTCAAAATTGAACTTTTAGCAGAGCCAAATGTCTCTACAAGGATACCTGAAGCTGCCATAGGTTGTCAGATCTTTGGCCTCTTGAGAGCCAAAATAGTCTATTCTGGTGTTCTTCAACCTTAGGGTTGTGACCCCAATGGGATTATGAAGCCTCAGTTGTGGGATCACAGCAATTTACAGGAATGAAAGAAGGTCGAAGACCACTGGACTAGAGCACTACCAAGTAAAGGGGGAGGTATCAGGTACCAGGAACCAGGATTGTGTTCCAGTTCTGCTCAGCTTCTTAGCAGTTGTGCTAAAATAGCTGTCACTAGTGCCAGGCTTCATGATAACTTTCTGCTCTCCCTAATAAGAATATTTGGTTACAGTGCTGGGAGGGTGCTACAGAGGTGGGGGGTGGGATTGAAGTGGGTCCCCAGTCTCTTGTTTGTTTGTTGGGGTCATTTCCCGAAAAAGGTTGAAGACCACTGGTCTATTATGCTCTGCCTCTTGGGCAGAAAGTGATCTTCCCTCCAGGAAAAACATAAGAAGAGGACTATCCTTGGGAGGCAAGTACTTAGGAGGTAAGCTTCATTTAAATGTTATTGTCATCCAAGAACTGGAAATGGTAGTATTGAATGCTGAAAACTGTCTTAGAGCCTTACAGTGCAATCCTGTGCATGTTTACTCAGAAGTAGGCCCCAGAGTCCATTAAGGCTTTACTCTCAAACAGGTACAGGATTATAGACTCCAGTGTCAGATGCAGTGTGACACTGGTGTTTTTTCAAGGCCTCTTGTGGCTTATACCAGCTGCAACTAAACCCAAGACAACTCTTAAGGCCTGCATACTGGATCATGTACAGTGGGCCCTGGGCATCCGCAGGGGCTCTGTTCCAGGACCCCCCACGGATACCAAAAGCAACACATAATTGAATCTGCAGGAGCGCCCAAGCAGCTCCCCCACAACTTACCTGGAGGCTGCGCATGGCCTCCCAGCCTCCTCAGAAGGCTTCCCAGACACAACCAGAAGGCACTTCAGTTTCACACAAGTGACTTCTAATTGCATTTGGGAGTTGTTCTGGGATATGGGGAGGCTACATACATCCGTGGAGGCTGAGCCCACAGATTAGGAGGGCCCACTGTATTCTTTCACTGCTGCATCTGCACATACAGAATAAAAAGAATGGGCATTCAACTTATTTTATTGCCCACTTGCTGCAAGAATTGGTAATGCAAAAGACCAGGGGGAGGGGGCAGACAAGGGAGAATGCAGGAAGGGCTTATGGGGGAGAGTGAACAGGCTCAGGCTAATATAACACAAATATTCTTATAGAACACAATATATTCTTAGAACACAATAGAACTAATAGAACACAGCTAGCTAAAAGAACACAATAGCTAATAGAACACAAATATTCTTAGAAACGACAACTGAGGCGAAGGTGAGACGGGAAAGCCTCTCAGTGCAAAATTACAGAACTTGCTGATACGGCTACAACAACCATTGGAGTTTATGGCACTTTTTTTAACCCACAGAAGTGATTGTCAGTTTACCTTATTTCTTCATGTCAATTTCATTTTTAAAAAATACCTCTAGGAAGCCCAAGCAACATGACAGCAACATCCTTCTTCCCCTGCTGAT
Source organism: Tiliqua scincoides (assembly GCF_035046505.1). Lineage (NCBI taxonomy): Eukaryota > Metazoa > Chordata > Lepidosauria > Squamata > Scincidae > Tiliqua > Tiliqua scincoides. The sequence continues at coordinate 2,294,150 of NC_089833.1, read as the reverse complement.
CCCCAGAAATGCACTCCCAGGTAGATTGCCTCTGAATGTGGAGGTTCCACTAGCCATCATGACTACCAGTCAGCACCACTCCACTGCATGAATTTGTCCAGTTGCTTTTTAAGCTCATGGCCACAAATTGCAAGGTTTATCTCCAGGTGGCTGGAGATTTATTTGGGGGGAGGTATTTTTAAGTGAACCCAGAACCCCATCTTGTGCTTTCTCCCCTTTTTGATGCATGATGCTGCACCCACAACTGTAGATCAGAGAGCAGCAGCCTGTGGACTCACTCAGGGATGGTTTTTGAGGACATCTCCCGCTTGTACGCCAGCTGGTACTTAAGGCTTTCAATCTCCTTCTTCCACTGGGGAGCTTCCCATTCATCCATGGGGACTGGCCTGGGTGGCTCTTCTGGTCAAGGAAGGAGAAAGACGTGCAGACCTGGGCAGGAACAACCAAGGAAGAAGGGGGGGGGAAGAGTGTCATTGCCTCATTCCTGTCATTTCAGAAACATCTGGTGCTTTCTGCTACAGTTTGCTGCCATTTTATTTACACCTCGCTCACCAGCACTGCCAGGAGTAACACAAAGGCAAGTCTCTGCCTCCAAAGAGCTTACAGTTTCTTTGGTTAGTTTTAAAATATTTACATTTTGCCATTCCATCCCCATCAGAGCAACTGAAATTTACAACAGCGGAAGGGAAGAACTTCTAACAAAAGATAGCTGGAGGTTGGGCAACAGGCCAAAAACTGCCCTCCCACACTGAGACCCATTACCTCTGCTCCTTTGCATCCCTTTCCCTGGATTCAAAAAAGCAGACCAGGGGTATCAAACGTAAGACCCGGGGCCCAGATTTCTGCCCCCACAAGCTTTTATCCGGCCCTCAGGCTCTCAGCTGCTGAGTAGTGCTGAGGTGTTACTGCTGAAAAGCAGCAGACATGAAAATTGGGCACCCCCATATCTTGAAATATGATCAAGATTTGGGTATTTTCTCTTCTGTCATTTGCAGTTAGTTTTTTTGTGAGAACCAAGTGCTCATTTCTGGCCATCAGCTGCTTAATGATGTCACTTTCTGCTTAATGACAATTCAGGTGCCCTGAATGCTAACTTCGTCCCTCTGTATAAAATGAGTTTGAGATCCCTGCTCTACTCTCCTTCACACTTCCTCTTCCACTCTGTTTTCCTTTTCCTGTTCCCTTCCTATTGGCACGGAAGAGGGTTCTCTGCCATGAATACTCCCTCAGTGGCCTAGATCAGCCCCTTCTTTAATCCCCAGTGGCGAAAGGCAAACCATCCCTAGTTGTTGTAAGGGCTACTTCCAACATAACCTACTTGAAGTACTTTGTCTGCATACTCAGAAAGGGCTTGGCAACAAATAGATCATTGTGGCTGTCATTAGCAAAAGGGCATGTGCCCAAACTTAAAAATGAGGAAATGGGTCTCCTGTTTTAGGCCCTACTAGCTTTGATGGGAAAAAAAAATGGGCTGACTTCCTTTGGGGAGTGAATTTTGTGGTTTGGGCTGCAGGAAATTGACAGGTTTCAACTTTCAACATGAAAGTTGAGTGAGAAGTTGGTAACCTGATCCCAGCATCTCCTTCTTGGCAGGAAGTGTTAAATGCAACAGTTGATGCATGTGGCCAGGAAGTGTTGGCAGGAAGTGTTAAATGCAACAGTTGATGCATGTGGCCAACGGGCATGGAGAGCTGCTGCACCTCCCCTTGGCACGGACTGCATCACCAGCCACAGAGGGCTGAGTGCAGATGTGGGTCAGCCCCTATTGTCTGAAAACTTCTGCTGTTTCCTCTGTGGCCATAAGAGTGGGAGGGTTGCCCTGTGTGGATATCCCACATTTGCTCTTCCCAGCTGGAATTTCACAAAAATCAATGACCACCAAATCTGTTGTCCCTGAATCCACTTAGAGCTTTAAAAAAAAAAAAAATTCTACCTCCTTCCACCAAATGATGATTTGCTGGATGATTACAATCCACAGATGATTGTAAACCCCCACCACTAAAGTCAGCAAATATTTTCAACAATAAAACGGCAGCAGAAATAGAAACAAAATGCTTTTGATGTGTCCAGAGGCATGAAGAGCACTCCCAAAGCCTGGGCACCAAAAGCTGTCTTTGCCTGGTGCCCAAAGGCTAGCAGTGCAAAGGTCAGGGGGGCTCCCCTAGGGAGGGAGTTCTGCAGATCGGACATTCCAGCCAGACCCCCCAGGAGAACACTAGGATGGGGGCTGATGGGGAATCAGGTGTTCCTTTTCCTCCCTGGATCTCATTGGAGGGGCATACAGATTCTTACTATGGTGGATTTGGAGAAATAGTGTTTGTTTTTCCTCTTTTATTGTGAATTTCACCAGTGCTGTAGGTGAAAAAGCATGAGACACGCCTCCCTTGTCTGTTTTTTCCTCTCCTTTAAAAACAGCAGCCATGGGGAGAAGCAGAGGATTTGTGGAGGGGGGTGCTTCAAAATCATACACCCCCAAGGTACCACTAGGGCAGCAAGACATGACCATCTCACTCAGCCAAGCTTCAGGCTGCAGCAGTGCTGAACAGTGTCTTGGTGAAATCCGAGTCCTGCATTCACAATGAGGACTAGAAACTCTGCCTGAAACAGTAGAGGGTCTCAGAAAGCTGAATTCTGATGTTTACTGGGTTCTTTGCACAGAATAGCAGTGTGCCTACACCAGAGTTCTTTTGCCAGGAGGCAAGGGCTTGAGGCAGAACCCTTGGCCACCCCACTTCACCAGCTGGTCTGATCAACTCCAGACCTTGTCAGCATCAGACCGACACCTCGGCCACCTGGAGCTGGTGCTGCCTGGAAAAACGCCAAGCGGGAGGAAAGTGATGCTTTGGCCTCCTATCGTCCGCATAGTTAATCTTGCTGCATTAGCGTTTGACTATCAAATCCGATTAAGTGCTGGGGGGGGGGCAGCAGCTGCTCTTGTCCTGATGGAAATGAAAATTTAATCCAGGTGCAAATGGCTGTTAGGTGGGAGCCTGTGGTGGTTGAAGGTCAGGAGTGGCAAGGAGAGAGCCTGGCCTCTCCAGGGGAGGGGTGGCAGGCAAAGGGTCCACTGACTGTTTACTAGTTGCAATGGCAGAGAAATTTTTTGCCACATGAGAGTGCAAGAATTCCTAATGCAGACTCTTCCAGTCTGTGCCTCCTGGCTCCATCTTTGAGCATCCCCCCCCCACATTGCAATGCCAACAGCTTCCCCCGTCAAAACAACAACAACAACAATAATTTTATAAATAGAAATAAAAACAAGCATTTTCTGTCAGTTGCAGGGGCCAGCTCAGGGCCAAGCCTAACAAGGCAAGGCAGCCTGATCTTGGCTACTACTGAAGCTCTCAATGGCCTGGAATGGGAAGCCCTCCCAGTTGGATGGATTCCACCCCTATGGTCAGCAGGAGAGACTCTTTCTTCTCCTTACAAGCCATGATGTACAACTTCCTGGTTTTAGAATTAGGCTCCCTCAGGTGCAAGGCAATGGCCACAGGATGCAAGTATTCTTCTCTGGTGGGCCACTGCAATACAGGAAGCTGGACTAGAGGAGTCTTTGGCCTGATCCAGTGGGGCTCTTCTGATGTTCTTATGTTCTCTTGCTCCTTCTAAGGTACCATGTGAGAGACAGAATGTGAGAGTAGGGGCTATTTGCTCATGAGCCCTTTCTTGGGCAGGCACTTTCCCGGCTTTCCAAACAGAACGGCAAAGACTTGTGCAGAGTCTGTGACTGCGGCAGGCAAAAGCCAATGGCTCACAGGGTGCTGTGAGGAAGTGGGCAGCCAAAAAGTGGGGTGTGTGCCTGTGAAACGCCAACATGCTGGTGCCTGATTCAGAATGAAATGGCAAACATCCGTGTCACTTGAGAGCACTTCTGGTAGCTCCCTTTGAAAACCTTTGATCCTGCTCTGCCTATCGCAGAGCAGCCACCCATTTCTGGGGGACTGAACTTTTAGCAGGTCTGTCTTAGCCAGGGCCCCTTTCCATTCATAGGAGTTGCCAAGGATGCTACTGGGTTACTCAACTGCAGCAGAGGGGGCAAATGTCCATGCCAACCTTCAGCCAGTGCCCTAAAAAAGGGCACCGCCATAGGATTCCATCCCACTCTCGCTCAGTTCTCTAGGGCAGCAGTTCTTATGTTGTCTGAGGTCATGGACCCTTTTGAGCATAGGATGAAAACTGTGGAGTCCCTCTCCAGAATATTTTTAATGCCTCCCCTAAAGCCACCATCTGTGGATCCCACATTAAACACTCCTGGCTCTAGGGCCTCATCTGCACAACTTTGTCTGGACTGTACCACTTCAGGCAGGGGATGGAGGATTGGATTTCCCATGCTGACTGCTCCACCTCAGCAAGGAAAAATCCCTCCACACAGAGGATGAGCTTTTTCTGATGGTGGAGCCCCTTCCCTGAGCTGAAATGATAAAGCCCAAGTACAGGGTGACCCCCTTAGTGAAAATCAAGTCATCTGTCCCTACAGAGAGAGAACTCGGGTGACCATCAGAGCCCACCTTCTGTGGAGCTGTGCACTCTGTTGATAGAGCCCTCTGGCTGACTGACTGACAAGGTCAACAAGGGGCTTCAGACCCTCCAATTGTTCACCAACAGCAGCTATAAAAGATGTCAGCCAATTCGACTGCTGGGGAAAAGAAAGCAGGGAAGTTTAGATCACATAATGTTAGAGCTGGAAGTAACCTTGGAGGTCATCTAGTCCAGCCCAGGCAACTGCAGCACCCTGACGGGGCAGCGGCCCAGCAACCCCACTGATGCCAAGGCAGCACTCCTGGACGGTTAGCATGACACTTCAGCAAGCCGCAGCCATCTCAGTTTTTCTTGTAATATCTCTAAAAAGGCCCCTAGATTCAGGTTTTGGTAATATTCACATTTGTGAGTATTTAATATTTAAAATTTAATTTGTGAATATTTAATATTTGTGTGTATTTAATCAAATAATTAATTACTTGGTTTAAATGGAGTGGATAATCAATTCACTTTTAAACTGGTTCTATTCTATGCATTAACACAGAATGTTTTTTAAAGTCATAATGTCTACTGCGGGCTAGGCTGCCACTCCAGCAGCAGAAACACACCCACTGCATGTAACACATGAGCCCAGAAGCCCAAAAAGAAGGGTGCCTTTAACCAGTGGATGCTTTTGATGTTGAAGCACAACTGACACCTCTCAGAGTTCCCACAGTGACCCTTTGAGAGAGAAAAAAAAGCACGCTCTGCCACAGTCCAGGGACCATGGGCCACTTTCTCTGCTAGAGAAAATGGCCAAAATGCCCCCAGTGGGTTGCATCATGCTTGGTGCATTTGCTTGGGGGGTGGGGGTGGGGTCTGTTTCTGCAAAGCTCTCTCCCCATTTGGGGGAATTTTACTTTTTTTAAAGGAGAATGAGCAAGGAATGATACAATTAACCTGTTGCCCAAGTTATTCTCGTGCACAAGCTGCAAGGAAGGTAACTCGCCAAGGGGCAGTTGCAGGGTGAGGAAACGACATGTAGAACCTGCCATTACTACAGAATTGTATCTTATTATACAAATATTTGGTCCTTGTTGAACTTTGGAAACCAGGTTTCCTCTGATCTGCTCTTTCCAAATAAAGGTCATTCAAGAGAAAGGAGAAAAGGGCAAGAACACACACACACACACAAACTGCAATTGCTCTAATACCTTTTCTCTTCTGCACTCCCTGGACAGCTTGTGGTTCCACAGACTTTTATCAGAGCCTGATCTGGGCTACTTGGGCTTCTTCTCCAGACTGATGCTCTTATGCCCTTCAGTATTTAGAGAGACAGAACACTTACCTGAGCCGCTCAGCTCCTGCCCTGAAGAAACTAACCCTATTGCTCTGAGTGAAGGGATCTGGGTTTGCATCTACGGCAGATGCAAACAAGCAATCTCCGGTCTGATTTGATTGCAATTTGAATGGTGTTAATGCTTTTTGGGGCCAAGTGGAAAATGCAGCCTCGCATTTGCTCAGGGGAAAAGTCAGTTTCTAGGGCAGGGAGATGGCAGGCTTATCCTGCACCAAATGCTCCAGAGCAACATCAAGGCCTCAGATCCACTTGGTCCAAAATGTCCCAGGGCTCAGAACCTCAGAATCACACCTCAGAACTACTTGGTCCAAAATGTCCCAGGGCTGCACCCCTTTTCATGCTTTAAAAGGCAAGTCACCCCAGGCCTTTGACTTTCCACACTAGAAAAGCCTGCCCAGAGTGGGAGACATTCAGGAAGATCTTTTTGGTCAACAGGAACATTGATTACTTTAACTACCACCCCTCTTCTTTTTCTTTAGGTTACAGGTGAGTGGGGTGCAATATTCCCGAATCAAGCTAGAGATGTCCTGGGGTATAGAGAGCAAAATAGGGATGGTTTCAATTCCGGAGAGTACTCAATAAAACTGATTTCTTAAAAATCAGCTTTAGAAGATTTCAGGTGCTTCACTCATAGTCCCAGGGCATCAGAGGAATTCTGCAACTTGAGAAAGGATTTAGTTTTCTTTCTCTATGAGGTCTTCATTCTTTTCAGATCTGGGACTTGCCTTTAGCTCCAACCTGCAACATGGGACTCACTATTAACTCTTTAACTGTTTCTCACACAGTGATGTCACGATGGGATGAAGGGGTGTGGGCTGCACCAGGTGGCACTCTCAAGGGTGATGGTGACACCACTAGTGGCCAAAATTGTGAAAATCTTGGTATTTTTGAACAATACTATCATATATTATTTGATGTGTAATTTAATGTGGAATGCAATGAAACAAACCACACTGAAATATGTTTTCCATCAAACATTTTAGCCAAATAACCAAAAAAGGAAAACACAACTGCCTTATGTCACAAAGAGTGGATTTATTTCAGTCAAAATTGACCAATGAGGCGAATTGTGCCAAGAGCCAAAGAGTGAACCAATAGCAGTATAGCAGTGAACCAATGAGGTGCGTCAGTTGTGTGTCATCAAGTAGTGTGTCATCAGGTTGGCCACTGGTTTTTTTTGGGTGGGTTACTGTTTTGTTGGGTGACCTGTACTGTTCTACATTAAAATAAAGTTAATGGGGGGGGGGGGTTACCCAACCCTAGTGATGCCACTGCATTTAAGCTGTGCATAGGATATTGTCATTGATTCTGTCTGGTATGGGAGGAGGTCCATCATGAAGGTGACGCGAACCCTAGTGCTGTATCTGGTCTCTCACATCGCTCTCTCTGTCACTTCCTGCTAGTTTCTAGTTGCAAAACAAATGCAGCCTAATTAACATAGAACTAGTATACACTGTGCTGTGTAAATGTATCCACTGTTGATGTTTGCCTTCTTTCCCTTCCTCCCCATCATTCTTAAAAAAGGAAATAATTTTTCTATTTTTTGAAATATTATTTCTGTTTTTGAAAATATTGTGTCACTGACCTGACCCACTTTAAGCCAGGCCACAATTTGTGGGCTCTCCCCTTTTGTTTTGTGTGCCCACTTTCTGTGGGAAGCCATCAATGCAACAAAGAATCAATAAAAAGGCAAAACTGCTCCAAATCAGACCACACTGGGGGCCACATGACACGAACCGAAAGGCTCTCCTCCAAAGCTACATGCCCAAAAAAGCCAACAGTGAGGTTCATGTGTGAGCCTCTTTGGGAAGTAACAGGGATGGTCTGCATCTTCTTGCCAAACCCCAAAACTGAGATTCAAGAGGAGAGGCCTGGTGATGTCATAGGGCTGCTCACTAGTGATTGACCAAAAGAAAAAATATCTGCTACCACCTCTGCTTTCAGGCCACTTGGCAGAGGTGCGGTGGCACCAGCAGTTGTTGAAAGGGAGGGAGAGTGGTGGGGATCCAAGAGTGGGCGTCTCTCCTGGACAGCCAAAGGTAGCCCTCAGAAAGCTGAGTCTCAGTCTGGAAACCTGAGATGTAGTCACCCCTATCTGGAGAGATCTGCTGTGCTTGTGGCACACAGTCTGGACTGACTGGTGACTGTCCAGTCACTCCTTAAGGCAGGTATGAGTTCAGCAGAGCTGTCAAATGGAAGCAGTGGCATAGCTAAGCACAACAATTTTTCACCACCATCACCCCTCCCAGCAGCTTCCCCAAACCTCAGAAGGCTGCTTTTTTCACCTTAGAGGCACAGTCAGGGGGCAGGTTGTTACCCCTTCAATGTGTGGTATCTGGGGTAATGTACCCCCTTGTCCCCCTTAGCTATGCCACTGAGTCTTAGCTATGTCTCTGGTTTTGATCAGTTGCTGCAGGACACCTAGCCCAGCCTCAATGAACTCACTTGCCCATCCCCTTTCTATGGCCCTGTGACCCATACAGATGGACAGAGGAGGAGGGAGGAAAGCTAACAAGGTATAACTGCTCCCCCTCGGCATACACCCTTTTTCTGTATGGTTTTATGTTTTTTATGGCTTAAAAAAAAAAAAGATAGATGCCTGATAATTTTTTATTCGATGCTATAACATAATTTTTCCTCTCTAAGCTGGCCCATAAGTTCTTCTTTATTGTTTTTGACAAGATCTCAATTTCTTTCTCGAAAAGGTTGTTATTGGAGCATTCATAGCAATGTTGACCCAAAATCGTGGATTCCAAAAAGCAGAAACTCAGCCTTCTGGTCCCCCTCACTAGTCATGGTCTAATCCCACAGCAGCCACCAGCCAGCCACACACATGGCAAGGAAACATCACCTCTCAATCGATGCTTGCTAAAGAACATCCTCAGCTGTTGGTTGCACAAAAGGGAGTCTGCAGGGCGAGGTGCACTGGGGAGACCTGGGATCAAGTCTCTGCTCAGCCATCAGTTCACTTTCCACTGAACCTGCTCCTAGAGTAGGTGGGGGAGGGGAACAGTGTATGCTTAGTCGAGGAAGAGCAGGATCAACACTGAAAGATGAAATATGTAAATCTCACTTTGCAGACACACTTTTACAAGGGGAATGGGACAAATGTACAGAGGGCAAGTCCTGTGGCTGCTGGTCAGGATGGCTACATGGAATTTGCAGGATCAGATGTGAAGGTCCTCTGATCACAAAGTGGCAGGGGGAATGGCGGGAAGGTTGGTGCCTCCAGCCTAGCTTGTGGGCTTTCCACAAGCAACTGACTTAACTCACTGGCCATCAACGGAGCCCCACTGGATCAGGCCTAAAGGGCCCATCTAGTCCAGCTTCCTGCATCTCACAGTGGCCCGTCAGAAGCCTCATGGAGCACGCAAGACAACAAGAGACCTGCTGCCTGTTGCCACTCCAGCAGAGGCAGTCCTGGACTTTTTTCCACCTGGGGCCACCTCTCACTTTGCCACCTCCTGCCCCAATCCAGAAGTAATTGCAGTAACATCATCACATCACTGCAGTTCACCTCTCCTGGCACGATTCTGCACCACCCCCCTTTCTCTCCTCCAAGGAGATGAAAGATGCGGCTCAAATCGTGCGATTCCACACTGCTCTGCTCCAAGGAAAGATGCGGCCCAGAGCAGTGCAGAATCACGCTGGGAGTGGCTGCAACTACCAGTATGATGCTTCTCTGGGCTGCAACTTTCCTCTACTCTAGGGATGTCCAAAGTTTTTGGCAGGAAGGCCACATCAGCTCTTTGACACTGTGTCAGGGGCCAGGGGAAAAAAGAATTAATTTACATGTAAAATTTGAATAAATTTACATAAGTTTACATAAATTAATATATTAAAAATGAACCACATCTGAACCACAGATATATTAAAGATGAACCACATATGAATGAATGAAGGTCTTGTGATAACTCAAGGCCTATAAAAGGCCTTGCACAAAGCAAGGTTGGCCTTTCCTTTGCTGCCGCTGCTGCATCACAGACATGAAACAGCAAGCAGTGGAGGGAGCCCTCATCCCGTGAGAGGTCAAACAGTCTCCCTCAAGCTGAGAGCAGTTGCCTGACGCCAGTGTGGGCTCCAACAATCTCCAGAGGGCCAGAGGCTCATTGGAGACTGGGCACCCCTGCTTTACTCCTATAGAGGAAGAGGGGCGGCCCAGAATCGCACCTGGAGTGGCTGCAACTCACTGTTACTTTGGGCACAATTCTGGGCCACCCCCATCAGGAGGTGGTGTGTGTGTGTGTGTGTGTGTGTGTGTGTGTGTGTGTGTGTGTGTGTTTAAAAGATAAAAAATGGGTGGTGGGGGGGTGAGGCTGACAGCTCCACCCCCACAGGCATGGTGCCCAGGGCATTTGCCCCCCCTAGGTATGCCACTGTTCCCGTGCATCTGGCATTCAGAGATAACCTATCTCTAAAACCTGGAGATTGCATATACGCATCATGTGTTGTCACCTGTGATAGACTACTCCTCCATCAATTTTTTTACGGAATCTAGGCCAAATGCCATCACCACATCCTTGTGGCAAGGAGTTCCACAGATTAATTACATGGTGGGTAAAGAAATATTGTTTTGAGAACAAGGATGCCAATTGGCTTTCATCTGGTCTCATGGGGCCCTTCTGATGGCCATATTTTGCTTGGAATTTGTTCTCCCAACCGGAGGTGTCAATTTGAAATTGAATTTCATTCTAGATCCACATGTCCCAGGGAAACAAAGGCTGTGCCACAACATCCCATAACTCCCACATTTGCTCTGTGTCTGTGTAGACTATTTTCCAATTCAATATTCCCTTCTGAGAAAATGATGGTTTCAGCATGCATCTGTGCAGAGATCAGCTTGGAAACCAGGCAGCCGATGAAGTGGACTGCCAGCCCAAAAGCTTGTGCCGAAATGGAGCTGTTTGCCTTTAAGAACCGCAAGGCTTCCTGTGCTGTTTGCTGCCACAGCCCACCCAGCTACTCCTCTGGCAGTTTGGGAGAGCCGCTGCGAAATCGAACGGTGCACCGACACTACCAAAAGAACAGCCCAATGAATGCTGCTTTTCAAGTCTTGTGGTTTCCCAATCCACGGATCACAAATTCTACAAGGACTCAAATTGTTCAGGAGGGTAGGTAGTGCTTTTCAGCTGGGAACGCAGACTAGATGCAACTTGTTCCCCCCTGAACCCACAGCTTGTGAAAATGACGTGAGGATTAATTACAAGCAATTTTAAAAATGAACATGGTCTAGAGTTTAAGTAGGAACTCTGAGCACAACTTGGCCCAAAAGGAGTGAGCTCCTACCATTTATATTTGCTCCCTCCTAAGTTTCATCCACATAACTACATGAGAAAACAGTTATGTTAGACTGATGCGATCTGTGTTGGGGACGGAGGAGTTAAGCATTTCAATGAAAAAATGAACAGAAGCATTTCCAAAAACCAAGAACTTTTTATGCCTCTTTCATTCCACTGGAAACTGTTTCTCACTCACTGAAATCAATATGACTTCTGTGGGTGCCATTTAAGTATTTATTTTATATATTTGTAACCTGCTCATTCCTGAATACTCTGGATTATTTATTTATCTATCACATTTTTTTAAACCACCCATCCTCCAAGGAGCTTAGAGGGGTTACATGATTCCTTCCCTGCTTTTATCCTCACAACAACCCTGTGAGGTAGGTGAGGCTGAGAGAGATTGACTGGCCTGGCCCAGGAAGCTTCATAGCCAAGTAGGGCTTTGAATCTGGATCTTCCAGTTTTAACTCTCAAACCCCAGCACCATCCTGGATCTCAGGATAATCGGATCCTATTACTTATTTCAAACCTTAAAACATGTTTCCAGTATTCAATGAGATATTTGCATTAAGTATAACACCCCAAATATTTACACTATATTAAAATAAATTAACAATAAAAATTAATATATTTCTAATACTTTTATCTCTTCAACTTGATCCAAGTTAAGAAATCCTTGGAAGGACTGACCAACTGTTCAATTGATAAACTGAACAATGACACCAGATAGATATACAGTGTGTGTGATATATAGAGATATAGACCATAGAGATATGTTATCACCATAGAGATACTGTATATTATCAAAGAGGTCAATGCCACTGTCACCCAAACCACTGACACAGTGTCATGTGAATTTATACTCTGGGTACTGTTCTCTGGACATTAGCTCAAGTTGATGTCATGTGAGAAGCCAACCCCAGAAGATAGCAGGCTCAAACACCCTCCTTCCTCTTCCCGACATTCTCCTCTTCCTCTGCGGCTGTGCTTGCCACGTCCCCTCAGCCTTTCATTTCGTAAGCCGACCACCATGAGGTTGCTTCCACATGCACTGCGTTCACTTTCACACAACACCAGACTTCAAGGTCCCTGTGACACTGATGGCAAGAAACACAGGACAGACCATAGGAGGAGTCCTTCACACAACACATAATCAACCTGGGGAACTCACTGCCACAAGATGTGTTAACAGCCACTACTTTGAAAAAGATGGGACAAGTTCATGGCGGATGAATGGCTATTAGCTGTAACAGCTCATGGGAACAGCACTCCGAGGCTGCTCACCACTTTTGGGGAGCAACAGTTCTTGGGGAGGATGGCTTGCGGCCTTCTTGGAAGCATCTGGCCAGACCTTGTGAGGAACAGAGGCTAATCCAGCAGAGCTCTTCTACTGCTGGAAGTTCTTGCTTTGCCATCCTCCCGTTTGTCAGAGTTCTGCTGGAAAGACCAAGGCCCAATACTGAAGACAAGATGCCACCCAAACATTTAGCATACAGCCAAGACGTCTCCACAGCAACAACCTCTACAACAAACACTGCTGAGCTCCAGGGACCCTGAATGTGCCAGAGAGCAGCACCACTGTGCCTCAGGCAAAGTCATGTGGGATCCCCCTAGGTGACCACAGAGTCGAAAGCAAACAGCCTTGAAGCGCTCCAGCCAATTCACCAGGGGCAGCAGCCTTCAGAGTTCCTTTCAAGGAAGGAGCAGTGGATTCTGGGCTGTACTCCAAGATCTGCTCTCGAGTTGCATGAAGTTGGTCCTGTTGCATCCAAATTAAGGGTGGGCCCCAGAACACTTCTGGGTGTTCCAGGGCATCCAGCTGGGATGCTGGACTTCTTGCTCTGGTCCCATGAGGTCCATAAGAATAGCCCCACTGAATCAGGTCAAAGGCCCTTCTAGTTCAGCTTTCTGTATCTCACAGGCCCACAAGATGCCTTAGGGAGCACACAAAACAACTAGAGACCTGCACCCTGTTGCCCCTCCTTGCACCTGACATTCTGAAGTAGCCTACTTCTAAAAACAGGAGGTTGCACATGCCCATCATGGCTTTTCCTCGCTCAATTTTTCCAATTCCCTTGTCAAGACATCTAGCCCAGACACCATCACCACATCCTGTGACAAGGAGTTCCACAGATTAATGACACGCTGGGTAAAGAAATATTTTATTTTTTTATGAGTCAGGTGGTTGGCCACCCAGCTCACTCTATTTGGTTCCCCAGATAGTCTTCAGTAAAAAGCCACTGTGACACGTTCTGTCTACACCAGTGGTTCCCAACCTGTGGTCTGGTTGGTCCATGAGACCTTATGGGGGGGGGAAAGCCTGGGGGGGGGGAAGAAAAGATGATCACCTTTGATCACTTCTAGTGTGTCTCCAAGTGAACCACTGAAGTGTCAGCTGTGGCTGTAGGTAGCCTGTTTTCTGTCCTCTCTGGTAGTCCAATGAAGTGCCAGCTGTAGGAGGGTCCATTCCCCACCCTTTCTGGTAGTCTGTGGAGTAGCATTCACACTGTGAGATGTTTCCCCATTGACCACCAGAGAGGGTGGAGAATGGACCCCCCCCCCCCCCGCAGCTGGTATTTCTATTGACTTGCCAAGCACTTCCCATGGGCTACCAAATTGAATTGTATTTTTTTGTGTGGTGGGGATGCAGGGGAGTTGCACGTGGTCCACAACAATTCAAATTTTTGCCTCAGTGGTCTGCGGGCTCCTAAAGTTTGGTACCACTGGTCTACTCCAACTAGCAGGAGCTCTTTCGGAAGCAGCCTTTGGACTCAAGCTTTTGCTTGAGGACTTTTCCAAAGAGGTGTTGCCAGGGATCTTCCTTCAGGGAAGGAACAGGGACTTCCTTCATGCAAAACAGGAACTCAGCCAAGTGCCTCTTCCCTGGCTGGGCTCCGGTGCAACATGAAAGCATTGTGTGATCCACGCATCCCTTGCCATCTCAGAGGGATTGTAGAGGTGCGACTCTTTTGAGCACACTCAGCCAAAAGACTTGTGCCCCAACAGGGTGAGGGGTTTTGGGAAGACCCCTGTGCCACCTTATCACCTCCACTACCTTGCCATTATGAGCTTCTCTGGGATGGCTCAATTGTGCAAAACTTCCAGAGGCTTCCAAACACAATACTTCCAAACACAACACTTCCAAAGGCGGGGTCTTAAAAAGCAAACGATTAATAGTTAACTGAGATTGCCCCAAGAGCAGAGCTGCAGACTCACAAGGGCACAGGCTGCACTGCTTGAAGGCTACGCTTTAATCATGGCAGACAGAGGATGTTCATCTTTCCAAGAGAGCGAAGCTTTGGTTTGCAATGCAAATGATTTGCAATTCAATGATTTGGTCAAGCAAATCAATGCCAATATTCACATCCATTTTTCTTTCTGAAAAAACCCTGCCCAAGGCTGCAATCCTATGCGCATTCAGGAGTAGCTCCACGGGATTCTCTGGGACTTCCTTTTGAGTAAGCGTGCATTGGATGGGGCTGGTAGATGTCTATCTAGTCTAGCATCCTGCTTCCAACAGTGGGCAGCCTCTGGAAGCCCACAAATGGGGTGGTCATCCTTGATCATCTGTTCCAGATATCTTGGTACTCAAAGCTATACCGCACTGGTTCCTGAAGGCTCTTTTCAACTAGACTTGTCTAAGAGCTGATGATGTTTAAAATTGGCTTAAACAGTTATATCCTGCTTTCCATCCCAAGGCAGGATACCCAAAGCAGCTAACAATGACGTTTCAGAACTGTGCAACAGTTTTACCCTGTTATTCATGTTTCTCACTTGCTTCTCCCACAAGATTGGAAAAAATTGTGCCGCCCCTCCCCCCCATCAGCAAATATTGCTTTTTACAGGGTGGATCAACCCAACAAGCCTACCTTAGAAGGAGATGGTATGATGCAGATCAGACCACAGAAAAGTTCTGAGTGGTGCTTTCTTCCCCCTTCCTGAAGATGTGTATCCTCTGCCAAAGGCTCAAATTGATTTTTCTAGAAATGTCTCCCAGCTGAAGCGCTTGTTGCTGTTAACAATCTGAATGAAAGCCTGAATGTAATCTATTAATGTGCAGCCTGTCCAGCTGCCTGCAACAAGGCAGGGATAATGAGAAAGCCGCACTCCACCCCCCTCCTTGCTGGTGCCCTGCTCTGTTCAATGGTTTGGAGAGTCGAGAGAAACTGAGACTGTGAGAGAGCAAAGCACCTTTTGCGCCTTCCTCACGCACCGATCACGCCCAGCACCCTCTGAAAATAGGTTCTGCAGAAACATCACAGCAGGATTGAGACTTCTGTGCCTCATTATGAGAATCCCTGAATGAGCAGAGGGCAGGACGAGGAGGCTGTTGATATCTGGGCACCATAGATACCCTTTTCCCCCTTACAAACAGGTCCTTAATTGTATCCCCAGGGGCTGAAAAGCAACACAAGAGGCACATGATGAGTGACAACAAACTATGAAAAATAATCAAGGGCCAACAAATTATTTCTTCAGAAAGAAACAAAATAATCAGAAGGTGTGGGGGACCAAAAGGCCATATAAACCACCCCCCAAGTGCAAGAACATCAACCATCACCATCTACAGATGTGAGAGCAGTCTGACCGGATCCAAACCACCACATTCCTATCACGTTTAGCACTCTGTCTTCCACAGTGTTCAGCCAGATGCCTTTGGGAAGCCTTGCAAGCAACCTGGTATTTGGAGGTAGACTGTTCCTAAACATGGTGGGTTTTGTGGAGCCATAATGACTAGTAGCCAGCAATTCTCAGCTCCTCAGTGCATTGGATTTAAAGCCTTTAAAGCCCTTTAAAGCCTTCTAGGCCAGTGTCCCTGACTTCCGTGTTTCCTGTGAAGAAGTCTTTCTTTTGCCTGTCCTGGATCTACCTGCACACTATCTCATTCCATGCCAGCAAATCACCACCAGACATCAACCTATGCACTCCAGAGCAGTGGTTTTCATACATTTTATCGTACACATCAATGATTCCTCAATGAAGAGATTTCAAAAGTGCTCAGAAGCTGGTTTGTCCACCATTAGCAACCTTTAGTGTTGGGTACAGCCTCGAACGTGCGCACAGCTTGGCCATGAAGCCTACTTGTTTCTTTGCTTGCATGCCTTAAAACATGACCCAGGATTCTTTGCAACAACCAGAGCAGCAATTTTCAACCACTGTGCCATGGCACATTGGCATGCCATAAATGGTCTGCAAGTGTGCCGTGGGAGTTTGGTGGGGGGTTAGATATTAGTTGGGCCCTTGGGGGATCGGGGATGTGAGCCCCGGCCAACAGTGTCAATTGTAAAAAAACTGATGGCGTGCCGTGACAATTTTAGTGGCTTCTCAGTGTGCCATTGAGGTTGAAAGGTTGAAAGTTGCTGAACTAGGTGGAAAACCTACCCTCAGAGAGGGAATTTTGAAATCCACTGAACCGCAAATGATTTCAGTGGCCACAGGTCTGGTTCTTCTGTCTTAATTGGATCTATTTGCGGGTCACCGGATTTCAAAATTCCTTCCCCTGAAGAAAGATATCCCCATTGCATATCTTTGCTGGATTGCCCCAATAATGTCTCTCCCACCCCACACACTCTAACCACCACTACCACCCCCCCCAAGCCTCACAGCAGCCAGGCAAACACATTTTTCCCAAAGAACGCTATATTATGTTAAAGAGGTCAGTGATCATGGATCCTAAAATACCAGATTATCAAGCTGTTTGGACATCAAACATAATCTCCAAGCGCTGCCTCTTCCAAATGACGATTGGAAGGGATTGGGGGTTTTAGTGGCAAAGTGACGTCTGATGTGGGTGATTGGATTTGCAGAGATGCAACTACTGGGGCAGTGAGGCAGAACACTGCACATCTGCAAGAGGACAGAGAAAACAACCCCCCCCCCCCAAGAGGCTAGGAGAAAGAGGTCATTTGTGTTTTGCCTGTGACCACAGGACTCCCTGTGCTCCTCCTCTCACAAGCAAAACAATTGGGAAAATGACCTCTGGGTTGCAAATTCACTGCAGCACCACCTGGGTGGCAGCATCTTGCATGAAAAATCTAAAGATCTGGTCCCTGCCAACTGCGGGCCCCTGCTGCCTTATCTTCAGGCCAGCCCTTCTATCAGGCCACCTGAACACAAGACATTTAGGTGACCACTTGGATCAGCAATTTTCAATGTTTTTCTTCTCATGGCACACTGACCTCTATGGTCTTCATCTTCTGTGCTGTCACTTCTGGATTCCAAAGACTTCCGGGTTCAGCAGCCAGTGCAAGGGACAAAGGTCTGAACTGTCTGTCCCTCTTCAGTAACAAATTTGTTACTGAACAATTTGTAGCAACAATTTGTTACTACAGACAGTTGCCATCAAAACAGCCACAGAAATTTTTTTAGCAATTTTCACCTGCTGTGCTCCAACTCCCACAACACATCTGTGGACCTTTTGTGGCACACCAATGTGCTACAGCACACCAGCTGAAAATCACTGACCTGGATGTCCAACTTCCCATGATTTTTTGAGGGAAAACTGAGAGCATCTTAAACCAAGACTGTGAAGAAGTCTTTTTGTTTTGAATAACGTTTTTTTGTTTTTTTTAAATAATGTTTGAATAAATCTTATGTGCATATGAGAGCGAGTGCGATTCAGGGGCTATGAGACTCAGGACTTCCCTAGTTCAAATCTCATCTCTGCCACGAACACACAAGGGCTGCAATCCTATACATATTTTCCTGGGACTAAATCCCAGCAAACACAGTGGGCTTACTTGAGGAGGCTTGCACTGCAGGTGGCTTAGGCAAGCCATTCCCTCTTGGCTTCAGTCATTTTGTCTGCAGTATGGGGGCAGTAGCACTTACTTTACAATAGCGTTTCTCAAACTGTGGGTTCGGACCCACTTGGTGGGTCATGACCTGATTGCTGGTGGGTCCCACAGAGCCTCCAAATAAACACACGGGAGATGGAAAGATCGGATAACGAATTGTCTAAAATACAGAGGTTATTCAACTCAAGGCAGCTGTTAACTGCCTTGAGTTCCTGCAGTTTACTAGCTTGAGGAAATATAGGGAGGTAAATGTTTGAGCAGCCTCTTCCTGGTGTATTTTTTTTCCAAGTCTGTCAATGACAGGTAGTGGTGACAGGTGAAGGCTAAGCCCCGCAAGTCTTGGGGCTATTAATTAGGGCTGCCTCATTAAGAGAAATTGAATCAAGTTTTTTGCAAATGAATGAAGAAAATATTACTTGTAAATAAAAAAATAAAAATACTGTATTATTTCTTTCTACATCACCATTTTAAAAAGTCTGATAAAAGCTAGGTGGGTCCCAACTGAGTGCCATTTTAAAAAGTGGGGTCCAATGCTAAAACGTTGGAGAACTGCTGCATTTAAAAAGTCGTTAACAAGGTTTACGTCAAAGATCACACACATTTTGCGCTCAGAAAAAGCTATGCAAATGATATATACTACTATTAATATCTGCAATTTTATACATGCAACCACCCCTTGAAAGCAGAATAAAATTCAAAAGGTTTTAAAAATCTACACAAATATCACCTTCATGCGGAATCACCATTAACAATTCATTAATACCCCACAAACGCCACATGATTTTGCTTCTGCTTTTGGGGCCACAAATGCCAGATTGCGTATTCAGCGTGATCCGTACCCCATGCGTTTTGTAGATTAAGGAATTATGAACTGTGTGACTGTTACCCTGTTGGCCAAAAGTAAGCCTGGTTCTTAATGGTTTAGTGTAGTCATTAAAAATGATTTGCTGGGATTTCTGTTTGGCAGGTGCTTAGAAGAAAGATACCGATTAATTGAGAAAATGGGTTGCAGTGTATATAATCTACATCCCAGCAGGAGCTGGGGAGGGAAGAGACTCATGGGACTCAGTATACGCCTGGAGGCACTGCGGGCTTAACCTTGGAGTCTGTTTTCAGAGCTCAAGCTCTGATCGACTTCATTAATAGAGGAAATCAGGCCATCCTGAATGACTGCATCGGCACTGCGTAGCCATAACCTCTTTCGTTGACCAGGGATTAGGCTTGTTTATGGAGCGACAAAGCTATACCTGGCTACTAGTCATCATGGCTCTGTACTACCTCCAGTTTCAGAGGTGCTGTGCTTCTCATGACCAGGTGCAGGAGCAGTAGTAGGAGAGGAAGATGCCTTAATTTCCTGCTTGGGGTTAGATGGGCTGACACAGTAACCATAAGAACATCAGAAGAGCTCTGCTGGATCAGGCCAGCGGACCATCTAGTCCAGCTTCCTGTGACTCACAGTGGCTCACCAGATGCCTCAGGAAGCACACAAGACCACATGATCCCTGCAGGCCCGTAGCCAGGAGTCTAGAGATGGGTGGTGACTATTTTTTCAGGGGGGGCAATTATACTGTTGTGCAAAATGAAGGGATAAGTGCAGAGAAACATCAAAGACCCGTAACTCCCCCAAATTTCATGAAGAGAAAATATTTTGGGGGGTGTTAGAAGCAGGAAACCCGCCAGAGAAGCGGTTGGCCCTCTGGATGGTAAGGGAGGGAAAGGGGAGATAAAAGGAGACTTAGAGATGGCAGAGAAATTAAATGAGTTATTTGCATCTGTCTTCACGGTAGAAGACCTCGGGCAGAAACCGCTGCCCGAATGGCCCCTCCTGACTGAGGAATTAAGTCAGATAGAGGTTAAAAGAGAAGATGTTTCAGACCTCATTGATCAATAAGTCACCGGGCCCTGATGGCATCCAGCCAAGAGTTATTAAGGAATTAAAGAATGAAGTTGCAGATCTCTTGACTAAGGTATGCAACTTGTCCCTCAAAACGGCCACGTTGCCAGAAGATTGGAGGATAGCAAATGTCACGCCTATCTTTAAAAAGGGAAAGAGGGGGGACCTGGGAAACTATAGGCCGGTCAGCCTAACATCTATACTGGGTAAGATGGTGGAATGCCTCATCAAAGATAGGATCTCAAAACACGTAGATGAACAGGCCTTGCTGAGGGAGAATCAGCATGGCTTCTGTAAGGGTAAGTCTTGCCTCATGAACCTTATAGAATTCTTTGAAAAGGTCAACAGGCATGTGGATGCGGGAGAACCCGTGGACAATATATATCTGGACTTCCAGAAGGCATTCGACACGGTCCCTCACCAAAGGCTACTGAAAAAACTCCACAGTCAGGGAATTAGAGGGCAGGTCCTCCAATGGAGGACAGGTTCTCTAATGAATTGAGAACTGGTTGAAGGCCAGGAAACAGAGAGTGGGTGTCAATGGGCAATTTTCACAATGGGAGAGAAGTGAAAAGTGGTGTGCCCCAAGGTGTTCCAGGACAGATCCTTGGGGCACACCACTTTTCACTTTTCATAAGTGAAGAGGCTTTTCGACCTCTTCATAAATGACCTGGAGACAGGGGTGAGCAGTGAGGTTGCAAAGTTTGCAGATGACACCAAACTTTTCCGAGTGGTGAAGACCAGAAGTGATTGTGAAGAGCTCCAGAAGGATCTCTCCAGACTGGCAGAATAGGCAACAAAATGGCAGATGCGCTTCAATGTCAGTAAGTGTAAAGTCATGCACACTGGGGCAAAAAATCAAAACTTTAGATATAGGCTGATGGGTTCTGAGCTGTCTGTGGCAGATCAGGAGAGAGATCTTGGGGTGGTGGTGGACAGGTCGATGAAAGTGTCGACCCAATGTGCGGCGGCAGTGAAGAAGGCCAATTCTATGCTTGGGATCATTAGGAAAGGTATTGAGAACAAAACGGCTAATATTATAATGCCATTGTACAAATCAATGGTAAGGCCACATCTGGAGTATTGTGTCCAGTTCTGGTTGCCGCATCTCAAAAAAGACATAGTGGAAATAGAAATGGTGCAAAAGAGAGCGACTAAGATGATTACGGGGCTGGGGCACCTTCCTTATGAGGAAAGACTACGGCGTTTGGGCCTCTTCAGCCTAGAAAAGAGACGCCTGAGGGGGGACATGATTGAGACATACAAAATTATGCAGGGGATGGACAGAGTGGATAGAGAGATGCTCTTTACACTCTCACATAACACCAGAACCAGGGGACATCCACTAAAATTGAGTGTTGGGAGAGTTAGAACAGACAAAAGAAAATATTTCTTTACTCAGCGTGTGGTTGGTCTGTGGAAATCCTTGCCACAGGATATGGTGATGGTGACTGGCCTGGATGCCTTTAAAAGGGGATTGGACAAGTTTCTGGAGGAAAAATCCATTACAGGGTACAAGCCATGCTGTGTATGCGCAACCTCCTGATTTTAGAAAAGGGTGATGTCAGAATGCCAGATGCAAGGGAGGGCACTAGGATGAGGTCTCTTGTTATCTGGTGTGCTCCCTGGGGCATTTGGTGGGCTGCTGTGAGATACAGGAAGCTGGACTAGGTGGGCCTATGGCCTGATCCAGTCGGGCTGTTCTTATGTTCTTAACTACAATTCCCAGGAGGCCTTGCAGGTCTTCTTGTTATCTGGTGTGCTCCCTGGGGCATTTGGTGGGCCGCTGTGAGATACAGGAAGCTGGACTAGATGGGCCTATGGCCTGATCCAGTGGGGCTGTTCTTATGTTCTTAACTACAATTCCCAGGAGGCCTTGCAGGTCTTCTTGTTATCTGGTGTGCTCCCTGGGGCATTTGGTGGGCCGCTGTGAGATACAGGAAGCTGGACTAGATGGGCCTATGGCCTGATCCAGTGGGGCTGTTCTTATGTTCTTAACTACAATTCCCAGGAGGCCTTGCAGGTCTCTTGTTATCTGGTGTGCTCCCTGGGGCATTTGGTGGGCCGCTGTGAGATACAGGAAGCTGGACTAGATGGGCCTATGGCCTGATCCAGTGGGGCTGTTCTTATGTTCTCTGTAGAACAGCAGCCACTCAGAGCACAGCATCTCTGTCTCCTGCCTCCCCCCTTCACCTCCCTTCCGTCCTTGTCTGTGAGTGCCCAGAAGCAAAAAAGTGAAGTGCAGGCGCCTTGTAAGGTGCATGCGTGTTTGTGCAGCCTCCTGGATCAGCTGCATGCAGAAGAGAGGTGCCCTGCCACCCACTGCCTCCATTCCATGACCCTGTGCCTTCAGGTGAGCCCTGGCAGCCTGGTTTCTCAGGAGTCAGATCAGGACTCCAGCCAGCCTGGGAAGTCCCTTTTGTGGGCGGGCGGGCGGGTGGGGCCTGAGAGGAGGACAGGCCACAACAGGCCAGAGGAGGAGGGGGGGCCTGAGAAGGGGGAGGAATGGAAGTAATGAGGAGGAGTAGGCTCCCAAAGGCATTGCTGGCTGGCTGCTGGGGGTGGGGGTTCCCTGGGAGTGCGCTTCTCTGGATGTGATTTCCCTGGGAGTGCAGACTCCAGCTGGCCAGGGAACACAGAGGGAGTTGGAGGCAGTGTGGCAGCAGGCAAGGGGAGAAACATGCTCAACCCCCATCCCGGGCACCCCCTCCCCAGTTGGCAGGATTGGGCCCCCTGGATGTGCTCTTCTAACGCTCAGGGGTGGAGCAAGGGATCCAGGCAACCAGGTTTTTGCACCCCTTTTGGAGAGGGAAAGAGGCAGCATCTCTGCTGTCCTACTGCAAGCTGCCCACCTGGGGAGAAGCAATTCCAGAAGTTGCAGAACAGGCACCACCATAGCCAAGCACAGCAGGTGTAACCCCTGACTTTTCCTCCTCAGAGAGCAGCAGCAGCAGCAGCAGCAGCTTTGTCCATGGGGAGCCCTCCCCACCCCGCACTTGGCCAGTTCCCCTCTCCTCAGATTGCAATCCTATGCACCTTACTATTACTCCTTACTCCTTACTATTACTCCTTACCTTGGAGTAAGCCCCACTGACTATAATGGGACTTACTTCTGAGTAGACAGGTCTAGAATGGAGCTGTTAGTCACACTGTGGCTGTGATGGACTTCTCCAGCAATTTCTCCAATCCTCTTTTAAAGGCATCTAGCCTAGACATCATCTTGGGGCAAGGAGTTCCACAGACTAATGGCAGAGTAGGCAGCTGTTGTTTTGTGGCTGCAGCCTACCTATAGGCTTGCTCACACTCTCTTAGCTCCAACCAAAGTAGTCCACAGCTACAGCATGACAGCAATTAGAACAGGAAGTGGAGAGAGGCTTTTCCCCCCTTAGAGACCTTGCAGCGCACACCAAAAGGACTTTTCTTCCTGAGACATGCAGCAGCCACTGAGATGTCGCTCTGAGCTGGTGCTTCTCCTTCAGGACCAACCTGTGTTGAACACTTTCCTAAGGACTCTGGACTCACAAGTGGGGGGAGCAGGGCCAGGGCTGTGTAACAAAAGGAGCTGTGGAGGGATGTGTGCTTTTTGTTGGTTCATTTAACTGATACAGGCTAATGAAAGCCAGCCAATTATGTTAAAACAGATCATTTGGGCAGAGCAAATGCTTAGCAGTTTAATAGGGAAAATGTTCAAATGTTTACTTATGTTAACGAACCAAATGTTTATGCTATGTTTATGGGTGTTTATAGTTAAATTAGTTTAAAACAAATAATCATTAGGAAATAAGGAAAAGTGTTTATATGATTAGCAATGTTCAGAACAAAGAAGCATTTTTTTCTGGTCTCTTAAACTGAAACAGAGACAGGCTGTAAATCAAGGAATGTCTTTTGAGAAACTGTCAAGGACATCAGATAAGATGAACCACTTCATGAAGAAAGGGAGTAAGAAGCTGGAATTTCATCTGT
The DNA here is from genome assembly GCF_035046505.1 of Tiliqua scincoides. NCBI lineage: Eukaryota > Metazoa > Chordata > Lepidosauria > Squamata > Scincidae > Tiliqua > Tiliqua scincoides. The sequence continues at coordinate 2,270,396 of NC_089833.1, read as the reverse complement.
GAGGCTAACTGGTAGTATGATAAATGAACAGTAAACTGAACAGAGGAAAACACATAGGAAAGGGCTTTTTGGATTTTTTAAAACCTGTTATTTTATTAATTCCCTTTTAAATCAAAAATACAGTCTGGATATACATATGTTGAGCACTAAGAGAGGTGTTTAAAGGGTACTAACCAGAGTTTCATGTCAAAGAGATCACAATGCTTGTTTACTTAATAATTATTGCTTAAAATGTTAGTAGCAATGTATGGTAGTTTAAAGTGAATTTTTAGCTGTCAGACTAGTTAGATCAAAGCATGAAATACACAGAAAAGGGAAAAGTTATTAAGTTTTACTTAAAGCCACAAGTTTGAAAATTGTAATGCAACCTTGGAGAGGCAGATGTAGCAAAGTTAATTAGAAGAGTCTGACAGGAGACACTGGAATGTGGTATAGAGTTACTCCTCAGATAAGACTCTTAGGCAAAGCATTCCTAACTCCTCTGTAGACTCAAGGTCCTGCTTAATTGGAACTAAGGAGTAATAACTCAAAGAGAGATTAGATTACAACTCAGAGACAGATTTACAACATACAGAGAACTAGGGAGGAGGCAGGAAGCAGGATGCCTGCACCAATTAATCAGGAAGCCGATATCTCTTGGCACCAAGAAACATAAAACCAAGAAAGGTTATGCACAGGTTAGAAGCATTTTTTAATGAGATCTAAGCACAGTTTATCTTGTTTGACAGACAGAGATAGAGTCTTCCAAGATACAGACATCCGCAGAAACAGCTGGACAAGATAATATGAGAAAGCCCCTAATTAGCAAAACATTCCTGAGAACCTCTGTCAGAGCTAAAAGCTGACAGGAGGGGCTAGATTTAATTGAAATAAAAAGAAAGGTCTCTTAAAATCCTTATTTACAATAAGAAGTTAGTTTGTCCTGTATTAAATAAATGAAATTACACCACTATACAGATCACATATAAGAAATTACACATAGAAGAAAAACCAAAAGGGCTTAGTTTAACAGAGGATGATAGAAAGCCCACAGTGATTAATGAGACCAGACAGAAAGAATGTTGAATAGATAAGCAGATGGCTGTTTGAAACATGTCAGGGTCAAAGAAGGAGTGCCAAAAGAGCAAAAGACATAGTTATCTCTAGCCAATCCTGAGAAAGCCTCCATCTCTGATGTCACACTGAATGTGTGGCTCTCAAAGGAGCCAGGATCCAATATAAGGGAGAGGTTCACACTGGAAAATGGCGCTATCTCTGAGGGCTTTGAGAGTTCCCACATGGCTGTCATTGCTCTCTTCATTTTGGACAGGAGTCCCTGAGAGGCCCGTTGCTGGCAACGAAATAAAGCTTGGACGATCACCACTCTTGCCTACTGAATTTGCTTTTGAACTTTGCAATATAATGATCTACCTTGCATGACTTGTCTATAATCCCCTTGTGCTTACCCTCTCCCTTTTTGAGGTGTTTTTCCACACTTAAAAGAGGCAAGGGCTGTGTGTAATGTGGTCTGATGTGGAGGAAAAGAGAATTGGGTGGGTATGAAAACCTCTGAGTTGGGGGGGAATTATTTTGTGTTCCATGTAAACCCAAGACTTTCAGTTAGTGAAGCAAATGCAAGCACAACTATCACATTAAAAATCTTCTTCTGTATTACAAATTTAATTGTATTTTTTGTGTGTGAGGGTGGGACGTTTGCATGTGTTCCCCGCTGCCTCCAAATTTTGCCTTAGTGGTCCCTGAGCTCCCTAAAGGTTGGGAACCACTGATCTAAGGGCTGCCTTCTCTCCCCCTCCGAGTTTCTTGAGGAGCAATGCACAGATGTGTGTGCCCTGTTTAGCATCACCAGGCAGAACTGGAGAGCAGCACTCTAAACCACCAGCCAAGCAGAATTTCACGGCTCCAAAGAGCAAAGCTCCAATCCCTGCAAAGCCAGAGTGGAAGTACCCTTCAGTTTTTAGACATTTCATGATGCTTTGAGGCATGTGTGCCAGCGCAAGAGGCACTTTGTGCAGGTTAATTGGTGTCCCTGGTAAAAGTGGCTTGGAGCCTGTCTCAGCCCTGCTTTGCAGAAACCTTTTTAACTCCAGTTAGCATACTAGGAGGCAGTGCTAATTTTAACACAGAGTCCACCCCTTGAGAGTCAGATATGGCAGAGATAATCTTCCTTTTCTTTTTACTGTTTTGGAAACCAGAACTAAGCAAGTACAATAAGCCCTCAGTATCCAGGGGGGATCTGTTCCAGGAGTCCCCACATAGCAAATTCTGTGGATGATGAAATCAGCCAGGGTGAAGCTGCACTGTGCTGGCAAACAGGAAATGCCTTTCAGAGGCATCTGGGAGGCCTTCTGAGGTATGGGAAGTTGTGTTCTCAGAAGACCTCCTAGATGTGACCCTCTGAGACCCTCCAGCCACAGGCTCAGCATCTGCAGTTAGTCAAATCCATGGATAAGGATGGCCCTGTTCATTTTAATAAAAAGATACTTTTAGCAATACTAAAGAAACAGCAAAAGAGCAAGACGCTTGGGCTGCTGCTTCCTCATCCACCCTTCCAGGCCTTGCATTTTCCCCCAAACCGAAGGTGACCCTGCTTAAAAAAACACTTCTCTCCGTATAGCTTTCAATGGATGAGACACAGGAGCAGAGAAAACTAGCAGCACAAGTTGCTCAAATTCCTTTGGAATGTACACCACACAATTCATGGTTTCCTACTCATGACACATGTAATATGTGAAGAGGAGAGTGGGTGGGACATTGAGAGCCCCCTGGGCATGGCTCTCCTCAGTCACCTTCCATTCTAGAAATCAAGCCAGATGCCAAAGTCAGCAGTGTGAACAAATAGTTGTGGAAATAACAGATGCCAAGACTTCACAAGGTGGGGCTGCAGCCCTCTGTAAAGCCTGTGTTCATTTCCACAGAACAAGCAAAACCAGGCTCAGGTGGGGAAATCTTCCAATTTACTTTTTGCATAAATTTAGCTAGCAGTCAACACTTGGGATTTTTTAAAGCTGTGGGGTTTGGTCAGTTCATCCTCCTAGGGTTGGGAGAGGGGACAAGAGGTTATTTAGGACTATAATGCAGATCTCCACTGGCTCTTTATTCGTTACACTATTTTGCATTTTCACACACCCACCTAACCCTCTCCTGGCACATGAAGGACTGAACATACTAGAGCCCTGCAGGGGTGCAAGGGAGGTATGGGGGGAACATTTTGCATTCTTTTGGAGGTAGACAGATGGCATCCCTTTGTCCATGCAGTTCCTGATGAGTAGTTACAGCCAAAGCCAGTTGGAAGGCTCAAAGCTCTGCTAGGTCCAGACCCGCAGAACCCGCGAGTGGAGAAAAAAATGTACAATTTTATTTAACAACTATAGTTCAAGTTAAATAAATCAACCAGAATGAAATACTAACTTGCAAAATCAACAATACTTGATAAAGATATAGTTTTTACATATTCTTACACTTCTACAAGGTGTAACCTTACTTGCCAAAATTCATGGCCATGAGTTGACTGTGACTCAAAACTCAAGAGAAGTTGCACACAGAACTGGGGGGGGGGGGAGATTTTTTTCAAGCTCTTAAACTAAAACCAGCTCTCTGAAAAAAAGAGTACCCAACACTTACAGAATGCTTCTCAGATCAGTTTTTGCATTTGATAAAAGAAGTCCAGAAATGAGGAAAAAGACATGACATAGAAAGAAAGCCTATGTCATAATCTCAGGTCCTCCTTACTTGATCCTTTTCTTTCTTCTCTTCCTGTCTCTCCTGTTGATCCACTCCCAAATCTTCTCAGTGATTATTCCCCTTCTATCACCAATTTGGTGGCAGAATTTTTAGCGGTAGTTTCTAAGGCAAAGATCAGAATCTAATACCCCGTAAAGTTGCATTTATTTGCTGTGTTATAATGTTATTGCTTGTGGATTTCCAGTATGCCAATAAAGGTTTATTGAAGTTGAAGTAGAAAGAAAGCCCTGTGGACTCGATATGAGAGGCAGAAGAGTGGAAAAATTTACTGAAAGGACCCGCTTCCAGTTATGGGACTGATGTAGGTCTGGTGAGTTACGTAACTGCAGGAAATGCTCTTTCTACCACATCATCCTTTGAGGGCAAGCAATTTCTGCCTTCAAGTTTCGCACCTGCACTTGTCACACAGGAGTATAATACCTGCAAAATATGGGGAGAGGTATGGCTACTGCTGCTCTGGGACCACACTGGTGAGTCCCAATACAAGAAATGCAGGTGTGGGAACACATCTCTATGGAGGTTGCATTTCCTGCAACCTGCATGAGAACCAAGCAAAATGTAGCTCTTTTTGTTAATGATAGGAACATCACAGCATGGGAGGTTTTGGGTTTCCTATTCAAAAGTGCGCCTCACCTGGTCTGCAAAAACAAGAGGTGCTGCACATGTGAACAAAGTGGGGATTTCATTTGGGCCAAACACAGGTGGCAGGGGATCATTAAGGGATTGGAGGGGGTCAAGCAGCTGGTAAAATCTGCACTGACATGCCCTAAGTTACAGGGAGCTTCATAGGGTGCTTCATCCTCCCCAAAACAAACTAGTTCCACTTTTAACACCCTCTGCATCTTGCACAATAGAATCCAGTCCCATCAGGATGGTCCACAGCACAGGACTGCTCATAGCCTAAAACAGTCAACCAATGCTGCACGATGCTCAGAGGCTCTGTCAACCATTCGGAAAGGCCTTTATCTGGAGGGGAGCACGTTGTCCCAAACACGGTTGCCGAGGCATGATTTGAGGTGAGAAGCTCGCAATTCCCAGACAGTCTGAGCTCACAGAGCTAATGAACAGCTTGGGAAATGGCTAGGAACCGGGAAACTTCGTAAGTTGTCCAACCAAAAGGCTGCAGCTGTGCAGTTGAAAGAAAAAGAGAGAGTATAAGAAGGCAAAAGAAAAAGGTAATGGATTGTTGAGTGGTTTTCAACTAGCAATAACTAGCAACCCCAGTTATTGATCTCCCCTACTGTGCATAGCCACATAATTTGGGACTTCATAAATGCCTATAGACCAGTTGTTCCCAAACTTTTAACACCAGGACCCACTTTTTAAACTGATACTCTATTGGGACCCATCTAGGTTTACCAGACCTAGGAGATCTGGAAAGCTATAATATTTATTTATGTATTTGTAAGTAATAACCAGAAAAAGACCCTCGAACATTTAACTCCCTGTACTTGTAAACTGCAGGAGCTGAGCTCTTTGCAGGGTAATTAGCAGCTACAGTATCTGATTTTTGAATAGCCTCAGGGCTTGAAGCAATTAGTTATCTGATCTTTCCATCACCCTTTGGTGACCCACCAAAAACCAGGTCATGACCCACCAGTGGGCCCCAACTAAAGTTTGGGAACCACTGCTATAGACTATGTTGTGGCATAGACACGTGACCTGCACAAAAGAGACTTCTAGTCTGATAACCACCATCTGAAAAACAGCAACTTTCACAACAAGCTGTCACCCTGCCCCGTGTCTGCGGATCCAGTAACCGCTTTCACTTATCTGCAGTTCTTCTCCCCAGCGCACCCATTGCCTTCGTTTTTCTGTACTTTATTTTCTTGCTTAACACAGGAATGCGACATGCAGGCAAGCAATTCGTATGCTAGAAGGACCCAGCCAGAACGTTAACAGGAAGCAGGAAATGTCCTACTTCCTACTAATATTCAGTTAGTCTCCTCCCTCTAGCATGCAGGCCCCTTGACTGCATGTTGCGATCCTGTGTTAAGAAAATAAAAGTACATAAAAAACAAATGTAATGGGTACAGGAAGGGGCAAGGATAGAGCTTTCTACAATGTTGCCCTGTACCCACAGTTTCCGTATCTATGGGGGGCAGGGGCAGAATGGAACCCCTGTGGATATGGGGCGACACCTGTACCACGAATTACCCTTCCCAGGTTTAACAGAAACTACTTTCCAAGTCAAGCTTCTTCTATTCTCTTGAATGTCCACACATTCAACATTCACATGCTTTGCTTTTTGCCCTCCACTACCACATTCTGAAAAGGTATCCCACAATTCTTGAAAAATTGACCCTTAAGAGGCAAGATGGACTTACCCATTTTTTAAGGTAGTCGCCAACCTGCTTCACCCATGGACACCTGAAAGGAAGGGATACCAAGAGCATCCTTCAAACACAGGCCACTCTCCCATCTTCAGCTGTCCACTCACACCTCTCCAACCCAAAGTCCATACATATTGTGCACTTCTGTGATTGAAACAGGCAAGCCCCAAACCTAATATCTGGTGCAAAGTTCAAAATTTTGAGGCCATCCACCCAACGGGACATGAAGAGAAGTCTGGAAAATGGACGCAGGGCCAGAGATTCCAGGGTTCAAACGCACCCAAAATTATTTCAGATTCATAAACCCATTCAAAGATAGGTTCTTGTGTGAACACGTACCAAGCAAAAATCACTTTTTACAGGCAATTTACTTTTTAAAGTAAATTTCCACTGAGGAAAATAAAGTGTTTCCACTGAGGAAATAAGTTTTGTAGAAACACACATCTGAAATGCATAGATGCAAAGATGAATACGACTTGGAGTGTTCTTATGAATTAAACTTTCTTTTCATGTATTAGATATTTTTGGTGGACATTTGGACATTTGTGACCAAGTCCCCAGATCATCCAAGAGCCTGGCTGATCCAAAATGGCTTCCAGTCCTTGATGCCCTTCCAAGGAAATCTATTCTAAACTCAATCCATAAGCAAATAAATCTTCTGCACAACCTGTGAAGCTGCAGGAAATCCTCTTACTCCAGGCTGATGCCACCATCAGACTGGATGTGTCCCCATCACTACTTACACTCATTTGCTGAGCTGGGGTACAGTTTGTCAAGCAATTGACCTGGTAGGAACCACAGTTTGGTTAATAGCTAATTTTTGAAGGTAGCCAATGACTTTTGTTAGCTTTAATCTTTCCCCCCTCCCCGATTAGCTTCAGCAATTAACCTCTTCACTACACAGACAACTGCCCAACTGATCATGCTTGAAGTAACTCCCCCAAGTTTCCATTCGCGAGCCAACCTGAACACAGCACAAATCATTTGTCATTACTCCCCAGGCAGCTTTGGCTGCCTCTCTGCAAATCTTCTATCTGCAGAACATAACACTTCTCAGTGGGTTTAAAGAAGTGCTGTTGCAAAAGACAGCAGATCTGTAATGAGCACCAAACATGAGGTGACACTCACACATCTACATTTTCACCAATAATGTTCATGATGGAAATCCCAATGGTGGGGGTACTGCCATCTGTGGCTGTCAGGAAGAGGATGAGCAGCTTTCCGACATACTGGGGGCCCAGGCTTTGCCATCTGAGGAACATTGGAAGAATGAGAATCAAAGCAAGGAATCAATGCTCATGTCAAATTAGGCCATTGACCAAAATTTTGATGAGGTATAAATCTAAAACATACATAGTGTGCCACGATGTGGATGGGCCTCTGCCTACCCAGGGTCATCTGCAGGTCTGTCTTAAATATCTTCTCTAGCTATATCAGAGATCCCCAAAGGACTTACTCTGGCCTTGCAAATATGTCTTCAACAGGGACTAGTAGAAGTCCAGGCGTGTGTTGCTTAACGACCTTCCGCCAGACAGACCAAAACACAATAAAAAGGCTCTTCTTAATGAGGCAATCAAGCCTGCACAGCAAGTAGATACTTTGTTTATACAACAAAGAGGCTTTTAGTGAAGCAATGGGTCTCCAGTAGCCTGTGCAGTGAGTGTCTGGCAGGGAGTGACTGTTTACACAACAAAGGCACTAGATGGAACTGGATGTTCGCAATATGATGTGCAGCACAATTCTATCTTGCACTGGAACAGGCAGGCCCTGGAGGCCTGCGCTGTGTCCAGCGCAAGACTGGGGCCAAAAGTGGCTCAGTTGGAGGCAAGGGGAAAACTCTTCCCCTTACCCCTGGGTAAGCCACTACGACCCCAATGGGTCTCCTTGGACTTACGCCACCCCAGAAGGTGGCACAAGTCTGAGAACAGAGCAGCTTCAAGCTGCTCCATGCTGCTTGGGGGGACAGGATCCAGCATAACAGCTGGGTCCCAGCCCTGCCTCAGGCTCCCCACCCAACCCCTGCCCTGGAAAGCCTCCCTCCTGCCCTTCTCAGACCTCTGCACTGGCCAAGCTCAGCTGAAGCAACCTCCTCTTGTGCTGGGGGACATGAACATATCGCCTGTGGATACTGGGGGGATGCCTTTATTCACCACAGGAGATCAGGTGAAAGTCTTTTATTGCAGTAGGGATCAATCAATCGGCAGGGATCAATCAATACAGTAATCAGCAGGAATTGCACACAGTTCTGAATGCCAATAGTCCATTAAAATGAATGGAGCACTCCTGCTGTCTTGCCCAGGATCCTTCAGCATTCTGCCCATTGGCCCAGCCAACCCACTCACTGAGTAGGCAAAGCAGGGCACAATGGGGTCTCTCCCTAGAGAGGGTTTCAAAAGCCACTGGCTAGAGCTCAAGATACAATAGCCAACAGAATGACTTCTCACTCCTGCAGTGGCATCTGGGTTCGGTACGAATTGGAGGACCTGAGAAAAGTACAACTCAGGCACTTCACTGTGAAAACTTACCGTTCCAGCAGGTTTGCTTTCTGACTGTTGAGGTCTGTGAGGATCAGGTTGATGACACGGCACAGAGCCACTTGCTGGTAAGACAGGGACTCAAACAGCAGCTTCAGAGCCCAGAAGTTATTCTGCTGAGGCAGGGGGATGTGGTGGTGGGAGGCAGAAGAAAGAATATGCCAGTTCAGAGCACCCATTTCACTTTGCACATGCACAATGGACAGTTCCAAATGCCGACAGGAAGGGTGGTAGAGAGCTATGGAAGTGTGTCACTGTGGCTAAGGAGTCCTGGCTTAGTCTGCATTTGGAAGGTGGCCTCAGGCAAGCCACCTACCCCTCAGCTTCTGTCCTCCTTCTGTGGCTCCCACTTGGAGCAAGTCCCCATCACGTTTACTCAAAACACACCTCAACAATCTTCCACGCCATTTTCCAACCTCTGGTTCAAATTCTGCTCTCAGGAACAAATTGCTAGATTGTCTTAGCCAAGCTGTTATTTGCTCAGTTTCAGCCCCACCTTACCCAACAGAGGCAGTGCTGAGCACTGTATCCCTGTAATACAGGGATATTGCTGAAACTTCTGAGACAATACAGGCCAAATGCTTTAGACAACTGATGCTAAGACGCAACATAGGCATGATTAGTGAAGGACAGAGTTCTAAGGAGGCTGCCAGGTCAAACTTTACCTGGGGTATGAATTTACTGGGTGTAAACTCACAATTTACAAGGCACCACAAGGGCAATAATAATACTGTTCTGGTCCAAAGGGCAAGAATTAACATTGGGTGCAATGCTCCAAACACTCAGGAAAAACAAGATATTTTGTACAGTGGGCCTCAGTATCCACAGGGGACCAGTTGCATGATCTGTGGATGCTGAAATTCATGCGGGACCAGGGACATGATGCCACAACTTACCTGGAGGCTGCGCCAACCTCCCAGCCTCCTCAGAAGACCTTCTGGATGTGACTGGAAGCCACTTCCAGTTTGGGTTGGCAACTTCTGGTCACGTCCGGGAGGTGTTCTAAGGGGCAGGGAGGTGTTCTAAGGGGCATGGCCGCCCCACACCTCAGAACACGTCTCAGACATCACTGGAAGTCACCAACGTGACTTCTGGTCGCAGGCAGGATTTTAAAAAAAACCCCTTAATTAAATAAAATACAGTGCATTCCTGATATCCACAGGGATTCATTCCAGGACCCCTTCCCCAACAATGAATTCTGCAGATAATTAAATCCGTGGCAGGAGGGCCTAGGAACACCTCCAAATGCAACCAGAAGTCAACAGTGCAAACCAAAAGTGACTTCTGATAACATCTGTAAGGTCCAAGACCCTCCAGCTGCAGGCTCAGCATCCTTGTTGTTGTTGGCAACCTACAGTCTCGAGAGAATATGGTATCGCGCTCTGAAAGGTGGTTCTGGAACAGCGTCTAGTGTGCTGAAAAGGCCGATTTGGGAGTGACAATCCCTTCCACACTGGGAGCAAGTGTAGTGTGTCCCTGGTCTGTCTCACTGGCGGTGGGCCTTCCTTCTTTGCCTCTTAGCCTCAGACTGTTGGCCAAGTGTCTCTTCAAACTGGGAAAGGCCATGCTGCACAGCCTTGCCTCCAAGCGGGCTGCTCAGAGGCCAGGGTTTCCCACTTGTTGAGGTCCACTCCTAAGGCCTTCAGATCCCTCTTGCAGATGTCCCTGTATCGCAGCTGTGGTCTACCTGTAGGGCGCTTTCCCTGCACGAGTTCTCCATAGAGGAGATCCTTTGGGATCCACCCATCATCCATTCTCACAACATGACCGAGCCAACGCAGGCGTCTCTGTTTCAGCAGTGCATACATGCTAGTGATTCCAGCACATTCCAGGACTGTGTCGTTAGGAACTTTGTCCTGCCAGGTGATGCCGAGGATGCGTCGGAGGCAGCGCATGTGGAAAGTGTTCAGTTTCCTCTCCTGTTGTGAGCGGAGAGTCCATGACTCACTGCAGTACAGAAGTGTACTCAGGATGCAAGCTCTGTAGACCTGGATCTTGGTATGTTCCGTCAGCTTCTTGTTGGACCAGACTCTCTTTGTGAGTCTGGAAAACGTGGCTCAGCATCCACTGATGCTGAAATCCAGATACTGAGTCCATGGATGAGGAGGGCCCGTAGTATGGTATTGGGCACAGTCCAGCTTCCTGAAAGTCTCAGCTTTTTATTCCAATAAAAGAAGCCCCCAGAGGAAATTTATTGTATAAACAGAAAATACACATACACATATTGTGATCGTGGCACAAATGCCTGGTAGCTTTAAATGAAAGTCCTACCAAAACCTACCCCAAAAGCCAGCACGATTTCTAGGAAGGCCGTCAGGCTACGATGCTCCTTCAGGATCATTTTCCGTAACGCCTGGACCACAAAAATGAGGCCAGCTGCCCACTCCAACTGGAAGAAAGGCAGAAAATCAGCCTGATTTAGAAAGCTCCAATTGCAAGTTGATTCACTACTGAAATTTTTTTCTTGCTGCCTGTTTTTAATACAAATGCTTAAAAAAGATTGCAGATGGCAGGTGCCACATTAGGAGAGATATCAATCCTCTTCTCATATGAAGGGGATGGTTCCTGCCGCCATAAATCCAGTGGGACCTCCTTATTTACAGGTTTGTAACCTGAAGACTTAACATGGGCGCTGGAGGGCCTCATATGACCTCCTGGATGCAAACAGAAGTGACTTCCAGTTGTGTCCAGGGTCCTTTGAAGGCTCCACCATGAAACTGAATGGAATGGATCCCCCATGGGCCCACTTTACATGTATCATTGACTGAGAAAGACCACTCCTCATAAGAACATCAGCAGAGCACCACTGAATCAGGCCAAGGCCAAGTCCAGCTTCCTGTATCTCAGTGCCCCACCAGATGCCTCAGAGAGCGCTCAGGACAAAAGATGTATATTCCTGTTGCCACTCCCTTGCATCTGGCATTCAGAGATAGACACCCTCTAAAACCAGGAGGTTGCAAAGAATCGCCATGGCTTGTAATCCGTGGTGGACTTTTCCTCCAATCTCCCAATCTCCTTTTAAAGGCATGCAGGCAGGATGCCATCACCACAACCTGTGCAAGAAGTTCACAGATTACTCACTCACTAGGTAAAGAAATATTTTCTTTTGCCTGTTCTAACTCTCCCAGCACTCAATCTTAGGGTTGTCCCCTGGTTCTGGTGTTGTGTGAAGGGAAAATTTTATATGCATGATTCAATCATGTCCCCCTTCGGGTGCCTTTTTTTAGACTTCTGTCCTGGAGGTGAGATGGGTGAAGTGCTAAATAACTTCCACTCTCACTAGTGGGGGTGGGAAGAAGCCATCCTCTCTGGGTGAAGCTGGCTCTGCTTTCTCAGCTGGAAAAGCTGACCCTTTGTCGTCTGCTCCCCTCCCTGAACAAGAGGAGTGCACTTGAAGGAACACAGGAAAGCAATTCAGTCAGTCATTCAAGAAAAGATTCAGAATTTTCTAGGATGTGAGAGCCAAGAGCAAGAGGGCCAATTGCTCCATTGCACCCTCCTCGGACAGGCCGGCCTTTTGGTATCTTCAACATTTGCCACTCAAGACATAGGCAGGGGTTCAAGTCTGGGACCTGGGCTTCTCCAGGGAGCCACCTAATTTCAAAGCAGGTACTGACCTGCGTTCCAAAGACTTCAGAGGAAAAAGCAACCTGGACGCCAACTTTGGTCTCAAACTCTTCCAGGATGCAGAAAGATTCTCTTAGGACCATCTGCAAAAAAGGCATCACAAAATGTAATTTTTTTAAAAAAAACCGTCTCTGGGTAGGCAGGGGGCCTGGGCCTCTCCTCTCCTGGATAAAGCAGACAATCAAATCTCAGTATCTGGATGTCAGCGTGTCATTCAATGAGCCTGAGCAGCCCGACATCTGGATCTCACCATCAATTACCTAAACTACATTGTGTGGAACATTTGATCCTTTCCTTTAAAACCAGAGAAATGTGCCATAAGCATCCATGTGCATAATTGTGTCCATGAATACACTGGCAATTCCCATTTTTGTGGTTTAAATCATTAACCATTTAAAACCTCCTTTACAAGACTAAACTCGTATAAGTCAAGCCTCAAATGTTGGAAGAGGAAGAAACAAGAGAACAGGGATCCACAACCCAAATGAACTATCCTGCCAACCTGAGGCCTTCTCTAGGGACCCTGACCTTGGCAGATTAGGAGCTACTGTACAGGAGCTAGTGTACAGGAGCTAGTGTACAGGAGCTACTGGAAAGGGACTGTCCTGTGGTAGAGCCCCTCCCTAGATGCCTGGAAGTGGCATCTTCTCTCCTGTCCCTTCAGGTACCAGGCAACGTCCATTCTCTTCAATTGAGCCTTTCATGAACCCTGGTCCCTTTTGCATGGTCTCTTTCCTGCAAGGCTCCCATGACTTGTGACTTGCACAGGGCATGGTTGGTCCAGCCATGAGCATGGAGATCACACACAGAGACCCCCCCCTTTGGTTGCTGGGATTAAAGGGCAGCCTCGATCACACTCTTCCAAGCACAGCTTCACAAGCATTAAGGGCTAGGACCACAGGGGAATTCCCTGGATGTAGCATTCTGTGGCCAAACACCACAGGCCCTCAAAATTTTTCTATAACATTGCAGCTCAGGCACAGCTTTTAAGGAATTGATGGCTTAATCTTTTAAGAAAAGCATCTGATAAGGTCAATAAATTAGTATCACTTCCAGCCACAGGAAAGAGGGGATCAGGGCAGATCAGACCAAATCTTGAAAGGCAAGTGAGTAAGAGCAGCTCAGATCATCCCCAACAGGATGGCAGGCAGCCACCTGACTGCACGAAATACCACAGGCTTACCTCTTGGAATTCCAAGGGTGGTTCTTCTAGCGTGAAGGATTTCAGGTGGCCATTCTCAGTGAGAAACGGCTCGCTGCTAAAAGCCTTGATCACACTGCTCCAACATTTTGGCTGAAACACAGTGTGACTGATTATTAATCCAGTTTCAAATCTCAACATGATCTTTGTCAATCTCTTAAGGCACAAGAGCACCTGGCTGTCCAATGACATTCATTACATTTTTTTGTTTATTCCACCCTTCTTCCAAGTGAAAATCATCACTCCTCTCGTTTTATCCTCCTCTATCCTGTTAGACTGAAAAGAATCGACTCAGTCACCCAGTGAGCTTCAGCTGAATAAGGACTTGAACCAATATCCAAGTCAAATGCTCCATTTAACTACTTCATGCCACATTTATAAGTGCACAATATAGTGCTTAAAGAAAATACTATACATAACGTACAATTTAGTACGTGGAACTCACTGCTATAGACCACTACAGTGGCCATGTGTGTTAGAGGCTTTAAAAAAGATCATATTAAATGGACAGAGGATGAAAACAGCAGCCTCCATACCCAAAGACAGGATACTTCCAGCTATCAGAGAACGGACAGCAACAACAAGACCATGTGACCTGGGAAGCTCCAGCTTCAAATCTCCCCTTTGTCATAATCAAAATAGGAAGCCTTAAGGGACACCACCCCCTTCCAGCTTCAGTCCCCCTACCTGCAATACGGCGATAATATTTCTGGTTTAGGTTGTTGCAAGGACAATTGAGAACTGCAACCTCTCCCACCAGGTGACAACCCAGTATAAAGAACCAGCACAACTATCCCTTCTTGTGCAGTGTGAGGCTGTTGAACCTTCCTGCAAGAGCATGGGGCAGAGTTGGGGGAGACACTTCCCAAACCAGGGCCTGAAGGGCCCTTTCTGGGACCAGCCTGCGTTCTGATGAGTGAAGTGTAGCAGCTTCCTTGGGTGGTCACTGTCATCCCTTGAAAACCACATCTGAGGCACGAAAAGAAAGTACAGCCACAGGCATGCGTTCAAAATTTGGCCTCACTTAAAGATGAGCTGCCACACAGGGATCTGCAGGGTGCTTTGCTTCACAGCACCACCACCTGCCGATGTGCTCTCTGCAAGTGGCACCCAATGGCTCTCTGTGTGACCCACTTCAGAGAAAAGGTATGGGCAGGACAAAGGCAACAGAACTCTACATCACAGACCAGATGGGAAACCATCATGGGTTGAAAGGGGAGGCAGAGCATATCTGCTTAATGTTGTCAGTATCAGCCAACTGTGGAAGAGAAAGCAAATTAAATATCACATACCCCCCAAAATCACATACACAGGTACTTACATTCCTAAACAATGAGGAAGAGCTGTAGAGAACCATAAATGTTCGCTTGAGCAGAAAAGGCACTTTCAAAGGGGCACCTAGAGAAAGAGACAGAACGGCTGTCTCTGTATCTGTGAGGGACCTGTTCCAAGATAAGACCCCCCCCCCCCGATACCAAAGTTTGTGGCTAATGAAATCCATGCAGAAGGGGGGGGGCGCGCCGTGCCTGGCTCTCAGGATGTCATGCCCAGCTTCCCCAGAAGCTTCCTGCATGTGACTGGAAGGCACTTCCGGCTCACTCCAACAACTTTAGGAAGCTTTCCGAGGCTCTTCAACCACAGGCTTGGTACCTGTGGATATTCACATCTGTGGGTGGCGAGACTGTGGATGCAGAGACCCCACAGTATTCTGAACAGCAGGATGTGGGGGTGCAAGAAAAAGATGAGAATCTACTGCTAGATGCTTGGGTGAGTCACAGTAGACAGCAAAGGATACCTGACCCAATCGATGAACAGCAGCAACAGCAATAACAACAACAACAACAACAGTATTTATATACCGCTTTTCAACAAAAAGTTCACAAAGCGGTTTACAGAGAAAATCACATAACTAAATGGCTCCCTGTCCCAAAAGGGCTCACAATCTAAAAAGATGCAAAACAACACCAGCAGGCAGCCACTAGAACAGACAGTGCTGGGGTGAGGTGGGCCAGTTACTCTCCCCCTGCTAAATAAAAGAGGAGCACCCACTTGAAAAAGTGCCTCTTACCCAGTTAGCAGGGGTAAGCTGCAATAACAAAGCTGCAATTGTCTGCATGCAGGCTGAACTGACCGACAGAGCCATAAGATGGGACTTGGGGCCAGTGTTAGAATCATGTGGCAAAATTCCTGATCTGTAGATCTGCATCTCTGTAGGTATGTGGCTCCATAAGAAACTGGCTCCACCTCCTCCAAATCACCATTTTGAGTTAGATTCTACTCCCCCCATATCCACTCTTTGGCCCTGGCTCCAGACTTTGGGGTTCTGAGAAAGACCACAGGAGATATGGCAAGCCTACCCTGCCAACACCGGCACCCGATGCATGGCTGGTGCTGAAGAACACCCTCGGATGTCTGCCAAAAGGTAGGGACATCTCAACCCAGGAATACTTACCTCTACAGTGCCATGGTGCGGAGTCCTCCTCTAGGCTCCTCCCTGAGGGAACACAGCCTGTCCGGAATATCTTTAAGTAGGTTTTGAATTGGGCTGGGGTCAGGCGACAAGCGGTGCATCGGAGTTTGGGGTAGAATGAGAAGAGCTCCTGCACAGCGCCCACAAAGTCTCCCCGTTTGCACATGTAAAAAGGTACTTTGTCCCTCTGACTCTGCATCCTGTGTGGGGGAAGAAAATGAAACAGCGCAATTGCTTCTCAGTCGCACACTCAGCCTGTTGTAGCAAACAGAACAAAGACACCCATCATACCACAAAGATCAGTCATTTTTCTGTAGCATGAGATTTTGCAGCCTGGAGCTCCACCCCTTTCAAAGAGTCATGGGGTGGCATCCCAAACCGGTAGGCAGGATAACGTATGGGAGAAGAAAAGGGGGGAAAGACTTGCCAACAGTGGGGCCAAAAGGCTGTCGAAATGCTAAGGGGATCTGTAGTTCTGCCACCTTCTTAGCCAGACTTCAAACATGCACCAAATAAAAGCAAACTGACCCATTCTAGAAATCAAGCCAGATGCCAAAGTCAGCAGTGTGAACAAATAGTTGCGGAAATAACAGATGCCAAGAAGACTTCACAAGGGATAAGTCAGCCCATAGTCCCTTCTCTGCCAGCTTCATGTTCAATTGGCTGGGAAGTGCCAACCAAGGTTTTGTTGCGCTGGAGGAGCAGGGAGAGAAGGGAACCACTTCTAGTCCTCTAAAGTCTGCTCTTCAGCCACAATGGGTCATGGGGAGGAGGGACCTGACTCAGACTTTATTGGGCATATTTCTCCTTTTTTCCAATAATGTTTATGTACAAGGGCCAAAAGGGCTTGTGCCCCTGCAGACCTTAAGGAAACCCACTTCATCTTATGTCGTCTTTGCAGTCTCTTGGTGCATTTGCCATACTCAGGAGGAGGGAGTGCGCATGCGTGCACACGCACGCACGCCCCGCCACACTGTGGCTGCTTCCCACTCTACAGCATCTGACCAAGTCCAAGTCTGACCTTATTTGGTTAAACAGATTTAAGAGGCTGAGCCCAAACTGCTCCTCAGAAGCAAAAGATGACAACCCTTCCAGGGGACCAAAATGAGGGTCACAAGGTTATTCTCCAAGAGCTGCTTTTCTCCATTTTGCAAGCTTCTTTCCAAGTGTGAAGCCCTTGGAGGACAATCTAGCAGTAAACCAATCATTGGCATAGCTAGAAAGGGTGCAAAGCATTAATAATAATAATAATAATAATAATAATAATAATAATAATAATAATAATAATAATAACTTTATATCCCGCCCTTCTCCCCAAAGGGACCCATTAAGTTTTGCAGGGAGCCTCACTGCAGCATGCAAGTGGCCACTCCCCTTCAGAGCCAGGCATTCACCTCCATTTTGCTCCCCTGCTTGCAATAGCTTGCAATAGCTTGCAATAGCCCGGAAGGGAAGGGGTCACTTACATGCTGCAGTGAGGCTCCTTGGCAAAATTTAGTGCTTTGCACCCCCTCTAGCAATGCCTCTGAAACCAATCACCTAGAGCAGGAGTGCCCAAACCCTGGTTCAGGGGCCACTTGCGGCCCTTGGGAGCTCCCAACCTGGCCGGCGGGGAGCCCTCAGTCTCCAATGAGCCTCTGGCCCTCCGGAGACTTTTTGGAGCCCATGCTGGCCCAATGCAACTGTTCTCAGTGTGAGGACGACTGTTCGACTCTCACCTGAGCTGTGGGACAAGGCTCCCTTCACTACTTGGTCTTTCACATCTGTGATGCAGCAGTAGCAGCGAAGGAAAGGCTAGCCTTGCTTTGTGCAAGGCCTTTTATAGGCCTTGCAAGACCTTCATTCATTTATAGAAGTTCCATCTTTAACATATTCATTTATGTAAATTTATTCAAATTTGAGATGTAAATTAATTCTTTTTTCCCCAGCTCCTGACACAGTGCAGAGAGATGATGTGGCCCTCCTGCCAAAATGTTTGGACACCCCTGACCTAGAGGCTTAACTTTCGGGTGAAAACTTCCTTCCCGCACATGGCTGTTTGCAGGTTCAAGGACATACCATTTGGCGTTGTTGCATTTCACCACTTTCAAGTAGCGAATCAATTCCCTGTACCTGAAGAAGGATGACAAGCATTAGGGCAGGGACGGAGGAGCAGGTAGCAAGCACAGACCCAGTGCTGAATGGTAACAGTCTGGCCCTAGGCGCCACCATTCTGAAAAGTATGACACGGAGCTGCATGAAGTGTTGTTAGTCTTCCTGGTTAAAATGTTAAGTATGATGTAGATGGCAAAATTTCCAGCATTACTATGACTTTTTCTTAGCACTTTTCAAGAAAACAGTTCACAAAGTTGGTTTATGTATCAAAAGGAATGACAAAGTGTTCCCTGTCTCAAGGGAGCTCCCAATCTAAAAAGAAACACATGGGAGACACCAGCTACAGTCACTGGAAAGACACTGTACTGAGGGGAATAAGGGCAGTAACAAGGGCCTCAGCAGCTGGCTCAGCACGGTCAACAAGCTTCTCTGCATATCTGTTGCTGCAAGATGTTGCAACAGCCGCAACTAAAGAGAACACAGTGGACCCTTGGTATCCAGGTGGGATCCGTTCCAGAAACCCCCCCCCCCCGGACACCAAATTCTGTGGTTATGAAATCTGGGGGGGGACGGGACTGAAAATGCCTTCCAGTCACATCCGGGAGATCTTCCGAGGCCCTTCAGTCATGGGTTCAGCATCTGTGGGTGCTGAGCCTGCAGATAAAGAGGGCCCACTTTACTGTTTTAGGTCACTAAGAAGATGTATGGAAGATGACCAAGACCTTTGGACAGACCTGAGATGACTGAAGTTGGAACAGAAGCACTAGAGCCCTGAGTGCCAGAGATTGAGCACAAGAGGGATGCAGGGCGACATCCACTATGTCCTGCCTTTGAGCTTCACAAGGGACCTGAATGAACACAGCTTGAGAGCAGGCTCTGGACCAATGCACCCACTGTTCTGACCCAACAAGACAGGTTTTTCCTTCTCATTTTTTTCAGTTTTGTACAAACTTACTGCTGGAGGTTTTCCATCCTCTCAATCCGTGCCTCTATCACGGGGACTATTTCACAGAGACATTCTTTCTTTCCTTTCCGAGTCCGCTGACCAGTGACATTTTGTCCCTTTAAGACGGAAGTCAGCAATCCGTGGTCCCAAGACATGAAATGCAGGCTGGAGAGGAAAGCATGACAAGTGGAGAACTCTGAACTACAGCAAAGGATGCAGAGGTTCCCCTTCCCTTCACCCCCCCCCCCCAAGTGCTTGGTACGGAGGAAATGAGAGAGCCAATAAACAAGAGAGGAGGAAAGGCAAGAGAAGGTTTGCAGAGAGGAAAGTAGTAAAGGCAGGGCATGGGGAAGCCCACAGAGGGAAAAGAGCCAGGAAAGGGGAGCTCCTAATGTTATTGGTGAGATTGGAGCTACTTGGAGCTACCCTTCAGGGGAAGCCCAGTCTGCAGCCATTTGCATGCAGCCAAAACCCTCTCCAGGGCTAGGGGACAATCCTGTAGCAGGCTACTGTCCTCAGACTCCTGCTGCTTCTCATCCAACAGAGGCTGTCAAAAGTGCCTCCTGCCAGCTCCCTAGCTCTATCTTTCTTTAAATTACCTGTCCCCTGGTGGACAGGAGGGCAACAGAGAGGGAGAATTTATCCATCCTTAACTCAGGCAAGCAAGACACAACACACCTACCTGCTGGAGAAGGCAGAACAATGAGTGGGGAAAGGAATGGACTGGTAAAAGCAGACTAGTTTATCTTGCAGGGCTTTTGGGAAGTCATTCAGTACCAGCAGCCTCTGAAGTCGCCTTGTGATCCTGAAAAAAATCCGTGTCAGCATGGCTTGACTTGAACAAGGCGCCTTTAAAAGCAGGTAGAGTTGTCTACAGCAGGTTCCTGGTCTGATCTGCAAGGGTCAATGTTTCTTATACATGGGGACAAGACCCCCTCCACCTGCTTTGGAATCCTGAAAGGAGAAGCAGATTCTCTAGAACAGGCTAAGAGAGGTGGGGGGAGCAGGGCAGCCCCAAAAACCGCTGTCTTGTCCCACCAGAGAGGTTCTGGAACTGCAGTTGCCCCAGCAGCAACAGCACTGAAGGCAAAAATCCTTTGCTAACTCTGGCTTCAGGCCAGGCAGAAGGTACTTTCGTTTGGGCAGAGGCAGCTGTAAGACAAGGAGGAACACTCAGCAACAGCCTGCTTGCAAGACCTCCTTTTCACCAGCTCTACAAGCCAGGGGAGCATCACAAGAGGTGGGAGAAAATAGTGATCATTAAATAAAAACACAGAACACCGCTTTTTGCACTTCTCATTTTTGTAAAAAACAAACCCCCCCCAAAACTGCAAAAGAATAAAACCGATTTATTTAGTCTATTGTTTAATATGAGAGGTGCATGGTTAATGACTGTGGCTGCAGCTCAGTATAGTACCACTATACTATACCACTGATATACCACTAACTTTGGAAAACACCAAAATCCATGAAAAAATAAAACTGTTTTCTCTCACTCTAAGCGTTGGTTACTGTGAGGCCACCAGCTCTGAGAGAGTGCTGAGTACCCTTGCAGGTTATGTCATGCACCTTTATTCTCCACTGAGAAGACAACAAAGGGGTAGGAGAGCCTGGCTGGGTGGCAGGTGTCCTGCAATCCAACTCCGCGCACTTCCTTGGCCTTGTCAAGTTGGCTCAAGGACACTTTCTGAACTTCCACTTGGTTTTCTGTAACACATGCACCAACTATGGACTACTTCATGTGGGGGCACAGAGTGTCAACTACCATGGGAAGATATCTTCCCCTGCACAAAAACACCCCCCCCCCCCAATTTGCTTCCCTGGTTGCTAGTGCCTGGGCAGATCAAGGTTGCAACAAGGAGAGAATCTGATATTTTCAGTACTTTCTCCAAAGTCACAACAATGTCAGGCATCACTTTTGTGGACTAATTTCCTACAAGCAGCTCTCAACTCCCCTGGCAGATGGAGTCATTGACAACAAGTTGAAGGCCGCACTTAATTTAAAAGCAGGAGAAAAGGAACATGGATTGCCCCAAAGGAGATTCCTCTCTGAGAAAATACTAATGAAAATGTCCAGCGTTAAGGGCGAGTGGTTCTGCTTTCAACTTTTCCACGAGACTAAACAAGCTTGGATGGCCTCATTCATGAGGCTAGGCGGGGCAGAGAAATGAGAGAATAACTGCTTCTCCCCCCTAAAAGCAAAACAAAAGCCAGGCTTGGCAGGATGTAAAATGCGGGGTTGTCCTCAAAGTGGACCCTCCTCCTGCCTCAGCTAAGGCAATGTCCTGGCCCCACGTGCCTTTTCCTGCCCTACAACACCAGTCACTGTGGGAAGGGGAAAGGCAATGTGCATGAAGACACAAGCCAGTCATTAAGGAGGCAGATAAAAGATGTTCAGCACCACCTGGCTACTGTTTTCCACAGCAGCCACACTCCTCCATGCAACGTCATCCTGATCTAACCTTGCACTCAAAGCCATTTCACCACTACAGCCACAGGTATAGGGGTTATCTGGTGCCTGCCTGCACTACAGGGAGAATTGCACACCTGCCATGCAAAAGTAAAACAGGGCATGGAGCATGGTATGGTGCAAGTCAAAAGACTGAGCAAACAGTGCCTTACCTGGCCATCAGACGAGGCACAGCCTGGCTCAGTGAAGCAGAGAGATCCACATTTTGTGAGCACCTGACCAAAAATGTGAAACATAAGCTCTGTTACTCCCAGTTCTCTCACATTTCTGTGATATTTCCCCTCCCCTGAAAATATTTGGTACTGGGGATGGTATTCTGATGTGAGAGAATCAACAGCACAGGAGCAGGGCTGGCTGAATCCCTGACCAGAACACTTCTATTCTAGAAAGCAACACTTTCACATCCTTGTTCATTTCCAGCAGAGAACTCAGATACCCTCACGATTCCTTCCAGCATCAATTCCCCCCATGGAGGAAATGTGTGAATAGTACAGAAGGACCACTCCCCAAAATGAACACTGAGGAAGTACCCAACCGACATTCACACAAATCCGCCCAAAGAGGTGTTCTTTTCCATCTGTATGATTCCGTTTTTAGACATGGGGAAGTGGGGCCTAGAGGGAGTCTTAAGTGGGGACCCCCAAAGAGTCCCAGTCCTCCCAGTAACCAAATCAGCTGCTATATCAGGAATGGCCTTCTCAGAAGGCACTCTGTCCTCGTGATAGGGACTAGGCTTGAAATACAGTGGGCTGTCCTTATCTGCAGCTCAGTATCTGTGGATTTGAGTATCCATAGATGCAGAGCCTGCAGCTAGAGGGCCAGAGGACCTCCCAGACATGGTTGGAAGCAGCTTCCAGTTCACACCAGCTACTTCCAGTTGTGTCCAGAGGTGTTCTCACCAGGCCACACACAGCACGCAGGTACATTTTGCAATTCAGAATCTGCGAGGGGTCCTGAAATTGATCCCCCACAGATAAAGAGGGTCCACTGTTGTACCATGCCACCATAGTTTCCTTTAAGCTGTACAGCCACACAGCTCAAGGTCCTTTGATGATCAGTTCTGGCCAGTTTGGCATCCCTGAAAGTCCAGCAATGAAATTTGACATCACTGCTGTGTGTCCAGAAATGCTGAGGAGCTGCAGAACAGCCAGCAGGGGGGTCCACACAGCAGCTCAGGCCCCTTAGTGCAAATACTGCATGCCACCTGCCACTGCAGTGTCTGCAGGCAGCATCACTAGCAGGATGGGCTTCCTAGTTGAGGGGGCTGCCCTGGAGCCACTGCAAACTCTCACTCTGAATCTCAACTCTAGTAGGGTTGAATTCTCACTAATAGGGAGTCTTAAGACAAGCCTTAAGACCATCTCCCACCCTCCTATCTCATTTGAGGATACTACTGATCTACATTGCAGCACTGCTCAAAGGATGACAAATAATGTGTATGTTGTGAAACCCCTATTGCCATAATAATGATGAGGAGCACAGTTGCTTTGACCCAACCAAGGAACTGACCCACAAAGTGATGCAACATCAGAAGGAAGAACATCTCAATGGTTTGAAAACAATTTCCATTGCCTTACAAGTGAAATAGTGGACATTTTAGCCACATTTTAATGAAAATCAGTAGAGCTGCTAGGAGAGTTCAGGCTGGATTTAGCCCAACAATTCCTGTGCTACGCTCTGAAGCTACCCAGGGGGGTGGTGGTGGTAACAGTCCTAGAGTATTCTGTTCTGCAGCTCAAGAGCAAAGGCAAAGTGCCTCCCTCTTTGCTGACATTTCTGTCTCTGCAGATTACAATCATCAGCACATGTTGTTTCCTTGACTCTTGTCTTAACATGACAACACAAGACTGAGCAAACATGCCAGGGTACTTACGCAGCCGGGTCTTTGTGGAGTGCAATCTCTTTGGCTGCTCCCAAGAGCAAGAGGGCCTCTGCTTTGGGGCTCTCTTTTTCAGCGTTATTGAGAAAGGCCCTTACAAGATCAAACACAGCTGTATACCTGGAAAAACAGCAGGTTTCAGGGTCAAGGAACAAAGCCAGGACTGCTCGCAGTGACACTCAGAGTAGAAAGAAGTGGGGTCTGTTGAGAATTTGTCTTTGGACCGGAGCTTTTTAACTTCTTGAAAAAAGATCTGGAGTTAGGGGTAAATAGCAAGGTGGCCAAGTTCATAAGGGACAATTAGGGTGGGTGGTAAAAACCAAATCAGACTGTGAAGAGATCTAAAAGGATTTCTCCAGATACATATCCCGGACAAGACTAGTTTGATATGACTTCAATGTCTTGGCTGCCAAACAAACTAAACTAAGCTGAGCTGCAATACAAATGTGGGTTTTAACCAAATTGGGATGCATATGGATCTCCACAATGGTGTGAATGAAAAGAAGCATATCAAGGTGAGGGAGAGGAAGGGGAGAAAAATCCATCCATCCAGTGCCACTTGAGTATCCCATGCAAGGTCAACAACATACAGCAGAAGTCATAAAACTGTGGAATGCTTTCACCAAGGGGATAAGTGAATGCAGGACACCAGAAAAGAGGGACATGTTCTAGGATGAGGAGGAATTCCGAAACAGGTGGTGCCTTCCTCCCATTCTGGAACTCACTGATTCACACTGATTTGGTGGGAGGGGTGGCTGTCCCCCCCAATCCTAATCTGATTTGGGAAAAATGGAGCTCAGAAAGAGCTGCTGCTGCTTGCTTAGGACAGACAAAAGGAAATAGTTCTTTACCCACCATGACATTAATCTGTGGAATTCCTTGCTACAGGATGTGGTGATGACGTCTAACCTAGATGACTTGAAAAAGGGATTGATCAGATTGATGGAAGAAAAGTCCCTCACAGGTTACAAGCCATGAGGGGCATATGAAACCTCCTGGTTTAGAAGCAGAAGTGTCTCTAAATGCCAGTTGCAAGAAGCGATAACAGGATGCAGGTCTTTTGTTGTCTTGTGTGCTCCCTGAGGAATCTGGTGGAACCACTGTGAGACCCAGGAACCTGGACTACATGGGCCTTTGCCCTGATCCAGCAGGGCTCTTCTTAGGTTTTCTTGCACATCCTTATGAAGTTTTCGTCTACACTGTTTTAAGAAGGCAGTCAAAGGGTCCAAAAAGGTCATCCTCTAAGGCCAGCATGAACTAGGTCCCTAGACCTGATCTGTACATGTAGTAGGAGGCCACAGCATGAATATTCAAGTGTGGCAAGGCTTTATGTGTTGAATAAAGTGGGGGGAGCAGTAAGTTCACAAGCCCCACCCCATGTTTAAAATATTTGAGAAGTACCTACACAGAAGAACTAGGGAGTGAGGGATTAACCCCAAAGACCAGTCTGTAGAGGTGGGGCACAACCAAGCAATTTTTTTCAGACCCCAACTGTACCAACCTATGCATGCTTACTCACAAGTAAATGAACTTACCCACTACATTCAACAAGGTTTTCACCCAAGAGTAGATTCACAGGGCTGCAGTCTTTGAAACACGCACAGCAAATTTCTGGGCATACATTAAAGTAAGATTTTCCTAGGAATGCTTTTATCAGCATTACCTGTATACGATGTGCAAAAGCTGGAGTTTGCAGGTTTCACACTGCCCAGGACTCAAATTCCGGTAACAAAGACACGGGTGAAAATCAGAAGGAAATCTCTCCCCTGACAGGTACTTGCTGTATTCCACAGAAACATCGCGAGTGAATTTTTGCAAGAGCTCTCCTATAGGGAAAAGGGTAAATAGTTATATCCATTGTGCTCACTTCTAACCTTTCCACAATTTAGAAAAGTGTTCCTTCTTTGTGACCCCCACCACGTGCTATTCTGGTAATACAAGACCGTCATGAACACAGAGAAAGAAGTGTTCCTAATTTCAGTCAACTCTGGTAATTTTTATGTATGTCACAAAATATAAATCCAATAAACAAAGTGAACACAAATACCCAGGAGAATGTTCACTGTGTCTCTGAATGATCCATCTGCAGCTCTGGCTTTGCCTCCTGATCAGCCAGTCTCTACCAGGGCAGGGCAAGTTTTCTGCATCATATGGTTGGATTGTTCAAATCTCTTCAAGCAGACACACAGAATTCCCTGCCTTCAAAGGAGGCATGCCAAGAACCACTACTCAGGCAGAAACACACCTCAAGGGGAAGAGTGCCTTTATTCTCAGCCTCCATTCCCTCCTTACCTGGGAACACTATGCATGCTCCTTTGGGCTTTTATGCCTGGGTTTAAGGTGGGAGATGAACATCACACACAGAACAATCAAGCAGCCTCCACCTTTTAGTATGATGCAACTCTGGGGTGCTTTGGCCCTCTACCACTAGCCACTCACCTCCACGTCGGACATCTGAGTCTATTTCCGAGAGTTCCAAGTTGAACACTGCAAGACCGCCGGTGAGAGAAAAAGCCCACTGACTTTTCCAGTATTTGCTTTTGTTGTGTGCGTTGCAGTGGCAGAGTGAAGGGGTTGTCCAGTCCAAACACTGCAATGAGAAGGGGGGGGAAGGGTTATGCTTTACCAAACCTACCTCTCCAATTCCTCTGGATATCAGGGCCTGCCATAATTGGACACAGGAGAGTGAACAGTGTGGAGTGGCACTCAAAGTTGAGAATGAATAAAAGAGTGGCAGAACGCATCACTGCCCACATCCTCAAAGCCATCCTTACCTCTGTGGCAAGTTTATCACAAATGTAGCAATAGCACTGACGACAGATCTTGGTGTTTACTCCGAGGGGACAGGATACCTCACATTCTACACGCCTGCAGGAAGGAAAGGAAGCCTTTGTTTTTAAGCATGTGCTATCAACTGATGCTCTTTTGCTTCCACTCCAGAAGTATTCTCACTATAGGTGTAAACACCCTTACCTGACGTAGCTTTCCCCTTCAAGGATCAAAGCTGGGGCTAGGGTTCTGGAAGGCAGTGCACAACTGGAGTGCCTTGACTTCCTGACTCATAGCAGGAACACATCACCATCTCAATACAGTGGAACCTCTTTGTCCTCAGGCTCAGCAGCCAAGCACCGCAGGCAACCGCCAATAAGCCGATCTCACAGATAAGTCGAGGGCAGGTTTTGAGCAAAAAAAAATCACGGAATTTTCTACGACCCTCAGTCAGGGGTTAAACTTGGGGGGGGGGGGTCTGACTATAAGTTTTGACTGATTTTAACCGAGGCCAGATCCTGAAAAATAATGTACCACTAATTGTTACCTAAGAACTGTACAATCTCTAATTTATTAAAGAATTTATTAAAAGATCATAAGATACATTTTTATTCTTTTTAAATTCTGGTCTTCACCACCTTTTTATATAAACACTATCCGTGCACTGTAAACAACATACCAGTACAACAGTGGTTTCCAACCTGAGATTCATGTACTCCCAGGGGCACTCACCAGGACCTTGCCACTTGAAAAAGAATGGCATAATGGCAGAAAAGGGCAGGTCGTGCTTCAGAATGCTTTGCAGGGCTAGCAAGGCAGGAAGGAAGGTAGCTAGTTGGCTGTGAAAGCCCTACCAATAGCTAGTTTTTGGTCATCAATTCATCTATGAATCAGTGATTGAAAAACAGCATAGTAAAAAAGCTGAAACATAATATGGAATATCACCAAGAATTTCTCAGGACACTTTTCTCACAAAACAGTGAAAAGGCATAGTCTTCAGCTCTTCAGACAGAAAAAAGAGAAAATACTGCAATGAATACATGAATTCTGGGTTTTCATATAAAAGAGATGAGGGCTTGTATTATTAATTACAAAAATTTTGCTAATATGAAGGGTACAATTTATGGAAATGGGCTGCCAAGGGATAATGCAAGTGAAAAAAAGTTGGGAACCACTGCAAGAGATCCATGAATCAAATCCACCTTTAAGGTGTCTGGTGTGTTAAGCCAGAAGCTCTACATACAACCTATAACACAAAACTGAGAGTGTGCAATTCAATTCACAGCAGAGAAATGCAGCTGCATATATTTGCAACCCTTTTTACTCAGAAGTAGACCCACTGCTTTCCATGGGTGCTATTCTTAAGTAATGGTGCACTGAAGGTGCAATGGTGCAAAGGAGGATCCCATCCTGGTGTTGAAAAAAAAACAGATCTCTGCTACATGCAAGCCTTTGCAAAACAGAACCGGCTGCTACAGCATTTGCAAAATGGAACAGAGAAGAATAAAAGGTTAACTTTGGCTGGAATTTGGATTAGAAACTAATCTCTGCTTTGCTTCTAATGACCCGCTTGAGCAAGAAAGGAAACTTTTCAGAGTTGAAAGGCTCTGCCTCTGATTGACCCAGCGATAAGGCGAAGTGATAACTGGAGCTTGGTTACTTTACGTACTATAGGCGAGTATCTACGGTATTTTCGAGACGCCGAGCCCATGGTTGGAGGTACCTCGGAGGACCTCCTCAACACACCTTCTAGTTTGGACGGTAACTTTCAGTCACATCCTGAAGGTTATCTGAGGCTCTCTGGCTGCGAATTTTATTATCCGCAGAATTCAGTATCTGTAGTATCTGATCCCTCTTGGGTACAGAGAGCTCACTGTACATGTGGAGCATGATGAGCTAAGGCAGGCAGGCAATTGCATGGGCCCACATGGTATCAAATAAAGGATTCTGTCTAAGATAATATGCTAGAGACATTAAACGGCGTGCTAGAAATACTATAGTCATCATGGGCTGCAAACATCCAATTAAAAGAGCACTACCAGGACAGATGGAATGTTCTAGTGTGGCTGCGCTGCGACATTATTTCTCTCAGTGGAAGTAGGGAGATTCCCACTGTTTTTCTGTGGGAAAGATACATACTCAAAAGGGTAGGTCATGCAGTCGTATCTTGCATGAGGCATCACTTGGGCTTGCTTGCAGAAAGTAACCACCACCTCACGATCTTCGTCCACGACATCACCTCTTCTTCTCTTCTCTTCCAAGGGAAACTCTTCTGCAAAAGCCAAGCATGTTGAGAATCTCCCACTGAAAGAAAACTGCAATTTCAATTTTTAAGAGGCAGGATGGGCTCACAGCTCATTCTTTTATTTAAAAGGGTATTTTTGGTCAGACTCCATTCAAAGAGTATGCTACAAGAGCAGGCAGCAGTTTCCTCATTTGTCAGAAACAGAGAAATGCAGTGTCCCTGTGTCAGCAGAGAGGGGTGCCTTCTTCCCAGCCCAACTGTTTCTTACTTCAGTTGGGATCAGGATAGAAGGAGGGGCCTTTCTGCTACCAGGACTCAGCACCTGCATCTACTGCTCTAGAGTGACCTTCCTTTTTAACATGTTCTATGTAAATAAGCCCACAGAAGTCGTTTGCTCCTTGTCTTTTTATTCTGTTCCCTATGAATCTTTTTCACAACAACCCCCTAAATCAGGGGTGTCCACACTTTTTGGCAGAAGGGTCACATTATCTCTCTGTCAGGGGCTGAGAAAAAAATTAATTAACATTTACAATTGGAATAAATTTACACAAACAAATATATGAGAGATGGAACTTATATGAATGAACGAAGGTCTTGCAATAGCTCAAGGCCTACAAAGCCCCTGCACAAAGCGTGGCTGGCTCTTTCTTTGCTGCCGCCGCTGCTGCCCGGACATGAAACAGCAAGCAGGGGAGGGAAGCAGCTCAGGCAGGAGCCAGACGAGCTCCAGCAAGTCTCCTGAAGGCCAGAGGCTCCCTGTGGGCAGCCTGGGGTTCCAGAGGGCTGCCAATGGCCGCGGGCGGGACTTGGCACCCTGCCCTGATGGAGAGGGGGAGCCACCCCGAATCTTGCAGCAGCCCAAACGCTCCCAGCCCGACCGGCTGCCGGAGGCAAGAGGACAGCAGTTCCCAGCCCGGCCGCGCAGTGCGCAGGCCCGTCTCGCCTGCCTCTCCGGCGCAGGACAGGCGCTGGGCTGCTCCGAAGAGAACGGGCTACCTGACTCCTCGGCCAGCGGGCCGCGCTCAGCTTCGTCCTCGATCAGGATGACGCTCGCCTCTCCGGCAGCGCCCATGGCGCCGGCCCGCGGGAGCGGCTCTGCAGCCGGAGGGAGCGGGCGAGAGACCCCGGCTGCGTCCCGCCTCCTCCTCAGCCGCCCACGAGGCAGAGCGCGGGCCCAGAAGCAGAGGGAGGGGCCGGCGAGCAAGGCGGGGACGCGCAGCCCGTTTCGGGACCGGGCCTGCCCGCTGCAGCTGCCGCTGCCGCCGCCGCCGCCGCCTCCGGAGGGGGCTGAGGACAGGCAGCAACGGACAGAGGGCGGCCCGGGAGGGCCTCTGCGGACCGGCCGCCCCCGCCGAGCTTCTGTGCACCCGCGCCCTCCCCCGAACCCCCCAGGGACGGCGACGTCACCACCCCGTTGCCGCGGGGCCTCTCCCACTTCGCCACCCTCCGCTCCTGCCCGCAGCTCCGATTCCCGCGCCAAACCGTCCTGCGCGGGTCACTTCCGGGGCAGAACGCAACGCCTCAAGCCGGAAGTCCCCCTTCCAACCGCCGGCTGCGCCTCACTTCCGGTGTGAGAGCCACAGCCAGAGCTCCGCCTCCTCGGCTTCCGGGGCGCGCGCCCTCCCCTGCGGGCTCGGACCGTCCTCAGGCAGCAGCCCCGCAGGGAGCCGCATCGCCACGGGGCGTGGCTTCTCCTTCTGGATCGCGGACTCTTCCCCGCCCCGTCAGATCCCAGGGATGCTCCTACGTTTCTCCAGCCGTGAGAACCGGAAGAGCCCCCCCGTCAAGCCAGAGCCCGTCCGCTCTGGTCTCCTGCACCTCGCAGCGGCCCATGAGATGCCTCGGGGGGCCACGACAAGAGACCTGGAGTTTTCCTCCAGAAATCTGTCCCGACCCCTTCCAAAGGCTAGACTCTGAAAGTTAGTTAGGATTTCGCCCTTAGTAAGTTGTAAGGAAGTAAAGCGTCCATGATCGGGGGCAGTGTACCTCTGCCAGACAGCTAATGAGGTCAATGAGCAGTTAATGTAAATGCTATATTACTTATTACATATAAAACTATAGTACATGTAATTTATTACATATCATTTACTAATTACAAGAAGGCTTTGTGCTGCCTGCAGGGGCTGCTCACAAAGGAGGGTATTTACATTCTTTTCCAGGACACAAAGCTAAAAAAGAGGACATATCCTGGAAAAAGAGGACGTCTGGTCACCTTGTAAGGAAGTAAAGCCTCCAGGAGCAAGTGTGCCTCTGCCAGCCAGCTGATGCCCACACTCTTCCTGTGGCACAGCTCAGAAGAGCCCCATTGTCTTCACTGGGGCCTACTCCCAGGGAAGAATGTAGAGGATTGCAGCCTTCTGCTCCTCGCCTGCCTGCCTGGGCACCATGTTGGCTGAAAGATGCCCACTCAAGGAGTGCCCCTTTCCTCTCTCTTGACTGCCAGGTGAACAGAACTGGGGGGGGGGGTTCTTAGCATAGGTGGGTCCCTGAGTGGGTGGGTTCTGACAGATTCTCATTCTAAAAAGTGGGTTCCAGTGCTAAATGTGTGAGAATATGAGGTAGTTGTAACGGGGGACTTTAACTATCTGGACATCTGTTGGGAACCTGAGGGTGCAATCCAAACCCCTTATGTCAGTGCTTTCCAGCACTGACATAACGGCAATGCAGCTCTGAGGTAAGGGAACAAACATTCCCTTATTTTGAGGAGGCCTCTGTGAGTGCCACCCACCTGCAGGATGCAGCACACGTCCCATTGGCACTGTCATGCCAGTGCTGGAAAGTACTGACATAAGGGTTTAGGATTGTGCCCTTAAGAGCTGATCCTGCACTGGAGAAGGGGGTGGTGGTGTCAGTGAAATGTTTCTTTCCATTTTACGGAAGTTAAAAAATTGCGTAACTTCATCTTCCAGAAAGTGGAGAAAGGAACGGGGGGGGGCGCCATCCTCATCCTGATTTTAACCAATAAGGAGGAATTGGTTGAAGAGGTCAAAGTAGTAGGAACCCTACTAGGAACCCAAGGAGAAAGCGATCAGGAACTGCTGGCATTCTCAAACGTATGGGAAACAAAAGGAACATGCAGTGAAACCCGTACATTGGATTCCAGGAAGGTTGATTTTAACAAGCTCAGAGAGTTGCTAGGCGGAATCCTAGGGGTTGATGAACTAATGGGAAAAGGGGCTCAAGATGGGTGGGAGCTCTTTAAGAAGCAGCTTCTAGAGGCTCAGGCAGAAACAATTCCTATGAAAAAGGAAGGGGAAGACTCCTCAAAAAACCAGGATGGCTCAACAGGCAACTCAGCAGTGAGTTGAAGATTTAAAAAGACATGTATAGGAAATGGAAGAGGGGACTGATCACCAGGGAGGACAGCCAGACAGCCCAGTCTTGCAGGAGGAGGGTCAGGAATGCTAAAGCTCAGTACGAGCTAAGGCTGGCCAGGGATGTCAAGAATAACAAGAAGACTAAAATACAAAGACAGATGTATGGGAAAATCCCCCGATGGGTGGCGCCATTGGAAGCATGTACCCGACCAAGTTTATTAGAGATAACAAAAATGATTAGATATGAAAATTTAGTGAAGAAAGATGGGAAATTAAAGACAAAAGAAGAATTGTTAAGGCAGCGTGTGGAGATGGACTGGTGGACTCGCCTACAATTAGACTCAAGATTTGGGAGAGACAAACAAGAAGGTTTCTATATGGAACATATTGAATATGGAGCATTTGATAGACTATTTCTAGAAACGAAAAGAAAAAATATATCCAAAAAATGTATATGTTCTTATTGGACTTTGAGATGCAAGAAGAAACAGTAAAGCAATGTATGATAAAATGGGCGCAAAATATAGGCCATAATATCACAATAGATAAATGGGAACAGATCTGGAAGCATAATATAAAATTTACTAGAGCAACAAATTTCAAAGAAGATATGTATAAAATGTTTTATAGATGGTACATGACACAAAAAAATTGGTAAAAATGAAACAGGATATATCAAATAGTTGTTGGAAGTGTAAATGTGTGGAAGTAACGTTTTATCATACGTGGTGGACATGTAAAAAAACACTATTGGAGAATGGTATGTAATTTAATACAAGAGATTGCTGGATTTACTATACCATTGAAACCTGAATTATTTTTGCTCAATATTACTTTAGATGTTATAGATAAAGAAAACGATGTGTACCTAGTTATTACGATTTTAACTGTAGCGAGGATTTTATATGCTAGATATTGGAAGGACGTTAAAATACCAATGAAAAATGAATTAATAGAGAAAATAATGAATGTGGTGGAAATGGACAGACTTTCAGAAGTTTTGGATCACCAACGAAAACCAACACAAATTGAGCAATGGAAACCTTTCTATGCTGCGTTGAAAATGAAGTTTTAGAAATATATGATAGGACGCTTAGATGATTGTACTATATATATATTATATGATATACGAATGATGAATGAAAAATGATATTAAGAAGTAAATTTAGAAGAGGAAATTAAGATTTTTAATGATATATTAATTTTAGTGATATATGAAAATGATATATGATTTCCTGCACTCTTTTTTTTGTGTAGTGAAGTGTGTTATGTTTTTTGTGTTACGTGTGTTTGTTTATATTTGTCTTTGTAAAATATTTTAAAAATAAAAAAAAAGAATAACAAGAAGGGTTTTTTTTTAGATATGCTCAAAGAAAGAGGAAGAGAAATGAGGGGGTGGGATTGCTCCTAGACAAGGATGGTGAATTAGTGTCTGGAAACCAAGAGAAGGCGGAGCTGCTCAACTCCTACTTTGCATCTTTTCTCAGAAGGAGGATTGTGCAAATGTGGGTGCTGGATCCTTGGCTGATGAGGGGATGTGCTTACATCCCCAAAGAGGTAATTAAGAACTGGATGGCACAGGACTGCAATTCAGGATTGACAGAGAACTAGTTAAAAACCACTTACTTGGCCTAAATGTATGCAAGTCATTTGGACCAGATGAACTGCCAGATGAACCAGATGAACCAGTACTCCTTTAGAGTACTAAAGGAACTTGCGGAGATACTTGCAGAGCCTCTGTCAATTATCTTTGAAAAATTCTGAAGGACAGGAGAGGTCCCACTAGACTGGAAGTGGGCTAATGTGGTCCCAATCTTTAAAAAGGGGGGAAAAGAAGACCCAGGAAATTACAGACCTGTCAGTCTGACTTCAATACCAGGGAAGATATTAGAACAAATCATAAAGCACACAGTTTACACACATCTTGACAACGACTCAGTGATCAACAGAAGCCAACATGGATCAGGTTACTAGCTTACTGGACTGTGGGGAAGCAGTAGATGTAATATATCTTGACTTCAGTAAAGCATTGGACGAGGTCACACATCCTAATCAGCAAGTTGGTAAAATACGGGTTCATCAGATGTATTCGCAACTGGTTGGACGGCTGTATACAGAGGGTGTTTGTCAATGGCTCTGCATCAACATGGAGGGTGGTTTTGAGTTTTGAGCCCCAGGGCTCTGTCTTGGGCCCGGTTCTCTTTTAATATCTTCATCAATGACTTGGATGAGGGGATACAAGGGAGCCTCATCAAATTTGCAGATGACACCAAACTGGGAGGAGTAGCAAACACAACAGAAGACAGTAGAAACCTTCAGAAAGACCTGGACAAAATGGAATACTGGGCTGAAATGAATAAGATGAAGTTCAACAGGGATAAATGCAAAGTTCTGCACTTGGGCAAAAACAACCAAAGATGCAGGTATAGAATGGGAGCTACCTGGCTTGGCAGCACTACATGTGAGCAGGATCTTGGAGTTGTGGTGGATCACAGGATGAACATGAGCCAGCAGTGTGATGCGGCTACAAAGAAGGCAAATGCAATTTTAGTATGCATTAACAAAACCGTAGCTTCCAAGTCAGGAGAAGTTGTGGTTCTACTTTACTCTGCACTGGTTAGACCTCACCTGGAGTATTGTGTCCAATTCTGGGCACCCCACTTGAAGAAAGATGCAGCCAAACTGGAGCAGGTCCAGAGGAGAGCAACGAGGATGATCAGGGGGCTGGAGGACAAGCCCTACAAGGAAAGGTGGTGGGAACTTGGCATGTTCAGCCTGGAGAAGAGAAGGCTGAGAGGGGATATGAGAGTTCTCTTCAAATACCTGAAGGGCTGTCATATGGAAGAAGGGAATCATTTATTCTCAGCTGTCTCTGAAAGTAGAACTAGAACCAAAGGGTACAGACTGCAAGAGGAGATTTCAATTAGACATCAGGAAAACATTCCTGACGGTCAGGGCGGTTCGGCAGTGGAACAGATTGCCGAGAGAGGTGGTGGACTCTCCCTCACCAGAGATATTCAAGCAGAGGCTCAACAAGCACCTGTTGGAGATGCTCTAAGACAGGGGTGCTCACACTTTTTTGGCTCGAGAGCTACTTTGAAACCCAGCAAGACCCGGAGATCTACCAGAGTTTTTTTACAATGTTCGCGCCATCATAACATATAACATTTATGTGTACAATGTATGTTGGTGTACCTTGCATAACTGCATGAGCCAATATTGCACAACACAACTTAATTAACTATAAACATTTTTTGTAATTACTTGAGTTTACTTTGATGACTAGCACTGAAGTGAATCAGCCAAGGATGCATAGTCCGGACAGTAGCTGCTGGCAGCCAGCCTCAAGCACACTTCCAAATGTTCATCAGTCATGGTGGAACAGTACTTGGACTTAATGATCTTCATGTAGGAAAAGGCTGACTCACATAAATAAGTGGAGCCCTTCCTGCCTCAGGTGCTCTTATATCCCTGAGGGCCCTATTGCCTTCAAGTGGCTGCAGCTGTGCAGCACGCTCTGCTGGATGCCCAGGCCTTACCCTTAAAGGGGCCACTGCTGACACCACATCTACCTCCTCACCAGATCTTCCTCGATTCCAATACAAGTGGGGGGGGGGAGCAGATCTCTATACAGACCAGTGCAAAAGCAGGGGAAAGGTGTGGGGGAGGGATCTCTATATAGACATCACAGCAAGACCAGTGCAAAACCCCTTGCACACAGAACCAACAGATGGAAGTTGGGGGGGGCAGATCTCCATACATACCAGTGCAAAAACAGGGGAAAGGTGTGGGGGAGGGAAGATATCTATATAGACATCACAGCACGAACAGTGCAAAACCCCTTGCACACAGAACCAACAGATGGAAGTTGGGGGGGGCAGATCTCCATACATACCAGTGCAAAAACAGGGGAAAGGTAAGTCAGCCCCAGTAGAGTCAACGGAGCTCACTTCCAGGGATGCGTGGACAGGAGAGAAGCCTGCCAGCGGCTCCACTCCCAGGGAGGAGCCTGCCAGGTGCTCACTCCCCGGGCTCACAAGCCTGCCAGGGGCTCACTCCCAGGGATGCGTGGACGGGAGAGAAGCCTGCGATCGACTCATTTTGCCTGGCGATCGACCAGTCAATCCCGATTGACGTATTGAGCACCCCTGCTCTAAGAGGATTTCCTGCCTAGGCTAGGGGGTTGGACTATATGACCTATTAGGCCCCTTCCAACTCTATGATTCTATGAACCACTGCCCTACATGTTTGCAACGAACTTGGCACACTCAAGAATGTTTTGCAGACAGAAGAAAGTGCTTGTTCTCTTCAAGAAAATATTCTTTATTATTATGATTATGATTATTATTACAGTCATATTTATGCAAGCACCCAAGCCCTGGTGTTAATCTGAAATGTTACATTCAAAGTTGCATTTTAAATTGCTGATTCTTCCTCTTGTGCCTGCCACAGGAGGCAAAGTGGCCAGAGAAGGAGTCACTGAGTGCAGATTAGCCATTAATACTGGTGGCTGTGAGCTCGATCACATGCATGTGCGGGCATAGAAAAGAATCCAGGAAGTGGGACTTCATCCACAGAGACTCTAAATAAACCTTGTGCTCTTTGGACTTTTATTTTTCAGCAGCTGGCGTGAAATCCCTTTCTTTTTAAAGTGCAAAGTCAAGAACAGTCTTGAAAACATTTGGGGCAGGGTTCTGGGCTAGCAACTATAGTGGGCCATCCTTACCTGCTAGCTTGGCATCTGCAGATTTCAGTATCCATGGATGCTGATCCCATGGCTGGAAGGCCTCCGAAGATCTAATGGATGCAACCGTAAGTCACTTCCAGTATGTGCCAGTGACTTCCAGTCACATCCAGTGGTGTTCTGAGGCCTCCTAACCAGAAATATAAATATCCACAGAAATATGGTATCCAGGGTCCTATAACTGATTGCCCGTGGATACCAGGATCCATTGCGCTGTCATTTGTCACGAGAGGTGAAGGACATTTGAGAGACTGCAGCTCATCTACTTTCAGCATGGAAAAATCAGGTTCTGCAAGTTTTTGGTTCATAAACCTGCAAGATCTGTTTGACCAGAGGCAACTGGGGTGTAAAAGAACCAGGCCTGCGAGGAAGAAAGCCTCTCAAACACTTCCAACTCTCTTTAAAAAATTGTTGTCTTTAGCTCCAATTTACACAATCAGGCAGACATACCAGAGACAACCAGACACTGTGGAGAACAGCCACCATACAGCTGAAACGAAAGATGGCTGTGTAACTCCATCCTGCATCACACACCCCCAGTCTGGCTAGACCGAATGTTTCATCTGACTACACAGTGGAAAAGTAAGCAAAACCAAATACTATCCACAGGGCATTTGTTCCAGGACCGCTCTCCTCCTCCTGGATTCCAAATTCTGCAGATAATGAAATCCACGGGGGAGGGGGGCTACGCAGCACTGCAACTGCTTATCTGGGGGCCATGCCCAATCCTTTGGAGGTTGAACATGACCTCCTCAAATGTCTCATGGATGCAACCGGAAGGCTCGTTCTGCCAGAATTCACCAGGCTGAACCGGAAGTGCCTTCTAGTCATGTCCGGGAGGTCTTTATTTAAATCTGTAGATGCTGACCCTGAAGGTAAGGAGGGCCCACTGTAATGGCAATGGGATTGTCACCAGTGGACACCAAAGACCACGTCTAAACTGCAAACACAAACTTAATTAGCTGTCTTGAGTTCCTGTAAGTGAAACCTGGAAATTGCTCATTGCAAGAAGGTGCTGAGAATTCTCAGATTTGGCCCTGAGAGGGTTGCTCTGGGAGGCAGGACACTGGATAGACAGGCCTTTGGCCTGATCCAGAACTACAGTTCTTGAGAAACCTTGGAATCATGAGGCCTGGAGAGTTGAGCCAACATTCCCTGTGGTGAGGTGATGGGTGTCATTATCCTCCCTTTTCCATATTTTGCAAGGCTTTATGGTGCTTCAAAGCCTCTGAAACATGCTAGGACAAGGGACTGTGTGCCAGGAAATGGCCCCTCTGTTGCCCCACTTTTAGTCCTCTGAAAAAGGTCTAGTCTGCCTCCAAGGTAAAGCTGTCATGTAGCAGTAGCCTGCCCAGTGTCAGTCAGTCAGTCAGTCAAGAATTCCCATTTTGCAAGGGGTCATCCTCCCTGTCCAGGAAGGAAGATCCCTCTGATGCAAAAGGCCAAGTGGAAGGAAAAGTTGCTGATGTAGAGAATGCATAATGAAGCATTATGCACAAGCCCTTTGCGCACAGAGAGGTATTGCTGGTTTCTAAAGCCTGAGCAAGGTGCAACAGGATGCGATCACCTTCATGTAGACTAATTTCACATTTGCAGGAACCAGTCTGTAGATTTAGGACTCACAGGAGTCCTGCAAATGGATAAGGAGCCTGTGTTTCAGATTGGTCTTGACCAGATGGAGATTCAACCATTTCTCAACCAAAAAGAAAAAAAAAAAGTGAGAAAATAATATCTGTTGTGCACACAAATTCAATGACAACTAGGTTGCCAGCTTTTTTCCTTGAAAAAGCTCATGTATCTTAAACAGAGGCCTGATAGGTAGACATTTAGCCTGTGAAGCAGTTCCTGGCAGGGAATTAAAAGCCTGGGGAAGCTTCTTCTGCTGCATATTAATATGACAGGCCATTTTAAAGCACAGGAGCCCTGCCAAAAAAGTAATGCTGACAACCCCAATATGAATTGCCTGGAGCATTTTCTGGGTAGCTCATCTAGACCTTCCTCACCCCTGCTCTCCAAAAAGGGTTTACAAGGAGCAATTCATACCATGATGCTATGCCAGAAATTGCCCCATGGCAATGGGGGTGGAGAGGGAGGGGGCAGCTCTTTGTCACACAGAATGTTTTTCAGATGCCACAAAGACCTGCCTGGGACTAGGACAGGAGGAGACAGAATAGCAGTCAGCAGGAAGGGTAGGAGTGGGCAGGGGGAACAGTCGAGGAAGTCTTGGAAGATGCAATCAGAATGGCTGGAGCACAAAAGCAACCCAAGGGCTTCCTTGTCAAGCAGTGTTCTAAGAGAAACCAGGGCATCCCAGGCAGTGTCAGAGTCAGGACTGGGGCACAATTTTCAGGGGATGCCCCAGTATCCTCAGTAACACTGCAAAGGAACCCAAGGCAGGCTTTTGGAGAACTGTTTCCATTCCTGAGTAATCAACCGTTGAATGCCTCTGGGCCCTCCAGAACCCCTGAGGTCAGGGGTGGTGTGACTCAGAACACCACCAGATGCTCTCTTGGAGCCATGACATCTGTGCGTCCCCACAAAAAAATCCTTACTGTGCTCCTCACTGTGCTGCTGTGAACCCCGGAAGTGCAGGACATTTACAGGGACAGTGCAAAAAAACCCGGCTATCCCACACTCCTGGGTTTCACAGCAGTGCAAAAGCTGTGTTATGGCCACAGAACATACCAACAGTCCACTGGAGGTGCGCAGGCTGATGTGCTACCTCATACTGCCTCCACCTCCAAATGCCCTCCCCCCCCCCCCAGGAAAACAAGTGCCAAGCAGAGGCCTACAAGATTAGGCAGGGAGTTGTGGCATCTGAAACCTACCCTGGACTGAGCACCACTGTGCTGGCTCTGGATCTCCAGGACCAGAGAGGCAGACAGCCTGCTGCTAGAAGACAAGCTCCGCTAGCTGGTCACTGGCATCAACTGGGCCTCAGCTGGGTGAGAAGCAAGAGGGAGGCAGGAGGCGGAGAAATGGAATCAAAACTTGGCTCCTGAAGATCGGAATGGAAGGCATGCGGCAGGAGATGGCAAGTGCTCTAATGAGCAAGGGATGTCCATTTGGGAGGAATGTGTCAGAGTCGGAAAGCATCTCAATTTCCCTCTGCAATCCTCAACCTTCCTCCTGCCAGACCTCCAAATGAAAACCAAGATGTTATCAGAGTCCAAGCCACAGGAGAAGGGCCAGCCAAAGGGTCTCATGTAGCTGGTGGCTGGTCGGGACTCTTGACAGCCAGCTTGACGAGCCACAGCCTGCTTACTCCCCCAGGTCCTTCTGGTTCTTGTCTGGAGAAAGAGAGGGAGAGAGCTGGGTCAGTGGCTGCAGGGGAACCCCTTGGCTCAGACTGCAATTCTGGTTTTCCACTTGGATGATTCTACTTCCCCTCAGTAGAGCCACAAACCCCTTTGCTCCCTGCCAGCATTCTGGGATTCGATGAGCTGAGACCTTCGCCAGCCAGCCAGCCAGAGAGAGAGGGGGAGAGAGCTCAGCTTTGCAAGCAACTCACCTCTCGAGACGAACCTGAGGGAGCTGCTAAAGATTCAGAAGCGAGACTGGCCCTTCTTTGGGCCGTCGTTGAGGAACTCGTGGCCCAGACCATTGCCGCACTTGCCACACGAGACCTAGAAGGGCCAGAGAAGGAGAGCTGTTTTGAAGAAATGGCCCAGATTTATAGCCCATCTCTCCTCATTGTACGGATAGATAGATAGATAGATAGATAGATAGATAGATAGATAGATAGATAGATAGATAGATAGATAGATAGATAGATAGATAGATCGATCGATCGATCGATCGATCACTGTTGGCATCCTTCAGTCTCGGAAGACTATGGTATCACGCTCTGAATAGTGGTTCTGGAACAGTATCGTCTCCAGTGTGCGAAGCCTGGGTAGAGTATAGAGAGGGTATAGAGTATAGAGAGGATAGACTGTTTTCCATGCAGCAAATCCCCCCTCTCCACGTTGCTGAAATGGTCCAATGGAAAGGCAGAGGCCAATACGGTTGGTTCCAGCGGCGTTGCAGGAGTTGCCAGAACGTGACTGTGTTCAGCCATGAACTGCCTCAGGGACTCCGGCTCTGGATTTTGCCTCGAGGTTGACTCCTGAAGCCTTTTCCACAACTGGATGTAGCCACACGGCAGTGGAGGTTTCGGATCAGAGTTTTCCTTCTCTCAGATGAGCTGCCTTCCCAGGCTAACGAGTCCCATCTACCCAGCTGTTTAGTCACCTCTTAAGACAAGTACAGCCAAACTGAGGGCCTATTCTTATCCCCAGCCCCCAGAGAATGGATGGATGGATGGATAGGGTAATACAGTGGGCCCTCATCCACAGGTTTGACATTTGCAGATTTGAGCATCTGTGGGTGCCAAGTGTGCACCTCAGAAAGCCTCCTGGATGTGTGCTGACTGCCACTCTTCAGTGGCGAGGGGAAGGCACTCTGCTCATGTTCAGAGATATGCTGCTCTCTCAGGCACTGAAAACACACACAAGGCCAGGACTCTGGTTAAGGTCAAATCCAGCCAGGACTCCTCTGCACGCACCTTTAGGGCTCCTGGGCGCTCTGGGTACTTGGAGACGCTGTCAGCATGGACGGTTTCAGTAAAAGCTGGCCAGGGGGAAGAGTGGGGGTACTTGGACTTGCTGGAGAAGAGCTCGTAGCCACATTTGGAGCAGATGTAGATGCCTGGGTCAAAAACCAGAGAGCCAAGAATGAGATTGTGGGGAGCCTAAACACAAGCTGGTCATAGTTGTGCACAAATGGTGTAGGCGGGAAGCAAGCCAGCTGGGAGGCAACATCAGTCCAACACCCGAATACCCTGGCAAGTTGATCCTGTCAGCCAGAAACCCCTTAGCTACCTTCTCCGGTGATCCCCGCATTCAAAACCATTTCTTTTCTTCCCTTCTCTGGTCAGATTCTGTTCCTTTTAACTTCCACTCAGGCAGGCAAGCTGCTGCATGAATTCCAGTGGCGTAAGAGCCCAGCTGGATCAGGCCCAAGGTCCATCCAGTCCAGCCTCCTATTTCTCACAGTGATCTGCCAGCTGCCACTGACAAGCCCACAAGTAGGAGAGGAAGGGCTCTCCCTCTCTCCCCACTGCTCTCCTGCAACAGGGATCTGAAGGCAGGCTGCCTTGAACCTGGCGGCAGCCCACAGCCATTATGTTTGGTGCCCGCCACTGGTCCTCCAGGAGTTTGCTCAATCTCCTTTTCCGGCCATCCAAACCGGTGGCCGTCACCACATCTAGTGGCACTGAGTGGTCGAAAAAGTGGATCAGGGCTCTGCAGGGGAAGGTGGTGGTGGTGGCCAACCTCTGCTCACTCGCTCTGGGGACCCTCACAGTGCAGTGGGCCAGGAAAGAGGGAAGACCCCAATCACTCCCTCCCAGGTCATCTGGGAGACCAAAACTACCCTGGGGAGGGGGGTGCCCCAAGAAGCTTCCCCAGAGCCCCGCTTGCTGGAAGGAGGGTTGATCTCTCCCTGCGGAGGCGGAGACCTCCCCCCCAGGGACGCACCTGTGCTAAGAGCCCCCCGGTTCTGTCCTCATGGCATTCAGAAAGGGGGTGCCTTGAGTGGGCATCTTTCAGCCAACGTGGTGCCCAGGCAGGCAGGCAGGCAGGGGAGGAGCAGAAGGCTGCAATCCTCTGCACTCTTCCCTGGGAGTAAGCCCCAGTGAAGCCAGTGGGGCTTACTTCTGAGTAGACCAGCCCCGAACGGTGCTGTAGCTGGGTAGCCAAATGGGCGGGCTCGCCTGCG
This sequence comes from Tiliqua scincoides, assembly GCF_035046505.1. Classification (NCBI taxonomy): domain Eukaryota; kingdom Metazoa; phylum Chordata; class Lepidosauria; order Squamata; family Scincidae; genus Tiliqua; species Tiliqua scincoides. The sequence goes on along the minus strand of NC_089833.1, from coordinate 2,228,266 downwards.
GCCTCGGGGAATGGACTCCTTGCCCAGCTGGTGCGCCCAGGGCGGTTCTCGGAGAGGAGCCCGCGCCCTGCACCCTGCCACCCGGGACCCCCCCCGCCCCCGCGGGGGAATCGGGGCCCAGCCGGCCGCCCTCCAGCAGCCCTCCTCGGTCCCCGCTGCCCCCTCACCGGCCTCGAAGTGGTTCTGATAAACCTCCCCCCCGGAGAAGGCGCAGAAGGCCATGGCTGCGGCTGCTGCGGGCGCCGGACTCTGCCCCTTACACAACCGGCCGCCCGCCCGCCCGGCCCGGCTCCGCCTCTGGAGCGCGGTCCGCGCGGCCACCTGCAGTGCCAGCGGGGCAGGCGCCAGAGGGCGCTGTGGCGCAAGCGCGGAGGAGGCGGGCGGGGGCCTCGCACCCTTCAGCCCCCCAGATCAGACCTTCCAGTCAGTCCCCGGCGAGGCTCTGAGCAGGACCTGGACCCGTCCAGATGACCTCCAGGCCCCTCCAGCACCAGCCTGCGATGACCCTGGGCCAGAGCCCTGCCCCCTCCTTGCTCCAGCACCCGGATTCTGCCACCGCCAGGGAGGGTCTTCGTAGACCTTCGTAGATCTTCGTAGGATCTTTGGTGGGTGCTGACTGCTGGTGCAGTCATCAAAGAACAGAAGAGGAGCCCTGCTGGCTCAGGCCGAGGCCCCCCTAGCCAGCCAGGTGCCTCCGTTGCCTTTGCCCCCTATGGTTGGCTGGCCCACTGAGATCCACTGCCCCTGAACCTGGAGGCTTCACTTCCTTACAACTTACTGACCAAGCATAAAACCTGACACTTATTGGGTGTGTTTCAAGGGTCCAGCAAATGTCACATAGAAGAGCTTGCATTTCCTGCAACAGCTTTGCCAGGTAGGCCAGCACAGTTATCTTCATTATTGGGGCTGGGGGGAAAGCAGCTGGTCTAAACTGGCACCTTTGTCCCCCTTTGCTCGAATTTCCTTCAAGGAGCTCAACGTGGCATGTCCAGACCTATAAGAACAGCCCCACTGGATCAGGCCATAGGCCCATCTAGTCCAGCTTCCTGTATCTCACAGCGGCCCACCAAATGCCCCAGGGAGCACACCAGATAAAAAGACCTGCAAGGCTTCCTGGGAATTGTAGTTAAGAACATAAGAACAGCCCCACTGGATCAGGCCATAGGCCCATCTAGTCCAGCTTCCTGTATCTCACAGCGGTCCACCAAATGCCCCAGGGAGCACACCAGATAACAAGAGACCTCATCCTGGTGCCCTCCCTTGCATCTGGCATTCTGACATAGCCCATTTCTAAAATCAGGACTCCCCTGGGAGAATCATGGGAGGAAGGAGCTCTCTTGAGCTGTGCCACAGGAAGTGTGTGCCCCACCCTCCAAGGAAAGGGGAGGTGGAACATGCAATGGGAGGACCTGGCCAGGGATAGAAGAGGGTGCAGAGTAAGAGGGTGGGGGCAACAGCCCCCCCTTCTCAGTTCCAAAAACCTCCTGCAGACCAGGGATGGGGTTGGCTGGGCTGAGGCTGAGGGAGCCACCGTGGACATGGCCCAGCCATTCCCAAGGAGGTAAAACTACCCTGAGGCAGTGGAGGGGGGCTGCCCAAAGGTGAGGATCAGCTCCTCCTTGCAGGTCACTTAGAGGCCTCCTGGGGCTGCAGGTAGAACAGGACCTTCTCTGTGGTGGCACTTCACGTGTGAATTGCACCTAATGGCAACCTCTCATCATTCTGATGGCTGCCAAAGAACCACATTTTTAGGTTGCATTTGTGGCTTAATATTTTGTTACACACACACACACACACACACACACACACACACACACACACTTATTTGTTTGTTTGATTTTGACCCCGCCTTTCTCCCCAAAAGGCACCCAAACCCAAGGTGCAGATTAAAAATACATATACAATATTAACTATACATAACTATACATAACATAACTATACATAAACTATAAAATACATAAAACATTATTAAAAGCCAGCCAGTGGCAAACAGCAGCAGAAAACCAGAAGTCATTAAAGCATTGAATAACAGCCCAATCTTATGCACCTGTACTTAGAAGTAAGTCCCATTAGATTCAATGGGGCTTACTCCCAGGAAAGTGTGGATAGGATTGGGCTGTAAGTTAGTAAAAAATTAGTGCACAGCAGTTTGCTACCAGTGTGTGTGCATGTATTCCCCCCTATCTGCAACAATTATAACTGTGTAAAAATTGGAATAAGCTGTTTCCCCCCTACTTTTGTTTCCTTAGCAAAAGGAGCTAAAAGAAGCTTGTTTTATGTAGTAGTAGTAGTAGTAGTAGTAGTAGTAGTAGTAGTAGTAACTTTATTGTCATTGTGCTACAGCACAACAAAATTTATGCACCTTTGAGATACAAGCATAAATACTGTATATACTACAATTCCAACAATCACACTCTACACACTTACCTACACATTCTATACAACATGCATTATAATATAAAAACAGTATAACAGAATGCCCAGGAGTATGGTAATAACTATATCACCTTATTCAACGTAATTATGGCTGTGGGATAAAAACTGTTCAGGAATCGTGTGGTGCTGCTCTAATAGTTCTGTATCGTCTACTCGAAGGCAACAGTTCAAAGAACTTATGAGCTGGATGGAAGGGGTCTCTCAGAATACTATGTGACTGCTGCAGACAGCGAGATGTATAGATGTCCTCCAAAGCTGGTAGATGAAGGCTGATGATGTGTTGCGCGATCTTAATAATTCTCTGCAGAGCTTTTTTGTACCCTGCAGAGCAATTTCCGTACCACACCAAGATATCATAGGTTAGGACACTCTCAATGGTGCAACGATAGTAAGACACAAGCTGCTGCTGTGACAAATTTAACCTCCAAGCTTCCTCAGAAAATATAACCAATTTTGTGCCTTTTTAATCAACATACTGGTGTTAATAGTCCATGAGAGGTCCTCTGTGATGTAAATACCTAGGAATTTGAAACTAGCAACCCTCTCCGCCTCCTCACCATTTATGTATAATGGTGTGTGTACATCCCTCTTTTTCCAGAAGTCAATTATAAGTTCTTTAGTTTTTTTTTTTGATGTTGAGAGATTATTTTCTTTGCACCACAATAACAACTCCTGTACCTCCTTCCTATAAGCAGACTCATCATTCCCACTAACAAGCCCCACCACTGTAGTATCATCTGCAAATTTTATAATTTCATTGATGGGGTACAAATGTGTATACAGGGAATAGAGGAAGGGGCTCAGCACACAGCCTTGGTGAGCTCCTGTATTTAATATCAGAGTGGAAGAATGATAAGAGCCCATCCTAACTGACTGTGGCCTATTTGTCAAAAAGTCCTTTATCCACAGACAAATGTCTTGCTGTATGCCCAAACTAGTCATTTTAAAAAACAGCCTGCTAGGTAGAATGGTGTTAAAAGCAGAACTATAACCCACAAATAACAGCCATACATATGTACCCCGTTGTTCCAAATGACGCAGGACTGCATGTAAAACAATAGAGATGGCATCATCAGTTGACCTATTACTCCTGTATGCAAATTGACAACGATCCAAGGTGGGTGGAAGACCAGACTTAATATGTTTCAACACCAGCCTCTCAAAACACTTCATAATTACCAAAGTTAGAACCACAGGTCAATAATCACTGAGAGAAGCAACTACTGTCTGCTTAGGAACTGGCACTATAATAGATGTCTTCAAGCAAGTAGGGACAGAGCACTGTGAAAGAGAAGCATCAGAGATGTTTCTTATTATTGCTCTTTTTTAATTAAATGAAATGTAATCCACTCTGGGCACCTCCTGATTGAAGGGGTCAGGTGGGATATAAAAACTGTAAATAAATCATATATAAGAATCAATTCACCCCTGCTTTTTATCACAGTTCAACAGCAACAGGGGTTGCAGACATGAGAGGAAGAAGAGAAGCCCAGGTGTGATGATTGTGACCTGTGCCTCTGGTTTTATTTATTTCTAAACAGCTGCAAGACAGAGAGAGAATATTGCGCTGGGTTCCAGTTCCCAGTCGCTGCAACAGTGCCCGTGCTTGGGGAGCATAGGGTACGTGTCCGTTTTTGTTTTTTAACCCCTGAGATGAAAAAGGACTGACTGCCACAAGGGGGATACACTCAGCTGTCCTGAACTGACCCACATTGCAGGCTATGGAGGGGGAGACAAACCACACCCTCTTCAATTGCGATTGGCCCACTCAGCTTCACTCTCCTTGGTAAAGACAGAATGGAGGATGGGGGGCCTGAGCGTGCAGTGCGGAGGGGGCTCCAAAGGCCTTGGGGTGGGTGGGATGGAGTCTAATTTTAGCCTCTTCAATGTTGTGCATATGGAGAAGTAGGTTAGCACTGAGCTCTCTGCATAGGAAACTAGGCCCACATTGTGGTTCAATTGTATCCCTGCAAAATTGGTGTGTGTGTGTGTGTGTGTGTGTGTGTGTGTGTGTGTCAATTCCTTGATCTGGCTGACTCTGCCCTCCCCAGAGAGATTACAGGCAGCCTGCATATGCATTACCCAGGTGTCAAGTGGATTTGTCACCCTTGCTCCGGACATGCAGGGGATGGCATCTCTCAACTGCACCCCTTCCTCCCCCCCTGTGATTGGACTGCAGCAGCAGCAACATCAGCCCCAGCATGAGCTAAGGATGCAGCCCTCACTGCATCCCTGGCAGGGTTCTCTTTGTGCCGACCTGCAGTTCTTTTCTCCTGGCTCCTGGTGCCTGCTTTGGCCAGAGTGGAAGTAGCTGGAGCCGCCGTTCAGCTTAAATTGGGATCAGATCAGGTAGTGATGCAGACAGCCGGCAGCAGCGCAAGCCGCGATGCTCCTGTCGAGACTGGTGGATAATCTTGTGTTCATGGCTTCTCAGCCTCATTGAAAGGAACTGCTTTGGCCCAATGTCCTGGTTCCAGCAGGAAGTGGGGAGTCCTGATCCTGTGCCTGACAGAGAGAAAGAGAGAGAGGAAAAAAGACTGGTAAGCTTGATTGAGAACATGGCAATTTCCAGTTTGTTTTTCATAGTGTGACACTGAGTGCCTGGGACGTGCGGTGTGTAGGCACCACCTACTTAAGGAGCTAACTTTTAGTGGCTGCAATCCTATGCACACTTTCCTGGGAGTGAGTCTCATTGAATTCAATGGACTTTCTTCTGAGTAGTCGCGCATAGGATTGTGCTGTGACTGTTGGTGAGCGTAAAAGGGGTGGTCATCTAATCTGAAATTAGATGGTTAGACACATTGAGGTTTGAAATTCTCATTGGACCTTTGATTGATTGATCAATCAACTAATTTGGTATGTAAGTGGGGAGCTGCAAAGCTTTTCTCACTGAAGGGGGAAAATTCATTTGAAATGATGATCTTTGTAAGTCTGCAATCCTAAATGCACCTTCCTAAGTCCCACTAACATAAAGGGGATTGCTTCTGAGTAGATAGGACAAGGATTGTGCTGTTGGAGAGGTAACCTGTTTGATTGGCGGGAAAGTCCACAGGGCCACAGCTGGCAGCCACTTTACATGTAGATGGTGCCGGGTTCAAATCCCTGCAGGCATCAACAGGCAGGGCTGGGAGAGACTTTCATTGGCTGCTGCCAGCCAGTGCTGACCCGAATGAGATGGTTGGACCGAGGGTTGGACTCAGCTGAAAGCAGCTTCCTATGATCCTAGATGCACAGTCTGCCGGCCCCATAGAATGAAGGAATGAAAATGTCTTCCTTTTCTGTCAAGTGGCTTGCGACAGCCTCTGGCCAGTGGAGGTGGGATCACGTCCCTCTCAGCACCCTGTTTTGAAGAGACTTTGCAGACTTGTTCCCATTCTTCTGACTTTGGAGCAGGGCCTGGTTCAATTCTGCAGTCTTTGCCCTCCAATGTTGGAAGGAAGGTGGTCTGTTGGGCGCATCACCTGCAATTCTTTAGTCAACTGGAATTGGTGCCATCAATTGGTGAGAGGAGACGGCAGTACTGTTTGTGTCCCCTCTGGACCAGCTGCGTGATTCCTAGCCACTTGGAGCACTGAAGCTAAAAACATACCTGTGAAGAATTGCAGCACACCAAAGGAGCTGCGGGCACAAGACGGGTGGAAAGACGTCTCTCCTTGTGAGCCAGTGTGCAAAGGAAGCAATTATCCAGGTTGGGAATTGGTCAAAGAGCAGTCACCACCAGATACCAACGAACTCCCCATCAACTCAGGTGAGTTTTGTAGAGACTTTGAGGCAGAAAGAGGCTTTTCTTCGTGAAATGTCCTTCTCAGGACTGGTCCAAAGGCAGAAAAGAATGATTAGCAGGACTGCACAAAAGCGAAATTGAGGATCTTGTTTTCCTGGCGGCATAAGAGTCAAAATATAGAAATTGTGCATTGAAGACTGTTGGCAATAGTTTCCCCAGAGCAAAAGGCCCACCAATGATTGTCAAACGTGACTAGCTATATCCCTGCAGCAGAGTGCTGTCCCTGTTATGCAGGGGATGGATATAGCGGATAGTGTTGGGAGGGTAGAAAAGAAAATATTTCTTTATCCAGCGTGTAATTAATCTATGGGAGTAGGCTGTCTCTTGAATGCCAGATGCCAGAACAGCAACAGGATGCAGGTATCTTGCTGCCCTGAGTGCTTCCTGAGGCATCTAGTGAGATACAGGAAGCTGGACTAGATGGGCCTTTGGCCTGATCCAGCAGGGCTCTTCTGATGTTCGTAGGTTGTTGTTTTGGCCCTTGGTAACTGCTACCATTGCAGCCTCAATGCTGCTGCTGGCTGTTACTGTGGGTGCAGGCCTGTGGGACAAAGATTGGCTCCAGTGTATGGCTCCAGCAAATCTGTCAGTGGCTCTTATTTATTCATTACTCGATTGAGTAATGCAGTGCTTGTCCACATGCTCAGCACTTTACAAAGAAGAAGCAGACAGCTCACTGCCCCAAAGAACATACAACCTATGCTGCCCCACAACACAATGGACAGGAGAGAGATGGAGGCAGATGTAAACGGGGGAAAGGAGCAATTGTTTCAGTTATGTGTGCTCAGACTTCAGCCTGAAAAGTTTGGAAAATGCTGGATATTTCTTTATCCAGCATGTAATTAATCTGTGGAACTCCTTGCCACAGGACGTGGTGATGATATCTGTCCTAGAAGCTTTACAAGGGAATTGGATGGATTAATGGAGAAAAAATCCATCATAGGTTACAAGCCTATTACGTTGATAGAGTTAACAGAGTTATTACGACTCTGTCACTGAGTCTTATGCTTTTCAACATAACAAGACAGATCCAAGGAGCCTAACAGTCTCACTGTGCAAGTCAGGAAGACAACAGAGGGAGGGGCAAGTGAGCAAAGCAGGTTTGACCCAAAACTGCCTGAAATCCAGACATGTGGCTCACAGCAGTGGCAATGGCCCCTGAAGTACCCAGATTGCCAGGGGAGCTCCATGTATCCCAGTAAGCCTTGCAAATGTCACTTGCCAAGAGCACCAGATCTGCAAGCAGGAAGAGTAATAGCTCACTCTTCCTTCCAAACAATACCAAAGAATGCAAAAGAATGCAGGAGATGGATCAGGTTCAGGGCCCATCCAGTCCAGCTTCCTGCATCTCACAGAGAGAGACCCACCAGATGCCTCAGGGGGCCCACAAGACAACAAGATCCCTGCACCCTGTTGCCGCTCCCTTGCAGTTGGCATTCAGAGAGAGGCTACCTCTAAAACCTGGAGGCTGCATATGCCCATCATGGCATGTAACCTGTGATGGACTTTTCTTCCATCAATCTATCCAATTCCTTTTTCAAGTCATCTAGGCCAGACGCCATCACATCTTGTGGCAAGGAGTTCCACAAGCCCATAACTGAATCAGCAAAAGCCCAATCCCCTTTGAAAGCCATCTAGGCCTGGTGCTATCACACAGTGACTACAGCCACATTGAACACTTCCAAAAGCCCATGTTATAGGGACGGTGCAACTCAGAACACCACCTGATACCATCTAATGCTCCTCTGCTTCTGCACTACAGAACGAAACCAAATCCCTTTCCATGCTCCCTGCTCACTGTTGTGAAACTTGGAAGCTGAACTTCTGGGTCTGACAGCAGTGCGCAAGGAGCGCAGTAAGGAGGGGAATGATCTGCTTCTTGCTCAAGCGCGTGGGAAGCCAATCCTTTCTACTTACTTTAGTAGGAGGCTGGACAGAAGCAGTGGCTGCAGGCTTGGGGTGAAAGGCACACTGAATCTGCCACCCCCTTGAAGTCTCTCACTGACGAAGCCTACCTCAGGGGGGCTCAGGGATGGGGCTACAGGGTCATGTCACATGCACTGTCACCAGGACTGGTGCTGGTGTTTAAAAGTATCTGCTAGCCAGGAAAAGAGTGAGAGTTCATGAACTGCGCTCTGCACATGGGTGTGTGTGAAATCTAGACAAGGTCATCTTGAACAACAGTGACTCATCAAGTTCAGTATTCCATTAGTGCTGAGATGCTGAACTTTTCTCTAGCAAATTGGAGCTGCAGGTGTGTGAGTTTTTGGACTGTGGGGGGTGGGAGGGCTGTAACCATTTGCCATGCTACAGTCCCAGTTGGGATCAACCTCCCCACCCCTGCCTGCAGTAAGAAGTGCTTCCATAAAAGACCTGCAACTCCTGTGACATTTGGCGAACCTCTTGGCACCTGAGGCCCATGGGGTCGGGCAACTGGGTCCTCCAGGGCAGCAAATGGGGCAGTTCTTTGGGGGGGGGCCCTCCTGCCTGATTAGGTAGATAGGTGACAGCTACAAAGTTTGTGTCTTGTAAGGGTTGGACTTGTTGGATGCTGGCTATGCTGACTCCTGAACCTTCACTACTGGCAGCTCTGGAAGAACCCAAAAGCACCATGGCAGGGTGGGTGGGGGCGTCGCATACAACCCAGTGCAAGACAGAGGTGGGTGGGCCCAGGATCTCACCTAGCAGAAGGCTCTTCCATATATTCCTCTCTTCCCCATTGCCACCCCCTTCTGAATGCTACTGGGGTCTGCATTGGGGTCCAGAGGCAATGCCTCCCACCTCCTTGGAGTCCATCGCTGGCTCTCTGAGCAGGGCTATGACATCAAGCTAATTGATCTCAGCCATCTGGAAATGTGAATTCAGGTCAGTTGTGACCCAGGAAAGAGATGAAGGCAAGTCTATGGATGGCTCTCACGCAAATGCAGGCTGGTGGTTAAGCATGGCTTCTCCGGGCCTCTGAGCATACACCCACCTGTTCCAAGGGAAACCTCTCTTGGTGACATCTAAGATGCAGGTCAGCACAGTCAGACGTAGAGCTTTGGAATTTGCAGGTGCAGGACACTGTTCTGCCCTCTGGATGCTGCCACTTCAAATTAGGTCAGCTCCTCATTCTGGAGAGATTTCTGCAGTGCTCCCCTCCCCTTGGTGCAGAGTGGTGTTTATGATGGGTAGCAGGTGCCAAGCAAATGCCTGGCAATCAGAGGCCTTTCCCCCCTCTTGCTCTGCTGTGCACCCCAGACAGGTGAGAGGAGAGAGCAACAGATCTTCGAAGAAGCCACAGGTAGTCACAGCTTGCTCATTTAAGAACTGCAAGCAGGCCCATGGGGGGGGTGCAAGGGGTAAATTGTGAACTGGGCCCAGAATAAAAAAAGGGGGCCCAGGAACCAAAGGAGGGGAACCAAAAATTTCCTGGGGTCTGACATTTTCCGATCTCACCAGGGCCCAGTGATGTAGCTAGAGGGGGTGCAAAGCACTAAGTTTTGCAGGGAGCATCGCGGCAGCATGCAAGCAGCCCCTCCCCTTCAGAGCCATTCTGGGCGGTGGGAGCAAAACAGAGGTGAATGCTCCCACTGCCCAGAATGGGTCCAAAGGGGGAAGGGCCGCTGCCATGCTGTGGAGAGGCTCCCTGGGAAACTTAGCACTTTGCACCCCCTCTAGCTACGCCACTGGGTCTACATAATTTTGTATATAGTAATACTGTATGTAGCAATTGTGATGCAATGGAGAAGGGAAGGGGTTCAAAAGAAACTTTGTACCCCCTGATAAAATTCTTCTCGGAGGCCCTGGCTGCAAATGTTGTATCCCCTCAGCCACTCTGAATTAAGCTAGATTCATAGCCTTCTGTGAGAACCACTGTGTTAAAGTCCCTGTTAAGAGCCTCCTTTTTGGCCCTGAAATGAGATGCCCATCAGGGCTTTTTTTTTTTTTTTTTTTAAAAAGAAGCCTTGCAATGTGATGCTTTCCTATACACAGTGCCCCCTGACCCTGCCTTCTAATCCGATATGAAAAGGCCGTCCTCTGTTCTCCCTTTTATCTCTGCTTCTATTTCTCTCCCCCATTCATCTGTCTGCTCTGGTGTTGAATGATAGATTGTAAGCTCTTTGGAACAGGGACCTATCACCTTGTCTTTTGTAAAATGGTGTGTGTTGAGATGATTTTAAAATTACGAATCACTATACAGCATGAGAGATAACAAAGAAAGGGATACTCTGAGCATGGATGAAGTGCCGTTCCTGCACTGAGTGTTGCCACGATTTGTCATATGTAAAGGTGGGAGAAAACAATTTTATTTTTATGCAGGTTTTGGTGTTTCTAAAGGTAGAAATATTATTTTGAAAGCTGCCTTGAAGGCCCTTAAGGGTATAAGTGCAGAAAGTGGTGTTATGTGTTTTTATTTCATTATCACTGTTTTCTCCCACCTCTAGTCATACGTTTAATAACAGTAATCAAATGTTTGACAGGCTTCAGCAACACTCAGTAGTGAGGAAGAGGAACTTTGTCCATGCTCAGAAGTATTCCTTTCTTTATGATGACTTCTCCATTCTGTACTAAAGACATGACTTTGAAACTTGCTTCTGGGACTCAGCTCTACCTCGTGGGTAGCAAGAACTGGGTGATTTTCTGCTTTAGGATTCAGGATGCAGAGTCTCCCAGCTAGGTAGCTGTCTGCCTTTTATCCCAAAGCACATGTTCAACCCTCATTGCTGAAGAGATAAACTTGGAACCAGGCCCATCAGAGAGTGAGGAAGGCACTATGCAGATCCACATCTCTCCTCTGACTTCTTGCTAGGTTCTTGTCAGTGACCTGCTTTTAGCTTTGCAAACTGCATGTCATTCCGAGACACAGTGTGAGGCTGGGAGCCGAGGGAGATGAGATGCATGGTGAGGGGGAAGGTGAAGAGGTGCTGCAACACCCTGTATTTTTATTCATTTATTCCACCTTTATTGGCATAAAAACACCCTGTATTTTTAGCCTATCTGAGTGACTAGCATTTCAGCTAGAGACCAGCTCTGCATGCCATCAGCACTCTCCACCACTCTCCAGAGATGGAGACTCATTCTAAAGGAGGGAGGGGGTGAAATGCACTCCAGCCACTGGGCCAGAGGTTCCCAAACGTAGGTTAGGACCCACCAGTGGGTCACAACCTGATTTAAGGTGGGTTGTGAAACTGACAAGCGGATAGCTGACAAGGAAAATGTATGGAAAGAGAAACTGAGCCTCACATGTGGATTTACTTAAGGAGGAGGAACTGACCTGTAGCATGCATGCTCATTGCCTGCACATCACTTAGCTTTGTTTAAGCAAGTTTAAAGCAAGACATGCCCACACTTCCAGCAGAACTGTGCATAAAATGAGGTAATGTCATGGACACATATAACACCCCCCCCCCCGCTATTTGTTTAGCTTTCCCACCCCTATATGTGATTTTCTTATCTGCCGGGGGGGGGGGGAACCCTCACGGATACCAGGGCCACCTGTATTCTCAAATGGAGGAAGGCTACTGATTGCTGGAGCCCCAAAATTCCAACAAAGTTATGGGAGATAGAAAGAAGCAAGGTTTTGGCATTGTGGTACTATCAACAGTCTCACTTCTGCCTTCTCCAACAAGGACCTTCAGAAGAGTGAACAGCTATGGGTGCTTTGGGGGACTTCTTTGGATTTCACACCCAAGCAACCCAGCTCTTAGGCTTGGGCTCAGAGTCTGGTCTTTTTCCTCTCTCCCCACCCTGATCAATGGGTCGAGGTGGGTGGAAACGGTTTTATTTTTTCATGGATTTCGGTGTTTTCCAAAGTTAGAAGTGTGGAAAGTGGTGTTGTGATTTTTTTGCTAAGGACACATTTTTGTAAATTATAATTATAAATTATAATTGCTTTAGAAGTGTACTAGGTAGATTATATATAGGTGGTATAGTGTCACCTGATGCAACCACATGCATACAGAGGTGTTAGAGAATTTTTTTTTGCTGATTTGCATATTTTGGGTTTGTTTTTTTTTTAACAAAACTGAGAAGTGCAGAAAGTGGTGTTATGTTTTTTATTTCATTATCACCGAAAAACCCTACCTCTATAACGCCGTTGTACGAACTGATGGTAAGGCCACACCTGGAGTATTGCGTCCAGTTCGGATCGCCACATCTCAAAAAGGATATAGTGGAAATGGAAAATGCACAGAAGTGAGCAACCAAAATGATTACTGGACTGGGGCACCTCCCTTATGAGGAAAGGCTACAGCATTTGGGGCTCTTCAGTCTAGAAAAAAGGCACCTGAGGGGGACGGACGGACATGATTGAGACATACAAAATTATGCAGGGGATGGATAGAATGGATAGAGAGACGCTCTTTTCCCTCTCACATAACACCAGAACCATGGACATCTGCTAAATCTGAGTGGCAGGAGAGCTAGGACAAACAAAAGAAATTTTTTCTTGACCCAGCATGTCATTAGTCTGTGGAACTCCTTGCCACAAGAAGTGGTGATGGCATCTTGCCTAGATGCCTTTAAGAGGAGATTGGACAAATTTCTGGAGGAAAAGTCAATCACGGATACAAGTCATGATAAGTATGTGCAAGTTCCTGATTTTAGAAATATCCTCAGAATGCCAGATGCAGGGGAGGGCACCTGGACGCAGGTTGTTGTCTTGTATGCTCCCTGAAGCATTTGGTGGGCCACTGTGAAATACAGGAATCTGGACTAGATGGGTCTTTGGTCTGATTTAGCAGGACTCTTCTTATGTTCTTATATCAATGGGCCTTTCGTTGCAAGACTCTGAGAGTTGGAGCAGCACGCCAAGCTGTCTTGCCAGATTCCTTGGGAAATGGCTGAGCAGCCATGTCAATTCCACCAGTTTGAGCTTGCCTCCTGAGCTTGCCCTTCATCAAGGGCCAACGAAGTGAGCTCTTCATTTGCAGAACTAATAACGGTAGCAATTAGCTTTCCACAAGGGAGCCCATGAGAGATAATTAGCCATGGGAATTTCTGACCCTCACTGTCTTCATCCCAAAGTCACTGCCAAGCAAAGGACTTCACAGCACTTCCTGTTGATGAGAACAACCTGTAGCCAGTGGGCCTGATGAGCAAGGAGGTGGGAGTGCCCTGAAATGGAGTTTTCTTGTAACAGAAGCCAGCCACAGAATGTCCAACTGGCTTGCCCAGGAAGAAGACGCCTGTTATAAAATGCACAATTTGAATGAGTCCAGAATAGACTGTCTGCCAGCTGATCACCAGCATTCATTCAACTTTTCATTCTGAACACAAAAGATGGCCAGCAATGGATTCCTTGGGTGCCACTCCCCTAGGATCCAGCTGTCGGCACTCAGCAAGTGAGGGCAGGCTTCAGGCCATCAGGGACATGACCATCCAAAGAGTCCAGGAGCAAGCCATGGTTCAAGATCAGCAGAGGTCAAGGTCCAGAGCAGGAAGGAAGAAAGGCCTAAAGGGCCACAGCCAGGTGTATCATCAGTAGAAGACAAAGCTTGGGACAGCATCAGCATCAGCATCAAGCACATAGTCAAATTCTGCAGGACATGGATAGAACAGATAGGGAGATTATCTTTTCCCTTTTACACAACACGAGAACAGCCACTAAAATTGACTGGCAGGAGAGTTAGAACAGACAAATGGAACTACTTCTTTACCCAGCATGTAATTAATCTGTGGAACTCCTTGCCACAGGTTGTGGTGATGGCATCTGGCCTGGATAACTTGAAAGGGTACTGGACAGATTGAAGCAAGAAAAGTCCATCACAGGTTACAAGCCATGATGAGAATATGCATCATCCTGGTTCTAGAAATAGGCTCTGAATGCCAGGTGCAAGGCAGTGGCAATAGGATGCAGGTCTCTTGTTGTCTTGTGTGCTCTGGGAGGCATCTGGTACGCCACTGTGGGATATAGTAAACTGGATTAGATGGGCCCTTGGCCTTATCCAGCAGGGAAATTCTGACGTTCTTGTACAACTGCAAGCAGGGGTCAAGTTGATGCTTGCTTTATGGGGCCTGGGATTGGCCCCTGGTCAGTCACCTGACTGAATGCTCAGGCAGTCTGGTATATTGCAGCCTAAATGGCGGTCTTTCGAGCCACAGAGCTCCATCTGCCAGGCTGGCCGTTGGTCAAGGACAGAGATGGCACATCTGGCATCGGAATATGACTACTAGGAGCCGTGGTTGGAGACACACCCTTGGTGGAGATGGGCTTGCAGGAATGTGAAATGAAGGGAGAGGCAGGAAGAGGTTGGCGAAAGCCTGTTGTTAAATGGTTGCTTTATATTTAACAAGCTTGACAGGGGGCACATCCTCCCTCTGCCTAGCCAGCCATTGGCTGAGCTGTTGTGATGTCACAGAATGTTCAGTAACATTTTTCTTGCAGCAGAGGAAGAAACATTGGCAATTACAATACTCTCCTATTGTGGCTTCACAGGTCCCAGGGCACTGGAAAGGTATTCTGGAACCTGGGAGTTATGGTTCAAAATTAAATCTGGCAGGAGAGTTAGATCAGACAATTTTCTTTACCCAGCAAGTAATTAATCTGTGGAACTCCTTGCCACAGGTTGTGATGGTGACATCTGGCATCATTATGATGATGGCATCATTAGGTGGGTATGCTCTGTTCAGGGACTTTGAAAGTGCAAGGCCATAAAATCTACCAAACCAGCAATATTAGTATTTCTGGATAACTCTATTGTCCTCTGCTGATGGTTTGGGTGGCTAGGCTGGCGTCCTCCCCCTCCCCCCAGTGGACTGGCTGCTGCATTGTCCATCATTTCTACCTCTTGGCTGTGTACTCTGAGTTTCTCCTGGATGAAATGAGCTTTCTAAATCTGGACCATCATTATTGCCCGATCGATCGGACTCTCAGCAAGTTAATAACCTCTCTGGGGTGGGGGGGAGGTGCTGCCTATTGACTGTGTAGAAGCTACACAGTGCAGGCGGGCAGTGACTGGCAGCTGAGAAAAATGCTGAGCCCATGTGAGAGGGCACAGCAGGGTGACAGGCAGTCCCCTTTGTTCCAAGAGCTGAAAGCAGAAAGTCAAGAGGCAGGGATGGCAAGAGGCTGTGTTTGGAGATGCTCCCTAGGGGGAGTTATTTTCCCCTAGGAATTCCATATAGGGGACTGCATATTCTTGCCCATTTACCCTGAGACCAACCTGAAGTACATTACTGGAAATTGTGTGTTGCAGTGACACAAAGGCCCAAATCCTAACCAAATTTCCAGCATTAGCATAGCTGTGCCAATGGGGCATGTTCTGCATCCTGCAGTTGGGTGGCACTCCTCCAAGTAAGGGAATCTTTGTTCCCTTCCCTAGGAGCTGCATTGCACTGCACTGTGCTGAAAAGTGGGTTAGGATTGCGCCCAAAATGTATTAAGTGGAAAAGCTGGCAATAACTAATCAAATCCCCCTGAATATGTGTGCAATAAATATGTGAATAAATAAGCATATTTATAAATAAGCCAGGACTCCATTAATAATCAGGGGTGTGATTATACCAGGCACTTAAAAATCTGTGCCAGGAATTGCCAGCCTCAAGCACATTTGCAAGATCTGATTTGTTTTATTTTTCAAAGTGTGGTGTGGTTTTCATGGGCAGCAATAATCCAACAATTTGACATGTATTTATTTGGGTGAAAAGACCTTGGTTGTTTCAAAAAATTAGAATTCATGTTGTTAAGAAAAAAGTCCAATGTTTCCTTCTACTTTTTCCAGAACCATCAGGGAAAATGTGCCTAAACAGGACACATTGCTGGAGAGCAAGCCAGAAACAGCAGTTAAAAAACCAGGACCCTCCAGCTGCTTAGAGTTCCATTTGACTGCTGCATTCTTAAAGCAAACTCAGCCTAATCACAGTATCGATCTCAGCTGGAAACCCCTTATAAAGCTCTTTAATGTCTGTCCTTTTTAGGACTGAGAGCCAGGTATTGCTAACATGTAGAGCGGCTGCTTTCCTGTTGACATTTTGGGGATGCTTAACTATTTTGATAGTTTCTCTGTAAAGCCTTGGGAAATAAAACCAATTACAGGAAAGAACCTGTGTGGCCTTGAAATTTTTGCACACTGGGCTCTAGTGTTGCCCCAGCAGTGAGGATTCTGGCCAAGTGGGCTCTTTGCCAGTGCAGCAACTGTTACACTGCACATGCCTGATCTCATCTGATCTCAGAAGCTAAGCAGGTCAGGCCTGGTTAGTACTTGGATGGGAGACAGCCTGGGAATACTGGGTGCTGTAGGCTTATACCATGATCTTGGAAGCTAAGCAGGGTCAGGCCTGGTTAGTACTTGGATGGGAGACCGCCTGGGAATACCGGGTGCTGTAGGCTTATACCATGATCTTGGAAGCTAAGCAGGGTCAGGCCTGGTTAGGACTTGGATGGGAGACCGCCTGGGAATACCGGGTGCTGTAGGCTTCTACCATAGTCTTTCGAGACTGAAGGTTGCCAACTATTTAACCTGGGTGACCCCTGAGTTGAATGACTTCTGTGGGACTTGTGGGGCTGGCAGTCTCTCTCTCTCTTCCACAGCATTTTGTTTAGAGTTGGGTGCTGACTTGAGTATCTATCTAAGCTTGGATGTCCTTAAATAGAGATTATATAGATTTGTAGAGGGGAATTCAACCAGCAACTCTTAAGCATGATGGCTATATGGTATCTTCAGCTTATAGCCCCACTATAATGCTGGCAGGGAGGGCAGAATGGGGTGGATAGGGTGGTGATGTCATCGCCAGTTACTTCCAGATTGGGATGCCAGACACAATGCGGCCAACCCCAGTAAGAGGCTCAGGGTGGACGAGAGGGCTTTTTTGAGTGTGCAAAAAGTGTATGCTGGAGCTCTGCCCACCAAGCTGAGCTTCCTTCTGCTGCTTGTCATGTTGCATTGCTAGTCTTGCTGCCAGGAGGCAGAGGTCTGGGGGTCCCACGAATACCACTGGATGGGCACCACATCAAATACCACCTGGGGTATGAGTACCAGTGGTTGGGAAATGTTGATATATGGTATCTCCAACCAGTGGTGTCATTAGGGTGTTGTATAGGAGGCCAGGACATCACCCCCTTGATTGACCTGTCCCATACAGTTGGCGGAGCAATGCCCTGGGCACTGAAGCACTGTTGCCCCACCCTGATGGCTATACTTTGGATAGAATAGAGATATTTCAACATGGTTTGTTTCATTGCGTTCTGCATGAAATTAAGCATTGAATGATGTGTAACATGATGGTGTTGTTCGAAAATACCAAGATTTCAAAATTTTTGGCCAGTAGTGGTGTCAGCCCCCACGTGTGTCACCCGCACCCCCGAAGCAACGCCACTGCCTCCAACTTTCGATGCAGTCTGTTTCTGGATACCAGTGTGGGCATTACAGTGGAATAGGGCTGTTGAGATTATGTTCTGCTTGGGGGGGGGCATCTGGTTGGTCACGGTGAGAAACAGCAATGCTGGACTAGACGGGCTCCAACAAGGCTCACCCCCTTATTACCCTTCTTCCCTGTCTGTAGGTTCTGCATCAATGAGGATGTGAAAGATGGCCAGTCGTTCTTCTAAGATCGCATCAACTCTGCCTACAGCTAAACCTCCTTTCCTCCAGCAGGGAATTGCACCTTCCAGTTCCCCAAAGTTGCCTAGCCTGCTAGCTGGGCCCAGAAAAGAGGACAACTGGGAAGCCATGGATGGGAATGAGCTTATCTTTGCCTTAGATAAGGATGAGGAAGAAATGACTACTGACTCACAGGAAGATTTTCCCTGGGCTGAAAGTACCGGGCAAGAGGAAGCCCACCAAGCAGGGTCCACATGCCATGTGACATTCCCACTCCCCTCTCCTCCTGAATCCTATTTCCTGTCCGCCCTCCCCATCTCCAACTCACCCAGCTTTCCACCTCAGAGGTCAGTTGGCCTCATCAACCCTCCAGGCCCCAAACCATTAATCAACTTGGTGAAATCCCTCTCGACTGAAATTGAGCCCCGGGACAGCACCTCCTCCTCTCTCAAGCCCCAGCCACTGTTGAGCTTGGTTAAATCCATTTCCACTGAGATCTCCCGCCAAGAGCCCGAGGTGACGCTGTCAAAGTCAGACTCCAAGCTCAACGTCCACCTGTGGCGCCAGATCACCCAGCCGAAGAGCAAGGCCAGCGACTCCAGGACAGCCCCCTCCTCCCCTAACATCTCCCCTTCGGAGAGCAAGGGCAGCTTCTTCAAGGCCCAGGAGGCCAAATTTGAGGACACCAAGCGGCGGTTTTCAGAGGCCATGCAGGAACCCCTCAGTCGACTCAGCAAAATCATGGGGGATGAGAACAATGTTTCTCCAAAACACAAGGCGCCTCTTTCTGGCAACCATGCCCATGACTCCCCTTTTGGCCACAGCAGAGACCTCCCCATCTTGGAAGCTGAGAGTCCCAGTCATGAAACTGACCAGCACGGCACCATTTCTGCCCAGTTGTGCAGGCGGAGTCAAGCAGAAGAGTATTTTCCTGCAGAGCAGAAGTGGGGACCTTCTGCAAACTGTCGATACGAAATCTGCTCTTACGGGGACGTGATCCAGGTAGTGGAGGTGGCTCGGGACAAAGGTGGCGGCGGCTCAGAGAATGTGCCACCCCTGGAGGTCCTCCCTCCTGCCAAGCCTTGTAGCCGAGTGCCATGCAAAGCCCTTGCCTGTGTCGCCATCCTGGCCTACAACTACTTGGTCCTGCCTTTGCCTCCATATGTTTCTGGCCTCTGCCTTGGCTTGGCTTGTGGGTTCATGTTGGGCTTTCTGATTATTCTGCTGCTGGTGCCAAAGCGTTCCTGGTCTGCACAAAATATGCACCCATCTCAAGAGAAGCAGCCGCTGGAGATGCTGAATGGGCAGCAGCGAGAAGCCAACATGCTTAAGGTAGGAGATGCTAGAGATCTGCTGCTGTCAGGAGAGTTAGAGCAGACAAAAGGGAAAATATTTGTTTAACTAGAGTGTCATTTATCTGTGGAACTCCTTGCCACAGGATGTGGTGATGGCATCTGGCCTAGATACCTTGAAAAGGGGATTGGACCAATTGATGGAGGAAAGTCCACCAAAAGTTGCAAGCCATGGTGGGCACATGCAGCTTCCTGGTTTTACAAGTAGGCTGCCTCTGAATGCCAGGCGCAGGAGAGTGGCAAAAGGATGCAGGTGTCTTGTTGTCTTGTGTGCTCCCCGAGGCATCTGATGGGCGACTATGAGATGTAGGAGGCTGGGCTAGGTGGACCCTTGGCCTGATCCAGCAGGGCTCTTCTGAGGTTCTTCTGTTCTTAACCCATTTCAGACCAAATGTGTAAACAAAATCCTTGCATTTCTCTGATGTTTGGAGAATGCCTGTGGTGTGGGCAGTGGTGGCTACGAAATATGTGTACAAATTTCCTCTGAGGGTACCCCAATGCAGGAGCATCATGACCCAGCATGGCCCCTAATGTCGCCTTGGGTCTACTGCCTCTGCACCACCAAAAATACCCCAAACCCCGTACCAGAAGTGTGAGAGGTTTCGTGGCACTGCATGAGGAGCACGGCAAGGAAGGGGGCTCTCAAGTGAGTGGGAGCGGATCACTGCGGCTTGCCTCAGCTTCAGACTGGAGGGAGGCAGCAGCGGCAGACTCAGGGTGAAAGGCATCTCGAATCCACTGCCCTCTCAGATGCCTCACAATCTGCTGCTGATGCAACCCGCTTCAGATGGCCTCACGGATAGTGCTCCAATGAGAGGCTACCACTATTCTTTGGAAAGAGTGTGAGCCTGCCAGCTGCCCCTCCCCAGTGTCCAGAACTTCTATAGTTATGTGTTGCATTCATGTCTACCTCCTGATAAGACTCCCCACTGGGCACTGGGCCCATGTCTGGTTTACTGGGCAGTCCCAGCAGAAATATTTGCAAACTGGTGTTTGGGGGTTGGGGAGAGAATTGTCTGCTGCTGCTGCTTCTCCACGCTGCCCCCCCCCTCAAGGAAGCCAACTGGAAGCCCTGAACCCAGTGGGGAAGCTTCCTGGAAGTCAGTGGGGAGGAGGCAGCATCCTCCATCTTTCCTTACTGCTATGTAAACAATTTTTAGATGCCTGAACACAGCATCAGGGGGCAGGACACATCCAGAATTGTAAACTAGCACTGGTGGGGGGAGAAGGAGATGGCCCTGTGCTCCCATCACTCCCTTAAAATGCACCACCAGGCCCACCTATGGGGCCACACCTGGGTCTGGGTACAGAGGAGAGGCTGATTCACCCCCATTGTGGTGTATCTTCCTCCTCCACTCTGCCCTTCTTTTCTTTTTCAATACAGGTCCATCCTCATTATCCATGAGTTCACAATCTGTGGATTTGACTCAGCGCAAATCACCAGCCCAAGCTGGAGGGCCTCAGAGGACCTGCCAAGCGCAACTGGAAGTGTGTCCGGAGGTCTTCTAAGGCACATGGAGGCGGCATGAGACCTCCCCACAGCAAACATCAGAAAGTCTCTGAAAGGCACTTCCAGTTGCATCTGGGAGGTGCTTTGAGGGCCCTCTGCATCCACAGAATTGGTATCTGCAGGGGGTCCAGGAACGGATCCCCCGCGGATGCCAAGGGCAGACCTGTATAGGGAATGGGAGAAGGTGGATCAGTGAAATTGGGTAGGCTGTTAGAAGTGTGAGCCCCCTGCCAAGCTGCTGCCTGAGACGACTATCTCAGTTGTCCTTTTGGATGGAGTGGCCTTGGGCCTGCTTCAGCAACAGGTTACTACAGAGTCTACCGCTATGAACTGACAACCATGGCCACAGCAAGGAACGTTTATACGTCCCCACTCTGAACAAGCATTTCTCTCCAGGGGTGGATGAATGAGATGTATTTCTACGACCCTGAGATCTACCACCCATCTGTGACCCATTCTGTGTTTGTGACCTTGGAGGACTACACCCTGAAGCTCTCCTACCCCAAGAATAACATCCCCCGAAGGGCCACCTTCGAGGAAGAGATTGCCAAGCCGACTTTTGTGACTCACCGACACTATGACATGAGTGGCACGAAGGTAAGGCTCAGCCGGGGCAAGGGTGGCAGCAGTGAGCCACTGCTTCTCAAGAGGGGAAGTGCCTGCCAGCCAGCCAATCTTCTGTCCCTTTTAGGGCACAATCCTAACCCCTTGTGTCAGTGCTTTCCAGCACTGGCATAGCAGTGCCAATGGGACATGTGCTGCATCCTGCAGTTGGGTGTCACTTACAGAGGCCTCCTCAAAGGAAGGAAAGGTTTGTTCCCTTAGGCTGCATTGCCCTTATGCCAGTACTGGAAAGCACTGACATAAGTTAGGGTTATGATTGCGCCCTTAGTTGCACCCAGTTCACATATCAGTCAGATGAACAAAGCTGAGGCCGAACCACTTAATGCTTTTTTATCTTCAATCAGACATATAAATACCTTCATGTTTTTAAGCAGCATTGAGAACATCTTGCTAAACAGACATTAGAAGTCAAAAGCGTGATGGGATCTTTTTTTTAGAGTAGGCCCTCCTTATCCGTGGGCTTGGCATCCATGGAGTTGAGTATCTGCAGATGTAGAGCCCGCAGCTAGACGGCCTCAGAGGAGGGTCACAGGATCTCTCTCTCTCTCTCTCTCTCTCTCTCTCTCAAGTTTAAGTCATCTCAGCCTATCAGGGAGGAAGGATTTTCAGATATTCGCTGTAGATGTGCACATTTCTAAGCGGAAGGGCAGGTGTGATGTGCACACACATGTATGTATGATCATGATGCTATGTGAGCATCCCAGAAGAAGCCTGAAAAATATGACCCACACAGTGCCATTTAGAAGAGCTGCCCCTCTCTTCTCCCCTCACTCTCTTCTCCCAGCCAAACTAAAGGCCAGCAGCAACCACCATACAGGCAACCAGTGATAGGAGCTGTGCCATCTGTGGGCTAGTTGGTGGTCTCTGTGGCTTGACATCTCTTGTTGTTCTTCCAGGTCTTCCTCTTCCCACCTGGTCTGGCCCGCAAGAGGATGTGGAACAAGAAATACCCCATCTGTATTCTCTTCCCACCAGACCGAGATGACCTGGGTGGCAAAAGTGCCCCTGAGCATGAGACAGATCCGTCAAGAGAGAAAAGTGCGAGGTGGAGGCTGACTGCAGGCCAGGAGAGCCCCCTCAAGCACCCCACTGATCCCCAGGAAAGGACTCTTTACCTCTTTGGAAGGACAGGAAGGGACAAGGAGGAATGGTTCCAGCACCTGCTGAAGGTTACCCAGGCAGAAGGCCACCAGCTGCACCATGCTGGTCAAGAAGAAATGCGACTAGGTAAAGCAACAGGTTTCCCTTGACAAGTGGCATAGCTAATGAAGGTTATGCCCTGGAAGTGATGTCACTTCTGGAAATGACGTCACATCCAGACTTTTAAAAAAGTGAAAAATGGGGCAGTAGCATAGCTAAGGCATCTGCCATCCGGGCTCATCTGCCTTCCTCCACGATGAAATTTAATTTAATTTATTAAGTAAATAAATAAATAAAAAGTTTTCTGGTTAATTGACCATAACTTTTGATAGAATACAGATTGTCCAGCATGGTTTGTTTCATTGCATTCAGCATTAATTTACCTTTCAATGATATATAACATGATGGTATTATTTGTACATCCCAAGGTTTTGGCCACTGGTGTCCAGCTCAGCTTGTTGTCCCCCCTAAAGATAAAGCTTGTTACCCAATGCAGTCGCAGCACCTCTTTAGCTACGCCACTGCCCTTGACGCTTTTCCGCCAGGGGGACTTATAGCACAACTATATGCAGGTCTGCTCAGCAGTCAGTTCCGTTGTGTTAAATGGGGGCTAACTCCCAGGAAAGCATATATGGGACTGCAGTGCAGCCTTATTCTGTTTTAGGAGCTCAGAGGTTACAGTCCACAGTTCCGTGGCTCCTGGGCTTCTGTACAAGCAGTTTGGCCTGAATCACATAAGTACCACATTGCAGCACCACACCCTTATTTCTTCAGCAATGTGCAAAAAATACTAACAAGCACTTTGCCAGTTAATCTGCCTCATCCAGACATTCTCTCTCTCTCTCTCTCTCTCTCTCAAGGCTTGAATTCTGCAACCTGTGTTAATTATGCCAAATAAGCATGATTCTGTTTGCTTAAAAGCAGTATTTAACTGCATATACAGTGGAACCTCGGCATCCACGGTCTTGGAATCCACAGGTTCCCATAACCATGGATGCCTCCCTACACCTCAGAACAGCTCCCTGATGTGAACTGAAGAGACTTCTGGTTTGTGTCCATTACTTCTGATTGCGTTTGGGAGCTGTTTGGAGGGGGGAGGCAGTGGGCTGCGTGCCCAGCACAACTTCCAGGTAATCGCAAAGTCGCAACTACAACATCCGTGGATTTTAGTATCAATTGGTTTTATAAACCATTTGTATTGTATTGGCAACCTTCAGTCTCGAAAGACTCTGGTATCGCGCTCTGAAAGGTGGTTCTGGCACAGCGTCTAGTGTGGCTGAAAAGGCCAATCCGGGAGTGACAATCCCTTCCACACCGGGAGCAAGTGCAGTCTGTCCCTGGTCTGTCTCCCTGGCTATGGGCCTTCCTTCTTTGCCTCTTAGCCTCAGACTGTTGGCAAAGTGTCTCTTCAAACTGGGAAAGGCCATGCTGCACAGCCTGCCTCCAAGCGGGCCGCTCAGAGGCCAGGGTTTCCCACTTGTTGAGGTCCATCCCTAAGGCCTTCAGATCCCTCTTGCAGATGTCCTTGTATCGCAGCTGTGGTCTACCTGTAGGGCGCTTTCCTTGCACGAGTTCTCCATAGAGGAGATCCTTTGGGATCCGGCCATCATCCATTCTCACGACATGACCAAGCCAACGCAGGCGTCTCTGTTTCAGCAGTGAATACATGCTATAAATTTTATAAACCAATTCCCGTGTATACTGAGAGCCCACTGTATCTAGTTAATAGATTTAAAACACTTGATACATGTGTCGTATCCCAGTTATTCCAAGGAAATAATTCACATCCAAATGCATCCGAATAAAAGAATCCCAGCTGAAATGCTTCCTGATGTTGAACACATTTCCATTCTGGGATAGATTCTCAGCAACTTTTTCTTCTTTCCTTCCTGAGATCTCAGCAGTCCTCAACTGTGGGACCACAGTGGTTTGCAATACCAAGTCAATTCTTCCTGGCTGGTACAACCCTATCAGCAATGATCCTCTGTGATGGATGTGTTTACTAAAAGTCTAGGCACACCATATGCTCAGGCGACTAAATGCCTATTGGGTTGGAAGCAAAATGGGGAAATTCCAAAAGAAGACAGGAAGACAGGCAAGGAGGGAGAGGAGAGGGCAGTGGCCTACTTGAGCCATTTGGGTGGGTAAATGTGTTGCTGTGTTACAGGTCCCTCTTGTTCCTGAAGCTGAGAAGTCAATAATAAAGAATGACAAGGGTAGAACATGAAGAAATTACAATACAGTGGACCTTACTTATCTGTGGGGTTGGCATTCATGGATTTGAGTATCCGTGGATGCCAAGCCCAGGGTTGGCGATTCTCCGAGGAACTCCTGGAAGTGACCGGAAATGGCATCTAGTTGTATCCAGAGGTGTTCTGAGGCATGAGGAGGCTATATTAAATACTGGAAGGTATTTCTGGTTTGCTGGTGCAGCCTACTTCCTCCAACCCCCACAAATTTCATTATCTGTGGAATTTGGTATCCGTGAATTGTCCTGAAATGGATTCCCCACAGATACTAAGAGCCCACTGTACTAACACCTGCCATTTCTAGGCCAAAGCAGATATGACATAGAAGATCAATGGTTAGAGCTTGCATGGTTAGATCAATGGTTGCACGAGCGCTTGAGGAATCTCTTCCAGGCCCGGTCGATGCAAACGCATCCAACAGATGGGAACATTTCAAGAATGCCGTTTACAACAACGCCTTGTCCATATTTGGCAAGAAGACCAACAAGACGGCAGACTGGTTTGAAGCCCACTCTGAGGAGTTGACACCAGTCATTGAGGAAAAGAGGAGAGCTCAAGCAGCATACAAGGCCTGTCCCAGTGAGCGCAACCTGCAGGTCCTCCGAGGTGCTCGCAGCAAAGTCCAGCAGACTGCCAGGAGATGTGCTAACGACTACTGGCTCCAGCTCTGTTCCAAGATACAGAAAGCAGCTGACACGGGCAACATCAAGGGGATGTATGATGGTATCAAGCAGGCCGTAGGTCCAACACAGAAGAAAATTGCCCCTCTGAAGTCTGCAACAGGCGAGGTCATCCAGGATCGGGCACAGCAGATGGAACGCTGGGTGCAGCACTACTCTGAGCTATATTCCAGAGAAAATGTAGTCACCGAAGAAGCGCTGAACAACATTGAGTGCCTGCCTGTGCTGGAGGAGCTTGACAGTGAACCAACCCTAGAAGAACTTCACGTGGCCCTGGACTCCCTTGCCTTTGGCAAGGCACCTGGAAAAGACAGCATCCCTGCTGAAGTCCTAAAGTGCTGCAAAGAGATCATCATCACTGAGCTGCATGAAATCCTTTGTCTCTGCTGGAGAGAAGGTGGAGTACCTCAAGACATGAGGGATGCAAACATCATCACGCTGGCAAACATTAGCCGCCCTGGGTCCCTTTTTGGGAGAAGGGCGGGATAAAAATAAAGTTTTATTATTATTATTATTATTATTATCACGCTGTACAAGAACAAAGGTGACAGGGGTGACTGCAACAACTACCGTGGCATCTCTCTCCTTAGCGTTGTAGGAAAGTTGTTTGCCCGAGTTGCACTAAAGAGGCTCCAGGTACTTGCAGAGAGCGTTTATCCAGAATTACAGTGTGGATTCCGAGCCAACAGGTCCACCACTGATATGGTATTCTCCCTTAGACAACTGCAGGAGAAATGCAGGGAACAACGACAGCCACTCTTTATAGCCTTCATAGATCTCACGAAGGCTTTCGACCTGGTCAGCAGGGATGGCCTCTTCAAGATTCTCCCCAAGATTGGATGTCCACCCAGGCTCCTCAGCATCATCAGATCCTTCCACAAGGACATGAAGGGCACTGTTGTCTTCGATGGCTCCACATCAGACCCCTTTGACATCCAAAGCGGCGTGAAGCAGGGCTGTGTTCTTGCACCAACCTTGTTTGGGATCTTCTTCGCTGTCCTGCTGAAGCAGGCCTTTGGAACTACAACAGAAGGCATCTATCTCCGAACCAGATCAGATGGAAAGCTCTTCAACCTCTCCAGACTGAGAGCAAAGTCCAAAGTCCAGCTGAAATGTCTGCGTGACTTCCTCTATGCCGACGATGCAGCTATCACTACCCACTCTGCCAAAGATCTCCAGCAGCTCATGGATCGTTTTAGCAAGGCCTGCCAAGATTTTGGACTGACAATCAGCCTGAAGAAAACACAGGTCATGGTTCAGGATGTGGACTCACCTCCCTGCATTACAATCTCTGCGCATGAACTGGAGGTTGTCCATGACTTTGTGTACCTTGGCTCAACGATCTCCGACACTCTTTCTCTCGATACCGAGCTAAACAAACACATCGGTAAAGCAGCTACCACATTTTCCAGACTCACAAAGAGAGTCTGGTCCAACAAGAAGCTGACGGAACATACCAAGATCCAGGTCTACAGAGCTTGCGTCCTGAGTACACTTCTGTACTGCAGCGAGTCATGGACTCTTCACTCACAACAGGAGAGGAAACTGAATGCTTTCCACATGCGCTGCCTCCGACGTATTCTCGGCATCACCTGGCAGGACAAAGTTCCAAACAACACAGTCCTGGAACGTGCTGGAATCCCTAGCATGTATGCACTACTGAAACAGAGACGCCTGCATTGGCTCGGTCATGTCGTGAGAATGGATGATGGCCGGATCCCAAAGGATCTCCTCTATGGAGAACTTGTGCAAGGAAAGCGCCCTACAGGTAGACCACAGCTGTGATACAAGGCCTTCTGCAAGAGGGATCTGAAGGCCTTAGGAGTGGACCTCAACAAGTGGGAAACCCTGGCCTCTGAGCGGCCCGCTTGGAGGCAGGCTGTGCAGCATGGCCTTTCCCAGTTTGAAGAGACACTTGGCCAACAGTCTGAGGCTAAGAGGCAAAGAAGGAAGGCCCATAGCCAGGGAGACAGACCAGGGACAGACTGCACTTGCTCCCAGTGTGGAAGGGATTGTCACTCCCGAATCGGCCTTTTCAGCCACACTAGACGCTGTTCCAGAACCACCTTTCAGAGCGCGATACCATAGTCTTTCAAGACTGAAGGTTGCCAACTATAAGGTTAGAGCTCATCTTCGTTTTTTTTCTTTCCTTAAAAGGATTGGGTTCCCTTTGGGGAGAAAGGCAGAATACAAATAAATAAATAAATAAATAAATAAATAAAAACCACCATAGAGGCAGTGAAACCTAATTTGGATCAAAGGCATAGCATGGGGGGGGGGTGAACATAACTTTTTCTTCTGCCTTGTTTCTCTGATTTAAATTCCCTTCCCTAAAGCTTCTATTAGCTGGGGGGGGGGGGGGAACAGGGCCTTTGAATGTGCCTGCTTTTTTTCTGCTAAAGTTGTCATGGGAAATCAGGGAAATCAGGGAAATGGTGCAGTAGGTAAAGCAGGAACCTCCCCCTCCACCCCTGAGCTGCAATCCTGAACCAAATGTGTGTGTGTGGGGGGGGGGGGAAGTAAAGTCAAAGAAACCAAAAGATCCAGTTGTGGAACCCATCACATCTCATTTGGCTGTTTATCCAAAAATCCCAGACTGAGCATAGCTGCTTCTGGTTCTGCTAAGGGAGGAATGAAATGCTCCTCAGGGCATAGAAGAACCCTTTCCCTTATCCAAAGACCACAGGAAATATTCAGCCATCCCTTTGGCCTTTTTAGGTATAGCCTCTACAGCAGTGTTTCGCAAACTCTGGGTCAGGACCCACTAGGTGGGTCACGAGCCAATTTCAGGTGAGTCCCCATTCATTTCAATGTTTTATTTTTATATATAAACTTGATGCTACCCTGGTATGTGACTGCATTTGGGGAAATGCTACAGATCTGTACAAGTTACTATGTATATTCTTTTAACAATGATAGTAAATGGGATTTACTCCTAGGTAAGTGTGGGTAGGATTTCCGCCTAGGATTGTTAAAAATTTTCCTGCTTGATGATGTCACTTCTGATCACGGCATCACTTGCGGTGGGTTCTGACAGATTCTCATTCTAGAAGGTGGGTTCCGGTGCTAAATGTGTGAGAACCACTGCTCTGCACCCTTAAACCTGTCACAATGGCCATGAGAACCAGAAACTTGTGAGGCGGGGTTTTTCAGGAAGTTAGATACTGAAGCCAAAACCATCTTTTCCGTGCTTACAGAATACCCAGTGCCCAACTTATTCACTTATTTTATTTATTTTTCACATTTGTTTGCCACCCTTCCTCCAAGGAGCTCAGGGTGATGAACATAGTTGCTTCCTTCCTTTGGTCCTCACAGCAGCCATGTGAGGCTGAGAGACAGTGACTAGGCCAAGGTCACCCAGGAAGCTTTATAGCTGAGCGGGGATTTTAACCTGGATCTTCTGGGTCTAAGTCCAGTTTGCAAACTGCTACCATTCTGGCTCTCTGTTCCTCTCACTCATCTGTATCAAAGGCAACCCCAACTCCCTGTCCCTCTTTTTCTCTGACTCAGGTTTAGGCCAACTCAGCCCATCAGGGAGAGGAGCCCACAGCAACAGCAGCAGCAGCAGCCAGGGCAGCACAGAGGACCTTCCTTTGCTGGCCAAGCCCAAAGACCTTGTTGGAAATGTCCACAAGAACCTCCTCTTGGATTACAACATGTACATGTCCCAGATAGTCCCAGCAGCAGATGATCCCAGCCTGCCCAAGAGTCCATCCCACAGCGTGACAGGCAGCCCGACACCAAAGAAGGTAAGACAACCCCATTCCGGGTCTGGCTGCAGGCTAGGCCAGTGGTCTTTCTAAGGCCAAGTCTCAACCGGGGATGGCGTGACCCAGAACGCTGGCTGATGCCATCTTGGGTGCACTGCCCCTGCACTACAAAGAGAGCCAAAAACCTGACCATGCTCCATGCGCCCTGTTGTCAGACCCAGAAGTGCAGAATTTCTGGTGCTGTTTACAGGGACAGCATAAGTTTCTGAATTCTCTACTTTTTGTAGAATTTAGAGAAGTAGCTTGGCAAATTATATTCAAGTAGTGCTGAAGTAGTTCAGTAGTGCTGAACTACATTACCTGTAGTTCAGGTAATGATCCTGCTTCAAAAATCCCTCATTAAAGTGTCTTCCACCTCAGTCTCAAAAAGGAACCTTTTTTTAATACATGACTAAGGGGTGCAATTCCGAGGCACACAGGAGGGTTGCAAATGTGCCATAAAACACATTTGTGCCTCCTTGTGAGTTGGCTGGGCCAGCACAAGGATGCACGCTGGCCCGCAGAGGCTGAATCCAGCCTCCACGCCGACTTGTGTCGACCAAGCTTGGCTGATGCAAGGCTCTGGGGTGGGCGGGGAGGAGGTGGGAGGGAGGCATTCCGGGGCGGAGGAGGGCAGGGGGAGGGTGGTCTTGGGGGTGGGTGGGAGCAGAAGGTGGGGCTGGAACCCGGCTCTTATGCCAGTTCCCAATCCCCATCCCCGAGCAGCGCGGAGTGGCTTCAAAGCTGCTCCTTTCTCACCACTCAGGAGGTGGTGCAAGTCCAAGCAGACCCATTGGGGTTGTGGTGGCTTATCCAAGGGTAAGGGGAAGAGTTTCCCCTTACCTCTGGCTGAGCCACTTCGGGGCTCTATCTTGTGCTGGATACACTGCAGGCCTCCTGACCTGCCTGTTCCAGCGCAAGGTAGGATTGCGCTGCACAATGTATAAAATTATGCAAGGGATTTTCCCTCTCCCACAGCACCAGAACCAGGAGACATCCACTAAAATTGAGTATCAGGAGAGTTAGAACAGACAAAAAAAATATTTTTTACCTAGCATATAATTAGTCTGTGGAACTCCTTGCCACAGGATGTGTTGATGGTGTCTGGTCTAGATGCCTTTAAAAGGGAATTGGACAGATTGATGGAGGAAAAGTCCATTACAGGTTACAAGCCATGAGGCTATCTCTGGATGCCAGATGCAAGGGAGTGGCAACAGGATGTAGGTCTCTTCCTGTCTTGTGTGCTCCCTGAGGCATCTGGTGGGTCACTGTGAGAGATAGGAAGCTGGACTAGATGTTCTTAGGAGCCACCTTCCACTTGAAGAGCATTCAGGGTCCACTAGTGAGCATCTCTCTCCTCCATTTGTCTTTTCAGTTTCTTGGGGATGCAGATGTCACTTGCGAGTCCCACACGGCTTGGGCAAATGCAGTGCTCGGGCGCATGTTTTGGGACTTCCTGAGGGAAAAGTACTGGGCAGACCAGGTTTCCAATAAGATTCAGAAGAAGTTGGGCAGAATCAAGGTGAGAAAAGAGGCACTGTTGGTTTTTCCTCTTGGGCTTTGTGTCTTCCCAGTGAAATGTACCCAGGCCTGGGCTGAGGGTGACCAAAAACCTGATGTCACACTGCCCCATTTTTCCTCAGTGCCTGAGCACAGGAAGTCCTACAAGGTTGCTCCCAGCCTTACCAGTGCTCCCAACATCACTTTGGAGCTGCCATATCAGTTGTCAGGCTCTTGGTTCATCTCTCTGGCTATTGTCAACGCTGACTGGCAGGTGCAGTCCAGGCCTTTCTTCACCCCATCTGGAGATGCTGTCAGGCCAGGGTGACCAGACGTCCTCTTTTTCCAGGACATGACCTCTTTTTTAGCTTCTTGTCCTGGAAAAGAACTTAAATGTTCTTCTTTTCCCTGTTAGCAGGCAGCGCATAGCCTTCTTTTAATTAATAAATTGTATGTAATATAGTTTTAAATTTAATAATAAGTAATATCCCTTATTATTGGCAACCTTCAGTCTCGAAAGACTATGGTATCGTGCTCTGAATGGTGGTTCTGGAACAGCGTCTAGTGTGGCTGAAAAGGCCGATTCGGGAGTGACAATCCCTTCCACACCGGGAGCAAGTGCAGTCTGTCCCTGGTCTGTCTCCCTGGCTATGGGCTATGCTTTGTCTTCTTTGCCTCAGACTGTTGGCCAAGTGTCTCTTCAAACTGGGAAAGGCCATGCTGCACAGCCTGCCTCCAAGCGGGCCGCTCAGAGGCCAGGGTTTCCCACCTGTTGAGGTCCACTCCTAAGGCCTTCAGATCCCTCTTGCAGATGTCCTTGTATCGCAGCTGTGGTCTACCTATAGGGCGCTTTCCTTGCACGAGTTCTCCATAGAGGAGATCCTTTGGGATCCGACCATCATCCATTCTCACATGACCGAGCCAACGCAGGCGTCCCTCTTTGGTCCAACTAGAAGCTGACGGAACATACCAAGATCCAGGTCTACAGAGCTTGCGTCCTGAGTACACTTCTGTACTGCAGCGAATCATGGACGCTTCGCTCACAACAGGAGAGGAAACTGAATGCTTTCCACATGCGCTGCCTCGGATGCATCCTCGGCATCACCTGGCAGGACAAAGTTCCAAACAACACAGTCCTGGAACGAGCTGGAATCCCTAGCATGTATGCACTGCTGAATAAGTAATATAGTGTTTCAATTAACCACATGAAGTCAATATACGAGTGTTTTTAGCTTTTATTTTGTCATGTCTTACATTTTTCTTGAATGTCTTACATTTTTGCGGTGCTTTGTCCTCTTTTGTGGTTATGACATCTGGCTACCCTGTGTCAGGCTTGGAACATTCTGGAACATTTGGCATGAAAATTTGGTGCAAATGAGCTCAATGCCCAGAATGCTTGGCTGTGAAAACACAAATGCCAGTGTAGACTGGCACAGCCGGTACTTTTGAGAACTGGAACTGGAATTTGGTCCCTCATTCTGTACTGGGGTTCTTTGTGCCCAGCCGAGCAGCCTTGGGTTCTTCAGCAACCTGCTTCTGCCACTTGGATGTGTCAATACCACCAAGTTTTCCTCCTCTTTTTTTGTCCAACCCCAGTTGCCATACTTCATGAACGAGCTGACACTCACCGAGCTTGACATGGGGACATCCATCCCGCATATACTCAGTGCGTCAGGCCCACGTGTGGACCACAGAGGTAAGCGGTGATGTGGGGAGGTGTGCTTGGACATGCATTGATGTTCTTCTAACACTACTTCTGTTAATTCTAACTAGTGGCCCATCTTGCCCCAGGACACTCCCTGCCGCTCAGTAGCCGCTCCTAAGCCTGCCGGATTTTATTATGATCATTCAAAATATACGCCCACTACTTTGCAACAAACAAGCTCACAAAACTTGTATGCTTAACAAAATAAATGAGAAGGTAATTTTCTGGCCCCAAGAGGCTCCCAAAAGTAAAAGAGCCACAAGCAACAGTCATTAGGGTGGACTTGTGTTGGGTGACAGAGGCAGTTTTTCATCTTTTTCATCCTTACCACAGGATGCCTTTAAAAGAGGATTGGACAGATTTCTGGAGGAAAAGTCCACCACAGGTTTCAACCCATGATAAGTATATGAAACCTCCTGGTTCTAGAAATAGGCTGTCTCTCAATATCAGATGCAATATCAGATCAGATATCAGTGGCACCAGGATGCAGGTCTCTTGTCTTATGTGCTCTCTGAGACATCTGGTGGGCCACTGTGAGATATAGTAAGCTGGACGAGATGGGCCTTTGGCCTGATCCAGCAGGGCTCTTCTTATGTTCTTATGTTCACTTGCTCTCCTCTTGCTCAAGATAAGAGAACCCCCACTGAAAACATGCCCTGTTAGCAGGGAGGGTTTTCCCCAGCCCTGTTCCAGAGACCCTTTTGCTGATCAGTTCTGGAAAACCGAACCAGGGGCCTTCAAAGCGCAGCTACCTCTTGGCACCTGAGGTGGGATGCCAAATGCTGCTCTCCTTCGATGTGCCAACCTTGTTCTTCCAACTCCCTGGATTGTAAAGGGAAGAAGGAGACAGATCAGAAGAGGCCATATGGAGGAGAGGAGAGACACTCTAGCCCACCTCTCTCCTCTCCTCTGCACTTTCCCTCCACCCCTCTTCCTTTCACAAGCCAGGGAATAGGATTAGGAGCAGTGCAGGCAAGTGGGCACATTGGGCTGGAGCCCCCCACCAGCTTCTGTTGGCCTCTGGATGGCTGGCACTGCTTTGGAATGCTTGCTCTGCCTCTCAGCTACAGCTTCTCCCCAGGCCTCAAGCACACTCATGAGCTGATGAGTCTGCCTAGTCCACAATATGGGGATTCCCTTGCAGCTGGCGTGCCAGGGCTGGGGACTGCTTTTGTGCCTGGGGGAAGCTGACCAAATGAGAGGGAGAAGGGGGGGTACCGAAGGCTCAGTGTGCATCGTATGGATGGATCCTGAGACAATACTTGGAGCATGTGTACATTTCACAGCAACAAACCAGTCCAGGATCCCTAACAAGCAGCCTTGGATGCCACCTGTATTCTCAGAGCAGGCCTCCCATCCAAGCTCATTTGCTATTGGCAAGGAAGCTGACTCCCGCTCAGAGTCCCAACCAGCCTCCTGACTCCTTTCCTCTGATCCTCAGGACTTTGGGTGGACATGGAAGTGACCTACAATGGAGCCCTGCAGATGACCCTAGAGACCAAGATGAACTTGTGCAAGCTGGGCAAGGAAGCTCTGGGAGAAGAGGGCAGGAAGGCGGACAATGGCGGGGAAGGGTAAGCCCCCCCCCATCCTTTCTGGACCAGCCAAGAGTCTCTCATTGGGACAGCAGAAGAGCCTGGCTTCTGGATCGAACCAAAGCAGGCTTGTCTAATCTAAAATCTTGTGTCCAGCAGAGGCCCACCAGGGGTTCTAGGAAGGAGGGTGTGAAGGCAAATATGTGTGTGTGTGTGTGTGTGTGTGTGTGTGTGTGTTGTGTGTGTGTGTGTGTGTGTGTGTGGTTTGAACAGCACTGATTGAAATCTAGTCTTCCACAGTGTCTGTAGTTCCAGTTTTGTACACTGGACCCTACAGGCTCTACATCTGGATCTACAGGCTCTGCATCTGCAGATTTGAATATGTGCAGATGCCGGGCCCACCGCTGGAAGGCCTCAGAGGACCTCCTGGAAGTGGTGCCTGGTTGCATCCTCCCTGGATTTCATTATCCATGGAATTCAGTATCCATGGATGGTCCTGGAATGGATCCCCTGCAGATATCAAGGGCCCACTGTACTTCATTTCCCCAGCTCCACAATGCCTGAATTGAATGATGCCAACTTTGAACCTGTGCCACAATCAAAGGGTGCCTTGCACAGTCATCGTGCCTGTCCATTAAGGAATACGCACCAGGTGGCCCAGTGCGCTGATGAGCAGAATGAACTTTGCATTCTCAATAAAACTGTTGCTTAATTGCAGATGCCCAGAAAATCGTGATTTGCTCTTAGGAGCAGATCACATTAGACTACTCCACTAATGGGGGCAAAGGAATCCGTTACACTCCTGGACAGCCAGGTTAAATTTCACCCAGCGATGGCAGGATAAGGGAAAACAAGCAGAACAAGAAATCACTTCTGTGCCCACCCGCCCCTCGGAGGATTGCACCAGAGCAGCCATCTGTCCGATCAGATTATTCTTGTTTGTCAGGATAGGAGACAGCTGGATGGGTTCTAGGAATCATAGCGGAGATCAGATTTTGCTGGCCAGTTTGTGTATGGCTTTCCTAATTTGGGGGATCAAGAGCTGTTAGGAAATTATGTGATGGCTTTTCTAGATTATTCCTGCCCCCTCCCCCCCAAATGTTCTTGTCCAAAACAACTGTACGTTCACAACCAAATGCAACCCCTCTCTTGCTCTCTCCGGAATTGTAAAATGAAGTAACAATGAAGAATGTAGCAGGAACTGAAGTCTAGTTAGGGTTGCCACCTTTCTTACTAGCCCCTGCTCCCATGCCTTTAACTGTTGCTTAATCTGAAGACATGTGTGATGCTTGCATTTGGTTGTGAACCAAACATTTGGTTGTGATGGCAAAGGAGCTGTGACAGTTGAAGACAGCACTACCCCCCTGATAAAAATCAGTGCAGACCCCCTCCCCCCAGTCTGAGAATACACCAACTCACTTGCTCCTTGAGCTGCTAGAAAAGACAACATCTTAATCTGGGGAAATTAGGATGAGACTCACTCCGGTGCTTTCTCCCTCCAGCTTGCAGCCTAGGGTGAACTTTCAGGAGGCTGGAATACTGACCTTCCTTCAAGTGCAGGGCTGGCCTTAAGGAACTACTTGGCCCAATTGGAAACATTTTTTGTGGGGTCCCATGTTCACAGCCAAGCAGCACAGCCCTATGCTTGACTACACAGAAGTAAGTCCCATTGTCTTCAGTGGGGCTTACTCTCAGGAAAGGATGCAGAGGATTGCAGCCAAGGTCTGTAGAATCTTAGGATAAAAATAAAATCCATTGTAGCTTTTATATCTCTAAGGTAGAATGGAAAGCTATCAAAATGTGCGCTTCAGAAGTGCATGTGAGTTAATGGGCCACATGGATCGAAGCACATTTTAAAATAAAATTGCATACCAGGAAGCCTACCAGTAAACCAACAAAATCTATAGATTGCTTTTGAAAAGTAAATAGTTAGTGACTGTGAAACGGTTTGTAAAAATATTTTCTTTTTTCTTACTTTCTGGAAAGTAAATAGTTACCAAATCCCTTGTTTCAGTGACTGTAAAATGATTTATTGAAAGTATAAACTTTATGTATATTGTGACCTTAGCATGGGGGCCCCTCAGGCGCAAAGTCCAACTGGGAGCAATTGGTCCAACTGGCTTAAAGCTGTCCTTGTTGGGGAGGTTGGTGTGCTGACTTGACCATTGCACAAGCAAAGCCCATTAAGGGCTCTCAGGCCATACTGCCTTCCCCACCACAGATAAATCCTGCTCAGCCTCTTCTTGTATGTAGGTCACGGTCACCGGGGGTGCCCCTTCCTAATCCCATGTTAAGGGACTGAAGTGCATCACGCAGGCTGCTCCTGACGCATGTGGACTTGTGCGACTGCAGGTCTTCCAGGGCCTTCGCCAGGCGGGGTGGGTGCTGCTGCAGCATTTCTGTAGGGCCATCTCACCCATGCACACTCTTTTCCTTGCAGCTTGAAGCCCCGGTTGGTTCTGTTGGCGGACAGTGACGCTGAGTCCTCCAGCGCTGGCTCATCTGACGAGGAAGATCTCCCCGCAGTGGAGCCTTCAGGAGCCCCAGGAGAGAGGAACACCCCTCCCGGGGCTGAAGGGTAAAACCAGAGAGAAAGAGAGAGAGAGAGATGTCAAGGATAGAGCCAAAGAGAGAGGGCACCAAGTCTCTTGTTGTTTGCTCTGAACTGTTCTACTTGTTTGTTTCTTCTCAGCATTTATTTACCACTTTTCTTATGAACTGGCAGTAGAATCAGAACAAACCAAAGAAACCCAGCATGTAATTCATCTGTGGAACTCCTTGCCACATGATGTGGTGATGGCGTCTGGCCTAGAAGCCTTGAAAAGGGGAATGGACAAGTTGATGGAGGAAAAGTCCATCACTGCTTACCAGCTGTGATGGGTATATGCAACCCCTGGGTTTCAGAAGTAGCCTAATAATAAATAGAGTAATATGAAGCAGCAGCCTTTTTAGGCTGCTAACTCTTGGGTTTCATTGCTTATCTCTTAGGTATTTAAGCGTTAGCAGCATTAAAAAAAATAATGAAACCTTTTAGGTAACAGTACAAGAGACAAACCAGAACCTCAAAAAGAGACCACAGCAAAGCAGAAACTGCCAAACAGTAGGAGAGGAGTTTTCATTCCCTGCTGGAAAGCTGATAGGGAGGACTAAGTAGGAGCACTAGGCAGCACTACCTCCCCAGCCCCTGGGCTAGATTATGCACACTAGCGTTGGCTACATCCACCCCCTGTGGATGTAGCCCCCTGTGCAGTTTAGGGCAGTGGTTCCCAAACTTTTTTGACTGGTGGCTCGTTTGATCTACTTGGCCATTGGCAGTGGCTCCCCATTAGGGCTACAATCCTATACAATTGGCAGCAATCCTATACAGGGCAGCGGGTTTTTTGGCAAGGATTTGGTGGTTCCCCTGGCTGGTTTCCATGGCTCCCTGGAGACCCCCAGGTCACAGATTGGGAACCACTGTCTTAGGGAAACAGTGTTGGTTATTTATTTATTGTGTACATTTGTGTCTCACACTTCCTCCAAGGAGTTCAGGGCCGTCTGTATGGCTCCTTCCCCCTCCTTTTATCCTCAAAACAGCTCTGTGAGGTTCATCTGAGAGAACATGACTGGCCCAAGGTCACATGACTAAGCAGGTTCCGTGCCACATTTTGTGGTAGCAAATCCCACAGATTAATCATGCACAGTTATCGCAAGTCCTCCCTAATGTCCACCAATCCAGGTGCTTTGAGCTGGGCACATGGAGGGGGCTCCATCCCCCCTTTTTGTGGGCCAAGGCCGACCTTCATTCCCTCTTTCCTTAGCCATGTTGTCAGCAACAGCACCGGCCGGAAAATCCTACGCTTCGTGGACAAGATCGCCAAGTCCAAATACTTCCAGAAGGCCACTGAGAACGAGTTCATCAAGAAGAAGATTGAGGAGGTCTCCAACACCCCTCTTCTGCTGACAGTAGAGGTCCAAGAACTGACAGGCACCTTGACTGTGAACATCCCTCCACCACCCACAGATCGAGTCTGGTAGGAGACCAGAAGGCAGAGGGAGGTGAAGTTTGTGCCTTTTGATCAGGTTGGGGAGGCTTGGGTGGGGGGTGGACAGCAAAGGTGATGGGATGCAAGAACTTTCCTGGCCAGATCAGTCCCTGGATTCATCTGTGAACTCTGTGGTCACAGGATGTGGTGATGGCCAGTGGTCCAGATGGAGGATATGTCCAGGAACACTCTGAATATCAGTGGCACCGGGGGGGGGGGAGCTTTTCCACCCTTATGCAGGGGATGGATGGAACAGATAGAGGGATGATCTCTCGCACAACACCAGAACCAGGGGACATCCATTAAAATTGACTGGTGGGAGAGATAGATCAGATAAAACAATATTTCTTTACCCAGCACATAATTAATCTGTGGAACTCCTTGTCACAGAATATGGTGATGGTATCTGGTCTAGATTCCTTGAAAAGAGGATTGGACAGATTAATAGAGGAAAATTCCATCACAGGTTACAAGCCATGATAGGTATGTGCAACCTCCTGGTTTTAGAAGTAGTTTGTCTCTGAATGCCAGGTGCAAGGGACTGGCAACAGAAACAGGCCTCTTGTGGTCTTATGTGCTCCTGGAGGCATCTGGTGGGCCACTGTGAGATGCCAGAAACTGGACGGAATGGGCCCTTGGCCTGATCCAGTGGGGCTCTTCTTAGGTTCTTTTGTTCCACCCCCATGAAGCGCCTGGCTGGTCCTCATGGGCAACAGACTGCCTGATGAGTTGGATTCTTTTAGGTTCAATTCTGTGGCAAAGCGCATCTTCTGTGCTTTTGGCAGAACTTCCTTGGAGCAAAGGGAAATGAAATGCCAGGGAAGGGAAGGGGGTGAGAACGCGATGAGAATGGGCAGGCTGGAGTTCATCCAGGGTCTCTGTTTCACCTCCTGCTCCAGGTACAGCTTCCAGACCCCGCCACAGCTTGACCTGAAGGTCCACCCAAAGCTGGGAGAGCGGGAGGTCACCTTCATCCATGTCACTGAATGGATCGAGAAGAAGCTTCAGCACGAGTTCCAGGTACTTGCCTGCAGTGGTGGGGCATGGGGGGTCCGGCATTGGACTTGTCTCGTGGTCCAGAGAGGGCCTGGTCTGCAAGCACGCCCAGCATAGGACCACAGGAGGCCACTGTGGAGCAAATCTGGAGACCAAGGATAGCCTGCTGCTTCCAGGCATCACTGTGCCATTCAAAACGGAGGCCCTGTCCTCCCTGGTGGTCACCAAGGGATGTGGCTCAACCCACTGCTGGATGCGAGAGGCCAAAGGCCAAAGTGATAGGTAGGCTGCTCCCACCCTGTAAGCAGGCCAATGCGGGAGGTAGAGGGCAGCCCAAGCCCATAGTTATGGATGCAGGGGGTGTAGACAAAGACCCTTTGCCTGGTTCACCCCTCCACACTGGTTCGCAAGCTCTCTCTGCCTGTTTGTAGTCAGTAGTGTGTGCAGAGGAAGTTAAGGACTTGGCACAGCTCTCCCTGGGGTGCTAAGTCAGATGGCATCCTCTGCTAATGAGGAGGAGGGTGGTCATTTGGCCTTTGAAGAGCTGGTGCCCTGCCCCAGGCACCAAGATGTCATGGGCTTTTGTGCGACCCCATCTCTCATGTGGTGGCCAGGAGGAACAGAGGCCATCCTGATGGGGAAGAAGCCAAATGGCAACTGGCCCTGGCCAGACAGAGGGAAAGGCTTTGCTGCACCATCTCTTCCCCCCTTGCGTGGACATCATTGCACCATGTTTTCAGCAGCAACTTCAGAAGGTGGGGGAAGCTGTAGCCCATCATCACAGAGCAGGGGACAGAACCTGGCATGTTCATCCACAGCCCCAAGTCATAGTGACATAGCTAAGGCATCTGATACCTGGAGGCACAACCCATATACTCTCCATAACACCTCACCCCATATGACAGAGACCACTGGGGGGGGTGTCTTAGAGGCCTCCAAAAGGCAACCAGAAGTGCCTTTTGGAGATCTCTAAGACACCCCCTCAAGGCGCAGTACTCAGGGCCATGTAGCCCCCTGCACCCTTTAGCTACACTATTCTTGTGTCATCTTGCCGCAAGAGCCAAACTGGACTTTTTGGAGTAAAGAGGCCCTTCCTGGGTTTCAGCCTCCTTGATGCACTCCCGCGACTGTTTGATGCCCCTCTGCCAGCAGGAGTGCAGACCTGCCCCATCCACAGACCCCCCCCCCCTGCCACTCTGCTGTGCAACCCTGAGGCTTCTGAAGGCACAGGTCTGTGCAGACTGCTTAGCAGTTTCCTTTCAATCTGCTTTCCTTTCTCTCCCACTCCTAGAAAATTTTGGTGATGCCGAATATGGATGACCTCATATTGCCCCTCATGCATTCGGGGCTGCCCCAACCGCCCTCAGAGGGGCTTCTGAAGGATTTCCCCGGCAAAGGAGAGAAGAAATGTTGAGGCAATACCCACTCTTGGTGTGGCCACCCCAAGTCCTGGATGGAGTTGGATGAAATCCCTGGGCCTGAGACCCAGATGTTACCACAGCTGCTTTCTTGCCTCCTGGGTTGCCTCTCCCGATTCTGCACCGCTCCTTTCAATCCAAGACGTTTTGTGGCCCAAGATACCTTTGGCAAGTGAGAGAGGTTCACAGGTGGACGAAAGTTCCACCTTTCACCCCAGCAGGCACCAGACTCCTCCCAGTCCAAGCAACCATGCATATTTCAAAATCATTTTCTCCAAGAGGGAGTCCAAGTCTGCAGACTACCTGGAGATTGGACTACCTGGTCCCAGGTCCCACCTTTTGCAAATAACAGCCATTGTTCGTCCCGTCAACAAAATCCGACTGGAAATGGCTAAAGGAGACAGGAAGTGGCAGAAAGAGCCCAGGTGTTTGGAGAGTTGGTGGTGTGGGAGAGAGTTCAGTGTTCAGGCGGGCCTCCATTTGGCCAGACCAGAGCCTACAGATTTGGTGCCAAGCGGGGGACACATCAGATTGCCTGAAAGGGTTGGCTCTTTCCTGGATTCAGGCAGGGCTGGAGGTGGGAACTGACTTCAGGATGGGCTGGGTGGGGGACTTTCAAATGTCATTTATTGCTGTGAGATTGGGGACCATCTAAGGCAGGGGTTTCAAACTTGTTTCGCATAGTTAGTTGAATAGCATTCATGGTGCCTGCTGAGGGCCAGAAGTGATGTCATTAAGCAGGAAGTGATGTCATGAAGCAGATGAAGAACGCTTCATCCAAGAAGGAAAGCTTTGTTCTCACATAGAAACTTGTTAGCAACAAATGACAGAAGAGAAAATGTGCAAAACTGGAACATATTTTCAAGATATGGGAGAGCCCAGTTATCATGAGGGCTACCTTTCAGCAGTGCCGCTTCTGCCACAGCATCACTTTGCAGCTCAGCAGCTGAGTATCTGCAAGTGATACTTCAACAGAAGCTGCACTCTCCTCCCTCTCGGATTGACTCTTCCCCTGTAGCGTTCCTTGCCTTCTGCCATCTCTCCTTCCCTAATCCTTGGTAGAAGCAGCACTGCTGAAAGGGCGGCTCTGGGAGAGCCCAATTATAACAGGGACCCAATAAAGAGCTTCCAGGAACTGAATCTGGCCCACAGGCCTTATGTTTGACACCCCTAGTCTAAGGAAACCACTGTGGAGCCAGGGTGGTTGGGTTGCACAGGCCCAAACCAGCCTGCCAAAGGTTAAGGTGTCAGACTGTGCATTGCCCACAGAGAATTGTTGCTGTGAGAACACACAAAACCCCAGGAGTGTGGGAGTTTGCTTTCTCTGCCCTGTGGCAAGCAAGGTGGGGGTGTGTGTGCTTTCTTACCCCACCCTTGTCTCTTAACATGACATGTCAACATGACATGACAAGTCCCTTGTGTGATATTTCCCACCAGGCGAACATAGTGTAGGGGAAGCGGAAGTAGCCCTCCAAGGTGACGGCCTGCACTGCAGCATGAAGCCAGGTGCCCCCGGGACTGATTTAAACTTCCATTAATGCAATAAAACGATTTCGCAGAGCAATAGCTTTGGGGCAAGTTAATGACATGGTTGAGTCTAACCAAAGGGCTTTGCAAACCTGGAGTGATGGTGAAGCAAGAAATGGTGTGCGGAGAATGGCGGGAAGAAAATAAAGGTTTGCATCAATCCCTGGGAGTGTGTTTGCCTTTATTCTTAGGTCATGTCGAGGGGGGTGGCGAACAGAAGGATCAGCATCTACTAGTAGGTCTCTGGGAGATACTTTGCTCCCCCACCCCACAGATGTGGTGATGGCATCTGGCCTAGATGTCCTGAAAAGGGAATTGGATAGATGATGGAGGAAAAGTCCATCACAGGTTGCAAGCCATAATAGGTATGTGCACCCTCCTGATTTTAGAAATAGGCTACCTCAGAATGCCAGATGCCAGAGACTGGCAACAGGATACGGGGATTTTGAGGTCTTGTATGCTCCCTGAGGCATCTGGTGGGCCACTGTGTAGTATGGGAAATTGGAATAGATGGGCCTTTGGCCTGATCCAGCAGAAAGAGAAAACAGGTAGTGGACTTTTGTGTGAAAGGACTATGAGCTGAGTTCTGGTACTGCAAACAAATTCCTGGCCTCAGCATGTTTCAAAGGACGCCCCCTGGGACTTCATCCTAGAGTGTATGTCCCCCAACCACTGCTTTTCCATTGCACTGCAAAAGAACAGGCAAGTCTGTCCTCTAGTGGACACATGCAGTAGAGACTCTGGAATGGAACCCTCGCATAAGACAAAGGGTGACTGTCTTAAAATCACACAATGATAAAATGTTATAATCTACTATGAAGTAGATTATAATCAAATACAGATCAATCTTAATTTGCTCTGGAATATCAATAAGGGAGCCTGTGTCTGGAGGGCCTCAAGGACCTCCTGGATGCAACCAGAACTGCCTTCTGGGAGGTATTCTGTGATGTGTCCTGGAGGTCCTATGAGACCCTTCTGTGGATTCGATCATGCACAGAAATCGGTATACACGTGAGGTCTGGGAACCAATCTCCCACAGATACCAGTGGCCCACTGTACTTTTCTCAAAGAATATAAATGAAAGACTGGAAGCCTAATGCACCTCACCAAAGCTTGATGATCATTATTCTGAGGTTTTAATACGTGTCAATTTTTTTCCCAATGTCATTTTTTTTTTAACACTAAGCTGTTTGTTTAGCTTTCTACCTGAATCCTTTGCATACGTCTCTAGAATCAGTCAGTGGGAGGTGCTAGTTTTAAAACAGGGGAAGAT
Organism: Tiliqua scincoides; assembly: GCF_035046505.1. Lineage (NCBI taxonomy): Eukaryota > Metazoa > Chordata > Lepidosauria > Squamata > Scincidae > Tiliqua > Tiliqua scincoides. The sequence continues at coordinate 2,185,241 of NC_089833.1, read as the reverse complement.
TGAAAGACCCAGCCAAAGCCAGGATCTGTTCAGAGAGAGACAGAGAGACAGACAAGTGCCTGGGATTAAAATAGATTTCTAAGGGTCACTCGGCCAACATGGGCACAAATATCCCTTGGTCAGCTATTGATATAACTATAAAGCACTGAAAGGCTTTGGGTGGTGATTGAGGGCAATCCCTTTCAAACTGCAAAATACCACACGTGATACACTCGTCTCAGGATATTTGTGTTTGCAACTCTTGCTCACAGTGAAAGCAACATGAATTCCTAAAGTGACTTCTTAAGAGAACCCCCTTTACAATTCCTCCTGGGGCTCTGGCTTCCCTTTTAACAGATGCTTCTTCTGTGGACCCTGTGGAAACAGAAGCAGAAAGAAAATGGCCATGGAATCTTAAGCTGTTTTTTGCATCAGGAAAGGCAAGGTGGAACAAGGGATGCACAGTACCCACTCATCAGTTGGAGTTTAGGAAGTTGGAATCATGCAAATTGGTGTGAAAAAATAAAAGGGATTTGTTCTACTGGCTGCTGCTATGACAAAAGTATTTAAACCCGTATTCTCAGATAGCTGTTCTGAAATTTTCCCCTATCACACATCCTAAGAGGAAAGAACATCTGGGCAACTTTCAGGTGGAAGGTCGCACAAATTCTACAATGTACCTTCTGCTGTAATGATAATGGACTTCTCATCCCATAATGCATTTCCTGTTGCCTTCCCCTACAATTCCTGCTCAGGCTGGCATAACAGATCAAGAGGACATAAGAAGAGCAAAGGTGGGTCCACTGAGTCTGTGGCAACATACAGGTATAACCTAATTATCCACAGATTTTTCATCTGCGGTTTTATCTCAATGCGATGAGAAGGGCCCTTTAAATTAAAGGGGAAAGGTTGTTTAACAATAGCCTTTTTAATGCAGAGAGGGCAGCCAGCTGACAATCCATCAATCATTCTCTCTCCAGGCACTTAGAACAGCTTCACTCCTGTAAATGACCCCCTCCCTTCCCTGTGAGTATGTGAAAGAAAGATAATCGCTGTGCATTCTTTCCCAGCTCTGGGTAAAGGGAGAGATCACTGGCTCAAACCTTTCTAAGCACCTGGAGAGAGACTGATTGATGGATTGTCTGCCTAATGACTCTGTCTTACATCAAAAAGATCAGCAAGGCTGTTTTTAAATCATCTAGCAAAGGGACATTGTTTTTCAAATGGATTTGCTTTAATGCAATTTTTGCCATCCATGTGAGTTCTGGGAATGGAACCCTTGCAAATAATGAGACTCCACCTGTATTCAGGATGGACTGTGAGTCCTCTGTTTGAGTCCTGAATCATCTGCTAATTCACTTTTCTGGGTGGTGCTAAAACCAAGTATCATGAGAGGGAGGAAATTTTTACTCTCTCGTGTCACACCCAGGTTATGCTCAGTGGCCAATGGGACTAAGACGTACCATAAAAGCACGCTTCTCTTGGGCGGTCTGGAAGCAACCGTGGCCAAACTTGGAGGTCGTGTCGATGAATTTTAGCTCAATAGGCTCCAGGGCCCGCCGGCTTGTGTGCACCAGAAGTGACTAGAATGGGGGAAAGTGTTAGTTAAGCAAGGTTAGCAGCAACACATGTTCCACTGAATCAGTCGCATCGCATAGCACTACACTACAAACTTCAAAACTGGTGTAATATTCATCCTCCCCACCCCCCCGAAACTCTGGGAATTATAGGTTATGTGTGGGATAGCAACTGGGGATTTTCAACTAAGAATTCTCAGCATTCTCAAGGGACTGAGCTACGAATCAGGAAGTAGTTCAAATGTCACCTCTGCTATAAACTAACAAGGGCACCCTAGACTAGTTGGTCCCTCTCAGCCTCCCCCTCTGCAACATGAGAATAATTATATTCACTCACCTTACAGGGTTGTTGTAAGGATTCCATCTAGATCAGTGTTTCTCAAACTGTGAATTGGGACCCACTAGGTGGGTCGCAAGCCAATTTCAGGTGGGCCCCCATTCATTTCAGTATTTTATTTTTAATATATTAGACTTGATGCTCCCATGGGATGTGACTGCATTTGAGGAAATGTTACAGACCTGTACTTTTAACAATGTATATTCTTTTAACAATGATAGTAAATGGGACTTACTCCTGGGTACGTATGGGTAGGATTGCAGCCTAGGATTGTCAAAAATTTTCCTGCTTGATGATGTTGCTTCTGGTCATCACTGATATATCACTTCTGGTGGGTCCTGACAGATTCTCATTCTAAAAAGTGGGTCCCGGTGCTAAATGTGTGAAAACCACTGATCTAGATAACACAAGTGAAGCACCAGAGCTAGGCAACAGCTAAGTACAGTGGAGCCTCCTTACCTGTGGACTCGGCATCAACGGATTTGAGCATCCACAGATGCTGAGCCTGCACCACAGAGGGCCGGGTGCAACTGGAAGCCATTTCCGGTTTGTGTGGTGACTTCCAGTCATATCCAGAGGTGTTCGGAAGCACAGGGAGGCCACGCACAGCCCACCCATTTCAGTATCCGCGGATTTCATTATCTGCAGACTTCGGTATCTGCATCTGCAAAGATCCCCTACAGATACTGAAGGACCACGATATTCTTATTCTCATCGGCTCATGGGTCCATTGGTGTGAGCAGCACGGGACCCCTGCAAGCATCTCCCCCTCCCCCAGGAAGCTGTGTCTCCCTGACAGGTGCAAGCCCAGGACGAAAGAAGGGGGACTCACCTTTCGGAGAGTGAGCACCCGCTTCTTGGTGCCCACAACACAGCCCTTCACCATCACAAAGTCATTGTTGACTTCTCCGTACTTAGGGAACCCGCCCTGTGGGCAGAAAGGCCAAGTGAGTGGGGAGAAAGAGGCCGCACAGCTGCAGAGGACAGAGCACACAGCAGCCAAGGCCCATGAGGGGCCTTGAAACTGAGGCTGAGGTCCCTGTTCCAAAGATCATCCTCTGGTGGGGTTTGCACTGTTGCTCATGGGTTCCTCGGCTTCTTCCAAGTCTTTGCTGTGCTCATTTAAAATGTATTGAATTGTCCAATTACTGTATGTTCAGTAATCAGTAACAACGTACCCCCTCTTTCTCTTTCAAAAAAGAACCTTGCCTCCCTCCCTCCCACAATGCTACTTGTGAATTACCCTTCTTATCCACCACTGAAAACCGGAAGTGCCAGATGCCTCCGGGAGGCTTTCTGAGGCCCAGTGAGGCCGCATGCAGCCTCCACACACCTCAGAATACTTCCCAGATGTGACTGCAATGTGTTTCCGGTTGCGTCTGCGAGGTCCTGTGAGGCCCTTAGCATAAGAACATAAGAAGAGCCCCACTAGATCAGGCCAAAGGACCATCTAGTCCAGCTTTCTGTATCTCACAGTGGCCCACCAGATGCCTCAGGGAGCACACCAGACAACAAGAGACGTGCGGACCCCAGTGTCAACAGGGTCCTGGAATGGATCCCCATGGATACCGAGGGCCCACTGTACATTCTAAACAACTGACACTGACCCTCTTCTAAGACTCTCTCTGGTATCCTTCGCTCTCTTACCAGGGGCGTAATGGCTTTCTCTGTAGTGTCGTAATTGGTAGATGCATTGCTCCTCACCACTTTGCCATCTTCTATGCGCACCCCACAGCCAATGCGATAAATCTAATGACAAACAGACAAAATGCTGGTGTGTGTTCATATCAGAAGAATATGGGAGATCAGAGAGTCTACACGATGGGGGATTCCTATGAATGGCAGATGGACAGGAGGAATCTGTCTTCTTTCATCTCCACCACCCCTCCTCCTCTGGCTTCCAAACAATGAGTTTATATTTTTATCCGTTTCTCCAAGGAGCTCAGAGTGGCATGCAATCTCTCTCTCTCCCCCCTCCCCCCTCCCCCACTGCCTCACAAATTCTGCTTCTTCTTTACTTCCTCTTTTACCATTTCAGGGGTCGAGGGGTTCCATACCCTCACAGTTTATGGTCACAATAACCCTGTGAGGTTGGCTGGCTCAAGATCACCCAGACAGTTTTATGGCTAAGTGAGTGAAAACGGTGATACCGAAATAAAAACACACAACACTGCTTTCGGCACTTCTCATTTAAAACAAAAAACAAACAAACCCCCAACTAAAATCTGCAAAAAATTAAAACCATTTAATCTGGTTTTTATTGATTTTTTAATGGGGGAGTGCATGGGTGCTGTGGCTGCATCTGCTGACACTATACTACCTATATCACCTACCCAGTACACTTTTAAAGTTATTATAATTTATAATTATAATGTAAATTTTGAATAAAAACACATAACACCACTTTCTGTACTTTCAACTTGGAAAAACACACTGAAATCTATAAAAAAAATAAAACCGTTTTCCCTCACCTCTAGTTATGACTAAGCAAGAAGTTGAATCCAGGTCTTCCAAGTCAGACACACAAAGTACACAGGGTACTTTGCTGGGCTCAGGTAAACCCTCACTCAGAGAAAATGGGCCTGCTTCAGACACCTTGATCTGGTCTCTGGCCAGCAATTCTGTGACAGGCCCCAGCAACACATGAGACAAGGGAGAGGGTCCCACTCCGGCTCAAGCCCAGCATGAATGTGTGTCAAAAGAGCTGGAAGGGGGTGGCAGAAGTGCCCATCGGGAAGCCCAATACCTTCTTGTTGAGTTCTGTGCGGTGGTGGTAGCCCTTCTGTCCGGCCCGGGCAATGGAGTAGCCCACCCGCGCAGGGTGCCAGGCCCCAATGCAGGCCACTTTGCGGAGGCCTTTGTGGGTTTTCCTGGGGAGTTTCTTTGTGTGCCATCGACTCGTTACTCCTGCATAAAGAAGGGAAGGAGAGCAGCAGGGAGCCTTCCAGCAAGCCTCAAGCACAACCTGTTAGCCCTGAACCCTGCTGTTGTGAAGCCCAAGCACATTTAAACAAAATCACTCTCTCCCCTTTCTCTGCTTATGCATCTGTTTTCTAGATTGCAAGCTCCTTGGGGAAGGGGCCTGTCCCAAGTCTTTGCAAAGTTCCAGGTCCACAGAGGGTATGGCCCCTTTCTACCTTTCATCCCATGCCCCTTGGTGACCCCGATCACATCGATCATCTCGTTCTGGCAGAAGACGGTGTGCACAGCCACCTGCTTCTCCAGCTTCTTGCGGGCCCAGTCCACTTTCTGGGCTACGGTGCCCCCATTCAGCTGAATCTCCATGATGTGGGCCTTCTTCTGACGCAGTGGGAGGAGCTTCATCTACAACCAAAGAGCTCCATATTACATGCCATGGAGAGTCCAGGATGCTAGCGCTTCATCTGCTACTTGATTCACACCAGGACTCAGGGCCCACTGCCTTTCTACCAACTGAACAGGGAGGACTTACCCAAAAGAACCCTTGTCTTTGTTGTGGGGTAAAGAGAGTACTGGATATTCTGTTAGAAATCCTGAGCTTGCCAGGATTCCTTGGGGAGTGGGAATTTATGTTTTATTCCATAAAACAGACAATCCTTGTACCAGGTCCCAAACACTCCTGGTTTTTGAAAAGTTCATTTCTGGTTGCCCTATTTCGAACCCAGTAAGATTCTGGCCAGCGGTCAGCAAACTGCTCCCGGGGACACACGTGCACCTGCAGGACCTCCTGGCACCCCCCTTAGCCAGCAGCAGGCCAGCTGTTGCCACCCCTCCTCCTCCTCTTCCTGCTCCCTAGATATGACACGGAAGAAGGGGAGGGAGCAGAAGGGGACATGTGGAGGAGAGGAAAACAGGCACAGGGGTTTCAAAAGTGTGCATCGCTACACCTTAGTGGTGTCACAGGGGTGTCATGGGATGCCCCTAGTGACCCCTCCTACCTGTTCTCCCAAGCACTGCCATCTTGGATCTCATGAGATTTGGGCGCCGCCATCTCAGATCTCATGAGATCCGAGATGGCGGCGCCTAGCTGAGCCAGGAAGAAGAGACTGTGGGGGCATTGTAAGCCAGGTACATTTGGGAACCACTGAGCTAGGATGTCTATCTCTCCCATCTCCTCTCCTCCAGCTTCCGCTTCCACGCAGCCCTCTCTTCCTTTTCCAATGCAGGATGGAAGGACATGAGGTGTCCCCCAGCAACCTGCTGCCTGTTGGCCTCCACTGCTGGCCCCGGCTCATGGGAGGGGCTCACCTGAGTGTGCACGATGACACGGATGACCTTGCTGTACTTCTTCATGGCTGCCAGGTCTTTCTCCAGATGTTTCTTTCCTGCCTCATCCTGCCATTTTTTGCAATACTTCGTAAAGGCCTTTTTCTTGCTCTTGTGCCTGGAAAGAAGGGAAGGTTTCTGTGGGGAGCCCCAGACCACAGAATCTGAGCACTGCTGCAACATCCCAGCCAAGCATCAGCAGGCCATTTGTGTGACGCTCGCCTTGAGGGACCCCCAACGTGACCTTGGGGCTCGAGTAGGCAGCTCACCTCTCCCCCTGGAATTTTGCTACCATAGGTAGCTTAAGACACTGCTTCTTGTAGGAAACAGACCACAGCCGGCTTAAATGTAGAACTTGTCATTATAATTAAACTCCTTACTTTTTTCTTTCCAGCAGTTATTTTGATAAGAAACAGCAGGTTTGTGCATCTGCATCTAAAGCTCAGTCAATCACTATCAGAGGTTATATTACACCACAAAACCCCTTTGTGCATTACAAAACTGGTAGTGTAGTTGCCCAAAAGGAAGCAAATATTTGGAGGATGGAGGGGAGCTGCAGAATACAAAAGAATTTGTAGAGCCTGATAATTTCACTCGGCAGTGTCCATAACGACTAGAGAAGCTTTCTCTGTCTGGACACTGTGGATGGGGTTAGTCATAAAGTGACGGTTGTGGGAAGCATGTTGTCTCCTCCACAACCTTCCATGCAGGGAGGCCTCACCAGTTCTTGTAGAAACGTCTTCTACATTCGTCACTGATGTGCTCTGCAAATATGGTCTTGAAATTCCTCAGGCCCCGGGGTGTGTCGATGTAGCCCACTACTCCAACCACCACCACAGGCGGTGTCTCTATGATGGTGACAGCCTCCACTTCCTCCCTCTTCGAGACCTCTGAAAATTAAAGAGATGCCAAAGATGCAAATCCCTTGAGTTCATCACATGATACTTTCCAGGATTACTCAGTGGTGAGACTCTCTGGACTCATATGATAACACAGGCCAACAAAATAGAGGGTCAGAAAAGTTTTTCCCAAACTTTATGGTGGTTTGATATGAATTTGGGGTGTTGATTCCAAAAATGGCATCCATTTTGCCCTATCATGTCTAGTTCGGGAGATATAGTATAGCCTCATTAGTGCATGGTTCAAGCAGCTTCCTCATGAGGAAGCCATGGCATACGCTTCCTCATGAGGAAGCTGCTTGAGCCATTCACTAAAGAGGCTATGCCGTGTCTCCAAAACTAGATGTGATAGGGCAAAACAGATGCCTTTTTTGAATCAGCACCCCAAATATACCCAGGAATTGGTGTAATGTTTAAGGAAGCAAAATGTGTGTTGACCTGTATCATCAACATTTACTCATGGAAAGGCTACTAGACCACATTTCCATCTTTTCTTGATTTGATGTTTATGTCAAATCAAGACATGTCAAAGAGTAAAAATGAAAATCAAGAAAGCGATTCCATGCTGAATTTTGAAAATGCCCTGCCTCAAATGCTTGTTAAGACCAACTGATAGCCTTCACAGAAAATAGGAGAGAAGTAGAACCCTGACTGGTAAGTTTTGCCAGACTTTCTTGGGATTTTCTTGGAGAAACTGTGAATAACAAAACCACAAATTACTTAGCCCTGGCCTGTGAACTTCCCGCAGGATGTGAGTCATGCCGGCTTTGTAGCCCAGGAAGGCAGTGAGGTGGACTGGCTTGCTGGGGTCATCTTTGGGCCACGTCTTCACCTTCCCCCGGTGACGATGGCTTCTCTTGTGACAGAGGAAACCTAGATGGCCATGCCTAGGAGCTGAAAATTTCCGATGGGACTGGGGAGGGAATCAGAAAAGAAAGCAATTAGTTCTGTGATTCTCTAAAGGTTCACAGCTCAGTGACAGAGCATGTGCTCTTCAGAGCATGTGCTTTTTGGCAGGAATGAGCCGTGGACTTGGATGACTCGGACTCGAGTGCAAAAATGTGTTTTTCACAACTCATGGATTTAAGTCATATGTGTCAAAAACTTGGATGCTGTCTCAGGACTCAGGGATTTTACCCTAAAAATGAAAAGACTCAAATAGACTAGAGCAGGGGTGTCCAAAGTTTTTGGCAGGAGGGCCACATCATCTCTCTGACACTGTGTCGAGGGCCGGGGAAAAAAAGAATTAATTTACATTTAAAATTTGAATGAATTTACATAAGTTTACATAAATGAATATATTAAAGATGAACTTATATGAATGAATGTTGGCATCCTTCAGTCTCGGAAGACTATGGTGTCACGCTCTGAATGGTGGTTCTGGAACAGAGTGTCCTCTCCAGTGCGCGAAGCCTGGGTAAAGTAGGTATGGAGGATAGGCTGTTACCCATGCAGCAAATCCCCCCTCTCCACGTCGCTGGAATGGTCCAATGGAAAGGCAGAAGCCAATACGGTTGGTTCCAGCGGCGTTGCAGGAGTTGCCAGAACGTGACTGTGTTCAGCCATGAACTGCCTCAGGGACTCCGGCTCCGGATTTTGCCTCGAGGTTGTCTCCTGAAGCCTTTTCCATAACTAGATGTAGCCACAAGGCAGTGGAGGTTTGGGATCAGAGTTTTCCTTCTCTCAGATGAGCTGCCTTCCCAGGCTGACGAGTCCCATCTACCCGGTGGCTGTTTAGTTGCCTCTTACGACAAGTACAGCCAAACTGAGGGCCTATTCTTATCCCCAGCAAAAACTATATATGCAGTATTATCTTCATTTTAGATGTCAAAAGGGTTTTGTGGCTCCCGAGGTTTTTTTCCTCTGAAAAATGGGTCCAAATGGCTCTTTGAGTGTTTAAGGTTGCCGACCCCTGCTATAGAACAGCAGAAGATGCTTCAGAGATGATGAGATCCTTGTGACTGCCAGCCAGTCGCTGCTGCTGCAGCAGTGGGACTGGCCATCGGAAACATGCATTCGCACATGGAAGGCCGTGCACACATCTCCCGTGGCCAGCATGGCATTTCACCCAACGTCAGCCTTGCTAGCCACAGGTATGACCCAGTTTCTGCAGAATTGGTCTGTTGTGGGGGGCAGGTGAATGAATGACGGTCTTGCAATAGCTCAAGGCTATTGCACAAAGGCCTTGCACAAAGCAAGGCTGACCTTTCCTTTGCTGCCACTACTACATCACAGACGTGAAACAGCAAGCAGTGGAGGAAGCCCTTATCCCACAGCTCACACGAGAGGTCAAACAGTCACCCTCACTCTGAGAGCAGTTGCGTCGGGCCAGTGCGGGCTCCAACAAATCTCCAGAGGGCCAGAGGCTCATTGGAGACTGGGGACTCCCTGAGGGCCGCATTGAGAGGCCTCGAGGGCAGCATGTGGCCCCAGGGCCGGGGTTTGGGCACCCCTGGACTAGAGTCAAGACTCGCTTTTGTGCATGCTTGTGACTCTGTTCTTTGTGTGCTTGCTTTTCTTTCCCACCATTCTGCGATTCAACTCATTCTACAAAAAGACGGACTTGAGTCAAAATGACTCGAAAAATGCCTCATGATGGCCACTGTTATGACTCGTTTGCGACTTGAGTCAAGGAGGGTGGAGACTCAGGACTCAACTCGAGATTTGAAGAAGTGGCTCCAGCACATCCCTACTTTTTGGCATGTACAGTGGGCCCTTGGTATCTGCAGCGGATCTGTTCCGCCCCCTCCCCCCACAGATACTGAAATCTGTGGAGAATTAAATCTGTGGGGGACCAGCATGGTGGTGCAATAACTTACCTGATCTCCTCGAAGCCTGCTGGATATGACTAGAAGTCACAACTTCCCCATGTCTCAGAACACCTCCAGATACAATTGGAACTCACGGGCGTGAACCAGAAGTGACTTCTGGTCACGTCTGGAAGGCCTTCTGAGGTCTTCCAGCCACTGGTTCAGCATCCATGGATGCTCAAATCCACAAGTGAAAAGCCTATGGATAAGGAGGGCCCACTGTATACCGTGCCAGATTCGTTCTCTGGAATCTTCAGGTAACACCACATACAGTGGGCCACTTCAGGTTGGCTTAGCATTACATAGTGTTATTGTGACCCCTTGGCTGTAGTCATCCACATGGTGGTAATGCCCCATTTGGATTACTACAATGAATGGTATGTGGGGCTGCCCTTGAAGGCAGTTTGAAAACTGCAGTTGCTATAAAACATGACAGATAGGTAACTAACAGGGATCAACTCACATCAGTCTTAAAACAACTGCACTGGCTCTTGGCCCATTGCTAGGTCCAATTCAAAGTCCAAATGAACCAGCCTGGTTATAATATTTGAACTAAACAAGCAAATAAATAAGCAAGCACTCCTTGGCTTTTAAATCTGTGCTGGAAAAGATAAAGGGGTTTCTGAATACAGCCAAGAGCAGGCAGTGAAGAAGCTGAATTTGGTAGCATGTAAATTGTCAACATCAGGCAGATTCCTGTTAGGAGAATGGGAACATTACAACACAAATGCCTCTCTTTTCACTATCGAAAAGTCTGAGGCCATGTGCCACTTGCAGGCTTCAATTATCAACCATGAAGCACAGGAAGTTGGTGTCCAGGTGCCCCCCCTCCCAACACAAAGCTCTTATGGCACTACCATACCTGGATCAAAAGCACCCCCACAAAAGACAGGCGTGGCCCCCACCCACCCAAGCCAGTACTGACCATGATCAGATGTCTTCTCAGCTCACAGTGACTGCCGAGAAAGAGGCAACCGACAGGTTCCTCTGCCGTCTAATACCGAAGATGTTTCTCGGCCCCCAAGACATAAATTTAGCAGCTGGCTTCATTCTGATGCTATATTCATTTCAGACTCGGGCAGGCTGACAGGGGTCTGACACCACCAGCCAGTTGGGTGGAGATGAAAGGTCATCATGGAAGCACCGGGCTCCATTTACCATCAGGAAAAAAAAATAAAACACCTCTCCAACATGGCCCTGGAGCAGATGACAGAATAATTATCAAATTGCTCAAATAATCATCTGAGCATGCACAAAGTATTTTTCTTTTACTGCTGAACATCCAAAGACAGTCCACGTGTATCTTAGACTAAGAGGTAGCCTTGAAAATGTGCATCTGGGGCCCAGGGTCTCTTTTTTTAAAAACAGGAACCACCAAAGAAACTTTCATCAGTGTTTGTTAAGAACATCACAACAGCCCTGCTGGATCAGGCCAAAGACCCATCTAGTCCACCTTCCTGTATATCACATTGGCCCACCAGATGCCTCCTGGAGCACAAGACAAGCAGACATCCTGTTGCCACTCCCTTGCACCTGGCACTCAGTGACAGGCTACCTCTAAAACCTGGAGGCTACATCTGGGCACCATGGCTCTTAACCCATGGTGGGCAATTCTTCCATCAAGCTGTCCAATCCAGTCCCCTTTTCAAGGCATCTAGACCATGTGCCAACACCACGTCCTGCAGCAAGGAGTTCCACAGCCTAATTATATGCTGGGTAAAGAAATATTTCACGAAAGGATTTTCAGGTCAAGACAGAGCTGCCACCTTTTTCATTTGCCCTGCTCTTGGGCTATTAAGCAGCAGTCTATCAGATACAGCAGGAACATGCCCTTGAGACAACCGGTGAGGAAAGTTTCATTTAAGTATACTGTATTCCAGATGTCAGGGTTTGTACAGGAACTGGATCAGAAATAAGGGTTTCTATACCAATTAAAAACAAATACAATTAAGACCGTAACCAGTCTGAGAGTCACCTGGCCTAGCTCAGAAATTGTTACTGCATAAAAAGCCAGATATTATTTTTTTAACACTCAATTTTAGTGGATGTCCCCTGGTTCTGGTGTTATGTGAGAGTGTAAAGAGCTTCGCTCTAGCCACTTTATCCTTCCCATGCATAATTTTGTGTCTCAATCATGTCCCCCCTCTTTTAAAGGCTGAAGAGACCCAAACACTGTAGCCTTTCCTCATAAGGAAGGTGCCTCAGCCCAGTAATCATCTTAGTCGCTCTCTTTTGCACCTTTTCCATTTCCACTATGTCCTTTTTGAGATGTGGTGACCAGAACTAGATGTAATACTCCAGGTGTGGCCTTACCATTGATTTGTACAATGGCATTATAATATTAGCCATTTTGTTCTCAATACCTTTTCTAATGATCCCAAGCATAGAATTGGCCTTCTTTATTGCCGCCGCACACTGGGTCGACACTTTCATTGACCTGTCCACCACCACCCCAAGATCTCTCTCCTGATCTGTCACAGACAGCTCAGAACCCATCAGCCTATATCTAAAGTTTTGATTTTTTGCCCCAATGTGCATGACTTTACACTTCCTGACATTGAAGCGCACCTGCCATTTTGCAGCTCATTCTGCCAGTTTGGAGAGATCCTTCTGGAGTTCCTCACAATCACTTCTGGTCTTCACCACTCGGAAAAGTTTGGTGTCATCTGCAAACTTAGCCACCTCACTGCTCAAACATTTCTCCAGGTCATTCATGAAGAGGTTGAAAAGCACCGGTCCCAAGACAGATCCTTGGGGCACACTGCTTTTCACCTCTCTCCATTGTGAAAATTGCCCATTGACACCCAGTCTCTGTTTTCTGGTCTTCAACCAGCTCTCATTCCATGAGAGGACCTGCCCTCTAATTCCCTGACTGTGGAGTTTTAAAACTCAGTAGCCTTTGATGAGGGAGTTTTAAAACTCAGTAGCCTTTGATGAGGGACCGTGTCAAACGCCTTCTGAAAGTCCAGATATATAATGTCTACGGGTTCTCCCGCATCCACATGCCTGTTGACCTTTTCAAAGAATTCTATAAGGTTCGTGAGGCAAGACTTACCCTTACAGAAGCCATGCTGATTCTCCCTCAGCAAGACCTGTTCGTCTATGTGTTTTGAGATCCTATCTTTGATGAGGCATTCCACCATCTTACCCAGTATAGATGTTAGGCTGACCGGCCTTCAGTTTCCCGGGTCCCCCCTCTTTACCTTTTTAAAGATAGGCATGACATTTGCTATCCTCCAATCTTCTGGCCGTTTTGAGGGACAAGTTGCATATTTTAGTCAAGAGATCAGCAACTTCATTCTTCAATTCCTTAATAACTCCTGGGTGGATGCCATCAGGGCCCAGTTAATTTAAACACATTATTAAATTTAAAACTATATTCATATAATTTATTACATATATTTTATTAATTGCAAGAAGGTTGTGCATTGTCTGCAAGGGCCCACTCACAGGGAAAAGGAGGATATTTAAACTCTTTCTCAGGGCACAAGGCTAAAGAAGAGGACATCTTGTGGAAAAAGAGGTCACCCTGCCCAAAAGTCCTGCCACCCAGAGCTCTTTCCTTGCTCTGGGCGGTGTCCGTCTGGTGCGGGGCCAGTGCCAGGACAACCTCCTCTCTGGGTATTATGGATGCAGCTTACAGCACATTTGGGACACCTGGCACTGGCACCGAGGCCCACAGGATTGGGCCCTCATCTTGCAAGAGTTAAGAACATAAGAACAGCCCCGCTGGATCAGGCCATAGGCCCATCTAGTACAGCTTCCTGTATCTCACAGCGGCCCACCAAATGCCCCAGGGAGCACACCAGATAACAAGAGACCTCATACTGGTGCCCTCCCTTGCATCTGGCATTCTGACATAACCCATTTCTAAAATCAGGAGGTTGCGCATACACATCATGGCTTGTACCCCGTAATGGATTTTTCCTCCAGAAACTTGTCCAATCCCCTTTTAAAGGCGTCTAAGCTAGACGCCAGCACCACATCCTGTGGCAAGGAGTTCCACAGACCGACCACACGCTTAGTTGGAAGTAGTTGGAAGCAGTTGGAAGGCCTGGAAGTAGTTGGAAGGTAGAATGTAAGTTCTTCAAATAAATATTGTGAAATAATAACTATTTGACTTAATTAAGCAGGTGCTCATAAATACTCCCAGTCTCCCACTATTTGCTCCGCCTCCGTTTTCCTTCTGCGCTCTCTGCAGTCTCTCATGCCCCTGTTTTCTATGTAAACTCCTTGGGGCAGAGACTGAACTGGCCATATATAGATGGCTTTAATAGCAATACATTAATAATAAACGGTGCGTTTTGTTGGAAAGTCTCCCAGCAAACGGATTCCTGTGGCCAAGTATTCTATGGAAGCTCCTTGGGGCAGAGACTGACTTGCCCAGGGATGGCCATATATGAACAGCTTAACAGCAGTACAAGGATCATGAATGGGGAACTGGCACTTGTGGCCAGGAGGGAGGCAGCCAAGCCAGATCTGCTTCTTTCCCTAATTAGGCCTGGACCAGGGAAGGGAGCAGCAGGACCTTCACCTCCCCACCAAGTCCAACCCAACGGACCACATCTCCCAGCAACCCTCAGCGCACTTAGCTTCGCGAATCTCTTTGACATTTGTGCATACGTATTGCGCACGCGCGAAGTCTAGCGGCCTGGAAGCTCTGCAGCGCGCGTCCTGGGCCGCGCATGCTCAGTACCTTCTCCTCCTCACCGGGTCGCAGAGGCGGGAGGCTGCCATTTTCTTTGCCCCGCTTGCCCTGTCAGGCAGCCGCGATGCCTCCGGAGCCGGACCGGGACGTGTACAAGGAGCCGCCGCGCCGCACTCCGGCGCCCAACCCGGAGACGACGATCCCCAACCCGCTTACTCTGATAGAGAAGGTCTTTTACTACACCGTCGATGCGCCTGTCACCGCTTGGAGGGGTAAGTGGGCGGGGCTGTGTGAAGAGGGGCGGGGCTAAAGGGAGGTTTGGAAGGAGATCCCCCCGTCAAGCCGGGGCTGCGGGCGACCCCTGGGTGAGCCAGTGCGGGGAGGAGGGCGAAAGGCTGCGGGTATCTTGTGGTCTCACCCGGAACCGGGGCGAGCATCCACTGACCGTGACAAAAGAAAATATTTCTTTACTCAGCACGTGGCTGGTCTGTGGAACTCCTTGCCACAGGATGTGGTGATGGCGACTGGCCTGGACGCCTTTAAAAGGGGATTGGACAAGTTTCTGGAGGAAAAATCCATTACGGGTTACAAGCTATGATGCATATGTGCAACCTCCTGATTTTAGAAATGGGCTATGTCAGGTGGAAGGGAGGGCCCCAGGATGCAGGCCTCTTGTTGTCTTGTGTGCTCCCTGGGGCGTTTGGTTGGCCGCTGTGAGATACAGGAAGCTGGACTAGATGGGCCTGATCCAGTGGGGCTGTTCTTATGGGAGGGTTATATGGAGACGTTCTTTACCCAGTCTGTTGTTAATCTGTGGAACTCCTTGCCGCAGGATGCGGTGATGGCATCTGGTGTCATTACCCACAGTGGACTTCAAAGTCTTCATCGTCCCTCTTGCTTCATTGATTGAGATGTATAAAGTTATACATGGGATGGATAGAGGGATAAAAGGATGTTTTTCCCCCGCTCATACAATACCAGCACTAGGTGATACCTGCTAAAATTGTGTGTTGGGAGAGTTAGAACAGACAAATGAAAACATTTCTTTACCCAGCCTTTAATGTCATTAGTCTATAGAACACATAGCCACAGGATAGCAGTAATGGCATCTGACCTGGATGCCTTTGAAAGATTGGACAGGTTGGACAGATTGATGGAGGAAATGTCCATCACGGACATTTGTGAAGCTGTGAAGGGTGTGTGCAGCCTCCTGGATTCCAGGTGCAAGGGAGTGTCAGAAGGATGCAGGCATCTTGTCTTGTGTTCTGTCTTTTCCTGAGGCTGCTGGTGGGCCACTCACTGTGCGATGAAGCTGGACTACAGATACCTTTGGCTGATCAAGGGGGGATATTCTTACGATGTGGAAAGATGTCAGGTGAACACCTTATGCACCTGACCTTCCCACTCGGTGTTGGATACTTTCTGGGGTGACTGTGAAGTCATCTTGATGCAGTCCTAAATAGGTTAGTTGCTATTTACCAGGGAAAGGGGGGAGCAATGGGGGTTGCATCTCCTGCTGTTACAGCTGCCCTCCACTGATGCTGTTTTCCTTCCTGTTGCTTCAGGGCTGTTGCTTCCAAAGGAAAGGCATAATTCATTGCACAAGGTTGCATTTTGATGGGGGTAGGATTTGCATATGTGATCTTTGCATAAGGATCTCGAAAAATCCTTAGAATTAACATCTGCCAGAACACTGATCTGCCAGAACACTCTTGCATTTGCCACCACAGTTAGCAATGCACCAAAACGCTGACTAGCCTGCCTTTATGCCTCCTTAGTCCTTTGAGGCACATTGGTGCCTTTGGGAGATGACAAAGTGAAAATAGGAAGACTCAGGCTTCTCAGCAGTTTCAGGATTGCCAGGAAGTTATTTTTGGCTCACTTCAGGCAAGTAGCTATTGACAAGCCTGCCATGTTGCAGGTGGGGGAGGGGGCTGAGGCAAAGGGCTTGTGGGCAGTCGCCTAGAGCAAGATTTGAACTACAGCCACTGCTCAAGCTCCTAGTCCTCACACCTCACAAGCTTGTAACTAAACTAAGTTGTTGTGGCAGTTTAAAACAGTGCAGTTTCCTTTTGGCTTGTGTCTTGATGTGCCTGCATGTGTTCACTTCCACAGACTGGATCGAGCGCCAGCACGCCAAGAACAGAATTTATTACTACCACCAGAAATTCCGTCGTGTGCCGGACCTCACGGAATGCTTGGAGGATGACTTTGTGTGCTTCTATGAGGCAGAGATGCAGTGGAAAAGAGATTTGTGCGTATTTCTGCGATTCATCGCTCTTACCAAATAGAATTGGGGAGGAGGGAGGAAGGAAAGGTGAAGGACAGCCTTTTAAAGGCAAAGTGGCTTGCAAACAGAATGGGAGTTGTTTTATCCTACCCCAAGGAGTTTGCAGTAAATTGGCAACCAGAACTCCTGGAGATTTGGGTTTTGCTTTCCCTAGGTCAAGATCACTTCCAGAAACATCCCTGCTTTCTTGAAGTTGTCAGGAGACTTAGAACAAAAGGATAGTCTGTGTGGAATTCCTTGCCACAGGATTTGATGATGGTATCTGGCCTAGATGCCTTGAAAAGGGAGACTGATGGAAGAAAAGTTCATTACAAGCCATGGATGGGTATATACAACCTCCTAGTTTTGGAAATAGGCTATCTCAGCATGCCAGGTGCAAGGGAGTGGCAACAGGATGCAGGTCTATTGTTGTCTTGTGTGCTCCCTGAGGCATCTGGTGGGATGTAGGAAGCTGGACTAGATGTGCCTTTGGCCTGGTCCAGCGGGACTCTTCTGATGTTCAACTCTTCTGTTGATATTTTTATGGACATTTGGAATAGGGAAATTCAGAACACAGCTGGGATAGTGCTCAAGTTTAACTTCTCCCAAAATTGCAAGGAAGCAATTATGATGACTGAGAACTACTGTCAAGTACCTCACATGGCTGCCTTTAGCTAAATATAAGACCATAGCTATGAGGATGGAGGAAGGAGTCTCACAAGAAAATTTGGGCCCTTCTTCTCAATTTCCCCCTTTTGTTTTTCAAACAAGTTTGTGGCTCTTGGAGAAAGAAGGAAAAAAAATGCATATGTTTTTCTCCCTGACCTTTTAGGAAATAGCCCCATCTTCTGGTGTTCTGCCAGTAAATACCCAGCACTGGGATGACTGGCAAGCATTTGACACTTATTTGTAGTAAAAAATATAGTTGGCTTTAAACATTAAACTGCTTGCATTTGGGTGTTTGCTATTCTACACAGTGTATCTGTGTCTACCTCCCTCATCCCAGTTCAAATTTTTTTTTGCTGAGCCACACAAAATCCCTGAATATAGGAGCCCTTCTTACATCTCTCTGTCTCTCTGATTTTTTCACACTCCTGTTTCTCCTGCCCTGACAGCAAAGTTGACCAAGAGATCATAAAGATAGTCCAGGAACGGTTAGGCGCCTGCAAGCAGAGGGAAGGAGAGAGCTCCTTTCAGAACTGTGCCCAGGAGCTTCAGCAGTTCAAAGATGTGGCCAAGGCCTATCAAGACAGATGTGAGTCTCTTTCTGGCTGGGGGTTGAAGAAACAGTTTGGGGTTGTTATTTTGAGTCCGTTGCTGTGTTCTGGGTATGCTGAGTATTCTTAGACAGGGAAGGAATTTGGAGCGTCACCAGGGCAGGAGAGCTGGTTCAAAGGGTCTGCAACCAGGGGCAGGGAGCTTATTCATTTTTCCCAGTACAAATTTTCAGTTTCTTCTAAGCCAGGAGAGCCTCCTGCACATTGCCTTGAGCATCAAGGCCTTGTGACATCTCCTGAGCTCCACACAATAAGGATGAGTTGCCCCACAGGGCCTTGGAGGCCCTTCCAATGCTTGGGGTGATGCCAAAAGTTCACCAGACCTCTTCTGGAAGGTGGTCAGGGATAAGCAGATCTAGCCAGGCCAACCCACATTGCTGCCCTTGATAGAGCATTTGATTGGCCACTGTTGTGAAATGGGCTGACCAGGGCCTCCTTGACCTGATCCAGCAGTGCTCCTCTTGGTGTTGACTAAATTGCACTTCCATGTTTGGAGGTAGTGTGCCACCAAGCACCTGTTGCTACTGGGGAATAGAAGGTGCAAAAGAGAGCAACCAGAATGATTACTGGGCTGGGGCTCCTTTCTTAGAAGAAAGGTTACAGCATTATGTGGCTCCTCAGTATCAATAGAAGGCACCTGAAGGGGTATAGATAGAAACAAAATTATGAATGGGATGGATACAGGGAGGTTCTTTCCCCCTCACACAACCAGGGGACAGCCACTAAAATTGAACATCAAGCAGTTAGACAAGACAAAAAATATTCCTTTACCCTGTGTGTCATTGATCTGTGGAACGCCTTGCCACTGGATGTGGTGCTAGCACCTGGACTTTAAAAGCAGAATGGACAGATTTATGGAGGAAAAGTCCATCATAGGTTACAAACCATGATGTGTATGTACAACCCTCCTGATTTTAGAAGTGGACTACCTGAGAATGCCAGGTGCAAGGGAGTGGCAACAGGATGCTGGTGTCTTTCATCTTGTGGGTCACTGTGAGAGGCAGGAAGTTGGACTCTTAACAGCAGGAAAGATGTCATCTGCATGAAGACATCTGGCTGGGCCAATACAAGGCTTGTGCTGAGGGTCTTGCAAAATCATTGGCCTGTTTGAGCAGAGCTCTTACATAGTTGCTGTGAACCCCAGGCCTTCCTAACTTCTAACCAGCCTGGCTCAACAAAGTAGGTCTGCATTCAAATTTGGTTTTTGTATCTTTTGGATGTATGACAGATTCCCTGCTGCCCTTTTAAACCTGTTGGTTTTTCCTAGATGGTGACTTGGGTGCCCACGGAACAGCCCGCCAATGCTTAATGAAGCAGAAACACCGGATGATCGCTGAGAGGAAGAAGGGCCATGTGCCACAAGAGGCACAAGGTTAACTTCAAAGTGTGAATGTGATGAGTAGTGAATGTAGATGGAGGGAGCAGAGCTGTACACAAAGCACCAATGTGGTGGTCACAACTACTGTTGTCTGCAAGGCAGACCTGAAAATGCCTGTTGGAAATAAATCTTAATATGCAGATATCCCCCTCTTATTATTGTATATAAATGCATGTGGAGAAAAGGGGAGGAAGCTCAAGCACTAGGCAACAGAATATTTACACCATTTATACTTGATTTCCAGGACAAGGATTGAAGTGGCATTCTGTAGGAACAGAATTCCCTGAATCATACTTGCTCTCAAGCCCTGCTTCTCAAGCCCCTGCTTCCCAAGCTTTATGCCTGAACTAATATGTAAAGCAGTCCCATGAAACCCCTGAGTTGGCAATGGTTTAATCTTAAGAACAAAGGGTTTTGCTCTGAGGCTAAAAGACACCAGACATGCCTGTAAGCATCAATCAGTATCTAAAGGTATCAGTAGCTAAAGGCAATTTTGCAAGTTCTGACTGTTTTTTCTAAGTTTTTGCCAAGATTAACCAGATGCAGAAAACCACAAGCTTGCTTGCAGGTAGCCCAGGTTTGCTGCCAAACAAATATAGCTATAGTGTAAGTCTCACTTGCTTCAGCAGGGAATGCTTCATCCTCTCCGCCCTAGTGGCTGCCATCCAGGAGCCTTGTACCTTCGACACACACAAGTTCTTGAAGGCCACTTCACAAACTTGCATACATCTGCCTCCCTATAGCTTCTACCCTGTGCTTCTGAATTGACTCATGACCACCTGAATTTACTTATTTCTGCATTCATGGGGTGCCCCAACTCTGTTCACAAAACAGAGCCAACCAGAGATAGTAAACCTGAATGGTATGCCTGCTATTGCCACAAAATGTTGCCTCTTTACAACCCATCTGGCATCTGGCCTTAGCAGCTCAGGTCCTTACCCTTATTTCCCCACACTTTCTTCAAGTCCCTGAGCGTGCTCAGGGTCTTGTGCTGTCCTTTGCAATTGCCACATGTACCTGGAGAAAAACCCAGAGTTTGAAGTCAGTACCTTCACTGTGTGACCTCATTTCATATGCAAACCAGTGGACCTGGTACAAGGGCTGGCAACCACCACTGGCATAAATGGCTTTCAGAAAGAATTGAGTCCAACAGCTGTCAGCCCTGATGGCCAGAAGTGCAAATCTCCAGCCAAACCAATGGTCTGGGGGCTCAGCGTAAAGCAGCTTTATTTCTGTTCAGCTGGCATCTGAGTGGGCTGGCTTTATATGATCCTGCAATGCCAATCCCAATTTCTCTGTATAATTTTTTAGCTGTTTATGTACAGCGAGATCTTATCTGCAAATGCTGAGCCTGTGGCTGGAGGGCCTCAAAGGACCTCACAGACACAACCAGAAGTCACTTCTGGTTCACACCAACAACTTCCAGCTGCATCCAGGTGTGCTGAGGCACAGGGAGGCCATGCACAACCTCTGGAGGGTCCAATGCAGCCCATTTGGGGAGTCACTGCCACACCACAACTCTGGCCCCCAGATTTAATTATCCACCGAATTTGGTATCCACGGGGGCTCCTGGAACAGATCCCCTACAGATTCCAAGGGTCCACTGTATTTAGTATATTTTTTCCTTCCCTTTTTTTCCTCTTTTAAGTTGCAAACTTTCTTTTCACCAAGAAAAGGGATGGGGTTCTGATCCAATGATACAGCCTCTGCTGGGTGTAGTGGACAGTCCCGCACAGAAGAACCATCTCTAAGCACTGCCCATGCAAGTAAAGATATACTTCCTCTATAGCACTGGTGTCCAATCACCAAATAGCACTTTCAACTGCAGACAAGAACCAAACAGCAGAGGAATTTGTCAGACAGGACACATCTGGGTCAAAGTCCTTGTTTGGGCTAGTTGCTCTCAGCCTGACATAGCCCATTCAGGATTTTAACAAGAACAGAGTAATCCTGCTCCTGTATGCCACCCTCAATCCCAACAAGAAAAACACATTTCCCAAGCTGGTTCAGAAACTGCAGTGGTTGCGTGTTGCTTTATTTTGTACAGAGACTCTTAAGTAGTTGCCACAGCAGCTGCCTGGGTTCTCTGGACAGATACTCTGGAGGCATGTGTCTTGGCCAGATGGTCAGTGAACTCCTGCAGGAAAGGGAAGAAGTGAATCAGGAGTGCTCTGCTTTCATTGAAGGCTGCTGCATAAGTCAGCATGCTTTCCCTCTCATCATATATGTTGTATATGTATATATGTATATACACACACACACCACATCATATATCTGTTCCTATATCCCCTAGCAAACTGCATTCCTTCACTAGAGGCTTATAGATCAAAGAACTGGGACTAAACGCAAGGCTAGCTGGTATTGTTTTGAACAATATGGGAAAAGGCAAAATACCCAGTCACCAGACACTCCCCCCCACAAAGGGTGTATATATACACAACAATAATTTGAATCACTTTGACAACTGCAGATACTTGGGATTTTTCTGATCTGATCTTTGGTTTGTGAATCCTTTAGTGTCCACTTTTCACTTGATTTTTTTAGAGCCATGCTTTCAAAGGAAAATGTCAAAAGTGACTTTTTTTGCCATGCCTGATTCTATATACCCCCACTGCCCCCCATAAAATTATAGTTGAACATTGGGCATTTGCACTTCAAGTTGGATTGCACTCGAAGTGGATTGCACTTCAAGAGAAAAATAAACACCTGTAACTAGCTGTCAAGGATAATGCTATGTTCAAGCAACAGTGGGAGTAGTCTAGAGCAGTGTTTCTCAAACTGTAGGTTGGGACCCACTAGGTGGGTTGCGAGCCAATTTCAGGTGGGTCCCCCCATTCATATTTTATTTTTAATATATTACATTTGATGCTACCATGGTATGTGACTGTATTTGAAGAAATGTTACAGACCTGTACTTTTAACAAGCTACTATGTATATTCTTTTAACAATGGTAGTAAATGGGACTTACTCCTGGGTAAATGTGAATAGGATTGCAGCTGAGGATTGTTAAAAACATTCCTGCTTGATGACATCACTTCTGGTCATGACATCACTTCTGGTGGGTCCTAACAGATTCTCATTCTAAAAAGTGGGTCCAGATGCTAAATGTGTGAGAACCACTGGTCTACCAAATCAAGATACTGGATTTTTCTATGGTTGCATTTTCACTCTGTGTTCTTACTGTCCTAAAAACATTCACCAGGTAATTTATCTTGGCATTTAGGAGCACCATAGGCTCAGTACAAGCTAAACTGAAAGCAAAATGTCTGGGCAAGCTGAGGAGAATGAGTTAAGCAGTAAGGACATTCTGAGCATAGCCTCTAAAGATCACAGTGCACAGAGGCAGATTCAGATGGAGTACATGCTCCAGTTTCATGCTACATAAAGCTATCAAGCTATAGCAACATTACTCCTATGTGCCCAGGAACAAAGTTTATGGCCTAGTGCAGCCATTTTCAACCACTATGCCATGGCAAACTGGTGTGCCGCGAGTGGTCCACAGGTGTGCCGCAGGAATTTGGGGGAAGGTCATTTATTAATAGGGCCAATGGGAGATGTGAGCCCCCACTGGCAGCATGGTGTGCCTTGTCAATTGTCAAAAACCTGATGGTGCCCCATGACCATTTTAGTGCCTTGTCAGTGTGCCGTGAGATGAAAAAGGTTGAAAATCACTGGCCTAGTGTAAAGCCAGTATAATCAACCCTAAGTCCCTGAGAGCAACTGATAATAAAGCAACCCCTCCCCCCACTGCCTGAGATTGGGTCCCAATCCTCAATGGGATTCCCCCCTTTACCTGATAAGGAGACTTGGTGAATACAGTCTCTTTCCAAAGATCTGGGGTCAGGTAGCTGTAGGTCTTAGAAATGGCATCAAAAGTAGCCTTTGCTGGAGAAAAGACAGAAAGCATCCCAGTTAAACAGGGATTAATCCCCCAATCCACCACCGCTTTCCCCTTGGGGCAAATGAAGGCCTGCCCCTGCATGAAAGCTTGTTGAGTTCAGAAAGGAACAGAGAGACCATTTCAGAGTCTCACTGCCGTGCAAAGACAAACTCATTTGCTTTCCCTCTCGAAAAACGACAGTTGCACCACTAGAATCAGGTGCTGCTGAGCAGAGCTGAGAGGAACTGGAGCATCGCCCCAAGAGCTAAGAGCTGCTAGGCAGGATCCACCTACCAAACAAGTTGCCTGATCAGGGCAAACCAAGCCCTGCCCTGCAGCCTATGCTGGTTAACATTTTATCTGTAAAGCTTCATTAAACCAATGTAAGAAAATCATGTGCTTGGAACATATGAAAAAAATATCATTCAATAGCCAGTGTGCCACCATCTTGGGTCTCACAAAGTTTTGTGAGATGTGAGTGCTGCTGTTTTGGATCTCAAGATTTCACAAGATCCAAGATGGCAGCACTGAGCTGAGCCAAGAAGTAAAGGTTGCAAAGATAAGTTTGGGAATGGCTGTGTAAACCCAATCAATGCAGTCCATGCTTGACACTGCCATGTTCAAGCTAGGGCCAACTAGAAGAATTCAACTGCAGTTCACATGCACAGAAACATACCAAAGTTGCCCAGGGTGGCAGTGCAGCCCCTCGCTGAAGTGTAGCAGTCGTCAATGCCAGCCATCATCAGAAGCTTCTTAGGAACCGGGGCAGACACTATTCCAGTACCACGGGGCGCAGGGATGAGACGCACCAAGACAGACCCACACCGGCCTGTTACCTACATCAAAACAGAGAAACTGTTTCCATGTGTTCAAGAACCCTCAGCATTATTTTCATGTAAACAGGCTAATTCATAGCTGGTTTTTGTAAACCTAAGCCCTGGGTTTGCGGAATGGGGATGTTTTACCTTGCAAGGTACGGTGTGGGGCTTGCCAATCTTGTTGCCCCAATAGCCTCGCCTCACCGGCACAATGGACAACTTAGCCAAGATGATGGCCCCGCGAATTGCAGTGGCAACTTCTTTAGAGCATTTTACCCCAAGGCCGACATGGCCATTGTAGTCGCCAATAGCAACAAAGGCCTGCAAGGAAGTAATAGACAGTTAGACAGCTAACATCCCTTTGGCCAGACCTCAACAACCTTGAGTGTGCACACCACACCAAAGAATAAGGGCAAGCCAGGGCCGTGAGCTCTGGGCCATGAGCTCATTCAAGAAGTGAATGTAGCTTTCAAGCAGCTCCAGCTCTCGCACACTTCCAAACAGAAACATGGCAGGCATGTGCGTGGGCCTCCACTCTTGGAACTTTTGAGGAATTCCACTGATGATGGTATGCACTAACCAAAGACAGGAAGACTTGCCCACATGTGAAGAGGCTGGCTGTTTCTAGAAAGACAGCAGCGCCTGCCATACCTTAAACCTGGTGCGCTGACCAGCCCGGGTCTGTTTCTGGACAGGCATGATCTTCAAAACCTCATCCTTCAGTGAGGAACCCAGGAAGAAGTCGATGATTTCAGACTCCTGCAGGGTCAATGTAGGATAATCAGTCCTGGAGGCCCCACCCAGCTTTAAAGTTACTTGTAAGAGCCTAGTAGGAGTAGGCCACAGATCCCAGGCCCAGTCCAGCATTCTACATCTCACTGCACCCCACCAGATGCGTCTTGAAGGCTCACAAGCAAGGAAAGAAGGCAATTCCATCCTCCAGAGCACTGATCCCCAGAACAGGAATTCCATGGAAAGATGCCTCTCTGTTCAATGCAGCCATCAAAACAAACAGCCATGGATGCCCAGTGATACAGTGGGCCCTCTTTATCCATGGGCTCACAATCAGTGGATTTTAATATCCGCTAATGCCAAGCTGCTGGTGGACCTCAGAGGACCTCCCAGATGCAACTGGAAGGCAATTCCTGTTAGCTGGTGCAAACCCCCCCCCCCCCGATTTCATTATTCATGGAATTTGGGATCCACAGGGGTCCTGGAATGAATCCCTGCAAATACAGAGGGCCCACTTTATTTTTTTAAGGCCCCAAGTGTTTTCCCCACCACTAAGGGGGAAAACATGTCTCTGCCTACCTTCCCTGTAATCTTTATGGGTTTGATAAACCTGCACCCTGCCCTCCCAAGGGCCTTTTTACCACTGACTGCCTTCCCCATAGCAGATCCACTGCAAGGCTCTCCTTTCCTTTATTAGGATAAAGCCCCCGCCCAGCAATACCTTGATTGGAAGGGAGAACAGATAAATCTCTTCTAGAGACTTGATCTTCATGTCCTTCACCAGCCGCCCAAGCTTGGTAACTGGAATCCACTGGGAAAAAGAAAGTCAACCAGTTAAGAATCTAGACTCTTGGAAGAACAGTTCAAAGCAAGCGTGGCTTCTCCCTTCATGCTAGCTTTCTATTTGCAAGAAATTTTTGAGAAGCTTTAACATACATCATGCACAACCCTCCCACTTGTTGCCTGATACAGTATAGTCCTTTCAATCCCTTCTGCCACCTTGTTCTTCTACGTAGGCCAACCAGGCCTTATTTGCAAAAACTCTATTGTCAGTAAGGGAAGCAAGATTTGTTTTGTGCTGGTCGCTAGTGAAGCAGACTGGTTCAAATTCCAGCTCACAGCAGGTTCCTGAGAGGAACCTCAGGGCAAGCTGCTCTCATTGGGATCAACCAATAAAATGGGAATTCAAGAGCCAAGTCATAAGTTGATCCATTTGTGCAGGGTCGGCAGCTAACATCCCTTAGCCCAACTTGCACAAGGAAGTGCAGCATTGCCACCATTTCTCAAAGTGTGGGTTCAAAATCAGATACTGCTAACTGCTCTGTAAAGAGCCGAGCTCCTGCAGTTTGCAAGCTTGTGTTAATATAGGGAGTGTCTTTTCTGGTGTGTTATTTTTTCCAGTTCCATCAGTGACAGAATAGGGAGCAGGTGAAGGCTGGGTCACAGAACTCAGCCGCTCAAGCCTCGAGGCTATTCATTAGGGCTGCCTCATTATGAGAAATGGAATTGAGTTTTATGTAAATAAATAAAACATTAGTTTTAAATAAATAAAAATATTTCTTTCTAGATTACTTTTTCAAAACTCTTGTAAAGTTAGGTGGGTCCCAACACAATGTCATTTTAAAAAGTGGGTCCCAGTGCTTTAAACATTTGATAACCACTTTACTATTCCATTGGCGTGCAACTTTCTAGCACAACACAAGGCCCCACAGTAGGGTTTGCGCATGAAAGACAGAGAGAGAGTGTAGAAGCAGAGTCTAACTCACTTCTTTGTCTTCTGCTTTGCCTCGGGCCCCACGGCCTCTTCCGCGGCCTCTTCCACGGCCCCTACCCCGGCCGCGGCCCCCACTGCCAAAGCCTCCTCGGAAGCCCCCCCTGGCAGCAGCTCCTCCTCCTGGTCCACCGCTGCCACCACCTGCTCCTCCTGCAGCACCGGCGTCGTCCGCCATTTGCTGAAAAGACAAAACATGTGCAACTTTTTAGCATCAGGCAAAACCTGAAAACAACAAGTCATACTCTAGAACAGGGGTGCTCACACTTTTTTGGCTCGAGAGCTACTTTGAAACCCAGCAAGGCCTGGAGATCTACCAGAGTTTTTTTTTACAATGTTCGCGCCATCATAACATATAACATTTATGTGTACAATGTATGTTGGTCCTGGAGATCTACCAGAGTTTTTTTTTACAATGTTCGCGCCATCATAACATATAACATTTATGTGTACAATGTATGTTGGTGTACCTTGAGCCCCACTGAGTATAACAGGACTTACTCCTGAGTAGACATGCCTAGGATTAGGCTGTGAGGCTGCAATCCTAGCCAAACTTACCTGGGAGTAAGCCCCATTGAGTACAATGGGCCTTACTCCCGGAGTTTCCTCCCAGAGGCACCTGAAGGGGGGGTCGGCACTCCGTGATCTACTCATTTTGCCTCGCGATCTACCGGTAGATCGCGATCCACCTACTGAGCACCCCTGCTCTAGAAGTTACAACTAAGCCCAGGGAAACATGCATGAAAAAGACATGTTCTCCCCCATATGCCCTGCCCCCTGCCTTCTTTACATCCATTTTCAGCCCCTTGTCACCTAGACTAAACCAGTCTTTTCTTCTATTGAAAAGTACAATGAACACAAATGGCAAATAAGCAGCAATATTAGAAACCAAGAAAACCAAACCAGGCCATTGATAAATCTGTCCATTTTTGGCTAGTGTGTCATAGCACCACGTGTGCAGGCGTGACAATGACATTCTGTATTAAGACCCGGCATTTTAAGCACACACAAACTTCCATGAACTCTAGCAGGGAATTACTTCCAAGTAACACCCACAGGGACCAAGATGCACACTTAAAAGAGTGCAAGAAAACATATTGCAAATTAAAACTCAAGCTGTATTAGCTGAGATAGACTTCACAGGTATGGCTGGGACAAAAAACCCAAGTGCGCTACTGGATTCGCATATAGTCCAGCATCCCATGGGAAGCAGCCAGGTGGACACATCCACTGATAAGCCTCTTCCCTGTTCCATCCCAGCAAACACAATCCTGAACATGGAAATAGCCAAAAACCCACTGACCAACTGTTCCCCTCTTCTTTTGTCCAAACCACTTCATCACATAGCATGTGGCAGGGAGTCCCACAGGTTCACTTCAGGTTGCACAAAGGAAGGCTATTCTTTTGCCTGATCTGAACCCACTTTTGGGGGGGAGGATCTCCCCCTGCACGTCTACCACAGGGAGAGGTCCTCTCATGTGATACACTGAAATGCTAGCTTTCTGCTTGCAGGAAAGACCCTCGCTTGTCCCCAGGAACCGCGCGAACCTCGCCCTGCGCTGTCAAGCGCTATGGGCCCCTCGAGCGCGCATCTGCCCGCCCAGCGCCCCAAGCCGAGCCCGAGTGCAAAAGACCCCAAAAATATCCTCCTCCCCAAGGGGCCGGGACCCAACCCAAGCCTCTTCAGCCGCCCGGACCAGCACCGCCCTCCCCACGGAGAGGATGGTCGCGGATCCTCCCCACGACACAGCGCGCCGACTTACGTGTATAATAGACTAGAAGGCCGCAAACCGACCGCGAGCGCTATTTATAAGACTCACTTCTCGCGAGAGGTTGACCGCGGGACGTTAGTTCCGCCCATCTGTCTCACGCGCAGGCCCAGAATGCTTGTTCTGGGGTATGCTGGGGGGCCCCGGATCGAGCATGGGTTATAACGTCAGCCCTGAGCACGTGCTGCAGTCAGCAGTGTAAGTTGGAGGGTGTAGCCCCTGGCTGGGCTGGGAGCACGCTCAAGGAGAGCAAAACGCAGAAGGGGTGGAATTTGGTGCGTGTAAGGTAAAGGTAAGCGCTTTGCAAGCTGAAGCTGGGCTGGCCTGGCCTGGCCTGGCCTGGGAGGTTTTTGAAGGGCATAGTCTGAAAATCACCCCGGCCTCTTTTCAGTGCACTGGGGTGAGATAACTGTGCCAACAGCAAAGAGAGCAGAAAGCTTATTGCCCATAAGCCTGAAGTGTGGGCAATAAAACCCATGCTCTGATAGGTGCCACACATGCAGGTGGGAGAAAATGGCTTTATTTATTCCATGGATTTGGTGTCTTAGAATTGCAGAAGCGGAATTGTGAGTTTTTATTCAAAACTTGTGTTATAATTGCTTTAAAGGTGTGCTGCGGTTTGTGATATAAGTGGTATAGTGTTGGGAGATTTGGCCACAGTCATGACCCCTACATCCCCTTATTAAATAACAAATAAAACAGTTCAATTTTTTTAAGACTTTGGATGCTGTGTTTTTGTTTTGTTTTTTTACAAAAAGTGCAAAAAACAGTGTTGTGTGTTTTGTTACCAGGATTGCCTCCCACTTCTAGCTATAAAGAGAAAAAAGTGCTTAACAAAACTCAGGGCATTCATGTCTGTTTCTTTTTCAGCATCTCTGGAGGAGGAGCCATTCTGATATGAGCATCTGGCAAGAACTGGCAACACCATGCATCTTTGCACTCAAAAAGAGAGCTGCAGCATGGGTGGCCCCCAAAAAGTGACTGACTTCAAACTGGAGAAAAATTGCTGTATAGGTTCTGCTCAGGTTTGGACAGAGTTTCTCAGAATGTTTCCAACAATGTAATTTCAGGTCTGCACCTGAGTGAATGAATAAAATGCTATTTTCACATCATTGTATGTTGTTTTTGGCTATGCTGAGCATCTGAGTAAGGATAGCTTTTCTTATAGTGCAATCCTTGTACTGAAGTGGCTCTGGCACTCCCATGATGTTGGTGTAAAGTGTGAGTTGCCCAGCAAATCCTTAACCAGGCTAGCACAAAGTGGGAGGGAGAAACAAGAGCCCAAACAGGGTTAGAGCTAGAGCGGCAACCATGTACTCCCTCAACATTTATGGAAATGCCTAACAGTACCCACCAATAAGAGGATGACATCCTGGGCCACATGTAGAAAGAGTCTATCAATACCTGATGATGGGGGACACCTTGGGATACCCACCAGCCTCAGACAAGGAGGCCATAGCATTCCACAGCACCCTAATCCTGCATAGGGCAAGTTATTAAAGTGGAAGGGGGCTGGTCCAATGCATATGTGACCAGGGGTTCATGCAGGGATGTGTTCTCTCCTTGGAATGAGCTTGGAAAGATTCCAAGTAGACACACCTGGAGGCTAGCATGTGAGCCAGTTAGTGAGAACTCTGGGCAAGTAGATCAATCTCCTGACCTTTTATGGGACAGGCTTCCACATTTGTATCAGCTCATATAATACCCCATGGTCTTCTGTATCCTTGTGAAGTGTCTGGTGGTGGTCTTATGGGTAGATGAGCCCTTGCCTTGAGTCATTAGGAAGGGTATTGAGAACAAAACGGCTAATATTATAATGCCGTTGTACAAATCTATGGTAAGGTCACCTGGAGTATTGTGTCCAGTTCTGGTCGCCGCATCTCAAAAAAGACATAGTGGAAATGGAAAAGGTGCAAAAGAGAGCGACTAAGATGATTACGGGGCTGGGGCACCTTCCTTATGAGGAAAGGCTATGGCGTTTGGGCCTGTTCAGCCTAGAAAAGAGACGCCTGAGGGTGGACATGATTGAGACATACAAAATTATGCAGGGGATGGACAGAGTGGATAGGGAGGTGCTCTTTACACTCTCACATAATACCAGAACCAGGGGACAGCCACTAAAATTGAGTGTTGGGCGAGTTAGGACAGACAAAAGAATATTTCTTTACTCAGCGTGTGGTTGGTCTGTGGAACTCCTTGCCACAGGATGTGGTGCTGGCGTCTAGCCTAGACGCCTTTAAAAGGGGATTGGACAAGTTTCTGGAGGAAAAATCTATTACGAGTTACAAGCCATGATGTGTATGCGCAACCTCCTGATTTTAGAAATGGGTTATGTCAGAATGCCAGATGCAAGGGAGGGCACCAGGATGAGGTCTCTTGTTATCTGGTGTGCTTCCTGGGGCATTTGGTGGGCCGCTGTGAGATACAGGAAGCTGGACTAGATGGGCCTATGGCCTGATCCAGCGGGGCTGTTCTTATGTTTTTATGTTAATAGAGCCCAAGCCTAGCCATATCTACTCAGAAGGAAAACCCATTGTAGTCAATGGAGCTTACTCTCAGGTAAGTGTCCCAGGATAGGATTGCAGCCTGACAGTCCAATTCTGAGCTGCTGTAAGAACAGCCCCACTGGATCAGACCAATGGTCTATTGCAGGGGTGTCCAAAGTTTTTGGCAGGAGGGCCACATCATCTCTCTGACATTGTTGGGGTCTGAGAAAAAAATTAATTTATATTTCAAATTTGAATAAGTTTACATAAATGAATATATTGAAAATAAACTTATATGAATGAATGAAGGTCTGGCCTGTAAATATAAGGTCTATAAATATAAAGGCCTATAAAGGCCTTGCACAAAGCAAGGCTGTCCTTTGCTGACGCTGCTGCATCACAAACGTGAAACCACAAGCACTGGAGGGAGCCCTCATCCCACAGCTCACGCGAGAGGTCAAGCAGTCACCCTCACGCTGAGAGCAGTTGTGTTGGGCCAGTGTGGGCTCCAACAAATCTCCGGAGGACCAGAGGCCCATTGGACACTGGGGGCTCCCTGAGGGCTGCATTGAGAGGCCTCGAGGGCCACAAGTGGCCCCAGGGCTGGGGTTTAGGCACCCCTGGGAGTCTATTCAGTTCAGTCCAGCTTCCTGCATCTCACAGTGGCCCACCAGATGCCTCAGGGAACACACAAGACCTGCATCCTGGTGCCCTCCCTTGCATCTGTCATTCAGTGGTAGCCTACTTCTAAAACCAGGAGGTTGCCCATTGTGGCTTGAAGCTTGTGATGAACTTTTCTTCCAGAAATGTGTCCAATCCCCTTTTCAAGGCATGTAGGCCTTCAGATGCCATCACCACATATTTTCTTTTGTCTGTTCTAGCTCTTCCAACAATTTTAGTGAATGCTCAGTTTTTATCAGCGTGCACCAACAGCCTGCCACCAGCAGGAAGAGAAAACTGGTCACTAACTTGTTCAACTATGTTGCTTGCTGGGTCCCACCTTGAATTCGGGGTTGGAAGGTGGGCCCCAACTTTTGACAAGTTGATGATCACTGTTTCTGAAAATACACAGCCTTATCCTATGTGGGGAAATGAGCCCTGTCCACCGATGCCTGCACAAGACCTTTCCCAGTGCAGCACAGATACAGAATGGACATGCGTGTTGCAGCAGGAGTGCCATGGTGCTGAAATGGCTGCCGCGACAGCCTATGAGCAACAGAGCAGCCACTGGCAGTTCCTTGGAAGAAGGGGCCTTTCATTTCCTTCCCCCAGTTAAGGCAAGCAGCCCCCCAATGGGGCTACTTGATTCTACGGCAGTCCTTAGCTCTGGATGTGGCAGAGCAAAGCTCTGCTGCCCCGCCTCCCCCTGGAATGCTGCCTTCCCCCATGCCCACTCACCTCTCTGCCAGCAAACAATCTATGCAACCACTGAACCGGGGAGCACTGGTAACCCAGTGCTGGATGGCACTGAGCTAGCTCCGGCACTGGGCTGGTGTTGAGGGCTGCGAATGTGCTTTACCGCACGTTTGTGACAGTCACCGCCTCCAGCAGTACGAGCTCAGGATTGGGCTGTAAGGCTCTTATGTCTGGTTTCGGAGTGCATTGCTCAGCTCCAAAGACAAAAGATGTGGGGAACCATCCATGCTGGGGGTGTCAAACGTAAGGCCCGGGGGCTGGATGCAGCCCTCGGGCTCTCCCAGCCACACTCTCAGCTGCTCTCAGCTGCTGAGTTGTGGTGTCGCTGCTGAGTCACCCCTGTGAAACTCCCAAATCTTGGAAAATATTTTGAAGATGTGGATGCGACTCACACATTTTCTTTCTGTCTTTTGCAGCTAATGAAAAAAAGGTGAACAGGGTGTTTTTTGGGGTTGATGACATCACACCTTGCTTGATGACATCGCACCCAGCCCTCAGACCCCATGGATGCTGTACGGTCCGCTGCATGGAAGGAGTTTGACGCTCCTGCTCCATGCCATTGACAGACACCTGTGGGCACAGATCTGCAGGCTGGAGCTAGGGAGGCCTGGGTTCTAATGCCTCACCGCTTCCTACCTTGCAAGGTTGTTGTGTGTATAAAAAGGGGGGCAGAAGCGAGTGCCCAGCCTGGGCTCTGGGGAGAAGAGCCTGCTCTGGGCAGCGCCCTGGACGCTGTTGTCTCCCAGCCTGTCACTTCTGCCAGGGGGGCGGGGCCAAAATAGCCCCCCTTTGATTAGGACACATTTTACCGCAGAACTAAATGGAAGGGGCCCAATTTCCGCCCGGTGTCTAAAAACGATTTCCGGTTTCCTCCCAGTCCAGCGCGCTGAACCGGAAGTGCGACTTGTGGTCGCTCTAGCGCGTGGCGCTCTCTATGGTGCCCCGGCACGGGCGCTCTCTTTGACGTCACTGGAGCGCGCCGCCGCCGGAAGTCAACGATGCTTGACGAAAGCACGTGTGGGTCATGCCGGGAGCAGCACCCGGGAGCGTCCCGGGGCCCGCTGCGGGCTCCGCTGCGACCAGCTCGTCTCGTTCGAAAGTCAAGCTCGAGTAAGGGACGGGGAGCGGCCTTGTCCGGAGAATGGCGGCTGAGGGGAGGGGGCAGCGCGTGGCAGTCTCTATGGCAACGGGGGGGAGGCAAGTGGGCGCTCGGGCTTCGCCTGTCTTGGCGCCACCGCAGGAGCGGGTGTGCCCCGAGTATGAGCAGAGTGCCCTGCCTCTCGCTCACCTGAGGGCGCCAGGAGGCGACTGGGGGCTGCCCTTGTCCCCTCTCCTGCCCTGGGCCTCCCTGCTAGCATAAAAGGACCTCTGTGTCAGGCCCTGGCGCCCGTCCAGGCCGGCTTACCGCCCCCCTCAGGGGCCCGCAAGAGACCTGCTTCCTGGCGGTGGCGTAGCTGGAGGGGGGCGGAGCACTCAGGCTGGCGGGGAGCCTCAGGGAGGCAAGCAAGCGGCCTCTCCCCTCAGAGCCATTCCCAGCGGGGGGGAGCAAAATGGAGCCGTATGGCTTTCTCCCCCCCCAAGGGCTCTATTTTGCTCCCCCGGCCGGGAATGGCTCTGAAGGGAGGGGCCGTTTGCCCACCTTGCTGAGGTTCCCCGCCAGCCTGAGTGCTCCGCCCCCCTCCAGCTGCGCCACTGCGTCCTGGTGCCCTCCCCTGTGCCTGGCATTCTGAGCAGCTCCTCTAGAAGCAGGAGGGGGCACGTGCCTTTTCCTTTATCAGTCTTTCCGGTCCCCTTTTCAGGGCTTCCAGGCCAGGTGCCCTCAGCACATCCTGTGGCAGGGAGTTCTACAGACTGATGCCATGCCAGGTCAAGAAGTAGCTGCCATTCTGAGGTCGCCTCCTACAATCCACCTGCTTCCTTGACCTGTGGCAGGACCTGCTGCATTCTTAGGCACGCTAGTGGGTTTGGTGACCCTTTGGTCAGTGGGGTTGTGTGATGTGCTCGAAAAGGGGGCATAGCCAAAAATGCTTGTAACTACTGTCATTATGCTAAGTCAGACCCTTGGCTTATTTATTTATTTATACATGAATGCATATCCTCCTTTCCACCCTGCTTAAGAACATAAGAACATGAGAACAGCCCCACTGGATCAGGCCATAGGCCCATCTAGTCCAGCTTCCTGTATCTCACAGCGGCCCACCAAATGCCCCAGGGAGCACACCAGATAACAAGAGACCTCATCCTGGTGCCCTCCCTTGCATCTGGCATTCTGACATAGCCCATTTCAAAAATCAGGAGGTTGCGCATACACATCATGGCTTGTACCCTCTAAGCTTAAGGCAGCTTACAAATATTCCAATACAATAGTGCTAAACACATTAAAACAATTAAAGCCATAAAAACAATAAAACACAATTGGATCACAGATTAAAAGTTGGGTGGCCAACTTCAGAGCTCCTGGACCTTTAACAGTTGTGTAGAAGAGGGAATTTCAGCAGGGGCTGCTTCTTGTCTCAGATATGACAAGCTGCACCCGCTGAAATTCCTGCCTTACACAATTGTAAAGGTCCAGGAACCCTAAAGTTGAAAGGTTGGCCACTCCTGGAGCAGGCAGTGAATTACCAAGGGCTTGGGCAGGGATCTTTCCCCATAACTCTACCTGGCAGTCCTACTCATTGAGCCTGGAACCTTCTGATTGCAAAACAGGTGCTCCCTCACCGAGCTACATCTCTCTCATATACCAGGCTATAATGCATGTAGCTGCTAGGCCCAAATTGGAAGTGGGGGAGAAAGAAAGAAAGAAAGAAAGAAAGAAAGAAAGAAAGAAAGAAAGAAAGAGTTAGTCAAAATGTTTACATCTTACTTTCAGGTTCAAAAAGGGACTCACAGAACAGCTAAGAATGACCAACAGATCCAAACAAATCTATAAACTAAACAAACAAAATTGTCTAAATAAAAAAAGCAGAGCTGATAGCAGAAATTAGCACAAAGTAGGAGCTATGAAAGCCTTTGAGCACAACACAGTGAAAATGGTTTTCACCTGATGCTGAAATGTTATGCTGGGGGAGGGAAAGGGGAGAGATGAGTCTCCTGGGGCAGTGCCAACATTTGGGTACCACAACCAAGAAAACCATCCTCTGCATCCCCACCACCTAAGTCTTCAACAGTGTTGGATCTGGTCTCTTGCTACTGTGGTAGGGAGAAATTCTGCTCTTGCAGAATAGCTGTTTGTAATGCAGCTGTGCTGTGGCAAAACTGCCTCTCTCAACTCTCACTGAGTTGGTATTTCCTATACTTTTCAGGTATGTTGAGTCCAAGAGAATTGAGCCTTTCTACACTGGAGGGCGAGTGCAGGTAACACCAAGTTCTAATTTCCTTTCCTGTTGGCTTTGTTAGGTGCAGCTCTGAGGTGCAGAAACATCTGGTTTTCATGTAGTGTTTATCTTACTTGATGGATTTTGATTCTTGGGATTGTTGCATGATGTTGTTTTTGCTCTTTGTTCATGTTTGTTTTAATCTCACACTCATTTGTGTTTCATCATATGATGATAAGTTTGTTTTTGCAAACTGCCTTGAGTTGTCTCAGCAAGAGAGGTGTGGTGTAACATTAAAAAAAGCCTTGCTGGAACAGGGCAAAGGCCATCTAACCCAACACAGTGGCACACTAGCTCCCCTGCAATTAGGATTCAGGGGCATACCTGCCACTGAACTTGGAGGTAGCACAAAGCCATCATGATTAGCTGCTGCCAATAGACTTCCTTATATTTATCCAACCCCCTTCTAAAACCATCCCAGCTAGTGGTCATCAACCCATCTTGTGGCAATGAATTGCACAGGCTAATTATGGGCTGTGTTAAGAAGCAGCTCCTTTTTGTTTGTCCTAAATCGCTCAGCAGTCAAGTTTCATTCATTGAATGTTTGAATTTTGTGTGTGAAAGAGAGACTGTCCACACTGTGCATAATTTTATAGTTCTCAATCATTTCCCTGCCATAATCACCTTATTTCTCATAAAGTCCCAAACACTACCCTTGCATCGCTAGGAAGGTGCTGCAGCCCCATGTTCATTTTGGTTGCCCACTTCTTAACTTTTCCAGACCTACAGTAGCCTTCCTGAGAAGGCAAGTAGAACTATATGCATTATTTCAAATGTGGTCATAACACAATCTTTTATGTAAGCATATTATTTATTTATTTAATTTTTATACCGCTCTTCCTCCAAAGAGCTCAGGGCAGTATACACAGCTGCTTCCCTCCTTTTGTCCTCACAACAACCCTGGAGGTAGGTGAGGCTGAGAGAAAGTGACTGGCCCAAGGTCACCCAGGAAGCTTCATGGCTAAGGGGGGATTTGAACCTGGATCTTCCAGGTCTAAGTCCACTTCCCAAACCACTAATATTACAGTATTAGCAGTCTTATTCTTGATCCCTTTCCTAATTATTGTTAGCATGGAATAGGTTTTCCTCACTCTTGTCACTCTGGGTTGATGTTTTCATGGCGATTTGCATCAGGACCCCAAGATCTCTTTCCTGGTTTGTCACTGACAGCTCAGACCCCACCAGTATATATATGAGAACTTGGGATGTTTTGTCTTGGTATACATTATGCTAATTGTTCCTGGATCACAATTGCCATTTACGGTAGTTGCCTATTCTGCCATTCCCAGTTTGGAGAGGTTCTTCCCAATCTGCTTTGGTTTTGTCTCCCTGAATAGTTTGGTGTCCACTTGGTCACTTCACATTTACTCTGCACATTAGAAAAAGAAAAAAAGAGTGCTTTACATAAGTTGTAAAAGAGTGAAAGTAGAAGTAAACTTCCAGATGAGGTTTATCCAGTTTTTTTTCCTCCTTGTTCTTCTAGATAAGCCAAGATGGAGAATATATGTTTTGTACCTGTGGGAGCAAAATTAACGTACTGGACATAGCAACAGGAGCTCTCGTGCACTGTATCGAACCGGTAATACGACCAAAAAAAAGTGTTTTATCTTTCCAAAGAAGCTGTTGTCCTAATCCTCAGAAAAGCTACTCCTCTTCTGGTGGTAGCTGGTGTACCGCAGCAGCTAAAAGACTGAGCTGTAGCCAGGAGATCCCTGCTTCAAATTTTCTTCCACTGTGATTTCAAATCTCACCACTGCTGATGTGGCCTCAGTCAAGCTGATCGCCCCATAGCCTTTGCTCCTCAAATCAGTAATACAGGAGAAGTAAATCTGGTCCATTTCAAGGGATGGTTGTCAAACTTACTGAAATAATTAATGAAAAGCACTTGCTTACTTTCTATGTTCTTCCACTAACACTGCTGCTGTTCTCTTGTGAATGAGGGAATCATTTGAAGATTTCACATGAAGAAATGAGAAAAGTAATTGGGTCTCAGAGTACGGTCTGGGGATACACAGTACAGTCATTCTGCTGTATGAGGCCTGAGTGTGTCATTGCCTGGGAACCTACTGTCATTTCATTAGAGTTCTTTGATAGAAAAAAGATGAGACGTAAATGTAAGAAAATAAGAAGAACAAAAAATGAGGGGATTGCTCTGTGCTTCTGCAGTGGTGCTGGGAAAT
The DNA here is from genome assembly GCF_035046505.1 of Tiliqua scincoides. Lineage (NCBI taxonomy): Eukaryota > Metazoa > Chordata > Lepidosauria > Squamata > Scincidae > Tiliqua > Tiliqua scincoides. The sequence continues at coordinate 2,147,395 of NC_089833.1, read as the reverse complement.
GACTCCTTAATACATTCTATTGAGCAGTTCATAAGATTGACCCTTGTGGTACAAACCACTTAATTGTTTTTCTCTGTTTTGGGTCTGTCTGTCCTCCTAGAGTGATCAAGATGAGATTACGGCATTTGCTCTGAGCAATGATGATGAGGTAAGTGATCATAGCATTGCGGAGCAGCGCTCCTAGAGCAGGGAAGAGCCAGGGGGCTCATGGTGGATAGAATGGGGTACCACAGTAGAAAATACTGAGCTCAGCCCATCGTGTTTCTCCTGCGCATTTCCCGCCAAAGCGAGTGGGGGGATCTGTGGTGAGCCAACTTCGCCCATGAGAGATGTTTCTGGTGCATTGTGCCATTTCTGCCTGGCATATTATTGAGCTAATCTAAGCAGCATTCACTTAGTCTCCTGTGACTTTGCTCTCCTGACAGCTACTTCCTTGTGCCCAAGTAGGGCTAGCGATCTGGTGGTCCACGGGTCATAATTGACTCACAAAGAGACCTATCAGGCCCCTTAGTCTGAACAAATTTGACTATATGTTCCTATGGTTCCCTTCACCCTGGTAGTCTGGTTATACAGTGGGCCCTTGGTATCTGCAGAGGATTGGTTCCAGGACCCCCTGCAGATATTGAAATCCACAGATGCTGGAGTCCTGGTGGGGGCAGGGTTGCAGCGCTGCAGTTACTTACTTGGAAGTCTCGCTGGGCCAGTAGCCCACTCTGTTGGTCTCCCCATGTCTCAGAATGACATGACTGGAAGTCACAGGCGCCGATTGGAAGTAGCTTCTGGTCACATCAAGAGGCGAAGCGTGGGGGGGGCATCTGCAGTTGCTGGAATCTACAAATACTGGAGGATCCACTGCATGGGCATAATATCTATGAAACTTAGCCTGAATCCTAAAATCTATCACAGTGGAGTAGGCAGTCTAGAAGGAAGGAGGGGGAACATGTGTTTTGCCTCTAAATTAAATGTTAACTTGCACTCCCACTGAAATCAGCTTAATATTGCACTGGCATCAGGGCCACTAGGAAGGACGGGGGAGGAAGTCTGATGTGTGCCCCATTTTCCAATTTCTGCCATGTTTAGAGCCTTCCACTGGCAGAATTGCACCAGCAAAATAGGTCTGCCAACCCAAGCTAGGGAATCTTCAGCATAGCACTGGCACAGGAGGCCCCAGCTGCATCTTGCCATGAGAGCTGGCACAGATGGCTACTGCCAAATCCTGAAACCCCGAGCCAGGTTTGCTCTCTGAAGGTGTGGATAGACTGCCTTTTGTGTTCTTGTGAAAAGGGGAAAAATTACAGTTTGGCCCTCCTTATCCACAAGTTTAGGACCTGCACATGTGACTTACCAAATCTCCCAGATGCTACCAGAGATCCTCTGAATCACCCCCTTCCCCATGGATTCTGCGGGTTCTTTATCCGCAGAGGGTCCGGGAATGGATCCCCTTTGGATACTGAGGGCCAACCTGTATGCATCCTAGCTGCGAGGTAGAGAAAGGTGTTCTTTACTCAAATATTACAAAACCAAAATGAGAGATGTCATTGTCAGAGCTGTCTTTATCTGTGTACCACTTTTCTGTACACCAGCATGCTTAAAGTGATTCACTGCAGACAAAATAGCAAATTTAAATAGACTGTTGAAACTGCTTTAAATAGGGAGTTGCTTATGAGGTACCTGGATAGAGAATGCCATGTGCACCCTTAGAATGCAGTTGTCCATCCCTGGCTTGATGGCATTGGAAGTTATTGTCTGCCAGCTGGCTTTGGACATTTCCCTTTAATTGTTTCCTCTTTTGCTTCTCGCACCAGATCCTTGTGACTGCCAGCCAGTCGCTGCTGCTGCAGCAGTGGGACTGGCCATCGGAAACATGCATTCGCACATGGAAGGCCGTGCACACATCTCCCGTGGCCAGCATGGCATTTCACCCAACGTCAGCCTTGCTAGCCACAGGTATGACCCAGTTTCTGCAGAATTGGTCTGTTGTGGGGGGCAGGTGTCATCTCTGAAGCATCTTCTGCTGTTCTATAGCAGGGGTCGGCAACCTTAAACACTCAAAGAGCCATTTGGACCCATTTTTCAGAGGAAAAAAACCTCGGGAGCCACAAAACCCTTTTGACATCTAAAATGAAGATAATACTGCATATATAGTTTTTGCTGGGGATAAGAATAGGCCCTCAGTTTGGCTGTACTTGTCGTAAGAGGCAACTAATCAGCCACCGGGTAGATGGGACTCGTCAGCCTGGGAAGGCAGCTCATCTGAGAGAAGGAAAACTCTGATCCCAAACCTCCACTGCCTTGTGGCTACATCTAGTTATGGAAAAGGCTTCAGGAGACAACCTCGAGGCAAAATCCGGAGCCGGAGTCCCTGAGGCAGTTCATGGCTGAACACAGTCACGTTCTGGCAACTCCTGCGACGCAGCTGGAACCAACCATATTGGCTTCTGCCTTTCCATTGGACCATTCCAGCGACGTGGAGAGGGGGGATTTGCTGCATGGGTAACAGCCTATCCTCCATACCTACTTTACCCAGGCTTTGCGCACTGGAGAGGACACTCTGTTCCAGAACCACCATTCAGAGCGTGACACCATAGTCTTCCGAGACTGAAGGATGCCAACAAGATAGTTTTTTTTAACCTTTATGCTCTTATAGGTCCCATTTTTATAATGCAGCTCCCTCTTGTAGCCTTTAGTTAGTTTTGTCATACATTCTTGTCCTGTGTTTTCAGATGCCTGGTCCTCTATGGTGTTTTGCCCGATTCCAAGGCCATTATCTGCCTGGAGAATTATGCCCACTTTAAGCAAATTAGCTCCCCTTCTTTCCCCCAACAAATGACCCTGGTTCTGCCCTGCAGTCCTGCTGGACCCCACCTCCAGGGTAGCTCGCCTGTTCAAGCTGCAGAGGTCCTCTCTCCTGCCAGCAGCCTCCCACCACTACAGCAGACCCTGGGTTGTCAGCAGGTCTTGGGCACAGCAGCCACACACCAAACTCCAGTGTCTCCAGCAGTCCATTAGTCACAAAGTCAGTCAGAGTATCCAGGGCAGAGTCCAAAGTCAATAAGCCAAGTCACAGTCCAAGGTCAGATTCCAAAGTAAGTCAGAGTGTCAAAGTCAATAAGCCAAGTCAGTCTCCTTCTCCAACCCACACCCTCTTCCTGCCTCAGGTGTTCCTTATATCCCTGAGGGCCCTATTGCCTTCAAGTGGCTGCAGCTGTGCAGCACGCTCTGCTGGATGCCCAGGCCTTACCCTTAAAGGGGCCACTGCTGACACCACATCTACCTCCTCACCAGATCTTCTGCGATTCCAATACATATGGTGGTCGTGACATCTGCTTATCTTACATGGATACTAAAGAACTCCCCCCACCTTCCAGAGGCACCCTGCTGGAAGGAAAAAAGGACAGACTCCAGAGGTGGGGAAGAGAAGAAGCCAGAGCTTGGGGGGGGGGGAAGGTGGGGGGGCAGCCACAGGCCAGCTTCTGCCCTGCCTGCCTGCCCTCCTTCACTCAGGCTGCAACCCTCTCCACACTATCCTGGGAGTAAGCCCCATTGACTACAATGGGACTTCTGAGCAGACAAGTTGGTTGGAGCTCTCAGGTTGCAGTGCTCTCCACACTTTCCTGGGAGGAAGCCTCACTGACTACTTGTGAGTAGACCTGCATAGGAGGGGGCTGAGGCTGCAGCCTTCCACACCTTCCTGGGAGGAAGCCCCACTGACTACAGCGGGGCTTACTTGTGAGTAGACCTGTACAGGAGGGGGCTGAGGCTACAGCCCTCCACACCTTCCTGGGAGTAGCCCAGGGACTACAGTGGGGCTTGCTCGAGAACAGACCTGCCGGGCGCAGGCTCCCACTCACCCGTCCTTGCGCTTGGCCTTGAGCAGGCTCCAAGGCTGCCATCCCAAGCACCCTTTCCTGGGAGTAAGCTTCATCCACTGTAATGGGGCTTACAACTGAGTAGACACGCATAGGAGCAGGCTCCAAGGCTGCAATCCCAGGCACCCTTTCCTGGGAGTAAGCCTCATCTGCTGTAATGGGGCTTACTACTGAATAGACACACAGGATATCTCCTCTGCTGTGGAGGAAAAGTCTCTCCTTGCACTGAGTGGGGACCTGCTCAGGGAAAGGCAGGCTGCAAGGGCTCGCAATGGCTGAGGAGGAGGGCGACCTGCTGGAGAGTTGGGGAAGGGAAAAACAGGGAGCTTAAGCCTGCAGAGTGGGCAAAATTGAAAAGGGAAACCAATGTGGGGCAGGAAGGGGTGAAGGGAGAGGAGGGCAGTGAGCTCAGGGGGTGGAGGGAAGCAGCCTGCCCTCCCAACACAGGCGCCTCCTGTCACCCCCTTTGCCACTTTCACCCAGAGGAGCTGCGGCAGACAGCTGAAAGAGCCGCATGCGGCTCCAGAGCCGTGGGTTGCCAACCCCTGTTCTATAGGAAGAAAAACAGCTTCTTCCTGGGACTGGTGGGTGAGAAAGGGGAGTCTCCTGGGTGATTTGTTCCACACCTAGTGGATTCGTCCCACGCTTAGTGGGGATTATTAGTGGGGGCCTACAGGCTCATACTTGGCTAAGTTCCACAAGGATCTCTTCATTAAGCTGGTAGTTCACTTCCTGTCTCCTTTCTCCTGTCAGGTGGCTGTGATAGCACCATCAAGGTCTGGGATATCACCAATGAGAACTGCACGCACAACCTGAAAGGCTCATCAGGGCTTGTCAAGTAAGGACATCAGTCTCCTAAGTGCCTTCTCTTAAACAGGAAAGTTTGTTCCAATATCGCAGGTTGCAGAGCAGCATCTTGTGGGGCTCACCTGCTCCAGTTCAAAAGGGCATGCTGTGTGGTGGCAGGCCCCATGCCCCTTCTGCCCATCCAGAACCACCACATTGCCTGGAGTTTCCTGTATACAATACTATGATCAAACAGCATGGTGGAACTTTGCTTTGTTATGAGTCTTGTAATGTAACTCAGGAGGCCTGAACTGGGATTGAGCTAGAGCACTGGTTCTCAAACTGTGTGTCTTAGCATCAAGGGCTCTATAGTGAACTTGCAGGGGCACTGTGGAATATCCCCAGTGGCCTCTTCTTACTGGCTTTCCCAGGTGGTGCCAGCTTGAATTACATGAGATTCAAAATGGCGGTGGCCAGGCGATGGGTGCCAGGGTGACCATGGTAAGAGATCTGGGATGGTGGAGTGGTTTGGGAGTTGAACTTAGACCTGGCAGATTCAGGTTCAAATTCCCACTCAGTACCAAAACTTCCTGGTGAGCTTGAGCTCTTTCAGTTTCACCTACCTTGTAGGGTTGCTATGAGGACAAAACGGGGCGGGGGAGGAACCATGTACACCACCCTGTGCTCCCTGGAGGAAGGATGGTATAGAAATGTGGAAAATAAGTTTGGGAACCCTTATTCAGACCTATGTCCCCAACATCTAAGAAAAAGGCTTCTCTCAGCATGACTGTTCTTGGTTGATGTGAAGGTTGCACTTTCACAGAGCTGGAGAAGCAAAAAGATAAGTTTTTCCCCCTGCTCTCAGAGTTTACAGTGTAAGTTTGGAGTTGGGGAAGACAGAGGAGGAGGGGGGGGTAGTTAGGCAAACGCATAAGAAATGCAGATATATTTAAAGTTGGGGTGAGGACTTGACTTATCTTCAAGTTCCAGTTATTCACAAGTAGAGCACCCCAACCTTTCTGGCTGTGTAGCTCAAGCTGGGCAGTTTTTACTCACTTTCTAAGAAGGCCCTTGGCCTGCTTTTGGTCTGTGTCCCTCCCCAGCATTGTTACGTTCCATCCAGACCCTGATAAGCTGCAGCTCGTCTCAGCCTCCACGGACAATGTGATTCGGGTGTGGGACCTGAACAGCAGCCAGTGTGTCGCCGAGCTCAAAAACCACTACAGCTCCGTCACCTCCCTGGCATTCACAGAGGACAACAAGACACTTGTCAGGTGGGAGCAGAGACATACCCCACCAATCAGGAGAGGAGCATCTCCTACCATTCAACATTTTCAGGTTTATGGAGTCTCAGTTTACAAGGAGTTGCTTGTTATCAAAACGATTTATAGCCATACAGCAACTATTTGAGGTTAAGTCACTGCGGCTGTTTCCATTTCACAAGCACGAAACAGAAGGTAGCCACAAATTGCATGCCCATGCCAAGACCATACTGTTGGTCATGTGTAGAGGTATAAAAACACCACACGTTTGTGTTTATGATATTTTCCAGAAATTATAATAGATTACGTTTTTAGTTAGAAATACTACTGTGGTTGCATCTTCTGACAGTATCTCGCCTGTCTTATATCGCCTGCCTAGTACACTTTTAAAGCATTTAAAATTAATAAAAATTAGAACTTGGAATCAGAACTTAGAATAAAAACACATTACACCACTTTCTGCCTTTTGAAATCTGCAAAAAAAAAAAATCATTTTCAAACACTTCTAGTCATGGCAAGTCTTAAACTCAGATCTCCCAGATCCAAGGCTGGACTGCTTCTTGCTGCCTTGTATCCGGGCCACGAGGAGATGGGTCAGATGGTTCCTTCTGTACTTGAGCTGCTTCACCTGTAGAATGGGTGCCATAACAGTGCCCATTCTCATGGCTCAGCCTTTCTTGAGCCTGCAGTTGGACCAAGATTCTTTGGTTCGAAGTAGCAGCAACTGTTACCCTGCGCATGCCCAATCTTGTCTGATCTTGGAAGCTAAGCAGGGTCAGGCCTGGTTAGTACTTGGATGGGAGACCGCCTGGGAATACTGGGTGCTGTGGGCTTATATCATAGACTTTCGAGACTGAAGGTTGCCAACCAGCTAACAGTGAGTTCCTTGATTGCAGCGCCGGTCGTGATAAAATCTGCACCGTGTGGGACTTGGAGACGAACAAGATCCAGAGAGTCATCCCTGTCTATGAGGTAATGTTTCTTTTTGCGCCTGCCTGGTTCTGGTGGGGGTTGAGCTGTGAGGAGATGAGACTAGTTCTCCAGAGAGACTAAGGTCCTCCTTCCTTGTTTGCGGGTCTTGGGGAACCGCATGCAGCTGCCCTTTGTGCCACCCCCTTTCTTATTAAGCTCTCAACTGTATGTACAAATAGTTGATTCAGTTTAACAAACCAGCCTCTGGTCCTGTTGGCTTCAGGGGCTGGTCTGCAGGGTGTGGGATTTCAGAGTAAACAAACAGCCTTGCCTGGATTCCCTTGAAGGTGAAGTGAAAGGGAGAGGTCTGGGGGTGGGCGTTGTAGAAGCACATAATATCATTTGCCTGTCTTGATGTGGACAACGCTATGGGCATCTTTCACTCGCATCACATTAGCAGAATTTTCAAATGCCTTGGCCATTTGGATGCAGAAGGAAAATTTCTTGCACAGCAAATGACTTTTTTACACTTGGGAGGAGTATCGTCCTCCTCTTTCATTACCCACGGTGGTCTTTTGAAGTCTTCCACTGTTCATTGTCCCTCTTGCTGCCTTGAATGAGGCATACAAAATTATGCATAGAATGGAGTGGATGGAGGGATGTTCTTTTCCCTCTCTCACAACACCAGAACCAGGGAATATCCATTAAAATTGAGTGCTGGGAGAGTTAGAGCAGACAAAAGTCATCATTTCTTTACCCAGCATGTAATTAGTTTGTGAAACTCCTTTGCCAAAGGATAGTAGTAATGGTGTCTGGCCTAAATACCTTTAAGAGGGGATTGGGCAGATTGATGAAGGAAAACTCCATCACAGGTTACAAGCCATGATGGATTTGTGGAGTGCCCTGGTTCTAGAAGTAAGCTATCTACGATATGCCAAATCCAAGGTATTGGCAACAGGATGCAGGTGTCTTGTTGTGTTGTGTGCTGCCTGAGGCACCTGGTGAGTCACTGTGTGATACAGGAAGCTGAACTAGAGGGCCTTATCCTTTGGCTTAATCCAACGGGGATCTTCTGATGTTCTTATGCCTTATTTCTCCACCTTAAGACTGTGGAATCAATGATCTTGTTACCTGAAGGAGGCGACTTCTCGCAGCTGGGGGTGAAGCAGCAGAGTGTTCATGTTCTTACTGCGGGAAGCAAAGGTGAGCCAAGCCCCTGGCATGTTCTTTCCTTGCAGCCTTAGGAGGGAGCCAGGCAGCGCCCTCTCTCAGCTGCTGGCTATCATGACATCCAGTCCTTCTGGGGACTCTTCCCTGCTGGAAGACAGAGATCCGTGGGGAGTCGGAACTGGATGAGCAGAGATATTGCAGGCGTAGAGAGTGATTATCATGTTGTCCTGAATGTTTAAATCTTATCCCCAAGTTAGAAGAAAACCTTGTGCTTTCCAAGGTTTCTCTTCCAGTCATGGTGTCTAGAAATTTGTCTAAGAATATTTATAAATAAAGTCATGCTTCCAAGGCTGTTGTACGTCCACACAATTGTATAGGGTGAAAAGCATACCTGCCCAAGATGTGTTATTGATCCCCATCACTTCTTCGAATTGGCTGCTTTTCTAACCATTCTATATAAGTTTGATATATACACACTCACCTCAAGAACAGTCTGCTCCCACAGGTGTTCACCCACTCGTTAATGTCCTCACGTGAACATGCAGAATCCTGAGGTCATGTAACTTGTTCCTGGCTGTGTTCTCATATTTGTGTTGTATTTTCACTCGATTGTGTGCAATTTTAACATTGGTGTAAACTTCTGTAAGGTTGTAGTGATAATGCAGCTGGAGAGATTTTTTTTTTTTTAAAGAGCTGTATAAACTTGGATTCTAAGATGAACGTACTCTGCCTGCTAAAATCCACAAATTCTATGTGGTCTGCTATACTGTATAGCTCTCTCCTTTTCAGTGGGGCTGAATCTGTTGGGATTGTTGGGTTTGTTTGTGTATTTAAAAGATTTGTATGGCCCTTCTCCCAAAACCGAAAGCAGAGAGTTGAGAATGGTTGAGTATAGCTGCTCCTCCGTTAGCATACAAGGATTTTGGCTAGCACAGTGAACCCTTGGAATCTGTGGAGATCGATTCCAGGATCCCCACAATTCTGCAGATAATGAAATCCATGGCGGAGGGGTCTGCATGGAACTATAATTGATTACCTGGGAGCAGCACCAAGCCCTCCAGAGGTTGCATGTAGCCTCCCCTTGCCTCAGAAGGCCTCGCAGATGCGGCTGGGGGTCGCATCTGGGAGGTCCTCTGAGGTCCTCCAGCAGCGGGCTCAGAATCAGCAGATATTCAGATCCATAGATGCTGAGCCCATTCGTAAGGAGGGCCCACTGTATTTGTAACCAGGGGAAGCCTGCCTTTAAAGTATGAAATGTTTAGAGCTGCATATGTTTAGAGCAGGTCTCATTTCCCTGCAAGCCTATGCTTCAAATCTTGTCCAGTTCTCCAAACACTGACCAGCAACTCTATCGTGTCCCCTGCATTAGGGATCCTCCAGGTCTGGGACGTGTCCTCAGCTAACTGCGTGCACAGTCAGTCACTGCCCTATCTTCTCAAAGCATCCTTGGAGGATGTTGGGGAGCATAGTCTTATGCACTGTGTTCTGGTGCCTGTGAAAAGTGAGGTCATCACCGTGAATGCTGACCACAACATTATCTTGTACGATGCAAGGACACTGGAGCCCAAGAAGCAGGTATTTGTCCATGGAATAAAGACTGCCAGGGGCTAGAATGCCATTGAGGGGAGGTGAACATGCAGCAGGGCCATGTTGATGGATCTGGAACTGTGGGGAGTTTTTCAACTTAGGACAAGAGTGACTAAAATGGGGCACGATCAAGGCTTATAAAAAAGTATGCAGTGCAGCGAGACAGAGAAGCTGTTCTTCCTCTCTCATAAAGTTAGGACCAATGAAAGGGCATCCAGTGATACTGGCTGTCAGGGGATTTAGGTAAGGCAAAAAGGAGAGGACTTTGTCACACAGCACCTAATTAGCATCTAGAACTCACTGCTGCAAGGGGACACATGGGTGATTTAGGCACAGTGGCTTCAAAAGGGGATTAGTTCTATTCATGGGGGTGGAGGAGGTTCTTGTCAAGATGGCTACATGCTGCCTGCAGGTTCAGAGAAAGCATGTCCCTCAATATTAGCTGCTGGGGAGCAGTGATGAGAGAAGAGTCTTGCCTTCCTTGCAGGCTACTGTCCTTTGCTATTCTTCTGGGCTTCTTGGAAGCCACTGGTTGGCCACTATAAAACAGGATGCTGGAAGAGATGGGCCCTCTTCGATCTGATCCTGCAGCCTCTTATGTCATCCTTCCTGGAGCCTGACCATTTTGCCTGTCTGTCATGCAGGCATGCGACCTTGCTTCCTTTGTCATCTTTGTGTGGGGAGGGGTTATTTGCCCTCTTCCCTGTGTTCTGGGGCTCTTCTTCAGCTAGCAATTTCTTCCCTAGGATAGTTTGCTCTTAACGCTTTTTTCCTCTTGCAGTTTTCAGGTAACAATGGGGAAGTGTTAGATGTTCGGTTCATTGGCCCAGGAGACTCCCACATCGTGGTCGCCACCAACAGCCCCCAACTGAAAGTGTTTGACGTGGCAACGTCTCACTGCCAAATCCTACACGGCCACTCAGGTAGGTATTGGAGCGCTTCTGTTGCTTGATAGGAGTTGCCTTAATATTGACTCGGGCTTATTGCTTAAATAGTTGCCATAGCAGGACATACGAATGCATGAAGCCAATTGATCTAGAGTAAGCCTAGCATTCCATCTAGCTCAGGGTTGTGTTGTGGCTGAGGGAGGCTCTTCAAAGGCTCTTTCCCAACACCTTCTACCTGTTCTTCATTGGAGATGCTGAGCTGGTAGGCCTGCGTTCTGCCAGGCTGCAGCCCCCAAGACTTCTGCAACCGGGCCAGAGTCTTTTACCTTCTGTTTGTGTTGCCAAGGCACAAAGGAAGTATTGTGTATAAATGCATGTCAGTGTGGAAGAACTAGGGATATTCATTTCTCTTGGTGAGAGTTTCCTGTGACAGTCAAACAATGTTGTGTTTAACACGTGAGTTTGACTGTCACAGGAAACTTTCACCAAGAGAAATGAATATCCCTAGTTCTTCCACACTGACATGCATTTATACACAACACTTCCTTTGGTCAATTAGATGTGTTAATGTCTTGAGGGGGTGACAAGAGTGAGAGATGCTAAAGCAGCTTAACAAGGTGAGAGTTAAAGATGACAGCAGTGCAAAATACAGGCATCCCTTTGTATTTGCGGATCCAGTATTGGTGGATTCAGTTATCTGTGGATCCGGTGGGCCCCCCACGCCCATTACATTGCCTTTGTTTTTGTTTAATAGTGCTGGCATTTTCCTTGTCAGCTATCACCTTGTCTGTTTTGCGACCCATAGTTTAGGAACCACTGGTCTACAATCAGATGACATAGGAACACAGGTCGCCCACCTTTATGTTGATCACCAGTTCTGCATGCCAGAATATCGCCACATCACAAATGCCTATTTTTTCTTTTTGGTTTTGTTCTAACAGACACTGTTCTTGCCCTGGATGCCTTCCGGAAGGGGATGATATTTGCAAGCTGTTCTAAGGTACTTCTCAGTTGAGGGTTTTGTGTTTTTAATTTACTGTTTATCTAAATCAGGGTTAGGGGCTCCAAGACTTAACCCAGGAATCACGAAGTCTGAGACTGACCCTTGGCCTAGATAGCCCCTGGGGACTGTGTCTGCTCTGGAGGCAGCAGAAGTGTAAAACATGGTACCCAGACATGTGATGGGCAGGATCCTATTTAGCTGCTGGGGGGCTCATGTTTGGCCTCGGCCTACTCGAGAGTGTCAGATCCATCTTAAGGCACCCAACCCCATCCAAGTAACTGACTCCAGAATCCCAAGGCTTGGACAACCTGCTCCTCTCATCTTGGATTTGGGACTGCCACCCCAGCCCCATCTTGGCCCTGAGAATGGGATGTGCCATTTTTGAAGGCAGGAAAGCCTTAATTCACAGACATAATGCCTGCTTGAACTAGTCTACAGAATACACCATAGTTTCACTTGTCTGCCTTCTGGAAATTAAAGTAAATGTTAATGCTATGTAGGAATTTTATCCTGTCGGCCACAAATTCTAGTCTGGTCCCATGTGATTTGGGGCTTCTATAACTGGAACTCTCACCACTCTTTTGTGAGTGTTCAAAAAGCAAGTGCCAAATAAAGCGAGATTTGGATTATTTGCCCATGTACACATTTCTTAACCTAAATAATTCCACACTGACAGCAAGGTGGGGGGAGTGGAATTTAAGTCTGGAAATTGATGAGGGGCTTAGACCCACCCACAACCCTCCTTCAAGTCTGCCTGATGCAACCCTGCTGAGTGTGCCGCCACCAGCAGAGTTGAGGGGGATGGTGACTAAAAATTGGACCTTCTCGATGGTGGCTCCTCATTTGTGGAATTCCCTCCCCCTGGAATTAAGAACAGTTCCCTCTCTGAAGACATTTTGGTGGGACCTCAACACCTTTTTGTATTTAGGAAGACATGTTATTAACATTATGGGCTGGCATTTTTACAGTTATACTCTTGCAAGAAAGAGAAAGCATTGAGAGTTCCAGGTGTAGGAAGTCCTGAGTGTGGGCCTTATTTTGCAGACCTCAAAGGCCAAGTGGGACAGTTCTTCCACTAGCACCCCATTTCTAATTGTGTCCTCCGTTTCTCCCCAGTGTTATGTGGAATTGGCAGAGAACTGCATGTCACCCCCCTTCTCAGGGTGAAGGAGCAGGTGCAATTTCTGCCTCTCTCCTAGGAAACTAACTGGTGCTGCTCTATAATTGCCACCTTTGGGTAGTTGCCAACCTCTGCTTGTTTGATGTTGGGGCGGTATATGCAGTTGGGCTGTTGGCTTTAACTTCAAGTTTAGCTCAGGAGCTGAGAAGCATCCGAAATATGTGGACCATCCAAGTGTTGGATTAATGGGAGTATTGTTTGTGTGACAGCAGATGTTCAGGAAGGCTGCTTTGAAGGAGTTCAGAGGGCTGTTTGATACACTTCCAACCTTTGCTGCTACCGCCCGCAGAAGGGTTTGGTGCCAAGCCGGGGCCCTCTTCTGGTTGCAGCCCTCCGCATCACACCACAGGGGCATCAAAGTTTCAGTTCCAGGCTTCCAAAGCAGGCTGTGGCTTCTCTACTTCTGGTTTTGCACCTCCTGTTTACAGAGTGTAGGGGCCCAGAAAGTTGTGGTTCTGAACCATGTTCTTAAAAACAAGCGGTTTTCAAGTCGGTGTGGATGAGACATGTTTGAAGCTTGCCTTCAGGGCCTATGCTAGAGGCAAAGCCTTGTGTTGCAGCCCCTTGGTGTTGAGCACCTCCTCAGCCATGATACTGGAGCTTTAGCGGTTGGCTCAGCCAGTGCCTGACCTGACTGACCCCTGCTTGCCTCCCTCCACCTACTAGCACAATACAGTGGGCCCTCAGTATCGCGAGGGATCTGTTCTAGGACCTCCTGCAGATAGCAAAATCCATGGATAATGAAATCCCTAGGGGCTGGCACAGCACCTGGGGGCCATTCTTGGCCCTCCAGAAGTCACATGCAGCCTCTAGGCCTCTTCAGAAGCCTCCAGTACATGATAGGAAGTCAGGAGGTCCTCTGAAGCCCTCTAGCCACGGGCTCCGCATCTGCAGATACTCAAATAAGTGGATACGGTGGGCCCACTGTGTACTGACTTGGAGAGGAAACAGGAGGTGGGGACTGGAGCAGATGGTATCCATGTTTAGAGGTCTCAAGGACGAGTTCCTGGCTCAGGTAGGAGAGGTAGAAGCACTGATAATAGCTGGGGTAGGGGGAATTGCAGAAGGGAGGGTCAAGTGATGCCCAGTGGAGGTTGGAGGGGAGCCAAAGCAAAAGAATAGAATGCAAAGCCATCAGATGCTGTGGCATCAGCATTGGTTAGGAGAGGGTGGCTGTTGGGGGTGTGGTTTCTTACAGCTTTCCGCTCCTGTGAAAGTTTGTGTATGATTCCTGGCTCAGGCACCATGTCTTGTCAAGACCAGGCTTAAACTTGGCTTTGTTAAGCAGATCTTTGGGCTTAGCTGAGCATAGTATTCCTTTGTCTTCTCTTTTGCTGACCTTTTTTTCCTAGTCCCTACTGGAATGAGTGTATTTATTTTTGCTCATGGTCCTTTACTTGAGTTTTCTTGTGTATTTTTCTTGTGTATTATCACTTCTTGGCGTTTTGGCTAAGATCAAGCGAAACATTCCCTTGTGTTAACGCTTTCAGTGTCAGCCCCTTTGAGTTACAGTGGGCCCTTGGTATCCATGGGGGAATCTATGGGGGAATCTGGGGGGAGTGTGGTGCTGTAATAGCTTACCTAGGGGCTACACCCAGCCTCGCAGCCTTCCCCTGCCTTGGAACACTTCCGTACATGACCAAAAGTCACCAGCACAAACTGGAAGTGATTTCCAGTTGTGTCTGGGAGGTCCTCTGAGGCCATCCAGCCATGGGCTTGGCATCTGTGGATGCTCAAATCCATGGATAAGGAGAGCCTATTGTATTTTGTAAGATAAAGTGGGATAGAAAGTGTTAGGAAAAAAAAATAGACGCCTCTTCCCAGTATGAGGGCTTGTGTTTGTGTGTTCTGAAGTTCTGTTCCCCTTCACACTACTGTGCACTGTGTGTCCAGTCCTTGTCCAGACCAATGCCATCATGAACAGAAAGGCCATCAAACAGGCATCTTTGAGCTTAAAAAAAAAATCTACCCATTTTTTTGATTTCAGGATAACAGCTTCCGAATTTGGCGAATGAAAAAAACTGGCGAGGTTTTCTGTGTTGCACAGGGGTTGGGCCATGTGCATGGAGTGGGCTCCATCGTTTGTTCCAGGTAATGAAATCTCACCCCCTTTGCAAAGGCCACATATTCTTCTTGAACCTTCTTAATTCCACAAATAATGAATTCCTGTTACCTGGCCAACTGAAAGTGTGTGCCTCCCTGCACCTCAGACATGACTAGAAGGCACTTCTAATTTAAGACACTTCCAGCCACGTCTGGGAGGTTCTGTGAAGCCTTCAGCCACAGGCTCGGTACCTGTGAGTATTGAAATCCTCAGATGCTCAGTCCTTGGATGAGGATGACCCACTGCATCCAAAATTCTACTGAAGACCTAGGAGTAGGAGGCGTCAGTTGGCCTGCGAGGGCCTTGGCGTTTGCAGATCGTGGCAGACGTAGCCAGTGCGCTGGTAAATCCCTCCCTTTGGATCACGTCTTACAGGTTGGGCTCCTTAGTTTTTGGTTTTTTTCCCAGGGCAGGTGAAACTCATTAATGAAACTCATTAATAATTAATTAAAGGTAACTCACCTTTGAGCTGGTGGTGGAGCAGAGATGATGAGCAGCAAGAAGGCCATAGAAATTCTTTGTGTTGTCTTGACTCCCCTTTGAAGTCCAGAGCCTGGGGCTTTTTAAAGTTTTATCATTCTGTAGCTGTGCCTTCAGCTGGAGGACTCCCATGTTTGGGAAGTGTTTTAGGAGCCCTTGAAATACTTGGCGCTCTTTTAGCCCTGGTGAAGGACAGAATCTCTCATCGGTGATAACAGGTTGAAAAGAGGTTCATTCTTCTGTGCAGGTGGAACAATTATTTTTTTGCTCTGGTGTTTTTGACCTTTAAAAAAGACAACTCATCATTCTTCTCCTGTCTGTTCCGGATCTTTTCTCCAGGGTCAGCAAGGGCTTTGTGGTCACTGGCAGCCAGGACTGTACGATCAAACTGTGGACTCTCCCTGAAATCCTCTCATTCATGGCAAAAACAGACAATATTGTCGTTCTTAACAGCAACCTGACAGTAAAGGCACATGACAAGGTAAAGCCACTGTGACTGTTGGAGAGTCTAGAAACTGCATGTAACAGTTAACATTTATATTCAGGTGTCCCTCCCCCTGTATCCTCAGATGCAGTATCTACAGTTTCAGTTATTCATGGTTCAGAAATGCCCCATCATGTAAATGTTTCATCTGCTGGTGTTTGCAGCCTTCCTGGGTCTCACAGGTTCTTTGACTACAAAATAGATGCAGGAACTCACAGGAAGTGAGGCAGAAGACTGAAGAGAACCATAGAGTTCAAAGAGCTTAGTGTCACATTTTTTTCAGTCCTCTTCCTCGCTTCTTGTAGGGTTAGCTACTGTCCTCGGTAGCAGCAGCAGGAACCATCCCATGCGGATACAAGGGGATGTCTGTAGTACTTGCCTTGCAAGAGAACGAAGTTGCTTGATGGTTCTCTCTGCTTTGTTTAGGATATTAACAGTGTGGCAGTTTCTCCGGATGACAAACTCATTGCTACAGGATCCCAGGACAAGTTGGCCAAGCTGTGGACCTGTGATGGTTTGGTGCTCTTGGGCACCTGCTGCGGGCACAAGCGGGGTATCTGGTGCGTGCAGTTTTCACCAGTTGACCAGATCCTGGCTACCTCCTCAGCAGACGGCACTATAAAACTCTGGTCTCTGCAAGACTACAGCTGCCTGAAGGTACCCCAGGGTTAGCAAAGTGTCAATGTGTACAAGACTCAAGCCTTAGGAAAAGAGTGTGTTGGAACAGAAAGTTGAATGCTAGGGCTGTATAACAAGGGCAATGTGATGAGGTCTGGCCCCATCCAGTCGCTTTCTAACCTTTTTATTTGCTTCCCTTTCCTCCCCCACAAAACCTGGATCTCTAAGAATGTTTTGCTTTTTTATTTTAATTGTTTTTAAAACTGCTTAAGATGCCCTATATTTTAGGAGGAGATGCAAGATATAAGTCTTTGAAGTGCAGGAAAAGCAACAGTAAAATTTTAACTATGGGATGCTAATATTAAAATTAAATATATGAAGGATTCAGATGGAACACTTTTTCAGCTCAGTTAAAATAATTCTTGCAGCAAAACACAAATACCGGAGACACCCACCCATAAGTTGATCTCACAGATAAGTCGAGGGCAGGTTTTGAGCCCAAAATCATGGAATGTTCTGTGATACTTGGATAAGTCAGGGAGAGGGGTTTAAGCTTAGAGGAGTGACTTACTAGTTTTTTCTGATTCTACCCGAGGCCAGATCCTGAAAAATAACCTACCAGTAATTAAGAATAGCCCTGCTGGATCAGGCCATAGGCCCATCTAATCCAGCTCCAGCTTCCTGTATCTCACAGCGGCCCACCAAATGTCTCAGGAAGCGCACAAGACAACAAGAGATCTAAATCCCTTACCTAAGAACTGTGCAGTCTCTAATATATTAAAAATATAGTAAAAGATCATAAGATACATTTTTATTCCTTAACTTTTTAAATTCTGATCTTCACACCCTTTTTGTAAGGGTGCACTCAACAAGGACCTTTAGGAGTGCTTGAAAAAGAATTGAATAATGGCAGAAAAAGGCAGGTAGTGCTCCAGAATGCCTTGGAAGGGAGGTAGCGAGTTGGCTGTGAAAGCCCCACCAATAGCTTGTTTTTGGTCATCAATTCATGTATGAACCAGTGATTGAAAACCAGCACAGTAAAAGAGCTGAAACATAATATGGAAAGTGATCAATCACCAAGAATTTCTCAGGACACTTTTCTCATAAAACAGTGAAAAGGCCTAGTCATCAGCTCTTCAAACAGATAAAAAGAGAAAATACTGCAATGAATACATGAAGTCTTAAAATATAGAGGAGATGAGGGCTTATATTATTCATATTAATTACAAACATTTTGCTAATATGAGGGGTACAATTTACGGAATGGGCTGCCAAGAGGTATGCAAGTGGAAAAAAGGTTGGGAATCACTGCAGGAGAACCATTAATCAAATCCTTCTTTATGGTGCCTGGTGTGTTAAGCCTAAGGTTCTACAGATAACATATATCTTATAACATAACTGGGACTGTGCAATTCAATTCACAGCAGAGAGTCAAGCAACAAGGAATTACTGTGAGCAAGAACAGCTGCATATAGTTGCAACCCTATTTACTCAGAAGTAGACCCCTTGCTTTCCATGGGTGGTATTCTTAAGTAATGGTGCACAGAATTGTAGCCTGGGACTTCAGGGAAATGAGGATTAAATCCTGGTGTTTAAAAAAAAAAGACCTTTGCAAAGTATTTGCAGAGGGTGCAGCAGCATTTGCAGAATGGTAGGAGGCTTGCTTGATTTAAAAGGAAACCTTTGGCAAAATAAAAGGTTAACTTTGACTGGAGTTTTGTCCTGGAGGAGTTTAACAGCCCTCTAATTATCTCTATAATGCATCTGCAACTTTGCTTGCAGAAGTTGCTTGAAAAGCCCTGAGGAAAAGTCTTGTCTCCTGAGTGATCTTGGAGGAAAGGCGAGGTGATGATCTAAGCTTGATTTATTGGCAAAAATTCTTGCCCTGTAGGCGAGTATCTACGGTAATATGTGTTGTGCAATCATGCCTATGCAAGAAATGTTAGCAAGACCATGTAGTCTTCTGACAATCCAAAAATTAATTAAAACCATATTTAATAATTATTTAGAATATTGCATGTTCAGAAATGGAGTAACTCTCTGGCAGAAGACAGGTACCTCCAAACCCCAAACTGGGGGCTAGATCCAGGGTTTGGAGAAATCCCTGCCCTCTGTGAGCAGAGCTTACTGTTCCGTCTCCACTCTGTTCATAGATCTGGGCACCAGGATGCTCTGGGCAGTTGCATCTGCCTGGACATCCTATTGCACAGCCTTCTGGGACACCGGGCAGCAGGCGCAAGTGCCCAGAGCGTCCCAGTGCCCAGATCTACTTGGAATACAAGCAGTGCAGAGGAGGAACAGTAAGCTCTGGTTCGAACAGGGACCACTTTTCTGTCCAACAGCTGTTGTGAGTTTAGCGACCGCTGCCTTAATGCCCTCAGGGAGGCAGACTTCAGCACAAGCAATGCCAAGGACCTGTCTGGGCAAGGCAAGACAGGAGGGGAAAGAGGGCTGTGAAGGTGTTACCAAAAGGGCTGTTTTGTTTAGGGGAATTATTACACTGCCCTTATTGGAACCTTAGTGTCGTAGGCTGGATAACAAGACGGAGTAATGCAGAGAAATTCCCTTTAGCTTAAAGAGGAGACTGAGAGAAAGATAACTTTCAACAAAAGATTATAGTTTTATTACAAAAGCACAAAGGTAAACATAATGCACAAGTGTATGTTTCTTGGTCCTAGTACTTGAATCTAGTGTACCTAGCTTTCATGGTGGTTGTGTGTGAAGAGTATTTGGTGCATCTGAGGAAATTAGAAAAAAGGAAAGGTTGTAGGGAAGGATTTTAGGGGTCCCTGATCTGCCAAACCCAAACTAAAGATGGGGAGAGAAGGGGAGAAAAAAGGGGTGAAGAAGGGAAAGAGTTCAAGGTGCAAGATAGTTACCTGTCCTGTAGAGCAGTTGGAGGGGGGGAGAGTCCTGTGAAGAGGACCCTCTGACACAACACAGATGTGTTGGTCCTTGGAGAGAGAGCGCCAGCATGTGAGAGGAAGCCCTCACTTAAAAGGGGTTTGCAGACAGTGCTGGTAGCTTGATTACTGCCACAGAGCAGGGTGCTTGGAGTGTGTAAAACATTGAAAGGATCAGGATGTCAGTTATCAGCAAAATTCAATGGGGTCTATGGCTGGCTTCCTAGATGGGGGAACTTAAGCAATACAATGAATCAGCAACTCAAGAAGGCAGTTCAAGTTTGCATACAGTATTTAAACAGTGATTGAGTTAAAACAATACAATGAATACAGTAATGTAGGAGACACTTAAACTATTATTTAAGATGCCAGACTTCTACCATAATTAATGTGTGACCATAGGGAGGTGGTGTTTGTGTAACCATGAGCTTGTGACTTGACCAAAGTTTTGGAAATGTGGCCTGTGTGAGAAGTTTAGCCTGCATGATATTTTAGTAACATAACCAGATATAGAGAGAAAATTACAACTAAAAGGAAAAAGGGGATTTTCACGTAACAAAGGGACTTTCCCTGCTCCCCTACTAGACTGGAACCCAGAGTGAGTCTTATGTCCCTAGAACAGAATTAGGAGCCTCAACTTGGGGGGGGGGGCGCACAGTGAACTATAACTGCCTATGGTTTTCATTGATGCTGGTTTCATAGTGCCTGCATTTTCAGCTTGAAGTTCCCCAACCCCTCTAATGCAGAGATGCCTCAGGGAATGGCAAGGACAGGCCTGTGCTTTAGGATAGCAACACATTCAAGAAGCAGCACAAAGAAGCAAAAACACAGTAATAAAGTGCAGGCACTGGCTACTACTGAAGGCTGGGACCCCATTTTTAAGGAATAAACAGCCCCTGCCCTCTCCACTTTTCTGTTCACGCTTCCCAATCTTTTATCTTCCAACAGACTTTCCAAGGTCACGATTCCTCCGTGCTGAAGCTCATCTTTGTGAACGAAGGGACGCAGGTGCTCAGCAGGTGCGTCCTCCTGATGGCCAGAGTGATGATAGCTTTGTTGCCCTTGATCATGTCCGCTTAGGTGCTCTAAAGCACTTTCCAGCGTTCAGAAAGGTCTTTACTGAGCATTGGGACGTAATGCTATGGAACCAATTCCTCCACGGCCAGAGAGAGTGGCAAAGGGTCACCTTCAGGCTGTCTTAATTTCACAGGCTTCAGTATTCCTTTGCTGTCTACCTTTCACTGTTGATAGGCTTGCTGCAGCTGCTGAGCCAACTCTTGTCAATTCTGTTGTTCTGGTCGCCAATGGCCATTGCTTTCTGTTTTTATTTTGTAGAATTCTTGGTTTCTTTACTCCTTTTGAGGAGGCCTTCTTGGGTGGAAAAGTTTTTGTTTGTTACACCTTCATGTACAATTTATATTTCTGAGCTAAATGGAACAGGAAAACCACAGGTCAGTAAAACTGTATGATGGGCTGGTTTGGACGATCCACCAAATGACCCATCTAATCAAATGGGGGAGACATGTTGGGGATTTATATCCCCCACCCCTGTGGTCCATCAGCACAATACCCACAGATTAGGGTTCACCCCAGTTATGCTCTCACAGGGTTAAGTGGGACAGTGTGCTGGTATGCTCATGTTCCTCCCCCACACATTTAGAATGGGTCAGTGGACATACGGTGGGCCCTTGGCATCAATGGGGGATCCATTCCAGGAGCCTTTGTGGACACTGGAATTCGTGGGGGTGGAGGTGTGCTGCTTTTACTCACCTGGAGGTTGCGCTGGCCTCCTAGAAATGACTGGAAGCTGCCGGCATGAACCACAGGTGGCTTCTGGTCATGCCCAGGAGGCTGTCTGTGTTCCTCTGCAGCACAGGCTTGGCATCCATGGATGCTCAAATCTGTGGATGCTGAGCCCGCAGTTAAGGAGGGCCCACAGTATTATCAACATGCCCAGTTGTGTCTAGCAGTCCAAGCTGCCACTGTCACTTATTTCTTTTTGTCCCACAGCCCAAACGTAACTGTCCATAAATACAGTTGTGCCTTATCATCCGCAGGGGTTCCATTCCTGGAACGCCCATGGATGCCAAAACCTGTGGATAATCAAATTCGTGGGTCGGGCACCTTGTTGTCCTCTGAATGCAACTGGAGTTGCACTCCATTTGTGTCCAGAGGGAGCAGGTCCAGCCAAACCCACAGGTTCAGAACCTGTGGTTAGATAAAACCGCAGGCCCTAAATCCGTGGATAATCAGTCTGAACCTGTATTCACATTTGTTTCTCTAACCATTGTCAATTAGAGACTTGCTATTTTTTTAATTAAAAATATAATCTACAGCCCCATGTTGCTCATGGACATTGTGGTTTGAGTGAGGGCTTCATGGTAGCCTGCTTTGCTTAGCCCCTGAGCAGAGGGGCACCTTTTGAAAGAAGTGATTCTTTTAAATTTCACAGAGAGAGAACAGCTGTCGCCAATCACCCTTTCGTTGTAGCGCTTCCTCTTTAGGTTGTTGGGCCCCTTGGGGACAGAGACTCCTCTTATTGCTTTTGCTATGTCAACTTCCGTAAGAAATCTCTTGTTGACAATCAGGATATTCTAAAATCTAAATAATAATAACACCCACTTACTTGCTTTGTTCTAAAAAGGCACTGAAAACATTTGGCATATTAATTTTATCCTTCCCAAAGAGCAGTATACTGATACTTGTAGGTATGTATGCTGCTTAGGAATAGTCACCTGGAAAAAAAGTTAATGGTAACTTTGAAACTGCCCAGTTTGATTACATAGTGCATCCATACATCAGCCTGCTAATTAATGTTATAAAACATTGCACTTTTAGAAAGGGGGATGTTTCTGCCAAAAATTACTGCCCTGTGTCACAGCCTGCGATGCATGACTTGTGGGGCATTGTTAGATGTGTCCTAGGAACTGTTCTCAATTCACATGGGGTGATAGTGAGATGCAGCAACCTTGACTAGTGTGCACCCCTCCCATAGATTAGTTTATGCCCTGGCATCTGCCCCAGGATTTTCTGCAGCGTTCAGGAGTTTCTGGCCACCAAAGTCATACAGAAAGGATTCTGAGAACACGGAAAACTTTTTGAAAACTGCTGGTGTTCTTTCCTGGAAGCTGGCTGGATGTTGTGGGTCATCTGATCTTGGAAACAAGAAGGAAAGATGTCTCTTAGGAAGCGTCTAGCAATACTGTGGGCCCTCCTAATTTGTGGGCTTGACATCTGTGAATTTATCCACAAATGTCGAGCCCATGGTTGGAGGGCCTCAGAAGAACTCCCAAACAGGACCAGTCATGTCCAGGAGGAGTTCTGAGGCATGGGGAGGTCATGCACAACCTCCCAGCCTTATCAGAAGGCCTTCAGGGTGTGCTAACAACATCCAGTTGCATCTGGGAGATGTTCTGAGGTACAGGAAAGTCACATGTGATCTCCCATCCTCCTCAGAAAGCCTCCAGAATGTGACCAGATGTTGCCAGCATGAACTGGAAGTCGCCTCCTGTCACATCATGGAGGCCTTATAGGAGGCCAGGAGGTCATACACAGCCCCCAGGTAAGGAATTTTGGTGCTACGCTGGCTCCACCCAGCAGATTTTATTATCCACAGAATTTGGTATCCACAGGGAGTCCTGAAATGGATCTCCTGCAGATACAAAGGGCCTACTGTATTCTCGGTTGCTCGTCTCTCCCTGTCCCAGCAGCACCTTACTTGCCCTGCCAGTTTTGCACCTGGGTACCTCCTCTCACTGGAGCCTGCACAGGTGTTCTGTTTATCAACAGATGCCTTTGCTGCCATCAGGCCTGGTCAGTGCCCTCCTCGGAGAAATCCGCTCAAAGGATGGCAGGCCAAGGCTATTTCCAGTGTGCTGCCACACTGATTCTTCATCTGAGGAGTCTTTTTATGAATTGACTCTTTTTGAGTATGGTTTGACTGTTCTGCTGCATTAACTTACATTGCAGTTGGTGTTTTTTTTTGTGATGAAGCATGCTGAGAATGTATTCAAACTGAAGGACAGAAGCCCCAAATGAAAACAGAATCCTGAAATGCCACAGACACTACCCTCTGACCTCATCTCTTTTTTCCCCCCAAGTGGCTCCGACGGCCTCCTGAAGCTGTGGACAATCAAAAACTGCGAGTGCGTGAAGACCTTGGATGGCCACCAGGGCAAGGTGTGGGGTTTGCACTCCAACAAGCAGCAGGACCTGGTGGTGACAGGCGCCAGCGACTCGTCCGTGGTGCTCTGGAAGGTACAGGCTAAACGGGACATTGAGCTCATGGCCGTCCTCCAGGGCTGGCTGGTCTTCTTCCTCCTCATGTCCCTCTTTTTCTTCTTTTTATGGTTTTCTACGATATACAAAGCCAATACCTAGTGCATTTTTATAGAAACAGGAGCAGAAAAGGATCCCCGTTGGCTGTGTCCTTCCAGTCTATAATAAAACAGGTGCCATTTCTGAACTCCATCCAACCATGGTGCTTGTCCGTTTCTTTGGAGAACCAGATTTGTCCATTTATTCATTTGGGCACCATCCTGGGCCCCTTTTGCTAACCAGCTGACCACATGCAGGTTTCCGTCATCGAGCTAATAGGATTTTTGCTGCCACAAGAAGATTTGCAGTAGCCCAGTGGTAGAGCATCCCACTTGGCACATGGAAGGCTTCAGCAGTCAAGCCCTGGCATCTCGAAAGGATCTCAGGTAGTGTCAGACTCTACTTGAGACCTTGGTGGGCAGCTGAGTATCAGCACTACTGGGCTAAATGGGCTGGTTGTCTGACTCAGGCAGCCTTCCCAGTCATTTAGGAGTAACGCAAAAATATCCATTTTTGGTCTCTTGCCGTCACCTGCCATTGAATGTGATGAGGATGTGTGTCGAGCCGTAAGTATCAGGTAAACACATTTAGATACTAGAAGGATTTTATTTATTCACTGAGTGATCACGTTATTCCCCATTCCCCACCCCCACATATTTACAGTGGGTCCTTGGTATTCTCTGGGGATCGGTTCCAGGATCTCCTTGTGGATACAGAATTCAATGGATAATGAAATTATCCATTTCATTATGGAATGGGGGTCCTGTGCTGGCAAACCCGAAGTGTCTTTCAGAAGCATACTTGAGACCTTCTGAGGCCCTCCAGTCATGGGCTCAGCATCAGCGAATATTCAAGAGTTGAAAAGCGATAGACAATGAGAAGTATAAAAGTAAAACAGGAGCAGCAAATCTGCAAGAATCAATTGCACCCCCCCCCCCCCCAAAGAGCTTGGGAAAACAAAACCAGGCTTCAGGCAAGCCTGTTGCAACAGAAAGGAATTCCATTGGTGACCAAAAATAATCTAGGTGGGAGCCAGGTGGATCTCCTGGGACAGGAAGTTCTGCAGGCCAGGCACAGCACAATGGAGCAGGTCTTCTCATGTACTCCTGCCAATCAAACGGTGGATGTGCAGAAGGGCCTTCTCAGCTGACTTGAACAACAGACAGGTTTGTGTGAGGTGATCTTTTCAAGTGTTGCTTTGTGTTGGGTGGTCTCAGGAACTAGTCCATGGACACCCCCTGCCCAGGCACCACCTATGCCTTTTACGAGATGCTGGCTTCCATGTCCCTGGCCCAGATGGTTTTATATTAATCCTATCTAATGCTTCCAGTGGTGCAGTGGGCCCTCAGTATCCACGGGCATCTGTTCCAGGACCCCCAGCATGTGGTGCCACAGGTACCTTGGAGTTGTGCACAACTTCCTTGTGTCTCAGAAAACCTCTGGATGCAACCAGGAATTCCAGTCACATTCAGGAGGTGCTCTGAGGCCCTCCACCTGCAGACTTGGAATCCATGGATATTCAGATATGCAGATGCCAAGCCCACGGATAAGGAGGGCCCCCTGTATTGTGACTATTATATTTCGTTATCTGTTTGCAGAGTGTTTACAGTCTCTGTTGGGCTGTCTTTAATTCCTGATTTTAAGAAGCATTGAATATGTGGGTACTAAGAGACAAAGGTGCCGCTGAAATGAGAACACAGCGATAGCCCTGCGAGGTCAACCCAATGTGGCCGGCTTAGCTCCGCACCCTGCTTCTCGCAACAGCCACCTAGATGCCTCTAGGAAGTACTTGAACAGGGACTGAAGGCCCCTCCCCCATAACTGATAATCAGTAGCTTATTAGTGTCCCTCCCATACCCAATCCGTGAATCCCGTTCTCTGCCCCTCCCCATGCCCATGTTCTTTGTTTAGCTTCCTTACCCTGGCTCGAAGCAAGTACAAGTGGGCCCTCTTTAAATGCAGGTTCGGAACCCACAGATTTGACTCGCCTCAGGTTCCAAACGCAAGCTAGAGGGCATGACCTGACTTCCCGGACACAACTGGAAGCACAACTGGTCGCCTCTGGGAGGCTTTCTGAGGGCCAGGGAAGTCGTGCGCAGCCTCTCAGAAAGGTTGGAAAGGTACTTCCAGTTTTTACGAAAACCAGAAGTGCTTTCCCAATAAGCTTCTGGACACATCCGGAGGTCCTCTGATGGACCAAACCTGCAGATTCTAGTATCCTTGGGGGGGTCCGGGAACAGATCCCTCACAGATACAGAGATCCAACTGTACTGTATGCATCTTCTGTTTACCAAGCACTGTGAGCTGGCAAGTTCCAACATTTGTTTAGTTTTCTCTAGAGCCTGCCTAATTGTTTTCCTATAAACTTGCTAGCTTGTAGCATTTGTTAAAAGGAAGACACATACAGTACTTGTTTTGCATCAGGTTTGACCCAATTGAATCTTAGAATGGACTAAGTTTAAACCATATTTTAGCAATGGGAAGAATTTTTTCTTCAAGCATGTCTTCACTTTAATTTTTTTCAAGTCAAGGTCAGGGTGTCCAGTAATATTGATATCGGTTCTTTTAATGTTCCACATTGGATTTATCTGCCTGTGATGTTTTCCTTCTCCAGTAACTTTTGTGCAGCCTCTTAATGATCCAGTGCAGGCCTCAGATTCCCACTCCAGTAAACGATGGATTGGGAGTGAGCGATATGTTTGCCTGTGCTTTTGTTTCCTCTTTCCCTCACGTGCACAGGTTTAGAGATTTCCTGGCTTCCTAAATTGTAGGTTGCTGTGAAATCCATATTGGGGAAACCTTAAAGCCACATGCATCCTTCTCCCTGTGTGTGCAAGGAGAGCTCAACTGGCAGTCTTGGTTTAGAACAAACTAGGATTTGTTGTCCATTTGAACCCAACAGATCCTAGCTTATTCTAACCACAGAATGTGAAATTGAATCCTAGTACAGTTGACCCTCGATATCCACAGGGGATCTGTTCCAGGACCCACCGTGGATACTGAAATCTTTGAATAAGTAAATCTGCGGAGCGGGGGGAGTGCAGCATTGTAATAACTTGCTTGGGGGGAGCACTCGACCCTCCAGAGATGATGCTTGGCCTCCTCACGCCTCTGAACACCCCCAGATGTGACCAGAAGTCACCAGCATGAACTGCGCACCCAGGAGGCCTTTGAAGGGCCTCCAGCTGCAGGCTTGGTATCCTGATGGTCAAATCTGTGGATGCCAAGCCCACAGACAAGGAGGGCCCACTGTATTTCCATTGTGGGAGTCTGGTGTCTCCTTGGGACTTGCAGAGCTTTGTCAAAAATTCCTCCTTTGGGTGTTATAAGACCTGTTAGTCTTGAATAGAACGAGCAACTTAACTAGCAACCCCCACTTATAATTAATGTTCTGTACAACATGAAGACATCAAGGCCTGCCTCTTTGTTAATATGTCTGTGTGGAAGTCAACTGTGATGCCAGTTTAAGACTCCCCAGTTACCAGCATCTTTCTCGGTTCAATATTGTCCAAACAGCATCTAACTTGCAGACCAGTCAATTTCACGAATAGTCTTTTGTTTTTCCTTTTCTGGAAGCACTTGTTGAGACTTTCTCTTTGGTAAATCTGTTTAGGGTTGCAGCCCAAATTCCCTTTCCCAGACATTCCTTAGTTTTATTTCTTTGTATTTCTATGTATTTCTTTGCATCTTTGGCTAGAGAAATGTCGGAAGAAGTGGCCATTTGTTCCTTGAAAGGCTGCCTGTGCCAAGCAGGAGAGCAAGCTCTGAAATGGTCTCGGTGGGGAAAATCTGCTCCTGATCTCTGGGCAGCATTGCCTACCTGTCGGAAAGAAGCTTTGAAGGGGCATTTTTCCAGAGCATCTTCCCTCTCTGACTTCTGGTTCTGTCAAAGAAAGAATACGCTGCTTCACATCTAAAGGCTCTCTTTGTAAACAAATGTCTAAACTTGGTGTCAGGATATGTAGCTGAGAGTGTTGTGCATGCCGGCTTTTAAACTTATGCGATCTCACATGACTGCAGGCTTTGGTGTGGGCTGGGTAGGGAGCAGGGTTGCTCGCTTCAAGGCATTTTGTATGTTTGAAGAGTGACGGCTGCTGCTTTGGGTCCCCTGAATATCTGCCAGGCTCCCACACGGTTCAGAAGTTCCGTCCCAGACATCAGCTGTTCCATTTGGCCATTTGTCTTTCTTTGTGTTTCAATTTTTCTTGTCTGTTAAAGGATGTCACTGAAGCGTTGCTGGAGGAGGCTCAAGCCAAGCAAGATGAGCAGATCCTAAAGTAAGTGTGATCAAGCAGCTTCTGCACTTTGAGTGCTGTGGGGGGCAAGCTGCAGAATTTCCCCCGATGCCTTTTATCACGCCTTCCAATAGAACTGCAGATGCCTGATGCAGGGGTCTGCATGTTGGACTAGGGGAGCCAGGTTCAGATCCCAACTTGCTCATGGAAGCACACTGGTTGACTTTGGGCCAGACACTTTCCCACAGCCTAATCTGTCACACAGAGGTTGTTGCAAGAATAAAAAGGGGGAATCAGTGCATACCACCCCTCAGAACAACCATTTTCAACCTTTCAACCTCACAGTGCAGTGACAAGATGCTAGAATTGTCAAGGCATGCTATCAGCGTTTTGACATAAGAACATCCAAAGAGCCCTGCTGGATCAGGTCAGACGCCAATCTAGTCCAGCTTCCTGTCTCTCACAGTTGACCCACCAGATACCTCAGGGAGTACAGAAGACAACACTCCCTTGCACCTGACATTCTGAGGTAGCCTACTTCTAATACCAGAAGGTTGCACATACCCATCATGGTTTGTAATCTGTGATGGACATCAATCTCTCCAATCCCCTTTTCAAGGCATCTAGGCCAGACGCCATTACCATATCCTGTAACAAGGAGTTCCACAGATTAATTACACAGTAGGTAAAGAAATATTTTCTTGTATCTGTTCTAACCCTGTCAACAGAGTTTTGAGTGGCTGTCCCCTGGTTCTGGTATTATTTGAGAGGGAAAAGAACACCCCGCTATCCATGCAATCCATCCCATTTTATACATCTCAGTCATCTCTCCCCCCCCCCCGTGCCTCTTTTCTAGACTGAAGAGCCCCAAATCCTGTAGCCTTTCCTTGTAAGGGAGGTGTCCCAGCTCGCTAATCATTTTGGTTGCTCTCGTCTGCACCTTTTCTAGTTCCACTATATCCTTTTTGTGATTTGTCAACCAGAACTGGACACAGTTTTCCAGATGTGGCCTTACCAGTGATTTGTACAATGGCATTATAATATTGGCCATCTTATTCTCAGACTCTTTTTTTTATTTATCCCAAGCATGGGCCTTCTTCACTGCCGCCGCACACTAAGTTGATACTTTCATTGAGCTATCCACCAAACACCTCAATATCTCTCTCCTGATCTGTCACAAACAGCTCAGAACACATTATCCTATATATGAAGTTTTGATTTTTGCCCTAATATTCATACCTTTACACTTACTTGCATTGAAGCACATCTGCAATTTTGCTGCCCATTTTGGTGAGATCCTTCTGGAGCTCTTCCCAATCCCTACACCCTGAAAAGTTTAGTGGCATCTGCGGACTTGGCCACCCTGTCATCCCTGTCTCCCTTGGCCATCCCTGTCTCCAAGTCATTTATGAACAAGTTGAAAAACACCAGTCCCAAGACAGATCCTTGAGGCACACTGCTTTTAACTTCTCCATTGTGAATAACTGCCCATTGACACCCACTCACTGTTTTCTAGTCCTCAACCAATTCCTAATCCTACTTGTTCTGCCCTTCCAGAGATCAAGAGCTGTCCAATTTGCTGCACGAAAAGCGGTACCTGAAGGCGCTGGGCTTGGCCATCTCCTTGGACCGACCTCACACAGTGCTGACAGTGGTCAAGGGTAAGATCCTGCAGGGAGAGAGAGAGAAGGGAAAACCCGTTGGCTTTGTCAGGGCTTAGTCAAAGTCCTTGTGAACAAAACAGGAACTCCCCTGCTTCTGGTTCTTATGGAGGTGCAAAGAACATGGTAAAGATTTTGGGGTTTGTAGCATAGAGGCAGCGGACCCAAGATGACATCAGGCAGTGCTGTGAGTCACGCTACCTCTGGGTGATAGGGGCTCCTGAGCACTTCTTTAACTTTCCAGTGAGGTTTTGCCTGCTTAGAAGTTCATGCTGATTGGCCATTTTCTCTCTTAGCCATTCTTAAGGAAGCCAATGGGAAAGAAGACCTGGAAAAGAACATACTGAAATTGCGGAAAGACCAGAAAGGTTGGTAGCCCTCTTGCAGGGATCTGTCCAAGGGCAGGTTTTTTTGGGGGTGGGTGGGTGGGGGGAAGCACACAAACTAGAAGTTACATAGCAGTCTGGTTTGGTTTAAAAAACAAACTAAATGAAAGCAGCCACTGGTGTCTGTCAGTGTGAGCAGAGGAACAATGGAGGGGATGCTGAACCTTCAGTCCTTCAGGTATCTTCCCCTTGTGACATCACTCTTGCATACACTCAACCACCAGGTTCCATGACCCCTCTCCCCCAGCCTCTTAGCGAGAAGATGGCTCCAGGTGGTCCCGTTGGCCCACAGTTGGAAGGAAGAGAAGATTTTCAGTCATTATGAAAGGCTGCAGGAGACCAGGCCCTGACTCTGCCTCCCACCATGTGCCACTGCTGAGCATTTCCCAACTGCCACCTCAACATTCTGTGGTTTCCACGGCATCTGAGCATGCTCAGTCCATGTCACACTGTCTTTTGGGATTTTTAGCTTGACTATTCCTTTTAATTTACAAATGTATGTATCTTTGTGTTCCTGGGGAGCCCTCATCAGTATGCCAAAAAAAATCCATGCCTGATTTGAGGGGATTGCTGTTTTTCGGACTCATTGAGATGCAGTTGACCTGTAGAGTTGACGTTTGAGCTAAAGACAGGACAGCCTGACTGAGTAGCAGCCTTGCATTTTGTGGCTTTTTGGTCCCCATTGACTATAACAGTTTCTCAAACTGTGGGTCGGGACCCACTAGGTGGGCCCCAAGCCCATTTTGGGTGGGTCCCCATTCATTTCAATGTTTTATTTTTAATATGCTAGACTTGATGCTACCATGGTAGGTGACTGCATTTGGGGAAATGTTACAGACCTGTACTTTTAACAAGCTGCAATGTATAAGCTTTTAAGGATGATAGTAAATGGGACTTACTCCTGGGTAAGTGTGGGTAGGACTGCAGCCTAGGATTGTCAAAAACTGTCCTGCTTGATGACATCACTTCTGGTCATGACTTCACTTCTGGTGGGTCCTGAAAAATTCTCATTCAAAAAAAGTGGGTCCTGGTGCTAAATGAGTGAGAACCACTGGCCCTATAACATTTGTTTCTCTGAATGGATAATCTCTTTCCCTGTCATCTGTCAACTAAGCTTCCTGCTTTGACATGTGACCAAATGAGCTCTGGCGCACCACATTTATGCTTGTTGGCCCCTACGGTGCTGCAGGACTCTTCCTTGGGGTTTGCTACATGCAGCTAGCTCCTCAGGGATGCTGGCAGTGGCTCTTGCATCCTGTGGCCTTGAGTTTCTCAGGCTTCAAGGTGCTGGTCTGTCAGCTGCCAGACATTAGTGGTGATGTCTCTCCCCTCTCCTGCTTTTCTGCCACTCCAGAGGCTGTGCTGAAGTTCTCCACCACTTGGAACACCAACTCGCGCAACTGTCACGAGGCTCAGGCAGTCATTGAGACCCTGCTCAAGCACGAAGCCCCAGAGTGTCTCTTGCAGTATGATGGGATCAAAGCGGCGGTGGAGTCGCTTCTGCCCTACACAGGTGAGTGCTGTTTTTCCCTTCCTCCTTGGGGGTCTGACCACTTTGTCAACAGAGATAGAAAAGTTCTCCACCATTTTTAAGTGTGTCTTAATTGACTGACTTCCTCTTCAGTCTTCTCTCTTTACCTGCTGCTTTTTACTTCTACACTAACTGTCAGTTTATGATTTGCATTTGGATATGCTATGCTTTTAATGTGCTTTCTGTTGTTAGACACCCTGTGATGCAAGTTGCAGGAAAGGCAGGCTATAAATCCCTGAATCAGTAAGTTCAGGCCCACTTGACAATTTGTATTCTTGGCCCACTTGTGTTCTTCCTTCTTTGAGAACTACTGATTTAAAATCTTTTGGGCTCTGGAGCAATGAAAAAATGCTGACTTTCCTTCCTGACATCAGGCCAGTCTGACCTGGGCTCTCCCCCTTTTACTAGAACCTTAGGGATGACTGTCTTTCCTCCTTGGTTTATGACAAAACTTACTCCCTGTCTGTCCATTACATTAAACTTGTAATGATTAACCTGCCCTTTCTCCAAGGCACAATTGGTTGCATTTTGTTGCTTTGCTCTAGTTGGGGCATGTTTTGCCTGCAGCAGTACTTCCAGAAGGGAGATGGGGGGCTTCTGCCTCCACCAGCAATGCTCTAGGGTGGCAACTTGTTCTCTTCTTTCCTTTCTCCCAACCTCTGAACAGCCATGCTTGTCCTCGGCCTTCTCTTTCCTGAGCCACCAAGTCCAAACCCAAGCACGTGCCTCCAGGCAGGCCCATACACGAATGGCTGGGTTCTGCCTGTTCTAAAGAGTTCTTCCATTAGGGATTCTCAGCTGCTAAGAAGGGGAAAGGGGAGGCCATGTTCTTCTCCTTAGGCTGCAATTCTTAGGCACAGGCAGCCAACCTGAAGAGCACTGTGTTGCCTAACATGTGGAGATGAGAGTAAGGGGGAGGAAGAGGAATGCTGATTTCTCATATCCTCCATTCCCCCCTCCCATTTGGTCTTGCCCTTATGTCATGACTCCCTGTCTCCACCAAGGCAGGAAACACTCTGTTCTGGAGAAGGAGGAAACCACCTCCTTTGGCAGGTAAACAGGCCTTTGTTCCTGCTTCCTCCTATCCCAGAAAAGGGGGAATTCCCAAGGACTGAAGTTGTCCTCCTGTGCTTGACGTTTGTTTCTTCACTAGACAAACAATGATTTTTTCCCCCCCAAACAACTATTTAACTTTAATCAACTCCAAGCAAGACTGCCCAGCTTCTTAGAGAAACTGCAGAGATCTACTACATGGATTTCTTTTTTTGTTTGTTTGTTTTTGGGTCTCTTGCTACATTCTCTTTCTCATTCTTGGGAGAAACCTCTCAGCACTTTCCACAGGGCCTAGCTTCAGGGAGTCCTTTCCTTCCTTCTTCTCTCCCCCATTCACAAAAACCCTGCAAGGTGGGCTTGGATGAGAAAGAGGCTGGCCAAAGGTCACTGAGATCTGTGTCTGTGGTGGGGTTTGGACCCAGGCGCTCCCAAGTCCTAACCAAACATTCTAGTCCTGTAAGCTAGTGTTTCTTGTAATTTTTTTTCAGGGAGTGTTCAGAGCCGTACGGTGGCTGTGTGGGGGCAGCTCTGGAGTGCTCATTGATGATGTCCCTCAGTGATGAGGGCCAAGAGGGTAGCTGCATGGGGCATCAATTCCAGCTGCACAGGGGAGGCTACCTATAGCCACAGCACTGCTCCAGCTCACATTCTCCCAGGGTGGAGCCCTCAGAAAGCTTCCCAGAACACAGTTTGAAAGCTGCTGACTTCAAGGAATAGCGGGAAGGGGAGCTGCTGTCCACCCCTGTGGTGTCTCCAGTGCAGGCACCACCCAGCATAGGTGTCATCTCCCCTGTGCTGTGCAACAGCCCCTTGTACTCAGTGGAAGCAATGTATGGCACCCAAAGTGGTTCAGCAGTGATTCTCGCAATGCCGAATCACTTTCTGGGTGGCCATTTTTGGCCATTTGGAGCCTCGGGGGAATGGGATAGCCCATCAGCCACCCAAACACAGCAGAGACTTCTGCTTGGCAGGGGCTCCAGTGGCATACCCATCACCCTCCTAGGGCATGTCACCCAGGGCAGAATGCCCACCCCACTCCCTGCTTATAATGCTACTGGTTTACCCCTGCCTTGTGAATTTCAGTCTAGATTTTCTCTTTTTTCTCTTGCAGAACGTCACTTTCAGAGGCTGAGCCGGCTTCTCCAGGCCACCACATTCCTTGATTTCATGTGGCAAAATATGAAGCTGGGTGATGTATCCAGATTGAATGAGGCCATGGATGTTCAGTCAGATCTGGATGTGAGTGATGGTCAGGGTTGAAGAGCCTAAATCCCTCATCTGCCCACAACCTACTTCAGCTGATTTGCTGCGCATAAAGATGGATCTACTCTCTATCAGCGGTGTTTTTCTAAATATTTATACAATAAACATGTTTAATTTTTCAAAGGCACAAGTTTATCTGTTGGATGTGTGTGTTGTGAATGCAGAATTATCATGATAGAGTAGACCCACAGAATCACAGAGTTGGAAGGGATAAATGGTTTACTATCTGCAGATTTGCTGTCTGCTGGGGTTTGCAGGAACTTAATCCCAGCGGATAATGAGAACTGACTGAATGAGCCCACAGGAGATCCATTCCAGGATAGATGCCTAATTTCGCGGATAATTAAATCCACAGTAGAATGCCTCAGAATACCTCCCATATGTGACAAACTGGAAGACACTTCTGGCCACGTCCAGGAGGTACTCTGAAGCCTGCCAACTGCAGGATCAGCATCCGTGGATACTGAAATTTGCATAGCAGGCAGATAAAGAGGATCCACTGTATATAAATACATCTGAATAAATGAATCTCAAATTCATAGCCCCCATTCCAGGGATCCAATCACATGCAGCAGTTCTTACAAAAAGCTTTGTCAACTTTGGACAACTTTATTTCACTACTTTACACAATATATTGAAATATATTAATGTCTATATTTAATTTGCATGCATGTACAGTCATAACACTAATACACTGCTTATTAAGAAAACTGAGCGTCCTTGGTAATGGTGGGGATTTTGTTAAATGTGATGGGTTTATATTTTGCAGAACAATAACTAAGGCTGCAATCCTAAACACACTTACATGGGTGTAAGTCCCACTGAACTGAACTTCTGAGTAGGATTGTGTTCTAAGTTACAAGAAACACTAGCTTACAGGACTAGAATGTTTGGTTAGGACTTGGGAACAATCTAGGATTGTGTTCTAAAAATGACTGACACATGGTTTATGCAGCCCTTTAGCTGACTAGCATGGTGGAGTGTTTGTGGGTTGCTGTTTGTCCAGAGAATTTGCAAATTGACAAGGGTTTGATTATGAGTAGAAGTGGGAAAAAACAGTGATAACAAAAACGTAACACTTGCTTTCCGCACTTCTGACTTTGGAAAACACCAAAATCCACAAAAAAGTAAAACCATTTTCTCCTACCTCTAATTATGACTGATTCTAGCCTACTCCTGTTCATCGGCCTGATCAAGTTATATAAAAATTGCTCAACATTAGAACCTTCCCCTGCACACTAGTTGAGGCTTTTTCTCCCACTTCTACATTGAAATATATTAAACATAATTGAAAGATGCAGCTCATCTCATCCCAAATTGCAGGAATAGGAAAATACTTTTAAAACAAAGGTGTATATAACCATTGAAAAATCTTTAAAAACTCAAATAAATATGAAGGGTATCTTACGGTGTTAGTGTCTGCATGTTAACCTAGAAGTTTTACTGTGTTCATTAGGACTTCTAGGTAAATGAACATAGGAGAATAGCCTGGACATAACATGAGCTACATGCTGTAGATAGTCTTTGTGAAAGATGGCCTTTAATGTATGCCCCGGGCACATTTCTCAGTTGGCCCCTGTTGAGCCTAAGCTAAGTTTCAAAGGCAGCATCTGAGAGCTCTCCCTGTAGGAGGAGTCTTTGAGTACCACTCCCCCTTGACTACACCCCTGGTCCTAAACATGAGCAAATCACAGGATATGATTTCCACCCATGCAAAGTGCAGGTGATGAAGTTGTCCTGTTTGCTCTGTGATGCCATTTAAGGCCAGTTGCATGAGTACGCCGGGGGGTCGGATTTGGGCCAAGCCCCCTGCACTGTCCTCTTGGTTATGGTGGTGCATCTCTGGAGGATCTCCTGGGTTGAGGGTCTTGGCGGCACTCTGGGGCCACCGAGCATGGGCTCAGCCCCCAAGGAACAAAGTGGCTTCGCTGGGCAGCCAAAAGGCTTCTCCTCAAACCCAGAGTTGCTCCACAGCTTGCTCGCCAGGGATACCAAGGGGCTGTCTGGACTCCCAGGGGTGTGTTGGAGGCTACCTATGGGGAAATTCCCCACCCTCTTGATCTCGGGTTTCTGGGACTGATAGAATAATCCCTCTTCGCTTAAGTTTCCTGAGCTGTCAGATGAGCTGTCTGTCTCGGTGATCAGATCAGAGCTGGTGATGCCCAAATCCCTGCTCAAGGACTGGGACCGGACTTGTCTCAAGGGAGAGTCTTGTCCTTCCCAGGTATGGTCTGGGGAATGAGCATGAGATACATCTCCATCAGAGCTCTTCTTGCTTGTAGGGCTGATTGCTCTGGAGAGATTTGGGGTGGAGACACACAGGCTGCCATGAGTGAGAGTCAGGAATCTGCTGTGTGGGTTTCGGTATGGCTGGAGGAACATGGAAGGGACGTAGCCAGCTGTCCTGTTGTACCTGGAAAATGCAAAATGCAATGGCACACTACTTAGTGACAAAAGTAGCACCATTGTGGCAAAAGGCGGTACAAGACATTTGTGTCACTGCTGCCTATCTGGGCTCACATGCATTCCAGTAATTGCCCAGGAGATGAAATGCCACTACCTGTTCAGTCTAAAGCAGGGGTGCTCAATAGGTGGATCGCGATCTACCGGTAGATCGCGAGGCAAAATGAGTAGATCGCGGAGCCCTGTCTCTCCAAACTGTTAATATGTCAGTTTCGTCTAGTGACTAGACGAAACTGACATATTTAGCTGACACTAAACTGACACTGAAACTGACACTTTAGCTGCTCTTCAGGCATGCAGCAACAAAACTGAGGAAACTGACTAGACTCTAGTCAGTTTCATCAGTTTCATGGTGCTGCATGCTGGAAGAGCAGGAGCTAAAGTGGGCGGCGGCGGGAGGGGGAGCTGGGCTGCACTGGACTGAGGCGCTTCCTGGGACTCCGTAGCGGAAGGGGGGAGGGGCGGGAGTTTGAGATGGAGTCGCTCTGATGGCGGTATCTGTCAGACGCTTCCTTCCCCCCTGGTAGATCTCCGGGCCTTGCTGGGTTTCAAAGTAGCTCTCAAGCCAAAAAGGTGTGAGCACCCCTGGTCTAAAGTTTTGCAGAACCAAGAACTGGTGCTCTTCTTTTGCTACAAGTCTCACAGTCATGTGCAGAACTATGTGCTAAGAAGGGCTGATTTTTTTCAAAGGGTAGAGTATATGCCGTGAAGCATGTCTTAGGTGAGAGGGTCAGCTCACTTGGGGGGGGTCAGGGGTCACGTCAACCTTTCAAAGCCTGTGCAGGAGAGGGCTTGGATCCAATCCAATCATGGTCCTTGCCTTATCAAAACTGAGTTCTTGCTATAATCCTGCACAGTCTCTTCTTGTTGTCTTGCCCCACAGCTCCTAAGGCCAGCCTAACCCAAGGTCCTACCTCAAAGGGTTGTCACAAAGGGACAAGAGTCAGGGGGAGATGGGGCAGGGGCTGGGCAGCAGCAATGGGCAGGCGTGAGCTGAGTGGACCTCTGGGAGCCTTTATCTGCCTCTTCACTGCCACTGCTCCTCTGCCTTCCTTGTTGGATTGAAAGGAGGGGAAACAGGAGATTTTTCAGGGCTCTAACACCCCATTATCCTCTGCTTCACATTTCCCTCTTCCATTTTGAATCCAGAAAGCAGGAGGAACAGCTGAGGAGGCTTCCAGTTGAGCAAACACCTGAGGCCACAACCTCAGCTGACCTCCTGGACAGGCTGGTCCTGTGCTGCTGTGTCTGTGGTTCATCTTTCTTTGTTAGCTGTGTTGGTGTTTTGAAAGTTAAAAGCAAAATGATGTGACTGTTTTATGCCAAATCATTTTTTGCAAGAATTCCAGCAGACAGGCTCCTGGAAACGGGTCCATCAGTGGTGGCGGAACTGAGATGGCATCAGGCGGCACTGCTGCAGCCAGAACCCGGTTTGCATCAGCAAGGTGGCTGCATTACGGGCCTTCAGTCCACAGCCTGAGATTCCTGCCCGTCCTTACCTAACAAGCCACCAGCCATTGTCAGATTTCTCCAGAGCTTCCACCACCACTCCAGTGTTCACTGAAAGCTCATCCACCTTCTTCGCCTTGTAGGTCCGTGTGACATAATACAGCAGGCCTGGAAGAGGAGAAGAGGGCTGCAGCTACATCCTGGCTTGTGGCTTGTTCCCTTGACAGCTCATTCATCCCAGGGAGGACAGATTCAGAACCATGGCTCTTCAGAGTCCTTCCACCACCACCACAACCACCTAAGATCCTTTCAACTAGCCACAGGAGCCCCATCAGTCCACTTTCGGCATGCTGGTCCATTAGGAACACTGGGCCAGATGCGCAATGGACTGGATCAAGCAGGCTCAGAATATCAGCAAGTGGCAGAGCTGCTCTGAAGTCCTGCCTGAGTGTTACCTTCTTCACTGTTTTCCCTGCTGTTGGCTGCCTCCACCGGCTCTTCCAAGTATGGGGCTGGGAACCAGGCAATTTGCTTCGTGTCGTTCTCCACCAGCCACCAGCCTGCAGGGAAAAGGAGCACGGAAGGGCAACAAGGAAGTCAGCTGGTTGCCCTCTGTCCTTCTTCTGACTCCTCCAACAGTGTCTTTTCTAAAAAGGGCACAAGGCTGGTGGAGGGATGGGCCAGCTCCATCCCTGATGAGTGAGAGCATTTTGTACATGCCCAGAGGCAGTTGGTTATTGCTCCAAGCAATCAAAGCCTGTTCAAAGGGTGTTCAGGAAGTCACCGCTTGGGAGAGAAATTATTCTGCTTACACCCCCTACCTTTCAGCACCAGCATTGCACAGCTGGGGGATGGGTGTTGGGGGGGGGGGAAGGTGGATAATCCTAAATGAAATGCAGCACATTAGTGTGCTAGATATGCAAGCGATCAAAGCACACACATATAATCTTCCAGTGATCCTTACAACAACCATGTAAGGTAGACCGCTGTCACTATCTTCCTATTGCAACTGCAGTCAGGGGGAGGATGGAGAGAACAATGGTTTTGGTTCAAATTTTTGGTTCAGTGAGGCTGGTCTGTCCGTGAGGCTGACTGAGGCATTGCTTCAGGACCACCTCATCTGCTCCTTCCCCCCCCCACCTCCAGCATTCTATCAGAAGCAGCCCCTCAAGGAGCCGTACCTGTCCTGTCTTTCACGAGCACCTCGAGTGTTTCCTCCTTGCTGGCTTTGAAGAGCTTGTTCTTCGTGTCTTGGGTCTCAAAGTTCTCAACGCATCGGTAACTCTGAGAGATAACCGGCTGCGTGATGACTGGGCTGGATGGCACGACTGCCTCTGCCTTCTGATCTCCGATGGCAGAAGGCAAAATTATGACACTGCAGCAAGGTAAGAAAAATAAATCAGGGGCTGGTTCTGCATCTCATTTTGAGCCAGCTTTTCCTACACAAAGTCATGACAGCCACTGACAAATTAAATATCGCAAAATACAATCAAACAACACAGAATGAAGGCCAACAAATGTGTTACTTTCGCAATCACAATTGCCTGTATTGCTTTATTGTGAATGCAAAAGTAACACAGACCAGTAAGACAAACACATTTTGCAATAGTGGTTATTCCAACGTAGACCAAAGGGGGCCTATCCCCACAGCACTTTGTGACTTTTGGCAATTTGTATGCATTCATCACATTAATGTGCCCATTTCCACCATGGAAGAAAGTTTCTCTGAGTCAGTCCCCAATCTGCAGTGGACCAGGGGTGGGCCAGGACTGCCCTCTCTGCGAGGCTAACTGAGACACTTGTCTCAGGTTTCAGATTGTGGGCAAGTGCCTATGCAGTCCTCTGACACTCTAGCCCACCATTCTCTTCTTCCTCTGAGACACTCTAG
The DNA here is from genome assembly GCF_035046505.1 of Tiliqua scincoides. Lineage (NCBI taxonomy): Eukaryota > Metazoa > Chordata > Lepidosauria > Squamata > Scincidae > Tiliqua > Tiliqua scincoides. Next base: position 2,107,904 of record NC_089833.1, on the reverse strand, counting down.
CCCACCACTCTCCTCTTCCTCTGCCATTCCAGTTCGCCACTCTCCTCTCCCCCATACTTCATCTTCCACACTCCTCTTCCTGTTTAAACCTAGGGAGGTAGTGGTTGGTGTAGCACTGAACCAAACGGGAGATGGGCAGATAGACAGATGCTGCTCCAGGCACTGGGAGACACTGAATCTTGTTTTCTACGCCAGGATCCCTCAGCTGGAGCCAGGTGCAACACAGTGAGTGGGTGGGGGAGCCAGATGCAAAATAGCTAGTGCACCCTGGTGCACATGTTCCCCAGCCCTCTCATAACCAACTTTCATATATGTTAGTACCTGTCATCAGGGAACGAAGGGTCCAGATCTCGGCTCTGTGCCTCAAAGAAGCTGATCACGTCTTCCCCCTGGGAGATTTTGGCCCCCGCCTTCAGCAGTTCCTGGCAATAGGTCTCCAACAGTTTCAGCCCCTCCATACATCGGCTCAGATTCTGGGTCTTCCGCAGCTTCAGATTTGCATCTTTGAAAGAGGTAAAAAAAGAAAAAAGCCTTCAAGGACTGGCTCCTCCCAGCCTTCTGCTGCCTTGTTACCCTTGACCAGGGGTGCCCAAACCCCAGCCCTGGGGCCACTTGCAGCCCTCGAAGCCTCTCAATGCGGCCCTCAGGGAGCCCACAGTCTCCAATGAGACTCCGGCCCTCTGGAGATTTGTTGGAGCCCACACTGGCCTGATGCAACTGCTCTCAGCATAAGGGCGACTGTTTGACCACTCGTGTGAGCTGTGAGATGAGGGCTCCCTCCACTGCTTGTTGCTTCACATCTGTTATGCAGTAGCAGCAACAAAGGAAAGGCCCAGCCTTGTTTTGTGCAAGGACTTTTATAGCCTTGAGCTATTGCAAGACCTTTATTCATTCATAGAAGTTCATCTTTAATATATTCATTTATGTAAACTTATGTAAATTCATTCAAATTTTAAATGTAAATTAATTCTTTTTTTCCCCAGCCCCCGACACAGTGTCAGAGAGATGATGTGTCCCTCCTGCCAAAAACTTTGGACACCCCTGCCCTTGACCATACTCCCTCTGTTTGTCCCCCCCTGCTGTTTAACCTAAATAGTACTTTATGCAGTGTGTAACGCCTTGCCACATGATGTGATGATGGCACCTGAAGGTCTAAGATGCCTTTAAAAGGAGACTGGACAGATTTCCGGAGGAAAAGTCTATCACACGTGAGAAGCAATGATGGGCATGGGCAACCTCCTGGTTTTAGGCTCCCTCAGAATGCCAGATGTAAGGGAGTGGCAACAGGATGCAGATGTGCTCCCTGAGGCATCTCGTAGGAAGATGCAAAAAGCAAAACTAGACGGGCCTTTGGCCTGATCCAGCAGGGCTATTCTGATGTTCTTTTGTTCTTAACCTGCTGTTGGAAGTTCCTTGGGGCAGAAGCCTCTCCACTTGCTTCTGTTACCCTGTAAAGCTCCATGAGTTCATTGGTTGGAGTGACAGGGAGTGGCAAACCTTAGATGCGTTTGTACCTCGCAACTTTGGGATGGTCCGGTCAGACTTCTTCAAGAGGCCGCTCTGAATGGGGAATTTGCTCTTCAGTTCTTTCTAAACCAGGGGCAAAGCAAGAAAGAAACTCATCAGATCCCTCCCTTCTCAACCAGAAAAAGAAAGGCATGCAACTTATCATTATTTATTTATTTATTTATTTATATCCCACCTTTCTATCCCAGTAAAGGACACTCAAGGCGGTTCACAAATAAAACCATATTAAAAACATAAAATATATAAATATATATAAAAATAAGACATTTAAAAACAATAAAACACAATAAAACTTGGATCTTTAAATTAAAATATGTTTAAAAAATCATCATCATTATCAACATCATTATTATTATTGCACATTGCATGTTTAGTTCAAAAGCAACTTACATGGAGTTTCTTAAACTCTTCAAATGTCCTGTAGATGAGAACAGTGATGAGGTCTGACCAGGATACAGAAAGCATATAGGCCTGGAAAAAGTGAAACAGAATGCATGTTTAATATAGGAGTTTATTGCTTCTTATTATTTGGGTTGCTTGACTTTTGAGATTGGCACATTTTGCTCCACATGGTTTGAGACCAACTGCTCCCAGCTGGTCCCCATGCCGAAGGGGGCTCCAGGATAGTGTTAAAATAAAATAAAAAATGAAATTAATATTTTTACTAAGTCATTTCACAATCACTAAAACAAGTGGTTTTGCAACTGTTTATTTTTCAAAGGTCACCCACACATTTTGTTGGTTTACTTGTAGGCTGACCTGATCAGCAGTAGTAGTAGTAACTTTATTGTCACTGTGCTACAGCACAAGGAAATTTATGCACCTTTGAGATACAAGCATAAATATATACTACAATTCCAACAATCACACTCTACACACTCACCCATATCTATACGACATGCACCATAAAATAAAAACAGTATAACAGACCATAATGCCCAGGAGCAGGGTAACAACTATATCGCCTTATTCAATGTAATTATGGCTGTAGGATAGAAACTGTTCAGGAATCATGTGGTGCTGCTCTAATAGTTCTGTATCGTCTGCCTGAAGGCAATAGTTCAAAGAACTTATGAGCCGGATGGAAGGGGTCTCTCAGAATACTATGTGACTTCTGCAGACAGCGAGATGTCCTGCAGAGCTGGTAGATGAAGGCTGATGATGTGCTGCGCGATCTTAATAATTCTCTGCAGAGCTTTTTTGTCCCCTGCAGAGCAATTTTCGTACCACACCAAGATATCATAAGTTAGGACACTCTCAATGGTGCAGCGATAGTAAGATAACAGATTGCAATTTTGTATTAAAATGCCTTTAGATCCATTTGGTCCATTACCTCACCTGCACTTTTGAAGTACACATTTTGATTCCCTTTCATTCTACCATAAAGGAAAGAAGCCGCAAGGTAAGTGAAATGACTGAGCCCTGAGCTTTTCAAGGAATTCCTGGCAGAAACTTCCCCACAGTCTCTGGGTTGGCGGAGTCAATTTCTGGTATCCCAAAATGAGGGCATCTCAGGTGGAGTGTCTTAAGCATAAGCAGAATGGCACAGCAGCTTTTGAAGATTTTTTTAAAGGGACTTAAGGTCAAAGTATCTCAGAGCATGTGCAGAGAGTCCTCAATGATCTTTTGCTAATTGAAAAATGCCCCTTACAGGAAGGAAGGAAATCATGATGAGAGCAAGGATGAACGTGACACTTTCCACAGCTAAATTGAGGAGGTTTGCAATGGTCGTGCCACAGCAGAAAGTGATGACAAGTTTTATAGGTTTGAGATTCAAGCCATAGGCATTGTTTTTGAGATAGGGTGGGGCGACACCCACATGCATCATTTGAGCAGTCTGGGGTTACACCGCTGAAATTTTGTTCCTAGTCTTACATTCAATGTTGCTAAATTGGTTTTTATTTTGACTTTAATTAGCAGTGTGGATTTGGTATCTCAAGAAGTTAAAAAAATCAATGAAAAAGGAGTGTTAACTTTACATGCTCTGCCAGCAAACAGGGAAGGTGAAATTGCTTGGAGCTGGTCAAATTCTGACCAAGTTGCCAATTCTGACTTTAGGGGAGATGCTGTTGGACAGTGGTGATTACACGAACTTCAGGTTTACACTGACACACACTAACCAGAGACTATCCCATGCAAATCAGTGTCTTTTCACTTACAGCGTCATACTTTCTCACACCAGAGATGACGCTAACTTGGCTACCTGCAGACATGAAGTGTATTTCAAATGAATTCCAAAGCACTATCATTGAAAGTTAATTCAATCAGGGCTGGCTTCAATTGCTCCCAGTGGGGTCCCATGCCTCGGGGGCCCCTGCGCTGGGGTCATCTACTCTAGCAATGTCAAATGCACGCACTGCAACACACACCCAAATGATTAATATTAGCTGATTTTTAGAAATCCAAAAAAGATAGTTTGTTCCCAACAGTGCTGTTCATTTACATTTTGAATTCTTTTTCTAAACAAAAAATAAAATCAATTATTTTACTAAATCATGTCACAGTCACTAAATGGTAATTAACCTTAAATTAAAAATTCAAAGTTCGTTAACCTTAATTTTATATTTGGTTATCTTTGGTTGCAACCTGTTTTGTGGCAGTCGATTCTCAGTCCAAAAGAGAACAAATGGTGCTGTAAGAGTTACCGTCCACCGTTCCAAACCTCCCTCACTCCAGCTTGGACTGACCTTCTGTTTCCTATGCTTCAGCAGCCCCACAGCTCTCACGTCCACTGGGAACCTGTCGCTGCACATCTTCCCCAGCCAGTGAATGCTCACCTCCAGGTGCTCACAGGTGCATTGCCAGGCCTCTTTGAAGGACTGGCCTCCTGCAGGCTTGGTATTTAGGAGCAGGAAGGAGGAGCCAGGGCAGCCAGCCCTGTGTCTTGTATTCAGCTTGGCTTCCTCCTCCACCCAGAAATTCCAGGGTCTGGCAATCTGTAGTTCTGTACTGCAAAAACAGATGCTGCCATTCTCAACAGTGCACTGCTATAGGACTCACTGTATCTGGACCAGAGCATCGTTGGGAACCCTGCCTTGTCATTGGCAGTGGGAGCGATGGGAAAAGCTTTCACCAAGGGCCATTTCGCACCATCCTCTGCAACAGGCCTTGGTAGCCGCTTATGGCATGAAGCCAGACTCCTTTACATGCAAATACTGAAACCATACCCCTGGGGGCTGGGGATAAGAATAGGCCCTCAGTTTGGCTGTACTTGTCGTAAGAGGCGACTAAACAGCCACCGGGTAGATGGGACTCGTCAGCCTGGGAAGGCAGCTCATCTGAGAGAAGGAAAACTCTGATCCCAAACCTCCACTGCCTTGTGGCTACATCCAGTTATGGAAAAGGCTTCAGGAGTCAACCTCGAGGCAAAATCCGGAGCCGGAGTCCCTGAGGCAGTTCATGGCTGAACACAGTCACGTTCTGGCAACTCCTGCGACGCCGCTGGAACCAAGCGTATTGGCCTCTGCCTTTCCATTGGACCATTTCAGCGACGTGGAGAGGGGGGATTTGCTGCATGCTGCCTATCCTCCATACCTACTTTACCCAGGCTTTGCGCTCTGGAGAGGACACTGTTCCAGAACCACCATTCAGAGCGTGACACCATAGTCTTTAGAGACTGAAGGATGCCAACAACTGAAACCAAAATCATTGTACAAAGGAATAAATATTTGCAGAGCTCATGTGCATGGATACGTGTTTCCCTGGAACGGTCTTGACGGTCAGCTTCCAACCAAAGTTTACAATTGTGACACACAAGGAAACAGTGACTTTTTGTGTGTGTGGCACAAGGAAGTGACCTTCGTAAGGCAAAGTGGGAAGAATTCTTGGCTGGGCAAGAGTGAGTCAGAGGCTGAGCAGGGGTGGACCACTCCAAAGTCCTTCAAGGAGAAGATGCCTTGTTTGTTCCCCCAAAGCATTGTTGCTATTTATAGCCACACAGCTTGCTTTGAACATAAGAACATCAGATCAGTCCCAGGATCCCATCTAGTCCAGCTTCCTAGATCTCATAGTGGCCCACCAGATGCCTCAGGGAGCACCCAAGACAACGAGAGACCTGCATCTTTTTCCCACTCCCTTGCATCTGGCATTCTGAGGTAGCCTCCTTCTAAAACCAGGAGGTTACACATACCCAACTTGTAGCCTCTGATGGACTTTGCTTCCAAAAATCTGTCCAATCACCTTTTCAAGGCATCTAGGCCAGACGCCATCGCCAAATCTTGATCCAGGGTGTTCCATGGCTGCCTTGCTCTACCTTAGCTTGCCATGCTGCTTCTGGGAAGCTAACTGCATTAGATGCCCTGACCCCTGTTTCTACCTCTGGTTTCTTGGGTATCTGTCTCCTTGCTCCAGAACCTGATACAGTGGATCCTCAGTATCAGTAGGCAATTGGTTCCACGACCCCCACCACAAATACTAAAATCCATAGGTGCTGAAATTCTTGGAGGGGGGTAGGGTTGCAATGCTGCAATAACTTACCTGGAGGCCACACTGGGCCCTCCAAATGTCACACTGACCTTCCATCCTCCTCAGAAGACCTCCTGGACGCAACCTTAAGGCACTTAAGGTGGCTTTAAGCCACCTTAAGTCACTTAAGATGGCCACATGGCTTCCCCATGCCTCAGAACACTTCCCAGATGCAATCGGAAGTCACTGACACAGACCGTGACTTCTGGTCATACCTGGGAGGCCTTCTGAGGTGCAGGCTTGGCATCCATGGGTACTCAAATGCATGAATGCCAAGTCGGCCAATAAGGAGGGCCCACTGACCCTGCTGAGGTGTGAAAGGAGCAATGTAATTTTGCACATGGCTGCAATGCCAGTGGCAAATCACAGTTGCCTGGAAGTGTCCTTGGAGCACCAGGCAACAGGTGATTTGCCACTGGGACTGCAGCCATGTGCAAAATTACAATGCTCCTTTCACACCTCAGCAGGGTCAGTGGGCCCTCCTTATTGGCAGGCTTGGCATTTGCACATTTGAGTACCCACCGGTGAATCTCCAGGCTGAGATGCTTGACAAAAGACTCCAGTAGCAGCAGTATCCAAGGTCTGCAGCCCTGTAAATCCGAGATGACACAATATTTGCACTACTCCAAGACATGAATGTCCATGCTACAATTTCCTTGTATGTCAACACAGATATAGTTTTTTTTCTTCTGATATCAAATAACTCCTGATCTTATTTCCTTGTAAAAACGCTGCTTTGATTCACGTTTCAAAATCATCATTTCCTAGTAGCCACCTTACCTCTCATTTGCTGGAGGCCTCATAATGCATGGGGACATGATACAAATCAATAATAATATTTTATCATCACCTGATTCATGCCATACAATTGGCCCTTGGTATCCACAGAGGATCCATTGCGGACCCCCTGCAGATAATTAAATCCACAGGGGGGCATCAGAGGACCTCCACATACGTCTCAGACAGGAACATACAGGGTGGGGAGGAAGGTGAGGCAGAGTCTCCCCACAGGAGTCCTTTGAAAAGTGAGGCTGTGTGTGAGGTTCTCAAGTGCACTCAACCTACACACTCTCCCAACACCCAATTTTAGCGGATATCCTCTGGTTCTGGTGTCGTGTGTGAGGGAAAAGAGCATCTCTCTATCCACTCTGTTCATCCCCTGCATGATTTTGTATGTCTCAATCATGTTCCCCCTCAGGCCTCTCTTTCTTAGACTGAAGAGCCCCAAACACTGCAGCCTTTCCTCGCAAGGGAGGTGCCCCAGCCCAGTCATCATTTTGGTCTTCACTGGTCTTCCAGTGCCATCAATTTTTAAAAGTGCAGCAAAAAACTGCACTCATTCCTCATTTCAGGCCTCAGCTTTGAAGTACGCAGAGTCCAAGTATTCTGCGTACTTCTGAGCACACCTAGAGTTCTTTTTCCTCACCACTCATGTGGCACCGGGGCATTTTGCACAGAGGCTGCCTTTCCAGCCAGAGGGAATGTCTTTTGTGGAAAGGCAAACCGCCACACCTGTTCATTTCAAAATAAAACACCACTCAAATTGCTCAAAGGGACAAATTAATTGCCTCGATGGCAGACAGCAGAATCCAGGGTTTGGCAGGGACTAGCCCAACGGCATCATTTTTTACAGGCAGTTGGTCAAAGGCTGCTGAGCTTTTGAGTGTAACCCTGTAATTTAGCCATCCAACGTCGACTGGATTCCCTTTGAGGTTCCACAAGATGTTCAAGGCCTTTGCCGACAATGCTGCTACTTCTTTTGCAGTGTTTATATCTGCAAAGATTATATGAGCCGTTCTGCCTAAGTGGAGCTCCCACACTCAGCGGCAACTGGGCTGGGGACAACAACAAGGGCTTCAGACCCTGCCTGTGGGCTCCCTGGATACTTTTGGTCAGGCACTGTTAGATACAGGATGTGGGACTAAATGAACTCTAGTCTGATTTGACAGGGTCCTTGGAATTTGGTCAGCCCTTCCATGAGGCATGACAGAGTTGCAACAATAATTCTCAGGAATTTATGTAAAAAGTATAAACTACCTTCAAGTAACAACTGATGGAGTAACAAAATTGAAAAAACTGTAGAGAACGAAGAAGTCAAAGTGCTCTGGGATTTTAGAATACAAACCAACAAACATCTGCCACACAGACATAACCATAATTGATAAGAAGGATAAGAGAGTCTGGATAATATACATTGCAGTATCTGGTGACAGTAGAGTAGAAAATAAAGAACTGGAGAAAATCACCATAGAAAGACCTTCAAATTGGCACAAGAAAGCAAGAATCCCAATAGTCATAGGGGCCTTGGGTGCTGTCCTGAAACAGCTGGAAAAGTGCTTGGATACCCTTGGGATGAGCACAGGCACCATCAGTCAATTACAAAAGGCCGTCTTACTAGGAACAGCACATACACTCCGGCGATATTTGTAACGCAACATCATGAAGACAAAAAATAGCTACCTACCCTAGGTCCTCGATAGGACTCGATAGGTGGATACAAACAAAATCCAGTCAAAAACAACATGACTGTGAGAAAATATAACAACAACATCAACAATAGATTGATAATTATCAATCTATAATTATAATTGATAATTATCAATAGATTGATAATTATCAAACAATAGATTGATATATATATAATTATATATCATTATATTTTTTATAATGATAATGATAATGATAATGATTAATATTTATTGCTTTTCAACAAAATGCAGCATATGGGAAACATGTAAACGTTTTCTGGAAGCAGAAAGTTTCCAAATGGCCATACAAGAGAATGCTATAGCTTCCTTACAGTGCAATCCTAGGCATATCTACTCAGAAGTAAGTCCCACTGCATTCAGTGGGGCTTTGCTCCCTGGAAAGCATGTATACAATTGCAGCCTCTGTATTAGAAAACAAGCATTCCGCCGGGCTGAACACACTTAGGACTAGTGCAGAACGTGTTTTGGTCAAATATCTTTATCATGCAATATCAATTCCAAGCGGAACAGGGGCATGTAGCTATGGAACTCGCCAAATGCTACCCCCTAAATCAGAATGATGGGTATTGAATTTGATTCCCTGGGATCCTTACCCCAGATGGAAGCCTACCAGGTTATCAAGAGAAGGCTTTTAGATATTCAGTGGCAGAGTATGCTAAGTGCAGCAAACAAGACTTGTTCACCATTGAATATTCAGTACTCATTTATGGCCAGTCAGCCTGCAAGGTACCTGTATCTCCTTGAATATCCACAGAAACTAAGGGCTTTCTCTTTGGTAAGATGTAATGTTATGCCTTCGGCTATAACAATTGGAAGATATAAGGGAATCTGTTTTAATGACAGGCATTGTGTGTGTAAGCTGAAAGAAGTCGAATCGCTAGCCCACATAATTTTGTATTGCCCACTGAACTCTGAAGCTCATTTGAAATTTTTAGACTCGTTGTTGCATTTAAAGAAAAAGTATGATGGCCATGAGAAAAAGATCCTAAAGTATATCTCATCAGTTAAAGGTTTCTAAGTCTAAGGGCGCAATCCTAACCAACTTTCCAGCACTGACTTAGCTGCAGTGCAGCCCCCAAGGTAAGGCAACAAACATGCCCTTAGCTTGAGGAGGCCCCCTTGACTACCTCCCCACTGCAGGATGCACTGCACACCACATTGGCACAGCTATGTCAGTGCTGGAAAGTGGATTAGGATTGTGCCCTAAGTCTACTCCCTAAATCTTGAATGACTGGAGAGGCCCACCCTGCTTTTTGGCACTCTGTACTAGAGGCAGTGGCACAGATTTGATTTCTTCGAGGGGATTTCCCAACTTGGATTGAGTCAAAGAGAAAGTATGTTGAAAGAGGCCATGCCAAATTAGTTTGAACTTCCTATCTGGCGCAAATTGCAAGTGTCAGCAGCTTTAGGGGAGTAATTTTGATGCCTTGTCCTTGGCCCCAAATCACAAACACCCAACATCACTTGAAAAAGAAAAAGGTATCCACAGTTCAAATCACAGAAGGCCCACTTGACATCTGGTTCAGTAATTCATCTGCTTTGTGCGTATTAAATATTATTGTGCCAAGGGAAAATGTAGGTCTGTGCTCCAAGTGGCTTACAATCAAGTTAGTGACGCACGTGAGACAGCAAGGTGGAGGGGAACTATTTGGAGGGTAAACAGGGGGAGTGCCTGCAATGTTTTCAGTGACAACCGGGAGGGTGTGGGGGGCCACAGAGGGCCTCAAGGAGGAGAGTTTGTGCTGGATCTTGGAATGCAGAGGGAAACAGTGAAGGGTGTTAAGAAGGGTCTTAGCATGACTGATGCAACAAGGCAGGTGTTCTGCTCATCATCCAGAGAAAACAGCCTATTTTATGTAGAAGACTCTCCACCCTTGTGTGTGAAAAACCCTGATCCCTCCCTCCATTTTTGCCTATTTCCCCCCTGTGTTGGACCTTTCTAACACCTGAGAAGCTTTTATGATGCCTGAAGTGGCTGCTGAATCATTATGTCCACAATTGTCCAGCCATGTTGCTGGTTGCTGCATGAGCATCTTCTCCTTCCCCATGTCATTGACAATCAAAGGAACAGGCTTGGAGCCAGCTCATTGAACCATAAGCAGAGCCCCGCTGGGTTATGAGCCCCGCAAAGGCCCATCTGGTCCAACTTCCTGTAGCCCACCAAATGCCTCAGGGAGCACACAAGACAACAAGAGACCTGCACCCTGTGATCACTCCCTTGCATCTGGCATTCTGAAGCAGCCTACATCTAGGCTACCTTGTAACCTATGAAGGACTTTTTCTCTTCAAAAATCTGTCCAATTCCCTTTTAAAGTCCTCTAGGCAAGGCGCCATCCTGATGCAAGGAGTTCCACAGACTAATTACATGCTGCGTAAAGAAATATTTTCTTTTGTCTGTTCTAACTCTCCCAACACTCAATTTTAGTGTATTTGTGAGGGAGAAATTTGTGTGAGAGGGAAAAGAACATCCATCCACTGTATCCATTCTCTGTATAATTTTATACATCTCTTTGGGACTTAGATATACATACAGTGGCTACCTGCTGGTGTTTTGCATCTTTTTAGATTGTGAGCCCTTTTGGGACAGGGAGCCATTTAGTTATTTGATTTTTCTCTGTAAACTGCTTTGTGAACTTTTCGTTGAAAAGAGGTATATAAATACTGTTAATAATAATAATATGTTGTTGGCATCCTTCAGTCTCGGAAGACTATGGTGTCACGCTCTGAATGGTGGTTCACGCTCTGAATGGTGGTAATAATAATAATAATAATAATATAAACCCCCCCCCCCCAAGTAACCAAATCCACAGGTTACAAGAAGAGGAATTACACACAACCCTTTGTGCATTTATCCAGGTCCAATGTCAGGAGCTCCACAGGGCTTGCCCACAGAGTGCGTGTAGGGACCAGAGAGGTGGAACCATGACCTGAATCAGAACAGGAAAGGAAATGCCCAGAGAAGCTACTTAAGGCTTTGTTTTAGTTGCTATTTGCATTTAACCTCCTCCCCTTCTTCCTTTTGCTATTGCTTTTCACCCTTGCATTTTTTAAAAATACCTTTGCAGCCCTGTAATAAACTCCTTGTATTTGTTTTTTTTCACTGCACCGCCTGGTCACATGTTTTTGCCATCATCTTGCATGTTGGTCTGGGAGCTCAGCATTTTTCTAAGCGCCTTGCAAACAAGGGACCCCAGCTGGGAGAGAAGTTTCCCCAAGGCACTGGGCTTCCCGTCCAGGAAGCCACCTGATGTAGGTTGGAAGGGGTCTAATGGGGTGGTGCATTCAGGGTGCCTTTCTCCCTGCATCTGCTGCCGTTTCCAGTGATGTATTCAAGTCCCTTACACCAAGTCTTGAGTCAAGTCTCCACCCTCAAATCTCTGCTCAAATTCTCAAGCTGAGTCTTGAGTTCGAGTTTCAAGTCTCTGAGCCAAATTCAAAGAAAAAAGTGAGGTGGTGGTGGGGTTTGTGTGGGGAAAGTTGTTACTACACACATGATGCAGGCATTTCTGGGTGCCTTCTCCCCACCACCCAGCTGATCATGGTGATCAAAGTGCCACAGGCAGCCTGGAGCAACCAGCAGCAGCATGCCTTGCCCAGGTGATCGTGCTCACTTCCAGATGCCCAAGAGGTCTTGTGGCTATTAGAACAGGACAAAAGGTGATCAGCCAAAAGAATTGCTGCTTGCAATTCTTGGTTTGCAAGCAACCCCGGCTGCTTGCAAACCAAGGCACAAAAAAAAACTTAGGCTAAAGGTTAAGATTGAAAGGAAGTTTACTTACAATCTGATGTAAGCTCATACAGACACTTACATCAAGGTTCTTGCTGTCCCTGGATGTGTGCAGGCATAATAAAAACAACAACTAACACCAGAGATGAGGAAACACACACCTGTGGTTCAGCAAAAAAAAGAAGCTATATATACACAAAGAGGAAATCAGCGAAGGACACACCTTTCACAATGACCATTAGAGGGACCAGATACAATATTACTTCAAAGAGTTAGATGTTCCCTCTGCTGGTGGATACTTCTCAGACCCAAATCCTGACCCACTTTCCAGCACTGGCAAAGCTGTGCCAGTGGGGCATGTGCTGCATCCTGCAGTTTGGGGGCAGTCATGGAGGCCTCCTTAAGGTAAGGGAATATCTGTTTCCTTACCAAGGAGCTATATTGCTCTTATGTAGGTGCTGGAAAGTGGGTTAGGATTGCACCCTCAGTGTTGCTATTCCCTAACAGTGGCACTATTCAAAAGCGCTGAAAAAGTAAGCAAGAACACACACACAGTGACTCAGATGCAAAAATGGCTTAGAGTCCTGAGTTGAGTCCAAATCTTTGATTGATGGGACTTCAGTTCGACTTGGGAGCAAGTTATGGGACCCAAGTTTGCAACACTTGCTGTTTCCCGCTGATGATCTGCTTCCCACTTGCTCGAGCAAGAAACAGATGGTTCCCTACCTTACTGTGCTACCTTACATTTAAATTCCTGCAAATGACACCAGAAGTACCACATCTCTGGCAGCACATGGCAATGCACAAAGAGAACAGTAAGAATTTTGGGTGTTTTGAGTGTGTGTGTGTTTTTTGAGGAATAAAGACAGAGACAGAGTCAGGCCCCACCCCGCCCCAAGATGAACTTTTTTTTTTTGGCTTGTATCCCAACTTTGGGTGGCAGCAGCAAACCTTTCCTAGTGCAGTCCCAGTTTACCTTGTAAAAAGGGTGCAATAGAGATCAGGGAGGTGCTGGTTAACCTCTCAGTGCTCCACCCAGTTTGCCCTCCAGCTACCCTTACCCCTTCTCAAAACAGCCTCATTCCAGGAAGCAAAGAAGCCTCAGCAATTTTCAGGAGGCCTGAAAGAAAAGTTTGTGTTTAATTGAGGGCATCAGCAGGCAGCAGCCAAGACTCCTTCCCATCAGCTGGACTTTTTACAAGACCTGTGGAAATTCCCTTGCTTCCAATAAAAGGAAACAGAACAAGCTTCCTCCTCATTTGCCACTGAAACAGCATCCAGCAAGATGGTAAACAAGAAAAGTTTGGTCAAGAAGAACCCTCATCTTAAGTTCCAGAAAACAAACAAACAAACAAACAAACAAACAAACAAACAAACAAACAAACAAATAATAATACTGGTACCGCCTTTCTGGTCATTGGATTACTCTTTAAAGCCTTTAAAGACTCTGGTCTTTAGTTCAGTTCAGTTTAGTTCAGTAAGACCTTTATTGGCATAAAACTCCTCTGTCTTTATTCAAGGCGGTTCATATAGACAGACTATCTCTAAACCCCCAAGGGGATTTTTACAATCACAGAAAGGTTCTGTCTTTCAAGAACCGCACAACATTTCAGATGGATCTTTCACGGTCTGGTGTCACTTCTGGCCCCCAGTTGCCTCCCACACTGGCTGACAAGCAGCTCCTTCATCTCTCACTTGAAGGGCAGCCAAGAGGCTTCTTCGCTCACACCAAAGAGAAGGTGGAATAACTCCGCTCAGTTTGTCAGCTGCTTCAAGGTCACAGAGCCGCCAGTGGCTTCAAACTGGCGACCTTCAGATGTTATCTTCGGGCTAAAGGAGGCTCTACCCTCTAGACCAGACCTCCTGCCCTCTAGACCAAAACTACTGCCAGTCAGCCAGCGGCATCACTAGGAGGGTGCAGGGGTGGGGGGAAGGACTGCACTGGGTAACACCCTCAGGGAGGTGACACCACAAGGGCCAAAGTTTTGGAAACCTTTTGGAAAATGTGTATTTATGAATAATACACATTCATAAGGTCTGGTCTAGAGGGTAGAGCAGGAGGTCTGGTCTGGCAGGAGGTCTGGTCTAGAGGGTAGAGCCTCCATTTGCCTGAAGATAACATCCACAAGGTCGCCAGTTCGAGGCCACCGGCACTGTGCGACCTTGAAGCAGCTGACAAGCTGAGCCGAGCTATTCCATCTGCTCTGAGCGTGGGAGGATGGAGGCCAGAATGTGAAGCCAGATCAGAGTGAAACATCTGAAATGTTGTGGTTGTTGAAAGATAGAACCTTCTTTCAAATTGTAAAAATCCCTATGGGGATTTAATTAGCCTGCCTATGTAAACCGCCTTGAATAAAGTGCGAACGATGAAGCAGCAGGGCAGACATCTAGAGCAACGATGGCAAAAGCCTTGTGCTGAGTCTGACCACATAGAGGCCAGAGTCCATCTCAGAGCCTATTCTAGGGCAGTGGCGGCAGCTAAAAGATCATACTTTTCTGCCGCCGTCACGTCCACGGAGAACCGTCCTGCTCCATCCCCCCTACCAATGGGGAGGAGCACACAAAGGCTCACTGTGACAAGTTCGCTAAGCACTTCGCAGACATAGTCAATCAGATCCGGCATGACTTGGACGCCACATTAGCAGTTCCTAGTGATGTCCCTGGGGCATCTGTCCATCCTATCTTGTGGGATTCTTTCCAGCTTGTAGAACCTGAGGCTGTGGACAGGATTCTCTGGAGTGTGAGACCATCTTTTTGCCCCCTCGATCCTTATCCAGTATGGCTAATTAGATCCACCCTGGGGGGGGACTGGCCAAGTGGACAGGGAGGGTGGTAAATAGTACTGCCACTGACCTTGAAGCAGGTAGTGGTTCGCCCCCTCCTAAAGAAACCCTCCCTGGATCCTACTAACTTGAACAAATTCTGGCCAGCCTCTAATATTCTAAGGCAAGATGATCGAGCGGGTGGTGGCGTCCCAACTCCAGAGGGTCTTGGATGAAGCTGATTATCTAGATCAGGGGTGCTCAAACCCCGGCCCGGGGGCCACTCGCGGCCCTCAGGGACTCACAATCTGGCCCGCAGGGAGCCCCCAGTCTCCAATGAGCATCTGGCCCTCCGGAGACTTGCTGGAGCCCTTGCTGGCCTGACACAACTGCTCTCAGTGTGAAGATGGCTGTTTGACCTCTCACATGAGCTGTGGGACAAGGGTTCCCTCCACTGCTTGCTGTTTCACATCTGTGATGCAGCAGTGGCAGTGAAGGAAAGGCTAGCCTTGCTTTGTGCAAGTATTTTTATAGGCCTTGAGCTATTGCAAGACCTTCATTCATTTATACAAGTTCCATCTCTAATATATTCATTTATGTAAATTTATTCAAATTGGAAATGTAAATTAATTCGGCCCCCAACACAGTGTCAGAGAGATGATGTGGCCCTCCTGCCAAAAAGTTTGGACACCCCTGATCTAGATCCTTTTCAGTCTGGCTTCAGGCCGGGGTTTGGAACAGAAACTGCCTTGGTTGCCTTGGTGGATGATCTACGCCGGGGAATGGACAGGGCAGTGCGTTCCTGTTAGTCCTGCTGGACCTCTCAGTGACCTTCGACACCATCGACCATGGTGCCCTTCTGGATTGGTTGGCTGAGTTGGGGCTTGGAGGCACTGTCCTGCAGTGGTTCCACTCCTTCCTGGCTGACAGATCCCAGAAGGTGGTGCTGGGGGATGCTTGTTCAGCATCCTGGCCTCTTAGGTGTGGGGTGCCGCAAGGCTCCATTCTGTCTCCCATGCTGTTTAACATCTACATGAAACCACTGGGAGAGGTCATCTGGAGGTTTGAGGTAGGGTGCCATCAATATGCTGATGACACCCAGCTCTTTCTCTCCTTTCCTCCTGATTCCAAGGAGGCAAAGTTCTGGACCGCTGTCTGGAGGCTGTTGGGAGCTGGATGTGGGCGAACAAGCTGAAATGGAATCCTGATAAGACAGAGGTTCTCCTGGTCCAGAAGTCCAAGACTCGGGTATTGGACTACCGTCCTGCTCTGAATGGGGTTGCAGTCCCTCTGAAGGAGCAGGTCTGCAGCTTGGGGGTGATCCTGGATCCAAAGCTGCTCCTGGATTCCCAGGTGGCAGCTGTGGTCAGGTGAGCCTTTGCTCAGATTTGGCTGATTCGCCAGCTGTGACCATACCTGAGTTGTTCAGACCTGGCCATAGTGACCCATGCCCTAGTGACATCCAGATTAGACTACTGCAACATGTTCTACGTGGGACTGCTTCTGAAGACGGTCTGGAAACTACAATTAGTGCAAAACGTGGCCGCCCGTGTGGTTGCTGGGGCTTGTCAGTTCGACTCAGTCAGGCTGCTGCTTCAGTGGCTACACTGGCTGCCAGTTCATTTCCGGGCTGAATTCTAAGTGCTAGCTTTAACTTTTAAAGCCCTATATGGCTCGGGTCCAGGGTATTTGAGGGACTGCCTCCTTCCATACAATCCAACCTGTCCTCTCAGGTCATCAGAGAGGACCCTTCTGACTGTGCCACCACCAGTGGAGGTGTGGGGGATGGCGGCAAGAAAGAGGGCCTTCTTGGTGGTGGCTCCCCGTCTGTTGAACTCTCTCCCCCTGCAACTGAGAACAGCTCCCTCTTTAGAGCAGCCCAAATGGGAATACTCAGATCTGTGCCACCTGACGAGGTGGCACAGATCTGAGCAGTCCGGAGCCGTGCCACGCTGTCTGGGAATGGGGTCAGGATCCGGCATACCTGAAGGATCCTGGCCCCACCTCCTGCTCCCCTCCCGCTTGCTCCCAGGAATGCCAGCTACATGCCCTCCCCCTGCCCCAAAATGCCTCCTTTCTGCCTCCTCTCTTCCCATATCCCCCCAGACTCCTGCATCAGCCGAGCTTGGCCGACGCAATGCACCCTTTCCCCAGGGAACACATTGGCATGGGGAAGCTGGCATATGTCTGTACGCTGGCCTATCTCCCCTTTGAGTGGTGCAAAAGTGCTTTACAGCACTTTTGCAACACTCCTGGGCCAGTACAAGGGACTTGCATTGGCCCAAGTGTGGGTCTGGATTGGGCCAGACTCAATGGAACTGACTTCTGAATAGACATGCATAGGATTGGGCTGTAAATCTGCCTTGTTTTGACGCCTTGTTTTGAGTGCCTTGTTTTGAGAATCAGTGATAAGGCAAGGCCAAAGGGAGAAGCCAAACTTAGGCCAGAAGGAAATACAGTAAAATGTCATGATGTTTTGTTCAAATGTATGTATGATGCCAAGATGTATCAATGCTGAATAGTGCTTATGAACCAAATGTTATGTTATGTAAGGAGAAAATGTATTTTGCTCAAGAAGCAGCCTTCTGCTCAAGCAGGCCCAGAGAAGCAGCTTTGCTCTCTTTCTTTCTGAGAGGGTCTGTTTGTGCAACAGGCCACTGTAAGCAACTTAATGCTAAATGTTTACTCATGTTTACTTATGCTGAAACTAATCATTTATGCAAATGCTTGTTCATGCAATGTTATGAGTAAATTAGTTAGGTTTATATATATGATCCCATAAGACAAACAGCAAGATTCATTTCTGCCCTCTCTCTGTTTGAGACAGTTGGAAGTAGGCAAAAGGTACAGCTATATATCATTCCAATTAAAGTGCTATTTGACAGCTAGCAAATAATTAGAGAGGACCCCAGCTAAAGGAATATCCAGTTTTAAGGAATGTCCAGGCAAATTGCCAAAGGAACTGATAAGTCAAGATGAGTGGCTAATTAGCAAAAGTTGTATTTTGAACAGTTTTAATTGTATGCAATAGGAAAAGCTAAGGTGAATGTTAGAATGTGATTCAACAAGATTCCCTTTTTAGCCAAATAAACAAATAAAGTACACAATAATGCTTAAGAACATATCAAATGCTAGAAGCCTGAGTGTTTTAAGCATTTCACAAATAAACAAAGGCAAATTTAGGGGTATGCTCAGAGGACAGAGAGTGGAAGCTGGTCAGGCAGTCCTGAAGGGTGCTGCTCTTGGCAGCCTACCAGAATGATGAGTTCAGAATGATCCAGTTGTCAAGAAGTTAATTGAATTGATAGATGGAGCCAGGCTGAACAGAGAACACACCCCCAAAAGCTTGGAAGTCAAACTGGACAAAAGGAGCAATTTGGATATAATTAAACCAGGAAAATAGCTTTAATAATGACTAAAGCTATTTTTTAAAGTACAAGTATGGTATTTTAAGTGAATTTAATAGGAATAAAAGTTAGTTGGAGTACATTCCAATTCTGTAAGATTCAAAGTCTTGTTTGATGTTTTAACTGAAACATAACTCATAATGAGATTTGAAATTAATGAGAAGTCGAAAGATGCACCGGCCAGGAAATGAGATAATTTAAAGAACTTATCTCTTAGTACCATGAAAGAGACATAACTCAAATCAGTTTAAGAAAGTTTGAGCTAAGCAGCCATTAATCTAGTCTCACTAATGAGGACACTTGTAAATCAAGTCCAGCTAACTAACATTGTGTCTCTAAGATAAGAGAAACACCTGCATATTGAGGTGATAAATTGTCTATGAAGTTGTCTAATTGGCCAACATTCTTGAAAGTCCACTGGTCAGCAAAACATTAATGAAGCTTCTAAAAGCTGACAGAAAAAGTTAAGTTTAATTAAAATAAATAAGAAAAGAGTTCTAAAAAGAGAAATCTTTATTTAAAAGTTAGTTTCCCTGTACAGAATAAATATATGTTTACTACTATACCTTGCTAACATCTCCTAAAGTACACATATAAGAGAAAACTTAGTTTAAACAATGCTGGCACACAGCCCTATGAAGCCTGGTACTAAGAATGTTAAAGAGATGGTCAAGGTCAGGCCAATAGAAGAATAAGCAGAGACAGGCAAAGACAGTAATAATTGGGTGAACAGTGCCGCCTCTGGACATGTTTTATGCAAATTTCTATTTTTCTTATTGGTCAGCTCAACCTAGCCAACCAAATGTCTGTAAAACGAGCTAATTAATTTCTAGCGAATGAGAGTGTGAGATTTAGAGACAAAGAGGCCAGAATACTATTTAAACAATGTACACCTATGGGAAGTTTGCTTTTTCTCTGGGACACTGAGAGACCACAGCTCTCTGTGTTCCCCATTTTGAACCACCAAGAGAAGCCCATTGCTGGCAATGAATAAAGCTTGAAGATAACCACAATTTCAGTCTGCTGAGTTTGTTTTGAACCCTAAAGACACCGTGCAACAGTGAGACTGTCAACGTCTCTTTTTTTAAGCATCAGAGGTGTAACACTGTCCTGGCACCTGGGCAGGGTCATGAATATGTACAGTTTAGTACTGAACTCTAGGGTTCGAGAACCAAGAACTCTGAGCACCCCAAACCCCGGGAGTGTACGATAGGCAGCGACATCACATGACATTGTGATGTCACTTCCAGGTTCTCTCCTGAGGAGCAAGCTCTCGCTGTGGCTGCTTTGGGTCCTTCTCCTAAGGAGGCTCCCCTTGGAAGGAGAAAGAACAGGGGAGCAAGGCTGTCTCTGCTTCCTCCATAACTACGATGGAGCCTGAGGTGCAGTCAGGTGTAGGGCAGGTACCCCTCAGGCCCCAGGTTGTAGATTCTACAATTCTATAATTATAATTCTATAATTAACATATTGTGTTATTCAAGTATGGTAAAAAAAAACCAATTCAAAATATAAACAGTGGAAACGAACACTGCTGAATTTTAAGAATTCAGAAGATAATTAAAATTGTTGATGTTCTCTATACAACCTGCAATACGGTGTTAGGTGTCTGTTGTAATGTGTTGTGTGTATTTGACAAGACTAGAGGAGATGACCCTAGCGCAAGGCCCTTAGGCACGGGGCCCAATTGGCTTAAAGCCAGCCCAGCCCACTGTCCTTTCACTGTTGCAGTCTCACATGAAGTCAGGCTGACTGCGTGCTTCGCAAGGGTATACTTCTCCATTCTTTTGGTGAGTGTGTCAGTTCTACTTTGGCTCAGAGATTTTTGCAGGGCCTCAGAACCGAAGACGTTCATCTCGCCAGACTTGCAATGAACGCTGCTCACCTTCGCATGAGAAGCAGCTCCTGTTTGGTGCCAAAAGTATGGCTGAAACACACCCAAGGGGGCAGTGAAAAAGAATGTATCACCTGAGTCAGGTGACATTGCACTGTACTTTCCAAACCACGGAAGATAAGAGGATCAAAGCCATTTCCTCGCCATAAAGGCCTGAAGTTGACATCAAGTCGGACAATACAGCAGCTCTCTCTCTCCACCCCCCATCTGTGGTTTGAGAAATCAGCCACAGCCTTCTATACAGATGACCCTCCTATCTGCAGGGGTTCTATTCCCCTCCCCCAGATATGGATACAGATACAGGGGAATTTATATAAATAGCGGCCCCATGCAGACTCATTACAGTTCCTTTGATTTCCATGGTAGCGCTTGCAGCACAAGTGTTTCTTACTTAACATTCTTGCTGAGAAGAACTGAGAGTGCAGGAAACCAGCCTGCACACTAGAGGGAGAGTACCTGAATGTTAACAGGAAGCAGGTCCCTCTGGATCCACGGATAAGTGAAACTGTGGATACTGGATCTGTGGATATGGGGGACGCCTGTATAAATCAGAGAAATCAACCCAAAAAAGAGCTTTCTGACCACAGCAGAGGAAGGGTAGAAAGACCCCCATACTGAGTCAGACCAGTGGTCCATCCAGCCCAGTTTGGTCTACACACCGACTAGCAATGGGCTCTGCGGGGTTTCCAGCAGGGGTCTTTCTCAACTCTACCTCGGAATGCTATTAGGAATTGAAAGATGAGCCCTCTACCTGACGGGCAGGTGCTTTGCCACTGTGATACAGTCCCCCCACTAGCCATAGCTGTGGCTGATGGCTTACACATTCTTCCAAGCCTCTACTGCAGCGGTTCCCAAACTGTGGCTCACAACCCACTGGTGGGTTGCGACCTGATTTTTGTTGGTTCACAAAGCGTAAAGCAGAGACTCCCATGAAACACAGTGATGAATAACAGTTAACTAATTGCCTCCAACCCCGAGGCCCTTCAAAAATCAGGTAGCTGCTAATTGCCCTACAAAGAGCTCAGCTCCTGCAGTTTGCAAGCCTGTGTAAATATAGGGACAGAAATGTTTGAGAATCTTTTTCTGGTTATTATTAGTTGTAAATGAATGAATGAATAAATAATTTCTTTTTAAAGCTCCTTTATTAGTCTTGTTTGGACCTAGGTGGGTCCAAATAGAGTTGTCGTTTTAAAAAGTGAGTCCTGGTGCTAAAAGGTTGGGAACCATGGCTCTACTGCATTTCAGAGCAATTTCTGTTGCCCAGAAGCACATTAAGTAGCATTGCCTGACACCAACTGGACATTCGAGAATTTAATTAGCCAGGAATCTGTCTCACGAAAGAAATGACCAGCCAACTGCCCATAAAGATATTTATAAGGCCAAGCAAGATGCAAGATCCCCGTGGCTCCTCTGTTCAACCCAGACAGCATTTTATTTCTCCCCTGACTGCACAAGACTCATTTGTGACATAAGAGCCCATTTTGGGTGTGGTGATTATTATCTGGGCTGCCACACTAGTAACTGCTCTGAGAGGCTCTGGGCTGCTAAAAGGCCAAAGCAAGATTTTAAACTGTTTGGAGGAATTAACTCTTGATCTGCTTTTGATCATTACTGATACAACAACGAGCTTTCATCCTGGAACAGTAACATTTGCTTGGGATCCTGGCATGGTTTAAGGGGAACATCCTTCTTCGTTGTAGCAGATTTTCCATCACCTGTGGATGCTCATTTTAGAAGCTGCTGATCACCCAGTATCCACAATCCATCTAGCATGGTGGCTTCAGCAGACGGATGCAGGAAGGAAAAGAGACATATGATGCTGGTGTTCTATTGGCCGAAGAAGAACTCAGTCCTACAAAGTAACTTGCACCCTGTTCGTGCTAGACCCTGTGAGTCTACACCAACATGCAACAGTCCTCCTGTTTCCTCCTACTTCACCAGGAGACAGGCAAAAGTCACTTCTCTCCAAAGAGACCCCCCACTGAGAGTGTTACCACCACGGAAAGCAAAATTAGCTACAATGTCTTTGTTGTCTCGTCTTGGGAGCATTGACAAGGGGAAAAACCAGAAACGCCACAAACAAAAGAAGCCCCTTGCAAAAACAAGGACTCAGGTAAGGGATAGATGACAGGTAAGGCAAGGCGAGGTGAGACTTACACCCATCAGTGAGTTCTGCTTCGCAATGGGGCAAACCCAGGATACTTTTCACACTTTGTTAGGACTGCAAACATTATTCATGATCTTGGAGATGCAGCAATCAATTCTTAAATTTGATGAAGTGCTGGAGGGGTCATGAGAGGATCCAATAAGGCTTTTATCCACTATAATTGAGTGTTGGGAGAGTTAGAACAGCAAAAAAAAATTTTTTTCTTTTATCCAGCGTATCATTAACCTGTAGAACTCCTTGCCACAGGATGTGGTGATGGCATTGGCCTAGATGCCTTGAAAAGGGCATTTAAAAGGGGAATGGACAGCATTTAAAAGGGGATGGGGCAGTGATAGAAGAAAAGTCCATCTCAGGTGACAAATCATGATGGGTATATGAAACCTCCTGGTTTTGACAGTCAGCTATCTCTGATATGCTAGGTGCGAGGGAATGGAAACAGAGGCAGATATCTTGTTGCCTTGTGATGCCCTGAAGTATCTAGTAGGCCACTGTGAGATGCAGGAAGCTGGACTAAATGGGCCTTTGGCCTGATCCAGTGGGGCTCTTCTTATGTTCTGATGTCCATTGTATCATGTTGATTTCTCACATCTCAGATGTTAGTGGAGATTTTGTTTGAATATTGTGAAACCCATCCACACCCTCCAGGTCAGGAGAAGACAGCCCAGTCCATTGAATCAGGAATTCCAAGCACAGGAGTGCAACTGTGCAAATGCAGTGGATCTACCCCAGAGTAACCGGGTGACACGTTCCACAGTAGTAAGTAGACCTCACTTTCAGCACTGATGCAGCTTGCTCTTTTATAATTATACAGTCATTTAGCAAACTAGAATTAGAAATAATTAGGAGTGTTATCATTCTTCTGGCAGACAGCGCTGTAAGGCACAGGCAGATGTACTGAGACGTTCCAAAAGGCACTCGGGAAACCAGACAGAGTCTTCATGAGATTGGATATACAGTTTGGAGTTTGGATATAGAGTGAGCCCTCCTTATCCACGGGTCAGCTTCCGAAGATTTCCATGGATGCCAAGCCCATGACTGGAGCACTCCAGAGGACCATGAGCAGAAGGCACTTACGGTTGTGTCCATGAGGTCCTATGAGGGTCCTCCAGTTGCAGATTTAATTTTCTGCAGAATTTGATATCCTCAGGGGGTCCTGAAACAGATCCCCTGCTGATACTGAGGGTTGACTGTATTGGCAGAAGTATGACAAGCACATCTTAAAAGTAATTGTAGTTCTTTTTAATTGATTGGACCTGTAGATTTTGATGGAAGAAAAATCTAGGAAGCTAAACAAGTGCTAAGTCACATAGTTGTGTTAATTTTTTTTTTTTAAGTATGTACTGCTTTCCAACAAGAATAGTGCAGAAAAGCAATTTACATCGTAAAATAAATTGGATAGTTCCCTGTCTCCAAACGGCTCACAATCTTAAAAAAAACAAAACAAAAAACACAAAGGAGACACCAGCAACAGCCACTGGATAGATGCCATGCTGGTGTGAAGTGGGACAGTTGCTCTCCCCTCACTAAATATATGAGGGAAGCACCTTAAAAGGTGTCTCTTTGCCCAGTTAGCAGGGATAATAGTAAATCAGCAAACAAAGAATGCCAAATGGCCAAGCCCAACCTCCTCCTTGGTGGCTTCTCTTCCTGGTAGCCTCAAAATAACTATTTTCTACTTTTTTCTAGTAGAAATGGAACTACTGTACTTTGTGCAGGTCTCTAGCCACCCTTGGCATTTTGCCCCCCCCCCCCCCGGTTGTTTTTGCACACACTCTTTGCCCCCTCCCTGTCACATACATTCTGTGACAATACAGTTTCAGGGTCATCCTGAAAAGGTTCAGGGTTGGAGCCATAAGGAGACAATTCTCCACATGAAGCTTTTTCTTGGCCTTCTCTTCATTATTATGATTCAGAACACTTATATACCACTTTTCAACAAAAAAAAGTTCACAAAGTGGTTGTCACACTCAAAGCGCAATGCTATCCAACTCTCCTGTGCTGATGCAGCCATACAGATAGGAATATGTACTGCAACCTACGGGGTGGGGAGGTGGGCAATCATGGAAGCCTCCTCAAGGTAAGATAATGTTCCCTTACTTCAGAGCAGCAGCAGCAGCGCTGGAAAGTTGGATAGGATTGGGCCCACAGTGTGATCCTATGCACACTTTCCTGGGAATGAGCCCCGCAGACAACAATGGGACTTACTTCTGAGAAAAGGTGACTAGGCGTGTGCTGAAAATCAAAGAACCACACGGCTCCCAGTCCCAAAAGGGCTCACAATCTAAAAAGAGACAGAAGAGACACCACGGCACTGAGGTGCACAGGGGCAGTTGCTTTCTCCCTCTCGCACCACACCAGAATCAGGGGACATCCACTAAAATTAAGTGTCGGGAGAATTAGAACAGACAAAAGAAATTTTTTTTACCCATTATGTAACTAGGCTGTGGAACTCCTTGCCACAAGATATGATATTGGCATGTGGCCTAGAGGCCTTGAAAAGGGGATTGTTCAGATGGATGGAGGAAAGGTCCATCAAAGGTGACAAGCCATGATGCAACCTCCTTGTTCTAGAAGTACATTCCCTCAAAATGCCAGGTGCAAGGAAATGGCAACAAGATGTAGGTCTCTTGTGCTCCCTGAAGCATCTGGTGGGCCACTGTGAGACCCAGGACTCTGAAACTGTATTGTTACAGAATATACGTGACAGGGAGTGTCACATAAACACCCGAGAGGGAAACGGCTGGCTGGAGACCTACACAGAGTACAGTAGTTCCATTTTTACTAGAAAAAAGTAGAAAATAGTTATTTTGAGGTTACCAGGAAGAGAAGCCACCGAGGGGGAGGTTGGACTTGGCAATTCTGCATTCTTTGTTTGCTGATTTATTATTATCCCTGCTAACTTACCCCTGGTAACAAGTTACCCACCATGTAACTAGTCTGTGGAACTCCTTGCCACAAGATGTGGTGTTGGCATGTGGCCCAGAGGCCTTGAAAAGGAAGGATGGAGGAAAGGTCCAGATTGGATGGCCTTGAAAAGGATGGATGGAGGAAAGGTTCAGATGGATAGAGGAAAGGTCCATCAAAGGTGACAAGCCATGATGGTTAAATGCAACCTCCTGGTTCTAGAAGTACACTCCCTCAAAGTGCCAGGTGCGAGGAAATGGCAACAAGATGCAGGTCTCTTGTGCTTCCTGAGGCATCTGGTGGGCCATGGTGAGAACTAGGAAGCTGAACTAGATGGAATTTGGGCCTGTTCTACCAGGGTTCTTCTTATGATCTCTGCTCAACAGAAGAGGTGTGCTATATGAAAAGGACCTCTTTGCCCAGCTATCAAAGTTATTTGCCCCTGAAAACAAATTGTGTGTAGCCTCAAAGATCCACCAGGGGAACCCCCATGTCAAATCAACGGAAGTTTAATTGAAATGTACAAGATTACACATAGGGATAGAGTTGCTAGAGGGATATTCTTTTCTCTCTCACACAAAACCAGAACCAGTGGACATCCACCAGAATTGAGTGTTGGGAGAATTAGAACAGCCAAAAAGAAAATATCTCTTTAACCAGTGTGCCATTAGTTTGTGGAATTCCTTGAACAGGATGTGGTGATGGCATTGGCCTAGATGCCTTGAAAAGGGGAATGGACAGCATTTTTGATGAAGTGCTGGAGGGGTCATGAGAGGATCCAATAAGGCTTTTATCCAGGGGACGTCCACTATAATTGAGTGTTGAGTGTACTCCCTGAGGCATCTAGCAGGCCACTGTGAGATGCAGGAAGCTGGACTAAATGGGCCTTTGGCCTGATCCAGTGGAGCTCTTCTTATGTTCTGATGTCCATTGCAATATGTTGATTTCTCACATCTCAGATGTTAGTGGAGATTTTGTTTGAATATTGTGAAACCCATCCACACCCTCCAGGTCAGGAGAAGACAGCCCAGTCCATTGAATCAGGAATTGCAAGCACAGGAGCGCAACTGTGCAAATGCAGTGGATCTACCCCAGAGTAACCGGGTGACACGTTCCACAGTAGTAAGTAGACCTCACTTTCAGCACTGATGCAGCTTGCTCTTTTATAATTATACAGTCATTTAGCAAACTAGAATTAGAAATAATTAGGAGTGTTATCATTCTTCTGGCAGACAGCACTGTAAGGCACAGGCAGACGTACTGAGACGTTCCAAAAGGCACTCGGGAAACCAGCCAGAGTCTTCAGGAGTTTGCATATACAGTTTGGATATAGAGTGAGCCCTCCTTATCCATGGGTCAGCTTCCGCAGATTTCAGTATCCGTGGATACCGAGCCCGCAGCTGGAAGACCTCCTGAATGTGAGCAGAAGGCACTTACGATTGTGTTCCTGAGGTCCTATGAGGTCCTCCATTTGCAGATTTAATTTTCTGCAGAATTTGGTATCCTCAGGGGGTCCTGAAACAGATCCCCTGCTGATACTGAGGGTTGACTGTATTGGCAGAAGTATGACAAGCACATCTTAAAAGTAATTGTAGTTCTTTTTAGCCAATTGGACCTGTAGATTTTGATGGAAGAAAAATCTAGGAAGCTAAACAAGTGATAAATCACACAGCTGTGTTATTTTTTTTTTAAATTATGTACTGCTTTTCAACAAGAGTAGTTCACAAAAGCAGTCTACATAGTAAAATAAATTAGATAGTTCCATCTCCAAAGGGCTTACAATCTTAAAAAAAAAATACAAAAGAGACACCAGCTACAGCTACTAGAATAGATGTCATGCTGGGGTGAAGATGGACATTTGCTCCCCCTTGCTAAATATATGAAGGTAGGTGTCTTTTTGCCCAGTTAGCAGGGATAATAATAAATCAGCAAACAAAGAATGCCAAATGGCCAAGCCCAACTTCCTCCTGGCTTCTCTTCCTGGTAGCCTTAAAATAACTATTTTCTACTTTTTTCTAGTAAAAATGGAACCACTGTACTCTGTGCAGGTCTCCAGCCACCTGTTTCCCTCTCGGGTGTTTATGTGACACTCCCTGTCACGTATATTCTGTAACAATACAGTTTCAGGGTCCTGGGTCTCACAGTGGCCCACCAGATGCCTCAGGGAGCACAAGAGACCTACATCTTGTTGCCACTTCCTTGCACCTGGCATTTTGAGGGAATGTACTTCTAGAACCAGGAGGCTGCATCATGGCTTGTCACCTTTGATGGACCTTTCCGCCATTTATTTATTAATTATTATTTATTAATCACATTTTTATACCGCCCTTCCTCCAAAGAGCTCAGGGCATTGTACATGGCTGCTCCCCTCCTTTTTTCCTCACAACAACCCTATGAGGTAGATGAGGCTAAGATGACTGGCCCAAGGTCACACAGGAAGCTTCATGGCTGAGGGGGGATTTGAACCTGGGTCTTCCAGGTCTGAGTCCACCTCCCAAACCACTACACCACCCCGGCTCGCTCTCTCCATCCATCAAGGAATCAAGGCCACATGCCATCATCACATCCTGTGGCAATGAGTTCCACAGATTAATTACATGGTGGGCAAAAATAATGTGTTTTGTCTATTCTAATTCTCCCAACACTTAATTGTAGTGGATGTCCCCTGATTCTGGTGTGGTGCGAGAGGGAGAGAGCAAGTGCTCCTGTGCATCTCAGTGCCCTGGTGTCTCTTCTGCCTCTTTTTTAGATTGTGAGGCCATTTGGAACTGGGAGCTGTGTGGTTCTTTGATTTTCAGCACACACCTAATCATCTTTTCTCAGCAGTAAGTCCCGTTGTAGTCTATGGGGCTAACTCCCAGGAAAGTGTGCATATGATCACACTGTGGGCCCAATCCTATCCAACTTTCCAGCGGGGGGGGGGGGGGTTTGAGGGTTGGACAGATTTCTGGAGGAAAAGACCATCCCAGGTGCCCAGCCGCAGTGAGTGTCTGCAGCCTCCTGGTTCTAGACCAGCAATTGTCAACCTTTTCCATCTCATGGCACACGGACAAGGCACACCATCAGGTTTTTGCCAATTGACAAGGCACGCCCTGCTGCCATTCGGGGGCTCACAACCCCATTGGCCCTACTAATAAATGATCTTCCCCCAAATTCCTGTGGCACACCTGTGGATCACCAGTGTGCCCAGCCACAGTGGGTGCCTGCAGCCTCCTAGGGTTGCAGGGGAAGGGAAAGCTTGTGGGCCTCCCTGAGTCTCCCCTGTGAGCGCAGGAAGCTCCACCTGCGCCCCAACAGCCCGAGGCCGCTCCCACCTGGGTACCACTGGGCACCCGAGCATCCTCCTGCCTCCCAGCGTTGCCACGGCAACCACCCTGGCGGCCCTCCAGGCCTTCCTCCGTGGCCCACCATGCTTTGCGCAGCCGCAAGATGGCGGCGCCCAGTCCCAGCGCGGGCCGGGCAGCCCCTGCTTCCCCGCTCCCTTTCCCCGTCCCGGGGGGGCCGCAGCCGGAAGCGGCCCCCGCCAGGAAGAAGCAGCCGCCCTGCCGCGCCTGCACGGACTTCAAGAGCTGGACGCGGGAGCAGAAGAAGCGGGCGGGCCCGGTGAGGCTCTGTGGGTCCCCGGGGGGAGGGGCGGCTGCCAGCCCGCAGGCGTCCCTGGGAGGCCTTGCGGGGTCGCCTGTAGGAGTCCGGGCAGTGGGGGGGGGGCGTGGAGCTGTGGGTCTGCCTTGCAGGCACGGAGGGAGAAGAAGGGGCTTCTCTTGCCGCGGGGCTGCAGGGCCTGGCCTGTGTCTGTCGCACGGGGGGGGGGGGGGCTCCGGGTCTGCTCTGTCTTGCAGAGTTCACTGGAGGGATCCTGGGACCTGGTCGGTGGCGTAGCTGGAGGGGGCGGCGCGCTCAGCCTGGCAGGGAGCCTCAGCGTGGTGGGCTTTCTCCTTCCCTCCTCCGTATGGTTCCGTTCTGCTCCCCCCCCGCCGGGAATGGCTCCGAAGGGAGGGCCGCTTGCCCGCCACTTTGAGGCTCCCTGCCAGGCTGAGCGCTCCACCCCCCCAGCTACGCCACTGGACCTGGGGAAGGGTCTGCCCCATGGCTGGGATTTAGCAGCCTGGCTTGGAAGGGCCTTTTGGGTGAGCTCTGTTTGCTAAACTCTTAAATGTGGGGAGGGCAGCACCTTTCTGTCTTGTAGGATTCAGTTCAGTCCCAGAGGGTCTTTTCAGCAGGGGTTTATTGAACAGTGTTCACCCTCTAGCAGTTGTCTTCAACCTTTTTCGTGCCACAACCCTAAGAAAGGCATACAGGATGAGATACATACATACATACCTAAATATGTATTTACATAAATAAATAGAGGATGAGACTGGGGACCCTCACCTTCCCCCCCTGGACCTTACCTGCCTACCCCCCACCTTCTATTCACCCCCATAATGCTCCCCCAGTACTGTTCACTGTAACTAAATATTCTTATTAGTGTAGTGGTTTTCAACTTTCAGCACTGGGACCCACTTTTTAGAATTAGAATCTGTCAGGACTCACCAGAAGTGATGTCATGACCAGGAGTGACATTGTCAAACAGGAACATTTTAACACCCCCATAAACAAAATCAAATAAATTAAGTAAATAAGTAAAGGTTTTTCTAACAGGTAGAAATATTCCTGCAGCCTTCTGCCACAGTAAATGTATAGCAGGTATGCTCAACAGCACAGCGTATTTTTCTGCAACTTCTTTGCCCACCTAAGGGCCCAATCCTATCCAGCTTGCCAGCTCCAATCCAGCTGTGCCAACAGGGTGTATGCTGTATCCTGCGATGGGGAGGGGCAGTCATGGAGGTATCCTCATGGTAAGGGAGTATTTGTTTTCTTACCTTGGGGCTACATTGTGGCTGCATCAGTGCTGGATAGGATTGGGCCCTAGGTTTCATTGAACATTTAAGTTAGGATAGTTTGTGCTGGTTGCATCATGTGGAAGAGGAGCCTAGGTGAAAGGTGCAATTGCTGAATAACCACACTTAGAATATAGGGAATTGCAAGCCTGCTAGATAGGTACGGTGTGCACGTATCACTGGTCTGCTGTCTCTACCTTGTTGCTAACAAGTACATGTTTTTCATCCCAGGCAACACAAACTCTGGAAGGGGGCGTGATGCCTTTTGGTTGTCCTCTTGATCGAGAAGAACTGGGGAGATGCTCGTGGTCTTTCCTTCACACAATGGCAGCGTATTATGCTGAGAAACCAAGTCAAATTGAGCAGAAAGAAATGGTGCAATTTATCAACTTGTTTTCCAAAGTTTTTCCTTGTGAAGAGTGTGCCGGGGAGCTAAGGGAGAGGTGAGTTAATTTATTGAGCATGTGAAGGGCTTATGTAGTATGCATTAAAACAAAAAACCCAGAAGTTTTACAGCCTGGGAACCTAAATTCAGCTCCAAGACAAAGCACAAACAGAGGGTCTTATGCAAACTGATCAAATTCTGTATGATATTTTTGATTCTGTATACTCTTGTCGTCTGCCTTTTCTCTTTTGCATAAGTTGTTCTGGTTTTGCTTGGCAAGGGGAAGGGCTGTTTCTCAGTGGTAGAATACAGTAATGAGAGATGTAATTTTTGGTCATATTTCCAGATAGGGCAGAGCAAAATTTGTGCCTAAAATCTGGGGAACTTCTGCAGGTCAGTACTGAACTAGATGAACATAAGAAGAGCCCTGCTTTATCAGGCCTAGGGCCTGTCCAGTCCAGCTTCCTGTATCTCACAGTGGCCTGCCAGATGTCTTAGGGAGTACACAACACCGCAAGATACTTGCATCTCCCTGCCATTTGCCTACATCTGGCATTCAATTACCCTTGCACCCCCCAACAAAGAAACCAGACTGTGCTTGGGTTTAACTTGAGCTACTTTATTAAACACAAGTGACCAAATTTTAATGCATGAAATCTACTGAACACACCTTCCCTCCCTTGCCGGTCTGGGGTAGGTGAAAAAACTGCCATCCATGGCCAATTCAGAAGACAGAAAAAAATTCTTATCTGGCCATGATGAGCAACCAGCTAATCTCAGACTGTATTTACCCCTCATGGCTTGTAACCTGTGATGGAGTTTTCCTGCGGAAATCTGTCCAATCCCCTTTCTAGGCATCTAGGCTAAGGGTATGATTTGGTCAAAGGCAATTTTCTATAGTCCTGAGTTCTTTTACTTTTTCAAATGGTTGCTTCCTTGACCTACTGGGCCATTGGCTGCAGCTCCCTATTAGAAATGCAATCCTATACATTGTATAGGGTGGGGTTTTTTTTGCAAGGATTCTGTGGCTCTCCTGTTTGGTTTCCACGGCTCTTAGTTTGGGAGCCACTGTCCTAAGTGGAGGGAACATCTTTATTAATATTGTTGAATGGCCACTGCATGAAAGACAAATGGAGGTATAAATCTGGACCCTTCCCCTGTTGCAGTAGTGATTAGTGGCAAAGAGGATCTAGGTTTCAAAATATATGTTCCATTGTAGTGATGCTCATTTCCTTAGTACAGGTATAGGATAAAAGGCATTTTCTTATTTCCTCTTTCTCTGTCCACTAGAGAGCAGAGTTGCACTAGACTATAATCTAGCATGTACCAGAACGAACTGTCAAACAGGAACTAGCCACGTATTCTTTTTTGTGTCGGGTATTTCTTGGATAACCAGCAGACCTCAGCCGTCAGAGCAACATGTTGGTTTCATGAATGCTTTTGTTATGCACTATCTAAACTAGCCTTCAGCATAGCTCTCCCTTTTTTGTCATCCAGGATGGCCCCAGTAAATTTGAAGCCTTCCCCTTCCTGTGTGTAATGGTACTGCCAGGCATGTACTGTGTACCCCTGGTATCCGCGAATCCAGCATCTGTGGATTTAACTCACTGCGGATGCCATGGAGACCAGGGGAAAGCCACTTCTAGTTTGCTCATTAAAGTGGAGCTGGCTTTCTGAGGTCTCCAGAAGACCTCTGCAGGATCTGCAGACCTCAGAAGACCAGCCACTTCTGATATGTTCATCAAACCAGAAGCAGCCGTGGTTTCGTGTATACATGGGAGTGGGGAGTGGGGAGTTCCTAGAACAGATCCCCATGGATAAAAGAGTATATAACTTCTATGGAATCTAGAAACCTTGGGATGAGATGGGCTGTACATGGACTCTTTATGGTTTTTTTTTTCTCCACCCCCCTCCTTCATACAGATTACAAAAAAATCAGCCTGATGCCAGCAGCAGGACCAACTTGACACAATGGTTTTGCCGGCTTCATAACGAGGTGAATGAGAAGCTGGGCAAGCCCAAATTTGACTGCTCCCTTGTGGACGAGCGTTGGCGAGATGGCTGGAAGGATGGCTCCTGTGATTAAGTGCCTTTGTGGACATATGATGGGGTCCACTGTCATTAAAAATTGTGATGATGATAATAATGAATGAGTGGCCAAGATCAAGCCTGGTGTGAACCTGAAGCAAGGCATATGACTCTGCTATTGTATTGGAGTTGATGTGACAAAAGGCAGAGATTCTAATGTGATCCCCGCTGATTCTGTTTCTGGAAAACAGGGTAACCTGCAGTTCTTATCATTTATGGGAAGCTGCTCCTGCTGATTGTGTTTTTTTTCCCCTTGACTGCCTGAGACTCTTTCTCTCAATATGTCTTTCAATTAACCAGCAAGCACCATCTTGGCAGTGCTTTTTCAGACTTGGAAAAAGATGTAGCCAAACCCTGCAGTGGCCTGAATGCACCTATCAAAAGTCCTAAATGCTGGTTTTGATTCTGAGGTGCCCACGGTGGTCCCCTCTGATTGGCATCCTTTCACTTTGTTTTCTTCTTTGTGACTTGTTTGTTAACAAAAGGTCCTGCTACAAATCGGGCTGATTTCTCTGGGGTGCTGTTGAGAAGACTCTGCAATTTCATTTTCACAGCTTTGGCTCTCAAAGCTGCAGTTTAATGGCTTGCTGACACCCCTGCAAGATTATTGCCCTCCCCCAGGAGCGGTTGTATTCAGTACTCTGAAATACAGTGGGCCGTTGGTATCCACAGATTCCACCATCTGCGTATGGCTCCCTGTGCTCAGAGGGCCTCTAGAACATGACGGGAAGCCACTTCCGGTCACATCCAGGAGGTGTTTTGAAGTGCACAGAGACCCACAGTCCATTCCATGGGCCTTCCTATGCCTCAGAACACCTCCTGGATGGGACCGGAAGTCATGGATGTGAAATGGAATTGGCTTCTGGTTGCATCCTGGAGGCCTTCTGAGGAGGCAGGAAGGCCTGTGGAGTGGGCTGCGGACCACAAGATAAGATGTTGCGTGGTGGAGAGGTAAGTGCCATGCACAACAAGGAAGCCTTTTTTGGCATGCAGTACTCCTGCGGTTTGGAGACTGTTGGTCTAGAGACGTAGGTCTGTTTCCTGCTGGGGTCCACAAACAAATTTGTTCATTTCTGGTACTGTTTTAGTGGTCCCTTCTAAGAGAGGCTTGAGTGGCACATTTAATGCCCAACTGAGTTTCCTCACTGGATTTAAATGGGTGCTCTCAAGCACCTTCCTAGCACAACCTGAGTGTTTTTCGCCTGGAAACACTAATTACATTCATTTTTATAGGAATTTCTAAAGCACTCTGAAGTCCTGTTTATTGCAAGTTTGGGAGAATTCATCATGCACACAGACCCACAGTGCACAGGGCACTTCCTGACAAGGAGGAATCAGTGTACGTGGCAGAGCCCTGCCATTAGATTTTGATGATAGTGCCTTTTTGCAGGGATGGGAGCCTAGACAATGCGAGTGACAGTTCCCCAGGAGAATGGACTCATCAGTGAATTCAGGGTATGGTTGAGCAAGCTTCCTTTGCCAAGTGATCTCACCATGTCACACTTTTTTTCTGCTTCCTCCCCCCAATCTAAGTATCCTCAAAGTTTGTGTCTGCTGCCTGACATAGACAATGGGATAAGGGTTTCTAGATCCTGTCCTTGTGGCGAAACATGCATGTACTAGGCAACTATCTGCTTTTCTTCCCCCCCACCTTCCTGTGGGTCAAATTAGCATCCCGCTGGTCAGGGAGGACTATGGCTCTACTTGTTGCGTTTATAGGTATAATTAGCCTCTGGGCAAAGATCAGGCTTCCCAGTGTGGCCTTTCACTGAGGTCATTGTGGAGGGGTAGTTTGCTCACAGAGAAGCAGGGTGCAAAAGATGATGAGTCTAAAAAGAATAAATGTTTTGAGTTGCTCTGTATGATTTCCTGTAGACATTTCTGTTGGCAGAGGACATGATTGACTTGAATGCACTTAATGAAGGCAAATGTAAAGTGTGTCTCAAAATGTATTTATTTCCTGTCTGACTGAATAGTGGTCGATATTTCATTTCTTCTCTTCACCTTCCTTAAAAAATTTTTTTTAAAAATACATTGCTGGTGTTAAGCCCCTGTGGCCTTGGAGGGAGATCATCTGAACATCTCTCTCTGCAAACCATTTTTGGACACATCATGGTCACAGAGGGGTGAATGAGGCATCAAATTAATTCACAGCATCTACTGATTTGCAGGCAGATAGCAGCATTGCCCACTCATTCTGAATCTTAGTGTTGCAAACTTAGGGGGTTTGGGGTGCTCTGAGTTCTTGGTTCTCAAACCCTAAAGCCCTCAATGCCCCCTGTTCAGTAGTACTGCCACCACCCTGTATGACACTGAGACCCTTTAGGCTTAATTCTATCCCTTGCAGGCACTGAGTGCTTTCTCCAATTAAAGCTTCAGTCCTCTAATTACTAGAACTCAATCAGCACTTGGTAGCTTGCTGAATGGCTAGGCAGGAGTCTGAATTTTTGTCCCCAACAGACAGTGAAACAACTTAGTAAAAGATATTTTAGTTTAATACATAAGGTTACATAAGGCAGCAAATACTAGAGGCATAAACATCTAGGAAACATATCAGCAATAAAATAATAAAGCTAGCTGGCTATCTCTATTAATCCCTATCTCTCACCTGAGTCAGCTTCTTATAGATCTTTTAGCTCCAGGCTACCTGTGAGGCCAGATGCCTATGTTGGACAATGGAGCTCGCCGCGTGCAGGATGTTGCACCCAAAACTTCTGTCGAGGAAGGAACCGGACACACCCCTTGGGGCACTCATTATACTTCTTATGCTAATAGTACTGAGGTGACTTCATACTTATTTAGACTGTCCAATCAGAAATTTTTGATGACAGAACCTTCTTGAAGTGGGTCTGGTTGCTAGCCCTCTTAGTTCTTACCGCTCCCAACTGGAGATCCACAGCTGCATTTCATCAGCTTGATAAGGCGCAGTTCTGTCTGCAAAGGTGCTACATTCCAATGGGTTGTAATTCTTGTCTGTCCTTTCTGGCCAGCAGAGGAGAGACAACAAACTTTGTGTTTGTTTACTCACATTCTTGCAGCTAGGAACTGCTAGCAACTTCTCAATTACTGACTTAGTTTGGTTCAGGCTCCACATGCTAACCAAGGCCTAACGTACATATTCACGACACTTAGATCAACTCAGAAAAGAATCTGAACTAAACAGGAACTCTGGGTTTTTTTTCAGCTGTATCAGCACACCAGGTCCAGGGACCAAGTGAGGCTGTGGGTGGGATGGGGTGCAGAAAAGATGGGGTCAGTGTTATTACAGTGACAGTCAGTGGTTAGGCAGACAGGTCTACTGCTGTCCTGGGAGCTGTGGCACCAGTGTGAATACTGGCTCAGTGTAGTCATGATCTTGGGCACTCCCAGCAGAAATTAGAAAGTGACACACACTCCCTAGTGGAAACCGAGGTAACAAATCTGCCTCAGTCCTAAGATGGGCATGAGAGGCCCTGGGCTCCAGCTTGCCTTTAACAGATAGTTAATGAGCAGGTCCTGGGACGGCCTTCTCTGTAGTGGCACAGCAGTGATGGCATTCTCCCTCTAGGGAGACTGAGAAGCTCTCTACCTCCAATTTTTATATGGGTGGCAGTAGTTTGTATGTTAAATGGTTTTGTGCTGTGTTAGTTGCTGCTGAATTCTTAAGTCTTCTTGGGGCCCAATCCTGTTTCAAGAAGGGGCTGAACTAAATGACCTTTGGAACCCCTTCCAAGTCTAGGATTCTATGATCCTAAAATCTGGCACTCAGTTTGAAGCTGTATAATTGTTGTGTTTTCCACTTTGTTTCTTTTTATCTTGTATATACTTATACAAATCTTGGACAAAATTTTAAAAAATTTCAAAGTGACTTTTTCCTCCTCAAAATGTTTTCCTTCTATTCATTTCTATTCTATTCTATTTCCTGTTTCCTTACAGGCCAAAGTATGCTGCTGTTCTGCTTGAACTGTAGGTAAAGTGGTTCAGAATCAGAGGGGCCTGAAGAGTTAAAAAATACTCATAAACCAGAACCAGAATGAAAGCCCATTTTAAAAAACTTGTTGGCTTATGTTTTTAACTCCAATTTCACAATATACATTTACACAAAAAAAACTTCCAGTATATAAAGATGCAATTATTATACGATTAAGGAAGCAAATTACGCTTGTCATGTTTGTTTTTCCCCCCCAACAGTGGTGTTTGATATCTTAACATCTAATCAGTGGTTCCCAGACTTTCTAGCACTGGAACCATCTTTTTAAAATGACATTTTAAAATGACATAAACCTAGGGACCCACCTAGGTTTATGAGGCTTTAAATAAAGGAGATCTAGAAAGAAATAATATTTATATATTTACATGTATTGTAATAATAACCAGAAAAAAAGATGCACAAATATTTCTCTCCCTATATTTACACATGCTTGCAAACTGCAGGAGCTGAGCTCTTTGCACGGCAATTAGCAGCTATCTGATTTTTGAATAGCCTCAGTACTTGAGGCAATCCGTTATCAGTGGTTCTCACACATTTAGCACTGGGACCCACTTTTTAGAATGAAAATCTGTCAGGGTCCACCGGAAGTGATGTCATGACCGGAAGTGACTTTCATCAAACAGGAACATTTTTAACAATCCTAGGCTGCAATCCTACCCACACTCCACCCAGGAGTAAGTTCCATTGACTATCATTGTTAAAAGAATATACATAGTAGCTTGTTAAAAGTACAGATCTGTAACATTTCCCCAAATGCAGTCACGTACCATGGCAGCATCAAGTTTAATATATTAAAAATAAAATATTGGAATGAATAGGGACCCACCTGAAATTGGCTTGCGACCCACCTAGTGGGTCCTGACCCACAGTTTGAGAAACACTGAGTTATCTGATTTTTCCATCACCCATGTTTTCAGTGAAGGTTCTGCTCAGGTGCTATGGAACCCACCCAAAACTGAGTCCGGGAACTGCTGATCTAGATATTTGTTAGACAATAGGATTTGAAAGTTTAACAAAGCAGACATTCAATGGTCACTTGCAAAATGATTTTGCCACATTTATGTGCATTTTTAAAAGGAACATTTTTTTCCAGAAAACGTTCTGGGTATCTTGGGGCAGACATCACTTTGACTGCATGGAAAATTTATCCGTACAGTGGGGCCTTGGTATCCTCAGGGAGGTGCCTTCCAGTTGCATCTGGGAGGTCTTCTGTGTTACAGAGAGATCTCAAAAGGCCTCAAGGCACCTTCCAGATGTGGCCTTGAATTCGCATATCTGCAAGGGGTTCTGGAACAGACCCCCTCCTTGTCTTGTCACAGCTCCTCCCCACTGGGCCTTGTGCCCACTTAAGGCTGATTAGTTTTCCTTGGTTGACTCACCAGTACAGCACGCAAAAGTCAGAGTCCAAAGTCAGTAAGCCAAGTCACAGTCCAAGGTCAGTTTGTCAGTCAGTCAGTCCAATCAGTCAAAGGTGCCAAGTCAGAATCCAAAGTCAGTAAGCCCAGTCAGTCAGTCAGTCAGTCAGTCAGTTCAATCAGTTAGTTAGTCTCTCCTCTCCATATTAACTCCTCCTACAACCCACAATCCTTTCTATCTCAGGTGCTCCTTATATCCTGAGGGATCTCCTTTAGCCTCTAGTGGCTGCAGCTGTGCAGCACACCTCCAGCTACCACCTGGGCCTTAATCCTGCATTCACTTAGAGCAAGGGGCACTGTGGACACCACACCCTATCTCCTCGGTAATATCTTCCGCAATGTCACTACACTCCTACAAATAAAAAGGATGGACTGTACACACTTTTTAAAGATAAACCATTGAACTTCCTTTTGATTTATTTAGACTGTGAGCGCCATCTCTGAGCATTTGATCAACTGGCAGCAAATGACTGCACCTTGCATAGACTGTGTGGTATTTTGTAATTCTTTTGACTATGTTGTCAAGCACCTTGCATGCCTCCCTGTTGGGCGGGGGAGGAATGGCAGGCTATATAAATAAATAAATAAATAAATAAATAAATAAATAAATAAATAAATAAATACAAATTTAGTAGGGCCACTGGAGGAGCCAGATAAACCTGCTTGCTGGTTTATATCTCCTGCTCTTCGGTCCATAGGCCTCCCAGGGTAGCTCGTTTGGAACAGCAAAACATGAGGACATTAATACCAGAGCTCACAGTATAGCACATAAAGGGAGCTGAATAGGGCAGGCAATGCTGAGGCCTACAACTCTGAAGGCTTAAAAGATGTGATAGGCTGGGCAAAATAATATACCTTTTTCTTAGGCTGGCCTCACAAAGACGTCAAGCTCAGTGCCAGGTGAGCTTCTGGGGAGCAAAGGGGATTCCAACCCTGGAGTGCCATGACCAAAAAGGCCCTGTTCCTGGTCAACATCTGCCCTAGGCAATGGAGGAGCTCCATTGAGGGTCTGGATCTGGCCCTCAAGCTGCCGGTTGACCACTGCTGAGGAAGAGGGATGTGATGCTTCTTTTCTTTTTCTGAAAAGAAACCAGTGCTAAGCCAAAGGGGGGATGTCCAGGAAGGAAACTCTGAACCCCGTCCTTCCAGCTGGAAGTCAAAAATAGACGCGGAGCGACAGTGAGCACTGATAACAGGGAAAGCACAAAAAAGCACCATAGGCCTTGAAAATGACATTTCTCTTAACTCCCCACTTGTGTGCAGGCACACACACACCTTTGCACACCTGCCCTGTACCCAGGGGGAAAGAATCTGGACATAGTCCAAGGGAGAGAATGGCAAAAAAAGGAGGACAAGGGACTTGGTTTCCTTACTTCTTTTTTCTTTTGAGCCCTGCTAGATCAGGCCCAGGGCCCACCTAGTCTAGCTTTCTGTATATCACAGCAGCCCACCAGATGCCTCAGGGAGCACACAAGACCACAACATACATGCATCTCTCTGCCGCTTCCCTGCATCTGGCATTCTATTTACTCTCACACCCCCCAACGAAGACACCAGACTGCACTTGGGTTTAACTTGGGCCACTTTATTAAACACAGGTGACCAATTTTTAACGTGTGACACCACCTGAACACACCTCCCCTCCCTCGCCAGTCTGTTTCTTTTCTCCTTTCTCGGTCTCTTTGGGCAGGTGCTCATCTTGTGCAATGGCTGTTCCAAGATATGTGGCATCTGTGGGGTGTTTCTGACCCATGAAATTTTTTTCCATGCTTGGTGCAATGGGAACCAAAGGAGGCAGCACATTCAGGAGGAAGGCAAGCCCTCAATGTCCCCAGTGCCCATAATTCTGGGTGGAAAATGTGTGCTTGTTGGGTCCATGTGTGTCCCATCCATGTCTGTGTCCGTCCGTGTGTGTGTGTGTGTGTTTCTTCCCACTCCGCAGCAGAGAAATGATGTCAGAGTTGTCATGGTATCAGTATCTATGGAACAAACATCATCATTGTGGTGTGTGCGGGGAGGGGCCAGATGGGGGCATTGCTGCAGCTTTGAGAGGGAGGGTATTCCTTGGCAACTGGTGACTTGGGGATCTTGGCACCTCTGGATTCTGGATTCACCACAAACCTGGCCAAGTGACCATCTCTTTGTTCTGTACTCCAGAGCTTTGACCATGGCTTTAACTCTTCCTACCTGCTCCCAAAGGAGAGGGGAGAAATCCACCTCTTTAAAATGCTCCTTACCTGGGAATGCCACACTGAAATTGTAGCACAACTGCATTTTTTTACATAGCGCACACAGCACACATAGACATTCATGTCTTTATTAAGCATATTTATAATGTGACAACTCTAACTGCAGTGAAATTGGGAACATCAGGTGGTTTGGTCACTAGAACACTTACATCACTGCTCTTAACCTTACCCTATAAGGTAGACCAGGATAATTATTTCCTCTGTCGCAAGTGGCAGGATTGATGCCGAGGCTCCCTTCTGAGTTTGTGGCTGAATTCAAACCTATATATATATGAAATACTGTCTCCTGAGTCAGGCCCTTGGTCAGTAGATCAGCATGGTCTACACTGACTGCAGCAGCCCCACTGGGGGTGTATATCTTGGGCCATCCCTGTGTCCTAATTTATTTAAGGTTCTGCAGGTCTGAGTTGCTTTTTACTTTTTTAACAGCTTCTCATGTCTGAGGTTAGAAAAGGCAAAGGTGTTGTTGAGCATGTGCAGAGTGCATCTCCTTTACCACTGCCAGGATTCCAGGGCAGTGCTCTTCAGCTGTCCCATCTCCCTTTGGGGAACTTGTCTGTGCACATGTAAAAATCAACCTTTGTGCAGTGACTATGGAGGAGTTATCACTTTAGAAGAGGAGCAGGTGGCAATGGCTGTCATTGCAGGGAAGGAATGAAACTATGTTATGATCTTTGGGGATGCAAGAGGTGGGGGGGGTCAGCGGGAGCAGCTTCTGAGTGTGTCTGTCCCTCTGTGTCCCTCCCTGTAATTTGGGCCTTGCTTGGTTCTCTTTTCCAGGAAGAGATTTTTTGTTGTTGCTTTCAACGGTATTCTCACTTCCGACTTGTGAGACCACATGCCACAGCCTATCGCAGCAGGATGCTTTGTGCTCACAACCTGACCCATTGTGGTACCATGCGTCTCCAATGGCACGGAGAAAGTCAGCTCTTATGTGGCAGCTGAGAGCTTGCAGCCAAGAGCACCTTCACTGTGAGCCATGAGATGCTGCAGGGAGCCTTTGAGAGAGAAGTAAGAGCCGCCCAAAGTCTTGGAGGTTGCCAGCAAGGCTGAACAGTACTGCCATCACTATCGCTAGCCTGAGGAATATATGTTATTTTTGTAGAACTCCCAAATCCACTAAATCAGTGTTTCTCAGCAATGACATCATTGCTAGTTACTTCTGGGTTGGGAGGCCAGGTGCAACACAGGAAACACTAGTAAGAGGCTCAGGGTGGATGGGAGGGCTTTTTCGAGTGCAGAAAAGCATGCTTTGGAGGTTTGTCCACTGAGCCAAGTCTCCTACTGCTATTTATTGTGTCGTATTCCTGGCCTTGCTGCTGGGTGGCAGGGGTCCAGGGGTCCCACGAGTACCACCAGGCACCACCTCAAGCACCACTGGTGATACCCATACCACTGGTTGAGAAACACTGCACTAAATCTTTAGTAGCTAGTAGTGACATAGCTAGAGGGGGTGCAAAGCACTACGTTTCGCAGGGAGCCTCACCGCAGTCTGCAAGTGGCCCCTCCCCTTCAGGGCCATTTCAGGCAGTGGGAGCAAAACAGGTGAACGTCTAGCTCCAAAGAGGAGGGGGAGGGACCCTTTACATTCCACAGTGAGGCCCCCTGGAAAACTTAGTGCTTTGCACCCCCTCTAGCTATGCCACACCACTTTAAAAAGGTCACCTTTGCCCAGTTGTCTGGCATCCGTTTCATCAGCTGCTACCTGAATATGAGAGAACACGGCATGCAAATATTTGCCTGCAGCATTTATAGAATGCTCTCTAATTGTTCCCGCAGCCTTGTGCATTTCAAAATGTCCGAGTAGAAGAAGACAACTCTGCATTGGAAAGTGTGCAGTGAAGCCTGCAGGCTGAGGGGGAAGCGGAAGAGAAAGAAGGAAGGTCTCCACTGCCTTTGAACAGTGTGGCTTCTGTTTTCGTCGTGTTTTATGGTCTTGTGCAGT
This sequence comes from Tiliqua scincoides, assembly GCF_035046505.1. Lineage (NCBI taxonomy): Eukaryota > Metazoa > Chordata > Lepidosauria > Squamata > Scincidae > Tiliqua > Tiliqua scincoides. The sequence continues at coordinate 2,065,634 of NC_089833.1, read as the reverse complement.
GCAGTCCATTGTGCACGTTTACTTAGAAGTAAGTCCCGCCATGGGGCTTACTCTCAAGAAAGTATGCATGCGATTCACGGCCTGAGCGATGCTGTATTTTGATGGGCTGTACCATTTGCCTGGAAGGGGCCTTGGTGGGATATTGGGAGATGGGTAAACAGGAAACACAAAAACCGTTGAACTAAAGAAATCAGACAGTTGGAGGCTGGTTTGATTGAACCTGTGTGTGGGGGTTAGACTACTCTAGTTACCGGAGTTGTGTAAGATAACTTAGGGCCCAATCCTATGCTGCCCTTGCACAGGCCATAGAGCATGTTTATGGCACCTTCTGTGTAGGGAGTGCTGGCACCGGGCCAGTGCCAGTTGGCACTGGGCCCAGCACCAAATAGAGGATGCAGCATGGCACCAAAAAGACCACACTGGAGAGGCAGCAGTGCAGATTTTCGGGGCAGGGGGGAGGCATTCCAGGGCAGGGGGGGCAGGGGGCAGGAACCAGCCCAGATCCTATCCTCCATGAAAAGCACCCCTACTGAGGATAAGATTGGGCTGTTACAGTCCTTTTATCACGGGCCCTCAATAACCACAGGGGATCCATCCCAGACCATCTGCAAATACCAGTTTCCAAGGATAATCAAATCCGCGGGGAGGGCATCAAGGACCTCCTTGATACAACTTTCCCAGACCTCAGAACACCTCCAAGATACATTCGGAAGGCACTTCTGGACCGGTTTGCAACAGTGACTGGAAGTGCCTTCTGGACTCAGCTGTGAGGTCCTTGAGGCCCTCCAGATGCAGGCTCGGAACCTCAGCGTTGAGTGAAATCCATGAGTGCTGAACCCACAGATAAGGAGGCTCAGCTGTATTTCCAGGATAAGGTGGGGTTCAACCATTTTTTTCATGCTTCCTAAGCAACCCTGTGTGTCAGGCTCTCCAAGTCAGTTTCAAGCTGACGTGGAAACCTAAACTCCATCTTTCAAATTGACAAGCTTCAGGCTCTTGGGGATCTGCAGTATGTCCTGTTGTTCCCTCTTCTTTTGCTTATCACCTGGCCTGATGAAGAATCCTGTAGGATTCAAAAGCCTGCTGTCACTTTGTCAGTATTTGGTTGGTTGCAAAAAAAGCATGACAGTGGGTCCTCGGATTCTGCTGTCTGCGGATGCTGAGCCTGTGCTTTTGGGACTCAACTGGAAGACACTTCTGGTTGTGCCTGGGAGGTGTTCTGAGGCGTGGGGAGTTCATGGGCCTCGCTGTGCCTCAGAACACCTCCCGGATGTGACCAGGAGTCAAGAACCGGAGGTGGCTTCCAGTTGTGTCCTGGAGGCCTTCTGAGGAGGTGGGGAGCCTGTTGAGTGGGCCACAGGCCCAGTGCAGGCTCCAAGGGCTAGTGCAGCCCTAATATGAGTAATTGTGGCACTGTAACCCTGCTCCCTTGCGGACCACAGCATCTGCAGATTTCGGTATCCACAGGAGGTCCTGGAATGGATCCCCAGCAGATACTGAGAACCCTCCATACTCTCCTTCGAATTATGACCCAATCATTCTCTCTCAGGTGGGTCTCTGTGACCCACCTAACAGAGTCATTCTTGAGAGAAATGGGAGGAGGGGCTTAGCTACATGGGGTGCAAAGCACTAAGTTTTGCAGGGAGCCTCACTGTGGCATGTAAGCAGCCCCTCCCCCACCCCTTCAGAGCCATCCAGGTGGGGAGAGCAAAACAGAGGCATTCCTCTCTTCTCTGGGTCTTCTCTAGCATTCAGAGAAGTCAATGGGGCTTACTCCCAGGTACATAGGGATAGGACTGCAGCCTCTATGAATTGAAAGAAAAAAAAGGAGAGCTTGAATGAAACTATTTAAGAATGCTCCTATGAAAAATTAAACTCTATTGGCTTGTTTCAAGAAAAATAAATGTAGATTGTAAGCTTCTGTGGGCAGGAACCTTGTCTTCTCTCCTATGTAAATGGCAGTGTGATCCTATGTGTACTATTCAGAAGTAAGTTTCACTGGGGCTTACTCCCAGGTACATTTTTATAGATTTTTTTAGATTTAGAGACCTTTATTGGCATTAAACATTTGTATAGGATTATAGTCTGAATGAATGAAATTTAGCGGGGGCGGATGGGTTCCCTATTAAACCCATTTTTCTCAGTTGCTGTTTCCTGGTGTCTCTCACCTCACTGTCCCTTTTCAGAGACTGTGAATGAACTCTTTTAGGAAAGATCTAGTACTAGTTCCTTTTGGCAGGCAAACAGCTTTGGGAACTGCTTTTTGTGGAAAAGCAGCATATAAATTGTTATAATAATCATATGAAAATGATTAATCATAACACTGGAGACGCTTCATCGTCCCCATGGCGTGTCCCGTTCCTTTCTTAGAATTGCATCATTGTGGGTGGGTGTTATTCTGAGATAAGCCAATGGAGGTATTATAACGGCCAGAGACGCCGTGGTTGTAAAGCAGGGTATTAAGAGACAGACAAAAGAAAAGCGTGTCATTAATCTGTGGAACTCATACACAGCTCATATACAGCTAGGGGCCAGGATACTTGAGAGACCACCTTCTTCCATATAATCCAGCATGTCTTCTCCAGTCATCGGAGAGGGTCCTTTAACGAGTGCCACTGCCTATGGAGGTGGGGGTGGTGGCGGCAAGGAGTAGGGCCTTCTCCTTGTTGTCTCCTACTCTATGGAATTCCCTCTCTCTCAGTTTATGAACTGCTCCCTCCTTAGAGGCTCTTCAGTGGGGCTTAAAGACATTTCTTTTTACTCTCGCATTTTTTTGGGTTTGGGGTTTTTTATATGGGTGAAGGTTCTATGCACTAGTTTTGTGGACTTCTTTCAGTGTGAACTGTTGTTTTTCTGCTCTTTGCCTCTGGCTTTTAATGAGATTTTTAGGTTTTAGGGAATCTTAATGCTTATGTTTTTTATAATATATTTTCTGTTTTTATTGACTTGTTGTTAGCTGCTTTGAATGCCCACCAGGGAGATAAAGTGATAAATGAATAAACTAACTCCTGGCCACCAGGTGTGGTGACGGCACCTGGCCTGGATGCCTTGGACAGGGGATTGGGCAGACTGAGGAAGACTCCATCACAGGTCATGATGGGTGCATGTTAGAAGCCTGGTGTCAGAAGCAGGCTGTCTCCCAATGCAAGGAAGGGGCAGCAGGATGCAGGCCTCTTGTTGTCCTGTGTACTCCCAGGGGCATCTGGTGGGCCACTGCGAGGTCCAGAAAGCTGGAGGAGACGGGCGTTTGGCCTGACCCAGTGGCGCACTTCTGATGTTCTTATGTGCACAGCGGCAAGCAGGAAAGCGCTGGACTTCCATACCCAGGTGTCATTCATCTGTGGAACTCCTTGCCACCGGGTGCGGTGATGGCGCCTGGCCTGGATGCCTTGAAAAGGGAACTGGCAGAGCGAGGGAGGAAACCTCCCGGGCCCCTGCGGCCTCCTGGTTTGGGAAGCAGGCTGCGGGCCAGATGCGGGTCTCTTGTTGCCCCGTGTGCCCCCAGAGGCAGCTGGTGGGCCCTGGGAGGTTCGGGGTGCTGCAGGGCCCTTCTGGCGCGCCCTTCCAGCGTGCGCTCCAGCCGCGCACTGGGGCGCACCTGCGAGGGAGGGAGGAAGCCTGCCCGCCGCGCCGCGCCGCCCCCGCCCAGCGCAGCCCCTTCCTCGCAGCGCCCCGCCCGCCTGCACACGGGGAGCGAGCGAGGGGAGCGGCTGCTGCAGCCGGAGCGGAGCGGGGCGCGAGCCCGCAGCAGAGCGAGCAGCCCGGGCCAGGACGCCGCGCCAGCCCAGCCCAGCCCTCGACTGCGCTGCCGCCGCGGAGGAGAAGCATGGAGGGCGCCTCCTTCGGAGCCGGCAGGGCGGGCGGCGCGGTGGAGCCCCTGGAGTTCCTCCGGCGGCCGCAGACCATCCTCCGGATCGTCTCGGGGGTAAGCGCCGCCCGCGCCACCGGAGCGCCCAGGGGGTCTCGCAGGTGCGCGGCAGGTGGCAGAGGCGCCCCCGGGGAGGCGCGTCTCTGGGGCGCTGCTTTCCGCAGGCGGCGCCGCCCCGCTTCGGCATGCGGGGTGCGGGGGGGCCGGGAAGCGCGCCCAGCCCTTCTCCCGAGCAGGCTGTCTTGACCTTCCGGAGCCCTGGGGGGCGCTGAGCGCCCCACTCCTGCCGCAGTCACTGGCACGGCCGCGCCCCCCGAAAGGGCGAGGGCTCTTCTTGCCCCGCAAAGCCTTCCAGACAGGACAGTGTCCCCAGCCGGGCCAGCCTGGGTGGCCAGGAGAGGACAGGCTGCCCCCGATCCACCTGCACGCCTGGCTTGGGGGTGGGGGTGACCCAAATGATGCCCTGCTCCTTCCTGGGCTCTGAGATGATCCCACGCCCGTCCTGGCTGTGGCTGGGAAGGAAGGCTGTGTGGAGATGGGCCCCGATTCAAAGAAGGGGGGGAGGAATCCGGACAGCCTCTGACATCAGCCTCTCTTCTTGCGCCTGCATGTGACAGGGACTGGCAGGTCTCATGGGCCTTGATGCTGAAGGCAGCACAGGCCTCTGCGGGCAAGCTGGTGGCTGTGTTTTATGAGCACATTAGATATGCAATAGTAATAATAATAATAATAAGGTACAATAATAAGCTGTCTGATCAAAGCCCAGACACTTAGAGATGCTCACAGCCTAAGGACCTAAGGTGTTCCCTGGGATGACAACACCTAGTGAGGAGGGGATTTGGACTGGAGGCTTCCAACCCTTCTCCCGGCATCGTGACTCTAATCCCAAATCACCCCTCTATTCGCTGCAAGGGGGAACATTTACAAGCACAAAATGGTTTTGCAAATGCATGCTTTTCAATGCAGGTGGGGTGGGATGTGGCAGAATAAACGAATGCAACATGACCTGCACTGTGCAGGATGGTTGAGCAGGGTGGAACTGGGGTGTCGGTGGGACGTGCACCCTCAGTGTAAGAATAATGGAGTTAGCAGCAGGGACACATGAGTGCCCCCTTTCTCTTCTGTGATGTACTGGAGGATATGATGTACCCTACTGGAGGACTGAGCATGAAGGGGGAAAGCAGAGTCAGTGAAACAGCCTGATAAGCAGTAGTTTGGAATGGACATTGCAAAATGGAACTTTAGTGTCAAGACCAGAAGATGTACCCATTTCCACCTCCACAGTCAAGAGCTTCAGAGGTCTATTTGTCAGACAGGGCCCCCCCCCCCCGGCCCTGATGCAGATTCTTGCCCCTGGCAAAATTATAGAGAGAGTTCCAGGCACAAAACTGGAGCATTCCTCAGCCCTGATTTCAGCAACTTGGGAGAGGGGAGGACATTTAATTAGGAAGAGACCGCAGATGGGTCAAGGACCACAGATGGGTCCAACTTTCAGGTTGGGTCTAACCTTCATCTCAGTTGTACGCTGCTGTGTGGTGTGGATGGAAACATAAGAACATCAGAAGAGCCCCACTGGATCAGGCCAAAGGCCCATCTAGTCCAGCTTCCTGTGTCTCATAGTGGCCCACCAGATGCTTCAGGGAGCACACAAGATAACAGGACACCTGTATCCTATTGCCACTCTCTTGCACCTAGCATTTGGAGATAGCCTACTTCCAAAATTAGGAGGTTGCACATACTCATCAAGGCTTGTCACCTGTGATGGACTTTTCCTCCATCACTTTCCAATCCCCTTTTGAAGGCACCCAGGCCAGATGCCATCACCACATCTTGTGGCAAGGAGTTCCACAAGCCCATGACCGAACCAGAAAAAGACACTGGGCTGTTTTAGAAGCACATGAACCCTTGACTAGCGTCTGTTTCAGGTTGTGCCTGACAGCATATCAGCTCAGCGGAGAGTTTTCGAGACCCCTGAACATAGATCTGTTGTCTTGGGAAAATGAACTGCTTGTTCATTCATACATTTACAGTTTTACTTACTTACTTACTTACTTACTTATTTGATTTTTTTTCCTGAAACCCACTTAGTGAACTATTTTGTTAAATACTAATAATAAATACTAAATATTAATAATATAATAAAAGGTTTCTGTACCGCTTTTCTAAAACTCAAAATGGTGTTCAACACAAAATATACTGAAGATAAAAACATCAGAATAAAAACAGAATAAAAACATCCTGTGGCAAAGTGGAAACCATTAAAACAATTGCTAAAACACATAACAGCAACACAAGAGCAGATTAAAATGTAACCTAGCTGTAAAATAACATAAAAGCAAGCCGTAGAAGTTGAGGTCACTAGTGAGTACCTCCCTCCTCAAAGGCCAGGTGGAACAGATGGGGCTTCAAACCCCACTGGAAGCTATATAATGAGGAGGCTGCTCTCAGATCTTCTGGCAGCTGGTTCCAGAGGCATGGTGCCACCACTGAGAAGGCCCTGTACCTTGCTGCAATTCCCCTGCCTTCAGATGAAGGTGGGTAACCAACCTCCTGCTGTCCTCTACTTGGTCCAAAGGATGTCCAGGATGAAGGGGGAGGTGTTGCCAATTCCAGGCACCACCAAGGCAAGAACGGTTTGCCAGGGCTGGCCTAAGCCTGTCTAGCACCTGAGACAGTGTGCCAGTGCTCTCCCCCTTGCCTGATGATGTGCCAACCTCTGCTGCTGTTACTCTTTGGATTAGAAAAGGAAGGGGAGGCAGAGCAGAAGAGGAAATGTAGAGAGTTTCTTTCAACTCAATATTTGTCTGCACTGATAGTGCCTCTTTTCCAAAATTCCAGGCAGATATTTTGCAGACAAGCATGTTGTGAGCTCATGTGCTGTTCATGGCATGTGGGCTTTTATCTTTCCTGCCATGGCAACAATGCAAAGGTCTTGATGAATAAGCCTTGACCACAAAGTCTCCTCGAGATCTGGCCTGGTGTCAAAACCACTTTCTGGATAAATACAGAAAAAATTACAAGCAAATATTTACGTCCACCCAAACGTAGCTATGCGTTCATTAGTCATTCATGGTGCATTAGCAACTGAAGGAAACCACAAAATCTTCCCTTCCCGGTTGCCTGAGGGGCTTGTACTGGAGTCTGTGCCAGCCCCCAAGCCTGCATGAACCACAGTTTGAAGCTTTTCCCTCCTCAACTTTTCACACTGAGAAGCAGTGCACACATGTTGCAATGTGCTGGACGTTGTTGGCTTCTGGCTAGTAACTGTTGTGCACTTCCCGCACATAAGAACAGCCCCACTGGATCAGGCCATAGGCCCATCTAGTCCAGCTTCCTGTATCTCACAGCGGCCCACCAAACGCCCCAGGGAGCACACCAGATAACAAGAGACCTCATCCTGGTGCCCTCCCTTGCATCTGACATAGCCCATTTCTAAAATCAGGAGGTTGCACATCCACATCATGGCTTGTAACCCATAATGGATTTTTTCTCCAGAAACTTGTCCAATCCTCTTTAAAGGCGTCCAAGCCAGATGCCATCACCACATCCTGTGGCAAAGAGTTCCACAGACCATCCACACGCTGAGTAAAGAAATGTTTTCTTTTGTCTGTTCTAACTCTCCCAACACTCAATTTTAGTGGATGTTCCTTGGTTCTGGTGTTATGTGAGAGTGTAAAGAGTATCTCTCTATCCACTCTGTTCATCCCCTGCATAACTTTGTATGTCTCAATCATGTCCCCGCTCTGGCGCCTCTTTTCTAGGCTGAAGAGGCCCAAACGCCGTAGCCTTTCCTCATAAGGAAGGTGCCCCAGTCCAGTAATCATCTTAGTCACTCTCTTTTGCACCTTTTCCATTTCCACTATGTCTTTTTTGAGATGCGGCGACCAGAACTGGAAGCAATACTCCAGGCGTGGCCTTACCATCGATTTGTACAACGGCATTATAATATTAGCCGTTTTGTTCTCAAGACCTTTTCTAATTATCCCAAGCATAGAATTGGCCTTCTTCACTGCCGCCGCACATTGGGTCGACACTTTCATCGACCTGTCTCCTGATCTGTCACAGACAGCTCAGAACCCCTCGGCCTATATCTAAAGTTTTGATTTTTTGCCCCAATGTGCATGACTTTACACTTACTGACATTGAAGCACATCTGCCATTTTGCTGCCCATTCTGCCAGCCTGGAGAGATCCTTCTGGAGCTCCTCACAATCATTTCTGGTCTTCACCACTTGGAAAAGTTTGGTGTCGTCTGCAAACTTAGCCACTTCACTGCTCAACCCTGTCTCCAGGTCATTTATGAAGAGGTTGAAAAGCACCGGTCCCAGGACAGATCCTTGGGGCACACCGCTTTTCACTTCTCCTCATTGTGAAAATTGCCCATTGACTCCCACTCTCTGTTTCCTGGTCTTCAACCAGTTCTCAATCCGTGAGAGGACCTGCCCTCTAATTCCCTGACTGTGGAGTTTTTTTAGTAGCCTTTGGTGATGGACCGTGTCAAACGCCTTCTGAAAGTCCAGGTATATAATGTCTACGGGTTCTCCCACATCCACATGCCTGTTGACCTTTTCAAAGAATTTTATGAGGTTCGTGAGGCAAGACTTACCCTTACAGAAGCCATGCTGATTCTCTCTCAGCAAGACCTGTTCATCTATGTGTTTTGAGATTCTATCTTTGATGAGGCATTCCACCATCTTACCCAGTATATATGTTAGGCTGATGGGCCTATAGTTTCCCGGGTCCTCCCTCTTTCCCTTTTTAAAGATCGGCGTGACATTTCCTATCCTCCAATCTTCTGGCACCGTGGCCGTTTTGAGGGACAAGTTGCATATTTTAGTCAAGAGATCTGCAACTTCATTCTTCAATTCCTTAATAACTCTTGGGTGGATGCCATCAGGGCCCGGTGACTTATTGATCTTTAATTTATCAATGAGGTCTGAAACATCTTCTCTTTTAACCTCTATCTGACTTAATTCCTTGGTCAGGAGGGTCCGTTCGGGCAGTGGTATTTGCCCAAGGTCTTCTGCCGTGAAGACAGATGCAAAGAACTCATTTAATTTCTCTGCCATCTCTAAGTCTCCTTTTATCTCCCCTTTCTCTCCCTCACCATCCAGAGGGCCTACTGCTTCTCTGGTGGGTTTCCTGCTTCTAACATATTTGAAGAAGCTTTTATTATTCCCGTTAATGTTGCTGGCCATGTGTTCCTCATAGTCTCGCTTGGCCTCCCGTATTACATTTCTTTTGCGACAGTTTATGTTCCTTTTTATTCTCCTCATTAGGGCAAGACTTCCATTTACGGAAGGAAGCTTCCCTTTACGGCCTCTCTAACTTGGCTGGTTAGCCATGCGGGCACCTTTCTGGACTTAGTGGAGCCCTTCTTCCTTTGCGGTATGCACTTCTGCTGGGCCTCTATTATTGTTGTTTTAAGCAGCCTCCATGCACTCTGGAGAGATTGGACTCTTTTTATCTTCCCTTTCAACCTCCTTCTAACCAGTCTCCTCATTTGAGGGAAGTCCACCCGTCAGAAGTCAAGGGTTTTTGTGAGAGATTTGCCCAGTATTCTTCCCCCTACATGCATGTCGAAACGGACTGCAGCATGATCACTGTTCCCCAACGGCTCCGTAACATTGACATCTCTAACCAGGTCCTGAGTACTGCACAATATTAAATCCAGAGTCACCTGTCCTCTGGTGGGCTCCATGACTAGCTGCTCTAAGGCACAGTCATTTAGCATGTCAAGGAATCTGGTCTCCTTTTCGTGACCGGAACACAAATTGACCCAGTCTATATGAGGATAATTGAAGTCCCCCATGATTACAACCCTGTCCCTCCTTGTCACCTCCCTGATCTGTTTCTTCATTTCTAGGTCCCCTTCCGATTTCTGGTCTGGAGGACAATAGTACGCCCCCAGTATTACATTGCTCCACAGGCCTGGTAATTTAACCCACAGAGATTCTACGGTGGAGTCGGACCCACCTTCAATCTCTGCTTTGCTGGATTCTATCCCTTCCTTAACATAAACGGCCACCCCACCTCCAACACACTCCTGCCTGTCCCTCCTGTAGAGTTTATAGCCCAGGAATCCCACTGATTCTCCGCATTCCACCAGGTTTCCGTTATGCCCGCTATGTCAATGTTTTCCCTGGTCACCAGTCATCCCAGTTCTCCCATCTTTGCTCGGAGACTTCGGATATTTGCATAAAAGCATTTGTACATGGAATGCCCCTGGATGGGCTGCTTATTCGCTCCTATGTCTCCGCATCTTCTCATTGTGCCAAACCGTCTATCACATCAGATCATGCTACCATTCCCAATTTCTTCTCCTACTCTGCCTTTGTCTTGTTGTTCTCTAACCTCCCCATCCTTGTTGCATAGGGATGAGGAGTCCTGAACCGGAAGCCCCTCAGCTGCTGTCGGCCATCCCCCAGGGATCAGTTTAAAAGCTGCTCTACCACCTTTTTAATGTTATGTGCCAGCAGTCTGGTTCCATTCTGGTTCAAGTGAAGCCCGTCCCTCTTGTACAGGCCCCGCTTGTCCCAAAACGTTCCCCAGTGCCTAACGAATCTAAACCCCTCCTCCCTACACCACTGTCTCATCCACGCATTGAGACCCCTGATCTCCGCCTGCCTAGCTGGCCCTGCACGTGGAACAGGTTGCACTTCCGAGAACACTACCTTTGAGGTCCTGGCTTTCAGCTTCCTACCTAATAGCCTAAATTTGGCCTCCAGGACCTCCCAGCTACACTTGCCCACGTCGTTGGTGCTGACATGCACCACAACCGCTACCTCCTCCCCAGCACTGTCTACCAGCCAGTCTACGAGAAGTGATGTCTGCAACCTTCGCACCAGGCAGGCAAGTCACCATGCGGTCCTCACATCTGTTGCAAACCCCCCTCTCTATGCTTCTAATAATCGAATCCCCCATTACAAGAAGCCCCTGACCCCCCTCCCGCCGAGGAGTATCCTGAGTGCGTTCAGATACGGGCCCGTCCCCTGGAGAAGGGGTCCCCCCTAGGGGATTGTTTCCCTCCTCTCCAGGATGACGTCCTCCAGCCCCGAAACTTCCCACCTGGGCAGCTGAGGAGCTGCACACCTGAGGTTGGGACGAAGCCTGATTGTCCCCGGAAGTCTCCCCACAGTCCTTGTCTTCTCCAGGTCGGCCACCAAGGCTTCAAGGGAGTGGATGCGTTCCCTGAGACCCCGGAGCTCCTTGCACCGAGGATACACCCATGACTTATGCCCCAGAGCCACATGCCTGCATGCACCACCAGGATGGAGAGAGAAAGATCTACCATTTGATTTGGCTGGGCGTGTGGTGCTCCTGCAGTGTTTTGCTATCTCTGTGTCAAGGGTGCAAGTGTGCAGCATTGAAAGGTGTGTGACCACATACTGTGGGCCCTCCTTATCCACAAATTTGAGCATCTGCGGTTGCTGAGCCCTGATCACAGAGTGTGACCAGAAGAGGCTTCCATCATGTATCCAGGATGCCTTCTGAGGAGGCTGGTGCGACCTCCGGAGGGTTGGACACAATCTTGTGCCATGCTGCCCCCCCCCCCCGGCAGATTCCAGTATTGGAACCATTCTGGTGGCCTTGCTTTCCCCTTTGCTTGGCCTTTGATAGGAGCTAAGGCACGGTGGCCAACTTGTGAATAAACGTGCACGTGCAATTCTGTTTCACTTTCCATAGGACTCAATACTCAAGGACTCTTGTCAGCTTGGGGGAGGGGTCTGCGTTCATAAGATCAGGCACATTCTGGTAGCATTGCATTCCTTTTGGCCTGCCCTTGGAAGTGGACTGAGGCAGGGTCACCTGCTTGCAAGTAAACACACACCTGCGGCTCAGTTTCACTTTTGATAGGGCTCAATACATTTTCCTTATCAGCTATCAGCTTATCGGTTTTGTGACTCACCAACGAACAGGTGGGTTGGGCTAGACAGCAGGATGTGCAAAAACGTTGTGGTGTCCAAATGTGAGCCAATAGTGTGATGCGGCTGCAAAAAATGCGAATGCATTAGCAGAGGTGTAGAATCAGAGAGTTTGGAAGGCCATTTAGCCCACCCCCTGGGCTGAAATGTTCTCTGGGGCATCTCCAAAAGGTGTCCATCAAGCCTGTGTCTGAAGAACCCATCACTTCCCTTGGTTACCAGTTTCATTGTCAATTGGAGTCCCAATCTCAAGAAGTAATAATTCCACAATATGCTTTGCTTGCCTGACCTTACTTGCAATCCTGAATCCAGTTTTGGGCACCATGTTTTAAGGAGGACATAGCTAAGCTGGCACAGGTTCAGAGAAGGGCAGCAAAGATGGTTTTGGAAACCCTATGATTAAAACAGCTTTTAATGCTTAGGCCTGGAGAAGAGAAGGCCAAAGAGAGAAAGGAGAATCATCTTCAAGTATCTGAAGAGCTGTGATGCAGAGTGATGGTGAGGACTGTGATTTCTGAGGACAGGACTAGAACCACTGGGCTGAAACTACGGGGAAGCAGATTTAGGGAAGATACGAGGAAGGGTTTTCTCACTGTTTGGGCACTGGAGCAGCCTGTGTTGTAGAGTGATGGGGTCTTCCTCTTTGGAGGTCTACAAGCAGAAGCTGGATGGCCACCTGTCAGAGATGCTGTAGTCACCTACCTTGAGCAGGGAGCTGAACTCAGTGATTTCCAAGATCCCTTCTGACATTCTGTGTTTTTATGGCACTAACACTGGGATGAACCCATAGAAAAGTGTCTCTTATTCTGCGAGCGTAATGTTTAAAAAGTACCTTGTGCAAGGGGGCTGTATGGCTCAAGGAGCTCTATAAAATCCAGCATGAGTACTTTGCATTCATCTCGTTAGTTCTGTCTGGCCCTGATATTCTATTGTCCCTACACAAATCTGATGGTGCAGCCACAGTTGGAAGACCGTGTTCAATTCACCACATCTCAAAAAGAGTATTGCAGAGTTGGAAAAGGTGCAAATGTGGGCAAGCAAAATGATCAGGGGTCTGGAACATCTTCTTCGTGAGTAAAGGTTACAGTAATTGGGGGTTTGTTTTTTTTAACTTGGCCGAAAAGGCAATCAAAATGGAATATGATTGAAACTGCTAAAACTATGCATGGTATAGAGAGAAATCTCTCTCTCTCTCTCTCTCTCTCTCTCTCTCTCTCTCTCTCTCTCTCATGATATTAGAACTGGGCTGGGTCATTCATTGAAACTGATCGGCAGGAGATTTAGGACAGGCAAAAGCATACTTCACACAGTACATAAATACTGTGGAACTCCTTGCCATGCTATGTGGTGATGGCCAGTAGACTGGGTGGTTTTAGAAAGGGATTGAACACATTGATGGAGGAAGAGAGGTCTATTCATGACTCTAGTGGTGATCAGCGTTTCCTCTAAGGTAGAGTTTCTCAATCAGTGGTACTTGTACCACCAAAGGTACTTGAGGTGGTGTCCAGTGGTACCTGCAGGATTCCCACACCCCGTCACCTGGCAGCAAGACCAGCAGTGCAACGTGACAAGTGGTGGTAGGAGGCTAGGCTTGGTGGGCAGAGCTCCAGCATGCACTTTTCACATGCTTGAAGTAGTCTTTCCATCCACCCTAAACCTCTTACTGGTGTTTGTTGCGTCGTATCTGGCTGCCTAGTCTGGAATTAACTGGCGATTACATCATCGCCAGTTATTTCTGGTGGTACTTCTGGTGGACCATGCAAAGTGATGTGGCAGGGGACAAACGTTGAGAAACACTGCTTGTGCACAGACCCCTTTGCTAGCTGCACAGTGTTGCAGCAAGCCATGACCCTGCCTCTGGACATTCGGCAATGTCCTGATGACATTGCCAAGCTTCTGGACTGCAGAACTCCACTCTGCATGGAGATCGGCTGGGAGGTGTGTGGCTGCTGCACCATGTGCTTTTGAGGGAACACTGGTGTTATGGCTATGCGCTTCATTCAGGTTTGGGGAAGTCAGCCCTTGAATCCCAGTTGGAGGGAGCAATGGTGGGAGGGAGGAATGCCTTCATCTCCAGCTGTGAGCTTCTAGAGGCAGCTAGTGGGTCACTCTGGGAGCCAGAATGCTGCGCTAGATGGCCTTTGGCCTGAGCAGGCAGGGCTTTTCCTCTGCCCTTGCCCCAAATGAGCAAAAATTATTTCCTTCCCCCTCTCCCCTCAGCCCCAGTCAGGAGGAACAGCAGCAGTAAACAACGGACAGTTCGGAAAAGTGGGGGAAACTTGGAATTGTCATTTTTATCTGTGGAGGGTGAATAACCCAGAGCAGGCTCTGGGGTGGCCTCATGCATCCCCCTGCTAGTTACCCTATACAGCAATAGCTTTTATTTTTGTCTGGTTAGGGGCCAGAGCTTGAATGCAAGTCAAAAATTGATGGATTTCCAACCAGGTTCACTTTCAGCCAGGTCCAGATGTTCTGAGGTGCAGAGAGGTCACGTGTGGCCATCCCCGTGCTTCAGAACACCTGGATGTGAACTGGACGTCGCAGATGCGGAAGTGATTTCTGCTCGTGTCCGGGAGACCTTCTGAGGAGGCTGGGAGACTGGTGCGACCTCCAGAGGACCCAGCACTGCCACTCGCTACGTTTTTGTGGCACCAGCATCCTGCTCTGCATGGATGAAAGTCAAGCTGTATTTGAGCATTTCTGCGGGGCAATGTATGCGGAGAGAACCCGCAGATCCTGTTTCCGTCCAGCCAGATCAATTCCAAAGCCACTTGCAGTCAGCCACAGATTAAATACTAACCCTGCAGAGGTCAGGGGCAGGGAGCAGGTCTAAGCAGTCTGCGGATAGACAGTGCCTTGTGCTGGTGCCTTTGAGAAGGGTGCTGCTCGTGTGCAAACCAATGTTTCTGGCCGTTTTAGTGAATTAGGCAGGTATTTCTGACTTGGGGCAAGCCAGTGAATTCTCTTTTGGTTTGGGTCTAGTTGAAATTGGATGTCATCCGTTTCCAGATTCTTGCAGCCTGTCCCAGAGCAAAAAGGTGCAGCCCCTGAGCAGCAACAGCAGCAGCAGCAGCAGCAACCACAATGAATTTCACTTTTGCTTTAGGATCTTATTTTTTTCCTGAAGCAGCTGTTACTTATTCGGTCTCAAAAGAACAAAGGTTTCTGGAGTATTAGAAAGCTGGAAAGTCCCAAAACACTTCCTCTTTTCCTCCCCTCCCTACACTGTTAACTGGTTTCGTTTTTGCAAAGACAGTGACATTTGGTTGTCTGCTTTTTCTACACTTGTTATTTGCAAACCGAACAGAAACTTTTCCTTTAGATAAAAAAATGATATCGCCTTTGGCTGTGTCCCTTTTTACCAACTTAAGCCATTTCTGCCCAATGTTGCATTTACGCAACAGGGACCAAATGTGTACACACATGGGCCGGGCAAACATGGGGTGAAAAAAGAAAAAGGAATATGATACACTGGGCCCCTAATATCCACGGGGGATCCAGGACCCCCTCTGCAGATACCGAATTCTGTGGATAATGAAATCTGCAGGAGGACTCTGCAATTACTTACCTGGGGAGCAGCCCTCTGGAGGTTGCGTACGGCATCTCGGCCTCGTCAGAAGCCCCCTGGACACTACTGCAAGTGACTTTTGGTTCTGTGCAAACCGGAAGTGGCTTCTAGTCACATCTGGGAGGCCTCCTGAGGCCCAGGGAGGCCTCTCTGCACCTCAAACCCCTTCTGGACGTGACTGCAAGCCACTTCTGGTCATGTTTGGGAGGTCCTTTGAAGCCCTCCAGTTACGGGCGTGGTATTTGTGGACACTCAAATCCACAGATGCTGCATAGGAAGGGCCTGCTTTACATTGTCAAATGAAGAAAGCCACAGTGTGTTCAGGTTAACACCCCTAGTGAAAAAGTTGTGAAAAGAATATCAAACTCTGTCCTCAAACCCCCCCCACTCCATTGCCACTTTTCTCTTGTGTGTGATCTGCCAGCATCCTCTCCTCTCACCTTCACTTGTTCACCTGTCACCTTCGCTCGTTTCTGTGTGAGATTTTTCCCAATCCCACTGTCCTTGCAGTATCCTCATGGCAGTTGCAGTTTTTGTCAACTTCCTGTGACTGGTGTAGTGTCTCCTGAGCAGCTGGAACTTTTTTGTGACATTGCTGGATGTCACTCGGCCAAATCACAAGCAAAGATGGGTGGGCAACATGACACCCCTTGCCTTGTGAGGAGGGTGGCCCCTTTCTGTCCTGAAATGCTAAGATAAAACCAACCGCCCCCATTGCACCTTTACAATGCTTTTCACCACAACCAGCACCACCCCCCGCTCCTCTCAGCTTGAGTTTGTTTTGTGTTTTAAATAGGAACAAGGGTGCTGTATCTGTCCGCGTTTAGTGTGTTCAGTACAAGATGTTTCTGGGCAAAAGGTAAAAAAAAAGCTTGAACAGACGGGTAGTGAAATTGCACAGATGCCAGGCAATTTAATGCCTCCCCACTGTGTGTTGTGGAGTGGGCAGGGGTGTTTGTGTATGGAGGTGCCCGGAAACAGCAGGGCTGGTGTGGCTCAAATGTGCCCCATGTTTCTAGCCAGCCAGAGTGTCTTCATCTAGCCCAGTTCCTTGAATCTGGCAACACGTGAGCCTGGGAGAGTGTCTGTTTGAAACCAAGAGCAAGTTGCTAGTCCTCATTGTTTGTGACGACATTGAGAAAATGTTAGGGCAGAAAATGGACAGGAACCAAAGGGGTGGTGGGAATAGGCTTGAAAGAGAAGGTAAAATAGGGAATTAACAATGAGAGGAAGGCACATGACAAGTCCGTGAATGACATTGGAACAGACCAGGGCAAAGGATGATCTTGAGAAAGAAAAGACTAGTGAATCTTTAGGATGCTTCTCTTGGAATCAATTTTCTTGATTTTTAGGTTGCAAAGTGGGCACAACAGAAAGTGCAAGTAGGGTTGTCTGCAGGGTAGAACCCAGCATACACTGATCCTCCCAGGGTCACATTCTTCGGGTATGTAAGACTGTGCAACAGTCTTCCCTCCAGCAAATGCCAAAGCTCACTCTGCATTCCCTGCCCCACTCCCAGATCACTGGAATCCAGGAAAACCATAGATTTAGTCCCTGGAGCTAAAGTCAAATTTGTAAGGGCTCCATGGTTGGTGCCATGTTTATTGCATTAACCTGCAGTGGCCCCCTGGTTTGCAATTTGCATTTTTTAAAAGTTAAACTGTAGAACTTAAGAGACCAATTCAACTCTGCAAAACCCTTTGAGGAGAATCACCAGTGTGCATAAGCTTAGGCTATAGGTCCGTCTAATACGGCTGGCTGCCAGTATCCATCTGTTCTGGGACCCCCTGTGAATACCGAGATCCACGGGTGCTGGATCTGTGGAGGGGGGCCCTTTGTGGTGCCACAGTAACATACCTGGATGCTGCTCCTGGCCCTACGGAGGTCATGCCAGGCCTCCACAGAAGACTCCCAGATGCGACTAGAAGCCACTTCCAGTTCATGCCAGCGACTTCTGGTCACGTCTGGGAGGCCTGCTGAGGCCCTCTGCAACGCGGGCTCGGCAGCCACAGATTCCAGGCCTGGCAGATAAAGAGAGCCCACTTTCTTGCCAGGCAGTGACTGGGTTTCAGCTGGAGAAGGACCTAATGCAGCCCTTCTTGGAGGAGTGTCAGGGATTGAACCTGGGACTTTCTGTCTGAAAGCAGGTGATCTGCCATAGCCCTCCCCTAGTCATTATCACAAGATCTTCTTGGCAGTGTGACTTCGGAGTTTTCTCTTGTGTCCTCCCTTTATGAATGTCATGAGCTGAGGCCATCCGGTGCTCAGATCCTGTAGCTTAATGTGGATAATTGAGTTACAATAATGCACATGTGTTTCTTGCTGAGCATGGCCTGGAAGCACATCACTGTGTTAGGTGCATGAGAGAATGTGCACCATTATAAGAAATGCTGTGCTACTGTAGCGTCATCAGTGATGTGGGTTTTCTGGGAAATGTTCTGAAGCCCGAAATTAGTCGGGATGTGATTCAGCCTGTTTATTTAATTTGTATTTAATAAATAAAACTAAAACAACCCAACCATGTTAATTTTACATGCTGGATAAATACCTTAGATTTGGTTTTTTTTTTCTTTTTTCCCCAATAGACAACAGTGGTGTTTGGTTAGGGATTGGGGGAAAAATTCATTAAGCCCACTTAAATGATATTTAAATTTCAGGGCTTTCTTTAGAAACTATTTTCATTGAAATACGTGTTAATATTTTAAGACACAAAAGCTCAATAGCAGACAATCCGCTTATATTGTTTTAAATTCTAAGGGGAAAGAAATGAAGTTGTTCTCATACTAAATTTAGGACCCTGAAGAGCTGTGCATCATGTTGAGTGCATCCACAGGCTTGCATGTGCTTTCCCAGGGATGGCAAGAGAGAAGTGAATTCTGACTGTGAAACTGCCCACTTGGACTATTCTTGTAGCCGTCCGTTTCGTTATTCGTTTAGTTTCTGAGACGATCCATTTTTAGAAGTGTGAAAATTCTGCAGCCCCCTTGCTCTGCTTGGTGTGATCCTGCCACGATGGGACGTGCCTTTAGCTGGCACTCCTGTTAAATTGCATGTAGAAATCACGGCTTTTGAACCAACATTGGTTTGGGGATCATTTACTCTTGCCCTAGTTCTTTGTTAGTACCTTTCTTCTAAATACATATCAAAATGTATAAGGAAATGTAAACAACTGTAGCCCACTCTGTACCCAGCACTGAGAAGGAGCAGACTGGAGGTCTCCTTGAGGTAAGGGCACATTCACCCCCTTACTCCGGATGCACAATGGGGCTACTTGGATCTGCACCAGCAAAATTCTGAGCAGCCTCATGTTGGGCTTTCAGGCCCGGAGGGGGAATAGGATTCAGCATGGGCCAGCGCTGCTGATGCAACCCCCTCCTGGGCCCAATCCACTTTGTCTCCCCCTGCCCCATTACACCCCCTTCTTGCCCTCCCCCTGCGCCTCCCGTTGGGCGTTTACCTGCTCCATCGGTCACTCCTTGTGGATCTGCACAGGCCTTCCCATTGGTGCTGCCTGCTCTCTTTTCTGTCGCAACGTGCTTTACGGCATGTTTGCAACACCCTAGGCCAGTGCAGCGGTTGCTCCCCAGCCCTGCGCCAGGGGCAGAGGCCGCCTCCCCCATGAAAATCCACCCCACTAGTCACTTGAGGTTCATGGAGCCTTGTGCAACCCGAGCCCATGATGGAGAAGTCTCTCTGAAGTTCCCCGACGTTATAATCTGTTCTTCCGGAAAACTGGCAGCACAGTTTCTAACCCCTTCAGGAACCTCAGAGAGGCTTCCACGGGGTCCTAGAGGCTTGCGCCTGGGGCATTTGCCCCATCGGACCTAATGGTAGGTCTGCAATTGCATAAAATTGTGCTGTTATCCTGCTATTGTTTCCTGCTGGGATGAGTGAAGGAAATTGCGCAGATAGCAGGGAGCAGGACGTGAGCCCTTCCAACGTCCTGGTCTGGCCAGAAATCACCAGAGTGCTCTATTTTTGAAGACAGATTTTTTAAAAAATTATTTGCATTTGGTTGGGGAGAGTGATATCATGACCATTTCTGCCTTTGCAAAGTGCAGCTAGGAGAATAAGGTGACGGCAGTGCGTGCACTTATTGGGAGGAAGCCTCATTGATACAGTCAGACTGAACTTCTGAGTAAAGACAGAGAGGATTGCACTACAAAACAGGAAGCGTGGGAGGAATGGGTGGTGAATCCAGGGGTCTGCAAATCTGGCTTGGCTTCCTAGCCAGCCATTATTTCTAGTTGCCACGGACTCCATCTCCTTCCCCGTGTCCAGGACTTGGCAGAGAGGTGAGACCGTCTCTCATTTGTGCCCAGACCCCAAATCTGCTGCTATCGCCACCACTTTCCTCCAGTCTGCCATCAGTGCAGGCCACAATGTTCTGCTTCCTGCTCACATGAGTGAGAAGCAGTTTGCTCCCCTTCTTACCATGCTCCTTGTGCGCTGCTGTGAAAACCAGAATTGCAGGACTTCCAGGTTTCACCGCAGCACATGGGCAGCATAGTAAGGGTTGGGGGGGGGGTTGGTGGTGCACCCAAGATGGCATCAGGCTGCATTCTAGGTCATGCCACCCCAGGGAAACAACTCTTAAATTTTTAAAAAATCCCTGCAGTGTTGAAAACCAGCATGTCAGGGAGAATGGCAGGCTGGGTAACAGAGGGGCAGCCCAACCTGTGAGCTCCCCAGCGGCAGCCCAGATACAAATTGAGCACTCCAGGCCTTGGGAGCTGGAGCTCCTTCTCGTATGTTTGCTTTCCCAAAGCATGCCCTATGCCCTGTTTGCCTTCCCTGCCCTCAGGAGCATTTATTTCAGGCGAAAGACTGCTACGAATCGTATGTGGTGTTTATATCACCCTTTACTGTAAATGCCTCTCAGCAGTTCTGGGAAAAGGCTGTGAAAGCCGTAATCGCAGCAGACAACAGGCTGTCAGAGGCCTGCCATGGTGAGACACCCATCGTGAAGCCGCAGAGTCTGGGCGCCATTAAGGGCAGCAGAGATGTCAGCTGACTGATCGGGCCCAGGGGTCGATCGGACGCTCTGCTGCACAAGCAAGCACACCACTGTTTTCTCCAGTCAATTCCTGATTTAGTTCTATACTCCTGTGTGCTACTATTGTGAAAAATTTTGTTTATACAGTGGGTCCGTGAGGGATCCGTTCCAGGACCTCAATGGATACCAAATTCACAGATACTGAAATCGGTGGGGGGAGGGGGTATCGAACCAGAAGTGCCTTTCAGAAGCCTCTGGGAGGTCTTCTGAGGAATGGGAAGGCCATGTGCGATCTCCCCCCACTTCAGAAGTCCTCCCAGATGTGACTGGAATGCACTTCCGGTCATGTCCAGGAGGTCTCAGAGACCCTCCAGTCTGGGACCCTGTAGCTGGTATCTGCCGATATTCAAATCGGATTTCCAAGCCTGCAGTTGGGTGTTGTTCTCCCTCCTTGTTAACCACCTGCTTCAAACTCCATCTTGCAGGTCTTCTCCATAGTCGTGTTTGGCTCCATCATCAACGAGGGCTACCTCAACAACCGGTCCTCTGAGCTGCGGTGCATCTACAACGAGAATGAGAGTGCCTGCAACTACGGAATCGCGATTGGTCTAATTGCCTTCTTGGCCTGCATTTTCTTCTTGGTTGTGGACCTGTACTTCCAGCAGATCAGCAGCGTGAAGGACAGAAAGCGCGTTGTCCTTGTAGACCTTGGCTTCTCAGGTGGGCCAACAGGGGAAGAGTGGAAGGGTTTGTTTGGGGCAACACATACATGAAAACTGCCACCCTGCCCAGTTGGGTGTGTAACCAGAAGTACAGGATGTGTTCCTGGGAAACATGGGTACAGGAGTCTCCAAGATCCATGAATCCAGTTATCTGTGATTCCCAACAGATTGTTTATAATCACACAAAGAAACTGTGTACTTGCTTTAACCAGATACTATAAGCAGAAAGCTTATAGCAAGACAAGCAGGCAGGCAGCTTGCAGCTAGAGGGGACGATTCAGTGAACGTTAGCGGGAAGCACACTTGCTGAGTCGTCCCCTCTAACTGCAGGCTGCCTGTCTTGCTATAAGCTTTCTGCTTATAGTGTCTGGTTTAAGCAAGTACATGATTCCTTTGCATGACTATATACAACATAAACAAAGATAATGGGTGTGGGGTGGCTGCAGGGGCAGCAGAGGTAGGGTTCCCCCGTATCCATGGTTTCCTGTATCTGTGGTGGGACCAGGAATGCATCCCCCACTGGTATAGGGGGACACCTGTATTTTAAGGGTGTGATACAGAAGGATGGGGTTGGAAAAATGGTATGGACATGCCCAGCTGCCTTCCACAAGTCAGCAGGTTGGTCCAATGCTGGCCAAGTCTTCCCTGGTTCTCCAAGATTTCAGAGGTCCTTCCCAGCCTTGCAACTGATGATATTTTGACATGGTGATAATTGTGTTTGCCCAGTGATCCATTGTTCCCCAGTACCCATTTGGGAAGTTAAAGTTGGCCACTGGATCCTGACTAGGGTTGCCCACTGGAACAGAGTTTGACAGATCTCTGTCTGGATCAGACTTCTGTAAGGGTGGTGAAGCTCCCACCAGATCCACACTGTTGGTTTGTTTCTTTCCTATGCTTCCCAAGTGCATCACTTGACAGCACTGGTTCCTAAACTTGTTTGACTGGTGGCTCCCTGGATCATTGGCCGTGGCTCCCCATTTGGGCTACAATTCTGTATATTTCATAGGGCTGGGGTTTTTTATGGGATTCCACAGCTCCCCTGGCTGGTTTCCTTGGCTCCCTGGGGAGCCATGGCTCGGTTTGGGAACCACTAGTTTACAGCAACCCTCCTTCACATCTTGGGATCAGAGTCTGTCTTCTCTACTTAATGTCCTGTGTGGTTTCAGGTGCCAGGCCTGCCACTTGTTGCCAGCGACCTCTACTGCACTCACGGAGGCTCTAAATTCAATTAGACTGCTTAAATTCCTGCAGATTAAGGTCACTGGAGAGTCTGTGACCGTTTCCACTGAGTGAGGGACTTTCTCAACCCTGTTGCTTTGGTGTCTCTTTTGGACAAGGCTCAGTGTTCATATTTTTTGTGCTGGGGAAGCCCATCAGGGCAGATACTATAACAACATTATGGGTTATGGCACGATCTGGCTGGTTATGGACCCACCACAGTTAATTTCTAAATAGGCTTAAACTTTAGATGCTCTCTGTCTGGAAGCCGGTTGTCCAGGTTTGTGCCAGGATGGGAGGAAAATCTGAATTCCATCGCAGAAAGGCAGGATGACAGTAAAATGACAGTATGTTTATTTAGTACGGTGGGCCCTCCTTATCTCTGGGCTCTGCATCGTCGGAATATCCACAGTTGCCAAACCCATGGCTGGAGGGTTTCAGAGGACCTCCCAGATGCAACTGGACGTGCTTTCCAGTCACGTCCTGGAGGTGTTCTGAGGTGCTGGGAACCTGCACCCCATGCCTTTGAAGGCCTCCCAGAGGCTTCTGAAAGGCACTTCTGCTTTGCTGGTGCAGTCCCATCCCATTGTTTTCATTATTCATGGAATTAGGTATCAGAGAGGGGTCCTGGCATGGTTCCCTAACGGATACCAAGGGCCCACTGTACCAGTGGTGTGCACCTGGTGCTCTACAGAGTATCACAGACAAAAAAATTTCAACTGCAAAATTAGTAATTGCCCCAGTGTCCATTTCTGTTCTTGCAAGGGTTGGGTGTGGGTGGTGTTAACTACAGATTTCTCCTCATTACTTGTTTCTTTCTTAAATACTGAAATAGAAATTCAGTAAGTGAAGCTCCCCCCCACCCCCAAACACTAGAATAAAAGCTGATATGGGGCAATTCACAGAGATGCTGTTGAGGGGCAATTACTGATCTGTCAGTTTGGATAAACAGGAGGTAATAAAGCAGACTGAACTTGCAAAAAGGAATTGTTTAGTTTTAAAGTCACAGGAGCTCTGAACAAAACACGGTGTCTGTCCTGGACAGGCTGAAGCTGCAAGCGCACTTTTTTAAAAGCAACAGTTGTCGCAGGCAACAGGTTTGCACAGGATGCAAAAGCATAGCAGAAAAATTGTGTGGCAACCATATAGTCTGGAATGTATAATGTGGGATCTCAGGCAAAGAAGGAAGGCCCATAGCCAGGGAGACAGGCCAGGGACAGACTGCACTTGCTCCCAGTGTGGAAGGGATTGTCACTCCCGAATCAGCCTTTTCAGCCACACTAGACGCTGTTCCAGAACCACCTTTCAGAGCGCGATACCATAGTCTTTCGAGACTGAAGGTTGCCAACTATAATGTGGGTAAATAAAGGGTGACAATTCCCAAGAAAAGAGCTAGTGTGGAAGCAACCAGAGTCAGGGGACGACAAAGGTGGAAAGAAGGAAGAAGCAAAGGTTATGGGACAAAAGAAAAGAAAATATTTCTTTACCCAGCATGTAATTAATCTGTGGAACTCCTTGCCACAAGATGTGGTGATGCCACCTGGCATAGATGCCTTTACAAGGGAATTGATGGATGAAAAGTCCATTATAGGTTACAGCTGTTTATGGCAGGGGTTCCCAAAGTATGTGTCACAACACCTTAACACATTGGTGCACACTCAGAGGAATGCCACGGGATATCCCCAGTAGCCCCTCCTACCTGTTCCCCTGGGTGCTGCCATCCTGGATCTCACCAAATCTTGCAAGATTTGGGTACTGCCATCTTGGATCTTGCACACTTTCACAGGATCCAAGATGGAGGCACCTGGCTGAGCTGGGAAGAAGAGGCTGCAGGGGCATCGTGACCCAGGTGGGTTTGGGAACCGTTGCTTACATGGTTGCATGTTTGTGGCACCTTGTAGGCTGCATTCTGGGAGGGGTTCCGGGCCTAAGGGGCAGCAAAGGTGAGAAGCGGAGCTGTTTAAGGCTGCAGCTGGTGACTGTGGAACAGCTGAGGGAGTGGAACCACACTGCTCTATTTGGCCGAAAGGGAAATCGCCCTGCACGTGCTCAGAGGCACAGTCGTTTTTTCAGTGTTGCCTGGCATCTTCCAGGGCTGAAACTTGTCACTGAATAATGGCTTAGCCTGGCAAAGTTAGCCATCACTCAGGGTGAAGAGCTGCCTTCCTTCCTGATGCATGAGATTGTGTGACTTTGTGGCTACTCTGTAAGTAGTCATTTAAGCCACATAGGAATCTTGTGACCTTGTACAATGGGCAAGGTTCAGCCATTGCATCTGCATGTGCACTGAGGACTGCAGATGTGCAGGGTGGCTTTTTTTTTAATTTCTTTCAAAGATCCTCTTGTTTCTCTCCCGAAACCTGGTTGGAAATTCCTCTAGTGTTCAAAAGCTGCAGGGGAGTAGGACAAGTGTCTGCTTTTCAGAAAGGAAGTGAGCCACACCATGAACTCCCCCCTCCCCATGGAACTTGGCCAGCCCACGCAATTCCACAGACTATTATCACTTCTCTATTTTTTTTTTTTTTTTTTTGCACACGTGCCAGGGCTAGTTTTGACAGTTGGAAGACCCAAGTGAGAAAGAGCGTTTTCTGGGCTCCTTCTCTTTCAGTCTGCGAGAAGGTGGGTGGAGAGACCACAGGAAGCCCTAAAAATGTCTTTGCACATTTAAAACTGGCAACTTGGTGTGGGAGGGGGTCAGCTGAGTCTTTTTCCCACCGTGATGGTTCCTTTTGGGGGAACAGGCCAACAGCTGGCCTCCTCACCTACAGCCTGAAATGGTATCATTAGCTGAAGCGTTTCCACTTCACTCTGCAGGTGCAGAAGAGAGCGGCCAAAATTATGACTGGGCTGGGGCACCTCCCTTATGAGGAAAGACTACAGCATTTGCAGGGACTGGAATGCACTCACCATTCCCTGCAACAGTATCCTGGGGTTGCGGGGAGCCCTGCGCAAGTGCATGAGTGTCTGCAGGGCTCCCCGGCCTCCAGAAAGTGAAAGCAGAGCGATTGCGCTCCACCTCCACAAAACCGGAAGTGGAGCGCGATTGCTCCACTTTCACTTTTAGAAGGCTGGGGAGTCCTGCAGATGGTTGCGCAGGGCTCCCCAGACCCCCAGGACGCTGCTGCAGGGACTGGTGAGTGTATTCCAGTCCCTGCAGCCCCCCTTAGCGATGCGATCCTGGGGATTGCGTTGCTGCCTTCCCCCTGCCCCCACTGCCTCCTTCCCTCCCTTGCAAGGACTTACTGCAGCCTTCAAACTCCCTGAGAGTTTGAAAACTGCAGGTCTAGAAAAATGTGCCTGAGCGGGGACATGATTGAGACATGCAAAATTATGCAGGTGATGGATGAAAGGTGTTCTTTTCCCTCTCACGCCACCCCAGAACCACTCTGGTGGGGACATCCACTCAAATTGAGTGTTGGAAGAGTTGGAACAGACAAAAGAAAATATTTATTTGCCCAGCATGTAATTAATCTGTGGAACTCCTTGCCACAAGTTAGCACTTGACCTGGATGCTTTGAAAAGGCCATTGAACAGATTGTTGGATGAAAAGTCCATCCCAGGTGTCAAGCCATGATGGGTGTGTGCAGCCTCCTGGTTTTAGAAGTAGGCTGTCTCCGAATACAGGATGCAAGGGAGTCACCACAGGATGCAGGTCTCTTCTTGCTTTGTGTGGACCCAGAGGCGTCTGGTGAGCCACTGTGGAATACAGAAAGCTGGACTAGATGGGCCTCTTTTGGCCTGATCCAGCGGGCTGTTCTTATGTTCTTATTCTGCAGAATTTGCCCTCAGTATCTAGCCCTAAAACAAAAAGAAATGTTGTAATATTAGGAGGGGGCATGAGGTAAACCCACCTTATTCTTTAGTGTGATCATCGTCTGGATCAGGACTCCCTGACCTGCTTACAAGGATAAAGGCCAATGACGTAATCAGTCACATTAGCTTGGTCCTAAGAAGAGGCATTCCCTTTCACTCTCACACAGGAGGGAATGCCTCTTCCAAAACAGCAGCTGTTCTTGCATCTGGAAGCACTAGCTAAAAACCAGGGAAGGTTGCCTTTTTCTTCATAGCTATTGTTTGGCAATGAACTGGACAACACTTTATTTTTTCATATATTTGTACAGGTAGCAGATGCCATCTTGGAAGACGCATTCCCGCCTGTGGGGGTGAAAATGGGGAGTGCCTCTCCTAAGATGTCACCTGCCACCTGCTGTTTATAGAAGTACATATATGTATTAAAAATGGATACATGTGAGAAGCAATTTATAGAAGTAACAACATAAAACAATGGCTTCTTGTTAGCAACCTCTTTCCTTCTTAATTGAGACAAAAGGTTGCGTCAGCTAATTCAGGGGCTCACCTTAGCGTGTCATGGCACGCTCACAAAGACGCTGTGGGATGCTCTCAGTGGCCCCTCCTACCTGTTCTCCTGGGCTCCACCATCTTGGATTTTGCAAAATCTTATGAGATCCAAGATGGCGGGGTTCAAGTCTTGCACAATTTGGCTGCTGCCATCTTGGGTCTTGCAAGAGCTCACAAAATCTTGCAAGATTTGGGCACCGCCATCTTGAATCTCACAAGATTTTATGAGATCCAAGGTGGTGTCACCCGGCTGAGCAAGGAAGAAGAGGCTGCAGGGGCGTCTTGACCCAGGTAAGTTTGGGAACCACTGAATTAGTCCAACAGAAGAATTGATTTGAAATAGGCCTCCTAATTCTGAAGCCCCAGCCCTAGATGCGCAACTGCTCTGGAGGACAGCAAGTTGCTGAAGAGTTTTATTGATGCAGCCTGCACATTAGCCCAGCTTTGTGCTCTCCGGTACGTCACTCCTTCAATCAAACTGAAGTGCAGGTACAGCCAAAGGAAGGACAGCCTTGACAGTTCATTGTCCCCTGGAGGGTGATACAGCCTTATACAAGGAGGGTCACAAGCGGCTGGCGGCAATAGATTTGCCTTGTCTGGTATTTTGGTGCTGCCTGGCAGCTTCTCTCGGGTCTTCAGCTAGAGCTCTTTCCCAGCTCTGCTCCTGGAATCCTTTTACTGGAGATGGCAGAGGTTGAACCTGGGATCAAAGCACAAAGCGAGGGCTGTGCCCCAGAGCTGGGCTCAACCAGTTTTTTGAGTAGTGCTCATGTATTTTACTGATCGCAACCCAGCTTGTGACTTTCATTGTCTCCACACCAGGAAAAGCTTCTCCTGCTCAATTTTTTTCCCGTTAAAGCTACAAGAGCCTTGCGGGGGGGACGGGGGACGACCCAGCTGGCAGCCCTCTGTGCAGGAGGAGGGAATGACTTCTCCCGAGGTTCTGGGGCTGGCTTGACTCTCCCAGCAAAGCAGGACACTGATGGGCTTTGCTTCTCCCCAGGGTTCTGGTCCTTCCTGTGGTTTGTGGGCTTCTGTTTCCTGGCCAACCAGTGGCAGAAGACGCCAGTCAGCCCAAAGACCGGTGCAGACGCTGCCAGAGCCGCCATTGCCTTCTCATTCTTCTCCATCATCTCCTGGGTACGTTTTGGGGGTGTGGCGTGTGCGAGTTGCAACAGGAGGGAGTTCTATTTTCAAAAGTTCAGCCTTTCTCTGGTTTGCACTGCTGTTTCCTTGCCACCACTTTGCTCAGCTTAATGGGGGGGGGGGGTTAATAGAGATGGATGGGACCTTCAAGATCATCAAGTCCAGCCCCCTGCCACGATGGGGAGTAGAGCACCTTCTGAGGCAGACTGTTCCTCCACCGCATGGTTCTTGTCATCAGGAGTTCTCCCTAATGTTTAATCAAAATCTCCCTTGTAATTTAAACCTGTTTGTTCTGGTCCCGAGAACAGGCCTGCCCCACCCTTCCCAAACATTTATAGTTATCAAGTTGCCCCTTCACCATCTCCTCTCCAAACTAAAACATGCCTGGCCCCTTTAGCCTGACCCTCGCCATGCTAGTCGCCCCCTCCCCCGGATGGGGGAGGAGATGGGGTGGGGGGGTTGGTCAGGCCTGGGAGAGGGGTGGGATTGGTGGTGCCAGTGTGTACTGTTTCCAACACCCTCCCTGGACCTGATCCACCTGCATGTGGCTGCTGGGGCTTACCCAGGGGCAAGGAGAACAAATGTCCCCTTACCCTGTGGAGACCTCCAGCAACCAAAGTTCTCCCGCAGGATGCAGTGTGGCCTGTGCTGGTGCTGTGGCATCACCGTGTGGGAATTTAGTTAGGTTGGGGCTGTCGATAGCTTGGGCAGAATTTTCACTGTGTTGCTTTGTCGAGGCCAGAAGCCCACAATAGCCGTGACAGCAGGGGCCATCTTGGCTGAATGGCTCTCCTCCCCTTTTTGCTTCTCACTGCTGCTCTCCCCTTCTCCCTCTTCCCCTCTGCTCTTTTGCATCCAGGGAATGGGAGGACATGGATAGTGCAATAGGAGGAAGAAGGTAGAGCACCCACTGATGATATCCCCCCCAAGGGAGGGGGGACAGGCCGGCCACTGGCTTCAATCCAGGAATCCCTGGGAGGCACTAATGCCTGTGTTAGTGGTCCCTTCGGAGCCCACACGGCCATTTAGTGCATGATCCGGGGCTGCTGAGCTGCTGTGAAGGCTCTGACAGTCCCAGCAAGACACTCTTGACTTGTTCAGGACTTTCCTCTAAGCGCCTGTCAGGAGTTACAAATAGAGATGTTAAATGGGACGCTCTGATCTAAAAGGGGAGGGAAGCTCGCAAGACTCCCTTGCATCTCCCGCCGCCATTTCTGACCTGAATATGCAGAACCTCAAAAAGAGGGGGAGGGCAGTTTGCCAAGGAGGCACAGAAGAACCGACCCACTTCCAGCCCTGCTGAAACGCCAAGAGCCACGTCCCAGCCTGGCCCTCCAGAGCATGGACTGCAATTTATTGCTTTAGTTCATACCCTGTGTTTTTGGTCCCAGAGGATCCCCTCCCTCCAAGCAACCTTGGAAGAAGACAGAAGTCCTCTTCCCATTTTTGGTGTCCATGGCTGAAAACGGGGGGTGGGGGTGTCAACAAGCCCTGCTCCCAGATCCAACATGCTCAGGAGCTGAAATGTTTT
The DNA here is from genome assembly GCF_035046505.1 of Tiliqua scincoides. Lineage (NCBI taxonomy): Eukaryota > Metazoa > Chordata > Lepidosauria > Squamata > Scincidae > Tiliqua > Tiliqua scincoides. The sequence continues at coordinate 2,036,302 of NC_089833.1, read as the reverse complement.
AAATTTAAGGGCGTTACTCCCCCTGCAGCTCATTGGCCTCAGTAGGGATGCTGTCCCTGGAGGGAGTGGGGTGCAACAGATCGCACAGGGCGGGACTTGTTGGAGAGTTCCCCCCTCTCCGTAACCATGGATGAGGGCTAGGTGGCCAACTGTGAACCCAGGACAGTGGTGAGAATGCCTTTCTGTCCACAGGGTCTTCCAAACAGGGCACCAGTAAGTCCCATGATGCAATGGCCATGACATTAGACGGCTAATTTAAGAAAGGATCCTGTTTGTGGGAGGCTGCTCTGTTGAGAGGTCATGGCTATGCCCTCAGACCTCCTTTCTGGTTGCAGTCCAACTTTCCAGTGCCCTCCACAGAGCTGCCTGCCTGCCCGCAACCCAGGTGCACAGTGGATCCTCTTTATCTGCAGGCACAGCATCCGTGGATTTGAACATCCACGGATGCTGAGCCCACACCTCAGGGGGGTCAGAGAGTCTCCTGGAGGTGACCAGAAGTCACTTCCAGTTAGCATTGGCAACTTCCAATCACATCTGGGAGGTGTTCTGAAGTGTGGGGGCCTCTCAGATGCTACCGGAAGTTGCCAGCGTGAACCAGAAGTGGCTTCTGGTTGCCTCCGGGAGGCCTTCTGCTGAAAGGGTCTGGTGTGGCCTCCAGGTAAGTTATTGCAGCATCATGACCCTGGCACCCCGCAGATTTCAGCTTCCACTTATTTTGGTATCCACGGGGGGGGGGGCAGTCATTGAAACAATCCCCCACAGATACCACAGGCCCTCCATACTTTAGACCCAAATTGAAACGGTTCCACTTCCCAGGTCTCTCAGTTCAGGTTGCGTGCTGATTTTGTCTGCTTACTCCTCCGGAAGGCGGTTTGTGCTGGTCTCTGGTTACCTAATGTTGTGGTCAGGCTGCCGTTACCCTGTGCTTGCGACTTTTTCCTCCCTTCTTTATTGGTTGTTTTCCTTCATAATTGTTTTAGTGCCAAATTTCTTAGACATCCTGGAGTTGTAAGGAGTTGGGACAGAAATATATGTCAGCTTAATAGAGCTTCCATGTTCCAAGGCAGTCTACCCCAGAATCTTAGGTGCTGGGGAGGGGCTGAGAGCAGGGAGGGCTCTGACTTTCCTACCTGCTTGGGGACTGGGTTGATGGGCCAGCCACGTTGTGCCAATAGATGGACTGCTGGCAGGACACCTCTGAACCATTCTCCTTTTCCCTTCCAGGTTGCCCTGACTGTCAAGGCCCTCCAAAGATACCAGCTTGGGACTGACATGTCTCTGTTTGCTCCAGACCAGTTCCCCACCGACCCCAACGCGGGTTATCCGGGCTACCCTACGGGCAGCGGCATAGAAAGCACGGAGACTTACCAGAGCCCTCCCTTCACTGAGACCCTAGACACCAGTCCCAAAGGCTACCAGGTGCCAGCGTATTGACGGGCAGGTGGCGCCCTGGAGATTGTATAGAAAACGGGGGTCCGTGCCCTGAGAACTGGGCCCGGCTCCGTTCCACAGTGCAGTATAGTCAACTGATCAGTTGCCAGGTGTATTCCAAAAGTCCCATTTGTTTTTTGGGTTTTTCTCTTTATTTTTTTAACGTGGCAAGTGAACGTGCTGGGTTAAACTTCCTCCTCACTAGTGGTCCAGTGAATTCTCTGTACAGTAGCATTGGTTCTTGTCTTCCCTGTCCAAGGTATTTTTATATGAAAAAAAGCCCAACAGTGTTCCCTCTAAGTGTGAAAACTCTAGGAAGGCCCTACTCCTGCCTCACCAGCTGCCTGGACGATGTTTGATTGTGTAGCATTTGTGTAGCTGAAAGCGCACAGCTGAGCTGGTGATAGGCCAGCCAGAGAGAAACCCCTCTAGCCAGAGGAGTGGAGACTTGAGCTCAGGGCCAGCCCATCCCTGAGGCTGTCAGAAGTGGTCAGGTGGTGGATTGGTGCGCACGCGCGCGCATGCACGTGTGTGTGTGTGTGTGGCTGCCTTCATCCCTTCAACTGCCTGTGCTGCTCCTTCTCCTCCCTGGAGTCTGAAAGGAAAGGGGGAAGGAGCAGAAGAGGAAGTATGGAGAACTAGAGTGGCAGGCTAGAGGGTCTCTCCCCCTCCCTCTCCTTCACACTTCTCAAGAGGCAAGAAGGAAAGGAGGAGCAAGAAAATAGTGAATGGGGCACCCCCCTGCATGCTGGAATGGCACCCCCTCAGGTGCTGAGAGATTTTGGCCCCTCCCTTCTTTCCCCTCATAGTTTCAGGGCTAAACAAAATGGCTTCCACGATTTTTGTCAGAGATAACCTTCCACCTCATCCTGCCTCCATTTTCTAACATTCCCCTTTCAGAGTCCTAGAAAAGGTGGTTTTAAGGAATGTGCCAAATTTAAAAGCCAAAAAAACAATTACAGTATTTTTATTTTTGTGTCTGTCGGAGTCCCTGCGTCGGAGTCCCTCTCGGAGTCCTTAGCTGAGTGAATTGACACTGCACCTTTTAGCTTGTGGCGATTCTGCAGTTCTGGATTGCAAGTGGGGGCTTTCAGGTGGCATCTACATTGTTTTTTTAAAACCTCTTTAGAGTGGCATGAAATTTTTCCGATGGGAACAGTTCTGCTGTTCAAGTGGCAACCAGGACAAGCCTCTTGCAAGTGGAAATGTAGCACTTAGATCTCTCAGGTGCTCCCCTAAAACAGGGCAGAGCAGCTGGCAGCCTCCCAGCCATGTCCTGCCCCATGAGGGCTGGAGACTGGCTGCCCAACCCCCTCCCATTTTCCCCCATGCCAAAACCAGAAGTATCGGGTGAGAGTGAGAGGTGAGAGTTGGCAAGAGGAAGGCAGAACTGTGAATCTTGGGGAAGCAGCCGCTGAGGTGATGGACTGGAGCGGTGGGTTTGCCTTCTCAAAATGGTGCCTTCCAAATAGGCAGCAATTGCCACTGTTGACAGAGCATAGCTACTGGGTACCCTCTCTTTACATTAATGATACCAAAATCTTAACTCCTGCCAGCCTGTCAAGAGTTGAGGGGGGTCGAGTCAGGTTTATCTGTCTTATAAAGGAGAGAATGGATGTGAACATGAGAAGTTGGGTTGGCCAATGGACGTAAAATTGACTGGCCCACCAGTTGGGGAAAATGGCTGCCTCTTTGATGGCTTTTAGCAGCCGGGGTCGATTATTTGACATTGAAGCAGCTACATATGTTGTTGGTTTCCTTTTAGCTGCGATGCTGAGTATGGAAATCCCATAGCAGAGAGAGGGGCACCAGTCGGAGAGCATTTTGCGCATAAGAACCTTGTGTGTGTGTTGTTAAGGCATGTCCCCCTTGCACATGGTCCCGACCCTTGCTGAACCAGCAGGATATCTGAGGATACACTGCTGGCCTCTACTAGAGCTAGATTGGAACAACATTTCTGCCTTGAACACTGAGCTTTGGCCATGTAGATGGTGGAAGCTGCTCACATTTACCTTTGTAATACAGGTTTAGAGTCCACCCTTTTTATCTGCAGGGGTTCCATGACAGGATTTTGGGTTCCACTGATACACAAATCTGTGACCACTTTTGGTTTGTTTGACAAGCAAACCAGAAATGACTTTCTCCCAGTAGCCACATCCTTAGGCCCTTTCGATGTGTCTGAAAGTAAACAGATTCTGATGGAAATCCCATTCAAAGCATGAAGGGTAGCTGAACTGCAGTGGATCATGGTTCTAGCAGCCTAGCAAATGATACATGATGCCTGTTTGGTGCATGGATTTCTTTAGCTGGATTGGGGCCCAGGATGTCAGCTTGCTACATTTCAGTAAGCCCCAATCCTGCAATCAGCTGTTAAAAATAACATCTACTCCTTTAGTAGAAATTTTTTTTTCTGTCACGTAAAGTACGTATGTTCATTGGAAATGAGCAAATTCCAAGTTCCAAGGTACAGGCTGCCCTTTCTATCCACAGGACCCCTCACGGATTTGCAAATCTGCCAATCTGTGCCACTCCCGGTTTGATAAGCAGATCAGAAGTGGCTTCCCCCGGTATCCACAGTGAGTCAAATCCATGGATGCCAAATCTGCAGATACTGGAGGTAGACTATTCATACTTTCCAGGGCATGCATGTTCATGCCATATTCAAACAGACTTTTCTGAGGCACGAGAGGTCTTTAAATGGTGAATGTGCCCTTGATGAGTCAACAGATACAAAAGTTTCACAAGGCGAACAAAATTGACTGCCACTGAGGAGGGTGGCACTGAGGGTCAGCCTTGAAGGCTCCAGAGGGGAATGCAATTGAGTCAGTCTTGCTACCATTAAAAAAAAAAAAAGACTCCCACCCCTGAACAGAGGATGGTTTTCATACAGGGTACAAGCAGAGCTGTAGCAATATTGGCCTTAGAGGGAACACTCGCGTCGTAGCAGCACACAAAAAAAGAAAAAAAGAAAAAAAAGAAAAAAAAAACAAGCTGGTGTTTAAATATTTTAGGGGGACAAAACCTATAACAAACTCAAATGTTTCTTGCAATTGATTGTATATGTGAAATGTCTGTTCAGTACAGTGTATTTTTTCTAACTATAAAGAGATTCATTCCAGAATATCCTTGTATTACATGTAAAAAAAAAAAGCAAAACCAAGAGAGCTGCGTTCTGTTTTACTGGTGGAACTGTCTTGGTCAGTGGTGTTTGTTTGCTGTATATTACAATCTTGAATGTATGCACCTGATGCCTACATATGTATTCTCTTTTTTTTTTTTTTAAACCCACCCCAAACATTGATGGAAGACCTGACGGAACGGATGCAGTGGTTTGCCTAAATCAGGAAGATCCCATGTAGTATGTCTGCAGTCCAGGAGTTTCTCCTGTGTAAACCTTGTTGAAATGAACAGGAGCAGGGCACGACCGTGATGGTGGAAAGCACCACTTGGCTAGTGCCTGCAGTGATCAGGCTTTTGCATCGCTCCTGTCCGTTTTCATGGGTGTGCCACGGCAGCCAGCTCGGTTCACCCCCTAGTAGATCACAGAATCCACTTCCCAAGGCCTGAATTATTGGTGAGGGGATGGGGCTCGGGACTGATGGCAAAGCAGGCTCCCAAATGCTGAAATTGAGGGTACAAAAAATATGCAAGGCAGCCTATAGGTGTACAGTGTGAGCCTTGAAATTCCCCCCTCCCGACTTCACCTCTCCAAAAGTGAGCATTTCGGCCTCCTTCCACTTGCAGGCAAACTTTTGCAGCTGCGATGGGGTGTCTCAGCACAGGCCTGCCCCCTTACATGGGGGGGGGGGAAACAGCCTCTTTTGCAGCTTTTGAAAAGGCTAGTGGGGGGGGGGCAAGTGACACACACACACACACACACACAATTTTGATAAAATGAAGCAGAGGGTCAGCAAGTGAGGCCTTTGAAGCCTTAGAAAGGCATTTCCAGTTTTTGTGAAAACCAGAAATACCTTTCTACGGCCTCTGGCAGGTCTTCTAGGGCCTTTCAAGGCTCGGGGAGGCTGTGCCAACCTCCCTTGACCGCAAGGCCTGCTGGAGGTCCCTGCCTGCCTCAGGATCCGCCATCAGGGGTACAGGTTAGAACCCCCTCAAGGCATGGTACCCCAGGCATGGTACCCCTTAGCTACACCACTGGCTTGTGGATTTCAGCAAGGCTGGCTCCCCCCCTCCCCCCGCAGACAGGGTCTGCAAGGATCACACAGTGCAGCCCTTCTTGTATACAGGTCTAGCCTTTTATTCAGATTTGGGACCTGTGGATTCAACTCTCCAGGGGTTCAGAACCTGCAATGGAGGGCTGGACCTGAACTCCCAGAGGTGTTCTCTGCATCCAGTCATCATCTTGGCCCAGACCCGCTAATCCCTGGGGTTAAGTATTCACTGGGAGGGGAGGGACAGATCACCCCCAAATACCGAGGTCCAACTATAGAGGGAAAACAGCTCAGCTGTTCTTGAACAGTCAAAAGAAAGGACATAATCCAGACTCTACCTGCAGGGGCCACAGTTTTGGAATCTGTCATCTAGTGTCATTGGCGCTTTGCAGTAGAAAGCAGGCCTCAGTCCCAAGGGGTTCGCACTCTAGCACAGGCACAAGGGGGCAACAGTGAATGGGAAGGGGTGGTGCCCATCTAGATGGAGAAGAAATGTCAGTTCACATACATGTACCTCGGCAGAGTTGCAGGGTTTAAGGGGTGGGGGTCAAAGTTTTGGGGAAAAGGGTTTTGGGATTTCGAGGACAGATGGGGTGATCAGGTTGGGGTGATCAGGGGGTCTCAGGCTTTAATTCTCCTGGGAATTAGGAGAAATAAAAAGGTACAAAAAAGCTGCATCTCTGAAGGTGGGAAAGAAGGTGGAGAGGAAACATTTTCAAGAGAATGAATGTGAAGATTTCAGAGCAGCTGGAAGAACTGGGCTGGGCTTATGCTTGAGCCAGACCACAGACCCAGATGCCAGTGCAAAGCAATTGCCAGTTGCCTTCAGGTGGGGCCAGTCCAAGGTATTGGGCTTCACTCTGCTTTAAAGTCACAGCTCATGACAGTGCAGCTTTCAGCAAGGGAAAGAGAAATACAAGGTTTGGCTAGAATTGTTTTTTTCAGGAATTGCAGTGCCTGGTCGAGGAAGCCAAAGTGCAGAAGTCCCACCACACCAGTGGCCTTGGCATGCGATGCAAGATGCTCTGGGAGCCATAGGTTGACTGCCAAAGCAGTCTCTTCACCCAGTTTTGGCTTCCATGTTTTACACCAGAGGCATTCCCTAGAAATCAGCCACGTCACTTATTGCAGAAACCGCACGTAAGTAAACTGATAAAACCAGATTAGCCACTGGCCGTACAGGCACAGCAAGGGGTGTCACTTTGCCAAATTTTTATGCTACTGGGATAGAGACAGATTAACTCTCTTAGGAGAACTTTCAGCTGACTACACAGAGCAGTTATGAAAGCCCTCTACACACACACACCCCCATTGCCTCCACTGGCTTTTCTTGCAAAACACAGCCAGAAAAACCTGTCCTAGTTTTTCATATTCTGAGGGGTGAGAGAGGATAGGAGAAGGAGCAAAAGACAAAACCAGGCTCAGGAGCCCCTTTTTGCTTCCATTTCAGCTCCTTGCTGTTTGCTGCAGTACACCTGCATTTCAAACTCACATTCTTTTGTCATTTTCAGTAAGATACCAAAACTGTGAAGGTACCTCTCTTCCAAAGCAGACTGCTTAAAACGGGGGGGGGGGGGTAAATTGCAGTTGTTAGTAACCCAGTAATATGCAGTTATAGTAGACAAGGGAGTCTCGTGAAGATAGGTCCTGAAAAGGTTTACAGTTTGTTGTATATCACTTGATAAACACGTTGTGCGTTCTTTTAATTGTGTTGCAACTGCAACTTTTAATTTTCCAATAAAGATTTCAAAATGAAAATAATAATAATAATAAAAAACTTTATTTGTATCCCGCCCTTCTCCCTGAAAGGGACCCTGAAAGGGAAAAAGCCTTGGAACTCTTTGAAGATGCTGTTGGGAAGAAGGGACCATGGAGATTAGGAATGGCCAATGCTTGTTAAAACAATTTTGTTGACTTGCAAATAGCTGGACCACCTGTAGAATGAAAACCTGTTAGGCCACCTGTTAGAACCAAAACCAGGCAAGGACATTTTTACAGAGATTGTTTCTTTTAGGCTTCAGATGGCCAAAGACAGGCCTGAATGGACAGGCTAGCAACTGGTGACTTGTTTACAAGGCTAAACCAACTGTATGTGCTGCTTAATTATTGAGGACCAGTAACTGCAGCTTAAGACAGAAATAAACCACAAGTTAAGGGGGAGAAGAGGGTCACACTTGAAGGCATAGTGCAGCATTTTTTTTTTTTCATCACAAGGATTGGAAAGGCAGGAATTTTGTGGATGCTCAATAAAAGCAATAGATAGAACAGTGCTGGACCCAACCGCTCAGTCGCTCTGATAGTTGAACAGAGCTCAACCCAGTGCTGGATTTAGGAAAAAGCCAGTGGTTCCCAAACTGTGGCTCCCTGGGGAGCCACAGAAACCACCCATGGGAACCATGGAATCTTTGTGAAAAACCCACTGCCCTATACAATGTATAGGATTGTAGCCCTAATGAGGAGCCACAGCTGATGGCCCAGTAGGTCAAGGGAATCACCAGTTGAAAATGTTTGGGAACCTAAACAAAAGCTAAACAAGCTACAGTTTAGGGCAGGAGTTCCCAAACTCGCCTGGGTCACGACCCCTCCTCCCATAGCTTTTTCTTCCCGGCTCAGCCAGGTGCTGTCATCTTGAATCTCGTGAGGTCCAAGATAGTGGCACCCAAATTTCACAAGATTTCATGAGATCCAAGAGGGTGGCACCAAGTAGGCACCCCTGTGAGTGTGCCATTATGCCCTAAGGCAGTGGTTCCCAACCTAGGGTACATGTACCCTCAGGGACACTTGCCAGGACCTTTAGGGGTACTTGAATAAAGATGGAAAAAGGCAGAATGCTTCCTGGGGCTGGCAAGGCAGGAAGGAAGGCAGCTAGCTAGCTGCAAAAGTCCCACCAACTGCTGTTTTCTGGTCATCAATTCATGTATTATCAGATATGAATCAGTAGTTGAAAATATAATTTGAAATAACAATAACTATATTAACTAAAACCATTTTGCTGATATGAGGGTACAGTTTATGGAAATGAACTGCCAAGGGGTACACAAGTGGAAAAAAAATTGGCAACCAATGCACACTTTGGGAACTCCGGCATAGGGCCTCACAATCTGCAGGGGCCTAAAAAAATTTTTTTAAAATTGGGGAGGGGTCTTTTTTTCAAATGACTTGTGCAGAAATTTTGGTGTAGTTTTTTTTTTTGAACAAGAGGCCTTCAAGCTTTATACAGTGAAGCTCCTTATCTGTGGGTTTGACACCCACAGATTTGAATCAACACAGGTGCTGACCCTGTGCTGGAGAGCCTTAAGGTCCTCCCAGACACAACTGGAAGTACTTTCTGAATTCCCCCAGAAGGCCTTCTGAAGCCTGTTCACACCCAGGAGGTCATGTGAGGGCTGACTGTGGATTTGATTATCCATGGAAATCGGGATCCAGGGATGTCCTAAATTGATCTTCTTCAGATGCCGTATAGCTCTTAGGGCCTCACCAAGTCTAAATCCGGCATTGGTTCCACCTCAACCATTTTAATGTTACAAACTCTTTGCCAGTGAAACTGCCTGCCTTAGAAGGTGCTATTCTCCATCACTGGATAGAAACTGATCAGAGATGCTGCAGCCATAGGCAGCCTGCGTTGGCAGGGGGTTGGAAATGATCTTGTGGTTCCCTTCCAGCTCCATGATTTGATAATGGAAGGACTCCACGAGAGCAAGTATTCCTGAAAAATGGAAACCACATGCTCAGAAGAGATCTCAGTGCACTAAGGAATTGGTGTGAGTTTGGCATTGTGAGGTTTTGGCCATTGAGATGGCAGACATACTTGCTCCTTTCCCAAATCCACTGCAATGCTTGTCATAGCAACCAGCGGGCAGGCTTTGCAGTTCCTCCAGCATCCCCATTGCAGTTGCAGACACAGACATCAGTAGGTAGAGTTCTCTGTTGCCTGGTCCTTTGCTAAACTTCATTGCAGTTCTGGACACAGCCACTAGCGGGCGGGTTTCTCTGTCCCCAGGTTTACAAACTCTCAGGGACAGTTTCTTGTGGGGGCAGGGGGGAGGCAAAACCGGAGCGTAATTGCTGCGTTTTCACTTTTCAAGACCTGGGGAGCCCTGTAGACCCTTGCGCAGGGCTCCCTGCACCTCTGGGAGGCTGCTGTAGGGACTGCAGCCCCCTGAGCAATGTGATCCTGGGGATCGTGTCCCTGCCTTCCCCCTGCCCCTTAAGGGGAAAGTAGCCAGGGCTCACAGGCTGGGGAATCATGACGCCCCCCAGTTAGAAAAGCCCTGCCCCAGCCCAATGCAGTTCCCTCCCTAGCGCTAACTGAGGTGGGCTACTATTAGGAAGTTCTGTATCTGTTAATGAAGATGAGTGCTGATCGAGGCAACGGTTTTTTCTGAACTGTATCAGTGACAGAGCAGCATCCGAGTTCTATTCTTCTTGAAACTCTGAACAGCACTTTGCACATGCTCAGAAGCACCCTTGTCACCTTTGCTTCTCATGCCTTGACACTGAAAACACACTCTGGGGATAAACCTTTTGGTCCAAATGAAGTGGTGTCAAGATGTTTCTCAATGTAAATATTCTGAGCCAACGGATTGGTTTTGCTTTGGACTGCTAAGAACCCACAATGCAGAGAACAAACAGGCCAACCACACAGGTCTGGTCTCCATTTGAACATGGTTGGAGCTCAGTTTTGCTACATTTCATAGCATCCTCGAGTTTTGAGGCAACTGATGTCAATTAGTTAAATTAATATTAAAAACTCTCCAAACCCTGAGTTGATAATTAGTTTGCATTTGGGTTGTGACACCCAATTTAGCTCCGCATTTTTTGGGCAGGGGCACCCAGATTGAAAACTCAGATTTATACACCTGCCTCACTTGTTTATTGGCTCTGCAATGGCCAATAGTACAGAGAAGCTTGCCCTCTAGTGGCTGTGACCGGAACTGCAAAAGGATTGGGGAAGTCACAGACCAGCCTGCCCTCTAGTGGTTGGGATGACCAAGACAGAGAACTCCATCATGACTGGAACTGCAATGGCATTGGTAAAGCAACAGGTCCTCTTTGTTGCCTGTTCTTATGCCCATGCTGGTGTTTCTGCTGCATTGTAGCCTCACTATATGACCCAAGCCACACACACTCCCAAGTTCTAGATACACCTGAGTTGCCTGGGGGATAGCCGGCTGGCTTTCCTCCCAACCTCCTTTCCACAGAGGTGCAGAGAGTGGACCTAGGGGAAATAGGGGGGAAAAGCCCAGCATCCCTGGGTATGGTCCAGTCTCCCAGGAAGTCAGGCCTGGGCTCTTCCAGTTTGTGGGCAGCACTAGGCTCAAGGTCCATTTCTTGACTTCCAGCTGCATAATGTATTTCTGCTTAGGTGCCATTCAACCTCGAGCAAATGCACACATGCTTAAAAGAAGTGAGGCAGTAGATAATGGGATTCAGGTGCAGTCTAGACTGAGAATTCTGTGAGTGGAAATTCATTTTTGGCCTGGACAGGTGGGGGTGGGAGAAATGGTAAAACTTGGCTCTCTATCCTCCCCACGTTGGTCTAACGTGCCTTCCTGCAAACAAAATGAGGAGATGGAGCAACAAGCCAGCAAGGAAGGGAGAGATGTTCTATCCCTCGTCTTGCCCAGTCATGCTTGATTACTAGGCACACTGAAGCAAGAGACCTTTCCCACCCTTCTACACAAGCAGCACACAGCAATACAATATAGGAATCATTTTAGTACCCAATTATAAGTTGAATGCTTCAATCAAGCCTTCACCTCAATCTGCTGGGTGATGGTAAAAAAAATTTGAGAAGTACAGTGGGACCCCAGTATCCGCAGATTTGACTCATGGTGGCTGCCAGCAGATACTGGGGTCCAATTTTAAAGTCCTTTAAGCACAAGAGCACCAAAAATCAGGTTACCTACTTTTGTGCAATCAAATAGCGCCATTTCCAAGCCCCTACAGCAGTGTGGGTCAGGATCCACTAGGTGGGTCGCGAGCCCATTTCAGGTGGGTCTCCATTCATTTCAATATTTTATTGTTTATATATTAGACTTGATGCTACCATCATATGTGACTGCATTTGGGGAAATGTTTTAGACCTGTACTTTTAACAAATTACTATGTATATTCTTTTAACAATGATAGTAAACTTACTCTTTGGTAAGTGTGGGTAGGATTGCAGCCTAGGATAATTAAAAATTTTCCTGCTTGTTGGTGTCACTTTCAGTCATGACATCACTTCCGGTGGGTCCCAACAGATTCTCATTCTGTCCTGGTGGGTCCTGGTGCTAAATGAGTGAGAACCACTGCCTATATTTAGGACTTAAACATCAACTTCCAGGTTGCATGGAGGTTTCTTGCTCCTCAGAATGCATCGCAAGAAACCTCCTCATAACCCAGAAGTAGGTCTTTAAGTCCTAAAAATAGCTGTAGAGGCTTGGAAACAGAGCAGTTTGGCTATGTAGAGATAGGAAATCTGATTTTGGTGCGCTTTTCTTGTGTTTAAAGGGCTTTAAAATCCAGCCCTGATATCCATGGGGGTCCTGGAACAGAACCGCCACGGATACCAAGGTCCCACCTTGTATTTGCAATTTCTACTCCTCCACAATAACAAAAAAATTATACCCCCATCTACTGGTGCTTCTCTGATCTTTTCGGAGATAAATCCCAAAACATTCTCCAGGACTGCTTTGTGTGGTGCTATGAGAGGAACCTCCTATGACCAGAGATGAGTTTTAAAAGGATGTCCCTCCCCAATAAGAGAAAAGAACTTGCTGGAGGCAGTAGCTACAGCTCTTGCCAGACCCAGATCCTATTCCCCTCAAAAGAAGCCCCCAGAAGAGGGTGTTTCAAGGCACCAGACAGCAAAGCCGGGACAGTGAACATGGAACAGCATTTAATGAGTCAACCGCAGATGGTTCCAAACCAGTATAGATCCCTTCAAGACAGTGGAGATAAACCAAACTTGCATCACAGGGCGAGAAATGCAAAGGTACAGCAAGAAGGAAGGGAAAAAAGTTCTCAATGTGACTTTTCTTACATGCAGTTCTGGCCAAATGAAAAAGGGGTTATTTTGAGAAACGTTAAGTTTCGCAGAAAAGGCTGATGAACTGATTCAGATTCAAAGTGCCAACTCCCACTATGGGAGGTTCTGGTCCTGCTCACAGAAGACGGTGACTCTGCTCCATGAAAACTGGGGAAGGGGGTTGAAGAGGACAAAAGAGAGGCCCACAATACACCCCTCCCCAATTCCTTCCAAAACAGTGTTCCCGGCAGAGCCCCTGCCGCCTTAACCATGATGGCTTAGGAGTCCCTACTGTGCACTTTTCTGCAGCCAAATGGAGACCTTCCCACCTTAAAGGCTGACTTGATCCCCTCCATCCCACCTGTCCCATTTCTGCCAAGGTCAGAAGCCAACCCACCACCCCACCCCCCAACCCTGCTCCTCCGCAGCCTGTTCTGCATTTTGGAAGGACCAACCAACCACTGCAGGGATTCTCCCAACAGCCACAGCTGCTGCCAGCCGGTCCCGCCTTAGCCTACCACAGACTTCCATCCACAAATGCCCTGCAGCTCCTGCTCCGGGGCCGGCTGCCCTCCTTCTCCTTTCTGCCTTCCAAGAAGCGCAAATGTTAAGGTGGAGACTGGCTTTTATTGCTCGCCCGGGGAGAGCTAGCTGATGATGCGGCTGATGGCCTGCAGGGATGGAAACTCGTCATCCTCCAGGTGCAGGGCCTTGTGGGCAGCCAGGTCCTGTGAGGTCAGCACCTGCTGGCAGGTGGGGCAAACGCAGCAGTCTAGCTCGGCCCCTGAATCTGCTTGCCAGGGGCTCTTCCGGTTCTTTTTGGACTTGCTGGAGGAGGAGGGGCAGCCTGCCCTCCCCTGGGCCTTCAAGCTGTGGTGAGCGGCCAGCAGTTCCTGCTGTTTGGTCGTGTCTGGCAGCAGCACAAGGAGTTCATTGAAGATCCTCTTGAAGTTCTCTCCCAGGAGCTCCTGGCAACTCTGGTAATATTGAACTGCAGAAATCAGACCCTGGAAGGAGCAAGGAAGATAAGGGTAGTCAGGCAGGAAATCAGGGAGACAAGCACCCAGCCCCACTCATGCAGGTCTGGGGGGAGCGAAACATAAGAAGCAGATACTGCGGAGTATCACTTCTGGTGAGCAAGTCAGGAACAGGGCTGGCAGGGCCAGCCTTGGGTGCTGCAGGGTTCAATTGGAAACCGTTCTGGTGGGGCCCCAGGCTCACAGCCAAGGGCTGGAGAATCTGAGACAGATACAAAAAAATTATTGGACATATAGCTGTTTGTTTCCTGTGAGTAAGACTGGATTACAGCCTAAGATTTGACTGAATACAATGGGCTTACTTCTGCATAAAACACCACTGTTTTCAAACACCTCTAAATTATAGACTTTATAGCTTTAAGGTAGAATGGAAAGCAATCAAAATGTGCGCTTCAAAGGAGCATGCAAGATCATGGACCAAATGGATCTAAGCACATTTTCACATAAAACTGCATGTAGGTAAGGCTACAAGTAAACCAACAAAAGGTGTAGATTACCTTTGAAAAGTAAACCAAGTCTAGTCTGGTTTAGTGACTGCAAAATGAGTTAGAAAAATATTTATTGCGTTTTTCATTTTTATTCTATTGTGGGGGGGCAGGTGTGGGGCCCAATTGGAAGCAATTGATCCAACTGGTTCAAACCGGCCCTGTGGGCTGGTGTTGGGTACTGGCTCAAGAGCCCACAACTCCCTCGATGATGTCACCTGGCCCCCCGCCCCAGCACCCACCCTGATGGTTATGCATGAGCAATGTGCTCAGCTGAACACAACCCTGTCTTCCAGACGTGACTGTGGGGAGATCCATATGAAACAGACATCCATGAGACAAGGAACAAGGAGAAACTTGTGAGAGCCTCGTGCAGGCCCCTGCTTTCCCCTGCCAGCTGGGCTCCCCCAAGGACCACCTGGACACAAAGGATCCAGGGAGCAAACTCCCACAATGCCCCCTGGACTGCTAAGCAGTCAGACTATCAAGCAGGGCTGGGGACAGGTCCGGAGGGGGGCTTGGCAAGCCCAGCCCAGTGCTGCCACCACCACCACTATACAGGGGAGTCTCCTAAGCTGTCTGGCTGTTCCAGCAAGACCACCGTTCCGGTGCTTCCCCACTCACCTGCCTGAACTGCCCTGAGTACGTCTTGAATTTATTGAACTGGGATTCGTCATTTTGAAGAAATTCCTTTATAGACTGGATGAGCTGGATGTTCCTCTGCTGGAAGTTTTCCAGTATTAGGTAGGATCCCTGACAAGGTTTTGCCCTGTTTGGAGGGAGAAGAAAAACACAGGAACACAAACATTACTTGGAAGCATCTGAAGAAAAGGTGCCAGTTTAGGAAGCTCCCAAAGGGAGGCTTGGATTGGATGGGACGAGCCATTCAGATGACTACTCTGATGTCACATTGAGACCCTCTGAGGACCACGCTTAACTCTTTCCATTCCCACTAATTCCAAAATTGTGTGCTGGGAATACTAGAGAAACTGCAATTATTTTTAAAGTCAGATTCTCCTCTGAGTCCCTTTACCCAGACATAGATGGGGTTGCCTGCTGCACCCCTGTATGAGCCTACTACACCAACCTGGCCTCTTTCTAATCACTGGGCTGCATCAGGACCACCAAATCCTTCCCAACAGAACCAGACACCTTCAGGAGGCACATTCAGAGATGTGGGCAGAGGGCAGAATACTGGGGTGAATCCAATTCTTACTGACACACTCTAAAAGAAAACCCTCACGTACAAGAACAAAGAGCGACTCCAACAACATTCTGAGAGTCTGGAAATGGCACCCTAATCTCGATGAAACCACCTGGAAGGGGAAGGTCCCACAGCTCAGTGGCAGAGACCATGCTGGGCAGGTGCGGAAGAAGAAGGGGGCATCTGGCACTTGTAGGAGGAGCGCCTACTTACTCTTTCCCAGGAGTGGGGGCAGTTTCTGAGGCCCCGACAGGCGGAATGGAAGCAAAGCCGGGAGGCGGCTTGCCAGGAGGCACTGGCAGCCCTGGAGGTGGTGGAGGGCTGTTGAGCAGCACCACAGAGTTGAAACCTGGTGGTGGGTGGAAGAAGACAATGTTTAGAGAAACACAAGGAGCCCAATGTAGTAGCAGAAGAACTTTTGGTAGCTGTCAGTGTGAAGGGGGAAGCAGCGCAAGGCCAAAGAATGGCAGAGAAGACCTCAGAACATGGAGGGCCTACCTCAGGCTTGGGGACTCAGGTGCCAGTTTGCCAACAGCTTCATGTGTTCAGATGACTGGCAAGGTCTCAGCCCTGGAGCTCATGGGGGGGGGCTAGGGCAGCATCCATTTTTCCAGGGCTGCAAGGGAGGCTCTCACAGCCACTGGCCCTTCCTTGCAGCTAGCAAAACCCAGGCTCTATAGCATAATGCGAGAAAGCTGCCCCTCTGCTCTACCTGCCTACCAGGCCACAGAATGGAGTTCATCCTCCAGAACAGGGGTGCTCACACTTTTTTGGATCGAGAGCTACTTTGAAACTCAGCAAGGCCGGGAGATCTACCAGGGGGGAAGGAAGCGTCTGACAGACACCCCCTTTAATGTATGGAGCCCCTGCTGGAGTCTAGTCAGTTTCGTCAGTTTTGTTGCTGCATGCCTGAAGAGCAGCTAAAGTGGCAGTTTCAGTTTAGTGTCAGCTAAATATGTCAGTTTTGTCTAGTCACTAGACGAAACTGACATATTAACAGTTTGGAGAGACAGGGCTCCGCGAGCTACTCATTTTGCCTTGCGATCTACCAGTAGATCGCGATCCACCTATTGAGCACCCCTGCTCCAGAACATTTGCATACGATTTAGCTCGCTGTCAACCAAGCCCTGCTGCTCAGCCCTTTGGGGAAGCCCAGCTTGGTATCTCTCCTCCTCCAGCCAGCCATCTCCACAAACACTAGGCACATGACAGCCAAAAGGGCTGACATGAGGCACTTTACACATGCTTAGCGGCATGCTAGGTTGTAACAGAAATGTGGGTGTAGCCCAAAGCAGGGGACACTCGAGCCTCTGGATCCAAGTTCAGTGGCCTCGGGGGGGGGGGTCACCAGCTGATCCCCATGCACCTTTGAGTGTCACTTTGCAGCCAGATGCCGAGAAACTTCATTCTTCAATGAAAGCTTCAGTTTTTCTGGAAGCAGCTTCTGTGCCCAGCACCACAGTTGGTACTCCAGCAGAACTGACATCACTGTGGCGCCCTGGGTACAAGAGCCCCACTCCTTCCATACATTAATGCAAAAAATGTGTGTTACGATGTCTTACAGCAGGGGTGCACAAACCCCGGCCCTGGGGCACTTCCGGCCCTCGAGGCCTCCCAATGTGGCCCTCAGGGAGCCCCCAGTCTCCAATGAGTCTCTGGCCCTCCGGAGATTTGTTGGAGCCCACACTGGCCTGACACAACTGCTCTCAGCTTGAGGGAGACTGTTTGACCTCTTGCGTGAGCTGTGGGATGAGGGCTCCCTCCACTGCTTGTTGTTTCACATCTGTGATGCAGTAGCGGCAGCAAAGGAAAGGCCAGCCTTGCTTTGTGCAAGGACTTTATAGGCCTTGAGCTATTGCAAGACCTTCATTCGTTTATATAAGTTCATCTTTAATATATTCATTTATGTAAACTTATGTAAATTTATTCAAATTTTAAATGTAAATTAATTGTTTTTTTCCACGGCCCCCAACACATTGTCTGAGAGACGATGTGGCCCTCCTGCCAAAAACTTTGGACACCCCTGTCTTAGAGCATCATGGCACACTCAAAGGGGTGCAACAGGATGCCCCCGGTGGCTCCTCCTTCCTGTTTTCCTGGGCACTGCCATCTTGGATCTCATGAAATCTCACAAGATTTGGATGCTGCCATCTTGGCTGAGCTGGGAAGAAGAGGCTGCAGGGGTGCCACAACCCAGGTAAATTTGGGAACCACAGCTGTCACAGGACCCTACAGCTCTTACCTGGTGGCGGAGGCATTCGAGGGGGTGCAGAGCTCCCCAAGGCTGGGAAGTCTTCCTGAGGCAAGAGGGGCTCGCCAGCTGCCAGGGGCTTCTTCAGGCCAGGTGGCTCTTTGGATGCTGGGCAGGAGACTCCAGATTTTTCCGTGTGGCCATTCACAACAGCTGCAACTCTCCCTGACAGGATGCCCACAGGGCCCCCCAAAAGGGAATTGGCCTCCAGTGCCTTCTCTGTGGGAGGAGCAGGGGGTGGCACCTCCTGCAAGATGGCAGGCGATGCTGGCCTCTGCTTCTCAGAGCCCACCTTCTTCTTCTTGCCCACCTTGACGAAAGTTTGCGAACTAGAAGCTGCCAGCAAGGAGGAGACGTCCACCATCGTGGGGGTGCTGCGGATTTCCTGCATGGCCGTGTTGTCGGTCCCGCTATCTTCCTCGTCGTTGGAGGCAGCTGTGTTGCTCTTCTTGCTCCCTCTACTGCTGCCAGCAAGGGCGGGTTTCTTGGCTGGTTGGTTTGCTCCAGGGCCACTGGCTGGGACAGCTCGGACAGCCTTTTTACTGGAGCCGCTGTTCCAGGCAGAGGCAAGCGTTGACATTGTCTTGCTGTTTGAACGGACCTTGGACACCAAGGCAGGAAAGTCCTCCTCCTGGAAGGACGTCTTCTTGGCAGTGGCAGTGTACGTCAGGGACATGGTGGGAGTGAGCGTGGGGGTGGCCGAGGAGGAGGAGAGGCTTGGGAAGTCCTCTTCCTTCAGCTTCATCGATGCTGGTTGGTTGGAGCTGTGAGGTAGAGGAGCAGTGCATATGACAACCCACCAAGGAAAACCATGTGCAGTCTCACAAAATGTAAGACCTTGTGAAAGGCAGGGGCAGAAGAACTCCGCCCAGAGGCTCTCAGGGGACACTCCTGCCTGTTGCAGCAGCCTAGACCAAAGGGAGATGGAGGGCAGGGCCTGCTTCATAAACTAGACAGCGGCCAGGCCCAAGTGAGAGCAGCAAGACAGTGCGAGGGGTAAACATAATTTAACTACTGGAGGTCAACTTGTCAGGAGAAGGAGGAAGAAGAGCTGGGCCAGTGCCATTAATCCCCCCTCCCCCAGTTGAGATCAGGAAAATGCAGCAGGAAGCAGAAGGCAAACACAGGGATTACCTTCAGGAGAACACACACCTCACAACTCCCCTGTGCTCAAGGGAGGAGCCCAGTTAGAAGCGGGACAGGCAGCCTAGCACTGCATTCAGGGCCATTTCCCCACACAAAGGAGGGGCCAACACACAGACAGAATCACCTTGCACATGGGGATGACTCTGGCCATTTGACGCTGCCCACTTTTCCTCCACAAGCTCTGAGACTTACCTCTGCACAGAACCTGCAGCTGTCGAGCCAATGGCAGGAAAGTCCTCCTGGGTCAGGATGGCTTGTGGAGCGGTTTCCTTGGGAGCTGGGAAGGCAGAACAGAGACATGGTCAAACCCAGAGCGTCACCCATTCTTTTATGGCTCTAGATCAGCACCGGATAGGCAGCGGGCCAGGGCTGCTCCGTCTCCCACAGGCCACAGTGTGGCTCACCTGGCACTTCTGCAGGTTTCGGGCCTCGCTTGGAAACACCCATGTCTGAGTCCTTTCCGTCCTCCTTCCTGGCGTGGGAGCTATCTTCTTTGTCCTCCCCCCGCTTCTTGTCTTCTTGCCTCTTGGCAGCTACTGATGCCCGGACAGCAGCTGCAATGTCACGGTCCTCTTCTTCCCTGCAGAGTTTGGGGGCAGCAAAGTAAGGAGGGACCATTGTCTGCCTTAAAACTAGGGCTGCTCGAGGGGCTCTCCAACGGGCTGGGACGGCATCCCCTTTAACCTGAGGCAGAGTCAAGTGCCAGGACCCCGTGGGGGGAGAGGGGACCAGCGAAGGCAGCCAACACAAGACAGGACAGAAAGACATGGCATGTGCGATTTATCCAAGGCCCAGAAAGCCCCCTGCTCCACAAAGTCTTGCACGCCAAAATGCCACCATTCAGCCACTCCGCTCCCCACAGCAGCCAAGGGAGCCTCAGGCCAGGCTGGCCTTGCTGCTGCAGGGAGAAGACACAGAGGCTGACACTCAGCCACGAGTCTCAAACTGGGCATGCGCCTTGGAGAAGAATTGCCAGGAAGCTGAACTTTTGGTCTTAATCATTTCACCCAACAGCCTGTCAAATTTTTCTCTTCCAGTCTCGGAGTGTGTCATCCGCTAAAGCAGTGGTTCTCACAACTTTTAGACCAGGTCCCACTTTGCAGAATGACAACCCACTGGAAGTGACGTCATCAACCTGGAAGTGATGCCATGGCCAGAAGTGACATCATCAAGCAGGAAGTGACATCACTGTTCTCACCTAGTAGTTCATAAACTGCAAATGACAAGAGAAAATAGTCCAGCTCAGAAGCTTGTTTCTATTCTCACACCCCATTGCTACCAAGCATCCCACCTGTTCACTGTATTAAAGGGAGAGTATCTCATGGTGTTTTATTAGCTTTTATTGGGTTATTTCTCAGCTATTTACCAACAGCAAAGTCTAAGGAGAAAAAACCTATTTAAACCTTGACACGTATTTAAACCTATTTAAACTTCAGGGATCTGCTGAGGTTCAAGTGCCTGGAGGGGGAGGGAAGGGCAGAGCTGGGCTGGATGC
Organism: Tiliqua scincoides; assembly: GCF_035046505.1. NCBI lineage: Eukaryota > Metazoa > Chordata > Lepidosauria > Squamata > Scincidae > Tiliqua > Tiliqua scincoides. Next base: position 2,016,072 of record NC_089833.1, on the reverse strand, counting down.
AAGTGGGGAAGAGGGGGAGCTGGATCACAGGGCAGAGCTTGAACTGGAAGGAGGTGGTAAAAGAGAAAGCAAAACAAACATGCCCCCCATTTGCAGGGCTCCATTTGCAGCCCACCTCAAGATAATCCAACAACACTCCCTGAAGACACTCAGTAGCCACACTCACTCCTGTGCAAGCCACTCTTTTGCTCCTGGGTGGAGCTCTGAGTACACACAGGCAAGCTGGGGCAAAGGCAGTTCTAGCTTCAAAGATGGCTGCCTGCCCTCTTTGGCAGCTTCCAAGATGGCGCTGCCTGCCTAATTTGCCAGCTACCAAGATGGCCACACACATACATAGCATGATTAGGCAAATGCAGTTCCAGCTTCCAAAATGGCGCCAGCTGCCTAATTTGCCAGTTTCCAAGATGGCGGTGCCCATCTTTCCGTGACCCACCTGACCTCAGATCGCAACCCACCAAGTGGGTCATGACCCACAGTTTGAGAAACCCTGCTCTAAAGACACGCCTGAAAAGATACAGTCAGCAGTCTTCCCAGTATCAACCCAGGAGTAGTTGGGGCAGAGAGAATTGGGACCCTAGTGAATTGGGACAAGGGGAGAATTGGGACAAGGGGAACCCCCCCTTTGTGAAGACCCTGCCCACAGCTGGGAAGATCCAGTGGAGGCAGACCCCATAGTTTGCCTCCAGTGACAAGTTATTCTGGCCCTCAGCGAACCTGGACTTGTTGAGCCTCTACTTCAGGTGCCTGTTATGGATAGGACCTGGGGTGAAGAAACCACAGGATACCCTGATGCGGGGGGGGGGGGGGGAGGTGAACAATGCAAAGCAACTCCGGCTTTTCGTTACTGATAAAGTACCCATATTCTGCCCCCTCAGGATGTGGAACTCCCCTCTGGGGATGAGGTGCCCCTCCCAGTGACAACTGACCAGAGTCTCCAACACAGGTGGAGTCCCAAAGCGGCCCAGTACTACCACCTGCTGAAAAAAACATGCTAGTGCTCTTTGTGTACCCAAGAAAGTGGACATGGGTGCAACGCTCATTGTGCCCTCAACCCTTGGACACGAAGAAGGACCAGCCCCAAGCCAGGCTGCAAAGTCACAGGTGGAAACAGGTTCCACAAGAATGGTGCAGTCTTCCTTGAACTACTTTACAGATGGAATTTGTTGCAGAAAACAATATTAAGCATGCATCCATTCCACCTTGTTGTGGACTCCCACTGAAGGCAGCAAGAACAGAAGACAGTCAGCTAGTGGGGCACTCTGCAGAGGCTGTGCCCGTGCCCTTAGCGAAGCGGGTGTCACCACGTCGCTTCTTAATGCTCAACAGTATTTGCATTTGTTTAGCACTCCACGTCAACTACAGCATTTTAATGCAGTCCGTGCAACCCCATCAAAGGAAACTTGTATTGTGGCTGAGGCTAAGAGGGAGTGGCTTGCCTATGGCCACCTAGTGGTCTCACAGCAGAGGTGAGCTCTGACCTGGGGAAGCCTGCCTCTGCAGCTCAGCCTCTAGGCCAGCTCTCTGGATTTTTGTCCCTTCTCCCCGTCCACTACAGAATGGCTGCACCCTTACCTCTTGTACCGCCAGCTGCCTCTCCTGTTCTGCTGCCCTCCTCGAAGTCCCGATCGGCCTCCTCTCCCCTGCCTGCTGTACCTGTCAACCTCTTCATAGTCTTCACCACTCACAACACCTGGGACACAAGGAGACACACGTGACCAATCACAGCTTTCAGCCAATCATTCCTCTGCTTTAAGGGAAAAGTCAGACATCATAGCTGGTGTACTATGCTGAGCCACCCAGGAATGCTACGGAATCTGGACCCAATTCAGGTACTAACAACGTTTCTGCTAATCAAATGACAAAATTTTGCACAACCAAAAACTGAAGCCTGCAATCTGCTTAATTATGCAAATCAATATGACTGATTGTGTTTGTTTGCATAATTTATTCTGCTTCTCCCAATTCTGAGGCGGGGCAAAAAACACTGCCAGAAAGTATATCTTCCAACTGCTGAACATTTCAACAAATTCACTTTTCTGGGTTCTGCAATTCCACTAGGCAATTGCCACAAACACTCATGCTCGCCTTCAGAGCTACAAACTTGCTTTCTATAATAACACAGGCCTATAGGCATTTTGCTGTCTTAAAACTTAGATCTATTTTGGGGTATTTTGGGGATGCTGAATCAAAAAACGTGTTAACTGGTTTTGCCTAATTAGCTTTAGTTTGGGGGCACAGCATAGCAACCTTATATGCTGATTCAAGCAGCTTCCTCAGGAGGAAGGCATGGTGTTGGTTTCTTCACAAGGAAGCTGCTTGAATCAGCCTTTAAGGTGGATATGCTGCACCCCCCAAATGGGAGTCAGGTAAAACCAATGCCATTTCCTGATTCAGCACCCCCAAAATATCCTAAATTGGTTTAAACATCCTTGCCAACTAAAAAAAGGTGCTTTTGGGGGGCAGGCGTGTATTATTATAATTAATAATATCTTAAAGAGGAGCCAAGATTCTTGAAAAAGTGTGCTCTATACCCAACCTCACATTCTGTGCTCTTCTGATGCTTCCCCAGACTGGTGTGCTGTGGTTCATAGGGTCATGAAGAGTCAGACACAACTTAACGACTGAACAACAACAAAAAACCAAAACCCACACATCCCCAGGCATGCAAGATTCCTACAGTAGCAAGGGAACCTCATTATTATCCAGTCCACCCCCAACCTGAGGTAACATCTTCTCCCATCCTTTGCTCCTTCAGCCCGCCATACCCTCGTTCCTCCGCTGATGCCTTGGGGCGTAGTTGAACTGCAGGTCAATCTGCCGGTTCTGCCGGGCTTCAGCCCGGTTCTTGCTGTGACAGGCCGTCTTGTGCGCTTTGTAGTCGATTTCAGTCCGGAAGGCATGGGTGAACTGCTCCGTGCTGCACCGGCCCTCCTCACAGAGGAAGTGCTTCTCCCGAAAGTGTTCGCGGAGGTACTCATAGTCACTGCAGGGAGGGCCAAGGGATGTGTGTATGTGAGAGAGAGAGTCAGTTTGGCATAAATTTAATACACAATAAGACAGAATAAAATGCTATATGCTCCCTTGGCCAGCTGCTGCCACCTCCATTCTTCCTTCCTCCCTTTGTCCCCGATACCCAGATGTGAGGCTCAGATCCCACCGCAGTTCACACACCTGTAATATTCCTGAGCCCCATCAGAATCACAGAAATGGCAGAAATAGTGGTCTCTCCGCAGGTGCTTCAGCAGCTCATCGTTGTCCAAATACCGCTCATCACAAAATTTGCACAAGGGGTGGCCGCGGTGAGATGTGTCGTCAGGATCTCCATGAATCCTGTGCCGGGCAAGGTCCTTGCGTGAGTACCACTTGCGCTCGTACGTGAAGATCTGCAACACAAGAACACAGCCTGCTAGCTGCAAAGCAGAGGAGCGGCTCCTTTAGAGGCCAGCTGAGCCCCTCAGTCCCAAAGCACTCCTGCAGCCACTTGCCTTCAGGTGCTTCACACACAGCTTGCAGCAGAAGAGCTCATGCTGCTTCCTCATGTGTTGCTCCAAGTCCACAATGGTGGCGAATGGCCTGGCCTCCGGGCACAGCGGGCATTCATGCTGCAAGAGTTTCCTAGCAAAGGGGGAGAGGCAAGAGACAAGACCTGAATAACAGGGTAGAGAGCTCAGAAGGGCTCCTGTCCCCCTTGCCTTGGTGGTGGCTTCCTGGTCCTTCCCCAATAATTTAGCCACAACAAAACATTCATGGACTTCCAGGTGCCTTTCCTATGTTTCCTTTGCCCAGTGGTCCCCAAACTTACTGGGGTCATGGCACCCCTGCGGCCTCTTCTTCCCAGATCATGAGATCAAGATGATGGTGCCCAAATCACACAAGATCTCATGACAGCCAAGATGGCGGTGCCCACATCTTGTGAGTTTCAACATGGCAGCACTTGGGAGAGACGGTAAGAGGGGCGACTGGGCCCCCAAACACCTCATGCACAGTTTGGAAACCACTGCATTTATTGGAAAGGCTGTAATCTTCTAGACTAGAATCTAGAGCGCTTTAAGGGCATATTGTCTAAGCGCCTGGAGCACAAACTGTATTTCAGTTTAATCTTTACAGCAACCTGCACTTAATCTTGACAGACACCCTGTTTACGAACGCTGCACGTCGGTTGCACCACATCATGCACAGATGAGTTGCTGCAGAAAACTGGAAGTCCGTCTCCACCACTCAGGTGGGCACAGTGTGCCTACTGTGCCCAATTCATCCTGCATCCACTAACTTGCTGAGTGGGCAATGCAGCCCTGCCTCTTTGGAGGCAAAAGCCTGTTTTGTGCCTAGTGAGCTTTTATTAGGGGTTGCACACAGACCTTCATGCAGGACGCCTGGAGGTAGTGCTGGTCTGATTCACTCAGCACTGAGATTTGCACGGTAGAGTGATGGCAGTAGCTGGCCCTTGCTCAGCTTTCAGTGTCCAGGTGGCATCACCTTGAGGCACTGATGCCCAGGAGGCACTTCTTAGGAGCATACAGCCAGGTAACTTCCCTCACCAGTCCACAGCTCAGTTGGGTCACAGTTCCCTTTCCTGATACCTCTCTCTCTGCCTCTAGAACAGGGCAACTCGAACCACAGCCTGGGGGCCGGATCTGGCATCCACGCAGATCCATCCACCCAGTGAGTGGACCTTTCGGTTCTACCCAGTCGCCACGTAGAGTTCCTCTCAGTTGGGTGACAGGGACACTCTGGGCAGTTGCATCTGCCTGGAAGTCCTGTTGTGTGGCATTCCAGGACACCAGGCAGACGACACGATTGCCCAGAGCATTCCTGTCCTCCAAACGAGGAGGACTTTGTGCAGAGCCCAGACAGGGACCGCATTCTGAGTGCACTGTGGTCACAAGTTTGAGCACCTCTGCTCTAGATGGTGAAGGTTTTTTCAGAGGAAAGGCAACAAGGAGCCAGGCCGCAGACCCTCCTCTCAATGGCCTGCAGCTGAGGGTGGTGGGGTGAGAGGAAAAGGCAGGCAACAATAACAGCCTCAACTCCTTAATGTGGAAAGGGTGGAGACGATGCTCCCCCAGGGCAGGAGGGGTAGAGGTACCTCTGACATATCCTTTCCTTCTAATATTTTATATAAGCCGTTTTTTCAGATCCTTCTAGACTACAATCTATCGCAAAAGGCAGGACGCAAAATTAATACATGAAGTGCACCCACAGATGCTTTCTGGCTGTTCCTTTTCTGACCCAGAAGTCTGACCAAGTTACCCAAGGAAAGAAGCTATGGAAGGCTTACCTATAGAGAGCATATACTTTTCCATCAGTAAAATAGATGTCATATTTTTTATCGTGCTGCAGCTGGCTGAGCTCTATTGTTGAGAAGGATGTCAGCTTTCGGCCAAAGACCACCTGTGCCAAACACAAGGAAGAGTTAGAGAACTTAGCACACCCCAGACTGCAACAGCAGACATAGATATGCTCTAGAGGACCAGATCGAACGTAACTGACACTCCTGGGTGGGACCCCAGAGTGGGCATCAGACAAGTCATTCTCAAACGTGAAAAGTCTCAACCTCTCCCAGGTTCACAGCACAACCCAACACTGGGGGCTAGCAACTGTAATGGTCTGATGACCTGCTCCATCTTTCACAAATACAGCGGGCCCTCTGTATCCATGGGGGCTCAGTTCCAGCATTCCCTCTCCCCCCCCCATGGATACTGATTTCCACAAATTTGAATCCGTAGGAAGGGTCTTCCAGGACCTCCCAGATGCGACTAGAAGTGTCTTCCGGGTGCATCCGGGAGGTCCTATGAGGCCCTCGGCCATGGCCTCAGTGCCCGGGGATACTGAACCCATGGATAACGAGGCCCCACTGTATTCAAAATGGTGTGTGGGGTGAGGCAGGGCCTGGAGATTCCCACCATTTTGAGAAACTGAAGCATTATAGAAACAAAATAGACCAACCAGTCAGGCTTCTCCTATGCCTTTCTAGCTGACACAAATGGAAGAGGCACACAGGACCCCTAAGTTGCTCATCCCTCCTTTCAAGACTGGTATAGTCAGTCCAGAGAGCGGTGCCCTCCTTGCCATGCTAGTTAACAAATCATAATACTCAACACGGATAGAGCAATTTAAGTGCACAATGCTCTTCATCTGCATTAATTTATTTGCTATCTTTTCCAGCCACCCTATAAGGAAAAAGCCCTCTCAAAACGATGCTCTGCAGATCCTTATCTGGCCACCAACGCATTTTCTGACCCCAGTTGCATTATAATCACATGTGGGTCCCCTTCTCCTTCCTTTCCTTCCCTCACTATGCACCTTCTTCCTGCTGGATGAAGTAGCTGCTCGGCCGAGTCACTTGCCAAGAATGAGACACCAAGCAATCCTGGGTAAGAGAAAGACTGACTTGGGTGGCCCTGGCAGCTGAAAGTTTGGGGGCACTGCTGTAAAATGAAGAATATTATCCCCATAAATTGTAGCTTGGGAGCTGAGGCCAAGTGGGAGGGATGTGCTTAAGGCTCCCTAGTAGGAATTCATGGTGGAGGAGAGAGTCCAACCAGGAAGTCCTTATCCATGCAGCTGAAAGGAAGTGCCTCTGGCCACTGACACACTGTAAATGGAATGCATCATCAAAAGGAGGGACAGGGAAAAACCACAGGGGCCAGTCATGCAAAAGAATTGGGGTGGGGAGGAGAGAGCCCTTGGAAACAAACTGGGTCACTGAGGGAGAAAGTTAATTCAACAGGCAGCCACACAACTCTAAAAATGAATCCACTGCACCTGTCACACAGGCCAGCAGCTGACTGGCGGCTGACTCAAGAGATTGCCTGCAGCTTTGTTTGTACAAGCGTATGGGATCTGCTTCAAATGCTGCCTGCTCAACCTTTCAGTTCTGAGTGAGCTGCTGGGTCCCCTTCCTTGTCCCTCAACGCAAATGTTAAGGGCTGCCTTAAGCCATCACTTCAGAACAAGACTCAGGCTAAAAAAGCGCAGAGAAAGGAAGCAACTGCTTTGCTGTTATGGACCGATATCACCCCCTCTAGCTGGGATGAGTGCACTCCTTCCCCATTTCCCTTAAGGCAGGGGTGCCCAAACCCCGGCCCTGGGGCCACTTGCGGCCCTCAAAGCCTCTCAATGTGGCCCTCAGGGAGCCCACAGTCTCCAATAAGCGTCTGGCCCTCCGGAGATTTGTTGGAGCCCGCAATGGCCTGACGCAACTGCTCTCAGTGTGAGGGCGACTGTTTGACCTCTCGTGTGAGCTGTGGGATGAGGGCTCCCTCCACTGCTTGGTGTTTCACGTTTGTGATGCAGTAGTGACAGCAAAGGAAAGGCCAGCCTTGCTTTGTGCAAGGCCTTTTATAGACCTTGAGCTATTGCAAGACCTTCATTCATTCATAGAAGTTCATATTTAATATATTCGTTTATGTAAACTTATGTAAATTTATTCAAATTTTAAATGTAAATTAATTTTTTTTCCTGGCCCCCAACACAGTGGCAGAGAGCTGATGTGGCTCTCCTGCCAAAAACCTTGGACACCCCTGCCTTAAGGCAACAGTCCCAAACTTACCTTGGTCATGTTGCCCTTCTTTTGGGGCTGCCTCTTCCCGGCTCTCCTGGGCACCACCATCTTGGATCATACGAGCTCTTGAGAATTGCACAACATCTCACATGATGCCTGGGAGAGCCAGGAAGATGGGTGCCACCATCTTGGACTGCATAACATCACATGCGATCCAAGATGATGATGCCCAGAAGAAAGAGGCTACCGGGGACAACCTGCAGCACCCCTGTGAACACACGTGAAGGTGCTACGGTGCACATTTTGGGAATCAGTGCCTTAAGGAAAGCCTCAGCATAAAGTTTTAACAGGAAAGAGACACTTTGGAATCTGTGTTTTGTGGATTCTATAAATTCATTGCCCAATTTCCTCCAAGAACACTTGGGCTTAACTGGCCCAACTGCTGAGACTGGCATGCACCTGTCCATTGGACATCCAAGCCTAGGTGCAGTGGCCCAGGTAGTCATAAGCCATCCAATCATACCAATGGCTTCCCTGAGCCTGACTTTTCTAAGGTCAAACCCAAGGATACTCAGGTGTATTCTGGCTCTGCCTCCTCAGAGACCATATCTGTGCAAAGCCAAGCTCTCATCCCCCTCCCCAGTGACCAGAAAGGAAGGATTCTCTAAGCCAATACCAAAAAAAGTAACAGATAGGGAACCATGAGATTTAGACCCCTTCGGGATCTATTGAAGGCCTGTAATTTTGCTAAGATCTGCACCTGGGCACTGCCAACACTCAACACAGTTTGTTTTGTTTCTCCCAAGATCACAGTGCGCTACTCTGGCACTTCAAAGCACCCATAGCCCAGGGCTACTCTGCAAAGAAAATGGAAGCAAACAAACTCGGGCACAGTAAGGGAGGAAGAAATGCACAAGGCCAGCTGCCCCGTGCAAAATTAAGTAAATGCACGATGACACCTGGCCACTGATTTTCAACCACTGAGCCATAGCACATTGGTGTGCCATGAATGGTCTGTTGGTGTGTCACAAGTGTTTCAGGGAGGGTCATATATTTGTAGGGCCAGTAGGGGATATGCGCTCCTGGCTGGCAGTGTGGTGTGCCTTGTCAATTGTTAAAAAAACTGACAACATGCCTTGACTATTTCAGCACCTTTTCTGCGCCATGAGATGAAAAAGGCTAAAAATCGCCAGTGTAGACTGCAGATCATGGGAGGGAGTGGAAGGAGGGCTACTTTCTGCTCCAGGGATGTAAATTCAGTTGTGCAGAGCAACCATTTTCAAAGCCTTAAAATAGCAGAGGCTCCAGACTTTATCCTGGGAGCCCAGTTTCAGTGCTGAGCACCACCAAGGGTCCTGCCACTGCAACCTCACTCAGCCCATGTCTCGGTTGCTTCTCTCTGCATGGCCTTGTTTCCTTCTAGCTTTCCAGTCACTCATCTATCTTGGCCCTCATACCCTGCCTTTGAGTAGCACCCAATGGCGCTGTTGCCCTCGGCTGTATGCAGCCTGCTAATTGTCCTTACCACTATCAAGAACACTTTTCTAAAATGCAGCCCAGTGTGCTAAAATTAATATTTTTTTAATACCAAGTGCAACTGGGCAAGGGGATTTTATTTTTCTTAGACTCCCATCAAATAGATGACCCAGGAAAATAAGAATGGTGGCAGCAGGAGTCCTGCACTTACTATCCTGTCTTTACTCCTAAGTAAACCACAGTATTCAAAAGGTACACACTGGAAACCACAGTATTCAAAAGGTGCACATTCTGCCCAAGTCCCTACCCCACCCACAATGCCTCACAAGCCAAAACCCCCTGCCACCAGGCTTAGGAATACACAAGACTCAATCCTTAAGAGGGGACAAGGACCTTCTGGGTGGGGCATTTCCCTTCTCTACTTCCTGACAGATACTTTTTGAAAACTGCTTCCTTCTGGGAACACCCCACAGAGCATCAGTCCCAGCTTGCCCAGGGTTTCCAATGCCTTTTCAGCACGCAAGAACAGATTCACTCTGAAAAGAAGAGGATGACCTTCACTGAATGATGGTCCTAAATGTAATGCTGCACACCTAATAAAGGCAACATCAGGGGGCCAAGGACAGGAAGGACAAGACCAGAAGCTGTCCTGTTCTACAGCATGTACACCTTACAAGCAGGTCTACACTAGAACCTCCCTGCTGAAACAGCCACTGAAAATACTGCTGCCACCTTTGTGGGCACCTTTCAGCACAGAATGAATTGTTCGTCAGAGACACAGTAGACATCCCAAGGGCCCCAGTATCCAAGGGGCAGTTCTGCATTTCAGTAATCCAAGTCCCAAGTCCCTTGTACCACTAACTAGAACATTCTTTACATTCTCTTGCTCTTCATGAAGCTCTTCTGAAGGTCCACCCCTTTTCAGTATCTGACAGACTGGTGACTGAATTTCGAACACATGCTCAGCCCTGACACAAGGTGCACACAAAGACACTGCACTACCAAGACATGAAGCTGCCACATGACCAACACTGAAATCAAAGGGCAGAAACATGGCGTCCGACCTTATTCATGATGGCTAGGGAAGCATTAAAACAACAAAACCACTATTAGAGACACACAAATAGCCAGAGGACTCCCAGAATATAGTCATAAACACCTTGGAAAGCCCTGGAGAAAGAGCTGGACACAGGCCCCTGCTAAACCAGCATAAGAGACCCTTTTAAGTGGTGGCTTTCTTATATCAAGGAGGAAAAGAATGACTGCCCCAGAACAGCATCTCCGCAGTGGCTGTTTGCTGGGGTCTCCCTCTAAAGACTGGAAACCACCTTTTCATTTACTTAGCCACATGAAGTGCTTTATGAACTCTTGTAGAAAAGCAGTATATTAATTTTTTTTAACAAACTAAAAGATCTGTGGGTATCCGTGGGGTAATCCGTTCCCAGACTCCCCACAGATACTGAATTCTGTGGATAATTATATCCATGGGGGGAACAGGACTCCAGCAACCGGAAATGCAGCTCCAAAATGTCCAGGAAGCCACACAACCTCCTCAGGCATCAGAACATCTCCTGGATGCTTTGGAGAGGCATTTCTATCTGACATGACTTCCAGTTATCCCACATCTCAGAATATCTCTTGGATGCAACCAGAAGGCACTTCCAATTGTGCCCAGGAAGTCCTTGAGGCCCTTCAGATGTGGGTTTGGCACCCGTGAATTCATGGGTGCTGAACCAGCGGATGAGGAAAGCCAACAGTATAACAAACTTAGGTCATGAATAGTAACATCTATTTAGGAATAAACAAGGTACAGTGGGCCTTCCATATCTGCCAGGGGCTTGGTTCCAGGACACCGCACAGATACCATAATCTGCAGAGGCTGAAGCCCCCTGCATAATTTCAAGGCCAGCTGGTAGAGCAGGCAGCAGGAAAGCCTTGGAGGGAGTGGCAAGGAGGGGTGTCACTGAGGCCACTTCCTCTCGCAAGTGCGCAGGTGACTCCTCAGTCGCTGCGTGGTGGTGACAACAGCAGCCAAGGAGGCGCATGTGAGTGACGGGAGAGGTCCTTTCCACTCACGAGGATGCCGGGGGTGGGGGTGATGCCTGGTAGCAGGGAGGATGAGATTTGCCAGAAAACACTGCAGCTGCTGGCCAAGCTCTGCTCCGTCGGGGCGACTCTGGATGAAAGATGGGCGGAGGGACTGCTAGAAAGGTGAGAAAGAGCAGGAGGGGACGTGAGTCGGAGAGACTGTTCCTGCAACAGAAACAAATGCTTCTCCTTTGATGGACTGTATGGAGAGATAGCGCCTCAACAGCGTCATCAGAGTCCTACATTCCTCAGTGATGGGGTCTGAATCTTTGCCCCCATCATCAAATATTGAATTTTTGATCCACACCTGGCTGAATCCATGGGTAGGGATATGCAGATATGGAAGGCCCACTGTATTTATCAAGTTTTTCCCAGTCAAATATGAAACTCCCATTTCAGATACTTGTGGTCAAGGATTTTTCCCACTTCCCAATCCACACAGGCCTCCCACTGGCAAGCAGGAGGTGTGACATCAACGCTCCATACCCTCCATATCCTTTTCAAGCACAACACACCCCAAAATGATGGCTTTCCACTCCACCAAAGGAATGAGACGCCAAACCGATTTTACTGTAAAGAAAATCCATCTAGAATTACAAGGTGTTGAATAAGCCAAAAGGGTGGGTCTGTCTCTCCACCCCTTTGTGCATCCAATTCTATTTAATTTGCCTTCAAAGCCTCTCATTCCAAGCAGGCATGGGGTAAACAAAACCAAGAAGTGTATGAGAAAAATCTGTGCTTCAGTTTCACTTTCTGTGAACATTAAAAAATTTAAAAGTTAGTTCAAAGGTAAGAAAAAGTTGAAGGCCTATTCAAAGGGGCTGAGTGGGAAATTTCACCTGCCCAATCCCAGCCCAGTGCCCAGTCACTCCCGTTCGAAGAGCTCTGAGAAGAATAAGCAGAAACTGGGCTTATGTGGACTTTGTCCACTTACAAGTCAGCAAGTTGTCCAACTAATGTCTATCACTCCCTTCCTTAACTTTGCTACTATGATTGGGGGGGGGGGAGAGGCTTCCAGAGCCAAAGTACGGCAGATGCTTTGAAAAATAAGAGCACACATGAGCTAAACATAAAACACCACGTTGTTTGGTAGAATTAAAACCACTGTTTGCTGGCTGGCTACACCACTTCCAAAACAGAAGTTTCTGGTTAGGGCCCATAAGGGCTTCTACATACCAGCTGGCACAAGTGGCTTGTGCCCCCATTGGTGTTGGAGAATTAAATGTGGCCAGATCCTCAGCGTGGTTTTCTCAGAAATTAAGACCTGCTGAGTTCATGCTGGTGTTCAACTACTCAGATGTGCTCAAGACTGGATGGCACTCAAGCAGGGCCCATGTTGCTCAGCAAGCAGTGCCCCACAACGACCAACTGGAGATGCCTGAACAGCACACTGGCAGGACATCTGCATGACACCTGTTGCAAGTAAATTCCCCCCCACCAGAAACTAGTACCCCAATAGACTGCCGCTGCGCACGGAGGTTCCAACCACCTGTAGCAGACAATAACCAGGTCAGATACCCTTCCTCTTCCTCCAATGTGCTCAGCCTCCTTTAAACAAAGGCAGGCAAGTTCATCCTGCCCCAACAGCTGATTGTGAGCCAGTATTTTGAGGAAATTCTTAAGCAGAGCAAAACCCTTCACTGCTCCCAACCTGGCATACCAGAGCAGGCACAAAGGCCCAACCCCACTGCTAGGTCAGGGGTCCTTCCTCCTCTTTGGATAGGTACCTCATTTAAGAACAGTCAAGAAAGCAGCCCTGCTCAGTGAGAACGAGGCCATGCCCATCCTGCCCCAGCTGCTGCCTGTGCAGCAGGAGCTTCTGGGAAACTCCTGAGCACAGCGGCCCTCTGGGCTGCTTCCCGCTTGGCGCTTGGCACTCTAGGATAGACTGCCTCTGCAGAAGGAGTCTCCATCCTGCTGTCCAGCCAGAGCCTTTTCCTCCCCCGTCAGCCTGGGTCCCACTTTCACGCTCTATGGTAGGCTAGTGCAGTGCTTCTCTGCCAGCGGCACTTGAGGTTGTATCTGGGGCCTGGATGCCTGCTGTCCAGCAGCAAGAGCAGGAACGCAGCACCAGCAACCGCGGAAGGAGGCTCAGCTGGCAGAGTCCCAGGGCCTGCTTCTCCACCCACCCTGAGCCTCTTACTGGTGTGGGTCACTAATGTGGCATCTGGCTCCCACCCAGAGGTCACTGGCGGCTATATCATCACCAGTTACTCCAGTGGTACTTCGAATAGGCAGACCATGAAGCAGCACAGTCAAGGAACACGGGTCTAGGGCCACCTCTTCCTGCGCAAGGCGGCTCCACCTGCTGCCAGGCCCGGCCCTCCACTCCTGGCAATCTAAGGTAGACTGCCTCTGGGCAAGGAGGCTCCGTGCTACTTCTGGAGCAGAGATTTCCCTCCCTCCCTCCCTCCAGGCTGCTTCCCACTTGGCGCTCCAGTACAGGGGCCTCCGCACAAGGAGGCCCCACTCAAGAGGCTTTTCCTCCCCCTGCAATCTTTGCCTCACTAGGCGCTCGAGGGTAGACTGCGCCCACACAAGGAGGCTCCACCACTGCCAGGCCAGGCCAGGCCTCCCTCCAGCCTGCACCCGGGGTAACTGCGCCCGCACAGGAGGTTCCCCCACGGCCAGGCCAGGCCAGGCCAGGCCCTCCCCTGGGCGCCCACGGGCCCGGCCGCCGCCCCCCGCTGACCTGGGCAAGCTCCTCCCGGCAGACGGCGCAGTAGCGTCCCCCGCAGAGCGCGCGCATCCGGACGGAGCAGCGGTAGCAGACCGGGTGCTCGCAGCGGCCCAGCGCCACCACCTCCAGCTCCCCGCAGCACAGGACGCAGCAGCCGCCGGAGCCCGGGCCCTGCACGGGGGGCGACGCCGCCATGGCTACCAGGCCGCCGCCGCCGCCGCCTAGCAACGCCCCTCGCCCGACCAGAGCGCCGCCGCCCACCATAGAGCGCGCGTCCTAGAACGCACTTCCGGCCACGCCACAAGGGCGGCCCCCCCCGGGGCATCCCCGTCGCGGCACTCCCCAGTCGAGACTGGCCAGGCCTGAAACAAACACCCCGGATGCTCCCAAGGAGATCCCAAGCGAGTCGGGTCCTGAACCCGGAAGCGCCCCATCAGGATTCGGCGACTCGTCTCTCTCTATGTTTTTGGATCTATGCGCCAGAGTGCTAGTTCCTTGGCACGCGACGTATGACCATAGACATCAAAAGCCTAGAGCGGACCCCAAGCAATGAAGAAATAACATTAGCGCGTCCTCCTCAGGCGCTGGGCGGTGTCTGCACTACAGGTTGCTGTGCAGTTGGTGCTCCTGGACCGCCTATAGTCCACTGATGCTCAGGGCCGGCTCCATCCCAGAAGCCGACTGAGACAGTCGCCTTAAGGCAGCAGGTTGGCAGCGGGTGCCGTCTCTGTCCGCTGCTGCTCCTTCTCCCCTGGAAGAGGGGAAGGGGTGGAAGCATTTGGGGAGAGAAGAGTAGTGGGCTAGAGCGTCTTGCTCTGGGTGACCAGGTGCCCTCTTTTTCCAGGACAGGTCCTCTTTTCCAGCCTCATGCCTGGAAAGAACACAAATGTCCTCCTTTTCCCTGTGAGCAGGCTGCGCAGAGCCTTCCTGGAATTAATAATAAGTGTTTCTCAAACTGTGGTTTGGGACCCACTAGGTGAGTTGCAAACCAAATTCAGGTGGGTCCCCTTTCATTTCAGTATTTTATTTTTAATAGATTAGACTTGAGGCTCCCATGGTATGCGACTGCATTTGGGGAAATGTGACAGATCTCTTCTTTGAACAGGCTACTCTATATATGCTTTTAACAATGATAGTAAATGGGACTTACTCCTGGGTAAGTGTGGGTCAGGTTGCAGTTTAGAATCACTGAAAATTTTCCTGCTTCATGATGTCACTTCCAGTCATGACATCACTTCTGGTGGGTCACAACAGATTCTCCTTCTAAAAAGTGTGTCCTGGTGCTAAAGGTTTGAGAACCACTGATTATGTGTAATCAATTATATGTAATATTGTTTTAAATTTAATAAGTAATATAGTATTTAAATTAACCACATGAAATCAATATATGGGTGTTTTTAGCTTTTTTGTCATGTCCTACCTTTTTTTTTATGTCCTACCTTTTGGGGTGTCTTTGCAGTTATGATGTCTGGTCACCCTGTTCTCACTCTGCACTTCCTTTTTCCATCCACCTCTTTTTTCAGTTCAGACAGTTGGGGGAGCAGGGCTGGCACATCACCAGGTAATAGAAGGAGGCTGGGAGCAGTACTTGGCATATCAGCTCATTTACAAGGAGGTTCTGCGTTGGCCTTTGTTCTTGTACAGCGTGATGATGTTTGCATCCCTCATGTCTTGAGGTACTCCACCTTCTCTCCAGCAGAGACAGAGGATTTCATTGCAGCTCAGTGACGATGATCTCTTTGCAGCATTTTAGGACTTCAGCAGGGATGCTGTCTTTTCCAGGTGCCTTGCCAAAGGCAAGGGAGTCCAGGGCCACGTGAAGTTCTTCTAGGGTTGGTTCACTGTCAAGCTCTTCCAGCACTGTCAAGCTCTTCCAGCACAGGCAGGCACTCAATGTTGTTCAGTGCTTCTTCGGTGACCCTAGGTGACAGGGGTGACTGCAACAACTACCGCGGCATCTCTCTCCTTAGCGTTGTAGGAAAGCTGTTTGCCCGAGTTGTACTAAAGAGGCTCCAGGTACTTGCAGAGAGCGTCTATCCAGAATCGCAGTGTGGATTCCGAGCCAACAGGTCCACCACTGATATGGTATTCTCCCTTAGACAACTGCAGGAGAAATGCAGGGAACAACGACAGCCACTCTTTATAGCCTTCATAGATCTCACAAAGGCTTTCGACCTGGTCAGCAGAGACGGCCTCTTCAAGATTCTCCCCAAGATTGGATGTCCACCCAGGCTTCTCAGCATCATCAGATCTTTCCACAAGGACATGAAGGGCACTGTTGTCTTCGATGGCTCCACATCAGACCCTTTTGACATCCGAAGCGGAGTGAAGCAGGGCTGTGTTCTTGCACCAACCTTGTTTGGGATTTTCTTCGCTGTCCTGCTGAAGCAGGCCTTTGGAACTGCAACAGAAGGCATCTATCTCCGGACCAGATCAGACGGAAAGCTCTTCAACCTCTCCAGACTGAGAGCAAAATCCAAAGTCCAGCTGAAATGTCTGCGTGACTTCCTCTTTGCCGACGATGCAGCTGTCACTACCCACTCTGCCAAAGATCTCCAGCAGCTCATGGATCGTTTTAGCAAGGCCTGCCAAGATTTTGGACTGACAATCAGCCTGAAGAAAACACAGGTCATGGTTCAGGATGTGGACTCACCTCCCTGCATTACAATCTCTGAGCATGAACTGGAGGTTGTCCATGACTTTGTGTACCTTGGCTCAACGATCTCCGACACTCATTCTCTCGATACCGAGCTAAACAAGCGCATCGGTAAAGCAGCTACCACGTTTTCCAGACTCACAAAGAGAGTCTGGTCCAACAAGAAGCTGACGGAACATACCAAGATCCAGGTCTACAGAGCTTGCGTCCTGAGTACACTTCTGTACTGCAGCGAGTCATGGACTCTTCACTCACAACAGGAGAGGAAACTGAGCGCTTTCCACATGCGCTGCCTCCGACGCATCCTCGGCATCACCTGGCAGGACAAAGTTCCAAACAACACAGTCCTGGAACGTGCTGGAATCCCTAGCATGTATTCACTGCTGAAACAGAGACGCCTGCGTTGGCTTGGTCATGTCGTGAGAATGGATGATGGCCGGATCCCAAAGGATCTCCTCTATGGAGAACTCGTGCAAGGAAAGCGCCCTACAGGCAGACCACAGCTGCGATACAAGGACATCTGCAAGAGGGATCTGAAGGCCTTAGGGATGGACCTCAACAAGTGGGAAACCCTGGCCTCTGAGCGGCCCGCTTGGAGGCAGGCTGTGCAGCATGGCCTTTCCCAGTTTGAAGAGACACTTTGCCAACAGTCTGAGGCTAAGAGGCAAATAAGGAAGGCCCATAGTCAGGGAGACAGACCAGGGACAGACTGCACTTGCTCCCGGTGTGGAAGGGATTGTCACTCCCGGATTGGCCTTTTCAGCCACACTAGACGCTGTGCCAGAACCACCATTCAGAGCGCGATACCATAGTCTTTCGAGACTGAAGGTTGCCAATATCTGCGTTGGCTCTGACCAAAGGTAAAAACAACTAGCAAGCTTCCAAGTTCTACAGAACATAAGAACATAAGAACAGCCCCACTGGATCAGGCCACAGGCCCATCTAGTCCAGCTTCCTGTATCTCACAGTGGCCCACCAAATGCCCCAGGGAGCACACCAGATAACAATTGACCTCATCCTGGTGCCCTCCCCTGCATCTGGCATTCTGACATAACCCATTTCTAAAATCAGGAGGTTCCGCATACACATCATGGCTTGTACCCCATAATGGATTTTTCCTCCAGAAACTTGTCCAATCCCTTTTTAAAGGCGTCTAGGCTAGACGCCAGCACCACATCCTGTGGCAAGGAGTTCCACAGACTGACCACACGCTGAGTAAAGAAATATTTTCTTCTGTCTGTCCTAACCCGCCCAACACTCAATTTTAGTGGATGTCCCCTGGTTCTGGTATTATGTGAGAGTGTAAAGAGCATCTCCCTATCCACTCTGTCCATCCCCTGCATAATTTTGTATGTCTCAATCATGTCCCCCCTCAAGCGTCTCTTTTCTAGGCTGAAGAGGCCCAAACACCGTAGCCTTTCCTCATAAGGAAGGTGCCCCAGCCCCGTAATCATCTTAGTCGCTCTCTTTTGCACCTTTTCCATTTCCACTATGTCTTTTTTGAGATGTGGCGACCAGAACTGGACACAATACTCCAGGTGTGGCCTTACCATGGATTTGTACAACGGCATTATAATATTAGCCGTTTTGTTCTCAATACCCTTCCTAATGATCCCAAGCATAGAATTGGCCTTCTTCACTGCCGCTGCACATTGGGTCGACACTTTCATCGACCTGTCCACCACCACCCCAAGATCTCTCTCCTGATCTGTCACAGACAGCTCAGAACCCATCAGCCTATATCTAAAGTTTTGATTTTTTGCCCCAATGTGCATGACTTTACACTTACTGACATTGAAGTGCATCTGCCATTTTGCTGCCCATTCTGCCAGTCTGGAGAGATCCTTCTGGAGCTCCTCACAATCACTTCTGGTCTTTACCACTCAGAAAAGTTTGGTGTCGTCTGCAAACTTAGCCACTTCACTGCTCAACCCTGTCTCCAGGTCATTTATGAAGAGGTTGAAAAGCACCGGTCCCAGGACAGATCCTTGGGGTACACCACTTTTCACCTCTCTCCATTGTGAAAATTGCCCATTGACACCCACTCTCTGCTTCCTGGCCTCCAACCAGTTCGCAATCCACGAGAGGACCTGTCCTCTAATTCCCTGACTGTGGAGTTTTTTCAGTAGCCTTTGGTGAGGGACCATGTCAAACGCCTTCTGAAAGTCCAGATATATAATGTTCACAGGTTCTCCCGCATCCACATGCCTGTTGACCTTTTCAAAGAATTCTATAAGGTTCATGAGGCAAGACTTACCCTTACAGAAGCAATGCTGACTCTCCCTCAGCAAGGCCTGTTCGTCTATGTGTTTTGAGATCCTATCTTTGATGAGGCATTCCACCATCTTACCTGGTATGGATGTTCATCAGGCAGATAGTGAATTCTTCATCAGGCAGATAGTGAGCAAATGGAGAGGGAGGGAGGGAGGGGAAAAGAGAAGGTGAGCAAAAACACTCCTGGCTACAGCTGCCACTGACACCTCTGGGAGCACCCCAGCCTCTGCCCTGGATCTGGTAGGTTTTTGAATAAAGAATGGAAAATACTCTCAGTGATCCCATGGTTCTGGCAGCCTTTTGCAATTTGAAAAGTGCCAGAGTTCCAATGAACCTGTAGTTACATCCTTTGCCCTTGGAGCCCATTACTCTTGCCCCAATATGGAGGACCTTTGCTGAAAGAAATGCAAATGATGTCCAGGATGAAGTGTCAGTGGTCCAAGGGCCCATTTATTCATTTTGGTGTGAAGTGAGCACACACCAGTAGAATACCAACATCTAACCATCACACCACACGTATGGATGAAATTGCTGCATGATTGCCCAACCAAGGCAAGGAGCCCATCCAAAGCTATAGAGCAGTGTTTCTCTAACTGTGGGTCAGGACGCACTTGGTGAGTCCTGAGTCAATTACCGGTGGGACCCACAGAGCCTCCAGTGAAAACAGGCTGATGGAAAGATCAGGTAAGTAATTGCCTCAAGCTCTGAAGAGGGCTGCTAACTGTCCTGCAAACAGTTGAGCTCCTGCAGTTTGCAAACTTGTGTCAATATCGGGAGATCAATGTTTAAGCATCTTTTTTCTGATTTTTTTCCCCCCAAGTTTGTCAATGACAGGTAGTGTGCCCCAGGTGAAGTCTGGGGCACAGAACTCACAGCCCAGTCCTATCCAGCTTTTCAGTACTGGTGCAGCCACAATGCAGCCCCTTACCTCAAGGAGCCCTCTGTGACTGCCTCCCCACTACAAGGGGCAGTGCATTCCTCGCTGGCATGGTTGCACCGACACTGGAAAATAGGATTGGGCCCTCAGCCCCTCAACCCTTGAGGCTGTTCATTAGAGCTGTCTCACTATAAAAATGGATCTAGTTTTTTTTGCAAACAAACAAACAAGATATTATTTCTTTCTTTATCAACTTTTTAAAAGTCTCATAAAGCCTGGTGGGTCCCAGCTGAGTGTCCTGGTGCTAAAAAGTTTGAGTACCACTGCTGAATGTTAATTAAAAGGGCACTTGTAGGTTCTTTTAAGCAACAGCAGGTGGCATGATAGTACCGTGCAAAATAGCAACAAAGCTATGGAGGGGTTTGGGAAGGTGTTCAGACTTGCTCCATGATTAAACTTCCCCCATGCAAGTTCTGTTGTGCAGGTAGAAGGACAGCCATGCATGCATGCCTGCTCTATCTTAGTGCACTTTTAACCCTGCCCAGATGAGACACTGTTAAGCCAGACCGTGAAGCCTCTCTGATTGTGAATGCAGGCAAAGGCTTCTGTTCTTGCTTTGCCTGATAGAAAGATTACCTGTGTGCTGAGCACATGCCTGTGTGATTGGGGTGTTGCCTTGCTGTCAGTGGCAGCGCACTGTTTTCCTTGCCTGCAACCCCAGCTTCATGTGGAAGGAAACTGTCAGCGTCCTTATACAGATCAATGGTGCATATGTGCTTGTGGTGCAATCCTATGCTGAAGTTGCACTGATATCACTGCCATCAGCCAGTCCTAGTGCCACCCAGCCAAAAGGTGAGGGCAAAATGACAGCCTGCTGCAGGCACGGGCCACACTGATCTGCTTCCTGCTCCCTGAAAACGAGCACAAAGTGGATCATGTGCTTCCTTCTCCTGATCCATTCATTGGATGGTTTTCCCCACCCAGGACATTCAGGACGTGGATGTATGCAAAGGAACCACTTAAATTGGGGACTTTCTTCCTTCACATGTCTCTGTAAAGAACACTGGAAGTCGTGCACTTCCTGGTGTGCACAAACTGTGACGAAGCACAATAAAGGGCTTTCTTAATGCACATCATGGCAATGGTGGACCTGGGGGAGCAAGGCAATGAGTGGTGTCCCCGGTCACACCATGTCTGTGTGGGGGCCTGTCTGGCTGTCTGAAGAGGGAGGGCTTTCCAATGGATGCCTGCTGAACTTCTGACAACCTAGGCACCTGAAGCAAGGCCTCAGACATTGCTTGAGCATATGAGGGGAGTACAGTGGGCCCTTCTTATCCGCAGGCTCAGCATCTGCAGATTTCAGTATCCACAGGTGCCAAGCCCATGGCTGGAGGGCTTCACAGGACCTCCCTCCCTGCACTTCAGAACATTTCCCAGTCACAACTGGAAGGCACTTCCAGTCATGAACAGGAGGTCCTGTGAGGCCTGTCCCATGGATTTCATTATCCATGGAAACCGGTATCCACAGGGGCTCCTGGAACAGTTCCCTGGCGGGTATCAAGGACCCACCATACATTTCGTGTTGTGTTGGCAACCTTCAGTCTCGAAAAACTCTGGTATCGTGCTCTGAATGGTGGTTCTGGAACAGTGTCTAGTGTGGCTGAAAAGGCCAATTCGGGAGTGACAATCCCTTCCACACTGGGAGCAAGTGCAGTCTGTCCCTGGTCTGTCTCCCTGGCTATGGGCCTTCCTTCTTTGCCTCTTTGCCTCAGACCGTTGGCCAAGTGTCTCTTCAAACTGGGAAAGGCCATGCTGCACAGCCTGCCTCCAAGCGGGCCGCTCAGAGGCCAGGGTTTCCCACCTGCTGAGGTCTACTCCTAAAGCCTTCAGATCCCTCTTGCAGATGTCCTTGTATCGCAGCTGTGGTCTACCTGTAGGGCGCTTTCCTTGCACGAGTTCTGCCTAGAGGAGATCCTTTGGGATCTGGCCATCATCCATTCTCACAACATGACCGAGCCAACGCAGGCGTCTCTGTTTCAGCAGTGTGTACATGCTAGGGATTCCAGCTCGTTCCAGGACTGTGTTGTTTGGAACTTTGTCCTGCCAGGTGATGCGGAGGATGCGTCGGAGGCAGCGCATGTGGAAAGCGTTCCGTTTCCTCTCCTGTTGTGTGCGAAGAGTCCATGACTCGCTACAGTACAGAAGTGTACTCAGGACGCAAGCTCTGTAGACCTGGATCTTGGTATGTTCGGTCAGCTTTTTGTTGAACCAGACTCTCTTTGTGAGTCTGGAAAACGTGGTAGCTGCTTTACCGATGCGTTTGTGGTACAGTTGCCACCATACATTATTGGAAGGCAAAAATCAAAACATTTCAATTCTTCAGAATATGACGTGATCTTTGCTGTGTTTGGAGATGTTTTCAGTGGCCTGTACGATGTATCTAACCAGAAGAGGCATGTTTGGTGCAGGTTTCATTGGAGTGAAGAGGACGGGGGTTTGGGGATGAAGAGGGTGATGAGAAATGACAGGATGTGCTAGTAGTAATTACTCCATGAAACACTCTGTGGTTGAAATGACTCCCCTCCCTCCCTCCCAATCTCTGTCCTAGACTAATGATACTTTGACAAACGTTTGTCATGTCGAAAGAGGCATCAGCCCCAATTTGGGAGAGCAGTCACCATGAAATGAGACGGCGGAGGCTGATTGTAACCGGGCCATCTTGCGGAGTGTCGTTTGTCTGTGAAACTACGCAAGACCTCAAGTGATGGGGAGACGGTACATATACCACCGTAATTAAGCTTTGTGCATGTGTGCATGGGCAGGCAGGCGCACACGCTGTTTGTCACAGTGATGATCACCCTGGCAAAGCAAATGGGGCAGAACTGTTCTTCCAGCCTCTGTCTTCACAGTGTCATGTCAGTAAGGAGGCAGTAAAGGTGGGGCTAGACCTACAACTGCTGGAATCCAGCTTGCTGGGTGGGGCTGCTTCCAGGGAGTCAAACCGTTAACACAAGTCAGGTTCTGTTTCTGGATCAGCCAGTGTTTTTTCAACTCACCGATTCAGATGTTGCCGGCACAATCATAGGCATGTCTAAGCAAAATTAAGTTCCATGAAGACTGGTGGAACTTAGTATGTGTGCATAGCAATGGTTATTATTATTTTATTCACATCAAAATGACAACACAGCTGATAATGATTGTATACACACAAAAACCACATTTTAATAATAATAATAATTAATAATAATTAGTAGTAGTAGTATTTATATACTGCTTTTCAACAAAACGTTCACAGACCGTTCACAGAGAAAAGCAAAATAACTAATGGCTCCCTGTCCCAAAAGGGCTCACAATCTAAAAAGGTGCAAAAGAAGACATTCAGCCACTAGAAAAGACACTGTTGGGGTGAGCAGGGCCAGTTACTCCCCTCCTGCTAAATAAAAGAGGAGCACCCACTTGAAAAAGTGCCTCTTATCCAGTTATCAGTGTTTAACTGGGTTTCGTTCCCAAACCATCCACTGTGGCTCCCCGGGGAGCCATAGAAACTAATCAGGGGAGCAGCAGAATCCTTGCAAGAAAGCCTTATACAATGTACAGTTGGACCTCAGTATCCAAGGGGGATCCATTCCAAGACCCCCTGCATACAGATAAGTCCATGCCAATATGACCTCCAGATGTGATCAGAGATGTTCTCCATCAAATCAACCCTCTTCCACACTTACCTAGTTTACCACCAGGGATATCTGTTAGTGCTGCCGCTGTGGGATGCTAAATGTCCCATGAGCTGGTCTTTCTGCATGTCCTGCTATGACTGAATGGTCAAAGAGCAGCTCTGTGGACCGACCAGCATGGGTTTGAGACGCATCTTCTAACAGTGTATATTAAGAACGTAAGAGCCATGCTGGATCAGGCAAGGGCCCATCTAGTCCAGCTTCTACCAGATGCTTCTCGGAGTCACACAAGACAACAAGAGACCTGCATCCTATTGCCACTCCTTTGCACATGGTGTGTCAGAGATAGCCTACTTCTGGAACTAGGAGGTTGTATTCACCCACTGTGGCTTGTCACCTGTGATGGCTTTTTCCTCCAGAAGCCTGTCCAATTGCTTTTTAAAGGCATCAAGGCCTTTGATGAGTTTGATGTCAAACTCATTTCATGCGGAGGGCTGAAGTGAGCATTCATGGTGCCTGCTGAGGGCCAGAAGTGACATCATTAAGCAGATGGTGACGAGAAATAAGCACTTTGGTTCTCACATAGAAACTCATTAGCTGCAAATGACAGAAGAGAAAATGTGCAAACCTTGATCATAATTTCAAGATATGAGAGACCCCAATTATCACTCAGGGAGAGCCCAATTATAACGGGGGGAATAAATTGCCTCTGGGAGCCACATTCGGCCCACAGGCCTTACGTTTGACACCTCTGATCTAGGCCATCCTGTGTCAAAGAGTTCCAGAGATTAATTGCACACTGGGTAAAGAACTCACCCCCCTGCATTACAATCTCTTCGCATGAACTGGAGGTTGTCCATGACTTTGTGTACCTTGGCTCAACGATCTCCGACACTCTTTTTCTCGATACCGAGCTAAACAAACGCATCGATAAAGCAGCTACCACGTTTTCCAGACTCACAAAGAGAGTCTGGTCCAACAAGAAGCTGATGGAACATACCAAGATCCAGGTCTACAGAGCTTGCGTCCTGAGTACACTTCTGTACTGCAGCGAGTCATGGACTCTTCGCTCACAACAGGAGAGGAAACGGAACGCTTTCCACATGCGCTGCCTCCGACGCATCCTCGGCATCACCTGGCAGGACAAAGTTCCAAACAACACAGTCCTGGAACGAGCTGGAATCCCTAGCATGTATGCACTGCTGAAATAGAGACGCCTGCGTTGGCTCAGTCATGTTGTGAGAATGGATGATGGCCAGATCCCAAAGGATCTCCTCTATGGAGAACTCGTGCAAGGAAAGCGCCCTACAGGTAGACCACAGCTGCAATACGAGGACATCTGCAAGAGGGATCTGAAGGCTTTAGGACTGCACATCAACAGGTGGGAAACCCTGGCCTCTGAGCGGCCTGCTTGGAAGCAGGCTGTGCAGCATGGCCTTTCCCAGTTTGAAGACACTTGGCCAACCGACTGAGGCAAAGAGGCAAAGAAGGAAGGCCTATAGCCAGGGAGACAGACCAGGGACAGACTGCACTTGCTCCCAGTGTGGAAGGGATTGTCACTCCCGAATCGGCCTTTTCAGCCACATTAGACGCTGTTCCAGAACGACCATTCAGAGCACGATACCATAGTCTCTCGAGACTGAAGGTTGCCAACTAACAGGTAAAGAACTATTTCCTTTTCTGGTCTGTCAGGCGGAAGGCGAATGTGCTGTTAGTTACAGCAACTCCTTTTCCTGGACTCAAACCTGCCTGTCCAGCTCTCATTCTGGGTGTCCACAAAGTGAGGCACCAGCTGTAGCATTAACTTCAACACAACTTCAGCACAGGATTGCACTGTAAGACTACAATCCACAGCAAATTGACCTGCTGAACACTGTGGGACCTACTCCTAAGTAAGCATGCATTGACTAGCAAGCTAATGTGCTTTTCAGATTTACCTGAGATATTTTTTAAAATCTGTTTTTACCAATGACAAATGTTTTGGATGAATGAAGCCAGAACTATAAATGACCTAGCATCAATTTAAAAGGAGGAATAAACAACCCAATCTAATGCATGTCTACTCAGAAGTAAGTTCCTTTGGGTTTGATGGGGCTAACTCCCAGGAAAGCACATATAGGACAGCAGCTGAACATCTTAATTTAAAGCTAATTTTGCTGTTGTTGTATGGTGCTTGTGGAGTTTGGCTGAACAGTTGTCTCGAGGACAACCCCAACATTATGTAGCAGAAACTACTGTTGCATTTCTGCTGGCAGTCACATGCAGAGTTGCAACACCCCTCCCACCCCAGTGTGTGTTTGTGGGACAGAATAGAGGGCTCCTGCCCTTTTGCCCTTCCTGCTCCCACCATGGATCAGCTGTGTCTGGGCACACACCGCTCAAGTAAGACAGAGCCCTCCCACATTCACCACACATGCAGTCCTTTGTGCTGTGGTGTAGCTGTTCTCACAATCACATTTTCTCTATTAGTTGATCTGAATGATTAAGGCATGCGGGAAGCAAAGGTGAAGGGTGATGTGTGAACCCCGCCTGCCCCTACAAAGTGTGACTGTCCCAGACTAAGCACCCCATTCAGAAGTATCCTTGGGTAGCAATTGCCTTTGGGCACACCTGCCTGTGTTTTACAAGATGCATTTCACGTCCTGTAGTCACTCACGGCTCTCTGGAGGCCTCGCTGAAATCCTCCAGGCTTCCGTTCCTCAGTTTGGCATGGAGCATCTCAGCAGTGACTGCCTTTCTGGGTGATCTACAACCTCCGTCAGATGGAGGAACCAGAGATGAGCCATTCCCCCCAGCTGCGGCCTACCCAGATGAGCCTTTTTTGAGCCTTGAGTCAGGAGCTGTGCTGGAGGAGTGTGCGAAAGAACTGCGCAGCGACTCCAACACAATCCTCTGAAGGGCACGTATGTGTGGATCAGAATGTCCTTTCTTGCAGCTGAGACCCCAACCAGGGAGAAACAAAAACACCAGGGAATATGTCGTGTACAGATGCTCTTCTCTCAAGCGACTCTTTCTTGTCTGGATATGTTCTGAGAGGGTTTCTGCAACTGTGCCAGGTGCACCAATGCTGCTGTTTCTTGCTGAGGGTAGACTGCCTCTGATCACAGAGGTTCTATATTGCTGGCATCGCTAGGGGTGTTTGAAAATGGTTTTATTTTTCACAGATTTTGCCATTTGAAAGGCAGAAAGTGGTGCGATGTGTTTGTATTCCGAGTTCTCAGTTTTATTAAACACTTTTAAAGTGTACTAGTTTGGTGATACAGGTGATCCGATGCAGCCACAGTATTATTTCTAACTGGAAAAGAAATCTACTTTAGGGCGCAATCCTACCCTGTGCTGGAACAGGCAAGCCAAGAGGCTGGAGCTGTATCCAGTGCAGGATAGGGGCCTGCATTTTGTTGTTTAGTATATTTTCCAGAAATTAAGGGCGCAATCCGGAGAAGAACTTGTGCCAGCCCAGGAGGGTTGCGCAGTGTCTTTTGTAGTGGCTGTTTGCTGGTGTTCTTATGCACTTCTTAGATTGTGAGCTCTTTTGGGACAGAGAGCCATTTATTTGATTTTGTCAACCACTTTCTGAACATTTTTGTTGAAAGCAGTATATAAATATTCTTATTAGTAATCATTATAACCACAATGATAATAGATGCAGCACCTTCTTTGCTGCAGTGGCCAACCATGTACATCTCCCACCTCCAGTAGCAGCATTCAGAGGAAGACTCGCTCTGATGACGAAGGCTACCCCTGCCTCGCAAGGTTGATTACTGCTGGCAGACTCCTGGAAGAATTGCCCGGCTATATCAGGCCAAAAGCTCATTGGGTCCAGAATTCTATTTCCCATGTGCCCAAGCAGATGCCTCCGGAACACCCTTGAGCAGGACCAGAAGGCAACATGATACTCCACCCCCCACCTCTGCCCTGTGCACTGTTTGCTAGCAGCAGTTGATGTTCCTAAATGGAATTGGATGGAGATCTGCAGGTCTTCATGGGAGGCCCAAACTATCTCTGTCAGAAATGAAAGTTCATCTCAGGAGGTCCCAGGTTTCAAGGAGGAGTCCCTTGGCAAGATACTCTCAGGGGGCTGCCTTTCAGGAGAACCCCCCCCCCCCACTGCTACCAAGAGGGAGGGAGTGGGCAAGTGGGTGATAACTGCGCTTTCTTGTTTCCATCCATGGGGTGCCTGTCCACCGCTGCCAAAAGTTTCTGGGAAGTCCTGGACAAGCAGGTTCATATTTCTGAGGGGGTGTATTGAGAGAGGGGGGCGACTTTGAATCAGTCTGGACCCTGCTGTACCCAAATGCAATGCTACACCCTGGCTTTTGTTTGAATTGTCTCAAAACTGGTTTCGAGTCTCTAGCCCACTACTTTTGTCTCCTCCACACTTCCTCCTGCTCATTGTGAAAGTAATCTGTGCAACTCCTTGCCACAGGATGTGGTTATGGCACCTGGCCTACATACCTTTCAAAGAGGACTGGACAGACTGATGGAGGAAAATTCCATCACAGGTTACAAAGCCATGATGGGTATGTGAAACCTCTGGGTTTAAGAAGTGGGCTGTCTCTGAATGCCAGGTGCAGGAGAGTGGCAACAGGAGGCAGGAATCTTGTGTGCTACCCAATGCTTCTGGTGGACCGCTGTGAGATACAGAAAGCTGGACTAGATGGGCCCTGGGCATGATCCAGTGGGGCACTTCTGATGTTCTTAGGAAGCCAACTGACCTGGTCGGTCCCAGCTCCTCTGCACCAAAGCACATCTCCAGTGCAAGATCTTGTGGTGTGATCCCTAAGTCCACAAGAAGCCATCGCTCTCTGTTCTGGCCTGATGGAAACAGAATGGCGACTTTTCAGTCGGAGAAATAAAAGAGGGTAAAAGAGAGAAAATAGGCAAACTTTCACTACCAGGCCCTTGAAGTTAGCCTAAATCAGGTCTTAAAATTAGAGGCAACTGAAATAAAATCCTGATGAGAGTGCCTGAGGCTCTCTTTAGTGAGACTTCTCATACTTACTGCACCAGCCTAAGAATGTCTGCACAGAAGTCCCACTGAGCTCAATGAGCATTACTCCAGGGTAAGTGTGTATAGGATTGCAGCCTTAGGTGCTTTCCTGGGTATGAGCCTCACTGAACACCATGGGATTTACTTCCGAGTAGACATATGGCTAGGCTTGTGCTGTTAGTTGCAGTTTCTTGTTCATCACCTTCACTCTGCAAATGCAACTGAATCCGGACATGGAGTTTACAGGGGATGCTCCTTTTCCCCATTGGCCTTGATAGCCATGGGAAATACTAGTCCCTGAGAACTCCCTTGGTCATGGGTTTGACCAAAGGACAGAGGTGGACCGATGGACACACCCAGCAGGGTGCAGCTATATCTTACCTGGCTCACTGTTCTACTTGTTCAGGTCTCAGCTACACTTATGCCGTGGGGTCGAGGCACAGAGCTCAGAAGGGCAGGCTGTACAAGCCGACCCAGGTGAGTCAGAGCCGTGTGATGTATCCAGTAGCATAGCAAGCAGGAGGCATGGGGGGCGAGACCGCCCCAGGTGATACATCCTAAGGCGTGCCACCTGTGCCTTTGCAGAGGGAGGCCCCTGCCATGTTTGGTGGCATACAAGCCCTCCTGTTGACCTGAGGTGCCAAATGGCTATGTGTTGCTCCAGGTAAGGAGGGGGGTGTTGTATGGCACAAGGAGGTGACATCTGCCACAGGCAGCTGTGGCAACACCCCTGGACATATCAAGAGGGTGAAGGAGCACCATTCCACACCCATGCCCTTCTTTCTTGGCATTTAAATTGTCCTGCTCTTTTGCACTGTGAAGTTTTTTGTTTTGTTTTTGCAATGAAGAGAAATAACTCCTCCCCCCCCCCACATTGTTTTGGGGAAATATTCAATGAATATACCAAATCCAAGACATGCATTTCTGAAGCAGACAGAAATCCTCGCCCATCCAGCCTCCTGTCTTCACCCGCAACCAGCCAAATACTTCTGGGCAATTCACGAGAAGGCCACTGAAGTGCAGGTTCTCCTGTTGTTAGTCCTCAACTTCTCTTACACAGAGAAGGCCTGCCCTTGCACATGCAGGCTCCGTTGTGCCATCATGGCTAACTGCTCCATAAACAGCCCAGTGCTAAGGGCTGGTGCCACCACCCGGTACAGTGGCACTGAAATGGCAGCTGCTGTATCCTGTGGGGCCAGAACAGCAGCTGGAGGTTTCCTTGGGGAAGGGAACATCCATTCTCTTTCCCCACGTAGAGCCCCAGCAGCCCCGGTGAGTCTACTTGGATCTGTGCCAGCCCCTTAACTGGAGCAGAACTACGGAGAACTCAGGAGGGGGGATAGGGCTCAGTAGCAACCTCTGCCACTGTCCCTGCCCTCCTCCCTGGCCCAATCTGCCTTCTGGCTGGCCGGCCCTCTCCCAACCCTCGTCTTCCCCCCACCCTCCCCCATCCGAAAATGCCTGCGCACTGAGCAATGGGGACACTTACTGCTGGCTGCTTTTTGCCAGTGTCCCACTGGCATGGAGGCCCAGTGCCAACTGATGGGAGCCTCTCTGCCAGTGCTGTGTGTCTCCCACTGGTGGCAACCAGCACCGGTGCTGGTGCCTGTGGGATCAGGTTGCCCATAGGCTCCGTTGATTAACAGCTCAGAAATAAGTACTATTGCATTCATTGGGGCTTACTGCCAGGTAAGTTCGCATAGGGTTGCAGTGGGAGTACTGGTAGCCAAGAAGGAGCAGAATTTGTTTGATTTAATCTTGTTTTTAATGTGTTCAGCATCCCAGGAAGAAAAAAAGAGAGTTACACGTGATATTGCTAAGAAGCTGTTCTGAAGAGACTCGTTGATGTACATGTACCCCTTTCTTTGTGTGTTTCCCCCAAGATGTGCGCATGGTCAGGAAACAAGGAGTGCCCCTGCCCACATCCCAGCAGTTGGAAAAAAGAAACCACTAGAGGAGGTGTCTCTGGTCCCGAAGATCAGAAAAGTGCAGGGTCCTCAAGTGGCCTTTGGAGAATCTGTGCAATTGTGATGTGTGGGATCACAGCCTGCTTTCTTTCAGGGGCAACGATGTATGCTTGTGAACAGAAGGCACTTGGAAAATCTTCAACTGTCAGCCGTGGGAATACATTGCCATGTCAGTCCATTGGTGTTCAACTGGTGACAACTGTGGACCAAATCCTATCCAATTTTGTATTCTGTAGTAGGGAGGCAGTCAGGGGGGCCTCCTCCAGGTTAGGGAATGTTTGTTCCCTTTCCTCAGGGCTGCATTGCGGCAGCACCCGCACTGGAAAGTTGGATAGGATTGGGCCCCTTGTTGGCAGGACCCAGAACCCCATCGGAGATTAGATCTTGGGTTCAAAAATGCTGCAGAGAAAAAGAGAGAGAGAGAGAGAGTGGGTGTGTGTCTTTTTAATGTGTTCGGTTGACCATTTTCACCTGTCAGTTGCCTGAACCAAAGCCACACCTTCCTGTTCTGGCCTCAGTTTTCCATGTCTGTAAAATAGGCATGAAATTTTAAAACACTTGTAAAACATCTTCTACTTGGGTGGGGGGGAAGGGGCAGAATGAAAATTACAAGGCACACAGGGTGACTCCCCAAAACAGTCACACACACACCCCCATCCTCTGCTTGTATTTGGTACACTTTATTCTTCCCTGGACATCATCTGGTCATCTGTTCTCCCATCAACACCTGTAGCAACCAAAGAGAGTCAATTTGGGATTGTGGAGTGGGAACCATTCGCTGATCAGCAAATCAGTGATCATCTGTGGGGTGGGATCCATCCAAAGTGTGGTGGGATCTATTCGCTGATCAGCATCTGATCAGCAGCAGATTCTCAAGGGTTCCTGACTCTCAGTTATTAAACTTTCCTCTTTCCAAAAGATCTGTTAGAGTGTCCCATCTATGCAGGGGCAGAGTGACCTGGAATTCCACCTCTGCCTCAGGTCTGCCACCTCTGCGCTGCAGAACAAAACCCAAAACCTTTAGCATGCTCCTCATGCGCTACCATGAACACTGGAAGTGTGGGACATCCAGTTTCATTTACAGGGACAGCACTTTATTTACTTATTTTTCACATTTTTATAAAGCGCTCCCTCCAAGGAGTTCAGGGTGGTATCCTTGGTTCCTCCTCTCCTTTTGTCTTCACAACAACCCTGTGAGGTAGGTGAGGCTGAGAGATAGTGACTGGTCCAAGGCCACCCAGGCAACTTCATGGCTGAAGGGGGCATTTGAACCTGGATCTTCCAAGTCTTAGTCCAGCTCCCAAACCACTATACCATCCTGGCTCTCTACCTAGACACAACTGTCAGGACAGAGTTTCCACACTGCTCAAGAACTTTCAGATCTGTGAAACCTGGAAGTGTGGGACAGTTTGCTCCAGTGCCAAACAGCTCTTAGCAAACACTTCCTCACATCTATCTTAAATCTACTTCCCTGTAGTTTGACTCTCGTCCTGCCATCAGTAATCACAGGGAGTAAGTCCTCCCCTTCTTCTGCTTGCCAGCCCTTTAAGCACTTGAAGATGGTCATCATATCCCCCTTCCGTCTTCTTTTCTCCAGGCTAAACGCCAAAAGCTCTTTTAACTGCTGTACTGTATTCCTCACAGAACTAGGTTTCCAACCACTGAATCTGCTCCAGCTGACCAACGTCCTTAAAACACCAACATTCCTCGACCTGGGGTGTGGATTTAAAGCCCACTTGGAGTGATATCAATTTATATTTCTAGGCCACTTCTTAATCCAGGAGGGCCCCCAAAGCATGCACAACTACACTGAAAATAATAATATGGTTTATTGTCCTCAGTATTTGGGTGGACTCACCTAACTCAAGCAGGAACTCAAATGAGAGACCAGCACTCAGAGCTCATACCAGCTGAATTTTAAACTGCATGTCAGATGTAACTTTCCTCGGTCACTCTTGTGAAATGGAAAGTGGATCTGTGACTCTAAGAGCACATGCAGACGCATGAACACACAGCACAAACTGCATTTGGGTCACATAAGACAAGATGACCCCTTGGACTCTGGAATAACGAACCCCAAATAACTGCTCCAACCTGCTGCCCTGCTCACAAACACAGGCTGAGAATCCACCCTGAAGCATGCATTGAAACAAGGAGGAGGGGGGAATCCATTTTTTTTAGCTTCTCCTTAGCACCCTGGCCTGGGAGCAACCCATCTTCAAACAGATCCCTTAGGTTTGCTCCATTTGCCGGGGACGTTCTGGGCGGCTCTGTTACTTACGGTGTGTAATTTACCTGGCCTCCCCAGCAGTGTCCAGCTACTCGTGCGTGCGCATGGCCCTTTTCAGAAGTTTTGGGATGGTGAGAGGCAACATCTGGGGTGTCAAGCCTATTCCTGGGTTCCGGAGAGCATCCAAGAGGCCCCTGCCGGTGCGGCTTCTTGCTGAGGCCTGGTGTGAGAGTGTTCTCTTGCTTGGGTTGCCTTTCCATGGTCCCACCTTGGACCTCTGGTCCAGGGCTCTCCGTGGCTTGTCTTCCACTTTCAGCATTCGCTGCAGCCTTTGCCACTGAGTTACTCCAGAAGCAGACTCCTCTTCCAGCTCTCGGCGCTCCTTGTAAGGGGAGCATTTGGCCGACAACAGAAGCCCGGCGGCTCGCCCCACAGTGTGGAACTTAGGGTTGGGCTTCTGCTTGTACCAGCCTCCAGCTGCGAGGGGCAACAACATCAAGCCCAGTAAGGCGAAGGTTATCCAGGGCCCTCTGGACACCAGCCTCAAAATCATTTTTGGAAAGAAGGACACCGACTGGAGGGCTGGATCTGAGGAGGTTCAAGAGCAGGTGGAAGGCACTCACACTCCAAGGAGAGGCACAGGGATGCAACAACGAGGAGTGGAGGTGATCAGTTGACAACCAAAGTTGAGGCTGAATGGAGAGGGCGATGGAGATGGGCTCTTCCTTTCTCTCTCCTGCTTCTCCAACTGGTATATAAGCTCAAACAGGGGGAGGAGCAGCAAGCCCCTGCCTCCCCCTGTGGCTCCACCCTTTCCCCAGGGTATCAAGAGCTGAAATCTACCAGTGAGCAAGAGCCTGCCTCCCCCTTCATAGGTACCACCCCCACCCCCACCCCACGTTTTCCTAGCAAACATTCAAAGCACATGGCTTTTGCCAGCCTTCATCTGTGCCAGGGAAAGACAGACCAGGTGAATTTCTGCCTAGGAAATGACTAACTTTCAGGCTGGACTGTCAGGGGCATGACCAACAAGGTCAGGGCACTTGCAGACCTGGGGAGGGGGACATTCGCCCACCCAACAAATATTTGCAGTCAGCGACTCGTTAGAGGCTTGATGTGAAAACAGATGTACTCCATCTGGGTGAGATGAAAGGAGAACGTGAGGCTGTAGCCCAGTTCTCTGTGTCAGGCAGTTGCCAATGACCAAGGAACCCCCACATCAGCATAATAAAAAAGTCACAAGCCTAAGCAGGTGAAGTGGTGAGCCTCGTTGGCTCTCCCTTTGCCCCACACCAGGAGCCCACCCCAGCTTGCCTGGGTCCCAGCAGCTTGTGGAACGCGTGAAGGCCCTCAACACCCAGTTGGGTGAATAATGCACACCAGAGCATCACATCAGTGGGTGTCAGCTCAGGAAGCCACAAACACTGAAGCACAAGCACAAACTTCTGTGTGTCTGACTCAACACAAGCCTGTTTTTGCTTCTGCCCCAGAGGCATCGAGATGCTTGTGATAAAACGCAGTGATTCAAAGCAAAATGAGCGCCAGGTCGCTAATGAGATTTTAAGCAGGCGTCGTCTTGCTAAACCGAATCTCGCCTGACTCTGTCTTTCTCAGACTCTCTCTCTCACTTTGTGAGCACACACACCGATGCTCACAAAGGCACAGAGGTGCACCCCTCTCACTGGGCTTGCTGCCCTGCCTCTCTGAATCTCCCTGGCCATCCCCCTGCACGGCCAGGGTAGAAAATGGTGAGCTGTTGGCAGGGAAGCTGCAGTGTGTTTCTGCTGCAGGCGGCAGCCAGGCAGTCCCTCTTGAGGCATCCTCAAATGCTCAGGGCACAGTCATTCATGGTCCTGTCTTCAGATGGAGCCCAGCCAACTCCACGGAGGTGCAGCCCCCAGCGCTTCACCAGTGCTCATGGCAATACCAACACCACCCACTAAGCATGGGGCAGCAGCCTCAAGAAAGACCCACATCTGGATCGGATGTGTGAATAGGTTGGAACCACAACTCATCCAGCCCAAAGGCTAGTGGCCAGCGAAGCCCCCCCAGAGTGAACCAATCAGGGGGAGGCAGCAGAGGCAGGTCCAATGAGCAGCCACTACTTGGTCTCCGTCTCCCAAGCAGCTCCTCAACAGTGGGAACCAGCAGTGTCCATGACCAATAAGTGGTTGAGGCTGGTGGCTCTTGTGATGAACCTGCCCCCTTGCATGAGGAACAACATCATGCCAGTGCTGCACAACACACAGTGCGTTCACACACCCAAAAGTCTCCACCACACGCCTCTCTTACTTTCTCAGCTTCTCCGGGTCAACACCCTTGACTTCAAGGGAGTGGCTTTCTTCCCTGAGAAGACACACCCATGACAGATGTGGCACTCAGCACCATACGGTAGTCCCTCGGCATCTGCAGGGGATTGGGTCCAGCCCCTTCCCATGCAGATATGGAAATCTGTGGATGCTGGAGCCCAGAGCCAGTTGCACCAGGCCCTCTGCAGATTGCGGGGGCCTGCAGCCCACTCCCTAGGCCTCTCCGGGCCTCAGAACATCTCTTTGATGTGACTGGCAGCGACTTTCTGTTCACTCCACAACTTCTGATTACACATGACTGGAAGTCGCAGACGCGAACTGGTTGCATCGTGGGGGTATTCTGAGGCAGGGGGTGGGATCCGCAGTTGATCAAATCCATGAGTGACAAGTCCACAGGTAGGGAGGGCCCACTGTCACTGGAAAGCTCTCCCCCCTGCTAGCTTTCCACTTTCATAGCCAGTTGTTTGATAGCTTGGCTTCCGCTGGGGCTTCTTTTAATTTTTTTACAACTCAATTACTTGAAAAGCAAAGATACTATCTCTTTTTTCTGCCTGGGTTTCTGGTTGAGAGTTTTGCTGCTGCGAAGCCAGCAAAGCTGTATGTTTTTGCAGAATTTGCTCCCTGGGAGCTCCTGACAGTCAGCGCAGTGCCCTTGTTTCAACCTCAGCCAGGTTACCCACCTTAAGGCTCACTTTCCTGAGAGTAAGCCCCTCTGAAGAATGGTATTTACTTCTGAGTAGGCAAGCACAGAATTGTTTTGAAGACTTGCTTCTGAGTAGGCAACCAAAGGCTTGTGCTCTCAGTCCTTCAGTCGATTAACTGCTAGAACTTGGCTTCTCCTTGCACACAGATGCCCAATTGCTTCTTTGTTTTTTGGGGTGCTACATCACTGGGGCCCCCTCATGCTCATCGAGCTTTGTGGTCTCCTTTGTCTGTGGCCATTCTTTAAATTAAAAAAAAATGTGTTCCAATGGTGTGTTTCCACACCACTGCCAATGGGGCATTTTTGCACCAGTCTCAGGGGACCTCGAAAAAGAGGTAAATGCCTGCAGAAAAAAATTCAAGGGGCATATACCTGAAACAGAGGTGTTGCATATGCCAACACTAGTAGGAAAAGGTATCATTATTTGCAGCACTGTCCTGGGTACTGACATATAGATTCTTGTCTAATTCGTAGTCAGAAGCTCAACTCACCCAAGAAAATCTTTTTAAAAAAGGGTTTGCTGAGCACACAAATTCACTTGGTGGGACAGGGCTGGCTTCCCTTCTCTCTGCAGCCTGCTGAATAAATTCACTTGGTGGGATGGACACCCCATGATCTCCCCTTCTCTGGACAGAGGCACAATTTCAGTGCTTGCCATGAGTGCCATTTTCTTGTGATACATCACTGCTTTTGCCTTCTCTCCCAGTTTGAATCTAATGCTAAGTTTCATGTCCTGTTATCAGGGTAGTTTTATGTTCTTTCCCATGCCATACAATTGCAGCTTGGCTTTCATTTCCCAGAGCCTGGAAAATGAGATGATGAACCTTCCAAGGGAAAATCATTTGGAGATTAAATTATAACTTGCATCTGTTTACGAGAGGCGGTTGCTCAGGGGTAGTGTTTACGGCACTGCCACCCTCCACCGTCTGCTGGGCGCTTGCAGGGCTTTAATGCCTGATGCTGCCAGCTAATTAGCCAATTATTGCCAAGTGTGGGGAAGAATTTGCTGCCGTTGAATTAATGCATCAGAGAGATTCAACAACCGAGGACGACTTGGCTGCCGCTGACAGCGTGACACTGAAGTGCGCACTTCACTTTTTCCATTCATTTGAAACAAGAAAACAAGTTGATGGTGTAAAAATATATGGAGATAAATTCTCATCCAGCAGAGGGATTATGGCCTTTGCCCCAACATCAGTCTCAGTGTCACAGTGTCACTTTTGACCTGCTATGGGCCTGGCCTGTGCTCAGCAGGTAGAAAAGGGACATGGTGTGTGAGATTGATGTGGGCCAGTGTAGGCACATGCAAACTTCTGGGTTTCATAAACCTTCTGATGTTGTTTTGCTACCCAGGGGTAGCAGCTGCAGTTTGGTTTTAATGGTCTTCTTCATCTTTTGTCTGTTTCAGTAGTGTAGCTAGAGGTCTGCCTCCATTTTCCTCTCAATGCCAGGAATGGCTCAGAAGAGGAGGGAAAGAGGTGCCTGCAAAACAGTGCTTTGCACTCCCTCTAGCTACACTACTGGTCTATTTTGTTCTTTTCATAATACCACTTTTATGGGTTTTTTTTCCTGAAGCTGTTCAGTGGCTGCTGCAGCACAAAAATCCTCTTCAATAAATAATTTGGCATTTGCCTGATGAAGAAGGAGAATTATGTGCAACTTGAGACCTTGCACAATGCTGTCGCATCACCACATGCCTCCTCAGAAGTAAGTCCCATTGTGTTCAATGGAGCTTAGTCCCAGGAAAGTGCTTTGTAGGGTTGCAGCCCAAAATGACGTCAATCAGATACAATTCAGGCAAAACAACCTGTGTTGTGTCTCTAAGGGCGCAATCCTGACCCACTTTCCAGCTCTGGTGTAGTTGTGCCAGTGGGGCATGTGCTGCATCCTGCAGTTGTGGGGGCAGTCATGAAGGCCTCCTCAACGTAAGGCAATGTTTGTTCCCTTTCCTTGGAGTTGTATTGCCCTTACTTCAGTGCTGGAAAGTTGGTTAGGACTGCGGCCTAAGTGGTGCAAAGTGGGAACAGCAAAACCATCACCCCTGGCTTCATGTCTGCATGGCTAAGGGGGGTTTATGACACCACAAATGGAGGGCTGTTCATCAGCCCTCTGGAGACCTTCAGTCAGCAGTACAAACAAGCGGAGGGGGGGGAGGCACAGAGGAGGGAATGAAGGCTCCTCTGTTGAGAAAGGCAAGTGCTAGAATTAATTTCCAGGCATTGTCATGTGGAACTCCTGTGGAACTCCTTGCCACAGGATGTGGCAAGATACCTTTCAAGGGGGATTGGACAGATTTATGGAGGAAAAGTCCCTCACAGGTCGCAGCCTCTGCTTTAGGGGTAAACGATCTCTAAATACCAGATGAGAGGAATGGCAACAGGATGCAGGTCTCTTGTGGTCTTGGGTGTGCCCAGTCATCTGGTGGGATGTTTGATCCTTTGCATGCTCTACGGAGGGGGACATGTGAGTTGGGGATCCAAGTGCAGGTCCCCAGAGCCTGTGTGTTCTGGGATGAGCTATTCTGGAGCCACAGTTGGTTGCGCCGGCATGTTCTGTGCCCTCAGGCTTCTGGGGATCCTGCACACTGAGCAAGGATGAGTGTTCAGGTGCTCTCTGAGCGCACTGAATCATGCAACTAAGTGATGCCTCCTCTTGCCTGGATTCTCAGCTGTGGACTAAAGATCCACACACCCCATTTATTTCAAATGTTTCCATCCTGCTCCCTTCCCTTACTATTTCAGGGGCCCGAAGGGGGCCATCAGTCCACCCTGCATCCCATTACGCAGCATTTTCAGTGCTTGTGAGTCAAAGGAAATGCAAACGACACACATTGTTTCTCTCTGCACTTGAGTCAGAGGATATGTGAGCAGCAGCGCATGATTTCAGTCTCTCTTGGGAGCACAGCCTGCTTCTTGGTGTGGCTTTTGAGGTGCTTCTGTGTCCCTGGAGAGCAAAACGGTTACACGGCAGGCGTTTCTGGGTAATTCCTTTTAACAAAGTCATTTTCCTGAAATGGCAAGGCTGTGCAGAGCTCTGCACAAATCTTTAAAAGGACAAAAACTTCGAGGAAAGAAGGCAGGCTGTTTTGTTTGACACCCCCTTCCATTGCCCCCAGATGTGGCTGTTTCGCAACTGGCTCCATCATGTCACACAATTTTCCCAAATGTTCCTACTTAAAGAAACAGAAGGTGGTGAACTCACTTAGCACATCAAGTAAAGAAACTCACTAGAAATCTCTCGCGGAGCAAACAGGTTCAGGTACACAGAATGAAAAAAGGCATCATTATATCTATTTTTCTCTGCCAGCCTGTGGTACAGATTTATGCGCACAACCACTTTGTACAGTTGGTGTAACACTAAAGGCCGGCCCGTTTGTGGGGCCAATTAAGACTGTTGCCTCAGACAGCAGGTGGGTGGAGGGAACACACTTCTGTCTGCTCACTCACCTCCACTGCTCGTCCACCTCCTTGTCTCTGGATTGCAAAAGGAAGAACATAAAAAGAGCCCTGCTGGATCATGCCCAGGGCCCACCTTCCTGCATCTCACAGTGGCCCACCAGTTGCATTGGGGAGCACATAAGACAAGAAGATCCTGTTATCACAGTGGTTCCCAAATTTTTCTACTGGCAGCTCCCTTGGCCTACTGGGCCATTGGCCATGACTCCCCATTAGGGCTACAATCCTATACAGTACACTGTATAGGGTTGTTGACAAGACAGACTCCATCTTGACCCCTATATAAACTTGGTATGGCAACATTCTAAATTCTGCCCAGAACAAGCACTGTTTGTGTGAAATATGCAAGTTAGTTAAAATCAAGGACTACAGAAAGCAGTCGGAATTGGTTAAACTGGGGCAAGTGCCAGTTAGAGGGTACTCACTGAAATGATGTTGCAAATAGGGTACAGTGCTAACTGAACTATATAATGGAACTGCTTATGCTCTCTTATGAGTTCCTCACCCTGCGGGGAGGGGGAACTACCTTTGATCAAAGAATAGAGCTTTCCTTGCCAAGTCCACCTTTTGACTCAGCCTTCTTTATTTCAGCACATTACTTGCAAATGTAGGATCAGAATCGGGGGCTTCCCTCTTTCTGCTACATTTCTTGGCATCCCTGGGTGGGCTGGGTGTTTTCACTCTAGCAGACCATCCCAAGGGTCCTGGAGTACCGGTGAGTAATTCCCTCTCTAAATGCCACAGTGCCAGCAGAAGTCCTCTAGCAGGGGGCAGGATCTCCACCCGGGAGTCCAGCAGAGGTTGCCTGCGGGGAGGCGGAGGACGCTCCATGGGGCATAAGCACCCGGAACAGGGAAAGGAGATACCCCCAGGGTCCCCATTGGAAAGACGTGTCCAAAACCAGAGTGTTGGACAAGGGCACAGAAATATGCTGAAGCACGGCTCCCGGGAGTAAGAGAAACATTTAGATTAAGATAAGCTCATAATAAAGCACAAATGGGATCGCTTAGCCTACTTACCTCCTCCCTTACACTGAGCAGAGAGGACCAGTGCAAGAGGAAGTAAAAGGCAGAGAGGAACATTGCAACATTGATTGGAGGTCAGAAGATCAAGGAATAAAATTTTTATGGTTGACAGCGGCATCATCATGAGTTAGTATTATCTATGTGAATAGCTCTTACAACACATTAGTTTATACCAACTGGTTAAATGGAGGGAGAGCTCTGCAGTGCTGTATTACCAGTTTTATAAAGGTTGCTAATTGGGTAATGAGCAATTCATCAACTTCATTCAGCAGATGTTGCACAATGAATTTGTCAGGATGTCCTGGAAATTTTGAGAGTATTGGATCTAAGTGGAGTAAAGGAATATCCTTATATAGATTGCAATACAATAATGCGTGGGTCAGGCACTTTACTGTCTTGCTGTTACATGGGCAAAGTCGTGCTTCATATGGGACTGCACTGAATCTTCCAATTAAGAAGTTAGAGGGGAGCGTATTGCATCTCGCTAGGGTGAGGGCATGTCGCTCCTGTGGATTCCTTAGGAAAGAATGATAGCTAGCCATTCTCAGCACAGTTGGTAGTATACCAGTGTATAAAGGAGAACAGGTTTTTCATGTTGCATCATGTAATATTTGTTGCTCAATATCTAGCAGTCTTCCTTTGAGGAGCTTAAATACCTGGGATGGTTGAAGAGCTCCCAAGTAGTCCAGAGCAATACCCATGGTTTTAACTTTCTGTAAAAATAGTTTGAATTCAAAAAGTGAAAAAGGATCTGATAACATGCCCTTAAGGAAGGGATTGATATAACAGATCCAAATCCAAAACCTGAAAGAATGAAGCCATGCCACTATCTCTAGTCTGATAGCCCCTGCTTCTAAACATAAGACAGCATAAGGTACACAATGCAGTACAGCAAATACACTGTAAAGAAAAGTTGTCTGGATCCTTTCAACAGAGCTATTAACAGCAGACATCCAAATAGGTGAGGCAAATAACTGTTTGGACACAACCTTGGCTCGAAAGATCTTTACAGCAGCCGGGATAAAAGAATTGCCCCACATATGAAAAAACGGTAAATTGCCTGAGATGTCAAGTTTGCTGTGCTAATCATGGCTTGACAGTGAGTCACCCAGGATAGCTGATAATGAAAGTAGACTCCTAAATACTTAAATTGCTTAACTTGCTGGATATTTTTACCATTAAAAATCCAAGAAAAAAGTTTCCACCTTTTGCTGAATAGTAATTTTAGATTTATCGTAATTAATAGACAGCTTATTGCAGGAACAGTAATGGATGCAGGCTTTTATTAGATGTTTCAGTCCTGCCTTGGTACGGGAGAGTAACACCATATCATCGGCAAAAAGTAAAATTGCTATGGAAAGGGTACCTAGTCGAGGGCTATGACTGTCTATATTTTGCAGGAATGGAGCAAGATAATTTATGAACAAATTAAAGAAGATTGGAACAAGGGTGCATCCCTGCTTCACACCTTTGTTTATCATAATTTGTCTTGATAGTTTGCCATGCTGGGTTAATCTAATCCTGCAAGAGGTGTTGAAGTAGAGACTTTGTATCAGAAAAAGGAGTCTATTTTCTAGGATCTAGATTTCTAAAATCTAGGAAAGCATCATAAAGGCGGGATTTGGCTTGCTTTACCTGCTTGGATATTAAATGAGATAGTAACAGACGATTGCCCCTTTTCTTCTGAAGTGGCAGAGTTTAAAGCTAGATGAGGGGACTTTCAAAGGTCCCCCGAGGAAGCAGTCTCCTGGGAGGTACTTCCTGATCCATTGTGGAATCCCAATCTTGAGGCTGGCAAGACAAAGCTAAAAAGGTTTCGTGAGTTATTAATTAGGGGCTTGAAAGATATAATACAAAAGTATAACTGAGAGATTATTCAAGAAGAGAGAGAGCCCCCAGTACAGTTCTTGCAGCGCATTAATGACTCAGTGAAAAACCATAGCAGTCAAAGTCCTGAAGCAGCTCAGGCACGAGTGATAGCCAAACAAGTCTGCATGACCCATGTCTGTGGAGATTTTGAAAATGCCAGGAGTGATGGGCAACTCTGTGCCAGCTTTACGGGAGGATGCAAATAAGGTCTATCGGGCAAGGCCAGTAGCAAGTGCAAGGACACAAGTGAAAGCACAAGCGGAAATGCAGACAGATCAGAAAGACTCGGAAGGCAATGAAAGGACAGCTGTACCCAGAGGGAGTGAAAGCAATCAGTGACATGGAGCTCCCGGAAACCTTGAAGGACTTGCCAGCCTTCCTGGGGTTAGAAAGAGGCAAGACAGCTCAGGTTTACCCAGGAAGACAGGAAAAGCATGCAGGCAATAACTCCTGCTTTGGCTCTACACTCCTCCAGGCAGATCACAAGCTTTACGTAGATAAGAAGAGAAGGGCAGCAAAAGCGATCCTGATTCACGTAGAAGGTCCCTTGCAAAACCCTTGGTGTTCTTCTCAGAGCTGTTGGATTCCGTAGCTGGGGGTGGCCCGATGCCTGAAGGCAGTTGCACTCGCAATTCTGATGATAAAGGAAGCTCTCAAGCTGCTGCCAGGACCAAGCCTGACAGTAGCATCATCACCCCATGCCTTGCTAAAGACATGAAGGGACTGTACCGCTTGTCAAACAGTCACACAGTAGGTGCAGACTTTGTTGGTGAAGAATGAACAGATATAGCTTAAAACAGGGTTCCGCCTGAATCCTGCCACTCTCCTGCCCGAAACAAAGGAACCAACTGAACATGATCGTTTAGAGGCTATAGACCAGGGGTGTCCAAAGTTTTTGGCAGGAGGGCCACATCATCTCTCTGAAACTGTGTCAGGGGCTGGGGAAAAAAAGAATTATTTAACATTTAAAATTTGAATAAATGAACATAAGTTTACATAAATGAATATATTAAAGATGAACTTATATGAATGAATGAAGGTCTTGCAATAGCTCAAGGCCTATAAAAGGCCTGGGACAAAGCAAGACCAGCCTTTCCTTCACTGCCACTGCTGCATCACAGACGTGAAACAGCAAGCAGTGGAGGGAGTCCTCATCCCACAGCTCACGTGAGAGGTTAAGCAGTTGCCCTCACGCTGAAAGCAGTTGCGTGGGGCCAGTGCAGGCTCCAACAAATCTCTGGAAGGCCAGAGGCTCATTGGAGCTCCCTGAGGGCCACATTGGGAGTCCTTGAGGGTCGCAAGTGGCCCCAGGGCCAGGGTTTGGGCACTGCTGCTTTAGACCTTTGAAAAAATCCAAGAGAAGGTTTAGAGCCAATCCGAAACCCTGATGAAATTCTGTACTGTAATGGCTCGAGTTTTGTCCAAGAAAGAAAGTGTTACACTGCGTATGCCATAGTGGATCTACATGGGCAGAGTTAGAAGAGGGGGGTAACTCCTTTCTTCTTTGTCAGTGCAAGCTGCGAAGGTCATTGCAAAGACTGAAGTCCTGAAGGAAGCAGAAAAGAAACTTGTTAACATTTTTTTTTTGAACAGCAAATATGTGTACGGGACTCTTAAAGAGACATTTGATCAAGATCACCCAAGAGACTGCATTAAAGTGGCCACATGCCCTTCCAATTTCACTGGTCAAGCCTTAGGGGGAGGTTAAAATTGAGCCCTTTGAATTGGTGTAAGAGACCTTGGCCCCTGGTAGGAATTATGACTCTGGGACAGAGGGAGGCAAGAAATGTGCAATTGATAAAATGTGTGCAGCGTCTCTCCCATGCCCTGTTTTCTCTTTTCAGATACGATGCAGACACTCGACCCTTGTCACTGGACTCCGCCATTCATCCTGTTCTGCCCAGAGACTGGGTCCTGGTGGAAAAGTGGAAAGATGAGCCTCTTCAAGCCAAGTGGGACGGTCCATACCAGGTACTGCTGACAACTCACATAGTCCTCAAGATTGGAGAGAAGCAAGAAGCGGATACCTCATTCTCCTGTGAAGGTGGTTCCACCCCCCCCCCTCCAAGAATTGGACAGTTACCAGGGGGAGAAACCAAGGCGATCAAGATTGTCATTTAAAGGAAACCTTAGAGTGGAGATAAGTAGGAATCAGTGTAAAGGTGCTGGAGTGATTGAAGCACAATACTAGTATTTAATGTTGGCAACCTTCAGTCTCGAAAGACTCTGGTATCGCGCTCTGAAAGGTGGTTCTGGAACAGCGTCTAGTGTGGCTGAAAAGGCCAATTCGGGAGTGACAATCCCTTCCACATTGAGAGCAAGTGCAGTCTGTCCCTGGTCTGTCTCCCTGGCTTTGGGCCTTCCTTCTTTGCCTCTTAGCCTCAGACTGTTGGCCAAGTGTCTCTTCAAACTGGGAGAGGCCATGCTGCACAGCCTGCCTCCAAGCGGGCCGCTCAGAGGCCAGGGTTTCCCACCTGTTGAGGTCCACACCTAAGGCCTTCAGATCCCTCTTGCAGATGTCCTTGTATCGCAGCTGTGGTCTACCTGTAGGGCGCTTTCCTTGCACAAGTTCTCCATAGAGGAGATCCTTTGAGATCCGGCCATCATCCATTCTCACGACATGACCGAGCCAACACAGGCGTCTCTGTTTCAGTGATTTACTGTGGAGTGATTGCATAGAACCCATTAACGGTTCAGATACTTAGTGGGCCAAAGGTTCAAGGACATCTATACCTGTTCCCAAAGCCCTACGAGTAAGATCCCTTATGCACCAAGACGAATCACTCCTTTGCCTGGGTCCTGCATCATCCAAAGCATTGTGCCCATTACATTGACTAGAAATCCAACAACCAGGCTGAAGGAAACATAAAATTGGGCAAACGTAAACGT
Source organism: Tiliqua scincoides (assembly GCF_035046505.1). NCBI lineage: Eukaryota > Metazoa > Chordata > Lepidosauria > Squamata > Scincidae > Tiliqua > Tiliqua scincoides. The sequence continues at coordinate 1,971,409 of NC_089833.1, read as the reverse complement.
GGTGCCAATTTGCCAGAGCAACTCCTTACCTTTTCCAACACTGACTACCTCCCAGACCACTTGTTTTGTCAGGTAATCTGGGAAACTTACCTGTATTAGTTTGCAAGCTGCACAAAATGACTAGCGAAGGAGTTTGTGCTTTCCTGACAAGGTGAGAGGTTGTGGCTGTGTTTGCTCCTAATTGTGGTAAATGATCTTAACTGAGATTGTAGGTTCCCATCCCATCCCCTAAGCTGGAGCCCTACAGGTCACTGTTAACAAACTGGTACATTGGGGGCATATATAAGCAAGTGTTGGCCATGCACTCATAGGCAATGATCCCTCCACGAGCCAGAACCATATGTTCAATATTCTGGTCTACGCTGGATAAAGGAATGGTAAAAATTTCTTACAAAAGGTGGTCCAAAAAACCAACACTTTTTCAGTTTTTGCCAGTTACAAAGAAAGGTATTGTAGTGTCCCCTCTGATACCAGCACCCATTTTAGGAAAATGCAAGAATCATATTACTCACTTTGCTTGCCCTCACCAATGAGAGACTGTTAGCTCGATGGTAATACACCTGGAACATTGCATCCAGTTCTGGTCACCGCATCTCAAAAAGGACATAATGGAAATGGAAAAGGAAATGGAAAAGGCGTAAGAACATAAGAACAGCCCCACTGGATCAGGCCATAGGCCCATCAAGTCCAGCTTCCTGTATCTCACAGCAGCCCACCAAATGCCCCAGGGAGCACACCAGATAACAAAAGACCTCATCCTGGTGCTCTCCCTTGCATCTGGCCTTCTGACATAGCCAATTTCTAAAATCAGGAGGTTGCGCATACGCATCATGGCTTGTACCCCGTAATGGATTTTTCCTCCAGAAACTTGTCCAATCCCTTTTTAAAGGCGTCCAGGCCAGATGCCGTCACCACATCCTGTGGCAAGGAGTTCCACAGACCAACCACACGCTGTGTAAATAAATATTTTCTCTTGTCTGTTCTAACTCTCCCAACACTCAATTTTAGTGGATGTCCCCTGGTTCTGGTGTTATGTGAGAGTGTAAAGAGCATCTCCCTATCCACTCTGTCCATCCCCTGCATAATTTTGTATGTCTCAATCATGTCCCCCCTAAGGCGTCTCTTTTCTAGGCTGAAGAGGCCCAAACGCCGTAGCCTTTCCTCATAAGGAAGGTGCCCCAGCCCCGTAATCAGCTTAGTCGCTCTCTTTTGCACCTTTTCCATTTCCACTATGTCTTTTTTGAGATGCAGCGACCAGAACTGGACACAATACTCCAGGTGTGGTCTTACCATAGATTTGTACAACGGCATTATATTAGTTGTTTTGTTCTCAATACCTTTTCTAATGATCCCAAGCATAGAATTGGCCTTCTTTACTGCCGCCACACATTGGGTCGACACTTTCATCGACCTGTCCACCACCACCCCAAGATCTCTCTCCTGATCTGTCACAGACAGCTCAGAACCCATCAGCCTATATTTAAAGTTTTGATTTTTTGCCCCAATGTGCATGACCTTACACTTACTGACATTGAAGTGTATCTGCTATTTTGTTGCCCTTTCTGCCAGTCTGGGGAGATCCTTTTGGAGCTCCTCACAATCCCTTCTGGTCTTCACAACTCGGAAAAGTTTGGTGTCGTCTGCAAACTTTGCAACCTCACTGCTCACCCCTGTCTCCAGATCATTTATGAAGAGGTTGAAAAGCACCGGTCCCAGGACAGATCCTTGGGGCACACCGCTTTTCACCTCTCTCCATGAAAAAAAAAGAGCTACTAAAATTGGATTGAGGCACCTTCCTTATGAAGAAAGGCTACAGCGTTTGGGCCTCTTCAGCCTAGAAAAGAAGCGCCTGAGGGGGGACATGACTGAGACATACAAAATCATGGATGGGAAGGATAGAGTGGATAGGGAGACGCTCTTTTCCCTCTCGCATAACACCAACTAGGGCCAGGGGACATCCACTAGGATTGAGGGTTTAGACTGACAGGGGAGGGTGCTTCTTTGCTCAGCATGTGGTTGGTCTGTGGAGCTCCATGACACAGGATGTAGTGATGGCATCTGGCCTAGATGCCTTTGGAAGGGGACTGGACAGATTTTTGGAGGTAGAGTCGATCACAGATTGCAAGCCATGATGTGTGTGTGTGCAACCTCCTGATTCTAGAAACTGGCTCTGTCAGAATGCCAGATGCAAGGGAGGGCACCAGGATGCAGGTCTCTTGTTGTCTTGTGAGTTCCCTGGCACATTTAGTGGGCCATTGTGAGATACATGAAGCTGGACAAGATAGGCCTATGGCCTGATCTAGTGGGGCTGTTCTTATGTTAGCTTATAGTTCCAGTGGGAAAGATACCAGAACAGCGCTGTGATCATTTAATGTTAATGTTACAGATGAAACAATCTATGTGAAAGTCAGTGAGAGATTTAAAAGAAGCCAAATACAAAAAGAGTCTATCTATTAGAGCGAGTATTTTAACAAAACTTATGATTTCCCTAACTGGAATGACAGAAATATGTGATATTACACCTGCCTAGATAATGCCACTTGCATTTACTCAGTAACAGGGGACATAATAAATCGCAGTCTAGTGCAGGGGTGCCCAAACACCGGCCAGTGTCCACTTGCGGCCCTCGGGGGCTCCCAATCAGGCCCTTGGGGAGCCTCCAAACAGCCTCTGACCCTCCAGAGATTTGCTGGAGCCCATGCTGGCCCGATGCAACTGCTCTCAGCATGAGGAAGCTTGTTCAACCTCTCACCTGAGCTGTGGGACAAGGGCTCCCACCACTACTTGCTGTTTCACATCTGTGATGCAGCAATGGCAGCAAAGGTAAGACTGGCCTTGCTTTGTGCAAGGTCTTTCATAGGCCATGAGATATTGCAAGACCTTCATTCATTCATGTAAGTTCCATCTCTAATGAATTCATTTATGTAAATTTATTCAAATTTTAAATGTAAATTCTTTTTTCCCCTGGCCCCCGACACAGTGTCAGAGAAATGATGTGGCCCTCCTGCCAAAATGTTTGGATACCCCTTCTCTAGTGCAACAATATAAAGCACAATCCATTCCTACCACCCCTACTCCCTTGACTGTGGTACTTCAGACTATCCTTTGTTTCCATGTGGCAACATATTCCAGTCAGTGAAACCTAAACCAAGGAAAACTACACTGGGATTTCACTTATCTGCAAGTGCCCTGTGCTAAGTATTTCAGTATTACCCCTTCATGTACACTAACTAAGTATGCCTTCTTGAGCTCCCACTATGTTGGGCTGATCCAGAGAGCCCATCTGCTGAAGAAGCCTTTGCTAGCTTCTTAACCCTAGTAGCCCCAGAGGGATATTTCTTTGATTGTGGGACTAGCCTCTGCAAGGCATTGCCCCCAAATTAAGAAGGCATCTGTGAAGTTGTACTAAAAGTGCCGGACATAGAGTTAAGAGATAGTGGGCACAATCCTAACCAGGTCCACTCAGAAGTAAGTCCTATTGTGTTCAATGGGACTTACTCCCAGGAAAGTGAGGTTAGGATTGCAGCCAGTATCAGTTCCTCACATTCCAGTAACTTGGGAAGTTTCATACATAGAATCAGAAAGTCATATAATCCACTGACTAGAAGGAACACAGGTTTTCATTCCTTTATAGATGGTTCCTACCCTGGAAGACAGTTGCTGAATTAGAAAAAGCCATTGTCAACATTTCAAGAGAAATCCTTTCTCTGTTTCTCTTGAAAGGATTTATTGGAGCAGTACAAACCCTCCAAAAATCTCTAGTCACAAATAGATTCACTGGCCAGAGAAGTTCAACAAATTCACTGTGCAATGGACATTTTACTAGCCAAACAGAGAAAGGCCCGTGTGATAATACATGAACAATGTTGCTTCTGTAACAATCAGTCCGCAAAAATAGAGCAAAATGTGCAGAAAACCAAAGAAGCAATTCAAGTATTCCTTACCGCAAGTAGAGCTAAGTCAATAAGACTTTAAGATTAGTTGCTGCATGAAATGTCCTAGCTTAAAAACATACTTGTGTCAATAATGAGAATGGTAATAATTGGACTGTTGATTTGTGCTTTTTGCTATTGTGCTGGATGTTTTTGTGTCTTAAGTCTTGTTCTCCCAGCCCTGCACAAATCTGTAATCAAGCTCAAGTTAGTCATTATTTGATGCTGCATGCTAGAAACAGGCCAGAATATGACTTTAATATTAAGTAGTAGTAGTAGTAGTAGTAGTAGTAGTAGTAGTTTATTGTCATTGTGCTGCAGCACAATGAAACTTATGCACCTTTGAGATACAAGCATAAATAACTATATACAACAATCACAACAATCACACTCCGCACACTCACTCACCCATTCTATACAACATGCATCATAATATAAAAACAGCATAACAGACCATGCCCAGGAGCATGGTGACAACTATATCACCTTATTCAATGTAATTATAGCTGTGGGATAAAAGCTGTTCAGGAATCATGTGGTGCTGCTCTGATAGTTCTGTATCATCTGCCCGAAGGCAACAGTTCAAAAAAACTTATGAGCCAGATGGAACGGGTCTCTCAGAATACTATGTGACTTCTGCAGACAGTGAGATGTATAGATGTCCTCCAAAGCTGGTAGATAATAATAATAATAATAATAATAATAATAATAATAATAATAATAATAATAATAATAATAATAATAATACAGGTATTTATATACCACCTTTCTTGGTCGTCAGATTTCTCCTCAGACTTTATTCAAGGTGGTTTACAAAGGCAGACTGTTCTAAATCCCCGTAGGGATTTTTACAATAGAAAGTTTCTATCTTTCAAGAACCACAACATTTCAGATGGATCTTTCTGATCTGGTATCACATTCTGGCCTCCGGTTTCCTCCCACGCAAGCTGACACCGAAGAGCAGGTGGAATAACTCGGCTCAGCTTGTCAGCTGCTTCAAGGTCTCACCATTCACCTCGAACTGGCAACCTGCAGATGTTATCTTCAGGCAAACGGAGGCTCTACCCTCTAGACCAGACCTCCTGCCCATGATGAAGATGAAGGTTGATGATGTTCTGCGCGATCTTAATAATTCTCTGCAGCGCTTTTCTGTAGTCCTTGATTTTAACTAGCTTGCATACTTCACACAGAGCTTGTTCTGGGCAGAATTGAGAATGTTGCCATACTGAATTTGTCTAGGGGTCAAGATGGAGTCTGTCTCGTCAACAAGAGGGGGAATAATGTTGACGAGTTAAAATCAAGGACTACAGAAAGCAGTCAGAACTGGCTAAGATAGGACAAATGCCAGTTAGAGCAGGGGTGTCAAACTTGTTCCATACTGAGGGCCAAATAGCATTCATGATGCCTGCTGAGGGCCGAAAGTGATGCCGTTAGGCAGGAAGTGATGTCATTAAATAGGTCATAACCAAAAATAAGCACTTTTTCTCACTTAGGAACTCATTAGCTGCAAATGAGAAAACACACAAATTTTGTTCATATTTCAGGACATGGGAGAGCCTAATTTTTATGTGGGCTGCCCTTTCAGCAGTGCCACCTCAGCACTGCTAAGCAGCTGTGAGCTTGAAGGCCTGATAAAAAGCTTCCATGGGCCGCATCCGGCCCCTGGGCCTTATGTTTGAAACCCCTGAGTTAGAGGGTACTCGCTGAAATTATGTTGCAAATAAGATACAATGCTAACTGAACTATATAATGGAACTGCTTATGCTCTCTTATGAGTTCCTCACCCTGCGGGGAGGGGGAACTACCTTTGATCAAAGAATAGAGCTTTCCTTGCCAAGTCCACCTTTTGACTCAGCCTTCTTTATTTCAGCACATTACTTGCAAATGTAGGATCAGAATCGGGGGCTTCCCTCTTTCTGCTACATTTCTTGGCATCCCTGGGTGGGCTGGGTGTTTTCACTCTAGCAGACCATCCCAAGGGTCCTGGAGTACCGGTGAGTAATTCCCTCTCTAAATGCCACAGTGCCAGCAGAAGTCCTCTAGCAGGGGGCAAGATCTCCACCCGGGAGTCCAGCAGAGGTTGCCTGCGGGGAGGCGGAGGACGCTCCATGGGGCATAAGCACCCGGAACAGGGGAAGGAGATACCCCCAGGGTCCCCATTGGAAAGACGTGTCCAAAACCAGAGCATTGGACAAGGGCACAGAAATATGCTGAAGCACGGCTCCCGGAAGTAAGAGAAACATTTAGATTAAGATAAGCTCATAATAAAGCACAAATGGGATCGCTTAGCCTACTTACCTCCTCCCTTACACTGAGCAGAGAGGACCAGTGCAAGAGGAAGTAAAAGGCAGAAGAACAAAAAAGGTGGGGGGGGCCCTAGTGCCCCACCTGGAGGAGAAGAAGAAGATTTTCTGAGTAATAAAGTGGCTTTGTTTTTCATAATCACCAGCCCAGGAAAACCGGTTTCTGTGTATTCTGAGTGTGGATACCAGGTGCAAGTGGTACGTGTATGTGAGTACGGAGTGTGCCATGAGTCTTTACCGTGAAAGACCTGCGGTCGATCAAGCGTTTCAGCAGCTGACTTGGTGTGTATCTATGTATGTGTGTGTCTTGGAGTATTTTGTCATCCTGAGAAGGGGGATCCCCTCGCAAAGAAAATGTTAAAGATGTATTGCATCCAAGCCTGGTCACTTATCCTGCAAAATCAAACAGAGTGGCTGTCTTTGGCACTTTAGCCTTTGATAGGATACTTACTTTAGCCAAATTTTGTAGAGATATTGGGAAATGAAGTAAGCATCAATATGTGCAATTATTATTTTTTGAGTTGTGTAATAGAAATGATTCGTGTGATGCTTGTGGTTTGGGGATGTGCTTAGTGAACGCTGAATGTGTGAACTCAGTCCTGCAGCCTGAGTTGGGCTGAATCGGGGGGCTTCCCTCTTTCTGCTACAGGGTGGTAGTTGGGGGGGGAGGAAGTACTGCTGTATACTGCTGCCACTCCCTTGCACCTGGCTTTCAGAGGTGGTCTACTTCTAAAACCCAGAGGCTACATTTACCCATCATGGTTTGTAACCTGCGACGGACTTTTCCTCCATCAATCTGTCCAATGCCCTTTGAAAGGCATCAAGGCCATGGGCCACCACAACATCCTATCGCCAGGAGTTCCACAGATTAAGGGCGCAATCCTAACCTGCAGTTGTGCTGGCAGAACGACAGAAGCGCTGGTGCAACTGCAGGTACGCCGGTGGAGCGGCGGCATAACCATCCGCACCATCCGCACCATGGGCACTGGCACAAACGCCCCCCCCGGGTGCTGCGCCAGTGCAACTCGGGAGAAGCGCTGCGCCGACGCAGGACGCCCAGCACAAGGGCCATTGCAAGTGCTGGTGGCATGCCATGGAGCGGAGCAGCAGAGCCATATCCATATCCGTTCCCCAGACAGACACGCCTCCCAGAGGCTGACAGTGGCTGCGCCAATGACGGAGGTGGCACAGATTTGAGGAGACCCATAGGGGTCCATGCAAGTGCCTACAGCGGGGAAAACACTCAGCAGCCACGGACCGGCTGAGCCACTGCCCCAACCAGGCAAGGTTAGGATATGGCCCAACTCTGGCAACCAATCCCAATGCACCTGCCTCCCCATAAAAGCCCCACCCCAGGGCCCACACTCCCTCAGAGAACAGGGTGCGTGGCCTGGGGCTATGTCACCCTGTCCTCTCGGGGAGGGGCCTAGGTGGTGGGGAGCACTCCTTGCACACACAAACACACACAAAAAACACAAACACCCCACCCTGGCACTGGGTGCTAACCATACCATGTCTGTCTGTTCAGTTCTTCTCTCTTTGCAGGTTCCCTCCAACGGATCCTCCGGCCAGGTAAGAGGGGGATGGGACTCAGGGGGTGGGGAGCACTCCTTGCACACAAACAAGCAGCGCCCCCAAGCACTGGGAATGGGCCTGCACACACAACAGATGCTGACTGACCAGACTACTCACCATGTCTGTCTGTCTGTCTGTCTGTCCAGTTCTTCTCCCCTTGCAGGTTTGCTCCAACAGACCCTCCAGCCAGGTAAGCGGGGGGGGCACTGCAACCCTGCCCCACACAGCAGCAATCTAGGGCGGGTGTCCAGGCTGGCTGCTGCCCCCCAAGGACAGCACGCGGGTGGGTTTGCAGCCGGCCCTGTTCCCCACCCGCACCCCCACGGTGTGCCACACCCAGCCCGGCATCTGCTGGCTGTGAGCAGGTGCCTCCTATTCCCCATCAGGGCTCGCCAAGGGTGCCTGCTGCTACACACCTACCCCAAAGTAAGCCCAATGGGACCTGCCCTGGAGGGTAGTCTACAGGGGCTGACAGGTGAGCAGAGTGCAGCTGCCCTGGCTGCAGGGCCCACTGCTGCCTGCCTCTTTCTCCCCACAGGCTGCTGCCCCACCGGGAGGGACGCTGCCAGGCTGGAGGCCTCCAGGTCCCGAGGGGGCTGCTGCCGTGGCTGCTCAGGCTGTCAGAAGCCTCCAGCTCCAGGTTCCCACTGAAAGCTGTGGCCACAGGCCCAGTGCACAAGCACACCACACAGTCCCACCTGCAATAAAGTGATCAACACAGCCCCACAAGCCCAGTCCCCTGTCTGCCCACCCCAACACCGGTCACAAGGCGGTGCCATGGATGGGAGCTGCAAGGGCTGTCGCGCTGCCCTGCCATGCTGAAAGGCATGCCAGCAATGACGGGCGCCCTTGAAGAGACCGTAGCGCGTCCCCCACCCCTTGGTGTGATGAAGTAGTTGTTACGCGCCAAACAGACACTGGGGGAAGATGGTGGAGCGCCTGACCCACCACAGGGCCTGGATGCCCAAGGCAGCTGGTGTGCTCATCAGCACTGTCTCCAGGAGCCCCCATCTCCCCACCCTGATAGCCAGCACCACAGTCCCCAATGGGGCAGTGTGGCAGGCAATGGGGCATGCCATGGATGCATCACATTCCACATTCTTTGTCTCCATCAGGTATCATCACAGGCTCTGGGGCAGCACTGCATGGGTGCGGAGGGTGGTGCCGGGGCATGCTGGGACTGACTCCTCCTTGCCCATTCCTGGCCTGCAGATGCATCCTCCCCCCAGGGGCATGTGGAGACCCCTGCCCTCCTGGAGATTGACTGGCCATGGCTGCTGGGCATCCCCATCACAACAGCTGAAGCAGGCACTGTCGCCCAGGCGGGGGAGGGCATTGTTGCCCTGGATCCTGCTGACAGGGCAGTGGAGGGCGCAGCTGCGGATCCTGCCCTCCCCCATGGGGAGCGTGCCATCCGTCCTCGGGCCCAGGGGCCCCGGCCAGCCCAGCCTGTGCCCAGGACAGTAATATGCATGTGGGGCCAGGTGGAGCACACATGCCGGTAGGCCGGACACATGTGGCAGTCACCCTTGGATGCCAGCCGTGAAGGGCACATCACCCTGCTTGCTTCCCTGGAGACGCTGGGGCAGACCAATGAGGTGCTGGTCCAGGGGGTGAACACCCTGTCCGGGCACATGGTGACCGGTGACCGACATGGTGACCGACATGGTGACTTCAACCTCTGCTAGGAGCTATGCGGGAGGACAATCGCCTCCTCTTCAAGATCCGAGCTGCTGAGGCAGAAGCTGCCCTGCCACGCTATCCCTGTGCACATGCCCAGGAGCGGCAGCCTGCGCATGCCCGCACCGGCACCCCGGTGCTGCGTCCCCGCCGGCCCTGTGATGCAAGCGTGCGAGGCGCCCTGTCAGCTGCCGGCCCCAACACAGGTTCTGACATGCAGGCGGCCGCGACAGCAGCCCTGGGGAGCTACTGCCGTTACCATCTCCTTCGGGTGCCCAGAGGTCCAAGGTGCGGTGCCGGGGTGTGGTGGGAGCGGGAGGTGGGCCCTTTGACTGTCCAGGCCACACTCCTGCCCTCCTCCTGGCTGTGATACGACTGGTTGCGAGGGACGCGAGGGCTCGGTCGCCTGGCAGGCCCTGCAGAGGCGCGTCCCAGACGCCGGCACCGCCCCATTCCCTGTGTGCCTTTCCCCTCCATCTCCTTGGGTGTTTACGCCAGCCACCTGCTCCAGCACCTTTGGATGCAGCACAACTGTCGCCTCTGGATATGGCCTACACTGTGCCCGCACACCTGGCCCACTGCCTGCGCCCTAATTGTGCAAAGAGGGGAAGGAAGTTTGGAGGAGATGAGAGCAGGAAGCCAGAGACTCAAAACACATTTAAGAAAACTCAAACAAAAACATGGACGGCCTTGACAGGGCACAGCAAATCATTCAGGCCCAGGAAAGTCCAGGCTGATTCAAAGCTGCCCCCTCCCTCAATGCATTTCACAGACTGAGGCATTATCCTGCTTGTCCAAGGACAGTCCGAGAACTTTTGGCCCCTGCAGAAAGGCACTGCCTGCTGCTCTCAACTCTGACCCTGCGGATCCCTGCTCACCACCACAGAGATTACATTCCACTGTGGCTGCCATCACGCTCCTCCTGCTTTCTCCACACTGACTCTGTGGCAGCGAGCAGAGAGCACCGCGCTGCTCTCCTGAGCATGCTCACTTTGGAAAGGAGGACAGAGTGTGAAGGAGAGGAGAATGCTGGGCTAGAGTGTCTGCTGTGGGCCACCACCCTCTTCTCCTCTGCATGTCCTGTTCTGCTCCATTCCCGGTTTCCTTTCTAAGTACAGTGAGTTATAGCTCAACTATTACATATTGTCAAAGGACATCCACCTACATCTGCTGCCTGCTACCCTCCTTTACTCTGGAGTAGCCCGTCTGCCACTGTTTGACAAAAATCCAGAGGATGAAAGAAAGACTCCATTGTTCTGCAATACATTTCCACCAGTTCAAGAACAGAGGGTGATGGATTAGCAGTCAGGAATGCGGGTGCAGCCAGTCCTTTTGTTAAGCCAAGAAGCTAGTTGGCGATTCTTAACAACTGCCTGATGGCCCTGAATGGGGACCTCCACCTGGGCCCTGAGCATGGCTGGCCCAAGACCTTCATACCCACCCCCCGAATATATTTGCACTGCCTACAGACGTGCATTTGGCGTGCAGAAAGAGAGCGTAATTCTCCGCCCCACATGCCAATATCCATTCCCCTGCTTCTGAGTAAGGATTGCACACCTACGTCCACCAGGCTATGAATGAAGTGAGTCACAGGGCACATCATCGAAGCCTCTTTGAACAAAACGGAGCCCCAAATGGCGATGAGTCATGGCCGGTAATGAAACAATTTTCATTTTCATTTTTCTTTCATGGAGAAGAGGGGGAAAAAACTTTCAGTGACATACAGCACAATCCTCTAGATCAGGGGTACTCTCAGGGACCCCCAGTCTGGCCCACAGGTAGCTCCCAGTCTTCAGTAAACCTCTAGCCCACCAGACACTTGCTGGAGCCCACGTTGGCCTGACGCGAACTGCTCTTAGTGCAAGGGCCGACTGTTCAACCTCTTGCATGAGCTGCAGGCTGAGGGCTGCCTCTACTGCTTGCTGTTTCATGTCTCTGAAGCAGCAACAGCAGCGAAGGAAAGTGGCAGCTTTGCACAAGGCCTTGAGCTACTGCAAGACCTTCATTCATTCACAGAAGTTCCATCTCTAATATATTCATTTATGTAAATTTATGTAATGTGGCCCTCCTGCCAAAAGTTTTGGACAGCCCTGCTCTAGATCAGCATTTCTCAAACTGTGGGTCAAGAGTGGGTCACGAGCCAATTTCAGGTACTTTGAACATACAGGGCTGAAAATACAGAGCTGCTGGGCAGGACGGGCTCCCAGTGGGAAAAGAACATCCCTCTGTCCACTTTCTGGCTTGGCAGGGCTGGCCCATCCATGAAGCCACCTGATGTGGGTTGCATCAGGGGCAGATTTCAAGGGACCCAAGGGGGGCAGTGGATTGAGGGCCCCAGGAAAAAGTTTCCTCCTTCCCTAGGAGGCCTAGATCATGTATCCACTTCCAGGATGGGCCGAGGTAGTATTTAAACCACACAGAAAGGCTCTTCTCTCTGCTGATCAGCTTGTAATACGCAGGTCCATACGCAGTTCAGGAGCTCTCCAGTGCACCTATTTCATCTGCAAAGCTTCTGGCGCTCGACAATGAACGGCACTCGACGCTTTGGCCAAACGGCACCCACTTGTGGCAGACCCATTAGGCATTTGCCCCATTGACGCAACTGGTCTGCCTCTCCATGCGGTTCATAGGGAAGTAGTTCAGCCTCAGCAGGAGGCAATGAGATAACAGCATAGCCCTCCAACTCTGGAAGACTGGCTGGGCAGAAGAGCCCGAGATGATTAGTGTAATTGCTGCATTAACTGCCTCTTCCCTACTAGGCCGGCAGCGGAAGGAGGCCCTTGGATGTCAATTACCGAGAGAGAAACTCCAGGTCGGCATTTAGAGGACAAAGAGGTCCTTCAACCAAAAGGCGTGATGACAGCTGGCTCTTACTGAGTGCTGCCACCAGTCTGTATTGCCTACAGTTCTGGTCGCCACATCTCACAAAAGGGTATAGCAGAACTGGAAAAGGTGCAGAAAGGAGTGACCAAAATGATGAGTGGGCTGGGACACCTCCCTTATGAGAAGAGGCTACTGTGTTTGAGGCTCTTCAGTCTGGAAAGAAGCACCTGAGGGGTGGGCATGACTGAGATGTATAAAATTATGCAGGGGATGGATGTTCATTTCCTTCTCACACAACACCAGAACTGGGGAACATCCACTAAAATTGAGCGTTGAGACAGTTATAACAGACGAAAGGAAATAATTCTTGACCCAGCATGTCATTAATCTGTGGAACTCTTTGCCACAGGATGAGGTGATGGCACCTGGCCTGGGTGCCTTGAAAAGAGGATTGGACAGATTAATGGAGGAAAATTCCAGCACAGGTTACAAGTCATGCAACCTCCTGGTTTTAGAAGTAGGCTGTGTCTGAATGCCAGATGCAAGGGAGGGGAGAGGATGCAGGTATCTTGCTGTCTTGTGTGCTCCTTTGAGGCATCTGGTGGGCCACTGTGAGATACAGGAAGAGTGGATGGGCCATGAGCCTGATCCAGCAGGGCCTCTTACATTCTTTTGTTCCATTCTGTGCCTCTCTCTGTGTTGCCAGGAACTGGCTCCAGGACAAGTTATGGATCATCAAAAGCATTAGTAGACATCCCATGCTGGCCAAAAACCCATGAACTTCCAGAGGCCCACCTGGCCAACACCTGAAGCCTTCCACAAAACTGGCAGTGGGTTGCTATTGCCCTTCTGAGCAGCTGTGATGCCTGCAGAGGGGGCCTGCACTCTCTGGAGGGCCATAAAACCCCTGGTAAGTCTGAAAACAGTCTTTTTGTCCCTGGTGGCGGTGCTATTGTGGAGATGGTGTCACTGCCATCACCCTGCCCCTTAAGGGCGTAGAAACAAGGTTTCTCAGGCTGGGGCATTACGATGGCCCAGTCTGGGAATCTCTGCAATAAGGTGTTGATATGAGTCAGCTCTCATTTCCATGTTTCATAACACCCCTGCTAACTGGATAAAGAGGCACTTTTTGAAGTGGTGCTCCTGTTATGTTTAGCGGGGGGGGGGGGGGGAGAATTACTGTCCCTTGTCACCCCAGCACAGTGTCTTTTCTAGTGGCTGTTTGCTGGTGTTTCTTCTGCATCTTTCTAGATTTTGAAACTCTTTTGGGACAGGGAGCCTTTTAGTTATTTGATTTTGTCTGTAAACTGCTTTGTGAATTATCTTTGCTGAGAAGTGGTTCATAAATATTCTTAACAATAAGAATAAGCTGAGTGAGTGTCATCAAGTTGGCCACTGGTTTTTTAGAACATAAGAACATAAGAACAGCCCCACTGGATCAGGCCATAGGCCCATCTAGTCCAGCTTCCTGTATCTCACAGCGGCCCACCAAATGCCCCAGGGAGCACACCAGATAACAAGAGACCTCATCCTGGTGCTCTCCCCTACATCTGGCATTCTGACTTAACCCATTCCTAAAATCAGGAGGTTGCGCATACACATCATGGCTTGTACCCCATAATGGATTTTTCCTCCAGAAACTCGTCCAATCCCCTTTTAAAGGCGTCTAGGCTAGACGCCATCACCACATCCTGTGGCAAGGAGTTCCACAGACCGACCACGTTTTTGTTGGTTACTGATTTGTTGGGTGACCTGTGCTTTTTTCACTCCCCTCCTTGTTTTAAGAGAAAAAAGGCAAAAAGAGCTCCAAACAGTGTGCAACCACTCCAAGTGCTCCATAACCTAGAATTAACTGATGGTGATATCATCACGTCATCGCAATTACTTCTGGAATGTGTTGTATGGAGGTATAAACATTTTTTTTTGCCTAGGTGCCAGATGCCTTAGCTACACTACTGGTCCCGTCCCCTCCCGCCTCCCCAATCTGCTGCCTGGGATGATTGCTTCCGTTGGCCTCATGAAGGCCGACACACATAGTGAAAAAGCAGCAGTGCCATCTGCTGGCAATTCTTGGGAATGCAACCAGAAAAAAAGTGCACCAGGTCTCACCCACTTCCCTTCCAGAGTTTCTCATGCATCAAATGGGGCCTTTACTGACCCTTCACTTTTTCTTCCTCCTTTTTCCAATAATTGCTTCCCAGATTAGACTGAAGGTTCATTTCAGCATCCCATTTCCAGCCATAGCCTTCTGGGAGCGGGAAGCCCTCAAGTTGGGTACAAAGACAAAAACCCTCCCCTGCTGCTTGTCCCCTGCTGCTTGCCATTTGCGAGCTGCTGCTATTTGCAGGTAGACTGCCTCAAAACAAGGAAGCTCTGCGAAGTGACCATGGCTAACATACATGGTTTGACTTAGCTGGCATGAATGTGTCCAATTTTTTTTCTCCTAGTCTTCTAAACCACTAGCTGTTGCTGCATCTTGCTGAGAAATTTATTGGGCAAAAGCCTACTTCCAGTCTGCTCTGTTGGATCACTTTGAGTTCACAGGTCAAGAAAGAGGAAGGAAAAAGTTATCTCTCCATGAAGTTCATAATTTTATAAATCTCTATCATGCCTGCCCCATCAACTTTCTCCAGAATGAAAAGGCCTCAAATGTTTTTGGCATTCCTTGAGAAGTGTGAGATACTCCAGAGCCCTGCCCATTTTCCATGACCCAGAAAGGGCTTTTTCGGCTGCTGTTTGCTCTGAAGTCTCAAGTCATGTTGCTTTTTCTTTCTGGACTGCTGTGGTTGAGACCTGAGACAGGAAACTGGTGGATCAGGACTTCCTGGTGGAACACTGAGGCTGCGACCCTATGCACACTTTCCTGAGAGTAAGCCCCTTTGAACAGAATAGGATTTTCTTCTGAGCAGATGAGTAGAAGGTTGTGCTCTGCTTATTTGGCAGTAGATAAAAGCACTCCAGACAGCCAACTGTTTAGCAAGAGCATCAACAAAAAGATGTTTCTTTTCTTCTCTTTTTTTTTCCAAATTAGCTTGTTAGAATTTCTGATGCATCATTCGTCAGGTGTGGATTTGTAGATGTGTATACAGTGTTGGCTCATCTATGAGGCTAGTTGAGATAGTCGTCTTAGGCAATGGGACTTGGGCAATGGAGCTGCCTACCTCCATCTACCCACACATCCCCCATTCCCAGGACTGAAAAAGGAGGAGGAGCATGCTCTAGCTCACCTCTCCTCCACATTTGAAGTTTCACCCCACTCACCATTCCTCAAAAGACAGAGGAACTTTTAATTCTTTCTACATTGGAATCAGTTGTCTATAGAGGACTATTTTGTATGGATAAATGTTTGGATATTTGGAAATTTTTTTAAAATGCTTTCTTTCTTTCTTTCTTTCTTTCTTTCTTTCTTTCTTTCTTTCTTTCTTTCTTTCTTTCTTTCTTTCTTTCTTTCTTTCTTTCTTTCTTTCTTTCTTTCTTTCTTCTCCTTTACAGTTGTATTGCACATATATAATATTGTGTAAGATTCTACCATTGTATTGTGTTATTCAGTAATAAAGGTTTTTTAAAATGAAGCTTCAGCCGACCAATTGAGAGCTTCAGTGAATGGCTGTTGACCTGTTTTCTGGTATGACCAAATTGTTGTTGGCAACCTTCAGTCTCGAAAGACTATGGTATCGCACTCTGAATGGTGGTTCTGGCACAGCGTCTAGTGTGGCTGAAAAGGTCGATTCGGGAGTGACAATCCCTTCTACACTGGGAGCAAGTGTAGTGTGTCCCTGGTCTGACTCCCTGGCTATGGGCCTTCCTGCTTTGCCTCAATCTGTTGGCAAAGTCTCTTCAAGCTGGGAAAGGCCATGCTGCACAGCCTGCCTCCAAGCAGAACGCTCAGAGGCCAAGGTTTCCCATCTGTTGAGGTCCATTCCTAAGGCTTTCAGATCCCTCTTGCAGATACCCTTGTAGCGCAGCTGTGGTCTACCGGAAGGGCGCTTTCCCTGCACGAGTTCTCCATAGAGGAGATCCTTTGGGCCATCGCCCATTCTCACGACATGACTAAGCCAACGCAGGCGTCTCTCTTTCAGCAGTGTATACATGCTGGGGATTCCAGCTCGTTCCAGGACTGTGTGGTTTGGAACTTTGTCCTGCCAGGTGATACCGAGGATGTGTCGGAGGCAGTGCATGTGCCCATGTTTACCTCCAACCATGTTATTTGGACAAGGGGCCACAGAGCGATTTGCAAAAGAAATGCGACCAGACTGCCCAGCAGATGGCAGTGCCGGATCAGTTTTGCCACTGCTGGGAATAAAAGAAGGTGTGCACAGAGCCCTTCAGGAGAGAGGCTGTGTAGGCAGAGAATCAAACAGATTGATGGAGAAAAAGTCCATCAAATGTTACAAGCCATTATGGGTATGTGCAACCTCTTGATCCTAGAAGTAGGCTGTCTCTGAATGCCAGGTGCAAGGGAGTGGCAACAGGATGGAGGTCTCTTGTTGTCTTGTGTGCTCCCTGAGGCTTCTGGTGGGCCACTGTGAGATACAGGAAGCTGGACTAGATGGGCCTCTGGCCTGACCCAGCGGGGCTGTTCTTATGTTCTTAACTACAATTCCCAGGAAGCCTTGCAGGTCTTCTTGTTACCTGGTGTGCTCCCTGGGGCATTTGGTGGGCCACTGTGAGATACAGGAAGCTGGACTAGGTGGGCCTTGGGCCTGATCCAGCAGGGCTCTTCTTATGTTCTTATCCCACCCTTTCTTACAGGAGAGTAAGACTGAGGTACAGAAAATTCTGGTGTATGCCTGTTCTTTTCAGCAGCATTTGATGAAGCCACTCCAGCAACCCCAATTGAGAGAGCCTGGATGGTGTAGTGGTTCAGGAACTGGACTGAGACCTGGAAGATCCAGGTTCAAATCCCCACTTAGCCATGAAGCTTCCTGGATGACCTTGGGCCAGTCGCTTTCTCTCAGTCTTGCCTATCTCACAGGGTTGTTGGGATGACAAAAGGAGGGGAGGACCTATGCACACCACCCTGAACTCCTTGGAGGAAAGGCAATAGAAAAATGTGAAAATAATGTTGTGCCTGAGGCAATAGCTTCAGTTGGCCCATCGATGGGCTGGCCTTGCCTGTACCTGTGGTCACAAGGGCTGTGATGAAGTTCATTTGTAGCGACCCCATGCGATTGCCACTTAACAAAGTGCCAAGGTGTATTTTTCTCTTGTCATGTGGCCAGGTTAAAAAAAAAAGAAGATAAAATCACATGCATGTTAACTCTGGCAACCGCGGTCTGGCCACGGAGTCTTGCAGAGGCAGGAGTCGGACTCCATTGCAGCCGACGTTTCTCCCAGAGTTGAGGAAAAAGATTAATAATCCGGCTTCCTTGAACAAAGCAGCCCTGGAAATTTCCATATTCTCACATCTCTCCTGCCACAGACCGTGTGTTCCTAGGAGAGTTGTGCAAGCAAGGACTTGGACCGACGGTGGTGCATGGTTTTCTCATGACCTGTTTGCAGAGAGTGCGTGAAGCACAATGGATCTTTTTTTCCATTCCCAGGAGACTCCAAAAGGTTAAGCGCAAGAGGCTGCTGTGAAGCAGTGCAAATATTGGCTCAGGAGGAAAGCAGAATGAATTGGTTAGCTAGAAATCATCCTTTGCTATGAACGGCATGAATTCTATACTCCTTCCAAGGGTAGTTTCCTTTGCAGGAAGTTTTCCACAGTTACCTGTACTGTTGCCAAAGTACCATAATCTACGTCAAGGTTCAGTAAGTGCTTACACCTGGCAGTTGCATGTAGCACAAAGAGCAGATATAACCTGAAACCCCCCATCCTACCTGAAACACCCCTCCTACCTATAACCTGGAAGTCTAGTCCCAGATGTCTATGAGTCAATTGTGGCTATTCAGTGCTGAGGGAAAGGCACTCTGCATGCGTTCCATGATACTCTCCCCTTTAACTGAGCATGAAAAGTCAAACGAAGCTTTAAAATTAGCTGGGATCAGGGAACAAATTAATCCTGAAGGTATGCATTCCTATACATGCTTCCCTGGAAGTAAGCCCCATGGAACACAACAGGACTCATGTCTGAGTAGACATGCCTAGGGCTATGCTGTGAGTTCCTGTAGTGGCACCAGAAATGAATATAGGCAAAAGCAAAGGATTTGGGGGAGGGTACCAATCTTTGTCCCGCTTGTTCGAATTTTGAATGAGAAATTTTCATAAATTTCCAGTATATTTTGCATTACACTCCCTTCCTGAACATATTTTTCTTGATTGCATGGACTGCCTCCCTCCATACAATCTTACCTGTTTGTTCAGGTTAGCAGAGGGGCCCTTCTGACTATGCCACCCCCAGCAGAGGTGAGGGGGGTGATGGTAAGAAATAGGGCCTACTCAGTGGTGGCTCCTCATTTGCGTCATTCCCTCTCCCTGCAATTAAGAACAGCTGTCTCTCTCTGGAGACCTTTCGGCAGAGCCTCAAATTCTTTCTATTTAGGAAGGCGTTTGGCATCATGGGCCGGCACTTTTAATGAGATATAGTTTTAATAGTTTTATGTGATCCTGGTGGTCTCTTCAGTTTTATTGTTTTGTTTTTATGTTTAACATTTTTAGTATTGTTTTAAATTTCTTTTGTGTCAGTTTTTATTCTGTAAGCCCCTTGAGTGTGGGAGAAAGGCAGGTTATAAACAAACAAAAACAAACAAACAAATAAAAAGCCCTATTAGTTGTGGTGATGTCAAATTTCAAGTACACATGCTTAGGACTGCAGTCTTATTTTAATTCTCTCTTATGATTCAGCAATAAATCTAAAAAAGGAGGAGATGTGGCAGTGAGTAACTTCTTGTGGGGGGGCTCTTACTCACCCACACCCCACTGGTGCTGCCTATGTAAAGTACTCAGGGGACAGTTTCTTTGCACACGTGCAGACCTCCTTTTGAGTAATTGGATTTAGCAGCATAGGAACAAAAACCTTGTTACATAAACGGGATTCTTGGGTTGCAAATGGATTTTATTTGTTTCATCATAATCATCTATGTTAATCCGCTTCCTGAAAGCGCAACCAGCCCTCTTCAATCAGCTTTGTGATCCATAGAAAACAGCCTAAAAATACCCAAAGACAACTGAGCAGCAAAATCTCCTCTTCTCCTAGGGCGATCCAAGACAAAGGAGGTGATTGCTATGCCCCTGCAATTTTCCTAATCACAACATTGTAGGTGGCTAAATCAGTCCATTCTTCAGTCCAAAGCCAGGTAATGATTTATTTAAGGTCAACTAAAAGCCAAAAACAGCAAGCTTTTGGGTCCTACATTTTTTCAACAGGAAAGCCAAGGAGAAAAGAGGGGCATGTTATCAGAGCCCCCACAGTCTGCAGGGGTTTAGGAGACTTACCTGTAAGGCTTTGATCTGCCTCTGCAAGGTGTGAAACTCAAGACACACTAAGGATGGTTTAGACCAGTGATGGCGAATGTAGGTCATGCATGTCAAAGGTGACATGCCACAACGTTTTGGTTGACACACCAGCATTCATCAACACCTGAACACAACTTTTCACAAAAATTGGAGGTGCCTTTCTTAAGCCTCTAGAAGACCTTCTGAGGCCCAAGAAGGTAGCACATGCTCTTCTCAGGTCTCAGAACACCTCCTGGACATGACCAGAAGGTGCTTCCAGTCATGTCTGGAGATCCTCTAATGGCCCCCATACACAGATGGGCAGCCCAATCCTGAGCTGCCTGGAGCGCCCAGGCTTGGCAGCACTGAGAAGGACTGCTGCCGAATCCAGCGCCTCCTGCGCTACCGCGGGAGGTGCCTTGGGAGAAGGGAACGCTCATCCCCTTCCCCCAAGTAAGTTAAGCAGCCCTGCAATGGGGCTACTCACTTTACCACCACCAAAAGGTCAGCGGTAAGGAAAATGGGCTTGTGTAGGGTGCGCAGCCCTGCACGAGCGCCTTGGATCCTGCGGAGCAGAGCTCTGCGAATCCTCCTCCCGCCCGCCCCTGGCATGCCTCCCTCCACCCTCTCTCCACCCCCCGCCAGCCTCCCCAGAATGCCTCCTCCCCACCCCTGTCCACATCCCCGCCTCCCGTTCCACTGCTCTGCGGCCTGGGAGACCGCCGAGCTGCAGAAGCTGGGCGACCGCCCCACGCTAGCACCGGTGAGAGCCTGGCGGTGAACCCCGCAAACGTGCTTTATAGCACATTTGTGACTGTGGTCGGTGGCACGGCTCCATGCCACCGACCACAGGATTGGGCTCTCAATTATCTGCGGGTTTCAGTATCTACGAGAGGCCCAGGAACAGATTCCCCCCGGATACCAAGATCCAACTATACATAAATATTTTATTATTATTAATCATTATTGTCCCAGTCTCCAAACAACTGGTAGGCTGTGACACCACCATAAAAATAACAAAAATAGGAATACTCCATTCTCAGTATGAATTCAGAGAGCCCTCCTTATCCACGGGCTGGGCATCTGCAGATTTGAGTATCTGCGGATGTCGAGCTTGCACCATAGAGGGTCTCCTGGATGGTACCAGAAGCCACTTCTGGTTTGTGCTGGCGACTTCCTTCGCATCTGAACGTGACCAGAAGTCTCTTGTGCAAACTGAAAGTGGCTTCTGGTTGTGTCTGGGAGGCTTCTGAGAAGGCCAGGACCCCGCATTTCTTATAACCATCCTGATTATATGACAATGACGCAGGTAGCTCTCCCGTCAGGCCAGGAGGATGGCAAGACACATTGGACCCATGGAGCACAATCAACAGGAACTCCTTCTGCACATGCACAGAAGTTGCGCTGCCTCACCATTCATTTCCATGGGGTCTGGACAGGAAGTTCATTGGTGAAGATTAGGAACTTCCTCCTACTGAGCCAGGCTCTGACCCATCTAACTCAGACCCATCTAGATGGCAGTGGGCATCTTGAGTTCCAGTCAGGGGTCTTTCCCAACCCCAACTGGAGAGGCTGCCAGGATGCTTGAACCTGGCACAGTCTTCCTGACAAGCAAGGGAGAGATGCCCTTTTTTGTTGACAAGCCCTTTGAGGAAAGGTTGAGGGAACTTGCTGTGTTTAGCCCGAAGAAGAGAAGGTTGAGAGGTGAAATGATGGCACTCTTCAAATACCCAAAGGACAAAGAAGGGACAGATTTGATCTCAACTGCCACTGAGAGCAGAACCAGATCCAATGGGGACAAACAGCAAGAGAGGAAGTTCCGGTTGGACATCAGGGAGGAATTCTTGATGGTCAGGGTGGTTTGGCAGTGGAACAGATTGCTGAGGGAGATGGTGGATTCCCCCTTCACTGTAGAGCTTCAAGCAGAGGCTCAACAGGCACCTGCTGGAGGATTTGGGAGGATTTCCTGCTACAGATAGGGGGTTGGACTAGATGACCTTGTGGGTTCTCTGATTCTATGTAGTGTGTGGGGCAGTGTGCACTTTGGATTAGTCAGCCTCACAATAGGGTGAGGAGCCATTAATCTGCAGCAAATCACCTTGAATGCACTCAGGAGTGGCAGGCCCCTGTGCTTAAAAGTGCCTTTGGTGGCAAGCATTCAAAAACATGCCCCCTTTTCAATTCCTCCTCCGCAGAGAACATTGACCTGCGGGAAATGGCATGTTGTTCACAAATGGAACCCCCAACCAACAAAACGAGGCCTCTCAAGTGATTCCCTGCAGCTCCTTTTTTTCTTTTTCTTTTTGGCATTTTCATTCTGAGCTGCTTTGATGGGGGGGGGGGGATGGATATATGCCTGGCTCATTACTCAGACTTTCAAGGCAGAAAAAGGTTGTGTTGCTACTCATTTTTTAAATTTATTTTTTATTTTTGCTACTGCAACAGAAATATCAGGGTTTTGGATGCATTCTGCAGCAACAAAGTCTTCCACAGAACAGGCTTATAATTTTCCACACACTATATAGTTTTAGCAAGAGCTGTATTTAAAAAAAAACAGCTCACAAGCATCAGAAGACAACAGATTTATTCAAAATGTGCAGTTCAATGAAAATTCCAAAAGACATTTAAAAAACCAACGATGCCCCCTCCCGAGCTGCAACTGACCAAGGAGATGAAGCCAGTAGACATCACAGCAGTTTTCATGCCGAGGGAAACTGAAAGCCAAGCACAAATCACAAAAATGTCTTCTGAAACTGGCAGTGATCAATAACCACAAAATGACTGATGTTTGGACGGCTTCAGGAGGTGTGGATCTGGCCGGCATTCGATCCGACTGAATGCTACAAGAGGCCTGGAGTGAGCCAAGGGCCCGCTGGGGAATCCTGATGGGCGCTGAGCGTAATCCGTCTTAAGTCGCAGCTCAGGGGCAAGAAATCAGGTGGCACAGGGTGGGTTTTGTTGCAATGCCAAGCAGGGAAAAGAGATATCCATCTAGTGGGGAAATGTAACCCACAGAGCTAATCTGTGTGAGGCTTTAAAGGGCTTGTTGGTTTGTTGGGCGCTGTGTGGCTTAAACAAAGTGTAAATAGCAGCTGCACAGCCCCCAACATCCAGATTGGGATGGGGGAGGGGGCCCCCCGCTACAGCCTTGATCCAGATTTCCTACCCTCGCCCCTCCACTGCAGCTGTTTAGATGTTATAAAAGGAAACATTCAGGGGGTAAATGATGGTGTAGTGTGGCCCAGGGCCGGCCCATCCTTGAGGCCAACTGAAGCAGTTGCCTCAGGCAGCAGACTGGTGGGGGGGGGAAAGCCCACTTCTATCCATCTACTTGCCTCCACTGGGGAGTCCTTATGGCCACTGTCCAACCCATCATTGGATGAATGGAATTTAACCATTTTTCATCTAAATAGAAGCTTGATTCTCACATTCAGCTGTGGGGGGAGCCCTTAGTACAGTGGGCTCCTCTTCTGTGTCCTAAATAATTCATGGGTAGGGGGACAGAAAGCAGGGAAAGATACCATTCCTCTTGGACTCAGGCTGCAATCCTATCCACACTTACCTAGGAGTAAGCACTATTGATTATAATGGAACTTACTTTTGAATAGACATGTATAGGATTGGGCTCTCAGTCACCAAAGCCTCAGCCCCACACTGCTTCTACCCACCCCATTATCCTAGCCAGAGGTGCCTTCACCTGAATCTGACCATCGATTTGTCGGGTTCAATTGCCCACACAGCTTCCCTCCAACAGTTCCCCAAAGGAAAACAACTGGGACACTTTTAATTAACACTGAACATTCAGGGTACTGCAGGTCTCTGGGGCTGCAGATCTGAGAACTGGGACTGTCCATTTCATGTGAAAGGTTGATGATGGACTCCATCCCAGAGTCAGCTGCCTTTCCCCAAGTTCTCTGTGTACAGCAATTTGAGCAGACATGTGCTCTGGGATCCAAATCCTGTCTGGAGCAGGAATATTCACAGATATGTGAAGCTACTCATTCTGCAAAAAGCCTACTCATTTTTCTTAAATACAGAAATACGTATCTCCTAATCAGGATTGATCCAAGACCTCCTGATGCCAGAGGTGGCATGCCAAATGCTGCCACCTGATGGTGTGCCAGCCTCTGCCCCTCCCATTCTCCTCCCCTCCACATTTTGTTTCCTCTCTGTCCCCTCCTCCTTTTTCAATCCAAGGAGTGAAAGGAGAAGGAAACAAAAGGGTAGATAGATATGACACCCACCAATCTGCTGCTTGAAGAGACTGCTCAGTTGGCCTCATGGGTGAGCAGGCCCTTCTCCTACTATCCGCCCCCCCAAAAAAAGTGGGGAAGCCAGAGCAGCTAACCATCTGAAGAACATAAGAAGAGCCCTACTGGATCAGGCCAAAGTTCCATCTAGTCCAGTTTATTGTATCTCATAGTGGCCCACCAGATGCCTCAGGGAGCACACAAGATCTCTAGAGACCTGCATCCTGTTCTCTTCTCTTGCACCTGTCATTCTGAGATAGCCTACTTCTAGAACCAGGAGGTGGCACATGCCCTTATCACCTGTGACAGACTTTTCTTCCAGAAATCTGTTCAATTCTCTTTTGAAGGCATCTAGGCCAGATGCCATCACCATACCCTGTGGCAAGGAGTTCCACAGATTAATTCATCAATCACCTAGTGTCTGCTTCCAGATTCCCTGCAGCACCCCAGGGCCTCCAGATGCCCCATCAACCCCCTGCCACAGGAGAGGCAAATGCCATTTGACTTTATACTCTGAGAGAATTCTTTTTAGCAATTTTTGCAAACTTCTTCATTTTGCCAAGCTGGCAGAGTGATGTGTGTGTGTGGGGTGTGGGGTGAAGTGAGACCTCAGAAGTGAGGTCTCCCCTGAACCACTGCACACAAAGACTGCTAGGATAAACTTTTTTTAAGGGTCTGGTGAATTTGCCAGGGATTGGGGGAATCAAAACATCCCATTTCACCCCCACCTTTGTAAAACTCTGAAGTTCTTTTCCTCTCCTGTTATATTCTGCCAGCCTGCATGCGGTAAAACAGCATACATTTTGGGAAAAAAATATTGCCAGCAAAAGGACTGAAGTTTTGCAAATAAAACTGATGCAAATCTTGGGGCACTTCCAACACACCCACTGAATCCTCACTTGTCAGTAAACGTTGCCTAATTTGTTAGAACTGGCAATTTGCTTGACTCTCAGGGAGATCATGACAGCACCCCCAACCCTGTGAACCCAGCCAAGTCTTGCCACCCACTCCCAACCCTATTCCAAGCACTCCTGCACCGCAAAACCCTATGCAGGTCTACTCAAAGTAGATTTTGGCAGGGCTGACTCCCTAGAAAGTATGTTGAGGTTTAATGTAGTTACTAGGGAGTAAGGGCCCAATCCTATCCAACTTTTCAGTGCTGAAACAGCCATGCCGATGGGACATGTGCTGCATCCTGTGGTTGTGGGGCAGTCACAGAGGCAGTTGCATTGGGTGCTAGATTTTATTGATGGGTGACAACCAGGCGATGGGTGATAACTAGAAAGATGATCCTAGCCTAGAAGGGTCCCCTTGAACCCAATCCAGTCAGGCTTTTCTAAAGCCCTTACTTCTCTGAGCAAACATGTCTTGAACAGCCCTGCAAGACAGTAAGTCCAGTGATTTTTATGGGGACACCATCCTAATCACTCCCTCTACTGTCCCCTCTCCTTCAGCCAACCCCCCCCCCCAACTCTGGGTTCCAACACAAAATGTGCTGGGGCTTCAGCAGATCACACTTGCTCAAAAGGCCCGGTGCTGAGAGTGATGAAACAGCACTCTGTGCATGGCCAGAGGCACTCTTCTTTTTCTTGAGGGTTGATGCTGCTGTTATAAGAATCACTGGATCAGGCCATAGGCCCATCTAGTCCAGCTTCTTGTATCTCACAGTGGCCCACCAAATGCCCCAGGGAGCACACCAGACAACAAGAGACCTCAGCCTGGTGCCCTCCCTTGTTTCAGGTGCTGGGGTGAGGATGGAGAAGCAGGTTGGAGGCTAAGCCTGGGCTCCCTTCTTGGACAGCCTGGAGCAACTCACCCCCCACCTGTGAACTTTGGGTTCCAGCAAAGAAAGTGCTGGGGCTTCGGCAAGCCATTCTGACTCGGAAGCCCCCTGTCACCTTCCTGGGGTCCAAGTGACAAAACGGTGCCCTGCACATGGCCAGAGTTATTCATCTTTTTTTCTCTCCCTCTCTCTGTTTCAGAGTGGCTGCTGTTTCAGGCTGGGGCAGGGACAAGAAGTTCAGGGGTTAAGCCTGGGCTCCCTGTTTTGACAGCCTGGAGCAACGCAGTTTCCCCCCTGGCAAACTCTGGGTTTGTGCTGGGGCTTCAGCAGGTCATGCTGGCTCTAAAGCCCCCAGCTGCCTTCCCCAGGGCCAGAGAGTGATGCAATGGCACTCTGCATGTGACCAGAGGCACTCTTCTTCTTTTTTCTCTCCCCCTCTCTGTTTCAGGGCTGCTGCTGTTTTGGGCTATAGGGTGGAGATGGAGAAAGAGGTTTGGGGGCTAAGCCTGGGCTCCAAAGCCCACTGCTGCCTTCCGAGAGTGATGCAAGGGCGCTTTGCACATGGCCAGAGGCACTCTCCTTTCTCCAATCCATTTCTGGAGAGCTGCTGCTGCTGTTGCAGGCTACAGGGCGGAGATGGAGAAAGAGGTTTGGGGGCCAAGCAAGCCCCCTGCTGCCTTCCCGGGCTGAGAGTGATGCAAGGGCGCTCTGCACGTGGTCAGAGGCACTCTCCTTTCTTCTCTGCATCTGAAGGCTGCTGCTGCTGCTGTGGCAGGCTACAGGGCGGAGAGGGAGAACAGCCCAACCCCGTGCACAGTTCCCCGGGAGGAAGCCCCACGCACTGCAAGGGGGCGCACAGGCTTGGGCTACGAGGAAGCCCCCCAGAGGCTTGGAGACGGACAGCTCAGCAGCAAGTCCCCCGGCAGCGAGGGGGCAGGTGTGGCTGGCGGAGTCGGGGTTCCTGGGCTGGGCTGCGCTGCGCTGGTCCTGCCCGCCCGGGGGGGGGCGGAGGCGGAGGCGGAGCCGCGCGCCGTCGGCGGGGATGGAGCGGGGCCGGCGGAGGAGCGGCTGCCCGTGAGCGATGGCGCGGGAGCAGGCGGCGGAGGAGGGCGCGGGGCCCGGGGCCGGGGCCGGGGCCCCCCCGCAGCCGCCCCCCTCGCCGCGCCGCCGGCCGCGGCTGTGCGCGATGGCGCGGGGCGCGCAGGGCTACGGCTTCCACCTGCACGGCGAGAAGGGCAAGAGCGGCCAGTTCATCCGCAAGGTCGAGCCCGCCTCGCCCGCAGAGGCCGCGGGGCTGCGCGCGGGCGACCGCCTCGTCGAGGTCAACGGCGTCAACGTCGAGCGGGACACCCACCACCAGGCGAGCGGAGCGGAGCGCGGCCGGACCTGCCCCGGGACGGGCGCTGCTGGGTGGCCGCCAGGGGGCGCCCCGGCTGCAGAGACCAGCCGCCCCGGTCCGGGGGGGGGGAGGCAGCGGAGTCCCCGTGAGCCAAGGCAGGCTACCCCTGAGAACCAGATCCGGCCGGGGGGCACTCTGCACATGGACGGCGAGGTGCCGCCTCCGTCTGCAGGGACAAGCCACCCCGAGTCCCGCCTCCAGGGGAGGATGGGCGGCAGAGCCTCCATGTGCCAAGGCAGGCTACCCCTGAGAAGCAGGCCTGGTTTGGGGACCTCTGGGAGGTGTCTGGGCCTGGGGGGGTAGCAGGGCTCCCTTAGCAGAGGGGTCTCTCGGAGACTGGATGCCAGCGACAGGCAGGAGGAGAGGGCTCCTGCCTTCATCCTCCCTCTTGTCGAGCATTGGGCTGTCAGCTGACAAGCAGAATGCTGGGCCTCTCTGTGGGCCCCTCCAGCAGGACTCATGTTCGGTGATGAAGCCGCCCCTGCTAGCTGTTGGGCCAGGCAATTGGATGGAGCCTCCATGCCTAGTGATAGTCTGAATCTATCACTAGGGGGGATCAGAGGGGAAAGCCATCACCTTTTTGTCTTGCTTGTAAGAAGCAAGACCCCAAGGCATCTGTGTGGCTGGGCTTGTGGGGACGTTCATTGGCTGGATGCAGCTGTTGTGGTTTTTCATGCCAGCTTCCTGGCCCTTCTGGCGGAAAAAGGGTTGGAAGGCTTGGCTGCCAAATTGCTGGACAAGGTGGTAGAGCCTCGTGAGGAGAAGCTGGGCCCAAAAGGGAAGGTGTTGCCTTTTCCACCTGCCTGCCCCCTTCCTACTCTGTGGCTGCCAGTTAAGGGTTCTACCAGCATGCTTGTAGGTCCCAGAGAAGAAGGAAGTCCCTTCTGTTGCTCTGGGTTTTGCATAAACAGGGTTGCATGTGCTTTGAAGTAGTGGGCAAAGCAATCGCCTAAGGATCTCTTGAAGTTCTGGCTATTGAAGCCAAGAGGCTGGCAAAGCTAGTGTGTGAGAACAGACAAAAGAAAATATTTCTTTACCCAGCATGTAATTAGTCTGTAGAACTCCTTGCCACAGGATGTGGTGATGGTGCCTGGCCTACAGACCTTTTAAAGGGGATTGGACAGATTGATGAAGGAAAAACCCATCACAGGTTTCAAGCCATGAAGGGTATTTGCAACTTCTTGGTTTTAGAAATGGGCAACCTCCGAATGCCAGGTTGGCACCAGGATGAGGGTCTTTTCTTATTTTGTGTGCTTCCTGAGGCATATGGTTAGCCACTGTAGGATACAGGATGTTGGACTAGATGGGCCACTGACCAGATCCAGCAGGGCTCTTCTTATGTTCTTATGAGGTGTCCTTTGCTGACATCAGGAGAGCCAGAAGGTACCCTCTGCTGACATTGGGAGAGCCACATCTTGTACCCGTTGGGAGCTGGGCAGGTGGCCCCCAAATTCTCCCAGAAGAAATGTTTCACATGCAGGGCAAACCTGGGTTCATTCCTGAGGGGCATTCTCAGCAGGGTGCTGCAGCCAACACAGAATCCCTGGTGAGTCCCTTGTTTGTGTATGAATGTGGGAAGCATTTGGATTCGGAGTCTGGCTGTTGGTTCATCTAGGTCAGAATACTGGACACTGACCGGCAGCATTAGCTGCTCTGAGAGTTTTAGGCGGAGGCCTCTTACACCCTCCCTGGAGACACTGCCAAAGACTGGAGGTGCCACCTCCTGCATGCAAAGCTGGTGTGAGGGCCCCTCCCTTGAAACATGTTTACGTTTAATATCTTGGGTATGCACATGAACATGTACTGAGTGACAGGGCTAACTTTAAGCCAATTGAACTATTTGCTCTTAATTGGGCCCCCTGCACTAATGCAAAACTGAAAAATAAAATCAATATTTTTACTAAACCACCTCCCAGTCACTAAGACAAGTGGTTTTGGAAGTATTTACTTTTCAAAGGTAATATTTGCCTTTTGTTTGTTTTCTTGTAGGCTTACATGCCTGCAATTTTATATGAAAATGTGCATAGGTGTATTTGGTCCATTAACTTTTGGAAGCATCTTTTGGTTGCTTTCCATTCTACTATTTGTATTGGCAACCTTCAGTCTCGAAAGACTATGGTATCACGCTCTGAAAGGTGGTTCTGGCACAGCGTCTAGTGTGGCTGAAAAGGCCAATCCGGGAGTGACAATCCCTTCCACACCGGGAGCAAGTGCAGTCTGTCCCTGGTCTGTCTCCCTGGCTATGGGCCTTCCTTCTTTGCCTCTTAGCCTCAGACTGTTGGCAAAGTGTCTCTTCAAACTGGGAAAGGCCATGCTGCACAGACTGCCTCCAAGCAGGCCGCTCAGAGGCCAGGGTTTCCCACTTGTTGAGGTCCATCCCTAAGGCCTTCAGATCCCTCTTGCAGATGTCCTTGTATCGCAGCTGTGGTCTACCTGTAGGGCGCTTTCCTTGCACGAGTTCTCCATAGAGGAGATCCTTTGGGATCCGGCCATCATCTATTCTCACGACATGACCAAGCCAACGCAGGCGTCTCTGTTTCAGCAGTGAATACATGCTAGGGATTCCAGCACGTTCCAGGACTGTGTTGTTTGGAACTTTGTCCTGCCAGGTGATGCCGAGGATGCGTCGGAGGCAGCGCATGTGGAAAGCGCTCAGTTTCCTCTCCTGTTGTGAGCGAAGAGTCCATGACTCGCTGCAGTACAGAAGTGTACTCAGGACGCAAGCTCTGTAGACCTGGATCTTGGTATGTTCCGTCAGCTTCTTGTTGGACCAGACTCTCTTTGTGAGTCTGGAAAACGTGGTAGCTGCTTTACCGATGCGCTTGTTTAGCTCGGTATCGAGAGAATGAGTGTCGGAGATCGTTGAGCCAAGGTACACAAAGTCATGGACAACCTCCAGTTCATGCTCAGAGATTGTAATGCAGGGAGGTGAGTCCACATCCTGAACCATGACCTGTGTTTTCTTCAGGCTGATTGTCAGTCCAAAATCTTGGCAGGCCTTGCTAAAACGATCCATGAGCTGCTGGAGATCTTTGGCAGAGTGGGTAGTGACAGCTGCATCGTCGGCAAAGACTTTTAGGACTTCAGCAGGGATGCTGTCTTTTCCAGGTGCCTTGCCAAAGGCAAGGGAGTCCAGGGCCACGTGAAGTTCTTCTAGGGTTGGTTCACTGTCCATTCTACTACAGAGATAGAAAGTCTATAATAAATTTTATTGATATCTCTGAGATTCTATAGACCTTGGCTGTGAACCTGGGGCTCTGCAAAAAATGTTTCCAATGGGGCCCCACGTCTCCTAAGGCAGACCCTGCTGAGTGATGAAGAGGCCTTGGCACTTGGGTGCCTGCCGCGCCTCCCCCCTCCTCCTGTGCCTCTTCCCAGGCCTGTGTCGCCAACTTGCCTTCTCTCTCCCTTACCCTGTCACCAAGGAATGAAACAGTTTCAGCAGCTGGGCCAGATGTCTCCTCTGGGTGACGGATGGGCAGGCTCTGCCAAGATGGGTGCCGTGGTGTCTGTGGCTTGGGGGACGGAGAAGGCTCCCTTTAGATTTCATGTAGTGTCAGTGTGGTGCCTTCCTGTGTGAACTGAGGCTGGTGAGCTTCCAGGGTTCCCATAACTTTAGAACAAGAGAGTCGGAAGGTGTGGCTGTGATCTTGCACTTCTCACAAAAGTGCAACTCTAGCGCAGTTGCATCTCTTTCCTCTTGTGTGCCTCTTTGAAGCCCCATGGGTCAAATAACAAGTGACTTCTTAAAATAATTGTCACAAATGAAAGCTATAGGTTGGCTTACTCAGAAGTAAGTTCCATGGAACTCTTTTGGGTGTGTGTCTTCATAAGCATGCTCAGGGTGGCACCTCTGCAGGCCTGTCCTAGGCATGTTTACTTAGAAGTAAGACTGGCACTATGTACAGCATGTGTGTACAATAGTGGTCTTGGCTGCTTTGAGGCTGAAAAAAGGCTAGGAAGGAACAAAAATGAGCTTTGCACAAGTGTGAATGGTGTAGGGAGAGTGAACATAAGAACAGCCCCACTGAATCAGGCCATAGGCCCATCTAGTCCAGCTTCCTGTATCTCACAGCAGCCCACCAAATGCCCCAGGGAGCACACCAAATAACAAGAGACCTCATCCTGGTGCTCTCCCTTGCATCTGGCATTCTGACATAACCCATTTCTAAAATCAGGAGGTTGCGCATACACATCATGGCTTGTACCCCATAATGGATTTTTCCTCCAGAAACTTGTCCAATCCCCTTTTAAAGGCGTCTAGGCTAGACGCCAGCACCACATCCTGTGGCAAGGAGTTCCACAGACCGACCACACGCTGAGTCCTAACCCGCCCAACACTCAATTTTAGTGGATGTCCTTTGGTTCTGGTATTATGTGAGAGTGTAAAGAGCATCTCCCTATCCACTCTGTCCATCCCCTGCATAGAGTGAACAGAGAGCCTCTCCTAATGTTCATATAGGAGTTAGCAGCTGGCACAATGTCCCTTCATTTTGGTGCCATCCTCTGTTTGCTAATTCCAGGGGCACAAGAGGGGCTGAAGAATGGGGTTTGGCAGGTAGGGAGGGGATCTTGGGGTCTTGGCCCACCGTTCCCAACCAACTCCCTTACCAGAGTGGTTCTCCAGCAAAACTAGTTGCTGAAACCGATTTGCAATTACAGTAGTAATGCAAAAGTATTTTATATACTGGCTAGAATTAACTTGCACACAGTGCAAAATCCAGGGGGGAAAAGACTGAGTTTGGTATTGGACACAGAACCCAAAAGCGCAATTTTCTTTTGTTTTTTAATCAAGTTTCCAGCCACTGTAATAATAGTCTTTACGTGATGTGTGGAGTGTCTGGTGGGATCTCAGAGCCCAGGCTGGTGGTTAAGCTCTGTAAGATTTCAGGGTGTGTGTGGGTCAAAGGGTCCTTGCCCCCTCTTCAGGATGAATGCAAACAGATTAAATTATGCAATGCAATTTGGACGAATTAGTTACAGGTTGCAGAATTGCCAGCTCTTGGGGGCTTCAGGCAGAGAGGGGTCTTTCCTGGCCTGACCTGGAGATCTACCTGGCTAGCAACAGTATCATAAAGCAATCAGCTCCATGCCTGCCACATAGTCCTTGATTCATTGCCTCTAACTCTAAGTTGTGTGTGTGCCCCCTCCCCTGCTGTGATTTATATAAGAACATAAGAAAAGCCTGGCTGGATCAGGCCAAAGGCCCATCTACTTCAGCTTCCTGTATCTCACAGTGGCCCACCAGATGCCTCAGGTAGCACACAAGACAAGAGACCTGCACCCTGTGGCCACTTATTTGCATCTGGCATTTTGAGTAGCCTACTTCTAAAACCAGGAAGTTGCACATATCCATCATGGCTTGTAACCTGTGGGACTTTTCCTCCCTTGATCTGTCCAATCCCCTTTTCAAGGCATCCAGACCAGGTGCCATCACTACATGCTGTGGCAAGGAGTTCCACAGTTTAGTTGCATGCTGGGTTAAAAAATATTTTCTTTTGTCTGTTCTAACTCTCCTGATTCTCAGTTTTAGTGGTTGTCCCCTGGTTCTGGTGTGTGAGAGGGAAAAGAACATCCCCCTATCCACTCTCTCCACCCCCTGAATCATTTTGTACATTTCAATCATGTCCCCCCCTTAGGTGCCTTCTTTCTAGACTGCAGAGCCCCACCCACTGTGGCCTTTCCTCATAAGGGAGATGCTCCAGCCCAGTAATCATTTTGGTCATTCTTTTCTACCCCTTTGTAGTTACAGAGGGCAAGACCCACAGGGCTCAATCTGCTGGGATCTCTTGTT
The DNA here is from genome assembly GCF_035046505.1 of Tiliqua scincoides. Lineage (NCBI taxonomy): Eukaryota > Metazoa > Chordata > Lepidosauria > Squamata > Scincidae > Tiliqua > Tiliqua scincoides. The sequence continues at coordinate 1,938,492 of NC_089833.1, read as the reverse complement.
CATGACCCACACTGCATGAATAAAATAGCCAAGCACCTTGTAATTAAAAGTGGTGTCTGATGATCATGATAAATTACTCCTAAATGGTGGGGAGGCCAAGTCAGAAGCTTTCCCAGTAATGCAGAAGCTAACTAACTGTGTGTGCTTCACCATGTATGGGGGGGGGGGTTTTCTGGGATGTGAGGCTCTTCCTGCTTTGGTTCCTTTATGAGACAAGGGGGTGTCTTAGAGCCAGCTTGCCGGTAGACTCAGTATGCCTGGCATGCATCCTTAGGATCAGTTTTTGCAGGGAAAAGCAAATGGACAGGTTCTCCAGTGAGGGTTTAATTGCCCATCTGCTGCTCTGTGGCTAACCCCAATCCAGATCCCCCCCCCCCGCACTTAGGACTCCAAAGCCCTGCAGTAGTTGGCTGGCTTGCATCCTCGCCCTTGCCTCTGCCACTGACTTTCTTTGTGACCCTGGGCATGACCCTTTCTCTCTGCTTTGGCAAAGCCTCTCCAATCGCTTCATGCTTCCAGCGAGGCTCCCTAGCAGTGGGCATAATTGAAACATGCTTGTATTGTGGTTGGGCTGGAAGGCAGCCTAGCGGGAAGGAATGAGCTGTTAGGAAAATCCGAGTTTGGGGTTGTTTGGGTTTTCCCCCCAAATAGAGAGGGGGGGCTATGCAAGTAAAAGTCAGGCTTGATTGCCCAAGTCCCTCTTTGTTTTTTCCTGCTCTGCTGCAAGTATAAAAGCAGGTGCCCATTGGCATTCCAGCAGGTTAGCATGAGTTGCCGCTTTCTAACAGCCACTTTAACAAACAGCCCCCCCCCCGGGTGAAAAGAAGTCATTTCTTGGCAACCAGGCAGGGAAGCTTTTGTCACTGGAAAAGGGGGCTGGGGGGGGGCTCTTCCCTTCTTTCTTTCTAGCTTTTATTATTATTATTATTATTATTATTATTATTAACAGTATTTATATACCGCTTTTCAACTAAAAGTTCACAAAGCGGTTTATAGAGAAAAATCAAATAACTAAATGGCTCCCTGTCCCAAAAGGGCTCACAATCTAAAAAGATGCAAAACAACACCAGCAGGCAGCCACTAGAACAGACAGTGCTGGGGTGAGGTGGGCCAGTTACTCTCCCCCTGCTAAAAAAAGGAGCACCCACTTGAAAAAGTGCCTCTTACCCAATTAGCAGGGGTTAATTTTAACCCCTTTTAACATACCTAAATGGTGTGTATGGACAAACAAGGCAAGACTTTCTTTATCAGATAGAGGAGGAATATTCTTTTCTCTCTTGTACATTACCGGAACCAGGGGACATCTACTAAAATTGAATGGTGGCACAGTTGGAACAGACAAAGAAAATATTTATTTACCCAGTGTGTAATTAGTCTGTGGAACTCCTTGTCATAGAATGTGGTGATGGCATCTGGCCTGGATACCCTGAAAAGCGCCCTACAGGTAGACCACAGCTTCGATACAAGGACATCTGCAAGAGGGATCTGAAGGCTTTAGGAGTGGACCTCAACAGGTGGGAAACCCTGGCCTCTGAGCGGCCCGCTTGGAGGCAGGCTGTGCAGCATGGCCTTTCCCAGTTTGAAGAGACACTTGGCCAACAGTCTGAGGCAAAGAGGCAAAGAAGGAAGGCCCATAGCCAGAGAGACAGACCAGGGACAGACTGCACTTGCTCCCAGTGTGGAAGGGATTGTCACTCCCGAATCCGCCTTTTCAGTCACACTAGACGCTGTTCCAGAACCACCATTCAGAGCGCGATACCAGAGTCTCTTGAGACTGAAGGTTGCCAACACAAGATTGAACAGATTGATGGAGAAAAAGTCCATTACAGGTTACAAACTGTGATGGGTATGTGCAACCTCCTGTTTTAGAAGTAGGCTATCTCTGAATGCCAGGTGCATGGGGGTGGCAACAGGATGCAGGACTAGATGTGCCTTTGGCCTGATCCAGTTTTTATGAGCCATCTTCAGCTTTGCAAGGCTGGAAAAATAATTCTACTGCTTGCTGGTATAGTGAGACGTGGTGTAGCATCATGGTGAAGAGGGCAAGATCAAGTCTTGCCCAGCTCAAATCCCACCTCTGCCTTGAATTTTCTCACTAAGTGGCCATAGACAAGCCAATCCCTCTCGACCTCAACTTTCCCATCTGCAATATGGGAATAATAATATTAGCTTGCCTTGCAAAATGTGGGATGATTACTGTTGTCCCTCCCACCCTCTCACTCTGTGCAACTGCGACAGTGTTCCTTGTGCTTGCCCCTTAGGTTGCATGGTGCAGCTGTTGCAGGGAGTGAGATGAGATGTCTTGGACCGGCTCCATGTGTGGTGAAGCAGCAAAGCACATCTAAATGGGAGCAGAAGGCCTTGCTGGTGCGCAGGTTATAATGTTTGCAGTGGCGGCACCCGGCCAAGGGGAGAGGGAGGTGTTTGCAGCACCCTGACTGATGCCGTTATGGGCTGCGGTCCACAGATTTCTCACACTGGTGCGGTCTCCTGCTGGCAGAGGCCGGCTCCCTGACCTTGCCTTTGGGAGATGAATGAAAAGGCAGTTAGGAGTTCAGGACCATTTGTTCTTTGCCGCATTGGTGATTAGACTGTGTTGCCTCTCTGGCTTGAACATGTGGCAGCATGGAGCATTCCTTGGCTCAGAATGCCACCTCCGTTCTGACAGGCCAGCCCTGTGATGGGCACATACTCTTTCTGTGTCTAGTGATGGTGGTATATCCTGTTTTTTTAATTTTAAAAAAGTCACAAAGTGGTGTTACACAGAGCAAGAAGTGAAATGATCTAAAAAAAGACACCAGTTTAGGCTTAGGAAGAATATCTCACTCCCTGCCAAATATCGGAGAGCCCCCCCCCCAAGGTACCACTATGCCCACTTGACAAGGGTAGATAGAGGGATGTTATTTTCCCTCTTGTACGCACCAGAACCAAGGGACAGCCATTAAAATTGAGAGAGTCAGAACAGACAAAAGGAAATTACCCAGCGTGTCATTAGTCTGTGGAACTCCTTGCCACAGGATGTGGTGATGGTGTCTGGCCTAGGTGCCTTTTAAAGGGGATTGGAAAGATTAATGGAGGAAAAGTTCAATCACAGGTTACAAGCCATGATGGGTCAATGTAACTTCCTGGTAGGCTGTCTCCAAATATTAAGTGCAAGGACGTGGCAACAGAAGAGGATGTGGGCTAGTCTACCCTGAGCCTCAAAGAAGGAATAAACCTGCATAGGACTTACTAGCCCCGCCGGTTAATCAGTGAAAAATTATTAGCAGATTAATCCTTGAAATAAAGTGCCTCTTGTTTTGCTGTGCTTTCTGTTGGCATCAGATAGCCCCATTTTTGACAGTCTGTTTGCAAGCCCCAACCTTGTCCACCCGTCCAGTTTTTGTACCCTTGCAGCTCAGAAAACCATCAAGTCAGTTCTGCTCTCTGTACAGCCAAGCAAAAGAATAACTGATGCTGTCTTTTCCACCCAAAAACATTATACCCAAAGCTGTTTCAGCAAGTGAAAATTCCAGCATTTGTATCTGCATGGCACATTCTTGGTACTTCAGGGGTAGGGTTAGTTCAAGACCTCCTTGGCAGCTCTGGCCTGCTAAATACTATCCCCTTCACCTGATGAGATGCAAGTTGCACTCCTCTTGTCCACCCTTCTGCTCCATCCTGTTCTTCCTTTTCTGATCCATGGAGTGGACGAAGGAGGAGGAGCAGTGTAGGTGGGTGAGCAAGTGAGTATGTGACCGGAGGCAAGGGCCTCAGTAGGCCTCAAGAATGGACCAGACCTGTACCAAGGTGTTTTTTGGCAGCACCTCATGCTTAGAATCCTAGAATGTAAGAGTTGAAAGAAATGTTGGGGGTCTTCTAGTCCAGCCCCCACTTAGTGCAGGCAATCACAGACGCTTCGTTTCAGAACACTGCTTTCACACTCCCCCTTCTTCTTGCCCAGGTGGTGCAGCGCATCAAAGCCGTGGAAGCCGAGACCCGCTTGCTAGTGGTGGACAAAGAGACCGACGAGTTTCTCTGTAGCCTCCGCCTGACCTGCACCGAGGAGATGGTGCACACGGGCATTGTGGCAAAGGCCGATGCATTGCCGGTCAAACCACCCAGCAGTGACAATGGGGAGGTCTGGAAACCCCAGATGGAGATGGGCAGCCGGAGCAAGAAGAGGCACAAGCACAGCACGAGTTCGGAGAGCGGAAAGAAGGTAAGTCAATGGTACGGAGGCCGCAGAGGCACAGGGAGTGCTGAGCAGCCAGAGACTTCTGGGACTTCCTGGGACTCTGGAAAGAAAATAAGAAAATATTTATTTACCCCAGAGTGTCATTCGCCTGAGGAACACTTTGCCACCAAATGTGGTGGTGGTGTCTGGCCTAGTTACCTTGAAAAGGGGATTGGTCAGACCGATGGAGAAAATGTCTTATCGCCTGTGGGTATGTGCCATGATGGGCTTGTGCAACCTCCTGGTTTTGGAGGCATATCTCTGAATGCCAGATGCAAGGGAGTGGCCACATGATGCAGGTTTCTGGTGTGCTAGCTGGGGCACCTGGTGGGCCACTCTGTGGTACAGGAAGCCGGGCTGGATGGATAGATCTGGCCTGATCTAGCAGGGCTCTTCTTATGTTCATGCAGGTGTGCTTGAACATGGCCATTTCAAGGCATTCTGGACTTTCTCAGTCTGTTACAGGACTGGTGCATCACAGCTCCTATTAAGTATCACTTGTGTTCCGATTGGGCTTTGTCTCTGTGGCAGGGTAGCTTGGGGCCTGCTGGCTCCAGAGGCAGTGTGCCTCTTGTCAGTTGGTAGCTTGTGAGCTGGTGGAGCACTTGCCTAGACCTCTGTTTCTCCTGCTCGCTGAATTTGGAAGAACAGGACGTGTAAAGAGGGGAGAGGTGGGCCGTAGCTTTGGAGAGGCTTTCTTGTCCTTGTGTTGAGGGACTTGGCCACTGCACCGGATGCCTCTTGACTGCAGTGTGGCCAGTCCTACCAGCTGCCCCCTCCCTGAGGGAAAACTGCACTTTTGAAGGCTGAGCTTGAACTGAAAACAGGCCTTTTTGAATTTGCTTTTATCTAACATATGGAACTCCTTGCCACAGGATGTGGCAAAACCATTCTGATTTTGTGCATTACTTTAATCATTTGGTGTGTTGCGACTGTGACTGCAGTTCAGTTGTAAAAGCTGATTTTCATGGGAAGGTCTGAGAGTTAAAGGCATTGGCTGGTTCGTTTTGTGGGTCTGTTTTTGGTCCTGTTTCGGACAGTGAGAAAAATAATAATAATAATACAGGTATTTCTATACCGCCTTTCTTGGTCCTCAGATTTCTCCTTAGACTTTATTCAAGGTGGTTTACATAGGCAGGCAATTTTTAAATCTCCGTAGGGATTTTTACAATTGTGGTTGTGGTTTCTATCTTTCAAGAAACCACAACATTCAGGTGTTTCTTTCTTGATCTGGCTGCACATTCTGGCCTCCATCCTCCCACGCTCAGAGCAGATGGAATAGCTTGGCTCAGCTTGTCAGCTGCTTCAAGGTCGCACGGTGCCGGTGGCCTCGAACTGGCGACCTTCGGATGTTATCTTCAGGCAAATGGAGGCTCAACCCTCTAGACCAGACCTCCTGCCCTTCTGGTCGCCAGACCTCCAGACCTGTGCCCTCCAAAATCTTCTGGTCTAATAATGAACAGACTCCTTCAGCTGTAACATGTTTGAGGTTTCGATTATCTGCCCTCAGCCTGTTGCTTTTGGCCTGAAACTATAATCTCCAGGTGACTAGGCAGGAAAGTGTACAAAGGGCTTTTCTCTCCCCTTTTTTCCCCTTTCAGGTAGCTTATTGCTGACATTGATATGTGTGAGCAGCCAGGCTAGTAAAAGGAACACACCAACATTGTGTACTAGTGACTTGTTTGGTCTTCTCTTACAAAGCTGGTATAAATTTAGCCGATTAGTGGGTTAAAAGGGCTGATGATTATGTGACAATAGCCCTGCAGTTGGTTGATAGCTCTAATTATTTCATAGGCACCTTTCTACTGTAACTTGTTCCAAGCCAGAAATCCTGATGAAACTGTAGAGCTTGGCCAGGGACGGCCCAGCTATGAAGCAGTTGCCTCAGGCAGCAGATTAGCAAGGGGTGCCCATTTATGTCCCTCCTCACTTGCCTCCAGTGGGAGAAGCAGAGACTGGTACATTCCTGGGTAAGGGTGGGGGGCAGCATTTGGGAAACTGCCTTGGGAGGCAGGAGGGCTTGGGTCAGCCCTGAGTTCAGGACAGCGGTGTAGCTAATGATTATGTAACCTGGTGCCAAGCTCAAAACAATGCCCCGGAAGTGATGTCACAACTGAAAGTGACATCATGCCTGGGCTTTTTAAATAGTGAAAATTGGGGGGAAACCTGCTTCATCCCCCCAGCAGCTCGCCACCCACTTGGTCTGCCGCCTCCCCCCAGCCAGTGGCATAACTAAGGCATCTGTCTGCTACCTGGGATCAAAGAAGATCTGCAACCCCTCTTCCAAGATAAAATCAAATTTTATTAAGTAAATAAATAAAAAGTGTGCCCTCGATTGGTTTGAGACACTGTGCTAGGGTGAGGGACGGTTATTCTTCTCCTGCTAAACGTAAGAAGAGCACCACTTGAAAAAGTGCCTCTTTACCCCGTTAGCAGGGATAACTGCATTATGATGCATGGAAATGAGAACTGATTCATATTATCGCTTTATTGGTTCCATGCTGTATCATAATAGCATTTCATTGCAACATGTCAATAACATAATAACATCTCATTGGCTCTCAGAACAATCAGTCTCATAGGTCAGTTTTAAGAAAATTCACTTTTTGTTTCATAAGGCAGTTTTCATTTTATGATTAATTGGCCATAACTTTTGATAGAAAACAGATACTCCAATGCAGTTTGTTTCATTGCATTCTGCATTAAATTACCTTTCCAATGAAATACAACATGATGGTATTATTCATGCATACCATGTTTTTCACCATTTTGGTCACTAGTGTCAAGCTCACCCTAAAGCTTAGTGCCCAGTGCAACTGCTACACCCTGTACCCCCTTAGCTATGCCACTGGTTCAGGACACCATGTTCTGTCACCGTCTTTGTTAATTTCTTTCTGCTCTTTCCTGGCCTGCTGCTGCTGTATGCTGGATTCAGAAAAGAAAGGAAAAATCCAGAAAGATTTAGCCGCAGGTCAGGTTTAGGAAGCTTAAATTACAGCTGCTTAAAAATACCTTATGAGAGAGAGAGAGAAGGATTTTCAGTTCCCAGCACTAATTAGCCCTGTTGTAATCTCTTGGGGGGGGGGGAAGATTGTTGACCTCTTGTGCATCACAAACCGATCGGAGAGAGGAGTTTTTGTGCATCTGCAGTCGGGAGGGGTGATGGGGTGGGACGTGTGCTTAGCAGCGAGCCAACAGTTGGCTGTGGTGGGAGGCTGCCCGAAGAGTTCTCGTTCTGCACGTGTGCATGTTAATGTTCTGTTCTGTGTGCATGTTAATGTGAAATTCTGAGCCAAGGCGACCCGAAGACATTATGGACTCTCCCCCTTATTTTGCTTTCTCCTAGATATGCTTGAACCACAAGTCCAAAGCAACTCACAATGCAGGTTAAAACCAGGTTAAAACCCTTTGCAAGGTTGATGTAGATGCTGTACTTAGATTGCAGATTTAAAGGCCTTCCAAAACTGTAACGTTTTCTGACAGTCAGTGAGTCCAACAGATGCTTATCTGAAAGTGAGGCCCACCATGTTCCATGGGGCTCACTCCCAGAAATGTGTGTAAGGTTGCAGCCAAGCACTGTTTCAGAATGGCCAGGGAGGAAACCAACCTGATCTCCCTCAGGAAGGACGTTCACAGTTGTGGTGCCATTATCAAGGAGGTTCTGTGCTTAGCACCTATCAAACAAACCTCCCTAAAGGTTACCTTGAGAACAGGTGCTGATGGTTCTGTTTAGGGTACTAGAGCTCATTGCCGTCCATGATCAATGCCTATCACTCGCTGCTGCAACTTTTGAGATTTCACTGCCCATGCAGGCCATTTGAACTAGAAACTTGTTTTTTTTTTAAACACGAAAGTTGTCAAGAGGACCAGTTTTGCTCCCAATACTGTATTCTGCAGGAATGATGTGCTGCTGTGGAATAGAGGCCTGGACACAGCCCAGGTTGTAATACTTCTGGTGATTTTTATGGAAGTGTTGAAGATTGAACCTGGAACTTGGTGCAGGGAACGCACCAATTACTCTAGCCTGAATTATAGCCCCTCTCCAGAGGGTATTCTAGTTCAATGCAGGGTTGGCTTTTAAGGATTCAGAATCTTTCCTAGCCCCAAAGTAGTTTAGTCTGTACCTTTTCTCAGATTAACTCTTGAAGTTAGATTGCAGGGTAGCAAGCTTCCAGATTGTACGGAACTCCTAGTCAAGGCAGAAAATTGGAGATCTCAGATGTAACTTGGAGGGCTGACTATGCAGTCAGTTTTCAGCTTACACTGGAAACATTTATATAATTGGGGTCCAGTTTTGTTTTGCCTTTTCATTGTTTGTGACTTCCTAGAAAATTTTTTTTAGAGGATGATATGCTTACTCTCTTTACTTTACTAACTGAATATGTGGACCTTTTACCATCTCACATTTCCAAAGTGGTGGGAATTTATAGGGGAATTTTGTTTCTATGTAAAAGACTTTCTACACTGCCTTTCTGGGCCTCTAACCACACCATGATATAGCTCACAATGTAGACTAGACATTCAGTCTTTAAAAAGACATTTCTTATAAGCAGGAAGACTGGCAGGTAAAAAGTCAACAGGGCACCAGTTGAGGCAGGTGGGTAAGAGGAAGTCAAATCAAAGCAACAAATGGTCCCAGGCCAAATGCCTGTTGGGATTCTCCAGGTGACAGAAAAATCTCTGAAGTGGGGACTTACCAAATCTCTTGTGGCAAAGTATCCAGAGGCTCAATGCCACAACCAAGAAGGCCCTGTCTTGCTTTCCAAGACAGACAAAAGAACTTCTTTGGGGTTGCTCAGGTCCTGAGCAAAGTGGGACCCAGACTAGGGCCCTGGGCTTTTTTTTTTTTTTTTTTTTTAGATATGGGACACCACCAGCAATGGACAAGATTCCCCTGTTTATTCTGGCTTCTTGTAGAAGATGCAGGATGTGTTTGTGGTGGTGGTGGACAATGCACATGAGATCAATGGTGTGTGTGTCAAAGGTCCTGCATGTGATCTCTGAAGATCCCTCTCTTGTCCTCGTCCTCGTCCTCCCCCCCCCACATGGTTTTCTGCATTGAAGTCTTGCTCGGGAACTTTAGTTGACTGGTTGTTTTTGAATCAGGGTGTTGGCAGGAAACCCCTCCTGAGAAGGAAGGTCTCCGCCCCATCGCAGAAATATCCTCTGCAGCAGTATTTTTAGTGAAACACAAAGCAAGTGGAAAGGAACAGGAGGTAGGAGCAAGATTAGCATCAGGATGGGCTGGGCTGGGCCTGCTTTTGTTCCCGGGGAGACAAGCATCTTGGGTTGCTGGACTATGGAATGCCGGACTCTCACCAGAAAGGCTGGGCACAGAGGCATTCGCTGATAACGTTTCAGTTCGAAATGTGGAAGTTGTATGACCGTTCCCTTGGGTGGGGATCGGGCCTTTCAGAGCAGAGGACTCTCGTTTTAAAATCATGGTCCTAGACCTCATGTTTTCCTTGAACCACAAGGGATGGTGCCAAGGAATATTAACTATCTGCTTTTCCTATTAACTCAGAAAGGTGCAGAGTAACCCACAGTGAGGTAAAAACCGGGTGGACAAGTATGAGAAAGGGAATAGGGTTTGGGGGGAAGTCCAGAAATAACTGTGTGTTCCTTCAGCACAACCCTCCTTGGCTGGAGGCAGAGAACAGGGTTTTGAGAGTCTACAGTCAGGGCTGGCTGGTCGGTGAGGCCAACGGGTGCCTCAGGCGGCAGATTGGTGGGAAGTGCCCAGCTCCCTCGGTCCACCCACTTACCTCCACTGCTCCTCCTGTTCCTCTCACTACCTAGATGAGAAAAGGAAGAGGCTGTGAAGAGGAAGTGTGGGGGAAAGGAGAGTGGTGGGCACATATGTCTATAAAATCATAGAGTTGGAAGGGTAGCCCATAAGGTCATCTAGTCCAACCCCATGCCTGCAGCAGGTAATCCTCTAGAGCATCTCTAGCAGGTGCCAATCAAGCCTCTGCTTGAAGATCTCCAGTGAGGGAGAATCCATCATCTCCCTTTGCAATCAGTTTCACTGCCAAACTGCTTTGACTGTTAGGAATTCTTCCTGATGTCCAACAGGAATCTCTTGCAGTGTGTACCCATTGCAAACCGTGGCTGGCGAGGACCCCCTTGGAACACTTTAGCTTGCTTTAAAAAGTCAAAACTATTGTCTGTCTCCAGGAGTGGAAGGAGAAGCGTATGGCAGTATATTTTGCGGACGCAAGTGTATACACTCTTGTGTGCTTTGCTAATCAATCTGCAATAATCAGACTGTACTACAAAGATATGGAAAGGGCTTTACAATGAACCAAATTCTGGTGAATTATTTTTTCTCCCCCATCCCAGTCTTTTTTGTCTGACAAATTGGCCTGTAAAGGACTGCTCATTCTGACATCTCCCCTTACCGCATAATTCCGGTATTGTTTTTCAAATGGAGTTTCCTTTATTCAGGGAATTAATTGATAAGCCAGGGACTTTTTGGAGTTGGAAGAATATGAAATAGCTATAAGCCAATTAGGAATATGCTGGCAAGAATTGGGGCTTAGTGTGGGCTCTTATTAGAAGAAAAGGTCTTCTGAGTGGCTTGATCCCTATATAGCCCCTTCTTAATCTTGTACATCTGACTGTGTTAAGAGTCTGCCGGACAAACAGAACCGGCATTGAGGCCACTGAGAGCTTTTAACTCTCAGTGGGCATTTTAACTCTGTTAATGGGACTGGCAAATGTGGGGGATTAATGGGTCATTTGAGACTCTGAGCTTCTCTCAGAGGGATTTCCGGCCACGGAACTCTTAGTAGCTGTGAAGCCCCGAATTGACCAGGCTGGTTTTATGTGTGGCTGATGGAGCTGGCAGTTTTTTCTGGCTCCCGGGGAGCTCTAAGGTCAAGGAGGGACCCAGTGGCAAGTTGATGAGAACTTGTACAGGACAAAATTTTTTTGGAAATGTTTTTTATTCATTTGGAGCTGAATAGCGTGACTTGACACAGTGTCTGCAATCAGGGTTCCAGTGTGCAAACTAGTCAGGAAGGAGATGTGAATGGCTCTGAGCATGCCAAGAGTGTCTTTTTCTCTTGCTGCTAAGAAGCTAGCAGGCGCCCTCACTCTGAGATAATGTGGGAAAAGAGCTGACTTTAAGCCAGTTGGACCCCGTGCCTAAGGGTCCCCCCCAGCTAGGGTAATCTAGTCTTGTCCAGTACATACAACCACATACTGCAATGGACACCTAACACCACATTGTGGGTTTTATAGAGAACACGAATGATTTTAATTTTCTTCTGAATTCTTAAAAAGTCAGTAGTGTGGTGTTGATTATATTTTGAAATTTTTAAGTGTACATGTTGATGGCTTTCCTCTCTACCACAGAGAATTTTACCATAAATTCATAAAAATAAAGTTTTACCATAAATTGTATTTCCATCTCTAAGATTCTACAGACCCAGGATGTGAACCTGGGGCTCCACAAAAGATGTTTCCAGTTGGACCCCGCAGCTCCTAAGGTGTACGAACCTGCCTATGGAGTCAGCTGCCTCTTGGGCCATCTAGCTCAGGGTTGTCAAGCTGGGCCAGCAGCAGTGCTTCAGGCAGGGAAGGGGCTTGAAACCCTTGACTTCTGACGGGCGGACTTCCCTCAAATGAGGAGGCTGGTTAGAAGGAGGTTGAAAGGGAAGGTAAAAAGACTCCAATTCCAGAGTGCATGGAGGCTGCTTAAAACAACAGTAATAGAGGCCCAGCAGAGGTGTATTCCACAAAGAAAGAAGGGTTCCACTAAGTCCAGGAGGGTGCTCACATGGCTAATGAGCCAAGTTAGAGAGGCTGAAAAGGGCAAGGAAGCTTCCTTCTGTAAATGGAAGTCTTGCCCTAATGAGGAGAATAAAAAGGAACATAAACTGTGGCAAAAGAAATGTAAGACGGTGATATGGGAGCCCAAGCGAGACTATGAGGAACGCATGGCCAGCAGCATTAAGGGGAATAATAAAAGCTTCTTCAGATATGTTAGAAGCAGGAAACCTTCCAGAGAAGCAGTTGGCCCTCTGGATGGTGAGAGAGGGAAAGTGGAAATAAAAGGAGACTTAGAGATGGCAGAGAAATTAAATGAGTTCTTTGCATCTGTCTTCACGGCAGAAGACCTTGGGCAGATACTGCTGCCCGAACGGCCCCTCCTGACTGAGGAATTAAGTCAGATAGAGGTTAAAAGAGAAGATGTTTCAGACCTCATTGATAAATTAAAGATCAATAAGTCACCGGGCCCTGATGGCATCCACCCTAGAGTTATTAAGGAATTGAAGAATGAAGTTGTAGATCTCTTGACTAAGATATGCAACTTGTCCCTCAAAACGGCCACGGTGCCAGAAGATTGGAGGATAGCAAATGTCACGCCGATCTTTAAAAAGGGAAGGAGGGGGGACCCAGGAAACTATAGGCCAGTCAGCCTAACATCTATACCGGGTAAGATGGTGGAATGCTTCATCAAAGATAGGATCTCAAAACACATAGGCCTTGCTGAGGGAGAATCAGCATGGCTTCTGTAAGGGTAAGTCTTGCCTCACGAACCTTATAGAATTCTTTGAAAAGGTCAATAGGCATGTGGATGCGGGAGAACTTGTAGACATTATATATCTGGACTTTCAGAAGGCGTTCGACACGGTCCCTCACCAAAGGCTACTGAAAAAACTTCACAGACAGGGAATTAGAGGACAGGTCCTCTCATGGATTGAGAACTGGTTGAAGACCAGGAAACAGAGAGTGGGTGTCTATGGGCAATTTTCACAATGGAGAGAGGTGAAAAGCAGTGTGCCCCAAGGATCTGTCCTGGGACCGATGCTTTTCAACCTCTTCATAAATGACCTGGAGACAGGGTTGAGCAGTGAGGTTGCAAAGTTTGCAGACAACACCAAACTTTTCTGAGTGGTGAAGACCAGAAGTGATTGTGAGGAGCTCCAGAAGGATCTCTCCAGACTGGCAGAATGGGCAGCAAAATGGCAGATGTGCTTCAATGTCAGTAAGTGTAAAGTCATGCACATTGGGGCAAAAAATCAAAACTTCACATATAGGCTGATGGGTCTGAGCTGTCTGTGACAGATCAGGAGAGAGATCTTGGGGTGGTGGTGGACAGGTTGATGAAAATGTCGACCCAATGTGCAGCGGCAGTGAAGAAGGCCAATTCTATGCTTGGGATCATTAGGAAGGGTATTGAGAACAAAACGGTTAGTATTATAATGCCGTTGTACAAATCTATGGTAAGGCCACACCTGGAGTATTGTGTCCAGTTCTGGTCGCCACATCTCAAAAAAGACATAGTGGAAATGGAAAAGGTGCAAAAGAGAGCGACTAAGATGATTACGGGGCTGGGGCACTTTCCTTATGAGGAAAGGCTACAGCGTTTGGGCCTCTTCAGCCTAGAAAATAGACGTCTGAGGGGGGACATGATTGAGACATACAAAATTATGCAGGGGATGGACAGAGTGGATAGGGAGATGCTCTTTACACTCTCACATAATACCAGAACCAGGGGGCATCCACTAAAATTGAGCGTTGGGAGAGTTAGGACAGAGAAAAGGAAATATTCCTTTACTCAGCGTGTGGTTGGTCTGTGGAACTCTTTGCCACAGGATATGGTGATGGCGTCTGGCTTGGATGCCTTTAAAAGGGGATTGGACAAGTTTTTGGAGGAAAAATCTATTACGGGTTGCAAGCCATGATGTGCATGTGCAACCTCCTGATTTTAGAAATGGGCTATGTCAGATGCAAGGGAGGGCACCAGGATGAGGTCTCTTGTTATCTGGTGTGCTCCTTGGGGCATTTGGTGGGCCGCTGTGAGATACAGGAAGCTGGACTAGATGGGCCTGTGGCCTGATCCAGTGGGGCTGTTCTTATGTTCTTATGGTTTCCTTGTGCTGCCAGGAATTGAGCCAGGGGTCTTCTGCATGCAAAGTGTGTGTGTGTGTGTGGGGGGGGGGGGTGCTTCACCACTGAGCTGTGATCCTCCCCCTCCTCTGATGCCAGGGGGCAGGGTTTTCAGCTCGGGGGGGGGGGCATGGCATCAAGCTTTAGCCCTGAGCCTCTGATTTTAGAGATTGGCTTTGTACCTCTTTAAGGGTTGGTTTGGCCTTGACGATTACAGGCGGACCTTTTTATCCACAAGGAGATCTGTTCCAGGACCCCCATAAATACAGGAAACCTAGCCACTTTCAGTGTGCTGTGGCCTCAGAAAGCCAGTTTGTCGAGCAAAGTGGCTTTCCCCCACTACCCATGGCATCCATGATGAATCAAATCCATGAATTCCAGATCCACAGATGTAGTGATCACACTGTATAAGAATTGAGAAGAGAAAGGAGTGCAGACTTTGTTTGAGCAAAGAGCTGCAGAAAGAGTAGAGTGGACGACAGGATCTCTTTTTCCAAAACCTGCTTGCAAACGTCTTTTCTCTCAGACTTCCACTTCTGATTTCTGAAGAACCTCAGCGGGTCACGGCCCTGCTCACTTTCTGGGAAAGGCTTGCTGCTGATTTTTCCCTTGTGTAAGCAGCTGTATTTTCATGGATGGTCCCAGTGACGGAAGCTGGGAGGCCGAATGTGTTTAACCAGTACTCCTACGGGACAGTAGTTGGCCAGAGGAGGGAAGGAGCAGTTCTTGGGGCTGTTCATGTGTTATGCTGCAACCAAGTACAGAATATGATGCACTGAGGCCAGGTCAATATGCCTGTGTGAATGACTGTCCCTGCGTTTCTTTTGATAGATCAGTAACCACTACTGGTGGTTCCCAAATGTTTTAGAGGTCCTAGAGGCTGCTGCCTGATTTATAAATGCCAAGGGATATGACTGTAATAGTGATAGGGCAGCAGTGCTCCCCTCTCAAGTAGCAGCGTATTTAACCTATGATATGCATAGATGAATTCGCCCTGTCAGCTTTACGACCCACCAAAAATTGGGTCACGATCCACTGGTGGCTCCTGGACCCACAGTTTGAGAACTGCTAACCTTTACAATGCCAGAACCAGGGGACCCTGCTAAAACTGAGTGGTGGGAGAGCTAGAACAGGCAAAAAAATATCTTTCTTTTCCCAGTGTGTCATTAGTCTGTGCCACAGGATGTGATGGTGGCATCTGGCACATATGCCTTGAAAAGGGGGATAGATCAGGGGTGTCAAACATAAGGCCTGCGAAAGCTTTTTGGGGCTCTTGGCTGAGGTGTTACTCTAGAGTAGGTGTTACTCTGAGTAGGTTAATCAAATGGGTTAATCAAATTTATTTTTAAAATGTTGCTTTGCTCAGGTTCTTAGAAGTGTTTGCAAGTAACCTCAAAACTCACATTTCAGAGCGGGTGTGCATAGGACTGGGCTGTACAAGAGGCTGTAAGCAGGTGCTTGGTGATAGTGAATGTCATTCCATAATGAGCGAGAGTAGATATTTTCTAGGGCAGACATGCCTATTTAGGTCTGTCTTGAGTGTTCAGTCATGCTTGCAACAAAGCCTTTGTTGAGACTACTGGGATATGCATTTAACTGTCTTAATTTAAGCCTCAAAAGGATGGAACTTCCTGATTCTGTTTTGAATGTATTTTTCTTCTCTGGTCTTACAGTAGCTCTAGGAGGCTGTGACAGAAAGTGAAAGTGGCTTACAACAGCCTTGCAGTGTAGCCTTTCTCATGACTTAAGGGTTAAATCTACTAGTGAAGCATAGTAGCACCCTAGAGACATGCCCATATATTCCCGTATAACCTTTCTGCATCATCTTTCATGGCCTGCAGTTTGCTTCATCAGATGTACAATTGTGTAGGGGCCACAAAAACTTCTGAGGAAATAAATGGGTGAGTCTAGAATAATGCAGCAGCCCCTCTGAGAGATGCTGGACTTTGGTCTTTATTTAACTTTTGAGATTCAGTTGTGCATTTTTACTGTTGGTTGCCTTGAGACCATTCAACGGCATAAAGAGAGGGAGAAATGTTGTGATACATACCTACATACAGTACCTGTTGTGTGCAACCATGTGGAAAAAGTCCACTGGGGCCTATTCCCTTCCACGAAATTGCGTTGGGAGGGTGTAATCAGGGTGGAAAAACAACATCAGTGGTGCTTAATGCTCTCCAGTTCAATGCTCAAATTGCACAAATAGCCAATGATTTGCAGAACTAGCCAACGAGAAGGTCCAGGTTTGACAATCTGGAATGTGGCAGCCTAGCATCAGAGGTGTGCTCGCAACCCACGTGCTGCAAAGACCGCCTGCATGATCCAACTTGTGGCCCAGTTGTATCTTGGTGGAAAGACATGTGTTTGCACACATGTGATGACTTCCTCTTCCTGTGTTAAACAGGCCTCTGGTTATTTCAGCAGGAAACACCCCTCTCTCAGAGACTGAGACCTCTATGGAGTAGCAGCAGATGCTCTTCCCCTGGATGGATTAGCCCAGTGCTTCTCAACCTTTTTAGCACCAGGTCCGATTTTTAAAAATGACAATCTATCAGGACCACTTAGCTTTAAAGAAAGTAATCTAGAAAGAAATAATATTTTTATTTATTAATAATAAAAGTATTAAAAATAATTGGGATCCTGTACTCTCGAGGCTTTTAGAAACCTTACATATAGTATGTGTGTAGACATTTGCTAGACTCTCCCTAGAAATGGTGTTCAGGACTGTTCCTCCAAACCTTTACAGTCATTCCCGAGTACCCAGAAGTCTGAACTGGAGAGCAGTTGGGGACTTCCAGGCCAGACAAAAGGCTGAAACAGGGTTCACACATGATCTAAGGCACACCAATTACTAGAGAAAATTGGAAAATGTGACATTTTAATTTGAGGGAATGAAAATGACCTCATACCACAGGTTAGCATTCCAGCCATGAGAGTGATCTCTCCATCCACTTCTTATTCTGCAAACTGGGAAAGGGTATCTGCAAAGTTTTTTTTAAAAAGTGTTTTTGCAACCCACCAAAAATTGGCTTGTGGCCCCCTGGTGGGTTTTGACCCACAGTTTGGGAAACACTGGATTATCCATTTAGTTGCTGCTTATGGTTCTGGGGGAAAAGAAAAGAAAAAAAAATGTGTTTAATTACAAGGTCACTCCTTGTGGAGCATGGATCTTGCATGTTTGTTGTCACTGCAAAATGAGAAAGAGGAAAGAAGTGAAGGGTGGATGTCGTACCCATTACTCAGGTGGCAAAGAGTAATATTAAAGTGGATCTTAAACTTTAGGTATAACAGGTTCCCCCCCCCCCCGAAGTTTCATTAGTATCTAAGCAGAGTCACGATAACCATTTTTTCAACCTTGACCAACACATGTTGCAAAATGTAGTCTACATAAAAGCAAACACAATGGCAATAAGAATCTATCATGCCCTGTAGTTGCTCCAGTATCTTTTCCAGCAACAGAAATCCAGTGGATAGTTTCCCCCGTCAGAACTTTTCCAGGCCAAGAAAAGTATAACCTGCTAAATTGCTGCCCACTGTGCAGCTGTTAAAAGCACAGCAGCCCCGTTGGGGAGGAAGAGTTGGCAACCCCAGGCTGGCTGCAGGACAAGAGCAACAATAACCCTCCCTGCCACGTGGTGGAAAGCCAAGCATGCCTTCGCAGCTGGAGCCAAGGTGCCGTGAGAGATCATCTCAAACTAGTAAAAGTGTTTCTCTTTCCTGTTTCTTCTCTTCTCCATCTGTTAAAGGGTATGTTTTTAAGATGCATGTAACCTGTTCACACAGGAGAAATCTGTAATGATGCAGCACCAGTTGGTTGATGGACAAATGAGATTGGAGACCAATGAAGGAACCAGTGAACATGGGGATCGATGAGTGAACAAGTCATGGCAGGTCTATGAACCAGCTTGTTGTACTCTGAATTCCCATAGGAAAAAGGTGTAGGGGCATTTATGGGGTGAGCTTCTCAAGGAGCTTCCTTTTGGGCTTTTATGGCACTTGATTGCTCAACCCGTTTGAGATGGAGGGTGCTATAATTTTGCACCACACCAAGCATGCGGCAACCAACTCTTGGCATACTCTGGAGGCTAGGGCCTCAATTACCATGCAACTTGTCATTAGATTTGGTCATGGAATTGGTGTTCCCTTACCCACAGGAGACCTCTGGCACTGCCTCCTACCATAGGATGCAGCGGTTGCCATTTTTGCACCTCTGTATTGTGGGGGGGGGGAATGGATAGGATTGGGCTGTTTTCTTCTTCCTTTCCACTTGGTTGTTTTCTTCCAATATACCCTGGGTTTTGTTCAGTGGCAAATCTTCAGTCCCTTGAGCCCCAGGGTGCTCAGTGATAAATGTAGTATTGTACTGTACAGTACTGTTTTTCTATCATCCATTCAGTACTTCTAATGCAGTGTTTCTCAAACTGTGGGTTGGGACCCACTAGGTGGGTCATGAACCAATTTCAGGTGGGTCCCCATTCATTTTGATATTTTATTTTTAATATATTAGACTTGATGCTCCCATGGTATGTGACTACATTTGGGGAAATGTTACAGATCTGTAGTTTTACAGGCTACTCTGTATATGCTTTTCACAATGATAATAAATGGGACTTACTCCTGGCTAAGTGTGGGTAGGATTGCAGCCTAGGACTGTTAAAAATTTTCCTGCTTGATGATGTCACTTCTGGTCATGACATCACTTCCAGTGGGTCCTGACAGATTCTCATTTTAAAAAGTGGACTCCAGTACTAAAAGTTTGAGGACCACTGTTCTAATTTGTTTCTCATACTCTTAGCCCCAGATAACCTAGTTTGTGAAGTCACAAGTGTTGACCAGACTTCTAACATTTTATTTGGGGTGGGGGGGTGGGGACCAAGCCTTTGAAAACAAAGTAATTTGCTCTCTTGCGCTTCTGCTAGCAGAACGTTTGCCAAGAAAAGAAACCTTAGACTGTAGTGGCTGTTCTAAGAGGGCGTGGGGAGAAGCACGTTCTTGGTTGTTCTCTTGCTTACTTTTCTCTTATAAATTAGATTCCGTCTCCTCATTCTTCCCAACTCAGGGAGGGAGTGGATTCTCTTTGGCTGCTAAGGTGAAAACCAAGCTTATGAGGGATAATCAGACCTTCTGGGAATGGCTCTGCTCTCTGTGCATTTGTTATCTAGTAACCCAATTCGTTTTCCATGACTTGAAGGACTGGCTAATCCATGAGGTCAACTGGGGCAGTTACCTCAGGCAGCAGATGGGTGGAGGTGCTCACCTCTGCCTTCCTGGTTGCCTCCACTGCATCTCCTTTCCCCCGATCCTTAGATTGGAAGCGGGAGACATTGTAAAAGAGGAAGTGTGGAGGACAGGAGAATGGTGGGCTGAAGTGTCAGAGATGCTCTCATTTCCTCCACACTTCTTCTTTCTCTGTGCCCCCCTATTGGAGGTCTTAGGCTGATCCTGGTGATTTGTACCAATCTATGGTAGGTACAGAGACAGATTTATTCCTAAGTGTTCTAAAATCAGCTCACTTTGGGCCACGGGTGGCTTTTTTGTGAAGGAATAGTATGCATTTCTCTGTCCACAGCTTCCTTGTTCCCTGAAATGTGTTGAGTTCACTTTATCTGTTAGTTAATTTCATTCATTCATTCATTACATTGGTATCATTCCCACCCTGTGATCCTGGTTCACACATTTATATCCTTCAGCAGGTCCACCCAGCTGAGCTAACCCTGAACTCTCTGTACCAGAGGCAGCAACAGTTCCCAGTGCACCACTAAAGGGTGTCTTGGGAACTCAGTAAAGGGTTTTTTTCCCCCTAGGGCCCCTAGCAGCCTGTTGTAATTGAAGTAATACCATATTGCGTGTCTATTTTTTTTGTTCATCCTTTACAGAATCAAATCAAATGCTATGATTGCACTCTAGTGTACAGAGTGGTCTGTTTGTGGGTTTCATGAGCCCTCCTGGAGGTGGGGCTCCCTGCCTGGGAGGAAGAAGTGGATATGACATAACCATAGGTCCCCGCATTTCTCCCCCCACACCTTGCTGATCCTGGTTAATTCTGCAATGATGACTCAAGGGGGCTAAGATCCTGTTTCTCACTTGCACACCCGAGGAAAATTTATTGATTCACGGAGAGGCGAGCAGATGTCTGTACGCACGCTTAGTTTTTAAGCCTGCTCCCCTCCAGAAAGACTGCTTGCATGCGCTGCCAAACAACAAAGAATTGCATGAAACTCCAATAGGGAGGGGTCCCGTCTCAGGCATAATCTAACAGGGCTGCTCTTGGTCTTATCGGGGGCTCAGAGGCATCTCCATATAGGCTGCAGTCGGCTGATAAGGGCAGGGACTGCTCTGTTGGGGCCTCCCTTGAACTCAATTTCTGGTGAATGCATTTGCTTCATATGGTAAGCTGGTGCATCCCTTCGTAGTTAGACTGGGCAGGGCCGGCTTTAATTGCTCCCAGTTGGGCCCTGTGCCAAAGGGCCCCCCCCCCCGCACTAGGGTCATCTCCTTAGTCTTGTATGCAATTTTATATGTGTTTAGATGCATTTTGTCCATTAAATCACCTTACACTTTTGAAGCACACCTTTTGGTTGCTTTCCATTCTACCCACGCAATATAATATAATAAAGTAAATAATAATAAATAATATAATAAAGTCTATAATAAAGTTTATTGATACCTCTATGATTCTGCAGACCTTGGCTGTGGCCCTGGGGCCCTGCCAGAGATGTTTCCATTAGGGCCCCACAGCTCCTAAAGCTGAGAGTGGGCCGCACAGCTTCCTACCCTCACATACTTTCTCTAGCCCTGTTCAAAAGCCCCTGCCCTTTGTGTGTCACATCATGTGATGTAACTAGACACATAACAGTGTTCTGTGCACTTGGGAAGGCTGAAAAAGGCAGGCATCTTGGCTGAGCACTGTCTTCACACATCTGGGTGTGCAGCCCCTCCCGGCCTGCACACATTTGTCAAACCCAAATGTGTGCAGGACAGGATGCAGTTGGCAAGCACTATCAGCTCTCTAGTTTTGAGAGTTGTTACCCTGTGAAAAGTGTCTCTCCCGCCTCTCTTTGCCTAGTACATGTTCAGTTTGGAAGGAATATACAAAACAGAGCAAATGCCGTTGAATGTCTGAAGTCTGGCCAAGAAGCATGGTGTGTTCAGGCAGGAGTGTGCAGGCTTCCTACTTTCTAGGGACCCTTTCCACATTGGCTCTTCTGCCAGGGAACTCCCAGAATTTTGCAGAGGATTTTGAGGCTTTGCTTGCATGTTAAAGGTGATAGGGCAGCCATCTATGTGTCTGCCTACCTGTCAAGTGGGGGGTGGGTGAGAAAAATAAAAGGAGCACACAGGGGAGGAGAGCAAAAGAAAGCCCAAACTAGCCCCTCCCTGTGTAACCTCACTGTGCTCTATTGCTTTGCGCTATGGTTAGAGCATCAATTTTTAACCATTTTCACCTTACGGTGCACTGACAAGATGCTAGAATTGTCAAGGCATGCCATCAGTTTTTGGACAATTGATAAGGCACACCATGCTGCTGTTGAGGGGCACACGGACCCCCCCAATGGCCCTACCAATACATGACCCAAACTCAAACTCTAGCAGCACACCTGCAGAACATTCACAGCACACCGCACAGTGGTTGAAAATGGCTGTGTTAGAGTGTTTGACTAGGGCAATGACGGTGGTCCTATAACATGCTTGCCAAAGGTGACACACCATGACATTTTGGGTGTCTCACCAGCATTCATAACACCCAACAACTGACTTTTTTTGATCGTATTTCATTTTTGTAATTATTTGACGTTTCTTTATAAAATACATAGCCCCGCACATGTTTGGACTGCATTTTTTTTAAAATAAATGAATATGTCCAGAATTGTTTCTCTTTTGTTCAGGGAGGAGGGGTGTTTGACGCACCAGCAGAGTCAAGTTAGGCATTTTCCAAATTTTTGAGATGCCGAACTCAAAAGGTTTGATGCAAGGGAGGGCATCAGGATGCAGGTCTCTTGTTGTCTGAGGCATTTTGTGGGTGATTGTGAGATACAGGAAGCTAGACTAGATGGGCCTATGGCCTGATCCATCGGTGCTCTTCTTATGTTCTTATCACTAGAGTAGGGAGACCTGAGTTCAGATCCTCCCAGCTGCAGAAAAGTGTCCAGGTTGCCTGTGAATCAGTGACCTTTTCTCAGCCTAACCTAGTCTGTCATAGCCTCGAGTGGTGTTTTTGAGGTTCCTCCCTGTGCTTTCCTCTCTGTGTTTGCTGCCCTGAATTCCTCAGAGTGCAAGATGAAGGTATATTAAATAAATCTGTTTCCAGCTTGGCAACAGTACCAGAAGTGAGGCGGGCCAAGAGAAAATGTCTTGGAACAAGCAAGCACGAAGGAAAGTTCTGCTCCCCTCCTCTGTAAATTTCTTTGCACAGAAAGAATAGACTCCCCCACCTCTGGTCCGTGTGTGGCTGAAATGACTGGGGCTGCCCCGAACCTCACTCTTGTCCAGCCCTGTGGAACGTGCTCAGTGCTGCCCTGCCACTGCAGTTGGCACGCTGTGGGGAGCGGAGGCCTGGTAGCACGGTTGCCCTTTAGCGAGCTGGTCAGTTTTTCCTCATCTTTATTTTGAAATGTGTGCCCCGTCTTTCACCAGGAGAAGGCCCCCAGGCAGATCTCAGTATATGTTTCCAAATGTACCAGGGTAATGGCGCCCCTGCAGCCTCTTCTTCCCATTTCAACCAAGTGCCACCATCTTGGATCTTATGAGATCCAGGAAGGTGGTGCCCAAATCTTGTGAGATCCAAGATGGTGATGTCCAAATCTTTTTCCCAACATGATCCACTACTGGTCAGTCTTAGTAGGATATTTGAACTGGGCCCTTTGTAATTCCTGCCCCAAACTTTAAGTGGTTTTTTTTTGGGGGGGGGGGGAGTGAAGCAACTTGGAGAAATTCATGTTTTCCAGGAAGGAGTCTGTGGGGTTGGAGACATGTGAGGTGTGAGAACTTGGTGCACAAAATCAGTTGCTACCAAAACAGATGTCAAGGTCACCCTCCTTGCCTGGCTAAATAGAAAATACTTTTGGTTATTATGAATGATAATATTTATTCAGCAGGTGGAGTCCCAAAGTGAGCTGTTGGAGACTGTGCATGTTTAGTTGCTGGGTCTCGCAACAATGTGGTCCTTTGCTAGTGGTTTTTAATTTGATAGGAGCTTAGTAGTGGTTGTGGCCTTACGTTGCATCAAACAATGGTGTGTCCTTAGATGGATGCACCTTGTGCTGTTGTGCTCTCTCTCCCTGTCTCGTGTGCTCAGCTTGAGTCTTTCCTGGTTGGTGACAAACCATATGCATCCTAGCCCACAAACTGTGGTTGGCCCTTGTAATGCAAACGAGGTTGTTTAAGGTGGGTTTCATTGTATGAAAATGCCAATATTCCTCTGAAGTTGATCTCTGTCTGCATTGGCTTGAAGAGTGCTTCTGAACATGTACAGGCTGCCCTCTTCCACTGCCAATGAACTACTGTTTATAGTCCTATATATACTTAGTAGTCCTTCAGTATCTGTGGGGGTTCCGTTCCCTGACATCCCCCCCCCCCCCGCAGACACCAAAATCTTCAGATACTGGGGTCTGCATTGAGAGGAAGCTGGTGCTTAATTCCAGGGGAAGGGAATTCCATAAATGGGGCACTGAGAAGGCCCTATTCCAGCTGCCACCCCGCTCACTTCTACTGGTGGTGGCACAGTCAGAAGGGCTCCCTCAGATGACCTGAGAGGACAGGTAGGATTATATGGACAAAGGTGGTCCCTCAAATACCCTGGATCCGAACCATATAGAGCTTTAAAAGTCAAAACTAGCAGTTTGAATTCAGTTCGGAAATGTACAGTATAGCTGCCGAAGCAGTGGCCCCACTAACAAACCCCAGCAGCCACACGGGCAGTTTCCTCTTCATGTCTTTTACCTTCCTCCTTCATGTCTGTCTCCAGATCATGAAAGCGGAATAGCACTAACTGAATAGCAATAACTTCTGAGTTTCTTGCTCCTCCATTGTTGCCCCAGAATGCATTCTGGGGTGACAATGGAGGAGCAAGAAATCCAGAAGTGGGTCTTTAAAGCTGTCTTTAACCCTGAGAAGCTTGCAACCAGTGTGGTTTAATAGTGCAAAGGTAGGAAATTGGAGTTTGGTGCTTTTTTCCCTTGTTACAAAGCATTTAAAGGTGGACCTTGGTATCAGTGGTGAGTCAAATCAGTGGATGCCAAGGTCCCACCTGCGTTCTTGGGGAGGATGTCCTGCCTGATGCTTCACATATTTCCCCTCCCCACCCAATGGGCTTTAGTGTTAATTGGAAGATCAACAGCTTTAGGGGATTCCTTGCTGCTTCCATGCAAATCTCGACTCCCCCTCGGCAGCAGGTGCAGTGGATCTTCTGACAGCCGCTGCCTGGCCGTCCTGAAATACTTTGTACCCTCTTTGTAAGGTTGTTCTTGCTCTAAGAAGATAAGGCAGGATGGAGCAATGTGGAGAATGTCGACTGGCTGCCGGGGCAGCTGCTTCAGAACTTGCTGTACAGCGAGTGCTCCCAGATAAACTGCGGAGAGGAACCATGTTCTGTGCTGATAACATATGCCCAGTACTGGCTGCCCTCCCATCACGTTTGGTTCTGCGAAAGCCTGTACAGAATCCTTGAGCTCACTTGATCCTGAATAGCCCCCTCTCCCCCACTACCAGAGATGGGATGATTTAACCTGAAGTCACCAATCTGATGAAAGGGATGTGTCCTGCACCAGGCCCACACATGGATCTCCAGGAAAAGCACATTGTTCTCAAGATAGCTCTATTCTTCAGGCTGTAGCCCGCAGGCTGGAAACGGGTTCCTATGAGCACATCCAAACAGTGTTTACAGCTGTGTCACAGTGAAAGGTTAGTGTACCACTGAGTTACAAAGAGAGGTTGAGCTCCGTGCAGAGCCAGCCTCAGCCCCTCCCCAAGGGCCTGAGGCAAAAGCCAAATACTGCCCCCCTTACTCCAGAGCAGCGGCTCTGCCAGCCTCTTCCTCCCTGGACTGGAAAAGGAGGAGGGGTGCTGTGGGAGAGGAGAGGAGAGGAGAGGGCTAGAGCGTCAGCATTCTAGCCCAGCACTCTCCTCTCTTTCACACTTCCTGTTCAAATCCTGGGAGTGGGAAGAGGTGGAGGAGGAGCAGCAACAAAGGTAGGTTCACCCCATACAGTTGGCTACCTTGGGCAATGGCCTCAGCTGGCCTTATGGATGAGCTGGCCCTTTGCGTGCATAAGACCCCAGCTTCAGTCCCTGACCGCAACTCCAAGTAGGGCTGGGAGACAATAGATGAGTAAAGGACCTGATTCAGGATCAGCAACTCCGTATAATCCTATGTGCGCGTCTGCCACAAAAGGTGTGCACTCTGGTGTTGCATGATATAAAGCACAGTTTTTATATATTGCATTCATGTTGCATACCAAAATCCATGAGCTCTGCCACACTGAAGGGTGAGGCCTCTCACTGCCTTGCCACTAGAAACAAACAATTATTTTCCTGATGAAACAGAACAAACTTTGGTTAAAATCTCAGGTGTCCACTGGAGCCTGCCCTACAGGGAACATGGAGGGGGACTTGGAAATGGAGGCAGCTCAGGCCTGGGTACCTCAGTTGTTGCAGCTCATATTGGTCTTCAGATTTTTGTTGGCTGGTCTTCTCCCCCTCTCTATAGAACCAGAAATCCCCTTAGAAACAGAAATACCCAACAAAGACTTACAGAGGGCTCTTCACTCTGAAGCACTAGCAATGACATGACCCAGGGCCTTCTCTGTGGTGGCACCCAAGTTGTGGAAGTGCTTGTGGAAGGATGTAGGGTTGGCCTTGACTTACAATGGCCAGCAAACACCACAACTGAAAAGAGCTGGATCCCAACCCCTTTCTATGAAGGGTTTCCTCCCGCCTTTTATGAACTACACTTGAACCAGGAAGGTTTGCACTATGAACTGGTTGGGGCTTTTCATCCCTGGACCCACCTAAAACTTCCTCTTTCCTTTTGTATCTTTGTATCCCTTGCTATTTTTTTGCATTATTATATTTAGATGGCAAGTTTAATATTGAAGGAAAACAACAACCCCTGACTTGAAGGATCAGTAGAATGCTTAGCGCATGTTGTGTAATGCAAACAGAAGACCCATTATGTGGGCAGTGCAGTGATAGGGAGTTATGTGGGGTTGTTTTTTTTTTTGCTTTTTTGTTTTCATGTAAGCCTGAGGCACAGAACAGTCTATTTAAACATTTTTTTTTTCAGTGTTATGTGTTGGGAGGTTCCAATTTGCATTGGTAGTATTGGAGCAGGGGTAAGGCTGGAATTCGGGATTTTAGTTCAAGTTTTTTGCAACCTTGAGGAAAACCCTTTTCTGCCCCAGTTTTACCCATCAGCTAACTGAGAGACATATTTTGCAAGGACTTTATGAACCACTGTTGATGCTGCTTTTGAGTATATGTGACTTACTTGCTAGAGCTCTTTGAATGTAGGCAACCTGCTCCTGGCATGTGAGAGGCTCACACTGGTTAATGGACAGATGGGTGATGCACTAGGAGGTGGGAGGTGGCTTTTTGGTGCTGAGATTTGGGTCCGCAGCTAGTCCAGAACTGAGACCGGTGGGGACTGGGGTGTCACTGCCAAGCTCTTGATGTAGGAAGGAACTTCAGAGAGATCGTCATAGTTTATTTTAATGATTTTTCC
This sequence comes from Tiliqua scincoides, assembly GCF_035046505.1. Taxonomy (NCBI): domain Eukaryota; kingdom Metazoa; phylum Chordata; class Lepidosauria; order Squamata; family Scincidae; genus Tiliqua; species Tiliqua scincoides. The sequence goes on along the minus strand of NC_089833.1, from coordinate 1,911,658 downwards.
TCCACTTTTGTGAAATAAGCACAAATTGGCTTGCAGTAAATAATACACAGAGACAAAAGGAGCCTAATATAAAGGCCTGACCCTTCCCCTCTAAAAATCATGACAAAAAGTAGCTGTCTAAAAGTGCAACACTATTGAGCTGATAAAATCAGAGTTGGAAGGGGACCTGCAAGGTTATCTAGTCCAACCCCCTGCCCTGCAGAAAGTCCTCCTAGAGCATCTGCAGCAGGTGCTGGTTGAGTCTCTGCTTGAAGATCTCCAGCAAAGGAGAATCCGAGACCTGCCTGCTTCACTGACGAACCTCCCTGACCATCTTTAATGTCTTCCTGATGTCCAGCCAGAACGTCTTCTCTTGCAGCCTGTGCCCACGGGATCTCGCTCTGTCATTCAGAAACGTTACAAAACAGTTTTCAGTTGGCATTTTGAAAATGGCGATGGAGGGAGCTTGATGTATTTTCTATGGAGGGAAATCCAGAAATATGGTGCTCTCACCAGTAGGGGCCTGTCCAGTTAAAGGCAGGCTCAAGGGAGGGCCCTCAGAAGCTGATCTAAGGTTTGTGTTTGACTTAAATGTTAATCCTTCTTGACAGCCAGGGGAGTCAGAGTAGTGGAGGAAGCCCAGGTTTACAAATGTTCCGGCTTAAGGACAGCCATCTCAGTGCTTCTGCACAGGTGCTGTCCACCTGGTCTTGTGTTTTTGCTCAGGTGTGATAGCGCTGTTCCGACTTACATTGGTTCTGACTTCTGGACTAACTGCAAAGCGCAAGTTGGGGACTACCTTATGAGGGATTCAGATATGCAGGCCTGTGCAAAGGAAATAGCCTAAAATGAAGAAAAGTGAGTTTCCACCTGCCTGACACCAAATGTCATGGATGGCACCACTGCCCTCACAGGCATGGCGCCCTGGGGCATTTGCCCCCCTTGACTCCCTAGGGACAGCAGTGCTCTTGTGGATACTGAGGGACTACTGTATTTATAGAATGTAGTTTGATCCTAGTGACAGCCATATTTTGGGTAGATTGATACGATTTGGGTGTTTTTCCCTGAAAGAAGTTACATCTTGTGCTGAGCTTGTGTTGAGGGATTTCAGGGGTGGTTTAGTGAGCTTAAAGGACATTGTTGAGCGATATGACCAGATTTAGAGGAGACACAGGGACAATCCTAACCAGGTCTACTCAGAAGTAAGTCCTATTTTGTTCAATGGGGCTTACTCTCAGGAAAGTGTGGTTAGGATTGCAGCCTAATTCTCTTCTAGTGAACTTGTTACTGTAACTGTTACTTGTTTGACTTCTTGTTACTGTAACTGTACAAACAGATGTTGCTGTTTGTAGCTAGAAAGGCGCAGAAGAGAGCGGCCAAAAGGTTTACTGGCAGGGCCGGCCTTAGGAGCTGCAGGGTGCAATTGGAAACACTTTTTCAGCTCTTAGCTTGGATGGAGCCAGACCAAGCAACAAAATCTTTTACTTCTGTGCCAGTGGAGAGGACTCCTGTACCTTTGGTGGTTGTGCAGAATAGGTGCCTGGGAGGTCAGCTGGAGAGAAGAGGGAGCACATGCCCAGCCTGCAGTGCTCCCCAATTCTTGCCTGTCGCTGCCCCGTCTGCAGCAGCTCACTCGGGAGTGAGATGGAGGAGAGAATGGTGGGGGAGCTGCAGTGGCGGAGTAAGAGTGAGGCACGCATGCTGCTGCCTGCATGGCACCAATTTTGGGCCAACTGGAAGCATTGGTGGGCAGAAGGGGCCCCCACCATGCACAGGGCCCAACTGGGTGAAATCTCCCCAATTGCCTAAAAGTCAGCCCTAATTACTAGGCTGGGGCACCTCCCTTCTGAGGAAAGTCTACAGTGTTTGTGGCTCTTCAGTCTAAAAAAAGGCACCTGAGGGGGGACATGATCAAGATGTACAAAATAATGCAGGGGGTGGACAGAGGGATACTTTTTTCCATCACACATAACATCAGAACCAGGGGAAAGACAGCCACTAAAATTGGATGTCAGGGGAGTTAGAACGGACATATGAAAATATTTCTTTACCCGGCATATAATTAGTCTGTGGAACTCCTTGCCACAGGGTGTGGTGATGGCTCCTGGCCTAGTTGCCTTTAAATGGGAATTGGACAAATTTCTGGAGGTAAAGTTCATCACAGGTTATGTGTAACCTCCTGGTCTTAGAAGTAGGCTATCTCTGAGTGCCTCCGTGAGTGACACCCAACTGCAGGATGCAGCACACGTCCCATTGGCACCGCTATGCCAGTGCTGGAAAGCACTGACATAAGGGGTTAGGATTACGCCCTTTGGCAACAAGTTGGTCAGGTTAGGGTGGAACCACTGGTTTATGCAGATAACTAACTGTACAAGCACACATCACAAAATAGGATGACAATGGGGATGTAATGTGCAAGGAGCCTGTACTGTGTGCCTCCACATGTGGGCCCCAGAAGCAGGAAGAATTTGGCACTGAGAAAGCATTAAAACTTGTGACTTGAGCAAATTCTGCATTCAGGGCCTGGGAAGAACACACAGTACTAGGAAGAGACCCCAGGGCCTGTCTTGCAAGTCCTGCCCCACAGCAGTGACTGCTCGTGCATGTTAAAGTTAATGCCCCACAGCCATAAGAGCTAGAAATGAGAGAGCCAAGGCTCCCACAATGTGGAATTCTGCCCTGGACAGCAATATGCCATTGTTTTAATTCTGTCCTGCTTGTTTTGTTTTCCTGTGGGATGCTCAGAAGCAGCTTCCTTTGGACGCCAGAGGGGCCTCCTCTGCAGGTTCTTGAGCATCCTCAAATGCCAAATGCTACACAATAATATGTTGCAAACAGCAGGGAAGGCCATCCCTAATTGAAATCTGCTTCGCTATTTTAATAAAAAGAGATCTTCTCGGTGTGTTGAAATTAGATACAAACAATAACTTTGTGCACAAGCAAAAATGGATCAAGTTACGTGTAACCCAAGACCCCGTTGTAATTTAAGTGGAAACAGCAAGGAATATTTTGAATGCTTGTGGAGAATGAAGGCCTTAGTACAAAGCAAGGGATCTGGGATCGCATCCTCTCCTTTTCTTCTGTAAATACAGGACCCAGACGCTGTGCAGTCCGTCCTAGACATTGCTCAAATCAATAAACTGAGAATTGATCACTGCAAGTTTGCCTGGGCTCTGTTTGATTTTGGGCACCTGCAGATTAAATCCAGGGCTCTGCATTTCCTGTTACGGTTGAGCTGCCAATCAAATGCTGGTTCAGCTGTCAATTTTGCCCCTCCCTCCATGCTTCAGGTGCTTGCTTTAAAAAAAAAAAAAAGTGTTGTATCGACATCCATGTGTTTAAATACTGTACTGTTGTGTTTTGGAAAATACACACACGCACGCACGCACGCACGCACGCATGCACACGTACTGTAGTGAATGTGTCATGGATGCTAGCCAAGCAGTGCTGTCTGCAACCATTCTGAAGCTGGAAAGAAAAGACATAGTTGAATTAATAGCATAGTGAGGATATATCCAAATTACGTTGGCTGATGTGAAAAGGTTATTGTCTGTTTCTTCACCCTCCACATTCAACAAGACACAGAAATCCGTTGTTGGGATTTCCCACGTGATTTCTTTTTAAACCACAAAGCCACCATGTGGTGCAAATTTGATCGGGGAAGTAAGAACTTGGGGGTTAGCCCTCTCCCCACTCTCTTTAACACTCCCCCCAAACTGTAGTTATGGCACCTGCTTTTAAAAAGGGATTGGGCAGATTTATGGAAGAACAGTTTTATGCTGTTGCTGTTTTATTTTTTTAATGTTATTGGCGTTTTTATATCTTTTAAGCCATTTCTACCCAGTGTCGCATACACACAACAGAGACCAAATATGTCCATCTGTGGGCCAGGCAAAAATGGGTTAATCTGCTCCTGTATCGTTTTACTTGCTTTTTAGGTTTTATTTAAATGTTTTTACTGTATTTTATCTTTGTAATTTTATTGTTGTGCACTGCTTTGAATGTGGGAAAAGTGGTGTAGAAATTTAAGTAACTAAAGTCCATCGTAATTTGATGACTGTGGGCAATCTCTGGGTTTTGGTTGGTAGCCTATTTCTGAATCCCAGGTGCAACTGCAGTCAGTTCTCAGTTCTCGTTATCTGCTGGAGTTAGGCCCTTGAAAAGCCCAGCAGATAGCAAATCTGCGGATAGTGAAGCATTGATCCAGTGGGATCAGTGGGGGAGAGGAGGGGGTGTTAGTGGGATGGGTAGCTTACCTGCAAGCAAAATCCAGCAGAGACAGGGAGCAGAGACATTAAGAAGCGAGCAGTGACCTTCCAAAGGCTGCAGAGACCTCAAAATGGCGCCTGTGACTAGCAGGGTCTGTGCTGGTCGTGGGCATCATTTTAAAGGTCTCTGGTGCCTTCAAAACCTCTCTGCTGGCTTCCTGAATATAGCAGAGACCTTCCAAAGGTAAGACTTTGGACTGACAATCAGCCTGAAGAAAACACAGGTCATGGTTCCGGACGTGGGCTCACCTCCCTGCATTACAATCTCTGCGCATGAACTGGAGGTTGTCCATGACTTTGTGTACCTTGGCTCAACGATCTCCGACACTCTTTCTCTCGATACGGAGCTAAACAAACGCATCGGTAAAGCAGCTACCATGTTTTCCAGACTCACAAAGAGAGTCTGGTCCAACAAGAAGCTGACGGAACATACCAAGATTCAGGTCTACAGAGCTTGCGTCCTGAGTACACTTCTGTACTGCAGCGAGTCATGGACTCTTCACTCACAACAGGAGAGGAAACTGAGTGCTTTCCACATGCGCTGCCTCCGACGCATTCTCGGCATCACCTGGCAGGACAAAGTTCCAAACAACACAGTCCTGGAATGAGCTGGAATCCCTAGCATGTATACACTGCTGAAAAAGAAATGCCTGTGTTCGCTTGGTCATGTCGTGAGAATGGGCGATGGCCAGATCCCAAAGGATCTCCTCTATGGAGAACTTGTGCAAGGAAAGCGCCCTACAGGTAGACCACAGCTGCGATACAAGGACATCTGCAAGAGGGATCTGAAGGCTTTAGGAGTGGACCTCAACAAGTGGGAAACCCTGGCCTCTGAGCGGCCTGCTTGGAGGCAGGCTGTGCAGCATGGCCTCTCCCAGTTTGAAGAGACACTTGGCCAACAGACTGAGGCAAAGAGGCAAAGAAGGAAGGCCCACTGCCAGGGAGACAGACCAGGGACAGACTGCACTTGCTTCCAGTGTGGAAGGGATTGTCACTCCCGAATTGCCTTTTTCAGTCACACTAGACGCTGTTCCAGAACCACTTTTCAGAGCGCAATACCAGAATCTCTCGAGACTTCCGAGTCTTCCGAGACTGAAGGAGGCCAGTGATGATGGGTCACTCCTGCACCTCGCGGATAAGCAAATCCATGGGTCGTGAATCTGTGGGTAGTGAGGATTGACTGTATCTGGTTTGTTTTGAGTGCTCTCAGAAGCATCTGGTGGACTTCTGTGGACAGGAAACTGGAGTAGATGGGCCCTGGGCCTGATCCAACTGGGCTCTTCTGCTGTCATTGTGGCCAGAGCTGGCCAGCCTGTGAGTCTCAGCTTGCCTGGTGATATGCCAGCCCAAAGCAGTCTAAAAATATCTTTTCCAGAGCACTCTCCTTTCAATGTACAAAAGCTTCCCCAGCCGATTGCCTGTGGGTGTTTGCTTGCCTCAAGCGACCAGACAAGTGACTTTTGACATAACTCCTTGAATCCATCCCAAGTCAACCCAGCATTGCTCTTGGCTCACCAGGGAGCAGAGGTGTCTCGGAGGAGAGGACAGACAGTGCACAAAGCAGTCTTTTGGCTGGTGCCCCTGTGCGTTTCCACAGAGCCTGGCTTGAGTGCTGCAGTGCCTGTCTAAATCTGACAACTGCAAAATGCCACCGTTCAGCAGAGGATTTCAGGACGCCTTGTCCTGGCTCCAAGCAGGGCTCCTGCCCGTCAGTGTCGCCATTCTGGGTCCACAGTTGGGATTTCCGCCTGGCTCCAGTTTGGGTAGAATCCAGGGTGTGAAAGCAAGGACAGCTGCCTGAGATGACCTTGTTGCTGTCTCCCAAACTGCTGGTCAGTGATGCAAGAGAGGAGTGGTTGTGTGGGGTCCATTTTGTGTCAGGCGGATAGAAACATTGGTAGGTATATGGCATGGTCTCTTGATAGGAACATAAGAGCAGGGCACTGGATCAGGCCGAAGGTCCATCTAGTCCAGCTTCCTGTATCACACAGTGGCCCAGCAGGAGCCTCGGGGAGCACATAAGACAATAAGAGACCTACATCCTGTTGCCACTGTCTTGCACCTGGCATTCAGACAGGCTACTTCTAAAACCAGGAAGTTGCACATACCCCTCATGGCTTGCCACCTGTGATGAACTTTTCCTCCATCAATTTCTCCAACCCTATTTTCAAGGCTTCTAGGCCAGGTGCCAGCACCACATCCTGTGGTGAGGAGTTTCACAGACTAATGACAGGCCAGGTAAAGAAATATTTTCTTTTCTTTGTTCTCTCTCTCCCACCACTCAAATTTAGTGGATGTCCCCTGGTTCTGGTGTTGGGTGAGAGGGAAAAGAGCATCCTTCCAACCAGTCTATTTATCCCCTTCATAATTTTGTATGTCTCAATCATGTACCCCCTCAGGCGCCTTTTTTCTAGACTAACAGCCCCAAGTGCTGCAGCCTTTCCTTGTAAGGAAGGTGCCTCAGCCCAGTAATCATCTTAGTTGCTCTCTTCTGCACCTTTTCCAGTTCCACTATGTCCTTTCTGAGATGTGGTGACCAGAACTGGATGCAGTACTCCAGATACTTACCATCCATCTGTACAATGGGATAACTGAGTTACATGTCTCACTGGATAGCAGTCTTGGAGCTGCCCAGGATATGCCTGAGAGAATCTCAAGTCTGGAAGGAGGACTCTCGTTGCAGAGATGTAAGCCACAGTTCCCTGTGACTTTCCTCCATCAGCCTCCAGTGTGGGCTGCCCACCATGAGCAGACGAGGTGTAGTGGCTAACTCACAAATCAGAACTTCCTTGGTTTGAATCTCAACTCTGCTATGAATTTGCCAGCAGCTGTAGACAAACCACACCCTCTCAACCTTGGTCTTTCCACCTGCATTATGGGGAGAAGAATGCTTGCTTATAGGGGGTTTCTAAGGGTTCCATCAAGTTAATACACATGATGTTCTTTGCACACTCAAAAAGAATGATACAAATGCCTTACTAGTCAATGGATTGGTGCTTTGAGCAGCTGTCATGTTTTGGAGGTTGGAGGAGAATCTCCCAACCATTGGCATTGCTAGGGATGTGTGGGCAGCACCTGGTGACACACACAGTGGGTGACTTCTGGCCAAAATTTTTAAAATCTTGGTATTTTTGAATAATACCACCATGTTATATATCATTCAATACTTAATTTCATGCAGAACACAATGAAATATACTGCGTTGGTATATCTCTATTTTTTTCAAAAGTTATAACCCAAAAAGCAGGGGGGTGGGGCAATGGTGCATTGCCCTGCTCGCTTACGTGAGTTGTCTGAAGTCTTTTTTGACTTGCATCAGAGCCTGGGCTGAATGAAAAGGTATGTTTGGAGAATAGCCTTATCACTCTGCACTGGCTCCCTTAAAATCAGCTCTTCAAATAAATCCTCAGAACAACTTATTTGGTAGTCCACCATGATTTTTACTCTCACTCTCACACTCTTCCTTGCTTGGTCACCTGAAGGCAGCCCTTATTTTGCCCCAAAGGCTATCGACATATCTGATCTACATTCCTGACTTTTCCGATTAGCTGATTTGTCCCTTTTGCTTTTCATTTTCTTGCTGAGAAAAGTCCATTTCTGGGGTTGGACCCAGCATAAGGCATGCAAAAGCAACCAAGATACGTTCCAAGCTAGCAACAGTTTCTTTACTTGGTTTGCAAAATGCCTTTAGAAGTTAGGGGTTCCCTTGGTAAGGTCTTCAAGCATTTTAATTTAATTTAATTTTTTTAGCGGGGAGCTCTAACAGTCTTGGCTGCTGCTCTTCAGCATCCCTGGTGCCCCTTGGCCAGCTGCTCCACACACATTCCCAGCACTAAAAGCAAGGAAATGAATGCTTATTTTTTGTCTTTTTTCTGCTTAAAGATCTCTGGGGAGTGGCGTCTGATGCTCTGGAGAATTGAGCCTCTTTTTGCTCAAGGAAAGATGCATGCAAGCTAATTAATTGTCCAGATGCCTCCTCATTTATCAAGGAGGGACATTTATGATGCTGGTGTTGTAGCAAAAGATGCTGACGTGGGTTTTCTTTTCCATCACGGGAGAGGAAAGCAATTCTGCCTTAGGAGCTGGACATGGTGTGACTGGCCCTGAAGAAAGGATGGGAACCTGGTCCAAAATGGGAGACACTGGCTACTAGCAATAATAAAAATAATTTGCAGATGAATTTGGGCTGTGGACAAACAGGGCAGTGGTGTAGGCATCTGGCACCCAGGGGTGCAAACATTTTTAACACCCCTCCTATACATTTGTTAAATCAGATTTCACACCCCAGGGTGTTTAACACCCCTCCGCAGCATCTAGGAGGTTGTCTGAGATGCAGGGAGGCAGCAAGCGGGCTCCACGCACCACATATCACCTCCCGGACGCTTAGGGTGGGGTTGTTAAATACAGGAGAACTGCTGGAGAAGTGGCATCCTCCACATGACGTCAATAGTTGAAAAGTCAATAGTTACAAAACCACTTGTGTTGGTGACTGTGAAATTATTTATTAAAAATAATTTATTTTATTTTTATCCCAGCGGAGGGCCCTTAAGCAAGAGCCCAGTTGGAAGCAATTGGTCCAGTTGGCTGAAAGCCAGCCCTTTGTACCGGCAACGGGAGATACCTTTGGAGACTGTCTTTGTCTACCAAAGAGGCAAACCTGTTCTGTTTTCGGGGCATAAGCACAAAGTTCTTGCATGAATTGCAGCCCTGCACGCTGCCTTGGATCATGGCCTCTGGCTTTGACCAGGCCTGCTGGCTCTCGTGCCCAGCCTAGTAGCCCTCTGCTTTCCTGTCCTTTTTTGGGGAGGGGGGAAATGGGTGGGTTGGTTATTCAGCTTTGTTCTCATGCACTTTTTTGTGAACCTGTTTTCCAGCAGTAAAATATTTTACTTCTGCTGAGGTTTGCACTGCGATTTCCTGTGGGATTAAACGGCTGCCGTTCCTCTCTGCTTTTTCTTCTGAATGGGCTGTGGCAGTTTCATTTTCTCCTGTGGTACGTGTCAGAACATGGTGGGGGGATGCATTTTTGGAAATGGCTGTCTGCCTCCAAAGCCCCACATGGGAAATCAGAGAATGCACATGGAACATGTCCCCCTCTTCCCCGGGTTGTGTTTTTCTTGACCTGGGTCCTTTAGCAGTGAGGCTCCAATGTCAACAATGCTCCACTTCCACCACAAGCCTGTGCCCCATGGTTTGAGGGTGCCATCAGGGCCCTCCAGTCAGCTGCCAAGGGCCAGTCCTTGCCCACCAGGTTGGGTAAAGCCTCAACCTGAGAATGCAGCAGTGGTGTTAACAAAGGGAGTCAGGGGGATATATTTTCCCAGGTGCCATACCTTGAGGGGGTGTCAAGCCAGCTCCCCCACTGGAGAAAGAAGCCCCCAGGTGTTTGGGGAGCTTCTTTCTCCAGCAGGAATGCCAACTTGACACCCCATCAAGGCCTGGCACCTGGTTTTTCAAATCACCTCCTGGCTATGGGAAAGTGTGTGAGTGGGGGGGGGGGGGCTGTTAAATTTGATTTCGTTATATGGGGGTATTAGATATTTTTGTGCTCCTGGGTGCCAGATGCCTCAGCTATGCCACTGGACTGTGGCACTTGTCTCCGCTGCCTGGATTGTGGCCTCTGTGTCTGCACCCTTTTCCTGACTGTTGCCTTGAATCTTGAAACCCTGCCTGGCCTGTAACTGAATTTCTAGCACTTCTGGCCTCTTGTCTGCTGGGTTTGGAATTCTGTCCGTGCTCCTTTGGAACCAGGCACCTTGGCCTGGCTCAGAACCTGATGGCCAAGTGCTGGGCCCTTGTTGAGGCCTGATGCTGGCCCATCCATGAAGCCAACTGAAGCTCTTGCCACAGGTAGCAGACTGATGTGAGGGGCGCCCATCTGTCTGCCAGCTTGCTTCCACTGTTCCTCCTCCTCCTGCATGGATTGGGAAAGGAAATGTGCAGGGGAGTAGGTTGCTGAGCCAGAACAGTGGAGAATGGGGGGAGCAGAGGCTGGCACAGCATTGGGTGAGGGGGGTAAGATTTGGCAAGCTGCCTCTGGCATCAGGAGGTCCTGGGCTGGCCCTGCCTGACAAGGTGGCTGCCAGAGCCCTGCCTCACAACTGCCTGTGTTTATTCATTCTGCCATAGCTTGTCCTGCTCTGAGGGTATGTATTCTTCAGCTTAAAAGAAGACTGTCACCTGTCCACCTGCCCTCTCCTCTGTTGTATAGTGCCATGTCTATGAGTGGCACTGTGTAGGGTCAAAATCATCACTGGTGGGGCTGAGGCTCCCTCCCAGGTTATAGCTGTGTGACTCAGAAGTCTTCTGGGGGTTGGCCTTAAAGCAACTGAGACATACAGTGAGCTCTCAGTATTCATGTGCTCGGAATCTGTGGATTCCAGCATCTGTGGGTACCTCTCCGTGCCTCAGAGGGCCTCCAGGATTCGACCGGAAGCCAGTTCCAGTTCATGTCTGCAACTTTGGGCTGCATCCGGGAGGTGTTCTGAGGTGCAGGGAGGCCCACGGCTCACTGCATGGGCCTTCTCTGACCTCAGAACATTTCTCAGACGCCACCAGAAGTCACGGACGCAAACTCAAAGTGGCTTCCAGTCATGTCAGAGTCATGCAGAAGTGAGAGCCCCCCTTTTGTTCCCACTGCCCAAAATGGCTCCAAGGGGGAGGGGTCGCTTGCATTCTGCAGGGAAGCTCCCTGCAAAAGTTATTGCTTTGCACCCCCTCTAGCTACACCACTGCCCAGGTTCAAAGCTTTGCGATCAACAAGAAAGTTCAGAGCACGGCTGTTATTCAACTCATTGAAACATTTCCTGTTTTCTGCTGTTTTTAAAGCGTTCTGTCCGGCAGACTGGAAATATTTGCAGATACTGGTGAACTTGCTGGCTCAGAGGCCCTGGGAAATATTCTGAGTTGGTTACATTTCTCAGGGAAGATCTGTGTGTGTGTTGCATAAGGTGATGATAGTGAAGCGTTAGATTGTTGCAAAGCTGTCTTCCTTTATTCAGAGCAGGAGGCTTCTCAAGACACAGGAGCAAAACAAAGGTTTGGAGGTGCCCAGTAGTCTTGTTGCTTTCTCAACTGGTCCCACTGCTTCACATGCAGAAGTTGAACTGGTGAAGCCCCTCCTGGCACGGTGGAGAGAGCTTTGTGCTTCAGTTGATGCCCAGCATGCCTTTTTTTTCCTTTTTGACCTGGTGAAGCCAGCATGCATGAATGAAGGAACAGGTTGTTCCCCCCCACCCCGACAAAGGGTGACTCGATGCCAAGGAGGACTAAAAGATGTGAAGAAGAGAGAATTCTGGCCCCTGCTGCTTTTCCCTCTTACTGTATTGTGTATTCGGTCTTAACAGCCCATGTTCCAATAGAGCTATGTGAAGCCCCCTACAAACTAGCTCTTCTGGTAAAAAAGCTTTGTGCCCCCTGCTTGTCAGCCTGTGCAGAACAGAGATGCCTCTGCCAGCTGTGTTTTTTAAAAAATCGGGGAACCGGAGGTTGCATTGCTTGTTGGAGAGAGGCCTGCTTCCCGGAGCAATTGTGATTTTCCCGGAGGGTTGTGAAACTACAGTCTCCGTGCCTTTTCTTGTAAAGTTGATCTCTGTAAATATTTAGCTTACATTTTTCAGCTGCTCCCAGCCAGCCATACAGAGCAGCCCTTAATAATGAGGCCCGCATCTGGGCGATGGGTGATCTAAGCATCTCCTGCGCATACTGGTTTTTCTTAAGGGTTCATACCGCCAAGCCTCTTGGAGCCGGCTGAGCAGGGTCTGCAGACACCCCCCCCCCCGATCTTCAAACTTGCTAGGCAACATCAAGGAAAAACATTTCAAAAGCACATCACTGATAGGTGAACCTGTGTCTTTGGGGAAATGTCGGGGAAGCCTCGTGCGTATTGGGTACTGAGCTTTCCTCCTCGTCAGGCATTTTGTGACTAATACAGTGGACCGGCTTATCCACAGGTCCAACTTCTGTGGATTTCACTATCAGTGGATGTGGGGGTCCCATTCTAAAAACTTTTTGAAAAGTAAAAATCCATAAGAAAATAACTTTCAAAATTGTGCAGCTCTTAGGGCAGTCTTCTGCGCTCCTGCAAGCCACTTTTGAGTTGCGCAATGCATTCTGGGGCAAGCCGGGGCCAAACGGGGGGGGGAGGTTCACACGACACAGAAATGGCTTATAGGAGCACTGAAGATGCCCAGCAGCTGCAAACAACATAGTTTTGAGACATGAAGGTAGGGAAAGCCAATTTTCTTGAGGATTTTAAAAAACTTTTTTTAAAAAGGGACTCCAGTATCTGTGGATATTGGTATTTGCTGGTAGAGGGCTGGACCAAACCCTGCAGATACCGCTTGTTTTTCTATCTGGTGCTTCTCTGAAGGCTTGAACTGTATCTTATTAACAAAGCGGGTCCATCCATCAGGACCAAGCTTCGTTTTATCTGCTTCAGCCAGCTAGCCAGCCAGGCGCTTTTGGGAAACAACAGGCAGGGCAGGAAGGCAACAACTCTCTTCTGTTGTACATCACAAAGATCTGGTTCACAGCAGTAGAGTGCCTCTGAACAAGGAGGCTCCATGTAGGTATGACAGCTGTCCTCCTCTGTGAATTACACAGAGAAAACAAAGAATTTTTGCACACTCGGAGGAGCCAATCCTATCCCAATTCATAGCAATGATGCAACCCCAAGGTAAGGGAACAAATGTTCCATCACAGCTCCCCACTACAGGATGCAGCGCATGATCTATTGGCATGACTGCATCAGCGCAGGAAATTTGGATAGGATTGGGCCCCAAAAGTGCTAAAAAGGTGCAAAGTACAGTGTTCCTTCAGTATCAGTGGGGGGTTGGTTTCATGACCCCCCCATAGACACCAAAATCCACACCAAAGACTGAAAACCTTGGGGGGCCGGGGGGCCAGTGCCTCAATAACTTACCTGAAGGCTGTGCCAGGCCCTCCAGCGGATGTGCCAGCCTCATCAGAAGACCACCTGGATGTAACCAGAAGTCACTTTTGGTTCGCACCGGCAACATCTGGTCATGTCTGGAAGGCCCTCTGAGGCACTGGCTTGGCATCTGCTGGCGGTCCAATCCATGGGTGTTGAGACTGCAGATGCAGAGGATCCACTGTATTATTATCATTCAGTACCTGTCAACCCCCCCACCCCACCCCCGCCCCGGTTGTATTTTTCTCCAATCTGAGAATCTCCACCCTTGATCATTTTGGTTTCCTTTCTTTTCTTGCCTTCCAGGTCTCCAATACCCTTCTGGAGATAAGGAAATTAGGACTGGCCCAGCCTTCTGTGCTCAGAGGGTGATCAGACAATTATTTGCTTTTGTAATCCAGCTTGCATTTTGGAGCAGTCAAAGCCAGTTTCTAGAATTACCAGGCCCAGGGCTTGTGTGTGTGTGATGTGTTTTTGAATGAGTGAGCCCCAGTGCACTGCAGTTCCACTGTTTGGAAGGAGAGACAAATGTGCTGCGTACGTCTTGAAGCCCTTGGCCCTTCCCTTCTGACTGGGACTCATCCAGCTTCATGCCAAGCATACTTTTCATTGACGAGCATTTACCCGAGAAATCGCATGCCGGAACGTGGAGCAACATTTGAACAAGGTTCAGATGTAATCTGGCCGGCTTGGATAAATAACATGACATCCTGTTTCGCTAAGCAACACAAAGCAGTCCAACAGAATGCAATACTGGAACCGGCTTTAGAGTCGATGACATGAGATCATTTTTTTAACCCTTCTAGTCCCCCCCATAATACTCACAGCAATTTGCAGATAAAAGTACACACCCACTGCATACAGTACATCTGCCCCAATAAACCCCAATGTACGTACTTTCAATGACACCACCACCAATGAAGGCTCTTGGTGTCTAGCAGTTGCAAGCCCCCAAGGCATCTACAGGCAGCTGTGTTTCTGGATCTCCCTCCAGCTCTTTGCCTGGACTTCCTTTCTCCTTCTGCCAAAGAAAAGAAAAACAGAACGCTGCATGTTGGCAGATCTTTCTTGGAAGGAGGAAATTATGACAAGTGACTACGTAGTTTGGGGGCTACAGTTCCTGGGAGCCTTCTTTCTGCAGGAGACTTGGTGGGGGGCAGTTGTCTCTCCTGGGGACGCATTGCACAAAGTGTGAGCATATCAAGTGGTGTTAAAGTCTGAGTCTTCTTAGCCCAGCATTGCCTGCGTGCTGGCAGGCAGTAGCACTCAGAGAGCCTCGGCCTGCCTACTCGGAAGTAAGACTCATTATAGTCAATAGGGCTTACTCGCAGGTAAATGTGGATAGGATGGCAGGCAAAAGAGCTTTGCCTAGTTCTCCTCCACAAGCTCTTTTTAGCTGGAGATGCCCAGCTGGCCCATCCATGAGGCCCCCTGATGTGGGTTGCATTGGGGTCTGGGGGGATGGCGAATTTGGGGTGCTTTTTGCCACTGCCGCCTCCCTCCAATCTGCCACCAATGCAGCTGCAATGATCTGCTTCTCAATTGCTCAAGCAAGAAGCGGATCATTGCTCTCCTTGTGCATTGCTGTGAAATTCAGAAGCATGGGTCTTCCTGTTTCACTTAACAAGGACAGCGCATCCCATACTTCTGTGTTTCATGGTAGCAACAAGTGTGGCAGAGATTTGTTGTTGTTGTTTTGTAGTGCAGTGCAGAAGCAGCAGACCCAAGATGGCCTCAGGTAGCTTCACCCCTGCAGAGATGCCAGGGATTGAACCTGGGACTTTATGCATTCAAAGCACATGATCCACTCCTGAGCTAGCGAGAGACTGGCTCTCAGAACATAACCTGCAGCTAGGCCTTGGCAACTGAAACTAGTCCTCTTCTTTACCAACCTTACAGCATAATCCTATTCATGTTTACTCAGAAGTAAGTTCTATTATGTTCAATGTGGCTTACGCCCAGGAAAGTGCATACAGTGGGCACTCTGTATCCATGGGGGATCCATTCCAGGTTCCCCTGCAGATAACCAAATTCCGCGGATAATGAAATCCACAAGAGGTCTTCAGAGGACCTGAAGGCACTTCCAGTTTGTGCTGGAGGCTGCGCGTGGTCTCCCCAGGCCTCAGAATACCTCCTGGATGTGACTGGAAGGTACTTCTTGCCACGTGCCAGAGGTTCTGTGAGGCCCTTCAGTTGCCAGCTTGGCATCTGTGGATACTGAAATCTGGAGGATAAGGAGGGCCCGCTGTAAAGCTTTATTCTCATACTGAAGATCACTGTCCAAATCTCTCATGCTGTGTTTTGTTTGCCTTGCCACAGCCTGCCCTTCTCTGGTTTTAAGAGGCAAGAATATTTGTTCTTTGGCTTGTGATAGAACAGCACAATTGCCCTATGATACTTTATCAGCAGCTCAAAATATACCTCAGCAGCCACCTCTCTCAGTGGGAGAGGACAGCCTGTGTACTGCATGGTGCCTTAGAGTTCCAAGTGCATGGATTTAGATGCATGCGCACTAGAGATGAGATGCGTCCATTCCCTTTCCGTAACTCCTTCAGACCCTGGTGAAGAAGATGAGCCCTGAAGGATGATGGCTCTGGCAGTTTGTGCTAACAGAATGTAACAAGGGCAAAAATGGACTGGTGCCTTGCTGGGACCAGGGCCGGAAAATCAGAGGAGCAGTCAAAGTGCACGTGTTAATGAGATGCCTTCAAGGAGCTCTAAAAACCAGGCGCACTGTACTTTTGTAACTGAGGGTGCTGAGGGGCCCTCCTGACAAGGAAAACCTTGCAATACCTGCAGGATAGGCTTTTATGGGCGGGCGCCACCACTGAGAAGGCCTTGCAGTGGCCTCCCCGCCTGCTGACCCCCACCCAACAGGGTTATGACCCACAGGTTGAAGAACATGTTACAGGCCATGGTTCAAGAACTGTTTCTGTAACTGTGCTGTTGACAGTGAATTACATTGTTGCCGTGTTTTGCTGCAATGCTCAGCTGTCAAATGCTGAGCATCAGCTGGTGCTTATTTCCCCTGACAACAGTGTTTGGGAGTTGCACAAGCCTCCAGCATCATGGGTCTCCTCACCGCCTTGTGCTCTGCTCTGTTCAGAACCTGGGTAAGTGGCTGAACCCGCGACCGATCCCTGCGACTAGCAAAATTCAAATGGTCAAGCCCCTTCTGGACTGTGCCACTTCAAGGTGCAGGTGGTGATGAGGTTTGCAGCCTCCCTACACGAAGACAAAAAAATTGCCTGTCAGGAAGTAGGTCCAGCTCTTTTTCTCTGTTCTGCTGGTTTTCTGGGGGGGGGATGCTTTCTTTTTGTGGGGAAATGTTGAAAAAGAGTCTCACAGTTAGGGAGACTGCAGACCACCTTCAATTCTGCTGATGGTAAGAGCAGGCTTTTGAAGAAAGTAGGGGAGGCTGTGGGTTTCAGAATGCAGATGCCTGGTAACTTCCCTTTCCTGCAGATCCACACAGCCTCCCCTTCATATTGGAGCAGAAGTGCCTGCAAACCAGTGCATCATGTTTCCCTCTAAGCGCTTTACCATCTTCATCTTCAGACCTGGAGAAGAGGAAGTCTTAGTGGGGCAGCAATGGGGTGTGCCAGTGGTAGTAGCATGAACCAGCCTGCCAGCTGACCCTTTTCAGAAGCCCCAGGGTGCCCCAGGCCTTGGAGGTTTGCTGGGGTGGGGGTCAAGTGCTGGAGAAAGGGCCTTTTCTGTGATGGGACCCAAACTCTGCAGTGTTGCTAAAGTACATCCATCTCTCACAGGTCTCCTATGGTTGGAGATGCAAAATGTTGGGGGGGGGGGAGAAAGTACTCCAGGTAAAACAATATGGCAGAATTCCTTGACAGCTGTTAGTGTGTGTGTGGGTTCAGATGCCAGTGAGGAGAGAGGGTCCTTGTCCCTCTTAACAGTTGGGAGTTGCAGGATTCGAACACAGGTCTGACTTAAAAACCTCCAACCACACTGCCTCCCTTGGATCTCTGGATTTGTTGCACAGTCTTCAAGCAGCTTGAGTTTAGTGACAGAGCAAACCTTCTGGTGCTAGCTGAGGCTGGTGCTCTCTCTCTCCCCCCCCCTTTATCTCCCAAATGGAATTATCGCCCGTGTGTCATCACTCAGCTTTCATTTCAGGGGTGTCCGCAACTACGGTGTCCGCCAAGAGCTTTGGCAGGGCTGTAGGTCCAGAAGTTTGGCTTGCAGAAATCTGAAGAAGCATTTCAAATGTGATTAAGATACAGGGGGAAAAGAAACGTGCAATTATGGATGGGCCTTTTAATTTGCCTGCAAGCTGGCAGGGTAAGACCAAAGGAGGAGGTCCCTCTGGCTGACCTGCTCTTATTTCAAGGAGGGGGGGATTACATGGCTGCCCTTTATGCACCCCAGCTTATTTTCTTTTGTTCTGGTGCCTGGAACATCTGATTTGTGTCTTCTACTGAGCCTTGATGCCTCTGCCTGGATGTTGGAATCATAACTTAAACAACTGTTCAGAATCAGGTCATTGTTCCAGTATTTATCAAACTATGGTCAGGACTCAATTTCTGGTGGGTCCTGCAGAGCCTTCAATGAAAACATGGGAGATGGGAAGATCAAATAACTAATGGCCTCAAGCCCTGGGGCTATTCAGAAATCAGATAGTTGCTAACTGTCCTGCAAAGGGCTGAGCTCCTGCAGTTTGCAAGCTTGTATAAATACAGGTATAACCTAATCCATTGATTTTTCACACACACACACCCGTTTTATCTCAAGGAGATGAGAAGGGCTCTTTAAATTAAAGGAAAAAAGTTGTTTAACAATAACCTCATTAATACAAGAGAGGGCAGCCAGCTGACAATCAATCAATCAATCATTCTGTCTCCAGCACTTAGAACAGCTTCACTCCCTGGCTCCCTGGAGTGAAGTTTTTCTAAACACCTAGAGAGAGACTGATTGATGGATTGTCTGCCTAATGATTCTGTCTTACATCACAAAGGTCAGCAAGGCTGTTTTTAAACCACCTTGCAAAGGGAAATTGTTTTTTAAATGGATTTGCTTTCTTGTTATTTTTGTCATCCACTGGAGTTTTGGGAATGGAACCCTTTTGAATAATGAGACTCAGGGCCCAATCCTATCCAATTTCTAGTGCTGGTGCAGCTGTGCAAGTGGGGCATGCACTTCATCCTCTGGTGGGGAGGCAGACACAGGCCTCCTCAAGGTATGGGAACATTTGTTCCTTTACTTCGGGACTGCATTGCGGCTGCACTGGTGCTGGAAAGTTGGATAGGATTGGGCCCTCAACCTGTTGGGAGATAAATCTTTCTTCAGGTGTGTTTTTTCCCCAAGTTTGTCAATGATAGGTAGTGAGGGGTAGGTGAAGGCTGGGTCACATAACTAAACAACTAAACCACTTAAGCATCAAGTACTCATTAGAGCTACTTCATTATGAGAAATGGATCAAGGTTTTTGCAAAATAAATAAAATATTACTTGTAAATAAATAAATAGTTTCTTTCTAGAACACCTTTTTTACACATCTTGTAAATCTAGGGGGTCCTGGTGCAAAAAAGTTTGAGAACCACTGTGCTAGGTCATTATTATTGACACTGGCTATCAGCAGCTCTCTGAGGATTTTTCTAGGCTTCCTGAAGATACTGTAAGGAATGGAATTGGGGACCTCTGGCACTCAAAGCGGCAGCTCTGCCACTGAGCAGTGTCCCCTGTGCAGTGTCCCCACCCTCAAGTTCAATCAAGGTCACAGAGTCTTTTTCAGTACCTGTGAAAATATCCCTTAGTGAGCGGATTGCATTAGCTTCTTTGGGGAAAAAAAATAAGTTTGTGCCAGTGTGCAATGCTCTCTGTGCGTGTGTGTACCAGCTCCCAACTTCCACAGCCGCCCCACCCCCCTCTTTCCCCCATGATCTGACTGCTTTGAATTCTGTCCAAAACCAGCAGTGCAAAACCAGCCCTTGCAATTGATGTGCTTTTTCCAAAACACTCTGGCAAAGAGGGACCAAGCGTGCCATGGACCACGTGCTCCTCAAATATTTTCCTGCTGTCTGTAGGCGTTCTTGGGTTTTCAGACAGCCAGAAGTATGTGTATCAGGTTGTATTTGTCCACTCCTTGCAATAGACAGTGTGTGTGTGTGTGTGGGGAGGGGATTGGTTCAGAACATGGTGCAGAGGGCAAAATTGTGCACGTTGATTTCCAGCTATGAATAACTTCCTCTTGTTGAAGGAACAGCTATTTCCCAGAGACCACACCTGGCCTGTGTGTGGCCCAGTGGCTTCCTTGTTGCCATTGTGGGGGCTGTGATTACCTTGCAGGAAAACCACCACAGCTTGGGGTGGGGAGTCAAAGGATTACTGGTGGAAGGGCACTGGTTTCTATGACCTTTTCAAATTGCCGGCCCCCAAAGCCTTCCTGCTGTTTGTCCAATCACGGTTTCCAGTGGAAACTGGAGAGAATCGAATCCCACTCTGTTAAAAATATGCAACCATGGATGGGGAAAGTTCTGCATTCAAAAAGGCTGCTTGCCAGTGTAAACCGCGGCTACAATATGTTGCAGCAAAGGAAAGGCACTTTTTGCACCTAGAATGTGTTGTGCAAATTGGGCCTTGTTGCCAGCTTGGCGTTATTGATGTTCTCTGTCTGAGGCTTGGGTGCAAATCACTTGGAATTTTTTTTTTTTTTTTGGCAAAGCGCCATGACAGCAGTGCTGGTCCTAAGACCTCCAGAACCCAAAGAAGTGTGTCAAATACAGCCCCCCTCATGCAGTGTCTTGCTTTACCCCCTAGCGGTATGCTGGTCATGGCTGCTTCTTGCTTCATTCCCGTCTTCATTTTCAAAACCTGAGGGCAGATGGAAGCGGAGTGGGTGGTGGGAGGTGCCGCTGCCAATCCACTTGAGGCGACTTTCTCAACTGGTCTCATGCAGGGGCCGACACTGGCTGAGAATTAGAGCAGGAGAAGCAGGATGTGCAACTATGATCACGAAAAGCCTGCTTTATTTAAATGTTTGCACATTTCAGACATGATGAACAGCTTGTCCTTGATCTCTGGGTTCTGACCTGACCCCACCCCATCCCTCTGGGGTAGTCCTGTAAGGGTGCTCAGTTTATTTAAAATCTGGAGTGGGAGAGGGAACTGAGCGGGTGTGTCTAATTTTATCCTTTTGTCATTTAGCAAATGCATCAAATTTGTTCTTTTGGGCTAGGATCAGACAATTGGCTTTTAAAATAGACTCAATTAGAGGAAATGTGTTTGTTAATCTGCCCCGTTTGGCCTCGGGAGTGGGAGGACAGGTGGGTGTCTCCATTTAGGGCTGCTTCCTTGTTGCATTTCTTCTCATTGTTACATCCATCTTAAAAAAAGAAAAGAAAACCTGGTTAAACAAACAAACAAAAAAGAGTAGGAAACACTAGCATGTCATTTTGGTATTTATTTTTGAAATGTAGGATCTGAACGGACAGGCCAAGGAGCTGTGCCCACGACGCTGTCACCTCAAGAAAGGCCCCAACGGCTATGGCTTCAACCTTCATAGTGAGAAGTCCAGGCCCGGGCAGTTCATCCGGTCAGTGGACCCAGACTCACCGGCGTACAGGGCAGGACTCCGGCCACAGGACAAGCTTATCGAGGTAACTGGTGACCACGAGTGCTGAAGTGCCAAGTGCAGAGGCCTTTGCCATCCGGCCCCTTGCATTTGCGTGGCACGGATGGTGCCACTAGCATTATGTCTGATGTCTGTAAGCCTCTTAGCCAGTGGCTTCCCAAACTTACCTGGGTCATGACACCCCTGCAGCCTCTTCTTTCTGGCTGAGCCAAGCACCGCCATCTTGGATCTCATGACATTTTGCAAGATCCAAGATTGTGGCACCCGAATCTCATAATATTCAGGTGTCATCATCTTGGATCTTGCGAAATTTCACAAGATCCAAAATGGCGGCTCCTGGGGAACAGGTTGGAGGGGTGACCAGGGACACCCCAAGGAGCCCCTATGAGTGTGATACAACACCCTAAGGTGTCACAATGTGCATTTTGGGAGCCCCTGCTCTTGGCAATGCCTCTAGCATCCACTTGTGTAGTGTTGTCAAGGGCCCCTTTGTCCACACAGTTTCTCTGTGCAGTTGGGAATCTGAGCCAAGAGCCCTCAATTGTATGTGCAGAAGTCAGGCTGGTGGCAATGGGTAATACTGATTTTTTTTTGCGGGGGGTTGTAGTAGGGATCACCCCTCCCCCAGTCCCCCCTCACCTGTTCATCAAGCATGCTGGCGAATTGCCCTTTTATTAGCCCCTCAGAAACTAATTTTTCAAGCCAGGATTCTGCTCTGGAGCAGGTGAAATAAGAATGTGATTTGGGCCGCCAGTGTCTGAAGGACCCTCTGACTCCATAAAAGGCTGTCCTAAGACCTCTCCACACCTCAGGTGACATGCCAGATTCTGTGCCAGGCCCTGCTTCTCGTGCATCTTGTTCTGTTTCTCCCCTTTCTTTTTTTCCAATCCAGGAAGTGTGGAGGAGAAGAGAGTGATGGGCTAGACTGGCTCTGACTCTCTGCTTCTTCACACACTATTTCTTCTGTTCTGCCCTCTTTTCCTTTTCCAGTCCAGGGAATGAGGGGAGAAGGAGCAAAGTGGAAGGCTGGAGGGGAGTATTCTCCTGCCAATCTGCTGCCTGAGATGACCCCACCTCCATTGGCCTCGTGGAGGGGCTGGCCTTGTGTGATGGTTTTGGCAAATCAAGCTTGTGGCCTTTTTTGAGGCATGTGGGACTCGTGACCTCTTGCCATCTGTCAAATTCAAGTGCCATCAGACCAGCCTGGGTCATGCTCACCTGTCGTGCACCCAGCATTACTTATGTGTGTGACCAAGAGCGTACAGAGAGAATAAATACTTGGACAATCCCCGGGGGCCGCGGGAGTCGGGTGTGGATCCGTGCCCTTGTGGTCATTGTCTCAGAGGAAGATGAGCAACAGTGAGGTGCCCCCACTGTGACTCCCGCCTGCCATCCCTGCAGTGACACCTGCTGTGCAGTGACACCACCCCAGGCATCTTCTTTGTCTCCCAGCACCTGAATCTTTAATGCTCAGGAGTGCAGCAGCAGAGAGGGAGGCTGAGGTAAAGGAAGTGGGGATGGGCACAGGAAGGAGGTGTGGGCATCTTTTCATGCCGCTCAATATGTCACTGATAGGCCTGGTATTATTAATTGAGCAGCCCCTGGCAGGCTTCCTGGAGCTTACAAAGAGGGGAAGAGGTGACCTGTGGAATTTGGAAACCTGATCCAGGTGCCCTGAGCATGAATGTTTGATGCTCGACAGCTCCTCTCTTTGGAGAGGTTCTGCCAGCAGTGTGCTGGACCCAGGGTCGTGATGCTGCCCGTGATTGCCTCTCAGAGCGAAGAGAATCTCTTTGTGTGCAATGGCGGTTTTCTTTTCCTTGCATTGTCTCACTCCCTTTCTTTCTCTGTCTGGGTCACCCTCAGCCGTGGCTGTACGAAGCAGGGCTGTGCACCTGTTTGAACAGGTGTAGGTGGCAGGTGCTCATGGGAGGGACTGAAGAGGAGCCAACGGGCTATAGCCAGCCCCCGAAACTCTTTCGTGAAGGGTCTTCGAGAGTTCTCCTTGGCTCCTGGCTCCGCTCCAGCATTACCTTCCCGTCTTCTCCTCTGAGTGCCCAAATGGGAGGAGTGCGAGAACCTGACAAGAAAGGCCAGCCGGGGCGTTGCTAGGAAACCAGAGGCCTGCGAAAGAGCTCCAGCCTTTGGTTTTATATTCCCACCCTTTTGCGCCGGCTGCTCTGCTGTGGCCTCCGTTGTTTAGGAAGGATGCAGCGGGTTCCCAAAGTGATAACTGAGGCAGCCTTGATTTGCTCTAGGACCGCCGTTTTCAACCACTGTGCCGTGGCACACTGGTGTGCCGCGAATGGTCCCCAGGACCATTTTGGAGAATTTGGGAGGAATTTGGCAGGAATTTGGGAGAGGGTCATTTATCAATAGGACCATTGGATAGCACAGTGTGCCTTGTCAATTGTCAAAAAGCTGGTGGTGTGCCCTGACCGTTTTAGTGCCTTGCCAGTGTGCCGCGAGATGAAAAAGTTTCCACTGCTCTAGGGTCTCCAAACGCTTCTGTATGAGGGCCACATTGTATATTTTACACATTTTTGCAGGCCAAAAAATCGGTTTTGTAAATAAATGAATGAAATTTAATAATTAATGTTTTACTTGGATCTTTTTTGCAATCAGCACCATATGATTCAGAACAAAAGAGAAATGTGACAAATACAAAGAAACAAGCCTGTTTTTAAACTGAGAAATGATATATGATGAGTAAAAATGTCAAACATTAGCAAGTGTTTAGCAAGACAGAAAAAAGTTGCTGCAGGCCGGATAAAATCTTGTGGTGGGCCAGATGTGGCCACCGGGCCATGGTTTGGAGACCCCTGTTCTAGGGCAGCATTTCTCAAACGTTGGGTTGGAACCCGATTTCTGTTGGGTCCCAGAGCCCAGTGAAAACAACAGGTGATGGAAAGATCAGATAACGAATTGCCTCAATCCTGGAGGCTATTCAGAAACCAGAGAGCTGCAAACTGCCCTGCAAAGAGCTGAGCTCCTGAAGCTTGCAAGCTTGAGAGATGCTTGTTTGAGCATCTTTTCTTCTCCAAGTTTGTCAATGATAGGTAGTGGAGGCAGGTGAAGGCTGGGTTGCAGAACTCAGCCCCTCAAGCCTTGAAGCTATTTATTAGCGCTGCCTCTTTATGAGAAATGGACCAAGCAAGCAAGCAAAATAAATAAACGTTATTTCTATATAAAGAGATAAATATATATTTCTTTCTAGATTGTCTTTCTTTAAAGTCTTAAAAAGCTAGGTGAGTCCCGAGCAAGCAGAGATTTCCACCTTTTCCATCTCATGCATACTTTACAAGGCACGCCATCTTTTTCTTTTTTACAATTGACAAGGCACACTGCATTGCAGGTGGGGGCTCACAGCCCTACTAATAAATGACCCCCCCAAATCATGCAACACACCTGTGGATCATGCAGCACACCAATGTGTCATGGCACATTGGTTGAAAATCACTGTGACAGAGGAGTGTCATTTAAAAAAGTGCTAAAAAGCGCCAGTGCTAAAAAGTTCGAGAACCACTTCTCTAGCCCACCAACCTCCTTTCCTCTGCCAGTCTGGCCCATGAGGCAACTGGACCCTGGCTCTTAGTGTTCCTTACTGCAGCACTGTAAGACAATTCAGAGAAATTAACCCCCATATTGGGGGGGGAGGGGGATTGAGGGGAACCAGAGTGTCCCCACATTAGCAAACATGATGTGATTTTGTTGTGAAAGACCAAGAAGGGAAAGAAAGCTGGTAAGGAACAAAAGCTGACTAATTAAGGGCCGGTTCATCCATTACCCCCAAACTGCACTGAACAGGAAGCAATAAAAGGGGCAGGAGCTGCAAGAGAAAAGCTATTAATTAAATTCTCTGGTTCCTTTGCAGAACAGGACTAACCTGTGAGGAAGCCATGACTGTGGGGACAAGCGTTGTGAGAGAATATTGCCCTTCGTGGAGCCACTAGTTTAATCACTCTCCCCGTTGGTTATAAAAAGCAATCTTTGGTGGCACTCAGTGGTGCCAAAGGGCCTGGATACGCTTCAGTTTCCACATGTGGCCCAACTCCCTTTTCCCCTTGGCCTTCTGAGCAGCACATATTTTTTTCCCTTACAAAGTGCAATGGTGCACAATGAGCTGATTAATTGCGCCCCATTGTTAGGTGATCATTGGTGCCGCGCCTGGATGCGATCGCCTTCTCTTCATTATCCAGACTGATAAAAGGACAGTCATTGTTTGCCAGGAGTGCGAGCCGCTCCGAGTGAATTCTGGCTTTTTGTCCTCGATTCAAAGAGCACCATCACAACAGAGTACTTCCCCATGTGTCTGTTGGCGCCTTTGTTCTGGAGGATGCCAAGCTCTTGCAAATGTATTTTTAAAATATGTATATACAAATTCTTTTTGTTCATTTTGCTTTGAAAACTAGGAGTGTCTCTCCAATTTGATTCTTGGACCCGAATCAATTCTGATCAGTTACATGGGTCAATTAGAATTAATTAATGCATTAATTAAAATAAATTAAATACAGGACATTGTATGTAATCTTTGCAGCTGTGCACAGGGAGCCTTGCAATGGTCAATGCAGATTTACCTTGCCTCCCCCTTCTGAGGCCTCATTTGTACTCCAAACCTATATATTTTATCCCTGTTTCACTGTCATGACTCCCCCGCCTGGAATCCTGGGAAGTGTAATTTGATGGGAGGGAGTGGAGATTTCAAACTTCATCCTCCTTCTTCAAATAACTGCAGTTCCCAGGATCCCTGGGGGAGAGGGAAGGACAGTAAAAGAAACTTAGTTTTAGAGTCATCTTTGTTGTTTGAGTTTTCCTGTGGCTTTGCAAACAAAGAGTACTGTAGTTCCAGCAGGAGTTTCATCCCACTTACAAATGTGTTTAGCAGAAAGCTCAATAATTTAGCAGAAGAGTTGCCATTGGTTGTCACATCTGAAAAGGAAGGAGATAGGCACCCTTGCCTATCTGCTGCCTGAGATGACAGCTTCAGTTGGCCGCATGGATGGGCCGGCTCTGCATCTGAACAGCTCCCTTCTTTGCTCATGCATTTAACTGCTCCTCTGGCCTGTTCCTGGAGGGTGGAGTGCTGGGGGAAGGAGCAGTGAGGATGTGGGAGCTGAAGTAGTGGGTGGGTCTGGGGAGAAGATCACCTGTGAATGTGTGAGGGATTGCCCCATATATTTATGGGGCAATGAAGTGCTGCAACACATCCCTCCACACTGGCTCTGCTCCCTTTGTCTTTTGAGACTCCAGAGAGGAGGAGGAGGAGCAGAAGGTGTGTCAAGGTGGGTCAGAGGGTGCCTCATTTGCACCCATCCACCTTGGCTATATTCCTCCTGCATTGTTTTAACTTGGGGGGGGGGGTGATGGTCTGGATCTTGAGTGGCTGTGCCAGAGCAGTGCCACGTGTGCTAACCTTGAACTGACTCTCCCCTCTGTTCCCCGGTGGTCTCTTTCTGCAGGTCAATGGGATCAATGTGGAAGGCATGAAGCATTCAGAGGTTGTGTCCCACATTAAGTCGAAAGAGAGTGAAGCCACGCTCTTGGTGGTGGACCCCGAAACAGATGAGCACTTCAAGAAACTGGGCATCGTCCCTTCTGAGGAGCACATCAGAGGTAAGGCATTCTTCTGGGAGCTGGCTATGGCACATGGGGAAGAATAGGGAAGGTGTCATAGGAGTGTTCTCAGTGTGTGCCTGAGAGAGTATGCTATAGTGTCTTCAGTTCTCCCTTGCACATGTAATGTTATCACCCTCTCTGGATTGAGACTTCAGTTAACGTAAACCAGGGGTGCCCAAACCCTGGCTGGGGGGCCACTTGCAGCCCTCAGGGACTCACAATCTGGCCCGTGGGGAGACCCCAATGAGCCTCTGGTCCTCTGGAGACTTACTGGAGCCCATGCTGGCTCGATGCAACTGCTCTCAGCGTGAAGATGGCTGTTTGATCTGTCACATGAGCTGTGGGATGAGGGTTCCCTCCACTGCTTGCTGTTGCTCATCTGTGATGTAGCAGTGGCAGCGAAGGAAAGACCAGCCTTGCTTTGTGCAAGGCCTTTTATTGATTGATTGGATTTGTATTCTGCCTTTCTCCCTGAAGGGCACCCAAGGCGGCTTTTATAGGTCTTGGACTATTGCAAGACCTTCATTAATTCATACAAGTTCCATCCCTAATATATTAATTTATGTAAATTTATTCAAATTTGAAATGTAAATTAATTCAATCCTCCTCCCCCCCCCCCGACACAGTGTCAGAGAGGTGATGTGGCCCTCCTGCCAAAAAGTTTGGACACCCCTGACGTAAACCAACCCTTGGGTCCAGGATCTACTTTTAATTCTAGGACTGTATGCTGAAAGTGGCAGGATATAAACACTTTTCCATTACAGTTGGCCATCAGTATCCATGGAGAATTGGTTCTGGGACTGGATACATACAGGACAAGGAAGAGGAAGATAAGAGTTGGAGGCTAGAGTGTCAGCACTCTCTCCTCCACACTTCCTCTTCTGCTCTCTTTTCCTTTTATAATTGAGGGAGAAGGAGCACAGGGGTGGGAGCTCACATGCCACTGGGTGTGACGACACCAGATTTGTTCCCTCAAGTGCCAGGAGTCTTGGGGTGACCCTGGGCTTACGTAGTTTGGCTTACTTTCAGAGCTACTGCAGCAGATTACAGTGGGCTTTCAGTATCCATGGGGGATCCATTCCAGGACTCCCTGTGGATACAGAAATCCATATATAATTAAATCTGCAGGGCTGCAGGGCTGGCATGGTGCCAAAGAACTTACCTGGGGGCCACACCTGGAAGTAATTTCCAGGTTGCTCTGGTGACTTCTGGTCGCATCCGAGAGGTTTTCTGAGGCCTTCCAGCCATGGGCTCAGCATCCGTGGATGCTCATATCTGGATGCCAAGCCCATGGATAAGGAGAATCCACTGTAAATCAGGTTTCCTGCTTTACTGAGGTTGCACAAGTGTTGTCCTCTAGATCAGTGGTACTCAAACTGGTGGGTTGCAACCCACCAGCTCGTGTAAAGATGCCCTGTTCCCTTTAAGGGGCAGGGGCAGGGGGAAAGCAGTGAAGCAATCCCCAGGATCGCGCCCTTGTGGGGGAAGGGGGCTATTTTTAAACTAAACTTACTTGCTGTCAGGGTGTGGGGGATGTGGGGAGCCCCGCAGAGCGCTTGCAGGGCTCCTCGGAGCTTCTAAATTGTGAAAGTTGCAAGCGCAATTAAATTGGAAGTGGAAAGGCAAGGTTGCCCCCGCCCCCGCCCTGCAAAGACTTATCCCAGGAGTAAATCTCCTGGGAAGTTTGAGAACCACTGCTCTAAATGCATCTGCTGTTTGCTCCTGGACCTAATGAGGATCTCATGTCACCAAGTGGGAGTGTGGAAAGAGCACTGTGGTGATTCTTTAGCACCTGGCCATGTCACCACAGCTCCTTGTACGCAGAATATCTTCTAAGGGCACCCTCCCTCAGTTGTGGGGTCCAGGCAACTTACAGGGGAAAAAAACTGAAGACCACTAGATGAGAACATCATCAGATAAAGGGGGAGGCATCTGGTGTACCCCTTCATATAGCAGGAGATTGTTCTGCTCAGGTTCTTAGCAATGGTGCTGAAATAGCTTTCACTCATGCCAGACCTCATGATCACTTTTTCTGCTCACTCTAATAAGAATATTTGGCTACAGTGAACAGTGCTGGGAGGGTGTAATAGGGGCAGGAAGTGGGTGGATAGGGTCCCAGGAGGGTGCAGGATTGACAGTGGGTTCTCAGTCTCATTATTTATGTATTTATTGGGGTTGTGGCACAAAAAAGGTTGAAGACCACTGCTCTAGGGGAGGATTTCCTGCTCATGGGGGGGGAGGGGGGCTGGACTAGATGATCTTTGGGTTCCCTTCCAACTTTGTGATTTCATGCAGACTCACTTTTCCAGAAACAAGTTAATGCACAAATGATGTTCATGTTGGTGGTAAGTGTGGAATAATTGTGCCCATAGCCTGAGTTCCTTTGCAGTGTGGTGGTTTGAGCTGCCTTCCTTTGCAACTGGAGGCTTGCTAGAGAGGAGACTTGCTCTGAGCATGTACAGAGTGCCTTCACACCAGAGCAATTGCCATCTGCTTCCCTGCACTGGGGATTAAAGGCAGGACTCTGGTAGGTGTCAGTTGTTCTGGCAGCCGTCCTTGAGCAAATTTAGCTGTGGCTGCTGGTCTCATGACATCCTTGGCTGGAGGTACCAGACAAGAGCTGCATTTTGCAAAATGGCAATAATTAGTCCTGTTAACAAGAGCTATATTCATGATTCTTGCTGCTGTCAGTGAGCAGTGCAAATCCTCTAGGGCCTACAAGTATTGCAAGCTGCTGCCTGCAGTGGGGGGGGGGGAGTCACAGCATCCCACCAAGCACACATTTCCCCCCCCCCACCTCTTTCTTGGCTGTGTGCAATGAGGAGCTCTCTGTGTGTGCAACACAGCTGTTTCTTATCTAGGCTGCGTTCTGTCTCCAGGATTGGATTGTCTCTTCCTGGCCTTCGGCAGAGAGAGAAAAAACTGAAAGGACGGCTTGGAACAATTCAGAGATCTTTGGGGGGGAGAAGAGAATGGTGTCAGATGCTGAGAGCGGGAGCAAACACGAGATAGGAGCCAGAGATATTTTTCTCCTTGGCGCGGAGGAGAATGAATCCCCTGTTCTTCTCTTGAGGAGATGTGGCTGGCTGGACAAAAGCAGGCATTAATGTTGGGTTGTCTCTCAGAGAGCCAGGACCTGGTTCTGAAATACTAACAACGCTGTTCAAATATGCTCCCTTGGTAATGCTTTTGTGCATTCAAATGACTGCTGAGTTGCAGAGTGGAAAGGTTTTGGATTTTAGCTTTGCAGGCACTCCAGAAATGGGTGTGTGTGGACTTTTATTTTGAGAAATGGCCGAATTCCTCCTTTTTTCTTTAGCGGCAGTAAAATCATTACAGGGTGATTCATTTTCTCCAATTTGGCATCTGGCGGAACCAGCATGTGGTGTAGGATGCTGGGTTTGAACTGGGTTGCTCTGCGTTCAGAAGTGGAGGTGAGAACGATGCATCTACCATCCAGTTTGAAAAAATAGCGACTAGAGACTGCCTGCAGTCTAATTTTAAAAATGAGACAAGTTGCTGATCACCCCCTGCCTGCGTGAAATTAAATTATGTTGGAATTGGCCCAGTAAGAATCATCTCCATGTCGTGTTTTCAATGATGTAATCAGAACATAAGAAGAGCCCATCTGGATCAGGCCAAAGGCCCATCCGTTCCAGTTTCCTGTAGTCCACAGTAGCCCACCAGATGCCTCAGGGAGTACACAAGGCAATGAGAGACCTGCCTTGGCCAAGTCATGTGGAATTACGTGAACGGGCGCAACATCCACAATTTCCACAGTCCTGCACTGTGTTTTCGACAGTTGTGGGCAGTGGGCACAGAGACTTATCACCTGATAGTGAACATAAGAAGAGCCCCGCTGGATCAGGCCAAAGGCCCATCTAGTCCAGCTTCCTGTATCTCACAGCGGCCCACCAAATGCTTCCGGGAACACACTAGACAACAGACACAACCTGTGTCCTGGTGCCCTCCCCTGCATCTGGTAACACAGGCCCACAAAATTGAGGGTCAGAAAAGTTTTTCCTAAACTTTATGGTGGTTTGATATGAATTTAGGGTGCCGAATCAAAAAATGGTATCCGTTTTGCCCTATCACATCTAGTTTTGGAGGTATAGTATAGCCTCATTAGTGAATGGTTCAAGCAGCTTCCTCGTGAGGAAGCCATGGTGTAGGCTTCCTCACGAGGAAGCTGCTTGAACCATTCACTAATGAGGCTATGCCGTGTCTCCAAAACTAGACGTGATAGGCCAAAACGGATACCATTTTTGAAATCAGCACCGCATATATACCCAGGAATTGGTGTAACATTTAAGGAAGCAAAATGTGTGTTGGCCTGTGTAATCAGAGACAGCCTACCTCTATCTTGCACATACCTACCATGACTTGTAAGTGAAGCGACAAGGAGTAAGATGTTCTCCCCCCCACCTAGATCCCCCATGAACTACTAGGCTCCATCAGCCTTAGGTCAGGCCTCCTTATCCAAGGTTGTTGCATTATGAATAAAGTGCCTGTAAAAATCAAGGGCAGCAACATTTGATGTTGGGGCCCGTCTTGGCACCTTTCATTGTTCTGTGCATGCCCAGAATTTCTGTATTTATTTATATTTATTTATTTACTGTATTTGTACCCCACCTTCCTCCCAAAGGGACAAGGTGGCTTATAACATAAATAGAAATACAAGAGTTTTTATGAGAGTTTCCACACAGCTGTGACTCTGCTTTGTCCCCAGGTGGAGTTCCTCAGCCCATGACCAACGGCTCAGCGCAAACCCAGGTAAGGGAGGGAGCACCTGTTTGTCTGTTCAGGCTGTGCATTGGAATTTCATGCCAAGATTTCATGATCAGATGTGCAGAAAGAAAAAAGGCGATATCTTGCTGGATCCTTCCCTGATTTCCCCCTCCCCAGTTTTCTTGATCTCTGGCATGCATCACCCCAACTTTCAGATCTCTCTCTGCAGACCAAGGGCTAGGCGGAGATGAAATGGTTAGCCTAGAGATGCAGTAGGCTGCTTGAAGGACCGCAGCGTATACAGTTGAACCTTTTATCCACTGGAGATCCATTCTAGGACCCCACGGATACAGGGATATGCGGATATGTGAATCCGTGGCCGCTTCCAGTTTGTGATCTCGAAAGAAAGAAAGAGGACTTTCTTTAAGTCTTTTGCTTCTCTTATTCTTGAGAACTCGTGCAAGGAAAGCGCCCTACAGGTAGACCACAACTGCGATACAAGGACATCTGCAAGAGGGATCTGAAGGCCTTAGGAATAGACCTCAACAAGTGGGAAACCCTGGCCTCTGAGCGGCCCGCTTGGAGGCAGGCTGTGCAGCATGGCCTTTCCCAGTTTGAAGAGACACTTTGCCAGCAGTCTGAGGCAAAGAGGCAAAGAAGGAAGGCCCATAGCCAGGGAGACAGACCAGGGACAGACTGCACTTGCTCCCGGTGTGGAAGGGATTGTCACTCCCGAATCGGCCTTTTCAGCCACACTAGACGCTGTTCCAGAACCACCTTTCAGAGCGCAATACCAGAGTCTTTCGAGACTGAAGGTTGCCAACCAGCCTGTTCCCAAGGGTGGCTGGAAATTGTTGACCAAAAGAGAGAACAGCCTTCATTTTACCATTGTGCTGTCAGACTTCTCTCCCCTTTAGAATCCCCCCCCCCCCGTTTTCTCAGGCAGCAGCACTTTTGCAAAATCCTCACAACAAAATGTCTCCTCCTTGTGCCCTCTGCCCCCCTGGGAGTTCAAAAGCCAACTCTCCTAGTAAACGTGCGCCCTGTTTCCATCCCTCACAGCTGAATGGAGGATCCGTGTCTTCATCCCACAGTGATTTCCAAAGTCCTGAGAAGGAACTGGAGGTAAAGGATACGATGATGATGGTGTTGGTGACTTGGGCCCAAGACTGAATAGCTCACCTCCTGTGGCTTTTGCCTTTTCTCTCTCTCTCATTGCCTGCCCCTGCAGTCTTCTGGACAGGCCAAGCTGTTGGGATCCTCTTCCCCCTTTCTTTTGTCCCCTGTTCCAAATTCTGCCTCTGCCTCTTCCTCCTCTCTTTCAGTTTCTCCTCCACCCCATCTTCTTTTTAACTCCCTGGTCATCCAGCCCTTGCTTTGTTGACTGCTGAGATAGACTGGGCTATGGTACCCTCCTTTTCACTGGCCATGACGTATGCCTAAACAGTGGCGTAACCAAGAGGGGTGGTGGGGGGCACATTTCCCTGGGTGTGACGCCTTCAGGGGGTACCAACCCTCACCCCTGACGGTGAACCCCAGGTGAATAGAAGTGACCTTCTAAGGCCTGTGGAGGCTGCACACAGCCTCCCTGTACCTCACACCACCTCCCAGACATCCCCTGGGAGTGTTCTGATATGGCCCCTAGGGGGTGCAAACACTTCAGGAGGTGCAAAAACATTTTCTGCTCCTCGGTGCCGGATCTCTCAGCTACTGCACCTGGATGAATCTCAGAGGCGTTTCTCCTCTTTCTGGCTGCCTGCCTCTGTTTTCCAAGCTTCTAGTCCCTCGCATGTAAGGCTCTCCACTCCAAAATGCAACTTTTTGTATTTCCTTCCCCGTTTGTTTTTTCCCCCTTATGGGCAAGCACTCATGTTTTCAGATGACTCTGTTACTTTCCCCAACTTCCAGTCCTTCTTCTGATCCCCCAGCTGTCCCTTTAACCCAGAAACACCCTCCCCCACTCTTTTCTACCACACACTGTCCCTTTTCCTTTTCTCTCTGTTCTGAATGTTCCCGAATGGGCGCAGCATTCGTTGGATGGCGGAGAGGCAAACTACAGACAGGAGAATTCAGAGGGCTTTGGAAAAAGCTTTTACTACGTTTTGCAAAACAGGACCACCACAAAGAGGTGATGGACCCTGAAGGGTTACAATGATGCAGGTTTTATAGAGCATTCTGAATAGAGGAGGGGCACAAAAGAGCACAGAGAAAGAGGGGTAAACATCCTTGGAAAATTACCAAGTAATCGGGTAGAGAGCAAGATCAGCATTTTTATCAGTTTGGAACGCTCTGTTAGGAAGCACGGTACAGTGTTCATCAACAGTTTATTTACATACGGGATGTCCATAACTGAAGCTTTGGTAATCAATTACACCACTTTACTCTAGTCCTTTCAGGGTCTCACATCCTTTGGTCTATTTGTTTATTGCCATCTGTCTGTCCTTGGAGGCCCATACTAGGCTTATCTTGTTTAGCCAGCTTGTTTCTGAGAAGGATGGTATATGCTGACTGGTAGTATTCCTGAACAAGGGGCAGAGAGAGGTGTGCTTTGAAGCCAGGCATTGTGGGTATCTTGGTATTGTGAGCTGGGCATTTTGTGGACATAAATTTATCACCCATTGTGACTTCAAGCTTGGAAACATCTGTTGTGTTCTACCCCAGAGGTGGCCGGAGTCAAACTGTCTTCTCTTGTTTTATTCCTCTGGGGACCCCCCAGGAAGAAAAAGGCTCAGGCAAGGCAAGCTGTTAGGAATGTGGAGATGCAAAGGAAACACAAATGTTTTCCACAGAATGAGTTAACCAATAACCAGACATCCTGCTCCTCAACTCCTCCAATTCAACACTTAATTACAGTCAAATGTAAAGGGAAATGTAATGCAAAATATTTATTTCCTTCCCTCCCCTTCTTTTACTGGGGTGTGTGTGTGTGTGTGTGTGTGTGTGTGTGTGTGTGTGTGTGTGTGTGTGTGTTACATGCAAGCCATGATTAGAGAGAGATAATTTGCTTTACAAGGGACCACAGAGAGGCTTGAAGGACTGCAGATGGCTGTGGTCGCTTTTAGCAAAGAACTGAGGAACTGGTTCTTGGTTTGCTGGCGCTGGAAGGACGCATTCTTTCCACACTGGGGGAGAGGGGGGAGCAGAATGCTGTGCTGGCTTTGTTTAGCTTGCTCCAGGAGCAACAGATGAGCCGTGTATTGTATTGTTACAAGCATTAGTTCAGTTCTGCCAGGCACCTAACTGGGTTTGCTTTGTTGGCTTGTCCTCTGAGAGGCGCTGGAGACCGAAGGCAGGAGCTTGGTTTGATTTTCCTGGCGGATGACTTTGATAGGCACAGGTGATGCTGGGAACACCCGTTGTTAGCCCTGCAGCCAGCCCAGATGTGAAGCAGGTGACGCAGCTCATGTTGAGTGGTGGTGGGCGGAGCAACAAACAAACTCTAATACCCTTCACCTTGTGTCTACTGCCATCTCCTTCCAGTCCACCGTGGACAGAACTTCACTGATCCGATTCCTTAGCTACCTGTCTCCAGGCCAAATCCTATCCGACTTTCCAATGCTGATGCAGCTGTGCCAATGGGGCATGCACTGCATCCTGTGGTAGGCGGGTAGCTGTTCTGCCAGATTCCCAGTCCAAGCTCGGCCTGGAGAATTATGCCCAGATTTAGCTAATTAGCACCCCTTTTTTTACCCAAGAATGACCCTGGTTCTGCCTTGCAGTCCTGCAGGACCCCACCTCCAGGGCAGCTCGCCTGTTCAACCTGCAGAGGTCCTCTCTCCTGCCAGCAGCCTCCCGCCACTACAGCAGCCCCTTGCTCCTCAGCAGGTCTTGGGCACAGCAGCCACACACCAAACTCCAGTGTCTCCAGCAGTCTCTAAAGTCCCTTTACCAATCAGTCCATTAGCCATCAATTCCTTAGTCCATTAATCCAGTCTGTCCTTCCTCAAGTTTTCCTCCTACTGTTACCCACAGCAAACTCTCCCTTCATCAGGTGCTTTTATGCCTGAGGGCCCTATTGCCTTTGAGTGACTGCAGCTGTGCAGCACACCCTCTGCTGAAAGCACACGCCTTACTCTTAAAGGGGCCACTGCTGACACCACACCCTACCTCCTTGCCAGATCTTCCGCGATTCCAGTACAGTAGCCATGGAGGCCTCCTCTAGGTAAGGGAATGTTTGTTTCCTTGCCTTGGGGCTGCATTGCGGCTGCACCTACACTGGAAAGTTGGATAGGATTGGGCTCTTATTTTGCTTCCTGATTTGTCTAAAGCAGCAGTTACAACTGTGGCCTGTTGGGTAACCTAAAACCTGTCCAGAAGTAGTGCAGTGCTTTCCATTCTGTGCCGCAGCCACCATTCTTTTTGCCCAGTTGTCTCACAGCCTCAGGCTGAGTAGCTACTTCTGATGCTTGTCACCCCAGATGCCTCTGCACCCTGATTTTCGGGGGAAGGGAATGCAGCTGTGGCATGGAATGGAAAGTGCCAGACCCACAATTTGGAGTCTGATCATCCACACCCCATTTTTGCCACTGAGGTTGGCACTTGGGGGGAGCTCCTTTTGGCCCCAAAACTGCCATTATCTAATCCCCACCATCAAACTATAGAATGAGTTCCATCAATTAAAATATGGGAAAATAAATGCTGGAATATTATTATCATTTTAAAGTTAACTTGTTAATGTTTAAGCTCGAAAGGGAGAATGAAGGAAATGAAAAGTGACAGCTTCTTTCAGTGTCAGGGTGAACTTAGGAATGCTACTAAACTTGCATGGTTGGAGATGACATATTGAATTAGGGAAGTTATTTTATTGTAAAGGCGTGTTATGAAGTATATTCTTCTCATTGATTATAATTAGATATAATACTGATTTTTCTAGTAGAGCTGTAATTTTTAATTTCTAACAGTTCTCTCTCTCTCTCTCTCTCTCTCTCTCTCTCTCTCACACACACACACACACACACACACACACACACACACACCCCTTCCCCTGAAGAACTGGAAGGTACAAAAAGCCAATCCCAATAGGACCCTCCCCCCCAATATCAGGTCTCCAAACACCAGCTGCTTCTGGAAAGCTGCTCTGATTATCTTTTATATAGAAGAATGGAGTAGAACTGTTTAGAATAAATAAATACTTGAGTTTTGTGAATGAATGAATGAATGAATGAATGAATGAATGAATGAATGAACCAACCTTTATTAGGCATAGATAGAGAAATCATAAAAGCAAACATAATTAGTCCTAATCCCATTTATCAAAAACGGAGTTAAGATACTAAATTACTAATAAAACATTTACAGTTCAACATAAAATATCAACATTTTTGACAAATTACATTAAGAAGGCTTGGAAATCACCAAAAGTAAAAATTTAGAAATTCCCTCTAGCACATCTGGTGAGCAGTCATTTAGGAGACACTTCAGTTTTGCCTCATCCGAAAGCCCATTCATTTTGCCGAGAAGTGGAGTCATGTAAGTGTGGCGGGATCTAGTGTGCCGAGGACAATAAAAAAGAATGTGTATGATTGATTCAACATTTCCAAAATTACAAGGGCAGAGGTGTTCTTTATATGGTATTTGCCTATATCTGCCTTCTGTGACCTTGGATGGAAACACATTGAATCTTGCCAAAGAGATTGCACGACGTTCAGAGGGGTTGATCAGAATACTCAGATAAGGAGCCATTTGCCCATACTTTAGCGGGATAGAGAAATTAAGAGGGGAGCAAATTCTAGACGCAAGTTCAAAGAGGTTTTGTTGCTCAATGTCTACCATTCTTTGCTTTACCCTTTGATAAACTTCAGGGAATGGATAGAAACTTAAAAAATCCAATGAAAAACCAATTGATTCGATTTTTGATTTAATTTGGCTATACCATTTAGAAGAACCAGACTCAGATAGCATTCTGGATAGGAGACTGCCTGGTTTCACGTTATAATGTAATTGCAGCCAATAGCGTATGGTTAAAAGCCATGCTCTTGATACTAAGAGCGATTGTCTCCAAACATAATGCAGAGTATGGTACAGATTTAGGTAAACCCAGGATAGCCCTCAAAAATTTAGCTTGGATACTCTCAAGGGTGTGATTTATAGAGCTAATCCAGATAGGGCACCCGTACAGGCGCTGTGCCGATACCTTGGCATTAAATACCTTGAGAGCAGCTGGTATATAACGATTGCCCTGACTTAAAAAGAATCGATTGGTGCTCTGCAAAGTGACACGGGCCAAGTTGGTAACTAATTTTTGATGAGTACCCCAGCAAAGATTGTAGTGGAAGTGAATTCCAAGGTATTTAAAGCTTTTGACCTGTTCCAGTTTCTCCTCTCCAATAGACCAAGTACCTGGGCTCCATGATTTTGAAAAGACCATAACTTTGGTTTTCTGAGAGTTCAGTTCAAGTTTGTTACATTTCAGATAGTCAGAAGTTCTATTTAAAAGTCGCTTAAGTCCAGTAGGTGTACAGGATACCAGCACTGCATCATCTGCATAAAGCAATGCTGGAATATGCATTCAACCTAGTCTGGAAAAATGTCCATCTATCTGAAGCAAAAAGGGGGTAAAATCGTGTAGAAAAAGATTAAAAAGAGTGGGTGCTAAAATGCACCCCTGTTTCACTCCCCTTTCAACCTGAATTTTGGGGGTCAATTTCCCCGAAGATGTAAATTTAATTTGGCAGATGGTGCCTGTATAAAGTTTCTGAATAAGAGTTAGAAGTCTAGGGTCTATATTGAGTTTAACTAGTTTGTCCCATAGCAGCGATCTAATAACGGAGTCAAAGGCTCCTTTAAGATCCAGAAAAGCAACATATAATTTTTGATTTTTTAGCCTTGTGTACTTGTCAATCAGATGAGCTAAAACAGCACAGTGATCAATTGGTGAAGATCCTTTTCGAAATCCTATCTGATCCCACCCTGGAAGGCCCAGATCTTCCAACAACAACAACAACAGTATTTATATACCGCTTTTCAACAAAAAGTTCACAAAGCGGTTTACAGAGAAAATCAAATATCTAATGGCTCCCTGTCCCAAAAGGGCTCACAATCTAAAAAGATGCAACACCAGCAGATAGCCACTAGAAAAGACAGTGCTGGGGTAAGGTGGGCCAGTTGCTCTCCCCCTGCTAAATAAAAGAGGAGCACCCACTTGAAAAAGTGCCTCTTAACCAGTTAGCAGGGGTTCCATCCAGGATAGCAGCTTGTTTAAGAGATGTTTTGCATAAAGTTTCCCCCCCCCCACTGATAAAAGGCTTATAGGTCTAAAATTGGAGGGATCACGAGGTCGCCTTTTTTGTAAATAAGCACTATAGTAGCATTTGTCCATTCAGCTGGTATTATACCTGTTTGGTCCACCACTGTGACTAATGAGGATAGAATAGGGGCCCACCATTCGGGGTCCACTTTCAGGATCTCTGACAATACCAAATCTGGCCCAGGAGCTTTCCCTTGTTTACTTCGAGAGACTAGCTCTATAATTTCTTCAGTGTGAGTTTTGTGTTTCACAAACCTTCCAAAGAACCTTGCGTCAGGGGAGGGGAGCTCTGACCTGAAAAACAGCCCACAAGGAAAAGCCACCCCTGGTCTGCCATTCAAAGTTGTAGGGCCTCTTGCCCCACCATCCTCACTGGCAAATACCTGACAAGTGTCCAAGGAGCATCCTTTGAGAACCACTGTTCTGTGCCCCCCTGCCCCTTCTGTGAGCAGCTGGGTGCAGGGCACCTCTGCACACGAAGCTGTCTTGAGCTGAGTCAGGCCCTTAGTCATCTACCTCAGTATTGTTTACTTTGCCTGGCAGCAGCTCTCAGGCAGAGAGTGATAAGGAGAGTGGGCCCTCCTTATCCGTGGGCTTGGCATCCATGGGTTTGAGTACTCGTGGATGTTGGGCTCTTAGCCAGAGGCCTCATCACCCCTCCAGATGTGACCAGAAGGCTGCTGTGCGAACAGGAAGTGACTTCCA
Source organism: Tiliqua scincoides (assembly GCF_035046505.1). Classification (NCBI taxonomy): domain Eukaryota; kingdom Metazoa; phylum Chordata; class Lepidosauria; order Squamata; family Scincidae; genus Tiliqua; species Tiliqua scincoides. The sequence goes on along the minus strand of NC_089833.1, from coordinate 1,872,594 downwards.
GTTGTGTCCTGGAGGTTTCTAAGGAGGCCAGGATTGGCCCCCAAAGAAATTATTGTGGTGCTGCCCCCTAGCAGATTTAACTATCTGCAGATTTTAGTATCTGCAGGTGGTCCTGGAACAGACCCTCTCCTATCCATACCAAGGGCCCCCTGTATTTTCCAGCCCTGCTACCTGGGGTCCTTGCAGTGTAGATGCTGGGGTTCAGCTGGGAATCTTTCCTGCAGTGCTTGTCATCGTCTCCCCCCCCCCCAACAACAACTTCTGGTCCTCCCCTGTCTCAAGCTGCCTTCTGCTGAGACAGACCGCTGGTCCTTCCAGCCCTGAACCATCCACTCTGGCTGGCAGAGGCTCTTGTGCAGACAGGGGTCTTTCCCCCACTTGCTACCTGAGATCCTTTAATGCAAGAGGCTGTGAATGGAACTGGAAGCGCTTGTACGCCAAGCATGTATATCACCACCACCTAGCTCTGGCCCCTCCGACCAGCAGGTGGCACGTGACAGTCCATAAGGCAGAGCCTGCTGGATATGAGATATAGACATGGATAGAGACAGGCAAATGAATTAACCCTGGCTGAACCGGCAAGCTCTTTGATGCTCTGGAAAGTTGTGACCCCCCTTCCAGGTAACCTGTCAGCTTTCCAGCATCATGAGCTTTATGGTGCCCTAGCCATCTCGAAAAAGGCATGCTTGTTTTCATATTGCAGTTGGAGCTGCCCTTTCTTGCCGTGGAACTCAGTGTTAGCAGGGTGTCTGCGGCAAGGGCCACTGGGCCATATTACCCTGGGGGTTGAACATCTGTCTGAACTTCTCCCCTTCTTGCCCAAACACAGAGTCCTGGCCTTGAGGAGTGTTCTCTCTGTGTTTCCCCACATAGAACCTTTCAATTCAAGTCTGGGTCCATTCAGAGATAAGTTGGAGAACATGCACCCCATGCATAGCTTGAAAGCACGCATTGCGCTTGCTCTCTAGCTCCTAAGAAGATAGAGGCTGCATTTTGCCCATTGCAGAAACCACAGGACTAAAAGGTGCATTTGTCTGCCCAGAGGGAATGTTTGGTGTGGCAATTCCTCCATTAGCAGGTTTTGTCAAAACAACCAGGAGTCCTGTGGCCCCTTAAGGACAAACCATCCTTAAGTATCAGGACATCGGCATTTGCAGATTGCCATCTGTGGTGGTCATGAAACACACAAGGGAAGTTTTATTGAGGTTTCTTTCCAAGTGTTTCTTTGAGGAGCATCAGCAAAAAAAGGCATGCACACCTGTGGCATTGTGGAGTCAAAATGCCCTCTGTCTTTTTGCAGGCAGCAAGATTTGGGGGGTGGAGGTGGGTGGAATTCAGACATTTTTCTGAGTGAGGGATCAAAACTGGACAAACTTACTGGTGTTGATGTTGCAGTCGCCAATTTTTTTTTATTTTTATTTTTTGCCCCCAAATGTCTGCTCATTGTGCCACTAACATAATCACATGGAATTGCAGTGAGAGGACTTTTGGGTAGAAGAATGATAAAGGCAGCCTCTGGGGCTGCCTGGAGGTGCACTGCTGTGGAACAGGTGGAACACTGAAGAAAGATTACCCAGGTTTTTGTCCTCCTTGCTCCTTCTAATTTCAAGAACAGACAAAAGAAAGTATGTCTTTATCCAGCTTGTAATTAGTCTATGGAACTCCTTGCCACATGATGTGATTGTGGCATCTGGCCTAGATGTCTTTAAAAGCAGATTAGACAGATTTCTAGAAGAAAAGCCCATCACAGATTATATTCCGTGGTGGGTATGTGCAATCTCCTGGTTTCAGAAGTCGGCTGCCTTACAATGCCAGGCGCAAGGGAGGGCACCCGGATGCAGTTATTTTGCTTTGTTGTGTGCTCCCTGAGGCATTTGGTGGGTCACCATGAGATACAGGAAGCTGGACAAGAAGGGCCTTTGGCCTGAGCCAGCAGGGGTTCTTCTGATGTTCTTAAGCCAAAAGTTATCCTCAGAGGTGAGGGAGCAAGGCCTCTCCCAGCCTGTGTTCTCTGCTGCATCTGTTTGATTTTCCCCCTGCTTAGGTGGGAGAACCTGAGAAGAAGGATCCGTTTGAAGAAAGTGGCCTGAACCTGAGTCCGACGGCAGCGGAAGCCAAAGAGAAAGTGCGAGCCAAACGGGTGAACAAGAGAGCCCCACAGATGGACTGGAACAAGAAGCGGGAAATTTTCAGCAACTTCTGAGCCAGTCGAAGTAACTCCACCTCTCTTTCCACCCCCGCCCCCCCCCCCCCGCAACAAGACCTTTGCAACATGTGCACATCGATTCCTCCCCCCGCCCCCCCCCCCGACATGGGCATAGCTCCAAAGCACTTCATGCTCCGCTTTCTTCCTAGGGTTTTGTTGCTTTGTACAAGGCCGGTTTTGGTCAAGCCTCTCTTTATTTTGCAAAAGTGGTGGACGATTTCGAGAAAAAGGGAGAGGCTGTGACTGCAGGCTCAGCGTCCGAAAAAAGACAACAGCAGCAAGTTGGAAAGGCTAAACAAAACACATGCATACAGTATTTTGTTTTCATTTGGGGTCACTTAACCTGCAGTATTTAGAATATATTATTTATAGGGCCATTTTTTAATATATACTTAATGGTTTGTGGTTTCCCATCCCTTTTAGATGGTTATAATTTTTTTTTTTACACCCCAACGTGCATAGTTTCAGTGTTGTAGCTAGAGGGGGTGCAAAGCACTGAGTTTTGCAGGGAGCTTCACCACAGCTTCCATTTTGTTCAGAATGACTCTGAGGGGGAGGGGCTGCTTGCAAGCTGTGGTGAGGCTCCCTGCAAAACTTAGTGCTTTGCAGCCCTCTAGCTATGCCACTGCATGGTTTCTTTCCCCTGAATCAAAAGCAATGGTTTTTGGACCAATCTGGGTCTGCAGTGTTAACATCTTCATAAATGTGTTGGCTGAGCATTCCATGATTTGCTCTGTGGCTTTAAGTGTGGATTTTCTTTTTTAAAGGGGAAAGAAAAAGGGTTTCATATGTTTTCCGTTAGCACTTAGAACACCCTCCCTTGAAGCCCAGCACAGAACAGAGCTTTTTTTGTCCATCTTTTTTTTTTTCTCCCCGTGTCTCTTCCCAGTTCCCTGATTTTAACATAACTTCTCTAACTGGAACCCCCCCCTTGCCTAGGAGGCATTTTATGCTGCAAAATACCACAATTAGTGGTGGAAAAGATGTGGAAAGTGTGCAGTCTTGCCAATACCCCGGGGACAGGGAGGTCTAAAAAAAACCCCATGAATTCTGACATTTATAAAGAATTCTAATCTGAATTAATTTTGGCTGTAACAAGAAGCTGGAAATAACTCTTTTTAGCAAGACTTAATGGGAAGGCACAGCATGATGATTGTATGGGGGGTGCCACTGACATTCCTGGGGCAGTTGCTCTGGGCAGCTGTTTGGTGCTGGCCCAAGCAAGGGGCATCTTGAGCCAGTGCAAGCCAACCAAGACTTCTTTATCAAAACAGCACATTCAAGTTTCATTTCCAATTGCTTGGCTATTTCCGCTTCCAGGGCTTAAAACAAAACAAAAAAACCCTTTAGTGGTGTTGATTTTTCCACAACTGTGCAATTAATCAGTCTTACTTTCTGCTATTGGCACAAAGTATGTACTGTTTTGCCGCCAGGTGGAGAGACCTTAGTGGGTAGTAGCCTTTAAAGATTTCTGATCTGTCCATAGGCAACATCTGGGGATCAGAGATGACAGGCAAGGCATCACCTAAGTCAATCTTTCCCAAAGTGGGTCGTGACCCACTGGTGGGCCACAAGTCCATGTGAGGTGTGTCATTGGCTGGCCTTCATGCTTGCATTTGAATGGCTCCAAAACTGAATCATTCCAGAAGCATTGGGAGGCCCTGAAGGCTTTTTGTGAGTCACCCTGGGGTGGTGACCTACTCTATTGGCTCCTGCAGGCCTCAGAATGGCCTACAGAAGTCTCTGAAAACCACTTCCGATTTTTGGGGACAACTTCTGGTTTGCCTCCAAAAATCACTTCCAATTTTTGCTGAGGGCTATTCTGAGGCCCATGGAGGCCAGTAGAGTGGGTCGCTGGACCTGAGCAACCCAGAAGAGGCCTCTCTGGCACCACCAGGAGCATCACGACCTACCCTGGAGGTTGAGATGGTTTAAGATTGGGAACTGCTGACCTAAGTCTAATGTCTTGCTTGTAACCATGACACACAAGCTACAGCTTAATATCCTCTCAGAGTGCTTTGATGTACTGTACTGTTTGTTCTTAGGGAGCTGTTTTAATGAGGGATGTGCATGTGGGCATCCCCCTCAAGAAAGAGTGTATGCACTTACTCATAAAGACCTTTTAACCAAGGTAGGGCCCACTCCCATGTTTTCCCATAGTGCCTCTCTCTTCTGTGGCAGAGAGGTTTGCTTCTGGACTAGGAAGGCAAAGGCAAACTTATCATGAGGTGATCTTGGATTAAGGGCACAAGAGCAAGAGAGAGAGATGGCACACGGAACCCAGTCCACTTGAATGTTTTCCTGTGCAGGCCCCATGGGCAGAGGTAGCCCTTCGGTAGGGCAAGTGGTGCAGCCCTCTGGAACCCACGCTCTCATGACCAATGTACAGCTGAACCTCGGCATCTGTGGGGGATCCACTCCCAGACCCCTGCAGATACTCAAGATAATGAAATCCACGGCTCAGCCTTCACAGGACTTCCCAGATTTCACTGGAAGAGTCTTCTGGTTGTGTCTGGGAGGTTGTGTGAGGCCTCCCCGTGCCTCAGTGGGCATCCCTTTCAGATGTGACTGCAAGACTCTTCCAGTTGCGCCTGGGAGTTACAGTGAGGCCCTCCTGATCTGTGCTGTGTCAAGTCTGTGGGTTCCAAACCCACAGATGAAGGCCAACCTTGTTTGGCCATAATGTGGGGGAGTTCCTACATTAGTTGAGTTGCCCCAGACTCGTACCCTGCCTACATCCTTCTGGGGATGGCTCTGCCTATGGGAAATGAAGCCAAGCTGCACAAGAGAAATGGTGTCCTCTGCTGGGAGGGAGAGTTTCATGTGAATTTTTCTGCCTATGAAATTGGAACACCTTGGGATCCTGGTCTGAAAGACAACAGAGCAGTGAGGCCTGGGCTATACCTCCTACAGCCTTGCTGCATTTGACCTGGAGGAGGGCGGGGACGACAATGATGTAGTTCCATATTGAAAATGTGCATGGAGAGCACAAAAGTAAGAGGCACACCCTATGGAACTGCTACAGGGAGTACACTGTTTCTGTCTATGAGAAGATCACCCCTGAAATAGCCTTTTAGGATCACACCAGAGCAGAAATGGACATCTAAAATGCTTGGCTTGGATCTGCTAAGTTAAGAGAGGAGAAAGAAAACAGAATGCAAGTTTTGTTGATGGCATAACAGCTTGTCAGGGAGACTTCGCAGAGCTGTTTTCCTGGCAGCCTTTAGTTAAGCATCACTTCCTTTCTTGCCCTTTTTTAAAAAAATCACTTCCCAAAAAATGTTCTTAGAAGTGAATTGGATGGAGGCTTTTTTTTTTAAACAGTATATGTAAATGAGAATCATATAGGGTCATGATACCCTGTAATCAGGGCACAAATGTACAATGTATATTAGTATTTAAGTGGGGAAAAAGGTGTTTTCAGATGTTGTAAGATGAACAAGTGCCCTTTGATACAGATACTTTCTGGAACTTTGTCTACATTTCGTAAATGACGGAGGTGGAAATAAGGTGCCTTAGCTCATTCTTTTGTTTCTTTTGGGAGCTTGGGTTCCTGGTGGCAAAGCGAGATTGCTAATTTTGCCCCTTCTGTGTATGTAGATTTTGTTCCAGAGTGACCTTTTGTAATTCCGTGTTGTGGTTTGGACAGAAGGCTTTGAGAGAGAAGAAGCTGGGGGAGTCACATCCATATAGACAAGATTGGTGTATAGTCTTCCCCGAAAAGCTCACCCAAAATTCTGCACCAGCAGTATCCCAAGCAAACCTCCTATATTTATTGATTGTGCAAAACAGTTTGCCATAGGAAGGAGGTATTGAGATTGCTGCAGCCTGCCAGCCCTGTGAGGTTGGCATGAGTTTTGCAACCAAACAGAAACAAAACATCTTTCTGATTCTTGGTTCTGTGGATACGCGCTCAATACAAGGTCCATGCCACGCGCCCAAGGTGGTAGTCGGAGAATCTGGGTGCTTCCCTTTGGATTATTTTTGAAACAGTAGAGTTTCTAGCATATCTGTTAGCTGAGGAGAGCTTCAAAATATTTCCACTTCTTCCTTTGTCTCTGCCACCAAATCTTGCCAAAATTTGCACTCAATCATGCAGAAGTAAAATATGTGCAGCTGTGGTTAATTTGCATCCTTCCACCTGCAGAATTTGGATGTTTTTCCCCTCTCCCTTTTTATTGCAGAAGACATACATGGACTCCAGCCAGCTTCAGGAAGTGGGCCCTGGATCGTATCAAAGGCGCCTCCGGCTTATTCACAGGCAGCCTGGGTGAGCATGGAGGGGTCTCCATTGGCTGTTTCCACACCCAGATCTCTCTGGTTGGATTGGGACGACAGATTCTAGGAGGACAAGGGACGTTTTTGGATAGAATTGTGGCTTGGGAAAGGAAACTCTGCCAGGTCTCTGATTTTTTTATTTTTTCAATGCATCTTATTTGGCTACTCCAACAGCAGCTGAGGGTCAAGGATGTGCTGATACCTGCTGCTGATAGAAGCTTTTGTCGTCAGCTCTGCTTTGCTTTCCACATTTGTGCATGTTTTGGCCTGTTTTGCAGACGGAGCCAAACAACATTGTGTGAGCCTCCACTAGAGGCAGAGAGATGAAAATCTGTTCCTCCTGCCTTTGTGGATAAACACAGATGTGGTTTTCAAATGCCTTAATGATTATTTCTAAAACACTTATGGATCTGTGATGTGAGGTCTGGGGAGACAGTCCGGAGCAGAAGGTAGGCACAAATGATCTCAAGCTGAAATCAGGAATGCAAATATGTACACCGGTATAGGTTTGTGGAAGTTTCCCCCTCCCCAAAAAAGGGTTCTCTGCATATTCTAGGGAATGATTCCTAGCCATTTTAAAAGCTTTGCTGTCTGACTCTGTTTCTCTGCCATCCTGTATGCTCTGTAAGTTACACTTAATTCTGTTTTGCACACATCTGACTTAGAAACACACTAAAAAAGTTATTACAAGACCTGTTTATCTGCATTGTAAAAAAATGTATACTGAAATGTCAATAATAGAACTGATTTCTCATGTACAGTGAGCCTTACAGTGCTGGTGTCTGGGTTCATTTTTTCCTTCTGATACTATTCCCATCTGCTGCTGCTTTGGCTTTTGACACCCTCTTTGGATAATTCTTGGGCAGAGGTGTAACTAGGGTGGAGCCTGCGGGGCAGCTGCCCCAGACGTACGCCGGGGGTGCACATAACTGCCCTTCAGGTTTTGCCCTAGTTACAGATGAGGTGCTGGTGGTTTTTCACCCCCGTTCCTTCTCCTTCAAAGGGGAGCATCTACAGGAGAAGGAACGGGGTGCGAAGCCAGCACCAGGAGCACTCCTTCCTCTGGGGAGAACCCAGAAGTGGTGTGATGTCACTGCCCCGGGAACCAGAGCAGTGCATTAAGCCTCTGTTCTTGGGGTCCAGTGCCCAAGCAGAATTTATCTGGGCTCAGTCACTGGCTTCACATACACACCCTTCCTCTCCAAAACCCCTTGTCTGTTCTGGAAAAAATGAAATGAATCAATGGATGTCCTTTTCTTTGGAGTCAGTTAGTTGCAGGGCATCTTGTAATGGGCAGCTGCTCTCTGCCACTCTCATCTGGAAACTGGATCAGTAGGTTTGCTGCCACCACTCCAGTCTATGGAAAAACTGAACAGAAGGAGGTGTAGGGACAGCGGACTGGTAGGGAGGTGGGACAGTCCACTCTTAACACAGACCAGGAATGTTAAGCACTTACCTCAGCTGGGCAGGTGGGTGATCCAAGTCCATGCATCCAGCACACGAGTCTAGAGAGGAGGGCAAATATGCAAAAGGTGTGCATGACCCTGTAACCATTCTGGACATTGTCTTGGGTCTGTTGGTACAGGGATGGGGGGGGTGACACATCTTACTCCCTTGAGTGTTTCTCGCTCAGGGCAGTCAGGTGGGCTCACAATCCAGTGAACTGGCTCAATGCCAAGCTCTTTCTTTACTATCCAGTGGGGAGATAAATAGGGCAAACTACCCCCAAGGGCACCGTGGCTACTGCATCTGCATGACTCAAGGACACTAAACCCATTCAGGAGCCCCCTTAGGTAATAGGAAGGTCAGAAACAGGAGGAAAATTGGTGATTTTTCACCAGCTTCTTGGTGCACCTTTCAGTTGTGACTGTAGCCAGCTTAACTCAGGCACTATGGCATGCATGTTTATCAGTTAAGACCATCAGAAGAGTCCCGCTGGATCAGGCCAAAGGCCCATCTAGTCCAGCTTCCTGTATCCCGCAGTGGTCCACCAGATGCCTCAGGGAGCACACAACAGACATGCATCCTGGTGCCACTCCCTTGCACGTGGCATTCTGAGGTAGCCTATTTCTAAAACAGGAGGTTGCATTTACCCATCATGCCTTGTCACCTGTGATGGACCTTTCCTCCGTAAATCTGCCCAATACCTTTTTAGGGCACCTAGGCCAGGCACCATCACCACGTCCTGTGGCAAGTGGTTCCACAGATGGGTGACAAATGCCCTTTAAACACCATTCCCTGGCCCTGGGAGGTAGCATGGACTTCATGGACTTGAGATCAGAGGCCAAACTCCTTTGCTCCCCACTGTTTCTGGGGTTTCTGATTTTGCTCTCCAGTGTGCCTTCTGGGGCCTGTCGAGGGTCTGGGAAGATCTCAGTACCATACGCTTGCATGTTCCTGCTGCCAGTCTCCTGCCATCCTGGTAGCTCTTCCAGCTGGTGCACAAGAAACAGCTGCAGAAGCAGAGAGATGGTCTTGGATCACGCCAGGTCAGGAGGCACAGCTCCCTCTGTCCAACTACAAACCTTCAAGACCTTCCCATGGGTCAATGTTCTTTCTTCCTCCTGGAGGCAAGCCTTCCTGCAACAGATTGAGCCTGGCATGCTTGAGAAGAAAATCTGTTCTGTGTTGCTTCAACTCCTCCTTCCAGCTGCCCAAAGAAGCCAACAATCTCAGAAGTTTTAAAAGCTCTCCTCTTTATTAAACTGTTTCTACAATCACAACTGTGTTTATGTAGGAATAGGGTGCCACGCTTGGGATCTCTTTAGGGTCTTCCTCCTAGAGGAGGTTGCTGCTGGGCCCCTTATCCCCATGCCCGGGGTGGTGAGTGAGGAGGCAGCATCTTTACTGAGTTCAAATCCCACTTGCACAAGCCTTTAAACCAAAGGAGTCAGGTCAGCTACAGCATCCTGATCTGTGGGGAGGCCCCAAGTCTTGCTTTCACAAGAGTTTCACTCCTCCGTACGGTGGAAGGTCAAGAAAATGGCCCCTCCCATGGGAAAAGGCCAGAGTTGGGTTCCTCAGTTCTTCCTGGAAGCTGGGCAGATGTCCCTATTGAGACACTCCCCGCAGTGCGGGTGGACAGGGAGGCAGATCTGTTGGCCAAATCCCACCAGCAGCCAGTTGATCTCACTCCAGAGGTCCCTGGGGGAGCAGAAAGAAGGGATTTCATTTGTTGAAACTATGCCTATCTTGCCTTTCCATATTTGGCAGACCCGCAAGGTGACAAAAAGAACAAAGACAACATTAGCAGCAGAAGAAATGAAACAGCAGGGCAGGATTAGGCAAGCCAGCAGTAGCAGAGGTGGCTAAGAAGTCTCTATGCCAGTGTTCTTCAACCTGTGGGTCGTGACCCCAGTGGGGTCACGAAGGGGAGGGGGGTCATGGCAGCCGTTCAGTCACGGTCCTGCCTTCTCAAAATCAAGTTCTTGCACAGCCTCTTCTCTCTGTCTTGCCCTGCAGCTCCTAAGGACTGCCCTGCCCAGGCTGCTACCTCACAGGGTTGTTGTGAACACACAAGAAGTAGGGGAAACGGTGGGCGGGGCAGGCAGATCAGGGTCCAGCAGCCAGACAGGATCAACAGTCTCATATTTCATCTCTTTCGGGAGGGGGTTGTGGCACGAAGAGAGGTTGAAGGAGGCCATATGCACTCCTCTGAATACAGTGGGATTTACTTCTGGGTAGACATGTATAGGATTGAGCTGTCAACCTTCCATTAGTAGGCAGGCCAACATACATGGCAGGTCAGACCTGGCAGCTTGAGCAGGGGCCAAACAAACCTGCCAGGGACAAGCGTTATAATGCACCACGAAGAGGTCCACATACCTCAGAGACCAGATGGGGCAACAAGCAGTAATGGTAATTTCAGCCAGCCCTGGCCACCCTATTCACAAAAATCTCTTTCAAGGAACACAACCCCAATAACATACCAAGACTTTTGTTTGAGAAGTTGCCAAAAGCGATGGCATGTCAGAATGCTCAGAAGCTCACCTGGGAAGCCACTCTTCCAGAGCTTGTCTCGTTGCCTCAGGAACTTTTGTTTCCTTCTTCACCCACTTCAGCCTGTTCGAAATGCGGTGTACATGTGTGTCCACACCTGGAGATCATGGAGATTAGAATGGGAGAGTGGAGAAGTGTACCATATTTGGGGGTGAGAAGATTTCCTCAACCCAGCAAACTAGCATGCATCACACTTGGTTTTCTCTTTCCTGGCATCATGCTGGCACTCCCTTGAGTGCTGTACAGTGAGTCCTCCTTATCCACAGATTTGAGTATCTACAGATGCCAAGCCTTGGGAGTTCTTCTGAACATGACCGGAAATCACTTCTAATTTGTGCTGGCGACTTCAGGGTGCATCTGGAGGTGTTCTGAGGCTTGGGGGGGGTGTTTGCAGCCTCCCGCACCTTAGAACACCACCCAGGTGCAACCAGAAGTCACCAATGCAGACTGGAAGTGACATCTGGTCACGTCCAGGAGGCTTCTGAGGAGGCTGTGCGTGACCTCCAGAGGGCCAGATGCAGCCTCCAGGTAAGTTATTGCAGTGTGCCGCCCCCCTCCTGGAGATTATCTGCTGATTTTGGTATCCATGGTAGGTCCTGGAACTGATCCTCTGTGGATACCGAGGGCTCACAGTATCTGCTCCATAAATAATTCTGGTGGCACATCTGCTCGTGGCCTGTGCCTTGAAGCATGTGGTCTTCTGAGTCTTCCCAGCTCCAATTGCAACAGTTTTTTTTCCTCCTCTAACTGAGGCCTGGAGCCAGGTGCCAGAAGTTAAAGGCTGTGTTCTTGAGCGTGTAAGTCCCAGTGAATGCAATAGGACTTACTTTGAGTAACTATGTGCACAATTGTGCAGTAGATTACATAAAAGCCCCGGCCAACACTAATCTATTCCAGGGAGTGAGACAGGGCAAAGACTGTGGTCAGGGTTGGCTTTAAGCCAATTGGACCAATTGTGCCCCATGACTAAGGACCCCCCTGCTACAGTAAAATAAAAAAGAAAACTAATCTTTCTTTCATTAATATTAAAATTAATATTTTTAATAAATCATTTCATCACTTAAGCAAGTGGTTTTCTAACTATTTCCTTTTCAAAGATAATCTACACATTTTGTTTCTTTACTTGCAGGCTGACATGAATGCCATTTTGTATGAAAATGTGTTTTGGTCCATTTGGTCCATTAACTCACCTGCACTTTTGAAGTGCACATTTTGGTTGCTTTCCATTCTACTACTAGAGAGACTGTCATAAATGTTATTTTTACCTCTAAGATTCTACAGACATTGGCTGTGAACAAAAAAGGTTTCCAGTGGGGCCCCGCAGCTCCTAAGCCTGGCCCTGCCTTTAGTTGAAGAACCTTTCTCTCCCCCCCCCCACCTGTGTTCAAGACCCTCTGCCTCTGATGCAAACGAGTCAGGCCACTGGACAGTCTGCTCAGACAGGTAGTGGCCCTCCAGGCCAAGGAGAGCCTTTTGTTTTCTCTGGGATCCTTTCAAGTGGAGATGCCTCCAGCCAGGGAGTGGAGGCCTCCATAACTACCCTCCCACCACAAGATGCAGCACAAACCCCATTGGTACAGCTACACCAGGACTGGAAAGTTGGATAGGATTTGACCCTTAGTGACCCCGATGCTCAGATGGGACCTGAGCTCTGCCCCCAGTAATTGGGAGGGCCTTCGTAGTGACCTGGACAAACTGGGAGGGGGCTAGGCTCACATTAACCTGCAGGAGGCAGGGAAAGGGTTTCCTCATCACATGCTAGCTGACCCTTTTCTTAGAGATGTAGCCAGAATCTGAACCCAGGACCTGTTTGCTTCCCCACTCACCTTCTTCATCCCTGCAGAACACACTACACATAGGCCTGGATTGGTGGGGGAGGGGGAGAAGGACAGCATTAGCAGCTGACACTGAGACGAATGGCTCCAGGAAGTGTTCTCCCTTGCATAGGGTCAGGTCTCAGCCAGTTATGTGGGCTGCCCAGTGGCAGATTAAACATTAATAAGGAATGAACTACTGGGGGGGGGGGGAAACCTGGCTGCAACCAGCTTGACAGTGTTGCAAAGAGAGCAGCCTTTCCATTTGGTGGCCTTGGTGGTGACCTTCCCTGATTTCACACCAACCGGCCCCTGAAGCCCTCCCCTCAAAACCACTCATCAGAAATTGGTGTCCCCAAGTTCCCCATGACCTACAACTGCAACATGCACAGATTTTAATATTAATCCAAGCCTAAAAATGGTTGTCAGGCCATTCAAAACAAGGATGATGACACTACAGCACCACCTTCTGTTCACCGCAGGGTTCTGCCACATGAGTCCCAGCAGAGAGACTGTTCAGAAGCAGAGCTGTTCATTTGAATGCATTGGTGTAAGAAGTAAGTTGGTGTGACCTAGCAGGTAAGGGTCAGGAATATCCCGAATTCAGATCTCACCTTCGCCACAAACAAAACAGGATTTGTTCAGTATCAGCACAATATCTGCAATCTGGGGATAGTTGCACTAGCCTACTTTACAGGGCTATTGTTCAGAGGACTGCTTATTCCCCTTTGACGTATGGGGTGACTTTGAGCTGCTCCTTCTTTGCTGGCAACACAAGACACTGCCAGCCTGAGTCAGGTTCTTGGTCTATCTACCTAAGAGCCCAATCCTATCCAACTTTCCAGCACCAGTGCAGCTGCAATGCAGCCCTGAGGCAAGGGAACATGTTCCCATACCTTGAGGAGGCCTCTATGACTGCCTCCCCAACACTGGAAGCAGTGCTTACCCCATTGGCACAGCAGCACCAGCACAGGAAAATTGGATAGGATTGGGCCCTGAGTCAGGCTCAACACCAACACTGACTGGCAGCAGCAATCCAGGCAGGATTTTTTTTCTGGGATTGAAACTGGGACTTTCTGCATGAAAAGCAGGTGCTCTTCCCACTGAGCCACAGGCCCTTCTCCTGCATGTCAGTGCATTAAAACAAGCATTTGCCTCTCCAGAAAAAAATAAAAATCCTTCTCTGCTACCTTCTGATACGTGGAAACCTCGGCTTCCTAAATCCTGGCTGGGGCTTTGATTGCCACTCTGTATGTGTCCAGAGGCACACTTGCTACTTCAAGCACTTGTGAAGTAGGTCTCAGGGCTAGGCACAGCCCAAATGAAGGCCTACAGATTTAAGGAGGAGCGTAGCAAAAAAACAATTCCTCAAGAGCAAGAATACAGTACCAATTCCTGAGATGTCCTGCCAGGCAATGCCCATCACCAAATGAGCCATCTTGGGTCCAACCCCTGGCAGCTTCACCAGCTCAGGAACAGTCCTGGGAATGTCACTGGCATAGTCTCGCTTCAGGATTGCTGTGGTCTGCTTGATATATTTTACCTTGTTCTGTAATTGTGAAGAAAGGGACACATGGCAGAGGTCTTGTGGGCAAACAACTTGAACCAAGCTCATAGGGACGTAACTCTGGGGAATGGGGGACTTCCACCCCATAAATCTGCCTGGTTCCTTTTTGAAGGGGTTGAGGCCAGGTGCCATGACAGCAACCTAAGGCAAGGAGTCCACAGGTTAATTCTGTGCAGGGTACGGAAATATTCCCTTTTGTTCAGATTCTCGCCAGCCAATTTGAGTGGAAGTCCCCTGATTCTGGTGTTGTGCAAGAAGGAAAATAACTTCCCTCTATCCATCCCATGCATATTTTAATCTGGTCCGTGTCCCCATCCGGATTCTAGTGTTTCCTAATATGGCAGGTGTCCCATTCTGTAGTCATTCTGGTTGCTCTCTTTTGCACTTTTTCCACTTCTCCTACAGATGGGCCCCTATATCTTGAATCCGCGGTTTCAAATATCCATCGATCTGGGGGTACATGCCCCCCATCTGATAAAGCTGTTTAAAAGCTTACTGGGGTGAAGTGTTTCTTGTTTTAACAGGTCGCTATAAGCATTTAAGCTTATAACGTGGCATGAGCAGGCTGCTGGCAGCCTGAATGCTTGAGGAAACTAGATCCAACGCTAAACAGAAAGCAGTTAACTTCCTGTTTAGCATTAGATCTAGGTTTGTCAAGCTGCTGGCATCCTGCTCAGTGGTGTCACTAGGGTTCGCGTCACCCGGTGCGGGATGCCAGCGTGTCACCCCCCATGCAGTGGGCAGGGCAACACCCAAGGTGGTGGGCGTGGTGATGTACCATCACTCTGCCCCCACTGGTTTTTGGGTTGTACCTTTTGTTAGAACAAAGATAGAACACATTCTGCATGAAATTACGCATTGATTGATATATAACACGCTGGTATTATTCCTCCAAACTGTGATTTTAGTGATTTTGGTCACTAGTGGTGTCACCCTCCCCCCAAGGGTGTCAACTTACTAACACCTTATTGCAGCAGTTCTCAAACTTTTAGCACTGGGACCCACTTTTTAGAATGACAATCCATCCAAGACCCACCAGAAGTGATGTCATGGTGGAAGTGACATCATCAGGCAAATTAAAATAAATAAGTATAAATAATTAAACTAAAACAATTAAATAAGCAGAAGCCAGCCCTTTTCCACCAAGTGCCTTGGTGGAAAGGCCTCTGTAGCCTGCCTGCAATAACACCCCCCCTCCAAAACCAGTAAGGTTTTTAGCCCTACCCAGTGCCCAGTTCAATTTAAGAACTTCTGTTTAAACCAGATACCTGGCTTCGCAGGTCTCCAAAAGGTTCACCTTTTCAGCTGAAGCCTCTGTTTTGATCCATTTCAGTGGGGGGGGGGAAGCTGCCTTCTGGAGCACTTGTTTAGCTGCAGGTGCATAGGATCAGGACCATTCTGATAACCTTGCACTCTCCTTCACCTGATCTTCCACACCAGCCAAGGCACATTTGCTTACTCGTGAGTAAACGTAACCATGAGGCTTCGTTTCGCTTTCCATAGGGCTTAGTACATTCGTCTGCTTGGAGGGAAGGACTTCCTTCTCAGGTGTTTTTGGGGCTGCATTCATTGGATCAGGACCATTCTGGAGTCATTGGATTCCTCTCAGCCTGCCCTTTCCTATGGACTAAGGCATGTTCACCTACTCACGAGTAAATGCACTATACGGCTCACTTTCACTTTCCATAGGGATCCATGCATTTTTGTTCTGTTTTTTGGCCATAACTTTGGATAGCAAGGAGATATTTCACTCGGGTTTTTTGCATTGCCTTCCGCTCAAAATTCCACATCCAATGGTATATAATATCATGGGGTTACTCCTAACCACCACGATTTTAGCGTGTCACCTCCCAGTGCGCATCACCCGGTGCGGTCTGCGACCCCCGCACCCCCTAGCGACGCCACTGATCCTGCTCTTGTCACAGTATAAGCTTAAATGTTTACAGTGCCCTGTTAAAACAAGAAACACTTTGCCCCAGTAAGCTTTTTAATGATGCTAATGGGCAGGGTGTGCGTGCCTGTGTGTGTGTGAGAGGTAGTATTAATACACGATATTGATATGTTTCCTGTATCTGTGGCTTCTGTTTTGCAAGGGGTCCCTGGAACAGATTCCCTGTAGACATGGGGGCATGCCTGTATATCCTTTTTGACATGTGGTGACCAGAATTGGACACAAGACGCCAGATGTGGCCTGACCGTCAGTCTGCACAATAGCATAATAATAGCTGTTTTGTTCTCAACCTCTTTCTTAAAAAATGGTGAGGCAGACCACAGCCAAGATCTTGCTGACTGGGCACCCACCCAAGAGGAACACTTCCACAGCTGGGGAATCAAAGTCAACGTCCCTCCACACTCACACACAGATCCATCACTCACCTTCCAAAACCCCACAGGGTAAATGAGCTGGCCCAGAGTCGTGTCATCTGTCTCTAAGATGTGATCCACGCTGAGGCCATGCTCCCTCAGGCGCATCATGGCGGCCGAAGTCACCTGATCTTTGGTCTGGCTAGAGAGCATGAGTGACAACAGAACCTGGTAGCGCCTAACCTATGGGGCCGAACAGGAACAGAAAGTTGACACCACGGGTCAGTGGAGGTGACAGACTAGATAACCAGCAACAAGACCCTCTCAAAACCCAGCTTAGCTTTTGTTCAGTTTAGGTTGAATGCAGTGAAGGTGGATATGGGCAGAGGGTAAAACAGGCACATGGACGAGGGTTTGTGCCAGCTCTTTCACCCCTTTCTGACTGATCTGGAGGACATTTTGGTACGTCTCTCTTGCTATCACCAAGATGAGGGAAAGCCAGACGGAGAGGGGCCACCTTCAATACCTCCCTCTTGGATATGCAAAGGGGATTCCCTAAAATCTGAGGGATTTCCACTTGTGCAAAAACCAAAACAAATAACAGCCAGGACAACCCAAGAGTTTGAGGAACTGAGACCCAGCAAGCCATAAAAGAAATAAAAAAGAGTGCATTCAAAGTTTAACTCTGCAGTTCTTGGGATGTCTCCTCAGAAGTAAGTCCTAGTAATAGAGGTGCTTTTATTAATAATGACATAAAAACACATAACACTGCATTTTGGTTTTTAAGATATTTTCCAGAAATTAAAATAGATTACTTTCCCAGTCAGAAATAATACTGTGGCTGTATCTGCTGACACTATATTACCTATATCACTTACCTAGTACACTTTTAAAGCGTTTAAAATTAATAAAGATGAGAACTTGAAATAAACATACAACATCGCTTTCTGCCTTTTTCATTTTTTTCAAATCATGGAATTATGAAAAAATAAAACCATTTTTAAACACCTGTACCTTGCGTTATCGAGGCAAAATACAGTGGGCCACCTTAGCCATGGGCTTGCCCCCCACAGATTTGAAGATCTGTGATTGCCAAGCCCGTGCCTGGAGGGCCTCAGAGGACCTCCCTTCTCCTCCTGTGGTCAGGTGATTTCCCGTACAGAGGTCTGCAAGCCGAAGGGCAAGAGCAAAGCCGAGATGACATCCACCCAAGAGTTATTAGGGAAGTGAAGAATGATGTAGCTGATCTCTTGACTAAAATATGCAACTTGTCCCTTAAAATGGCCATGGTGCCAGAGGATTGGAGGATAGCAAATGTCACGCCTATCTTTAAAAAGGGAAAGAGGGGGGACCTGGGAAACTATAGGCCAGTCAGTCTAATGTCTTTTCTGGGTAAGATGGTGGAATGCCTCATCAAGGAT
This sequence comes from Tiliqua scincoides, assembly GCF_035046505.1. Taxonomy (NCBI): domain Eukaryota; kingdom Metazoa; phylum Chordata; class Lepidosauria; order Squamata; family Scincidae; genus Tiliqua; species Tiliqua scincoides. Next base: position 1,855,005 of record NC_089833.1, on the reverse strand, counting down.
AAAATCTTAAAACGCATAGATGAACAAGCCCTGCTGAAGGAGAATCAGCCTGGCTTCTGTAAGGGTAAGTCTTGCCTCACATACATTTTAGAATTCTTTGAAATGGTCACCGATGTGGATGTGGATGTGGGAGAACTGTGAATATTTGGATTATCAGAAGGTTTCTGACACGATCCCTCACCAAAGGCTGCTGAGGAAATTCCGCAGTCAGGGAATAAGAGGGCAGGAGTAGGAACTGGTTGAAGATCAGGAAACAGAGAATGAGTGTCAGTGGGCAATTCTCACAGTGGAGAGAGGTGAAAAGTGATGTGCCCCAAGGATCTTTCCTGGGACCGGTGCTTTTCAACCTGTTCATAAAGCACCTGGACACAGGGATAAGCAGCGAGGTGTCCAAGTTTGCAAACGTCACTAAATGAAGAGCAGAAGAGAATGTGAAGAGCTCCAGAAGGATCTCTCCAAACTGGCAGAATGGGCAGCAAAATGGCAGCTGCGTTTCAGTGTAAAATAATGCACATTGGTGCAAAAAAATCAAAACTTCACATATAGGCTAATAGTTCTGAGCTGTCTGTGACAGATCAAGAGAGATCTTGGGGTGCTGGTGGACAGCTGGATGAAAGTGTTGACCCAACGTGTGTCAGCAGCAAAGAAGGCCAATTCCATGCAGGAGGTGAACTGCAATCACTCTGTTTCAAGATTCCAAGCCTTAGGGAGCCCTGCAGACGGCTGTGCTGGGCTCCCTGTACCTCCTGCAGCTTCCAGCAGCCCTACCAACGTTAAAGTAAGTGAAAGCACCCCCCCTTCACAAGGTGATCTTGGGGGTCACTTCCCTGCCCTTGCCCCTCCCCCACAAAGACATACTGAGGGAGTAAAGCTCCCTCAAAGTCTGAGAACCACTGGGTTTCTGAGCTGTGATGGATCAGGAGAGAGATCTTGAGGTGCTGGTGGACAGCTCAATGAATGTGTCAACCCAATGTGCAGCGGTGGTGAAGAAGGCTAGTTCCATGCTTGGGATTATTAGGAAAGGAATTGAGAATAAGATGACCAATATTATGATGCCATTGTACAAACCGATACTAAGGCCACACCTGCAGTATTGCGTCCAGTTCTGGTTGCCACATTTCTAAAAGGATATAGTGGAAAAGGAAAAAGTGTATAAGAAAGTGACCAAAATGATTACTGGGCACCTCCCTTATGAGGAAAGGCTACAACGTTTGGGGCTCTTCAGACTAGAAAAAAGATGCCTGAGAGGGGACATACAAAATTGAGACATACAAAATCATGCAGGGGATGGATAAAGTGGATTGGATAAATTTCTGTTCCCTCTCACACAATACCAGAACCAGGGGACATCCACTAAAATGGAGTGTTGGGAGAGTTAGGACAGACAAAAGAAAATATTTCTTTACCCAGCATGTAATTAGTCTCTGAAACTCCTTGCCACAGGAAGCGGTGATGGCATCTCACCTTTAGATGTACAGTGCCTTTAAGAGGGGATTGGACACATTTCTGGAGGAAAAGTCCATCACGGGTTACAGTTGCACAACCTCCTGATTTTAGAAATGGGTTACCTCAGAATGCCAGATGCAGGGGTGGGCACCAGGACACAGGCTGTGTCTGTTGTGTGCTCCCTGAAGCACTTGGTGGGCCACTGTGAGATACAGGAAGCTGGACTAGATGGGTCTTTGGTCTGATTCAGTTGGGCTCTTCTGATGTTCTTATGACCTCCCAGATGCAACCAGAAGTGTCTTCAGGTTGCATCCAGCAGGCCCTCTGAGGAGGCTGGGAAGCTGCATGGAACCTGTAGAGCAGCATGGAACCTGTAGAGGGAACCTGTAAATTATTGCACCGCCATGCTGTGAATTGAATTATCCACAGATTTCAGTATCCCTGAGGGGTCCTGGAATCGATACCATGGATATCCCCCATGGATACCAAGGACCCAATGAACAGAGAAGATTGAGTGCAGAAAGTCAAAAGCAGATGTAAAGCTAGGCTGACCCAAAACAGAGTTTAAAAGACTCGTAGAAAATGAAATAAAATCCCTGAGCAGAAGCCGCTGGACATTTTCTATCTTAGCTATTCCAACTCCAAGAAAAGGGGGGAGGGTCTGGTTGCTGCACCCCGATGATTGGTGTCACTAGAGGCCAACAGCCAGCTCTTAAAAACCCAGGTTTGCTGCTGCCATAGGGTCACCTTGGAGCACCCCATCCCATCCCTTTGCCTAGCTGTGGTGGGCACCTGCCTATCTCAACAGGAAGGTCAACCAACATCCTTTGTCTCTAGGGAAGCCCAGATACGATCAAGCAAACTCACAAAGCACTTTCTAGGAGGGCCTTCGAAAACAGCGTTGGGATTCCAAAAAGACAGGGCTTACTGCAAGAACATAAGAACCCTGGCCAAAGGCCCATCTAGTCCAGCTTCCTGTATCTTACAGCGGCCCACCAGATGCTGCAGGGAACACACAAGACCACAAGAGACCTGTAACCTATTGCCAATTTCTTGCGTCTGGCCTTCAGAGATAGACCACCGCTAAAACAAGGAGGTTGCATAGACCCACCATGGCTTGTAACCCATAAGTTTGTCCAGTCCACTTTTTATGCCATCCAGGCCAGACGGCATCACCACACCCTGTGGCAATGAGTTCCAGACTAATCACATGCCTGGTAAAGAAATATTTCCTTTAGTCTGTTCTCCTGACACTCAATATTAATGGATGCCCCCTGAGAGAAGGAGATGTCTCCACTGCCTTTATGATGCTGGGACAGCAAGGAAGTTGGAGGAAAAGTTCATTACGGGTTACAAGTCATAGAAGGTATGTGCAAGCTCATGGTTTTAGAGGCAGGCTGCCTCTGATTGCCAGATGCAGGGGATGCAGGTTGTGTCTGTTGTCTTGTGTGTTCCTTGGGGCATTTGGTGGGCCACTGTGAGATACAGGAAGCTGGACTAGATGGGTCTTTGGCCTGATCCAGTGGGGCTCTTCTTAAGCTTTAGGGGGTGGGGCTAGGAAGGGCCTCCAATGAGAAGAAACTTTAGAATGTGTGCCAAGACATGCTTACCTCTGGGGGAGCACTGCTGTCAAAACATTTCTCAGCCCCCATCTGGTCCACAGGGGCATCTCTCTCCGCCCTCATTTCCCGGATATTGGCCAGCTGCTGCTCCCAATTTGGGGGCTCCCATTTCTGTTTCTTGGTTTCGTCTGCCTTCCTCAAGCAATGGTGCTCTTCAGATTCGTAGGCCAGGCTGACCTTCCTCCTCCTCCCAGGACTCTTGGGAGAAAGGACTGCTGCTCTTGCTGCTGAAACATACAAAATGGGGATTTCAGCAAACTGCAAACATTTCTTGAGATGCTGGGGCAGTTCCTCTGCATGACAAAGAGCCCATCTGTGGCCCCACCTATTTCCATGGCCAGTTCCCTCCAAGCAGACACAAAACAGCTCCCCTTATTTCCCTAATTTCCTCTCTTGCCTTTAACGAGGCTGTAGTTAAATGACTTTTTTCCTTTAATTTAAAGGACCCTTCTCATTTCCTTGAGATTAAACTGCAGGTGAAAAATTAATGGATAATTAGATTATCCCTGTAGTCCATCGGATTATCCTTAGGGTGCCAACTCTTTTCTCTGGCCCTGCTCCTCTGCTCAACATGCAAAACCCAAAAGGGTGTCTGTGTGTGAAACCTTCTTCTCCGTCTCTTTCCATGCAAGGGAAAAGCTTTGCTGGCTTAGTACCAGTTGTATCCGAAGGTTAGGCACCTGTTGAACTCAATGGCACTCCTGAAGAAATGTATTTGAGACTGCACTAATGGAAACAAGAACTGGCCTCTCTGTGGTTAGGAATGCATAGAATAGAGTTGCCACCTTTTTAGATTTTCTGGGCTCCTGTGCTTTTTATTGCTCTGCACCTAAGGATGGTCCTTCCTAACCTGGAAGGCAAAGTCCCAAGTCAAGGGAAACAGGGGGAGCTGATTTTGTGGCTGCTTGGAGGGAACTGGCCATGGAAATAGGCAGGGTGACAGATAGGCTCCTTTATAGTTGCACAGATAGTTGCACAGGCATAAGAACATAAGAAGAGCCCATGGAGTCCAGCTTCCTGTATCTGACAGTGGCTCACCAAATGTTTGAGGGAACACACAAGACAACAAGAGACCTGCATCCTAGTGCCCTCCCTTGCTTCTGGCATTGTCATAGCGCATTTCTAAAATCAGAAGGTTGTACATACACATCATGGCTTGTAACCCGTAATGGACTTTTCCTCCAGAAATTTGTCCAATCCCCTTTTAAAGGCACCCAGGCCAGATGCCATCACCACATCCTGTGGCAAGGAGTTCCACAGACCAACCACATGCTGAGTAAAGAAATATTTTCTTTTGTCTGTCCTAACTCTCCCAACACAGGCAGGGTGACCAGATGACATAACTGCAAAAGAGGGCCTTGCGTGGGGTACAAATCTGTCAAGTAAATAAGTAAGTAAATAAAAGAGGACCAGGCACCCCAAAATGTAGGACATCAAGAAAAATGTAGGACATGACAAAATAAAAGCCAAAAACACTCATATATGGATTTAATGTGGTGAATTTACACTATATTACTTATTAAATTTAAAACTATATTACAGATAATTCAATAATAGCAGGAAGGCTCTGTGCTGCCCAGTCACAGGGAGGAGAACGCAGACGGCGAGTCCTTCTGCAGGACAGGAGACTACCTGCCCAGTCACAGGGAGGAGGACGCAGACGGCGAGTCCTTCTGCAGGACAGGAGACTACAGCAGAGAAGCTGCCCTGGTCACCCTCACACAGGGAAAGCTTTGCAGGCTTCGCACCAGGCTGCATCCTTAGGGTACGCAGCCGAGGTCTTCAGGTGCCATCAGCACATCCTGTGGCGAGGAGTTCCGCAGGTTAACAGTTGCAATTGGGGTGAGAGAGAAGAAAGAGCCAGGCACGCCCCTCCTGCAGGAGGAGAGGTGGCGGCTGCTGCTGCTGCAGCAATTAGTATTAAAAGTATTTTATGAGGATGATGATAGTGCACAGACAGAGGCTCCCCCAGCCCCTCACCTGCAGCCTCCCGGTTCAGCTGCAGCCTGCAGGAGACTCTGCGCCCAGCACACATGGCTCTCCCCACCGGAACTACAGCCCCCGGCATCCCCCGCGGCGCCCAAGTCCGCTCTTCCTCTGCCCGACCGGAAGCGGGGCCGAGTGACGTCTTCCGCTTAAAGGGGCTGGCGCGGGTGGGGAGCCTGTCGGAGGGCGTGTTCTAGGGGGCGGCAGGAAGGTGAGTGAGGGGGCTGCGGGGAGCAAGCTGGGGGTGTTGGGGGGACAGAGTCTGAAACACCCCCCAGCTCTGGCCCCCAAAGATGCTCTGCAGCTGCTGTTGCCTGTTTGTGTGTGCGCATTTATATATGCACATGTATTCAGCAGCATTAAATTGTATTTAATTTAATTGTATTTAATCTGTGGAACTCTTTGCCACTGGATGTGAGTGTCCTCCAAGCCAATGCAAAGAGTAAACTGTGTGTGATTTTATATAGAAATATCTATATATAGTTTTATTCCTGGCATTGGTTTGGAGCACACTATACACACACAGAGTATATAAAATCCCACATGCATCTTGTGGCAAGGAGTTCCACAGATTAAATACAATTGCTGTGAGAGGGAATAAAACCTAGCAGAAAAAGTCAGGCACACTGCTTCTGCGGCTTTTGGACTTAATATCTTGCTCAAATTGGTTTTACTCTTTGCATTGGCTTCGAAAATATAGTCAGTGCAAAGATATGCATTGATTGATATGAGCAAGATATTAAGTGCTATTATTAAAGTAAACCTGTTTGATGAGCAAACTGTACAAGAATTTAAAATACCAGAACCTGGTTTTTCATATGACAGCATAAACCTCATGATCATCTTATGCTCTTGTTTCTCCTTGGAAACAATAACATCAAGAGAGTTCTTAATGGTGCAGTGCTGTCTCTCTTGAGTGTTTTGCTGTGCTGGCTCCATCTGTTCAGTGGAAACGAGCTTGGGCTGTGATAGGCCTGCAAGGAAGAAGGCGAAGCTTTGCTCTCTGGTGCCCTCAAGAGCAGGACTAGATCTTAAGGGTTTAAGATGCAGGAGTGGTTGAATATCAGGAAGAAGTTCTTCATGGTAAGGGCAGTTTTGCAATGGAACCAATTGCTGAGGGAAGTGGTGGATTCTTCTGCACTGGAGGACTCCTGGAAGAGGCTTGACAGGCCTTTTTGGAGATGCTTTAGAGCAGCGGCGCCCAAACTTGCAACCGCTGTGCACCTAGAATGGCCCCCCCCCCCCGTCCAGGCCGTGGCTTTCCTCCAGGACACAACCAGGGTTTGCTCCGGTGACTTCCAGTCACATCTGGGAAACAAGGAGGCTGTTTGCAACCTCCAGAGGGTTGAGCACAGCCTCCAGGTGTGCGGCTCATTATCTGGGTAGACCTGGGCACCAGGACACTCTGGACTGTTGCGTCTGTTGTCTGGCGTCCCAGAAGACTGCACAACAGGACCTCCGGGCAGACACAATTGCCCAGGGCATCCTGGTGTCCAGGTCTACCCAGATGATGAGCTGAATGGTAAGGTCCACTCACTGGGCGGATGGGTTCCTCTGAACCCTGGATCCAGCACCTGGGCTGGGTTTAAGTGGCCCTGCCTTAGAAAGTATTTTCCTGCTTTCAGCAGGAGGTTAGGCTGGATGTCATGGAGGACCCTTTCCGACTCTTCAATTCTATGATTCTATAAGCTCATAATATTACCTGATGCATATACAGGTCCAGCCTATTTATACATGGATTTGTTATACACAGATTTGACTCAACACAAATGGCCCCTGCAAATGAGAAGGAATATGCTGATTCCAGGAGAAGGGGCAAAATGCACCCTTCTAAAATCAGTTTTAAAAACTGAACATTCCTTTAACAATAGCATAGAGAGAGAGAGAGGGCAGCTGGCTGACAATCCATCAATCCTTCTCTCCCCAGTGGACCCCTCCCTTCCCCCCCAGCAGTGAAAGAAAGTTGATCACTTTGCATAGGTGAAGGGAGGGGCTGAGTGAAGCACCTTTGTAAGTGCTTGGAGGAGGACTGATTGATGATTGTCTTCTTAATGATTCATCTTACATCTCAAAGGTCAGCAAGGCTGTTTTTAAATCACAAAGCAAAGAAACTTTTTTAAATTGATTTGCTATAGTGCATTTTTTGCCATCCATGTGAGTGCTTAGAACCCACTCAAATAATGAGGCTCAACCTGTACAGTGGGTCTTCAGTATCTGCAGGTGACCTGTTCTAGGACCACCCCCCCCCCACAGATACCTTATTCCATGGATAATGAAACCTGCAGAGGAGGGGCTCTGTGGCACCACAATTACTTACCTGGGGTCTGCACTGAACCCTCTGGAGTTTGCACATGGCCTCCTTGTTTCCCAGGTGTTACTGGAAGTCACTGGAATGAACCCTGGTTGTGTCCAGGAGGCCTTCTGAGCATCCGCAGATGTTCAAGGATAAAGAGAGTCCACTGTACTTTGGTCCTGTGGGTATGAAGTATTGCCACTCACTGCTGTGATCCAGGGTTTGGCATGTGCTCCAATGTGTGCATGGAGCTCCTGAGAAGAATTGATACCCGCATGTGCTGCAGTTTTTGAGACCATTAAGAAACTGCCATGTACTGAGTCATGCCAGTGATCCATCTTGGTCAATATTCTCTATGCTGACTGGCAGCAGCAACTCTCCAGGGTTCAATCAGAGAAGGGTCTTTCCCAGCCCTACCTGTAGATGCTTCTGGGAGTTGAATCCAGGGCCTTCTGGTACTCTTCCATTGAACTAAAGCCCCCCCCTCATTTTTGGTCCCCAGGGAATAGGATGGAGTCCTCTGAATATGTCCATCTTTGGCGGAATTATCACCTGTTTGATTGTCTTGACAAATGTTTGTATTGATTGTGTTCTGCCAACAGTGCTCATGAGAGTTCTTCTTGTCCACCCAGCTTCCTCCATGGTTTCTTAGTCCATGATGGCCAAACCGCAGAGCAAAGACCCTGGTCTGAAGGAGAAATTTAAGAGCCTCTTGGGTCTCGGGCAGTCCCGGCCGAACTCCAAGTCGTCGGAAGGAAAGCAAACAGAATTTATCATTACTGCAGAAATACTCAAGGTGAAATGTGGAGCTTGTTGGCAGCAGCCTGAATTGAGATTAGGAGTCTGAAGGCCCACAGAGGGGGCAAAGTCTAGAACAGCAGGTTAAGACACAGAGCAGGCAGTGGGAACATGGAAGGCAGTCATTGCCCTGTGACTATTTGCAATGTCCTGAGTTTGCTTTAGGTGTCCTGTCATCAGCAAATGAAAAGGGCCTGGTGGTTGTTTTTTGGACACTACAATGGGGATCTGTAGGGGATCTGTTCCAGGACCCCCCCCCCCCATGGTTCTGTGGATAATTAAATTTGTGGAAAGCCCTCAGACAACCTCCAGGACATGACCAGAAGTTTCTTCCCCAGGTCTCAGAAAGATGTGGCCTCTGTGGGCCTCAGAAAGCCTCCTGCAGGTATCTGGAAGGCACTTGTGGTTGCATTCAAGAGGTCATGTGAGACCCTCCAACGTGGGTCAGCACCTACTTTAAATCAGTGGGTGCTGAACCCGTGGATAAGGATGGCCCCCTGTACTTGAGCAGAGATCCCAAAGAGATGATGTTCCTATAGAAATGGGTCCCATTTGCCTCTTCCTCCAGCATCACAATGCTCACAGTTGTGTTTTGGCATCACTACAATACTGTGGCATAACCGGGCTACAAATGACTTGGGATTGTCTAATGCTCTCCTGCTTTCCTTTCAGGAACTGAGCCTAGAATGTGGCTTGAATAATCGGATACGGGCCATTGGTCAGATCTGTGAGGTTGCAAAAACCAAGAAGTTTGAAGAAGTGAGTTTGTCCCAGTGCAGAAGGCTTAGCTGTCAAGAATACTCTGGGCAATAGAACCCCAAGTTCTCCCCCTTCCAAAACGAGCTACACTCCTACTTCACTATGAATGGGCCTTTAGAGATGGCTTTGGGTGGGGGTGGTAGGGGGTCAGCTTGTTAAATTGAAAAGAGACATCTTTCCCCAATAGTCGGCCTGCAGAGGTAACAAAAATCCAGGTAACAAAATCTCATATTTGTGCACCAGAAATGTGAGGCTGTTCAAGAGAGTTGCTTTCTCTTCTGCAACTGTTTGGAGGTCTCTTTCCCCTTTTTCTGTTCTTTCGGTGCAGAAAGCCCTGTAGGGGCTGTGAAGGACTGACGGCCTCCTGCACCCCCCATGAGATTTGGATATTGTGGAAATAATAATAGAAAGCAATGAATTTTTGGTGAGGTGATCAGGAATGAAAGGAGGGGTACCCAGACATATGGCTGAGGGTAATGCTGTCTGTTTTCTGCTCTTAGCATGCAGTAGAAGCGATATGGAAGGTGGTGGCGGACATGCTGCAGCCGGACCGCCCAGCAGAAGCCAGGCATGCTGTGCTGCATCTCTTGCAGGCCATTATTCAGGGGCAGGTAAGGTGTGATGTGCAATGCAGAGAAATTGAGCAGAGCTGATGTGTGCGGTTCAAGGAAGCATGAAGTCAACAGCCTCACGTTCCCAAGAGGCCGGGTCCTTCATCATTCAGTGGGAATACCTGGAGGAAAGTCAGAAGTGGAGGAAAGTCAGAAGTGGGATCTCCCAAGAGTCTGACTTGGGACCGGTGCTTTTGAACTTGTTTGTAAGCGGTATGAAGTTGGGAGTAAACAGCAAGGTGGCCAAGTTTGCAGATGTCACCAAATGATTTGGGGTAGTAAAAACTAAAGTAGACTGTGAAGAGCTCCAAAACGTGCCTCTCCAAACTGGGCGGAGGGACAACCAAACGGCAAATGCATTTCAGTGCCGATAAGTGTAAAGTGATGCACACCGGAGCAAAAGAATCCCAACTTCATGCCTACATTGGTGATGAATCAGGAAAGGAATCTTGTGGAGAAGAGCTCCCCGAAAATGGTTGAGTATCGGCTACTGCAGGCTACAGAAGACAAAGGCCACGCTAGGAACTTTAGGAAAGGGATCAAGAACTGCTGACCTTATATTGCCCTTATATGCATCTACTGTATGGTGCTGCCACTTTTGGAATGCTGTGTACCGTTTTGGTTGCTGCCACTCAGGAAGGCTGTTGTAGAGCTGGAGGAAGCACAAAAGAGGGCAACCAAAATGAACAGAAGGCCGGAGCACCTTCCTGATGAGAAAAGCCATGTAGTGTTGGGATTTTTAGCTTGGAAAAAGGCGATTTAGCATGATGGAGCATGTTAAACATGATGGAGAATGATAAAACTCTGCATGGTGTAGGGAGAGAGGGAAGTTTGTTTTTTCTCCCCTTCACATAATATTAGAATGAAAAATCATCCAGTGAAACTGACTAGTGGGAGATCTCAGACGGACAAAAGGACGTACAGTACTTCTTCGCTCAGCGCAAGTGCATATTATGCAATTATTAATGTGTAATTAGTGCATTCGTTGCCACAAGATATGGCAACAGCTGTAAAAGGGGATAGGACAAGTTCCCAGAGGGTATGAGGTCTATCAACGGGTGCTAGTCATGGTGGCTGTGCGCTACCTCTGGGTCCAGTGGCAACCTACTCTGAGTCCCAGTGGTAGGGGAGCAGTGGCGGGAGAAAAGCCTGCCTTTCTCTCCTGCCTGTAGGCTTCCAAGAGGCAGCTGATGGGGGCCACCATGGAAAATGAATTCTCAAGCTAGGTGGGCCTCTCTGGCCAGATCCTGCAGGACTTTTCTTGTGATGTTCTGTTCCTTACAGGGCGAAAGGCTGGGGATCCTCCGAGCCCACTTTTTCAAGGTGATCAAGGATTATCCTTCTAATGAAGACCTACACGAACGCCTGGAAGTTTTCAAGGCTCTGACGGACAATGGAAAATACATCACTTACTTGGAAGAGGAATTGGGTAAGCTTCCTTTTCAAACCATGATTTAGCAGCAGAGAGATTGCTCCTAGTGGGGATGTACAGCCATGTTTCTTGCCTTCAATTTCTCTGGAACGGTCTTGATGTGATGGTATACATCAAGTGGCGGCCACCGCAATCCCCGTGTGGCTGCCTCTAGGCTCGTTCGCACGTACGCCCCCAAGTAGGGGGCCAGCAAACACCTATGACTAGGGATGGGGAAGAGGGGCACCCGCCGCTTCCCTGTACTTACCAGAGTTCCATGTGCAGCCTCTCCTCCTCATGGCTTTTGCTTGGAATGGACGGGAGCAGCGTGCTCTGGGACGTGCTGCAGAGGAGGGAGAGCAACTGCCTGCTTTGCTCTAGGGAGGGAGGTGAGCTCCAGATCCTTTTTCCCTGCCTGAGCACCAAGATGGGGAGAGGCGATCTGGAGGTAAAATGAGGCTGCCACTGTTGCTGTCCCCAACCAGCTCGCTCTTGGAAAGTTAGAGGAAGATCGTAGCCCCAGTGCAGTGGCAGGCTTGAAGGGGTGGCAGACAGTTCAGCTGGGGGCTTGTCTGTCTGCCACCCTTTCAAGGCTGCTGCTCTATGCAACTGTTTCAGGTGGCTTCACGGCAAGGACAAACCTGGCTACGTCTACTTATGCTGTGCAAAGAAACATTATTGGAAAATGCTTCAGGATGCATATTAGCCATATTGGTTAATCCCAGATCTGAAGTATTCCGGATAGTTTGATATAGAAGCAAATTTGCACCTCTGCAGAAACAAATGATGTAAATGTGGTGCCAAAGCACTCAAGTACACTGTCCTTGACTGCAGCCTCTGCAAATTTCAGTATCCACAGATGCTGAGCCTGTGGCTGGAGGGCCTCACTTTCTGCTCACACTGGTGACTTCCAGGAAGTTCTCAAAGGCTCTCCAGCCATGGATTTCATTATCCACAGAATTTGGTATTCACAGGGAGTCTTGGGAATGGCTCTCCCGCGAATACTGAGGGCCCACTCTATTCATAAAAAGCCCACTTCCATTCTCAGGAAGGCTGTTTGGCTCAGTGCCTTGCTTGAGGAACCTGTGTGCTCTCTGGAAATGGGATGCTGGATCTGATGAGCCTGCTTTGGGCTGTTCCAGTGAGGCAATACCCTCCTCTTGAGATGTAGCAGGCAATCATTTTGATGGCTCTTGAGAAGTTATTTGCTACTTCTGTGAACACCCAGAGTCTAGAAAATACAATCAGAATTCACAGGGTAGCAATTTTCCCATTACTGAGAGTTTGGACTGTGCTGCATTAACCCTCTTTGCTCCCCCTTCAGCGGACTTTGTCCTGCAGTGGATGGATGTTGGGCTGACTTCGGAGTTCCTGCTGGTTCTGGTCAACTTGGTCAAGTTCAACAGCTGCTATCTGGATGATTATATTGCTAACATGGTCCAGTAAGACGGCTTTCAGTCTCCCATTGGCTCAAAGATTCCTGGTTAGAGTTGAAACTGACAGTCTGAGTTCTGCATAGACCTTTGCCTTTGATATTTTGTGCTTTGCAGGAAATGCTGGCCAGAAGGCATTTGGTGCACTTTTATCTATGTAATGATATTGCATTTATTTATTTTATTAAAAAAATAAATTTTGTCTCATTTTTCTGTAGCGAAGGCGAATGAGAAAGGCAGCTTCCTTAAACACTTCCTTAAAAACCTACCATAAAAGCATTTAGAAATACAACATATAAAAATAATCAGGGCAAAAACAATAGGAGCAAAATCCAGATTAAGCAATAGTGTAGCCAGGAGTAGAATAATAATAATATTGATATTATTAGTATAATAATAATAATATAATAACAATAATATTGGCAGAAAAAGAGCAATGAACGATAAACAATATGCAGGGATGGTGGCCCTCAATATCCGTTGGGGGTTGGTTCCAAGACCCCCTTCAGATATAAAAATCTGGGGATGCTGAAGTTCCGGTGGCGGCGTGGTTGTGATAACCACAATTACTTACTGTGAGGTCACACTGGGACCTTGGCCCTCCCCATACCTCTAGGAAGTGACCTGAAGAGACTTCTGGTTTGTACCCACAACTTTTGGTTTGCCTCCTGTTCACATCAGCAACTTCCAGTCACATCTGGGAGGTGTTCTGTGGTGTGGAAAGTCTCATGGATTGGGGTGCTCCTCGAATATCTAGATGTGACCAAAATTCATGTACACAAACTGGAAGTAACTTCCGGTCACTTCCTGGGGGTATTCTGAGGCAGAGAGGCCATCCATGGAGGTTCAAATCTTCAGAAGCCAAGACCACAGATGCCTAGGGCCTGCTTTACGGGAGGCCCAACCCTGACAAAGCCAACTGATTAAAAACTTAACAAAGCAGATGTGCAGCTGCAGCACAGGAAAGGTAGTAATTGACCTTGACTGCAGGACAGTAGAGGACGGCTAGAGAAGGCAACTCTTGGATTTGGGATGAGGGGTTAGGCAGACTTTCTATGCAGACCTGAGAACCCGGTTTTAGTATTCCTGCAGTGAAGGGTGGTGGGCAGGTGTTTTTGGTGGTGGGCAGGTGTGTTTAAAAACCAAACCACTGACCTCCCTTTTCTTTCCCTCAGCATGATCTGCCTGTTGTGCGTCCAGACGTCTTCCGCAGTTGACATTGAGGTCAGTGATGATGCAGACGTGATGGGTGTGAAGGAAGAACATTAGCATTGTTAACCGCATTGATTTAAAGTTGACCTGCAGGACAAAGTAAATCTTCGTCAATGAGGTTCTTCCTGCCCTCATGCCACCCCCATTCCAATTCTTTCTCAAAACCTGTTCCTTCCTTGACCTCCTTATCCCCAGTCTGGTAAATGTGGGTTAGGACACCTGCTTGCACTCCCCCCTCCCTTTCCCATCCTCTTGTTCTGTCCACTGTCAAAAAGTACTGCCATCTTGGATCTCACGAAAGCTCGTGAAATTAGGGCGCCACCATCTTGGATTTCATAAGATCTTGCAAAATTTGGCCTCTAAAGTCTCTATGAGCTTCTCTGTGTAAAACTATAGCAGTATTGACTGTGGAAGTGTGAAGAACCCCAGTGGCAAAAGAATCACACTTTCCCCCCTTTGCCCTCTCAGGTTTCCCTGCAAGTCCTGGATGCAGTTGTCTGCTACAATTGCCTGCCTTCCGGGACCCTTCCTGTCTTCATCATCACTCTGTGCCGAACCATCAACGTGAAGGAACTCTGTGAGCCTTGCTGGAAGGTCAGTGCCTCTTTCAGTGCTCATGTATTGGTTTTAATACATGTGCCACAGTGCATTAGAGCCACAGCCTAGCTTGTCTAGGCCAGTATGTAGTTTGGCCTGACTTGTTTGGGCTTGTTACGGAATTGGGTTTCTCTCCTTCCATTATACCATCACGTGTGTGAGATGGTATCTTTGGAATAGGAAGATACAGTGATTGGGGAATGCTTTAGGATGTGTTTGTTTCTCCCCGTACTGCTTGAAATGTAATTGTTCCTTCATGCAACCATGAAGTGTATGGAACTGTCTGGAGGTATTTGGTGGGTTAAAGTGTGAAGTTATCTGGAGTTAGTAGGAGGTAAATCTGCCAAGTCAGATGCCATGAAGACCTTGAGGAAGGAACCAGAGAGGATCCTTGCAAGTGGTGGTGAAGCAGAAGATTATCCTATTATCCGGACAAGAGCAAGGACCTCTCCAGATATTATTAATTGAAATTATGCCAAGTACCTGGACTATGTGCTGGGTAGATCATTGGCTAGCCTGACTCGACAGATTTTTGAGACAGAGTCATTGGGCAACATCCCATGAGGGGTTCCACATTTCTATCTCTTTAAGTAGGTAAGGCATTGCATAGGTGTGTGGTGTGCGACCGCAGGTGCTGCAGAGTGCTCTGTTGGACCATCCGTCAATCTGTTGCCCTGGACTTGGGCACTCCCGAGCCTCAGGATGCCCCTAAAGTGCCAGGCCCCTCTGCAACTCCTGTGATGGGTTTGCTTTTTTAATTTAAGAAACTGCAAAGAGAGAAGCCCAAGGAGATTGGGACCATGATGTGCAGGGAGTGAGCTTTAACTCTTTAGCCATGCAGTAGCCCTGATCCAAATTGAACCCCCTTCTCAGCACTTCTGCAATCGAACCTGAGAAGGAAGACCCATTGGTGCCAATGGAATGTCAAGCTGCCCTTGCTTTGGTGGGGAGAGGGGGCAGATCCACCACTATACATGTAAGATTCTATCTATGAGGGACTGATAAGGTGTGGGTGTTACTAGCAACTTCTGTGTGCACTTAAAAACAAACTGGAATTTTACATCAAGATAATCTTGATGAACCATCGAAGTTCAACTTGTACAGCTAGAATTATGCAAACATGTACAGAGTTCTTAATTTGCTCGAAGTAGTTTTGTCCCAAGCATTTTTTTCTGTTTATAAAACATTGTGCATTTCTTTGTTGCAAACTGAGCAATTTTTTGTTGCACAGTTGTCAGGGTTCTGCATAGGAGGCCTCTCCTAACCTTTTAAAAGCTACTGCTCTAATGTTTTGCCCTGCAGCTCATGCGCAACTTGCTGGGGACTCACCTGGGACACAGTGCCATTTACAACATGTGCCAGATCATGGAGGACAGGTGAGTCACGTCCCCTGCTATCATCACTTCTTGCTCTTTCAATGAGCTCTTTCTCCAATTAAAGCCTCAGTCCTCAAGTTACTAGACCTCAATGAGCACTTGGTAGCTTGCTGAACGGCTAGGCAGGATTCTGAACCTTTGTCCCCAACAGACAGTGAAACTTAGTAAAATATATTTTAGTTTATTAAATACATAAGGTTACACACTCTACAATAAGGCAGAAAATGCTAGAGGCATCAACATCTAGAAAACATATCAGCAATAAAATAATAAAGCTATCTCTATTAATCCCTTACTCTTGTCAGTTACTCTTGTAGATCTCTTGGCTCAAGGGCTACCTATGGGGCCAGGTGCCCATGATGGACAATGGAGCTCACACGCATGTGGAATGTTGCACCCAAAACTCTGTTCAAGAAGGACGCCCCACACACCCCCTGGGCACTCATTATTATACTTCTTATGCTAATAGTACTGAGGTGACTTCATACTGTCCAATCAGAACCCATGCGGAACAAAACCTTCTTGAAGTTGGCCTGGTTGCTAACCCCTCCTAGTTCTTACCCCTCCCAACCACAGGGTTGGTGTTGCTCCTATTTATTTTTTAAAAAATATTATGGAACAGGTCACCCAACAAATCAGTAAACCACCAAACACTAGGGAGGCAGTCATACCCCCCCTCCAGTTTAGTTCCTGTCTCACTCCAGGGTACACAATTGTGACGGGCCTTATTACTCCAATGCCACAGTTCTTCAGGTATTATGTAGTTGGTTAATAATTATTCAATCTGAGTAGCTCCTTGTGGAGTTATCTCAAGGGCATCTCTCCCAGTGGACCTTATCCTGCTATCCAGAACCAGAGTAGCTCCAAGCTGCGTGTGCAGACTCTGTGGTCAATCCTAAACAGGCATGGTTGTTTTTCCAAGGTTGGAAATCTGCAAGGCCATTGGGTAGGCACACTGGTGCGGTGGAAAGTGTGTGTTTCTCCAGCACTTTCTGTGCCTGCCATTTTGGTTTTTCTGCAGGAAGGAAATGCCTTGAGGTGTCTCACTTTGGCACTATTGACTTCCACAGTCCCTGATCCTGAGAACCACTAACCATGATGAAATGCGCAATGCTTCCATAGTATAGTAGTCTCTCGGTATCTGCAGTGGATCTGTTCCTGGACCTACTGCGGCTAACAAAATTTATGGATATTGGGGTCCACGTTAATAATGTTTTTAAAAATTTGTATAAAATGTTACCTACTTTAGCGCCACAAACCGTGCCAACTGCAGGGCAGTCTCTGGGACTCCTGGAAACCTCTTTCAGATCCATGACCCCCTCCCTCACCCCTGGTGCACCTCAGAATGAATCACTGAAGTGTTTCCCAATTCTGGGGTAAAACCAGCGTCAAGAGTGGGGGTTGGGAACCTCAGCATGACCCAGAAGTGGCTTCCAGGAATGTCAGGAACTGCTCTGTAGCAGGTGTGGTTTGTGGTGTTGAGGTAAGACATGCTTTTAAAACTTTTGAAAAACATTTTTAAAGGGAACGCTTTTTTTTTTTAAGTGGTGCAACCTGGAAGTGGCTTCTGGGAGCGCCAGAGATTGTCCCACACCATCCATGGTTGGTCATATCCATGGATGCTGAGACTGTGGATAGCTAGGGACTTTAAAATAGCCTTTAAAAACAATAAATCAATTACCTGTTTTCCAGAGCCTACATGGCAGACGCAGCGTTGCTGAGAGGAACTGTGTTCTTTGTCGGGATGGCCTTGTGGGGGGCACACAGGCTGCAGTCCCTCAAAAATTCACCAACGTCGGTGCTCCCCTCTTTCCTGAAGGTAAGCCTGAGGCCCACCAAATGCCAGCAGTAGACCTAGATTTGAATTCTGACTTGGCTGGGGAGTCTACCAGGTGACTGCAGGCCATGTGTGCTGTGCTTAAATTTTAAAGATGCATATCTGTCATTTGGCCGAATGTTTTCAGGGGCTTGGAATCAAGTCAATAAGAGCAATTTAAAAATAGATAGAACTGAACATATTAAAATGGTGTAGATGTTGGCTGCCTGTTGCATGAACAAATGAAAATACATTCCCATTGTGTTTCCCCAGCCAATTGGAACTAGCAAACGAGGTCTTGTGCCTCTTCAGTTTAGGCAGGTTCCAGTTTGCTAGTTCTTGCCTCGGGTTGGGGGCTTCTTTCCTTCCAGGCAATGACATGTCCAAACGCCGTTGTGTCTTATGAAATCGTCCTCTCCATCACGAGGCTGATCAAAAAATACGGGAAGGACCTGCAGGCTGTCACCTGGGACATCCTTCTAGACATCATTGAGAGGCTGCTCCAGCAGCTGCAGGTGAGCCGTGACCCTTTTTGGGAGCCTGGGGAACAAAAAGTGGTGGCACAGATGGTGAGGCAGGAAAAGCATTTTGCTTTCCTCTTCCCTTCTATATATCTGTGTGCTGGAATTTTTTTTCCGGGGGGGGGGGGGGGGTCATCCAGTGATATTGGCAGGGCTACAAGACAGGCCTGAGAGCTTGGCTTCACACAGTACAGGCATCCCCCGGTATTCCTGGGGGATATATTCCTACCCCCTTCCCACAAATATCGGAAACGGTGGATAAGGGGGGACCCCATTACCTTGTGTTGCTTCAAATGTCTGCATGAAGAAAACGTGTTGCTTAAAAGAAAAGCTATAAGCTGGGGTTCTCAGGAGTAAAATTCTTGAGAAGTTTGCACTAGCGATTTTGCAATCGCTACTCAGAAGTGGGTTGTGATTGTGGTTTTTTTTCTGAGTTCTTAACATGAGAACATAAGAGCCCTGTCCAGCTTCCTGTATCTCACAGTGGCCCACCAAATGCTTCAGGGAGCACACAAGACAACAGAGTTCGTCTGAGTTGTGATTGCGAATTGAGTCACACTTCTGAGTTGTGATTGTGAAGTCGGAAATGGGTTGCAATCTTTTTTCTTTTTTTTTAAATGTTCTACAAGCTGTGGGGAACCCTGCAGAGGCTCTGCAAGGCTTCCCACACCCCCTAGGCCACAGCAGCAAGTAACTTAAAAAACAGTTCCCCTTCCCCCGCAGCAGTGCAGTCCTGGGAATCATGTCACTGCCTTCCCCCACCTCTTAAGGAGCCAGAACCTGAGACTCTCAGGTTGGGGTGACTCAACGCCCCAGTTTGAGAACCTTGGCTATAAGCAGAAAGCTCATAGCAAGACAAGCAGCCTAGAAGGGAGACTAATAGCGATTGTTAACTTCCTGCTTCCTGTTTGCTCTTAGTGTCCCTTCTAGGCTGAAGTCTGCTTGCATACTTGTCTTGCTATGACCTTTCTGCTTATAGCGTTTGTTCAAGCAAGATAAGTTTTTCACTTTGCACAAATGTAATGAAGTTAAACAAAGGTAATGGGACCAAGGGGGGGATCACAGGGCACTGTGTATAACCTGATGTATGGAAACCAGGGGATGCCTGTATATAAAATTCACAGTACCCAGGAATGGCGGCAGCCAATGGCACGGGTGTCTCGAGCATCATTATGTGTGCGATTGAAATTGAGCTTGTCGGCTCTTTGGAGGCAGGGACCAATCCGTTCGCTTTTGCGCCTGTGTAAAGTGCCATTAATGTTACTGGTGCTATTTTTGAAAACCTCTGTTGCTGGAATTTGCTACTGTGTGCTGCACCTTTTCCAGAACTGGATCCAGGTCTGTGATCAGGACCAAGAAACGAAATTCCAACATATCAGGATTTCAGTCCTGATCAAGGGCACCATTTCACAGAGAGGCTTTTTGTTGTTGTTGTTGTTTTTTGGACTGATTAAACCAGGGGTGCCGAAACCCCAGCCCTGGGGCCACTTGCAGCCCTTGAGGCCTCTCAATGCAGCCCTCAGGGAGCCCCTAGTCTCCAATGAGCCTCTGGCCCTCTGCAGATTTGTTGGAGCCTGCACTGGCCCAATGGAACTGCTCTCAGTGTGAGGGCGACTGTTTGACTTCTCACGTGAGCTGTGGGATGAGGGCTCTCTCCACTGCTTACTGTTTCACATCTGTGATGCAGCAGCGACAGCAAAGGAAAGGTCAGCCTTGCTTTGTGCAAGGCCTTTTATAGACCTTGAGCTATTGCAAGACCTTCATTCATTCAGGGAGGTTCATCTTTAATATATTCTTTTATGTAAAATTATGTAAATTCAAATTGTAAATGTAAATTAGCTCTTTTCTTTCCTGGCCCCCGACACAGTGTCAGAGAGATGATGTGGCCCTCCTGTCCAAAACTTTGGACACCCCTGGATTAAACCATTCCAGTTGTCTCCATTTCAGATACACACCACAGTCAGCAAGGAGACCTCTGTGTCTGTCAGGGTGGCCCATCCATGAGGCAAACTGATGTGGATTGCATCAGTGGCAGATTGCAGGGTGAGAGCAGCAGATTTGGGGTGCCTTCCTCCCACTGCCTTCCTAAAGCACCCTGTTTACATTGTCCACAGTTATCTGCTTTCTGCCCAGGAAAAGTGAGCAGAAAGATCCTCCACCTCCTCACTGTATCCTTGCATGGTTTCCTCCAACCTGGCAGGACTTCCTGTGTTTCTATACAGAGACCATGTGGATGATCTTCATTTGCACTGTGTAAATAAAACCAGAAGTCTTCTCTTCCCAGGTTTGAGGAAACCACACAGCAGATTGTGGTAAGGGGCTTTTTCCCCTGTAGCACAGAAGTGGCTGTGGTGGACCGCGAGGCGGCATTGAGTGGCATTCTGGGTCGTGCCACCCTTGGTGTCTGTCAATCAGTAGATAGAGATGTGGAGGATTATTGGAAGCAATTCTGTGGGTGAGATGATTATCCCTGCCCTGCTGACTTCTAAGACAAGTTGCTTTTTGTGCCTTTCAGACACTGGAAAGCCAGGAGCTGAAGTCCATTGTCCATGACTTGCTGACCACCGTGGAGGAGCTGTGTGACCAGAATGATTTCCATGGCTCCAAAGAACGCTATTTTGACCTTGTGGAGAGATGTGCTGATCAGAGACCTGTAAGGCTTGGCAGCGTCTCAGAAATCCCATAACAGCTGACTTATTGTTCCTTTGGCGAGCGCAAAGTAGGAGAGCATGGCTCCTGTCCTGCACAGGGTGTTCTTCTTTCTCTGTGGATTAGTCATTTGTAATAGCAGTACAATGGGCCCTCCTTATCTATGGATTTGAGCATCTGCGGATGCTGAATCTGTACTGCAGAGGACCACAGAAGGCCTCCTGCACATGACCGGAAGTCTCTGACATGAACTGGAAGTGGCTTCTGGTCATGTCTGGGTGGCTTTCTGAGGAGGCTTGGAGGCCATGCATGACTTCCAGAGGGTCAAGTGTGGCTTCCCCCATGGATTCCAGCTTCTGCAGATTTTGGTGTCTGTGGGGGTCCTGGAATGAACAGTCCCTCCCCATGGATACCAGGGGCCCACTGTAGATACTCCTTAGCTCCTATAAAGGAGCTTCTTGCTTTTATTGATCTAAAATAGTTGTCTGCTGCTTTTCTGTGAGCTAAAGTGGCTTGTGAGTGCCCAAAAGAGTGCCAAAAGAACATGCCGCAAGGCAGAGGAAACCTGACCCTTCTAGATCCCTGCTGAGCCAGAGGACTAGAAGCATAGATCTGCAATATTGTTAACAAAATAAGAGTGTTTGAATTGGTGCACTGGCATCCAACAGTGTAGCTAGTGGGAGTGCAAATGACTAAGTTTTGCAGGGAGCCTCCCCACGGTGTGTAAGCAGCCCCTCCCCTTCGGAGCCACTCTGGGTGGGGAGAGCAAAATGGAGGCATCCTGGGACCTGCTGTGGTCTCCTTGGATATTTCCCTGCATCACTTGGTGGGGTTGCCACCTTCCAGCTCACCATTTGGGCACTCTTTCCTTGTTGAACTTGAGGACCTTTTAAGCACAGCCCCCCCCCCTTTCCTTTTTGTTTCCAAGGACTCTTCGGTTCTGAACCTGATAACCTACAGGGCACAATCCATCCACCCAGCAAAGGATGGCTGGATCAACAAGCTGCAAGGGCTCATGGAGAGGTTCTTCAGGTAGGTGTTTAAGGACGCAATCCTAACCAACTTTCCAGTACTGACTTAGCTGCATTGCAGCCCCAAGATAAGGTAACAAACATGCCTGTATCTTGAGGAGGCCTCCTTGTCTGCCTCCCCAATGCAGGATGCAGCACATGCCACATGGGCACAGCTAGGTCAGTGCTGGAAAATTGTTTAGGATTGTGCCCTAAGACATCCAACTCTGTGCATTTAAACACAATACCGATGAAGAGAATCTTTCTTCAGAACAAAACCTCTGCACTTTGTGTGTGCTTTTAAGTTCTGCCCGTACAGTGCTGTCTATTTAGGCACTTAAATAACTTCTTGAGCACATCTCTAATTGCATCTGGGAGGTCTTTTGAGGCCCTCCCCATGAATTTGATTTTCCATGGAGGTCCAGGAATGGATCCCCTTTGGATACTGAGGGCCCACGGTATTTAATTCATGCTGAAGTCATTTTAGAGTGATTCATGGCAAGGGGAGACAGTGGGCTTTCTCTGTCTCCTGCCCCACCCCAAATGATTGTCCCTTGTTTCTCCCCAGGAATGAGAGTCGAAGTGCAGTGCGCATCAAGGTCTTGCACGTGTTGTCTTTTGTCTTGAGTGTCAACAGGCAGTTTTATGAGGTGGGTCCTCTTTCAATGCTGGGGTAGCACATTGATGTGGCTAGAGGAGGCGGAAGGCACTAAGTTTTGCAGGTGCCTGAACACACCATGCAAGCAGCCCCCTCCCCTTCAGAGCCGTTCCAGGTGGTGGAAGCAAAACTGTGGCATTTGGCTCCGCGTTTTGCTCCCACAGCCCAAAATGGCTCCAAGGGAGAGGGGCTGCTTGCCTGGTGCATTCAGGTGCTTGCGGAACTTAGTGCTTTCTACCCCCTCTAGCTATGCCACTGGGGCAGCGTGTTCTGGATTCACATGCTCAGAGAAGCTTGTGTGTCCTGGGTGGGGGAGGGGGAACCTGCTCTTAAAATTGTCTCTAAAGAGGCAAAATGAATGTGGAGGATAGTGGCTAGAACTGTGGACCTTTTGTGCCTCTGAACCTTGTTGAAGCAGAACCTCCTCCAGTCTAGTCCAGCTTCTCCTCCCTGCCCCCACACCGTTTTATTGCTTGCATTTTAAAGTTTGATCTTTGCATTTTGGAAGGCTAGATAGAAGGTTGTCTTGCTTTTTTTAAGATGCCAAAAAAAAGGGTCCGGGAGGGTGCAGGCTTAAGGTCAAAAAGGGGGGCCAGGAGCCGAAAGAGAGCAACCAAACATTTATTGGGATCTTAAATTTTCGGATCTCACCAGAGACCATGGGGGGAGTGGTGCAAGGGGGTACATCATTCCTGGACCTGGGGTCAAAAAGGGGCCTGGGAGGTAAAGGGGGGAAGCTGGAAATTTCCTGGTATCTCAGAAAATGTTTGCATATAATGTGTGAAGGCTAGCATGCACATTTTGTGTAAGCCTGCATAGTTTTATGTATGGTAATTTGTAGAAGTTATGATCATATGAAATTATGATCGAATGGAGAAGAGAAAGGGCCCCAAAGAAATGTTGTAACCCCTGATAAAATCCTCTGGGGGGGCCCTGTTAAAAAATGGTGTTGAATACCCAACTGCAGATCCATGCAGTAGAACTCCACACGTCTGTATTTTGTGTGGGAGTGGTGTAGATCGGGGTGTCAAACTTGTTTCATACCAAGGGTCGAATAGCATTCATGATGCCTGCTGAGGGCTGAAAGTGATGTCATTAGGCAGGAAGTGATGTCGTTAAACAGGTCATAACCAAAAATAAGCACCTTTTCTCACTTAGGAACTCATTAGCTGCAAATCACAGAAGAGAAAACACACAAATCTTCATCATATTTCAAGACATGGGAGAACCCAATTTTCATGTGGGCTGCCCTTTCAGCAGTGCCACCTCAGCATTGCTCAGCAACTGAGAGCCCAAGGGCCTGATAAAAAGCTTCAGTGGGCTGCATCCGGCCCCCGGGCCTTATGTTTGACACCCCTGGTGTAGATTGACCTTGTCTGTAGTCAACCAGGAATGTTGCTCTGTCTGCCTCGTGTGTCCCCAGGCATGGCTTGAGGGTACACAGTGCAGTTGACTTGCTGGGCCTGAGCAGGTCAGGTCTGGTCTGCACCTGGACGGGAGACCCTCAGGAATCCGTTGTGCTCCCTGATGGAAGCACAGTGTGAGACAAAGCTAATGAGAAAAGACAGGTATATATCTGTCTTCAGAGTCTGCTGTGCAGAATGTTTGGAACATTCCATGTACTTCTTTAGCTAGCTAGCCAAGGAAGCAACCTTCAGTCCCAGTGTGCCATTTGCCAGCTCACACAAATCTTGTGTCCTGTTGCAGGAGGAGCTGATTAACCTTGTGGTCATCTCCCAGCTGGCACACATCCCCGAAGACAAGGATCGCCAAGTCCGCAAGCTGGCCACGCAGCTGCTGGTGGACTTGGCTGAGGGCTGCAACAGTCATTACTTTAACAGCTTGCTGGATATTGTCGAGAAGGTGAGGGGGCTGTGGGGTCAGCAGTGGTTCTGTGTTTGCACCAAAAGCCACTTGGAAGTGTGATCTTTGAATCTTGTGTGAGAAATGCAAGGTTGTGTAAAGGTACAGTGGGACCTCAGAATCCACAGGGAACCATTCCAGGGCCCCTGAGGATACTGAATTATGTTTGTAATTGAATCCACGGAGGGGCCCAACATGGCACCGCAACAACTTACCTGGCTCTCCAGAGGTAGTGCACAGCCTCCTGGCCTCCTCTGAGGGCCTCCTGGGTGTGACCAAAAGTGGCCAGTGCAAACTGGGAGTGCCTTCTGGCCACATCCAGGAGGCTTTCTGGGGCACTCCAGCCACTGACTCGGCATCTACCGATACTCAAATCAAAGGAGGGCCCACAGTATGTCTGAGAGAGCCTGAAATGTTTAACATCATCTAGGACAAAGGCCTCCTGAAACAGATGCTCTTTTATGTGCTGTGAATAACAGGGCTAGTGAACTTCCTGAGGCAAGGAGTTCCACAGAGTGAGTAGTGTCACTGAGAGAGAGAGACTGGGCAGGAAATCTGTCTCAGTTGGTAGAGCTGCCGCCTTGTATACCTGAAGGTCTGAGGCTGCCAGTTCGAAACAGCCGGAAATACCTGAGAACTGACGACACGCTGATATACTGATGAGCTGACCCTCAGGGGCAGAGAGGAGTTGCTGTCAAGTGGAGCATGGGAGGCGAAGAGCCAGTGAAAGGCCAGACCGGGAAGGAATCCAGCTAGAACGAGGAGTTCTATGAAAGATTAGAACTATTCAATTGTAAAAATCCCTACGGGGGTTTAGAATGGCCTGCCTATGTAAACCGCCTTGGATTAAAGTCTGAGGAGAAATCTGACGACCAAAGAAAGGCGGTATATAAATACCTGTATAAATAAATAAAATTTTGCTGGCCACTTTTAGAGTTTTGTGTTAACTCAGACCTGGACTTGTACTAGTATACATACCCCACATATGAGTGTGCATGTGGCTTTTCTGCACCTGGGTATACTTGGTGGGGACCTGGGGAAAGAAGCTCCTCCAGCCAGCTTGAATTCTCCTCATGCCTGCTATGGAAGAGAGAGCATTTTGTTGGACATGGGGAGACATTGCAGATCCACACAGCCTGCTCAGCTCTCCTTTTGCCTAGATGAGCTTCTGCATGACACAATACAGTGGCCCTCCTTATCCCATGGGCTTGGCATTCATGGACTTCAGTATCCATGAAATGGAGGACCTTGGAGGACCTCCTGGACGAGACTGGAAGGTGTGTCCACAAGGACCTCTGAGGCTCTTTAACTGCGAATTTCATTAATCCCCAAATTTGGTATCTGTAGGGGGTCCTGGAATGGATCCTCTGCAGATACTGAGGGCCCACTGTATGTAGGATTTATCCTTGTTGGTCCAGCACTGGGCATCATCATGGCCACTGGCGTCTTACAAGGACATCTGTCTCTTCCTGTGCAGGTTGCTTCCCGTTCCCTGCTGCCTTCTCCCGAGCTGGAGGAAAGGGACCTGCTTTCTTACTCTACCTCTTTGGAGGACGTAAAGACTGCGGTGCTGGGCCTTCTGGTCATTCTCCAGGTAAATACCACCTTGAATGTCCAGGCTGTAGATTTTGTGAGGATTTCATGAGTGAGCAAGAGAGCTCTGCAATTCTTTCTGTGTTTGTGTGGCGTGGGACTGAAATTCCAACCTGACGCAGTTCTCCTCTCATCCTTCCAGACCAAGCTGTACAGCCTGCCTGCCAGCCACGCCGTTCGTGTCTATGAAATGCTTGTCCTTCACATTCAACTTCACTACAATTATAAGTACAGCCTCCCAATTGCCAGCAGCATCCGTTTGCAGGTGAGATGGCACCCCCCTCCTGAAGCCCAGACTTAAGATTTGATAGAAAAGAATAAGAAACAGAGAATCTGTGTCAAAGAAAACATTTCTTGAGCCAGCATGTAAATCTGTAGAACTCCTTGTCACTGAATAAGGTGATGGTGTCTGGTTTAGATGCTTTTAAAAGGGGATTGGGCAGCTTGTTAGAGGAAAAGTCCATCACAGGTTACAAGCCTTGATGGGTATGTTGTTGGCATCCTTCGGTCTCGGAAGACTATGGTGTCATGCTCTGAATGGTGGTTCTGGAACAGAGTGTCCTCACCAGTGCGTGAAGCCTGGGTAAAGTAAGTATGGAGGATAGGCTGTTACCCATGCAGCAAATCCCCCCTCTCCACGTCGCTGAAATGGTCCAATGGATAGGCAGAAGCCAATACGGTTGGTTCCAGCGGCGTCGCAGGAGTTGCCAGAACGTGACTGTGTTCAGCCATGAACTGCCTCAGGGACTCCGGCTCCGGATTTTGCCTCGAGGTTGACTCCTGAAGCCTTTTCCATAACTGGATGTAGCCACAAGGCAGTGGAGGTTTGGGATCAGAGTTTTCCTTCTCTCAGATGAGCTGCCTTCCCAGGCTGACGAGTCCCATCTACCTGGTGGCTGATGGGTATACATAACCTGATTTTAGAGGTAGCCTCTCTGAATGCAAAGTGCAAGGGAGTGGCAACAGGATAAAGGTGTCTTCCTGTCTTGTGTGCTCCCTGAGGCATCTGGTGCGCCACTGTGAGACCCAGAAGGCTGGATGGGATGGACCCTTGACCTGAGGCAAGGAGCTGCCCAGGGTGCCAACATCTGCCTCTCACTCTTCCAATTCCATGTAACTTGACTCATTTGCTCCTTTAGTTTCTGAGATGTCCACAGGTGTGGCCCACCTTCAAGCTTATAACCACAATGACCAAAAACTTTTTTAATGGAAGCTCTGATTCTGTGCTCGAATCCCACTTGGACCAGATGGCCTCCTTTTGATGTCCCACATATACAGTTCTTTCTTTGACAGAGAAGGAGATCTGGCTTAGAAGCTCATGTACGTTGGGCCCTCCTTATCTGCGTATTTGAATATCTGCAGATGCCAAGCCCGTGGCTGGAGGGCCTTAGCGGGACCTCCCAGACACAACTGGAAGTGGCTTCCAGTCACTTCTGGGAGGTTTTCTGAGGTGCGGGGAGGCCACTGATTGCAGGTAAGGAATTGTGATACTGTGTGCCACACTGTGTCCCGTCCCCCCCGCGGATTCAATTATTCACTGAATTTGGTATCCGCGGGGGTCCTATTGCTGAAAACAGCCACCAGCAATAGCTTTAGGAGGCTGCAGAGACCTTTAGAATGTCTGTGGATGCAGCGATCAGCCATGGATAGCTGAAAAGAGTTGGTGGATAGCGCAAGGTAAGTGGCAAACGTTGCGCCCCTTGGATAAGCGAATCAGCGGGTAGAAAATTTGCGGTTAGTGAGAACTGACTGTATTTAACTGTAACCTACTTTGAAGCTGTTGGGGTGCTTTGTTGAAAGCCAATAATACTCCCTCTCCCCCCCTTTTTTTTTAGGTATTTGACTTCTTGCTGTCTCTCCGGGCTGACTCTCTCCACCGGCTGGGCCTGGCCACGAAAGTCGGCCTGGTGCGATTCAGTCCCTACTGCCTCTGTGACTTTGTGTAAGTTTCTCATGGTAGCAGCTGATAGAGAGATTTCTGGGACTTGGTCTCTGGGTCAGATGCTAAGCAGACATAGACTTCTTTAAAAGCATATATAACATTTATTTTACCTGTTATTTACAGATTAAGAATAGATTAGAATGGATACAGGTTCGAAGTTACCCCATGGTGGATCTTTGATTTCTCCCTGAACCACACCCAAAACTCCTTTACTTATACTCTGTGAAAAACTGCTGACCCACGTGATATTGCATATCATTTCTCTCTCCTTATTTGGCATACTGGTGTATGTTTCCAGCCCTCTGTCACATATGGAGAAGTTTCTGGCCTGCAACTTTTGATTACATAAGACTCTGGAATGTTCCTTTTGGGAAAGCTATGACGCACATGTTTTTCTCTCTCTGCAGGTCATCTTGACATTTTCTACCCTGTTTTTAACAGAAAAACACTAGTCATGCTTTTTCCTAATGTTCCTCCTCTGAGAGAAGTTAGGTTAACCCCCAAAATCTCTATCAATGCCCCTACTCTGTGGCCGGCTTCTGCAGTCTTTCAAAGCGGATCCCGGCCTGGTGTTTGTTGTCTTTGTTCAGGGTGTTCGGTTCAGGACCAACAAAGAGTCTGTTTTCTTTGCACATTATAAAATTATGGCAGTGGCTCCCAAACTTACCTGGGTCACAATAGCCCTAAAGCCTCTTCTTCCTGGCTCAGCCAGGTGCCTCCATCTTGGATATTGCAAGCTCCCAAATGGCAGCACCCAAATCTCGAGCTTTCATGAGATCCAAGATGGTGGTGCCCTGGGGAACAGGCAGTCGTGAACATCCCGTGGTGCTCCTTTCAGTGTGCTGTAACACTCTCCCCATGTGTGCTTTGGGAACCCCTGCTGGTAGCCCACAGGATGTACCGTAACATGTATTATCCTCTGATAGGCCGTTTCATGGTCTGTCAGTGGCAGTGTGTCATGATTGCCGTTGTAAAGCATCTGTGTTCAGAACTGTCACTTGCTGGGGAGCACCATTGGGGGAGGGCTATGGCCTTTCTGCCCTGCCCAAGGGCTTCCCAGGGGCGTCTGATCAGCTGCTGGAGGCAACTGGTTGCCAGACAAGAGGGGTCTTTTGGTGACAGGCCAGCAAGGCTGCTCTTACATTCTGACAACGACTTCTCCTTTTTGTGTTGAAGAGAGCCTGAGAAAAGGAGCTCTGAGAAGAAGCCGGCAGGAGCCCTTTCCCCGCCCTCCGGGAGTCCCAGCACACCTGCCCAGGGTGCTGCCATCCGGACCGGTCACCTTCCCTACTCACTGCTCTTTGGTGTCCTCCTGCAGTGCTTGAAGCAAGTGAGTGAGGGGCAGCCGCCCTGAATCCCAGAGCTTTTATCCAGCACCCCCCCCCCCCAGCTCATGGCAGGCGACAGCTTTTTCCTTCTTTCCTCTTTACCATTTTGGTTAATGTTGCCATAACTGTGCTGCTGCAAGCCTCATTTGTATTACAATTGGAACCATCCTTGTTTTCCCTGTTGGGTGTATAGCCTGGGGTGTCAAACATAAGGCAGTTGGGCAGATGCAGCCTGCGGAAGCTCTTTTATCTGGCCTTCCAGCTTTCCCAGCACCACTGCCAGCTTCTTTGAGCTGCTGAGCTGTGCTGAGCTGTTACTGCTGAAAGGGCAGCCTGTGTGATAATTGGGCTCTCCCACATCCTGGAAATAAGCTCAAGATTTGTGTATTTTCTGTCATTTGCAGCGAATGTGTTGCTAAATGAGAACAAAGCGCTTATTTCTGATCACAACCTGCTTAATGACATCACTTCCGGCCCTCAGCAGGCATCTTGTTTGCTATTTGGCCTGCTGTATGAAACGAGTTTGACACCCCTTTAACAGCAGTTCTAGCAACAATCATTGTGTCCGAAGCAGTTTTCCATAAAATTAGGTGCCAATTTTTAGAGTGATGCAGACAAAAGTAGCAAAGGACACAACCTTTTTAACCTTTTGGCTTCCCTAATGTTTGGCCCAATTCATCTCGACTGAGCAAGTCCACCCTGAGAGGAATCTGATTATGGGTTACAAAGTTTCTGTGGGGTCCCTTCCCTTCTCCATTGGATGACAATTTCATAAGATAATTGGATCATAATTTCTACAAATTATGATATATAAAATGATTTAGGCTTACACAAAATGTGGAATGCTCACCTTCACACAATATATGCAAATGTTTTCTGAGATCCCAGGCCACTTCCAGCTCCCTTCCTTTGGCTCCTGGGCCCCCTATTTGACTCTGAGCCCGGGTACAATTTACCCCTTGCACAACCCTCATGTGTCCTGAGTCCACTTCGTGCAATAGATTATTTCTAAGGAGCTGCCTTCTCTGTCTGGGATGGGGAGGGTATCTCTTCAGGATCTCAGGCACAGGTCTCCTTCCCAGCCCTGCTCTCTGAGGATCAGGTGCGCTTCTGCATTGATGCGGAGTGGACAGTCTGCGTCAAACCAATCTCTGCACCAAGGTGCAGAAGGTCCTGGGAGGCCTTGCAGTGGTCCTCCCCCAGCATCCCACACCCTGATGGTACATTGGGTGCTACCACTGCCTCCAGAGCTGAAGATTCAGGGCTCACCCCAACCAATGAGACCCTTGCAGTGTGTGTGGGCCCAGCCCTGAGCCCCTCCCCCCCCCCGGGCTGCAGCTCTCCCTCCTCTTCTTTCCCTTCAGGAGACAGACTGGAAAGTGCTGAAGCTGGTTCTGAACAAGCTGCCGGAGTCCCTGCAGTACAAAGTGCTCTACTTGACCTCCCCATGCAGTGTGGACCAACTGTCCTCCGCCCTCTGCTCTATGGTAAGAGCGGCTTCCCAGAGCTGGTTTCTGCCCCGGTGATTCCTCTCTGTGGCCTTGTCCCAATGCCATTTGAGCATTGAATGAGGCCAGTGAGGGCCGTGATGGGTGATGGCTTGGGTGGCTGACTGCTTTATGGCTGCAGACCTCGCTTCTCTAGGAAACCGGTCCATGCATTATGGAAAGTGCTGTAGGAAGCAAGTCAGGGCAGGGCAGTTTGGCAGTGGTACAGATTGTCGTGGGAGGGGATGGATTCTCCCTCACTGGAGATAGTCAGGCAGAGGCTTGACAGGTACCTGCTGGGGATGCTCTAGGAGGAGTTCCTACAGGCCAGGGTTGGACTAGATGGTCTGGTGAGTCCGTTCCAAATTTAAGATTCTAGGACCCCCTCATGCCTCTGATCAGTCAGCTGCAGAGCTCCTGCAGTCTCTGATAGAGAGATGCCTGCAACCAGCCTGCTGTGATTCTGACTCCTGCCCAGTCCTTTGCTGTGGCTCCTCACTCTTACCTCATTGCCTGAATGTGGATCCAGTTGCAGCCACTTTGGGTTACTCTCGCCCCATGGTTCTGGGAGCATCTTTCCTTACAACTGAGGGGTGTTTGGCAGCTCATGCTTCCTCATTTCCAAAAGAGTAGCGTCAAGCTAGGCAAGGTACAGAAAAGGGTGGCTAAAGTAGTCGAGAGGCTTTGAGCATCTCTCCTGCAGGAAGAGCTGAAGAATTGGAGCTGGCGGTGAGGTTGAGAGGACTGGACGACTCAAAGGAACTGATGGTGAAATAATGTATAATGCAAGGGACGGAGAGAGGGATAGAGGGATGGATAGAGAGATGTTCTTTTTTCTCTCGCACAATACCAGAATCGGGAAATTTGAGTGTAGGGCGAGTTAGAACAGACAAAAGAAAATATTTCTTTTCCCAGCATGTCGTTAATCTGTGCAACTCCTTGCCATAGGATGTGGTAGTGGCATCTGGCCTAGATGCCTTGAAAAGGGAATTGAAGAGATTGATGGAGAAAAAGTCCCGCACAGGTTACAAGCCACCATGACTATGTGCAACTTCCTGGTTTTAGAAATAGGCTATCTCTGGCATTCCAAATCCAAGGGAGTGGCAACAGGAATGCAGGTCTCTTGTTGTCTTGTGTGACCCCGGAGACATCTGGTGGGCCACTATGAGATACAACAAGCTGGACTAGATTGGCCTTTAGCTTGATCCAGCAGGGCTCTTCTGGTGTTCTTATGCAATGTTATTTGTGTGTGATGGTGCCTGTTAACCTTGAATTCTTTAAAACCAATTTTGTATTGCAGCTTACGGACAAAAAGATGACTGAGGGCCTATGGGGCACCCCAGACGGGTTCTCTCGCAACGACCTGCACCTGGCTGTGGTTCCGGTGTTGACTGCTTTGATCTCTTATCACAACTACCTGGACAAAACCAAGCAGGTATTGCATTTGGAGAATCCACCAGATCTTGCTGTGGATCAGCAGGGTTGGGTTCTGTGTTCATTTGTCCCAGGAGAATTTATTTTATTTACAAATTTATATCCTGCTTTATCTCCTGAGTGGGCATTCAAAGCTGCTAGGAGAAGGAACAATTTTGCAAAATTGGCAAGCATGGGCTAAGTTTTCATGTTCAGAGAACAGAATTTAGGGTTTTTGGCCCCACCTGCAGGATTTCATCTAGTTTTGTGAGTTTGTTTTTCACATTGCAAAGGGTGATGCTCATGGTTCATCCCCTCCTTGTGAGTTCAGAACAACCCTGTGAGGTAGGTGAGGCTGAGAAATAGTGACTGGCCCAAGGTCACCCAGGAAGCTTCATGGCTGAACTGGGTTTTGAACCTGGATCTCCCAGTCTTGTCCAACTCCCAAACCACTATATCAGGGCTGTCCAAACCTGGGTCTGGGGACCAGATCCAGGGTTCAAATGAACCCATCTGCCCCATGGGCGGACCTTACCATTCCGCAGGGTCGCAGCATGTAGTCCTCCTTGAACAGGAAACAGGGATGCTCTGGGCAGTCGCGTCTGCCTAGAACAGGGGTCTCCAAACTTTTAGGCCAGAGGGCTACATCAAATATCTGGCACGGTGTAGAGGGCTAGAAAAAAATTTAAATATAAAATTTATATAAATAAATTAGAGATGGAACTTAGATGAGTGAATAAATGAATGGGTTAATTCATTCAACCTCTCTGGCCCTTAGAACACCCTCCAGATGCAACCAGAGCACAGCTCCAATCATGTTCGGCCAAGTGGGCCAGAGGCTTTCAGGGGACAAGGGCTGGCTGCGGGCTGGATAGAGGCTCGCTGCGGGCCGCATCTGGCCTCGGGCTGGGATTTGGAGACCCCTGCCCTAGAATATCCTGTTGCGCAGCCTTCTGGGACTTCGGACAGCAGACAAGATTAACCAGAGCGTCCCTGTCCCCCAATCAAGGAGGACTTTATGCGGTGGCTTGGCAGAATGGTAAGATGCAGTCTGAATGGAGTCTGCATTTCCATTGCATGGTGGTGGTGAAGTTTGGCTGCTGCCGCACTACATAATCCTGTCTGTATGTCTAGAAGACTCGCCAGATACAGTCCTGCTGACAATAGCCATCTGAAACTCATTTTGTCTTATACCTACCTGCATCGTGCTCTCTCACACACAAACATCATCGTTCTCTTTGCCCAGCGGGAGATGGTTTATTGCCTGGAGCATGGCCTGATCTACCGTTGTGCCAACCAGTGCGTTGTGGCGCTGTCCATCTGCAGTGTCGAGATGCCAGATATTATCATCAAAGCCTTGCCAGTGCTGATTGTGAAACTGACTCACATCTCGGCTACAGCCAACATGGCCATTCCACTCCTGGAGTTCCTTTCTAGTAAGTCATGGTGCTCTGTTCTTGTTCTTGTGGGGAGGAAAGCCCCAAAGAGGCTCTTTCTGCTTCCTGAAAACCTCTTGAAAACTCTTGAGCCAGGATAGATCAAATTCTTGAAAACATAGAGCTGTGCTAGGTTCACTTCCAAGCTCAGGTGTGCTCAGAGATTCTTTTTTTTCTTTTTCAGACCACCATTATCTTTATCCAGTGTGTAATTAATCTGTACATCTTGCCACAGAATGTGGTGATGGCATCTGATCTAGATGTTTTTAAAAGGGGGTTGGACAGATTTATGGAGGAAATGTCCATACGTGCAACCTCCTGGTTTTAGAAGTAGGCTACCTCAAAATGACAGATGCAAGAGAGTGGCAGTGGGATGCAGATCTCTTGTGGGCTCCTGGAGGCATCTGTTGGGCCACAGTGAAATCCAGGAAGGTGAACTAGAAGGGCCTTTGTCCTGATCCAGCGGCGCTGTCTGATATTCTTATGCCCTCTTGCAGTCTGCTTTAGATTGACTCTGGTTTTGAAAGTGGCTGGCTGTGTAGCATTTGGAAGGAAGTGTCTTTGAGAATCCCAAGCTCTGAGTCCCCTTGGGAAAGTAGACCCAGGCCTGTAGCTCCAAAGAGGGGGCGGGCTGTAATGCCACAGGGGAGCAGCTTGCTCTGGATAAATACTTAGCCCAGTTTGTTTGAGAGTCTCTCCAATGGAGTTTGGGTGAGACTGCAGCTTCCTGTAAATGGGATGGCAGGGTGTGTGCAGTGGCGTAGAGTGCCTCTGGGCAATTCCCTGGGGTGGAGTCCCCCAGAGAGAACCTGGAAAAGATGTCATGACATCACTTCTGGTTCTCCTCTGAAGAGAAGAAGGTGGTGGCAGAGGCTTTGCAATGTGCCTGGGGCCCCCTTCCTCCTCTTGCAGGCAGGAACATCCAGGTGGTGGGAACATTACGAATTGGAAGGACGCACCAACGTGTTTCTTCCTGACAAGCAGCTGCTTGTTCATGCATCCCCTTTTGGCCCTTTCTGGTACCCCTGAAGGGGGTGCGTGAAGGAGTATCCACTCAGAGCTGGGTTGAGTGGCTTCCTCAGAAAGAGGTGGTGGCAGCCATCTTGGCCTGCCTGCCTCAGACACCCCTCCCCCCACGTGATGTTCTGGGGTGGAATCTGGGGTGGTCTGCCCTCTGCCTCTGCTAGCTACACTACTGCATGTGTGAATCAGGCCTGTCCTGGCCATGTTATCAGTGAGCTGACCTGACAATGCCTTTTCCGTTTTCAGCCCTGGCTCGCCTGCCTCACCTCTACAGGAACTTTGCTGCCGAGCAGTACGCAAGCGTCTTTGCCATCTCCCTTCCTTACACGAACCCCTCCAAGTATGTGGCTTGTGCTCTTTGGCGGTGATTCCAACAGTGCTTGTCGTAAACAAAGGGGGGTTTGGGAGCGTAGGGTTCTTGGTTTTCAAACCCTAAAACCCTCAAGGCCCCTTGCCCAGTAGTACTGCCACCACCCTGTACTTGCCAGTGCCTCGGTCCAGGGACTCAGAGACCCTTGCAGGTGCTGAGCTCTTTTTAATCAAAGCCTCAGTCCTCAAGTTGCTAGACCTCAACGGGTACTTGGTAGCTTGCTGAATGGCTAGGCAGGATTCTGAACCTTTGCCCCCAACAGACAGTGAAACAACTTAATAAAATATATTTTAGTTTATTAAGTGCATAAGGTTACACACTCTACAATAAGGCAGCAAATGCTAGAGGTATAAACATCTAGGAAACATATCAGCAATAAAATAATAAAGCTAGCTGGCTATCTCTATTAATCCCTATATCTCACCTGGGTCAGTTACTCTTGCAGATCTCTTAGCTCCAGGGCTACCTATGGGGCCAGGTGCCCATGATGGGCAATGGAGCTCACACGCGTGCAGGATGTTGCACCCCAAAACTCTGTTCAAGAAGGACGCCCCACACACCCCCTGGGCACTCATTATTATACTTCTTATGCTAATAGTACTGAGGTGACTTCATACTGTCCAATCAGAACCCTTGCGGAACAGAACCCTCTCGAAGTTGGCCTGGTTGTCAACCCCTCCTAGTTCTTACCCCTCCCAACTGGAGATCCACAGCTGCACTCCATCACCCTTGATAAGGCGCCTCTCTGTCTGCTAAGGTGCTAAACATTCCAATTGGTTGTAATTATCTGTCCTTCCTGGCCAGCAAAGGAGAGACAACAAATCCTTTTGTTTATTTACTCACATTCCTGCAGCTGGGAACTGCTAGCAACTTCTCAGTTACACTGTCTTAGCTTGGTTCAGGCTTCTACTGCCAACCTAGGCCTAACATGTTCTTATTCATGACAGTGCTGCCTCTCAGTGGGGGGGGGGGGGGTTTGACTTCATTGCTGAGCAACCCAGTAGCAGCCCAGCCCATCAGGCTAAGTCTACAGCATCTCAGTGGCTCAGGCTCTGCTTCTCCCTTCGCCTCCCACCCCACCTTGTGAGAATTCAGAGTGGGGAAGAAAGGCTGTGTAGTGGAGGCAAGAAGTCTTGGCAAGATCTGACCGTCTGATGCTCACTTTCTCCCAATACGTATGCAGAAATAACAACTGGAAAACTGCCCTGGGAGAATCCCCTGTATACCTCCCCTGGATGACTTCTGTCCTGCTGCTGCCCCATTCTGAATAGTACTGTGTGCTTGCAAACAAGACTTCTGGTTCCTTTGATGTCGTGCGTAGGACTTCCAGGAGCTCAGAGTGACACCTGTCACTTTATTTTATGCTCATAGCAACTCTTTGAGGCTGACTGGGCAAGAGGTACTGGCTATCAATCGGTCACAAGGTGGATTTGGACAGAGTGAATTAGGACTAGGAAAACTTGAGTTCAAATTGTGCACCCATGTCTTCCTATTCCTAATTCAGTGGTGTCTAACCACAGGGCTGGCCTTAAGCCAGTAGGATAAGTTGCTCCTAGCTGGGCCCCATGCCTAAAGCTGCCCCCCCCCCCCACACACACAAGGGCAATTAGTCTTGTATGCAATTTTCTCTTGAAATGTGCTTAGAATCCATTTGGACCATTATTCCACATGCACTTTTGAAGTGCACAGTTTGATTGTTCTCTATTCTATTATAGAGATGTGAGTCTATAATTTATATCTCTAAGGTGGTGCAGACCTTGGCTGTGAACCTGGAGCTCTACAAGAAAACGTTTCCAGTTGAGCCCCACAGCTCCTGAGGCTGGCCGTGTCTAACCACTACACCACCCTTTCACACTTCCAGTACTTAATGAGGAGTCTGGAGTGCCTTCCCGTGATGTGTGTGTTTTTGAGTTCTGTAACCTCTCTTCCTCCCCGTGCTCCTTTTCGCAGGTTCAACCAGTATATTGTGTGCCTGGCCCACCACGTCATAGCCATGTGGTTTATCAAATGTCGCCTTCCCTTTCGGAAAGACTTTGTTCCCTATATCACCAAGGTGAGCTGCTCTTGTGCTGCGGGTGGCAAGAGTGAGGTGTAATTGGGAGCAGGTGGGAAGGGCAGGGTCTGATGGGTGCTGCCCTCCTGTGGAAGAGGCTTGAGCCACTGCAGAGCCACATTGGGCTGACTTGTTTTCCTAGTGGCACTGTTACAGCAGGTGCCACCAGCCGCCTGTCCTGTGCAGATCGCTAGTCCTTGTTCATATACAGCCAGGCTTTGCTATGGCATAGATTAACACTGGGGAGGAATGTTTTGAGAACTAGAATTCAGTAGGCCCTTGGAATTTACAGGGGATGAGTTCTAGGGCCCCCTTGCAGATACAGAAATCCACAGGGGCCTGGCCTGGTGCTGGAATAACTTGACCAGGTGCAGCTTCCAACAACCTGGAAGTCATGCTGGCCTCCCAGCCCCCTCTGAAGGTCTCCCGGATATGACCAAAAGTTACTTCTAAACCAGGAGGCCCTCCTGAGGCCCTCTGCAGCATGGACTTGGCATCTGTGGATGCTGAAATCTATGGGTGCCGACCTTGTAGGTAAGGCGGCCCCTCTGTAACTTCATAAGCACTCATTGCCAGCAGGGTTTGGAAATCTTGTAGCTAAACCAGGGTCTCCTCTGGCTTCTGCCTGGGGATAATGGATTCCTGCTGCTAAAACAGAATGGAAAATTGAAACAGCAGTTTTGTCCTAAGGGAATTTGTCTAAACAACCCTGGAGTCCAGTAAGGAAGCACCCCCAGTGTCAACATGGCCCACACCAAATGCTCTCAGCGACTGCGATGTCAGGCATTCTTCTTGCCTTCCCCTTTTACGGCAGGGTCTAAGGTCCAATGTCCTCCTCTCCTTCGATGACACCCCGGAGAAGGACAGCTTCCGGGCTCGCAGCACAAGCCTGAATGAAAGGCCCAAGAGGTAAGTGACCCCTGGAGGCGGAAGGGGAATGTCTTGCTACCCTTGGCAGCAGTTTGATATGTTTATTTACTATGTTTTTATCCTATTTTTCTCCCCATACGGGGACCCAAAGCTGTTGACATAGCAGAAAAACATCAGAAGAGCCCTGCTGATCTGTGCCACTGAAAGCCCCCCTCCTGCTTTAGTGTTCGTCAGTGCTAGTTGTAAGAACCCGCTTTTGCCTTTTCTTCCTCCTGTAATGGTGAAGCAGCAGCCGCCATTCAGGTCCCCCTGAAGTTGGAGCTTCCGCTGAACCTTGGGACATTTCACCTGCTTTTAACACCAGACCGGAAGCTTCTTTGCCCCCCCCCCCCCGGCCTTCAGTGCCAGAAAGCGAAAGAAGCACAACTCTGCAAACTCATGAAATTTTTTTCCAAGAAGATGACAGTTGAACAGCACTGAAGTGGTCTGCAGTGGCCTTTTTGTTGTTGTTTAACTGTCAGCCGACAGTGCTTTTGCTTTTAAGCTGACTTTTCTTCAAGGAACAGAAATGTCATCTCTGTATCGTCCTTGTCCAGAAACTGCTGTGTCTGCCCTTTCAAGGACTGCAGTCGGCCTGAACTTGGGACTTACTAGCAATGGGGAGTTTTTATTCCGATGCCTCTTTAGTCTCCTGTGCTGTATGCTTCAGTAGCCTTTTCGAAAGCCAGTGTAGGGCATTAAGTCGGGGTGACCCAAGTGTCCATCTCCGCCTGGCTGTAAAGCATGCTGAGAAATGCAGAGCTCGCCTTACTGAGGAGGCTGCCGTCTTCTTTTTTGTCCCAGAGACACTTCTAACAGTGATATTCCTTGTCTAAAGGAACTTGGGGTGCCTCCATTCTGCCTATAAGGCTTTGAAGGAGCAGCCCCTGCTTGTAAGGCACACTGCACGTTTTTTGTGTGTTCCTGCAAATTAAAAGCACAGTCAGCAGAGAACCCTTAACCACCCTCTTGTGGGAGACTGGATCACCCCCTTTCCCCACTGGTTTCCCTACACTCACCATTTTCCTTCTGTACTGTGTCTCCTCTCATCATCCTCATCACCACCATACTTCAGCAGTTCTAATTTCACCATGTTGGAATATTACTGGTTCTTGTTTGTCATTGTTCTTGCCTTGCTAGCATCATGAGTTTTAATGGAAAATTAGCCAAGCTTCAGCCCTCTTAAGGGACATCTTTGCTTCCGCCTTCACTAAATGTAGTGATCACATTTAGTCAGGAAATCAATTAAAAAGCAGGAAAAAAAAATCCCCAAAAACCTGCCTTGTAAAACCAGTACTAAACAGGGGTCTTGGATCTCTCCTGCTCACTTCGACCTCTAATCCTTTGGCCAGTGGTTCCCAAACTTATCTGTGTCACGATACCCCCATAGCCTCCTCAGCCAATTGCCACCATCTTGGATCTCGTGAAATCTTGCAAGATCCAAGATGGTGATGCCCAAATCTCATTGGATTTTGTGAGATCCATGATGGTAGCACCAAAATCTTGTGGTTTTGGGTGCCACCATCTTGAATCTCATGAGATTTGGGTGCCTCCATCTTGGATCTTGCAAGATTTCATGAGATCCAGTGTGGCAGCACCACTAGGTATATCCCCCGTGTTCCTGTGCTGCGATGCCCCAAGGTGATGTGATGCACACTTTGGGAACCCCTGCCTTAGGCCTAAGACTTGAGAATGTTGTTGCTACTGCTGCATCTTGCACGTGTGTCTCTCCCACGTCCTGGCATCTTCTCAGGCATTGCTTGAGCCAAGAGAGAACTGTCAACTAGGCTGTAGGTAGCCCACTGAAGATGTTCCCCCAAGCAGGGCTAACATGTCCCTGAAGCAGGCTGCACCAGTGATTGGGAGGGCCCTGAGGGGGCATTGGATTTGTGGTGTCTTTGGCCCTGGGTCTGCCGACACCTCATTCTGACTGCCGCTGTTTCCCTCCCTCAATCCAAGAACTATCTGCTTCGCACTCACTCCAGTGCCACGCAGATAATTCCCCTGCTTGCCATGCTGCCTGCCTGCTGCCTTGAGATGTGGACGTGTGGGACTTTGGTGGAGTTTCCAATCCTGCAATTCCAGGTTTCAAGGCAGGGAGTACAGGAAGTGTTTCGGGTTTCTTTTCCTGCAGGAGTGGTAGAACTGTGCAGGCATTGGGCATCGGTTCCTCATTGCACTGGCCTTGCCCCCAGAGGAGCTTGGCATACATGCCCAGTGGCTAGATGAGTGTTGATTTTGTTTGTGAAATTGCTGCGGGCACTTCCATATCTGAACAAGAGAATCCATGCCCTTCAGTTGGCCTGGGAGTTTGGAAGCTGTTGGTGGGCAAGTTGAGCCAGTGTTCTGTCACGTGAGCCATGCCTGGCTTTTCATGATGTGTTTTGGTTGGAGAAGGTAAAGGGTGCATCTCTGTTCCCCGACACTGACTGGATGAGAGCGAGAGAGAGAGATTCCTCCTCTAGTGCACTCTAGTATTCCAACTGCCATTTTCAATCACTTCTTGTTTTACTTTGGGCTAATTTCAATGGGTTTTAGTAACATTTATCAATTTGGTCTGGGTGGGGAGGTGTGTTGGCTTCTGTTTGCTTTTGTTTTTGAAATGTTTTGTGTGTGTTTTGCTTTTGAGTTGTGCTTATTGTGTTTAATTTCCCCCTCCCCCTTTTGGCATCCTCTCTCTTTTCCCCCTACCCATCATCTTCCGGGACTCTTACGACTTTTCAACTTCCATCCGTCCCTCCAATGATTTCCTCCTCGCTGTGCAAATCCTGCCTCTTTGTGTGTGGGGGGTCTTGGTACTCCTTCCACCCTAGTAGTTTTAAGATAACCAAAAGTGGCAGGCACAGCTTGAATAACTCTCCTCCCGTGAAAGAGCTGAAAGAACCCTCGGCCGTTGATGCCTTCCGGTCCCGCAGCATCAGTGTGTCTGACCAGGCTGCCCGCAGGTAGTGCTTCTCAGAAAGGGGAGGGCCATAAGCGGCCCGCGGTGCTTGCGCTGATGGGGAGGAGAGCGGGGGTCCTTTCGGGAAGAAAGGTTTTGCATGTTGCTTCCTTGCATGGCTTCCGTAGTCATAGAATTGAGACCTGTCTATCCTGTCAGCTTGGCCAGTGTTCCACTGCATGTCTCGGGCTGAAAGCTATTGGCCTTTTGGCATGGTTCTGTTCTGCTTGTTTGCAACATCTCTCAGCTTTGTGGGAAGAAGGCCTAAGAGGTTGCTGTCTGTTCCAGTGTGACCTTTGTGCCAGTGGGGGGCTGTTGCAAAGGTACACCTTAGAGTACTGGACCATCCTGTATTGTATTATTTTTAAACCAGAGTCTGTTCCATGTCTTTCTGAAATTGATGCTCTGCTTCTTTGCCTGACAGCAAACGTTTGGGATCACGCCAGGGCACATCTTCTGTTGCTGCTGAGCCCCCAACACAAATATTTTCCCCTTGCTTGTCGCAGTTTGCAAGAAACAGTTGCAGAAATTGGATTCTGTGAAATATGTAATTAAGCTTTCCAAAGTGCTTCATCTGATGACCCTCCTCACTCTCCTGGGTGCTTTGGGGGAACAGCTTATATGTACGGAAATTATGGTCATGAAACAATTGGCTAATCACTGGCTAAGAACAGCGAAGATGAAGAGTGCTCTCGTGTCATATTGCTTCGCATTTTAGTATGCTAGGAACTGTCTGCTGAAAGAAATAGAGACACAATGTTAGGCCTGCATTTGGTTTGTGTTTTCTCTCACACTTGCCTCCAATAAACTAAGCAGATGAGCCAGAAATTATCCTTTTAGAAAAAAAAGGGGGGCATGCAGGAAACTCCCCCCCCCAGTGCTGCAGAATCTGATCATGTGAACCCCACCAAGGTCTTGTCCAGGCTGTGCTGGAGACCACATAGCTCATATGTGCATTACTGGACTGCCAAAATAGTGTACCAATTCAACAAAAAGCACCTCTAAAAATACAGGTGTGTGCTGCTTAGCGATGTTCTGCTTAAAGACCAACCACATATGGTGGTAGTTCAATTGTTTACTGTATAATATGTTAATCAAGTTTGCTCCATTACATTGATGCTATAGAATATAGACACTATACTGCATTCAGCCGCCTGAATGGGGCTGAATGTAATAATGTTAAATTATGTAGACGCCATACCACATTCAGCCACTAGATGGGGACATTGCATTCAGCCCCATTTGGTGGCTGAATGAGGTACAGCATCTATGTCAGCGTTTAGTGTTTGCCCCCTGCTGTGCTACTCTGCATAGTCCACTTATTGGACAGGAAGTAACTGGCGATGATGTCATCACCAGTAACTTCTGACGGGAGGCCAGACACAAAGAAATAAACACAGATTAGAGGCTCAGGCGGAATGGGTTGGCCTTTTCAAGCTTGCTAAAAGCTTGTGCTGAAGTTCTGCCTACTGAACCGACCTACTGCTGTTTGTTGTGTTGTGTCACTGGTCTTGCTGCCAGGCAGCAGGGCTCGAGGGATCCTGCAGGTACACCAGGTGGTATAGTACTTGTGGCGACAAGTACTATACCACTGGTTGAGAAACACTGATCTATGTAATGGAGTGAAATTGACTAGCTTGGAATACAGAACGTTGAATGTCCGCATATCAAT
This sequence comes from Tiliqua scincoides, assembly GCF_035046505.1. Lineage (NCBI taxonomy): Eukaryota > Metazoa > Chordata > Lepidosauria > Squamata > Scincidae > Tiliqua > Tiliqua scincoides. Next base: position 1,812,777 of record NC_089833.1, on the reverse strand, counting down.
GGAATCGCTTAGTGACAGGATCAGAGAAAATATCCCTGTCATTCAGCAAAGCACACCTGTAAAGTTTTTTTTGTTTTTTTTAAATCACTGGACTGTCAAATCACATCTGGTGGACCAGGGCAATTCAATCACAAGCAACAGACTTAGGATCCATTGTAAGACTCGAGCCACCTGGCTCAGCTTTGCCAACTCTGATCGGCAGCATCTCTCCAAGGCTGCAGGCTTGGGTCTTTCCCAACCCTGCTTGGTGATAACAGGTTTGAACCCAGGATCCTCTGGTGGCAAAACAGGGGCTCAACCATTGAATTGTTGCCTCCCTGAAGTCCATTACAGGGCATGTCTGATACTGAAGCACAAAGCCCCAGAGAGCAATCGGTAGCATACTATCAGCTTGCAGCCATTGGGTTCTGCAGCTGTTAAAATGAGGCAGTGCTGGGAGGCAGAATTACTTTATGTCGGCGGGATGGCTCATTCTGTGTTTCGGGGAGCCATTTGGTCCTCCCAGGTGTCCTGAGGTTAAATTCCTATTATATCTTGAATATTTTACACAGTGATGATCTGCTTCAGCTCCAAACCAGCACTTTTATGTTTCTTGGGAGGTTGTTTTTAAAGTGGCAGCTGACCTCTAGCAAGTACACCCCACCCACTTTTTGCCCCTGCATTGATAGTGGTGAGATCTCACAGTATGACTCAAAGCAAATGAAATGGCCAAAACTTGGCTTTCCTCCCCTCCCTTTATTTCATGGGGGGGCAGAGTGCCCTGTCCATCAGCCTGTGTTTCAAGTGGTCCTATCCATCGGCCTGGGGAAGTGTCCATCATAGAGCTGATTAAACAGACTCCAGAATTCAAACCCAGTAACAGCAGAGCTTCCCCCACCTGCTTGCATGCCTTCAAAACCACTCGGTGACTGCCAATCTGACCTTTTCTCTGTTTTGCGTGCCTTTTTGACATAACTCCAACCAACCTCTTTCCAGCCGGATACAGACTTCTATCACTAGCTCCAGCCTGGGATCCGCAGATGAGAACTCGATGGCCCAAGCCGACGACAGCCTGAAGAACCTCCACTTGGAGCTCACTGAGACCTGCCTGGACATGATGGCTCGATATGTCTTCTCAAACTTCACAGCTGTACCGAAAAGGTTGAAGCGTTTCCCCTGAGAACAAGTGACACATGTGCAGGGGTTCCCAAAGTGTGTGATGCCATGTCTTAGGGCATCACAGGATGTCTTTGGGGCTTTGCAGGACTCGCAGGATGTCCCTGGGGCCCCTGTTTGTCATGGGCACCACCTTCTTGGATCTCGCAAAATCTTGTGGGATTTGGGTACTGCCATCTTGGATCAAATGAGATTTGGGCACCACCATATTGGATCTTGTGAGGCTGTGCACAACCTTCCCTCCCCAAGCCTCAAACCGCTTCCCAGATGCCTGGGGGGCTTCTTTCTCTAGCAGAGGGAGCCTGGCTTGACATCCCCTTAAGGCCTGGCACCTGGGGAAATGCACCCCCGCCCCCCTTAATCACAGCACTGTGTTCTGGAACAGGAGCTTTCTAATAGTGGGAAGGGCTGTTTGCCTTGGCATCTGCTTTATGGGTGGCAGGTGCTAGAAAGGGAAAGATGGATTGAATGGACCATTGCTTGGGTGGAGCAGAATACTTCTTAGGTCTTTGGGCGTCATTGCTTGTGTTGTCTTGCTCCTTCCAGGTCTCCAGTGGGAGAGTTTCTGCTGGCCGGTGGGAGGACAAAGACGTGGCTGGTAGGCAACAAGCTGGTGACCATCACCACCAGCGTTGGGACGGGAACCAGGTCACTTCTGGGCCTCGACTCTGGGGAGTTGCAGAACAGCTCAGAGCAGGCCAGGTAAGCCTCAAACCTCTCTTGCCATTCACAGATGCTCAGTAAGAAAATGGGAGGAGTCTGGAGGGGGTTAGTGGTGTTAAAAGAAATTTGCGGGTGGTGGGAGGAGGGTGGCAGAGTCAGTACAATAGGCCCTTGGTATCCACAGGAAATAGTTTCCAGGCCCCCCACAGATATCAAAATCTGCGGATAATGAAATCCGTGGGGGAGGGGAGCTGCAGTAACTTACTTGGGGGCTGCACCCAGCCATCCGGAGGTCGTGCTTGGCCTACCCACATCTCAGAACACCTCTTGGATGCAACTGGAAGCTTCTTCTGGTCATGTCCTGGAGGTCCTCTGAGGCCCTCCAACCGCAGTCTCACCATCCACGAATGCTCAAATCCAGGGTCCGCTGTGAACAGCTACAGTGACAAAGATGTTAGATTTGGTTGACTGGGAGTTGGTGGGAGTCAAGCTTAAAAACCACTAAGCTTAAAAACGACTAAAACCTTAGACTAGACTGGGTCAAGGCAACGGTTCTGACATGACTGATCTGCAGCTACTGTCAGGTAAGTGATCTGCCTGGTGCTGGCTCTGGTGGCCTTGGGAGAAAGGAGTCTTTCCCAGTCCTTTTTAGCTGGAGAAGCAGAGGCCAAGAATTTCTGCATATAGCTTTGGCCCCCACCCTGGAAACTCTAAGATCTAACAGGCAATCCAGCAGAGAGGTCCCCCTCCTTAGCCATTCTGCACTGACAGTGTGTCTTGTTTTGTGTTCCCAGTCCAGATGCCGTCTTGCAAGTGCGGCAGACAAAAGAGGCCCCGGCCAAGCTGGAGTCTCAGGCTGGTCCGCAGGTGGTTCGAGGACCCCGCAACAGAGTCCGGTCCATGTCTGGTAAGGAAGCTCCTGCCTTGTCCTGATTCTGGGAGTGTTCAGGCCCGGGTGCTGCCGGGCTGTCATGCACCTTCTGCTGAGCGGAGAATCTCACGGCCTCCTTGCAAGAGTCAAATTGCAGGCAGGCTTGTTCTGAAAACAAGATATGGTTAAATGTTGATTCTCGGCCAGGAAAAGGGGTCTACCTCCAGCTCTCACACCATGAGGTCTGCTCTGGAAACCTCCCAGATTGAACTACTGCTGTGCACAGTACCTGAAACGCTTTCTAATCCTAGTTGGAAACTGGCTTGGCTGTTGACCGGGACTGGTCCCAGCTTGCTGGTGTCTAAACTGTACTGCTGGTGCCCCATCCCTTTTTTCTTTGCAAGACTGAGCTGGTGTTGCATTTAGAGCTTTGTGCAGCTTAGAGCTGGAGTACCCGAAGCAGGGCTGGCCTTAGGAGCTGTGGGGCCCAACTGGAAACATTTTTGGTGGGACCCCAAGTTCACAGCCAACTTAAACACACTGCTGACTTTTTTAAGAATCCAGAAGAAAATTAAACTAGTTGCTGTTCTCTTTAAAACCTGCAATGTGGTATTGGGGTCCGTTGCAGTGTGTTGTTGTGTGCATTTGACAAGTCTAGAGTACAAGTCTAGAGTCTTCCCTCCTCTTCCTCCTCCTAACTGCAGAGTAGCCCCAGCCAATTAGGGGGAGCTGTGCTGTGAGGGGATAGGCTCTCGCTGCTCTCCACCCCCTTCCCCGTCAGCCTGCCAATATCTGCAGTTGGGGCTGCTGGTAACCAAGGCTGCAGCAACTGGGGTTGCCCGCCAGATTGCCACCCTCCCTCGACCCCCTCAGTTGTGGGCTGGCTCCCCCCACCATCCTGACCCAGGGCCAGGCATCACTGGCCCTCACCCTCTCCCTCTTGCTGCTTCCCAGCCCAGCTTGTAACCCCCCCCCACTATCACACAGGATGAGGGCGGGTACTGCTGCTGCCAGCACCTGGGAGCTCAGCAGTGCAGCCAGCAGCGGTCAGAAGCTGCAGCTATTTGCAGCAGGGACCCCCGTTGCACTGCCGCAACCATATTGGGCGACATGGGGAAGGTTGTCACCCCCTCTGCTGGTGGAGGGGGAGGAGGGGTGCTGTCGCCACCTGGAAGCTTAGCAGTATAGCCAGCAGTGGTCAGAAGCCACAGCTGCCCGCAGCTGGAGTCCCTGCTGCACTGCTCCAGCTGTCTTGGGGGACAGGGGGCTGTTTGTCACCCCCTCTGCTGGTGGGGCCTGGGGCTCCCCTGTTTGTATGCCGCTGTTAAGTAGGTCACCTTGGTGCAGGACCCAATTTGTTTAAAGCCATCCCTGCCTCTTCAATAGCCTGTCCATACATTAAGGTCTTCTTTGGGGACCCTCCTGCAGTACCCCATAGTGTTGGGAATGCCCTGGGAATACAGTGCTTTTCCCAGACAGGATCACCAGGCGTCAGTATTGCATTTTCCATTCCAGGTGAAAACCCTTTATTGCCATGATGTTTTTTTTTAAAAAATTATTTGTGATTTTACTTTTTTTTCTTTTTCTTTTTTCAGCTGTCTCTTATTGTTAAAATAGATTCTCCATAGCTTCCGTTCAGGCTGGAAGAGAGAATTTTGCAGCCATGTCATTTTAGTTTGGCTCTCCAAAGGTGTCAGTGGACCCGCTCTCTGTCTTTTGGACCACCCAGGCCACCCTTGCAACCTTAAGAATAGTTTTAGCTGTGAGGGGCTCCTTTAGATGGGAGCTGATAGGACTGCTTGGTCAGTGCTTTAATTCTAGGGGGGCATCCACTAAAACGGAGTGTTGGGAGAGTTAGAGCAGACAAAAGAAAATATTTCTTGACCCACCATGTAAGTAGTCTGTGGAACTCCATGCCACAGGATGTGGTATGGCACCTGGCCTAGATGCCTTGAAAAGGGGATTGGACAGATTGATGGAGGAAAACTCCATCACAAGTTACAAGCCATGGTGGGTATGTGCAGTCTCCTGATTTTAGAAGTAGTCTACCTCAGAATTTTTATTATTAACAGTATTTATATACCGCTTTTCAACTAAAAGTTCACAAAGCGGTTTACAGAGAAAAATCAAATAACTAAATGGCTCCCTGTCCCAAAAGTGCTCACAATCTAAAAAGATACAAAATGAATACCAGCAGACAGCCACTAGAACAGACAGTGCTGGGGCGAGGTGGGCCAGTTACTCTCCCCCTGCTAAAAAAGGAGCACCCACTTGAAAAAGTGCCTCTTACCCAATTAGCAGGGGTAATGCCAGAATGCCAGATACAAGGAAATGGCAACAGGATGCAAGTCTTTTGTAGTCTTATTGGGCCACTGTGAGATGCAGGAAGCTGGACTAGATGTGTCTTTGTCCTGATCCAGTGAGACTCTTCTAATGTTCTAGAGGAGAAACGTGTGTGTAATATTCACAGTGTCTCTAACTTCCTTGATTCAAGACACAGTTCACTCCTAGGATGCTTTTAAGGACTGTCTGTGTTCTGAATCCTGCTGTGCAGGTGGCCACGCATTAAGAGTCGGCGCACTTGACAACCTGGCCTCCCATTTTCCAGCTGGCACAATGCCCCAGGCATTACAGAGCTCTCCTGCTGCTCGGAATGAAAAGGTGGTTTCTGGGGCTCAAGCTTCTCTGGAGAAGGAGAAGGCCAACTTGGCAGCCTACGTCCCTCTTCTGACCCAGGGCTGGGCTGAAATTTTGGTGCGGAGGCCAACAGGTAAGCTGTGGGGTCTGGCTTTAAAAAAAAAATAACATGTACAGTGGACCCACAGCATCCACGGGTCCGGCATCTGCAGATCTGACTCACCACGGATGTCAGCGGGGTCCACATTTATAAAGGGCTTAAAAAACAAAAAAACCCATATTTCCTACCTTTGCATGGTGAAGGCACCATTTCCCAGCCTCCAAAGCTCTTTTTAGCCCTGAAAGACCCACTTCTGGGTCACATGGAGCTTCCTCTCTCCTCCCAAGTTTGTGATGCATTCTAGGGCGAACTACCATATGGTCATGCCTCTGGCTTCAGGATTATTTTGGCGATCCATGAAAGCTTCCCAGGTGGTCCCCAGTAATGATAAGTGGCAGGGTGCAAACTCGGGCACTGCTTCCAGTTTTTCCCCCTCGCTGTGTGCACAGGGGGCAGGCTTCGCTCAGACAGGACAACAGCGAGGTCTGGTCAGTGCTCTGTCTGAATGGAGCAAGGACCCTAGAAGGCACCTCTGAATTCCCTGGAAGGTGAAGTGCAGGAAAGTTGGAGTGGACAGGCTTCCCACAAAGCCCTCTTTCTCAGGAGAGACTCACAGGAGGCCGTCTGGATGAGTCCTGGACAATAATGGTGTTGATAGAGAAGACTGTCAGATAGGTGCAAGGCTGTTCAGGGATGTCTGTCCTTGGCTTCCTGCTGCATTCCCATTGGTTCTCTCTCTCTGTGCCCCGCACTGAAGGTAACACCAGCTGGCTGATGAGCCTGGAAAACCCACTCAGCCCGTTCTCATCGGATATCAACAATATGCCGCTTCAGGAACTCTCCAACGCACTCATGGCGGCGGAGCGCTTTAAGGAGCATCGGGAGACCGCCCTGTACAAGTCACTCTCGGTCCCCTCCTCCAGCCTGCCCACAGGCACCGCCAAGCCGTCCCTCCTGGTGCGCTCCAACACAGGTGAGGCCAGGCAGAGGGATGGGTTGAGAAGCTGAGCTGCTAAATTCTCTGGGTTGCCATGGCGCTTATCTCAAGGTGTCCCGAAGAGGGTCCTTGAGGCAGCTTGCAACACAGTCAGGGCAACCATACAGGGATCCATTCCAAAACCCCTCACGGATACCGAATTCCACAGATAATTACATCTGCTGGGATGTGCACGGGGCTGGAGGGCCTCAGGACACCTCTTTAACATGACCAGAAGTTACTTTGTCACATCCAGGAGGTCCTTGGAAGTGCCTTCTGGTCGCACTGGGGAGGTGTTCTGAGGCCACAGGCTGAGCATCTGCGGATACTAAAATCTGCAGGTAGGGAGGATACACTTTTCAATCATTCAATGAAATCCTATTGAAATGACAGTAAATACTTAAAATTATGATAACGAAACCACTGGAGAAAGATGGAAAAGGAGTGAAGTGAGAGCTGCCTGTTCCGGGCAGAGTTGCTGTCAAGCCCCCCTTCCAGGGGCCCTGTTTTCCCCTTGTTGCGATAACTTAGCTGTGGGGAAAGCAGCAGAGCAGGGCCAGCCGAGGGGAGGGGAGGGGAGGCGGACTGCCTTGGGCAGTGGATGAGCACGCATGGCACCTTATGCCCACTGGCCATCTCCACTGCTGCCTCACATGGCCCCCAGCTGCCCCCTTGCCAGTTCCTTCTGGCTCTGCAGCTTGAAATAGAGCAAGGAAGCCTGGCAAAGCGCTACCCCACTCTTTTCCTCATTAGCTCTGCTCTGCCAGGCTATTTCAAAAATGGCATCGCAGACCCAGGAGGAGGAAGCAGTTTGGGGGGAAGGGAAACGTTGGCAAATCAGGAATGAGGCCCACACACCATCCCTGTGGCCGCCATCATGTTCTTCTCACCTGCATGCCAGGAGGAGAGAGGCCTTAGTCCACCTGCAGCTGCAGCACCCTCTGCAAGGACGAGACAAAAGTGGTGAGTGGACTAAGAAGGCCGTGGCCCCACCATGTCTCCTCACTCGAGGAGGTGGTAGTGGGTGGGCTGAGCCACTGCCCTGTGGCAGAGTTGCACCTCTGCAGGGGAGTTGGAGAAAGACTTTTGAGCCCCAGTTGCGGATCATAAATATTCCGGACTGTGTGTGCCTGTATCCAGGGTGTGCAATCTGCCTTCTTTTTGTGTAGTGATTTTTGTCAGATTATTCAGGTTTTAAAAGCTAGTTTCTATGCCCCAGTAAATTGTGTGGATGGGGTGTAGTTGCATCCACTTCCTTAGTCTGTCTAGTTGAGCTTCTGCTGACAACTCTGATCTGCAACCTGTATATGGTTATGTAAATTAAGTCTCTGTGTGTGTGTGATTTTTTTAAATTTTATTTTGCATGTGTTCCCTGCAACTTATTACTCTTTTGCCTAATTCCGACTCTCTAAATTGTGGGGAGAGGCATAGAGTTGTTGTGAAGCCCTCACTGGTCCTAGTATGGGGACGTTTTTCCATGCACCACTCCTCTGGCTTCTTGAATTTGCCCCATGCAAGTCCAAGCATCAGTGGCGTAGCTGGAGGGGGGCGAAGCGCTCAGTCCGGTGGAGAGGCTCAGCGGGGCGGACAAGCGGCCCCTCCCTTCGGAGCCGTTCCCAACGGGGGGAGCAAAATGGAGCCACACGAGGGAGGTAGGGAGGAAGAAAGCCGTACGGCTCCATTTTGCTCCCCCTGCCAGGAATGGCTCCGAACGGAGGGGCTGCTTGCCCGCTCCGCTGAGTCTCCCTGCCGGACTGAGCGCTCCACACCCTCCAGCTACGCCACTGCCAAGCATCTCTCTGCAGCTGTAAGGACTAGAAAGGTACCTTGTTGACCCATTTGTTAAACAAAAGATGAGCTTCTTAGTCTGTAGCCAGTTACACAGACTTGTAGCTCCCGGCTAGTCTGAAAGCCAACAAGCCCCTCCTGGCATTCTTGTGCCCCTCCCTTCCCCTACCACACCTGTCCTTTCCTATGTGCATGTTGTGGGGAATCAGTTCTTCCTGATTGTGCTCTTAAAAACTTATGATTTATTTTTTCTTTCTCCATAGAGTATCTCTCTCTCTCTCTCTCTGTCTCCCGTCTTCCTTTTTTGATGTAGCTCCTCCCTTGGTTTTTCCTTCCACAGTGGCCTCTTTCTCTTCCATGTACCTGACCAGTTCTCAAGAAAAGTTGCACAGGAGCATTTCCTGGGCAGGTATTTCTTTAAAGGAGTTGTTTGTGCATTACAAAGAGAGGAAGAGGGGGGAAGAAAAGCAAGTATGGCTATGTAGAAAAAGCAGCACTGCGATGGTTCAAGACTGCCTTTCTCCTGTGCCTCCCCCCTCCCCTCCGTGTGTCCTGCCTGGTTTATTGCTCTCGGCAAACTGAACCCCAGCTAGCATGAACATGTCCAAGCCAGACGTGGCCTCTCTTGGCCTGTGGAATCTCAGGAGAACTTGTTTGCAGAACGAGGGGGGCGGTGTTCTTGCTAGAAGCAGAAGGAACAGGACATGACCAGAAGTGTCTTCCGGTCACGTCTGGGAGGTCTTGTGAGGCCTTCCTGGTGGGTTTGATTATCTGCAGAAATCGGTATCAACAGGGGGTCCTAGAGCAGATCCTCTGCGGATATAGAGTGCCCACTTCACAACTTAGTTCTTCAGTTTTGTGAGCTTTTCAAATAACACTTCCAGTTGTGGTGTGCTGAAACTTTCCCTGTTCCACAAAGACCCAGCCATCCACCCCAGGTCTAGAAACATCTTGTTCTGTCTAAATAAATATGGAGGTGTTTCAAAATCTGCCAAGAGTGCAAGAAAGGAAAACCCAAACTGAAGTTACTGAGCACTATAATATACAACGCTTTTGGACACCCCAAATTGTTTAATTTCAAAGTGCAGTTCCAGAATGTATTTCATGCCTGCGATGGTAAACTCTCGTTTGTGATGATCCCCTTTCAGAGGCAGAGAGATTTGGCTAGTGAACCGTGATCTTGTTCATCTCTTGCACACACACACCTTCCTGAACTCCACAGAGTGACTCTGGAAAAGTTAGCTAAGAAGGGGCAGGCTTCTGGCTTGGACGGCTTAACCAATCAGCACAAAGCAGCGTGTTTGTGTGTGTGGTGTGCTAACTCTGAATTGCTGCTTTGAAGTGACTTTCGGGGATGCTGCCATCAGTTCTCTTTCTCCCCCCCCCCAAGCTACCTTAGCAGTAGCTGTTCTGGTTTCTTTCTTTTGCGTGTGGAAGATTTCTTCAAACCAATGTTTGTTGCTTTTGCAGCTAGCCTTTCCTAGCCTGTGCACATTTTGGGGGGCCTTCTGTCCTTCAGCCTTTTCCTTGGAAGTCTCCCCCACCAAAAAGCCATCAGCACCTGCCCCTCAGTATTTATCAAGGCTCCTAAAGCCTCTGTCCCGGTTTCAAGGTGACCCTTGTCTTGGAGGTCAAAATACCTTCCTTAGTCAGGCGAGTGCTGCACATTCATGCTTTCTCTTCTGTTTGTTTGCTTTTGGGTTGCCATGCTCCCCGCCAGCAGTTCTCTTTAAAAAGAGCTTTGTAGCATTAGACCTCAAGGTGGTGCAATGCATCAGATAATGTTTGGATGGCTTCACCAGGTGTGGATCTGGTTTCTCTCTGTTGATAGCAGACCAAATTCCCATAAATGTGTTCCTTTTCCTTCTCTCTGCCCCTGCCTCTGTTTTTTACCCCAAACTTGGGGATTTCAGATTTACCCTTCTGAAGCTGGCCTTTTGGAGAGGCTCAGACAATGGGATGCCTGTGAGAGGTCTGCCTCCCACACGACTTTGGGCTTCTTTGGACCACACTTTTCTCCATTCACCCACTACTTCTAAGGCCTCTGTGTGCAGTGAGATCAGGCTCTGGAAATTGCTGTCAGGCACTGAATCTTCCACTCTCTGCTTCACAATTGTGTTTGTGTTAATATTAGTACAGGTGTCCCCCGAATCTGCTGATCCAGTTATTCGTCCCCCACTCATTACCTTCATTTATAGTTGGCATCCTTCAGTCTCAGAAGACTATGGTGTCATGCTCTGAATGGTGGTTCTGGAACAGAGTGTCCTCTTTAGTGCGCAAAGCCTGGGTAAAGTAGGTATGGAGGATAGGCTGTTACCCATGCAGCAAATCCCCCTCTCCACGTCGCTGAAATAGTCCAATGGAAAGGCAGAGGCCAATACGGTTGGTTCCAGCGGCGTCGCAGGAGTTGCCAGAACATGACTGTGTTCAGCCATGAACTGCCTCAGGGACTCCGGCTCCGGATTTTGCCTCGAGGTTGACTCCTGAAGCCTTTCCCATAACTGGATGTAGCCACAAGGCAGTGGAGGTTTGGGATCAGAGTTTTCCTTCTCTCAGATGAGTGGCCTTCCCAGGCTGACGAGTCCCACCTACCCGGTGGCTGTTTAGTCGCCTCTTACGACAAGTACAGCCAAACTGAGGGCCTATTCTTATCCCCAGCCCCCAGGGGATCATTTATATTAGTGTGATGCAATTGTGTACTTGCTTCAACTTGACACTATAAGCTGAAAGCTTATAGCAAGACAAGCCAGCAGGCAGCCTGCAGCTGGAGGAGATGACTCAGCAAATGTGCTTCCTCTTTCCTGTTAACATTCACCGAGTTGTCCACTCTAGCTGCAGGCTGCCTGCCTGCTTGTCGTACCATAAGCTTTTGGCTTATAGCATCTGGTTAAAGCAAGTACACAATTCGTTTGTGTGACTATAAGCAACATAAACAAAATTAATGGCAGTGGGGGCCTGCTAAGATATTATTATTATTATTATTATTATTATTATTATTATTATTACCAGTATTTATGCACTGCTGTTTAACAAAAAGTTCACAAAGCGGTTTACAGAAAAAACCAAACAACAAATGGCTCCCTGTCCCAAAAGGGCTCACAATCTAAAAAGATGCAACACCAGCAGGCGACCACTAGAAAAGACCCTGCTGGGGTGAGGTGGGCCAGTTACTCTCCCTCTGCTACATAAAAGAGGAGCACCCACTTGAAAAAGTGCCTCTTAACCCAACTGGCAGGGGTTAACTGGGTTCCCAGATAGGGTTCCTCCTGTATCTGTGGTTTCCTTTATTCCCGGTGGGGCCGGGGCACATCCCCCCACGGATACAGGGGGATGCTTTTGTTAAGCCATGTCTACTCAACATTGCATATACACAACAGGGATCAAATGTGTGCACTTTGGGCTGGGCAGAAATGGGTTGAGAATTTATTTTTGCATTTCAACAAAATGCTTGCCAAGAATTTATATGGGGGAAAAGACATGGAAAAATTGATTCCTTGTCCCAGAGGGGCTCAATATCTTGACCTAAGGGAGGCGCCAGCAACTGCCACTGGGTGGGCCGCCTCGCTGGGCAGATTGGGACCCTTCCCACTTTCACAAATGCCTCGTTGCCCAGTTAGTTTTTTGTTTTCCAAAACACTGCTTTTATCTGGGTAGATCCAGAGTGGCTACAAAACCCCAGATCATGAAAGCGACTTCAGAAAATGAAACTGCTTGTTAAGGGAGCTGGGGGGGGGGGCATATGCAAACCTGACCAGCTCCTGATCTGCCCCCAGGGGTTCTCAGGAGGAGTGGCGAACATATGTCCATGTGTTGCACACGCATGTAGTGTGACAGTTTTCTGAACTGACCTACTGTCAATCTTCTTGCCCCAAACAGCCAATAGCGTAGCTAGAGGGGGGCGGCGCACTAGGTTTTGCAGGGAGCCTCCCTGCAGTGGTGTAGCTGGAGGAGGGGCGGAGCACTCAGGCTGGCAGGGAGTCTCGGTGAGGTGGGCAAGCGGCCCCTCCCTTCTGAGCCATTTCTGGCGGGGGGAGCAAAACGGAGCCTTCCCCCTCCAGCTACGCCACTGGAAACAGCACGCTCTCTGTTTGTGTGTGTGCTGTAGTAACAAACTCCTTGGTCACTCCTCCTGTTCTCCTTTCATTTCTCCTGCAAGTTGTTCCCTCTGCCAGTCCTTGGGTATTGATGCACCTCAAGGAAGGTTCTTCAAGGGGCCACGTGTGGTTTGCAGAAAGAAGAAGGGGCCAAATCCAGAACGAGAAAGGGATACTCTTGCAAGCCCTGAGTATCTCTGCCCCTTGAGGTCTCTGCCCCTGTCGTTCTTAGGAGGGGCCAGCCCCTGTGCGTGAGGGTTTGTTGGCCCCCTGTGATGCCAGAGAAGCATTTTCTCAACTTGGCTGTGAGGTCAGAGATAGAGACCCGAAACGTGCCCTGTGCAGGGTGGCCCCTCTGACTTGGAACCCACGTTGGGAAAAGGCTGGAACGTCAGAGGGTGGGAGGCCTTTGCCAGCTTGTCTCCTCTCCTCCCCTCCATGTTTCAACCACTGGCTGTGTTTCTTGGCAGAATCTGCCGTAGTTCTAGAAGAAGGAAGCCCGCCGGACGCAGAGTTAAATGACCCGAAGCTCCCTCCAGCCTCTCATAAGATGGAAGACTTTGAAGCCATGTGTCCAGATCAAGGGCTGGGGGAGGAGAAGTCAGCCAAGGGCCGTGAAGCCTACAGCCGGGTAAGGGCCCTCGGAATTGCTCTGTCTGGTTTGGTGGTTGTCATAAACCTAGGGGGGTTTGGGGTGCTCAGAGTTCTTGGTTCTTGAACCCTAAAGCCCTCGAGGCCCTTCTGCTCAGTAGTACTGCCACCACCCTGTATGTGCCAGTGCCTCAGTCCAGGGACACTGAGACCCTCTAGGCTAGAGACCCTCTAGGCTCCCTTGCAGGCAGTGAGCGCTTTCTCCAATTAAAGTTTCAGTTCTCAAGTTACTAGACCTGAATGAGCACTTAGTAGCTTGCTGAACTGGTAGGCAGGATTCTGAACCTTTGCCCCCAACAGACAATGAAACAACTTAGTAAAAGATATTTTAGTTTATTAAGTACATAAGGTTACATAAGGCAGCAAATGCTAGAGGTATAAACATCTAGGAAACATATCAGCAGTAAAATAATAAAGCTAGCTGGCTATCTCTATTAATCCCTATCTCTCACCTGGGTTAGTTACTCTTGTAGATCTCTTAGCTCCAGGCTACGTATGAGGCCAGGTGCCCATGATGGACAATGGAGCTCACTCACGTGCATGATGCTGCACCCAAAACTTTGTCCAAGAAGGAACCTCACACCTCCTGGGCACTCATTATTATACTTCTTATGCAAATAGTACTGAGGTTACTTCATACTTATTTAGACTGTCCAGACCCTTAGAGGAACAGAACCTTCTCGAAGTTGGCCTGGTTGCTAACCCCTCCTAGTTCTTACCCCTCCCAACTGGAGATCCACAGCTGCACTCCATCACCCTTGATCAGGCGCCTCTCTGTCTGCTAAGGTGCTAAACATTCCAATGAGTTGTAATTCTTGTCTTACCTTTCTGGCCAGCTAAGGAGAGACAACAATCCTTTTGTTTATTTACTCACATTCTTGCAGCTCGGAACTGCTAGCCACTTCTCCGTTACACTGTCTTAGTTTGGTTCAGGCTTCTACTACCAACCTACATAGTCATGACAGTGGTGCAGTGGGTAGGGGAGGAACCTTCTAACTGTGGGGGCTGTCAAGCCACGGGGTGCAGTGCCGAGTGGGGAGGTGTGGGGCTGGATGACTTTATCTGTTGTTTTCAGTCTTCTCGGTTTAATTTTTGTGCTTGTTTGGCTAGAAGTCTCCTGAATGGTATTGGAGGGGTGGGATACAGTAGTGGGGCCTCTGTATCCACAGGGGATCTGTTGCAGGACCTCCCGTGTATACTGAATTCCATGGATATTGAAATCCATGGGATGGGGGCCCTGCATCGCGCTGCAGTTCTTTACTGGGGGCCATGCCCAGCCCTCCAGAGGTTGCGTGTGCCCTCCTCAGAACGCCTTCAGATGCAGCCAGAAGGCACTTCCAGTCGCATCCAGGAGTTCCTCTTTGGCCCTCCAGCCGCAGGCTTGGTGTCTGCGGATACTCAAATCTGCAGATACCGAGCTCGCGGATAAGGAGGGCCTGCTGTACATGTGAATGAACAAATGAAAAGTTGTCCGAAGTCGACGGCTTTCCTTTCTTCTCCCCCACTTTCCCAGTCGTCTTCAACTTCCAGCCAAGAGGACAAATCTCAGAAGCCGGAGGATTTAGCAGCCACTGGCATCCCCATTGAAAGGGGCCGGCCCTTGGAGGACAGTCGAGCCTTTGAGGCCCTCTCTTTCCAACCTTCCCAGCCCCTCAGCAAGTCCAGTTCATCCCCTGAGCTCCAGACCCTCCAGGAGGTCCTGAAAGATGCTGGTGGTGAGGAACCAGCCGGGAGGGTGAACAGCGACCTGAAGTCCAAGTCTCGGTCTGGACACCTGGAAGGTGAGGCTGTGGCAGGGAGCTGGCTGGGCCAAGAAGATGACCGGGCCCCTGCTGGAACCAGGCTGGACTGTGGCCTCCCTGCCTCTTCTCCCCGCTCCCCAAGTGGCCACCGTCCCCGAGGCTACACCATCTCTGACTCGGCCCCCTCCAAGAGAGGCAAAAGGATAGAGAGAGATCCCTTTAAGGGCAGGGCAGCCACTTCCAATGCTGAGAAGGTGCCGGGGATCAACCCAAGGTGAGCGGTGCTTGTGGGAGGGGAGCGACCCATTTTTTTGTTTGACATTCTGCACTCATTCAGAGCCGGGTTCTGTGTTCAGGATAACTGTTGCACATTTTAGGAAACTTTTGTGCCTCAGTTGTTATAAGTGGGGCTGGCTCATCCATCAGCTGAGTTGGTTGCCCAAAGTGTGACAGGTTGACAGCTCTCTCCACCTACCTGTGTCCATTGCTCCTTCTCCAAGCACTTGAGAAGGAAGGGGAGTGGGGCAGGAGTGAGGGGCTGCAGTCTGTTACTGCATTGCCTCAGGCACCAGGACCCTGGTCCCAGCTGTTGGCTCCATTCTTCACTCTGCTGAGGTTTCTTTCCCCTCTCCCAGCCCTGCTTTCCTTGCCTGCTGTGAATTTGCTCAGCTGTGTTTTTGAGCTCTGTTGTATGCTTGGCCGTGGTTGCTTGCAGTGTCGGTGAGTTCCGCAGCTCTGCCACACACTGAGACTTTAGGCTTGATTGGGGCTGACAAGCTTTGATTTTCTCTCCATAGCTTTGTGTTCCTGCAGTTGTATCATTCTCCGTTGTTTGGTGACGAATCCAACAAACCTCTCTTGCTGCCAAATGAGGTAGGCCAAGCTTGTCATGGAAACATAATATGCATGAAACAACAGCTGTAGGCACAGACTTGTTGCAGAGCAAAGTCGGGGAATGGGAGAACAGGGTGAGGCAGGGCTGTTTAGGACTGGAGACCAATTCCTAGGGCAGCAGTTCTCGAGAGCGCTGCCTTGTAGGGATTCTTCTTCTCCTTGGTTGTAGAAGCCATGGGCATTCAGAGAACTTTGGGGGTGGCTGCTGCCACAGGCCGAGTTCACTTGGTGGAACTTCACTTTCTGCATGGCTGGAAAGTGTGCCTTGGCCTGGAACATGCCTGAGCGCTTCCTGAGCACAGATGAGGGGCACAGATGTCTTCCTGGGATCCACCACTCCGATCTTGTTGCAGTGGAGTCCCAACAAGGAGGAGGAGTCCCTGGGAAATCTCCAGGAGTCTTAGTGTGAGCGCCGCTGACCTGGACAAGTTGCTGGGCACTGTGCAGGTGGTGAAATCCAAGGGCTCTGAGGCGCCTCTCCTTCATGTTCCCATTCGCTTTCCCTTTGTTCCCACACTCTCTTGCCCAGCACTCCAAGTGTTTTGTAGCTCTCAGTTCACTCTGGGCTGAATTAGCTTCCAAAATCTGCTTTGAGAGAACCTGAGGCAAATTAGGTGGACTCCCCAGACCTTCTGATCCTTGGGAGAATGGGGAGGATGCCTCTGCCTTGGAGTGACGGTGCAGCTTTGATTAGTGATGCGGCACCAGCACAAGGCATGTTTCTTGGGGGGAAATACCTTGCTGGCGTTCTGCAATGAGCCACAGTGCTGGAGGAGGCTGTCGTCTCCCAAGAGGTGACGTGGGAGCTTAGCCACATTGGCAGCCACCTCAAGGCTTCTTGTTTGCTTCCTAGACCTTTGAGAGATCGGTGCAGCTCCTGGACCAGATCCCTCCCTACGACACCCACAAGATCGCGGTGCTGTATGTTGGAGAAGGGCAGGTAAGGGCTATACCAGTGTGAAGTGCATTTCCGAGGCCAAAGAGGGATATCTGTGGAATACACTTCAGGGAAGCTCCCTTCCTTCCATCCTTGGGTTGTGACTCTTCCCCCATGTCTGAGGTGGAAATCACACCAAGACCTCCAGGCGGAGCTTTGGTTCCCACAAAATGGCCGCCTCCTGGCAAGATCACAACTTCACTGCCATCTGGAAAATCCTGAGTTTTTCATTGATGGTTTTCTCCCAGGTTGTGATGCAGAAGCAAATTCCTGCTGAGGGTCTGGCCTAAACATGGAGCCGAAGGAGGGGGCTGGATGTTGAAGGGTTCAAGTGCCCTGGCCTCTATTGGTATGGGTGCAGAGCATATGATTGAAATACTCCCCTGTTGTTGGAAAACAGATAGAAAACCAGCACTGCAGGCAAAGGGCTGGCTTTGACCCCTTTCTCCCCAAAGAAGTCTTTTATTTTTTGTTAGGAGGGGAGATTCGGAATTGATATTCCCGCTCCCCATGATATCTCCCACCTCAGCATTTGATCACTTTGCCTTCCTCAAGAAGGTTTTCTGTGTCCAGGAGGTTTTACTATTTTCCATTGACTTGCCTAAATGAGGAGAAGCAGTCAGATGTGCCCGGGCTGGCTTCCAATTGAACCCTGCGCCTAAGGGCCCCCACCCTGTGGTCATCAAGGATTCTGAATTCCTTGGCTGTGAGCCTGGGGCCCTACAGCTCTTGAGGTCTGCCCTGGACTTGCCGTTCCTCCCCCCACCTGAAGTCTGAAATCCCAACTGAGCCTGCGCTCTTCCCCCCCACCCCGTGCCTGCTTTGAGAGTCCCCTCCCCAACTGTCTCCTTCTCCCTCCCTGCAGAGCCACAATGAGCTCGCTATCCTCTCCAATGAACACGGCTCCTACAGGTACACGGAGTTCCTGACTGGTTTGGGCAAACTCATTGAACTCAAAGACTGCCAGCCGGACAAGATCTACCTGGGGGGCCTGGACGTGTGTGGGGAGGATGGGCAGTTTACCTACTGCTGGCATGACGACATCATGCAAGGTACCCTTGATGTGAGGATGGGGAAGGTTCCTATTTCTACCATGTGGGGCCTCTATCCGGTGCTTGTAGCTCTGACAAACCCCTCATTCTTTTAACAATTGCGACAGTGGGTGAGATCTTTTCCTCCCTCTCTGAGGAAAGGATTTACCCTATTCAGGACAGATGCCGCCATCAACGCAGGCCTGTCTTTTATGCCCAAATTGAATTCTGTGCTGTATTACATGCGAGGATTGAGTTTTGCCCTTTTTCTGTCCTCACTGGAAAAAAGGAAACAAAGGTATACAGTATTTGTGAGAGATTTGTTTCAGGACGCCCCTGTGAATACCAAAATCCATGGGTCCTTGATTCCCAGAAGGGGGCAGGGTCCTGCTGCCACAATTATTTACTGTAGTGCTATGCCAGGCCCACTGGGGGTCCTGCAACCTGTGACCCACAACACTTCTGGTCCGGAAGAGTGTTACAGTTGCTTCCTGGAGGTCTTTATGAGGCTCGGGGAGGCATCTGTGGATGGTGAAATCCATAGAGGTTGAGCCTGTGGTTAAGGAGGGCCCCCTGTATCCCCTTGACTCTTGCTTGGCTTTTCCAGCCATTTTCCACATTGCCACTTTGATGCCCACCAAAGACCTGGACAAATACCGCTGCGACAAGAAACGGCATTTGGGCAACGACTTTGTCTCCATCATTTACAATGATTCAGGGGAAGACTTCAGACTGGGAACCATCAAGGTAAGTAAAGGTTGTGGGGCAAACCTGGTCTGGAGATTAGCTCCAACGTGGTTCTGTGGCAGACTTCCTGCCAGGTCAGGTTGCCTGGAGGCTATGAGATTCAGGCTACAATCCTAACCACACTTTCCTGGGAGTAAGTTGCATTGCACTCAATAGGACTTACTTCTGAGTAGACCTGCACAGGATTGTGCCCTCAGTGCTATAACTCTTGGCTCTGTGTTGGGTACAGTTCTGTCTACCTCCTGGAGCCCTTTCTTTTCCTGTTCATGTGTGGCTAGAAGGAATTTGCTTCCTTTGCAGAGCTGACAGAGTCCAAGAGAGCTTCGTGGGTAGGCCTGTGCTCGGCCTTGGGGCACGCTAAGTAGTTAGAAGATGTCTCTGATGGTGCTTTTAAGTGCTGCAGAGCCCCAGGTGGAGGTTTCTTTGGAGTGCCAAACCTTGCGTGCTCCTGCCCTGGCCAAACCAGGTCCAAGAACAAAAGGGGTGATTTCTTCAGTTGTAGGGACCAGCTGCTATATTGGGTAGTGGCGTAGTGACCATGTCTGCTGCCTGGGGCGGTGACTCTGGCATCACTATCACCACCACCGCCTGAGCATGTAGAGGTGTAAGCAATTGGTGCTGATGGGATGACATCACTGCCAGTTACTTCTGCGCTACAAGCCATTGACTTGACTGCTTTCTTGCTCCAAAAAGCGAAGCTGTGAGAAAGTGGGCAAGTCAAGCACAGCGAGGAAGGTGAGTCTGCGCTCAGCTCAGCTGATATTGCACCCACTGCCGCCTCCTCAAACACTTAGAAGCAGCAGGGGGAGGGGTGCGATCCACCATCTTGGCTGGTCTCATGGTAGCACCCCCTTACATCTTGGGGTGCTCCCCCTTGTTGGGAAACTTGGGGAATCTGGGGTGCCCCCCTTTGTCCTCCACTAGCTATGCCACTGGTGTTAGGGAACCCTCCTTAGCCTGCCTCCAGTGTTCTCCTCCCCCTCCAGGGCCAGTTCAACTTTGTGCATGTCGTCATCAAGCCACTGGAGTACAACTGCAACCTGCTCACCCTGCAGTGTCGGAAAGGTAGGAGGCAACCTCGGTCTCTTCCCTCCAAATTTCAGAGCATGGGAATTGATTTGGCACTCTGGGCTCTCTTGGGAGGAGGGGGTGGTGGAGAGGGAGAGAAACACAAAGAAATCCTCGCTCTGTTTTGCCTTTTCTTGTGGACTGACACTGAACTTGCAGCCTTTTCTCTCCCTCACGTGCAGACATGGAAGGCCTGGTTGACACGAGTGTCGTGAAGATTGTCTCGGACAGAAACCTATCCTTCGTTGCCCGCCAGATGGCTCTGCATGCCAACGTGAGTGCTGCTTAGGGGGCGGGTTCCCATTCCACTGCTGTGGGCCTCGGCTTCCCCACAACAGCAGTAAATGGACACGGAGCCCCCTTGGAGCCGCATTTCAGCTGGCTTCCGAACTTGGAGCCTGCAGGGGTCCCTTTGCATGTTGCGCAAGGCTAATGAGGATCTGTTTCTGGCCGCTTGGAGGAAGCTGCTGCCCGACCTGCCTTCTTGGCAAATGCGCTTGCAGATGTGGCTGTCTGCAAACCTGCATGATGCCAGACGCAATGGGCTGCAGGGATCCTGTGGTCAGCTGGCAGACCACTGAGATACAGAAAGCTGGACTAGGGGGGCCTTTGGCCTTATCCAGCAGGGCAAACCTACACTTGCATTGGTGTGGTGCAGCCTCTGCACAGAACAGCCAAGATAATGTGTTTTTTTTTTTAATTTAAGAAATGTATAGCCCACCTTTCCTTTCCCAAAGGCGGTTTACAAGTTTCACCAAAAACAATGAGGCTTGCAATAGAAATGATAAATACAATGATAGAAAAACAATGAGTTAAAAACGATCAATTTGGGGGGGGGGTTGGTAAAAGAAAAGGGGAGGTGGAATAGCAAGCATTGTACCCGGCACAGGAGGCAGCCCCTCCCCCCAGCACATCAAAATGCACATCACTTAAATGCCTGATGAATTAAAAATGTTTTGAACCCTTGCCAGAAAGCGGAGAGGGTTAGTTCTTAACACCTGTGAGTTTCATAGCTGGCAGGCCTCACCCTTGCACTGCCGTTTCCCTTGAGCCAGAGGTGGCACTTGCAGGAGAGCCCCTCAGACGGACCAAAGAGGGTGGGCTGGAACACGTGGGAGAAGGTAGTTCCTCAGCTGCCCCAGACCCTGAAGGGCTTTAAAGGTCAAAACCTTGAACTGCACCCGGAAGCAAATGGGCAGCCAGCACAGTTGGCAACGCAGTGGCCCAAGGAATCGAACTGCCTGGCTCCAGTAAGCCCCCCAGGCCATCACATGGTGTTCACTGGCCTCTGTTGTTTGACCGGTGGGTCATAGTGGCAGGCCCCATTGACCCCTTCTTGCTTCCTCCCACTCCTCAGATGGCTTCCCAGGTCCACCACAGCCGCTCCAACCCCACTGACACCTACCCGTCCAAGTGGATTGCCCGACTGCGTCACATCAAGAGGCTCAGGCACAGGGTACAGTTGTCTTGTCTTCTCCCTTCCCTCCCTCTCCTGTGCACTGCTTCCACCTTTGATGTTTAGAAGGGCAAGGGGGCTTGGGTAGGGGGAGAAGCCCTGGTGTCGCTCTCCCTTCATGTGGGTTGTGGGTGCTTGTGTACTTCACATGGCAGCAGTGGCGGTTTTCAAAGCGCTTAGTGGGGCGGCTCTGCCTCACCTCCCTCCCCCTACTGCACTCCCCCGGTCATATGAGACACCACCACCTGCCTCAGCCCAATATGCTGACAGCCCTGGTCTTCCTTCCAAGGCTGTTTGCAAAATGTGACTGAGGTGTTGTGTACTGCAAGTGCTATACATATACAACAGGGGTGTGTATTTTTTTCCCCTTACAGATCAGAGAAGAAACTCAGTACCAAGCCTCCAGCTTCCCAACCATGCACCCTCCTGCCCCTGCCAGAGCTTCTGCCCACGCATCCCAAGATCCGGCGCCCACCTACGAAACGGGCCAGAGGAAGCGCCTGATCTCGTCTGTGGACGACTTCACCGAGTTTGTGTAGGGGGTGAAGCTGCCAACATCGTGCCCCGGTCCAGCTTGCATGGGCCAGAGGTCTTGCCCCAAATCGGTGAACACTGGGGTTAGAGACTGTTGTCTTAGTGACCCCCAGACTGACCCCCTTTTGATTTTGGGGCACAGGCCCGACAGCAGTGGAAGCTGCTGCTCAGTTAAACCTGGCTTCTCTAGAGATGAAGGGTGCCGTGCGTTGAGCTCTTCCATTGCTGGCTGCTTTTTTCAAACCCAAGTGAATGGAAACAAACGCCAGGTGATTTGCTTTGTGCTGAAGTGGGGGAGGAAAATGTGGGGCAGCTGCCTGAGCAGAGCATCACCATCCTGTGAAGTGACTCTAGTGTTTCAGGCTGCCCTTGTGGACGTTCTCAAAATACGTTAATGGGGAGGGAAGAGTTGGGGTTTGGCTGGCAACTGTGAGTGCACATTTCTGCATCTTGCTCCCCTTTGGGGGGGGGGTAAAACTGTTTGGTGACTGTAAGTCCCCCCTCCATCAGTGGCCTGGGAGGCAGGCCTTGCTGCCAGTCATAGATCTTGTGCAGACACAAGTGTTCTGACCACAGATTTCAAGCTGGTTCATTGGGGGTCAGTCATACTAGAATTTTGCTCAAGTCCATTCCCAGTAGAATTGCCAGCTAAGCTTCTGCTGGTTATGTGGGGAGGGGGGGGAGGGGGGTTGAGAGGTTGCTGAACTGCCCCTGTGCAGTTGACACAGCCTGTGAGACAAAGCTGTCGGGAGAAAGAGCTTTTCTTTGCAGCCTGGATGTCTCCTGATTTTTCAATACACTTGCCTAAATGTGGTGTTCCTGTGATGTTGTGCTGAAGTTGTGCTGCTCCCTCAAGGTGACTCGTGCTGCGGATTCATGGGTGGGTGGTCAAACTGCACAGGGGGATCACCTTGGAAGCCCACCATTCAGCAAGTGGTTTTCCATACAGCCCCTCCAACTGCATGAATGGTAGCGTGTGTGTGTTTGTGTGTGTGTGTGTGTGTGTCTGGAATCATGTGGGTCCCAGCAGATGCTAAACAGCGGACCAGCTCCACCGTGCACTGCTGGTGTACAACTTCCATTTCAGCAGAGAGCTTAGGATGTGTGACATCCATGGAGGGAAGACGCCACCTGTGTTTCATTTTTGCTTGCATGAGACTGTAAGTGGTCCAGCTCTGGTCCATCTAGCTCGGTACTGACTGGCAGAGATCCCAGAGGTTTTCAAGCAGAGATGCTGTCAGAGCGTGCGCTGAGCCCTTCATGCAAAGCAGGGGCTCTTTCACCCAGTGATGTCCCCCCCCCCCCATTTCACAGTGAACCTTTTTTTAAGAAAAATGCCCTGTGCTTTCAGATTATGATGAACAGGCGTCACAGGAGCGAAAGCTGCCTGCCCTCTTCTTGGGAGAGGGGAAAAAGGGGGTGCCACTTCAGCAAGGTAAAATGTCCTTTCCAAGTTTGTCTTGTGTGGTGACTGTCCTGGAATACTTACCCCTACAAATGCTTTATCCCCTACAGTTGCTGAAAGCAGAGCTGAGGACTTGGCACCATATGGTCCCCTTCTGCAGTGTCCCTCTTGGACAGTGTTCTTCAACCTTGGGGTTTGAGACCCTAATGGGTTCCCAAAGCCTCAGCTCTGGGTTCACAGCAACTTACAGGAATGAAAAAGGTTGAAGACTGCTAGACCAGAGCACCATCAGGTAAAGGGAGAGGCAGCTGATGATTCCTTCAGGGGCCTGGACATCGTGTCCCAGTCCTGCTCAGGTTCTTAGCAAGAGGGCTAAGAGCTCTTAGCTTTCCCTCGTGCCAGACTTCATGGCAACTTTTTCTGTTCTCTCTGATAAGAATATTTGGTTTCAGTGAACAGTGCTGGGAGGGTGAACGAGGGTGTGGGGTGGGTGGACAGGGTCCTGGGAGGGGAGGGGGGCAGGAGCAATAGTGGGGTCATGGAACAAGAAAGGCTGAAGACCACTAGGATTCACCACCACAAGTGTGTGCAACATTTTATGTAAAATCCTCTTCTACTCAGAACTGACTGCACCAAGCAGGACATGAGTGATAGTCAAGGACCTTGCTGGTGTGTGGAATTCCATAAGGCCAGAGCCTTTTTTTTTTTTTTTTTTAACAGTGAGGCAAGATAGGATGGAAGTTAGAGGACTCCTGGCAGATGAGAAAGCCGTTTGCCCTCTTGATCTAATAACCCCCTTAGGGCTTCAAAGGGAGGGGAAGACAGCAGGTGGTAAAAGCCTCTTCATGGCTCTTTAGAAATGACTGCCATTGCAGTGAACCCCAGAGAAATCCCACCCCCGTGCCCAATTATGCTGCCTGGCCAAGCTGTACATAACTGATAGAAACACATCAGTCACCTACTCGACACTGCTGGGAGCATCTGTGACTGGTCAGAGCCGGGACTCCCAAGGGTGTAAAACTGGAGTACACTCATTTAAAAATTAGTCACCAAATCTTTCCCATTATTAAATAAAACACACATACACACACGGGTTTGTTGAGCCGTCCATTATCTGCTTTTAATTTGACTTTGTCATTTTTTTTTTTTAGGAAACAGTCCTACCCTTACAAAAGAGTATTTTGTATGCATGTTAAAAGTCAAGCATGTTGGTGTTTGTTTTGCTGCTGTTAGCAGGAAACTTCAAAAGCCCCCACCCTTAAGAAGCACAGCTGAGGATTTCCTTTTGGGGGGAAGTGTTAACTGGATGGTATTAAGCAGCAAGACACTGTTGGCATCTGTGTGGGGGTTTCAGGCAACAATAAATAAGAAAGCAGGGGGCTAGAGGTGAAGACCAAAATATACATTCAAGAGTTTGGCTGCAGGGGGAGAGACACGTGCTCTGCATTGGTGCAGGTCTTGCTGTGTGGCCAAGCGTCCGCTTCCTCCCCATTTGCTGGGAGGCTCAGGTGTGCTTCAGAATGTTTCCTGTTTCCCAACAGGAGAATTGCCCTCCTTGGCAAAGACACCACTTAGCTTGCTCCTTGTTTCCCTGATTTTGACCGTGTACATTTTTTTAGCCCTAAGAGACCTTTTTAATTTAGCAAACTACCACAGTCCCAAACTTCTTTGTCTGGTTCAAGCCATCCCTCTCTCGCGCCCCTTCAGTCACTCACCACATGCATACATCTCAGGCTCTATCTTCCCCAGCAGTCAAAGAATCGTATTATTTCTTCCCACTGTGCCAGCTGAGGCCTGCTCTTGTCACAGTCTACACCCGTTCTACAAACCGCATTTCCCTACCAGCAAGATAGGAAGGAGGGTGGCAGGGTGAAACATTTGCCCTGTGCCCTTCACCTCCTCCCACCTATGCCCTGCATTAAACATCAGAAAGCCAGGAGTCTTAGCGCACCTACAAATTGCCTCCCAGCAAATGAAACTGCATCCCCTTTCAAGCCGCTCACCTATTCCTTATCTAGTGGCACCCACTCCTGTTTCCATCAGACAAACAGAAAATACTCTCTTCAGAGCTGCTGATGAAACAGCTTGGAATATTATTTTAAAAATTTTACTTCAAAAATAGCACCCTTATAAATAATGAGACTGATATATAAAAAAGGTAACCACTCTTCCCCCCATTTGGGGGTGATTGTTGCAGGTATGCAAAAGTGTAGCATTTTTTTGAAAAATGTCTTTCTAGAAAAAAACAACTATTTTGCAGCAGTTGATATTCTGAACCAGCTTGCATGGAAACCCAGTCAGAGGTGGGCCCCTTTCAGACAGAGCAAAGTACTAGAGGTTATTATTATCAGGGCCTAGTGCACTGCAGGGGGTTCCTGCCCCCTGCGCTGGACATGGAAAGCACAAAAATCCCACCCTTTGGCACCAACCCCATGCATACGGCACCCCACCCCATATACCACAAAGGTTTGAGCAAGAAGGCTTTTAACATCCCTTAGTATTTTTTTAAATAACTCCTATCTACACCTACTGAGCACAGTACCAATGCTATAAAAATATAGCAAAACATACAAAAATATACATTTTTTCTCCTTGTGTAAAAATCCCATATAAATTACTTACGATATACATAACGTTAAACTGGCCTGTGGAATATGAGGACAGAAGGAATTGTGCCCTCCACAATTGGGAGGGCAGAGAGAAGGGATGCTGGGGGTGGGAGTCCCCCCCAAAGGTAAAGGGGGGGGTCAAGGGTCCAGAGAATACAGACCAGCTGTGGCTCTCTGGAGAAGGATCTTGGTGTGTTCAAATACGAGGGGAAGAAAAGAGCTTATTTGGAAATGTGTGACCTGCGTTTTGTTCCTGGGATACTCCAAAAGCACATCTGAACTGAGCTGCCATTTTGCAGTAATGTGCTGGAGCCCAGAGTAATATCATCTGTGTGGCACCTGCCACAGCACCAGGCTATGTTAAATCCCACAGTGCTTTGCAGCAGGGGCTGGGCAACATTGGGGTCTCTGCTTCCATTTGTGGCACCCCCCTTGCTCTTGCTACTGTGATCCTAAGGGAGCAGGGGTCCAGTGCAGCCTTGGCCTCTGGGTTTGGCACTCCAGAATGATCAGGCATGACTTGGCCTCAGAAACCGGGCTTGGCACACACATGGCTTTGGCCTCTGCTCTGGAGACTTTGGCGCTTGTGTGTGTTGCTTGTCCAAGCTCGATGACCGTATATGTGTTTGTCAGCAAAAAGTGCGTCTGCGAGGATGTTCCTTGCTCCTGCTCTGACACCTTGTGTCACCTGCCTGACAGACCCCCAAAAGTGCCAACCAGGAGAGAGCACTTGCACTCAGAGCCCTGGGACGGGAGGGGGCAGCAAAGCAGTGTGTCTGAGGTCATATTCCAGGGGCCTGTTTAACAAACAAAAAAATACTGCTTCCATGATATATTAGCCTGCTCTGATTTTTTAAAGTTGCATGTGTCATCATTAGCTATAGAAAGCATTGATTAAAGTGCTGGGCAGTAAATAAAAATAGTAGAACAAAGACAGACAGCCGTGCGCACTCACATCCTTGGCAAATACATAAAATAATATAGACCCACTCAGCATTCCTCAAACTATAAAACATTAGTGACCAACACAACACACTTAAACCCACTCGGTTCGATGGCAGGAAGAAGCTGATGGAAGGGCGAATCCCGTGAAACCAGCTCACAGGGTGGCCTGTTCTCCAAGCAGCGACGCTTCCCCACCTTTGCAAGATCAAAATGTTCGACAAAAAGTTCCAGAGTTCTGGGGCCCATCCAGATGGGAGCCTTGCCACGTTCAGGACTGTCTTGAACTAACTTCTGCCTTTAAAGCAAACAGCCCAGGCCAGTGGTGGTTCTGGACATCTTTTAAATATACCCAAGTTGCAAATTTGAGGAGGAAAGCAAAATGGGCATCTCTGATCCCTGCCGAGGGAGGGGCTCACCTGCATGAACGAGTTGCCAGCACGGGCCCTGAGCTGCTCTTCCTCCAAAGTGCATCGTCATCTCTGTAAAACCGGCCAAGTTCAAGAGGGAGACCTGCCTCAACACCAGGGACCCGCAGAATCTCCTCTTCCTATCTGGTTCAGCCTGCTGAACACTGGAGCCCCCTTGGAGGTGCTTCATCCTCACTTGTGCCGTCAGCAGTTTTGCAAGATCGCAACTTGCAAAAAGTGAACGGGTTGCATTTTTTCTAGTTCAGGTTCTGCTTCCTCAAGTTCTCTCTCCAAGAGCCTGCCAGGCCTTTTCACTGCTGTCCTGGGTAAGATTCCCCGTCCTCTTGCCCCCAAGTAGCTCGCACAGAAGTCACTTTCCCAGGCCCTGCTAGCTCTCCAAGGAAGTCCTAATACTGAAAAGGTGGCCCTGCCACGGGCAATCACAACGCACCACTAATAAGAGAAGCCGTGTGCTGCTGCTTCCAAGCCAACAGTCTTCAGGTCACGGCCGCACCCTTGCTGATGTCTCCATCGGCCCCAAGCGGTGCTTCCTGGCCTTACCAGCCTGGCCCAAGGGAGGAGGTGACGCTTTGGGCACCAGGGTTCCAGAGGCTGCCAAAGCCTCACCCACTAGTGCAAGTTGGACCCGCCAGTGACCGCCAGCTCCTTTGCCTAAGCCTGCAACACAGCTGTTATTTGCCACTGGGATGAACCCGGTTGTTGGCCCTTAGAGACTTCTTCCTGGTGGCCGGCATGAGTGAGGGGTGGACCTTGGGAGGAGAGAGCAGAGAGGTTTGGCTGGCGCGGACTATCCTGTTGGGGACGGAACTGCTCAGTGGCCGCAAGGGTGGGCTGCTGTCAGGGATCACACGTGCTGATGGCAATGCAGGATCCGTGTGTGTCAAACAGTACCGGCTTGCTGGTCGCTCAGGCCTCTGACTGGACCTCTTCCTGGCCCACCAGCTCTGTGCCCCCTCCAGCTGGCACTCAATGTGGTAAACGTCTTCAGCGGCCTTGTTCACACGGTCAAACTGGACAAGAAGCATCTCGAGGACGGTGAGGAGGTGCCGGATGTCCGTGTCCACTTCAGAACTGTCCCGGGTACTTGGCGCCAAGCTGAGTCCATCCAGCTGCCCAGAGGAGGTGGAGGCACGGGAGCTGTCAGAGGTGGCGCTGGGGGTGGAGCCTTCCAGCAACTGGGAGTCCTGGCTGGAGGAGCGGGAGGGGAGGGGCTCCATCCCTTCAAAGCGCACCTTGTGGCGGAACTGCACAGGAAAAGGTCCGTTA
This sequence comes from Tiliqua scincoides, assembly GCF_035046505.1. Lineage (NCBI taxonomy): Eukaryota > Metazoa > Chordata > Lepidosauria > Squamata > Scincidae > Tiliqua > Tiliqua scincoides. The sequence goes on along the minus strand of NC_089833.1, from coordinate 1,784,780 downwards.
GCCATTTTCAACCTTTTTCAGCTCATGGCACACTGTCAAGGCACTAAAATTGTCAAGGCACACTCCCAGTTTTTTACTTACATTAAATTACTATATTACAATTAATTTTTAATTAATATAATTCATACAATAAAATCATTACATGTCAAAGGGCACAAGCCCAACCAGGTCTACTCAGAAGTAAGTCCTATTTTGTTCAATGGGGCTTACTCTTAGGAAAGTGTGGTTAGGATTTGGGGGGGGTGTGCCTGTGGAACTTACTTCTGAGTAGACATGCCTAGGATTGGGCTTTGGGTTGCACTTCTTGTTCTCAAATACAGGAGCAGGCCATTGGCACTTCTCTCTCCTCCTCCCGCCCCCTCCCACAGGGAGGTTCTCCCCTCATCTCATAACTGCAGTTCGCACCTCTCCTACTGTCCCTCCCCTCACTGGTCCTCCCCTTGCAAAGGTCCAGAATCACTTGCCTCCCATTCCCCCCCCATTGCCTGCTCCTGTATTTCAGAAAAAAGTGTGACTAGTAGACACTTTGCCCAATCCTAGGCATGTCTACTCAGAAGTTAGTCCCATATAGTCAATGGGGCTTACTCCCAGGAAAGTGGGGCTAGGAGAGGAACTTGAGAGCCCAGCCCAGCTCAGGCGTGTCTACTCAGAAGCACATCCCATTATAGTCAGTGGGGCTTACTCCCCAGGAAAGTGTGGGTAGGATTGCGGCCCAGCGCCCTTCCTCTGAAAGGCAAAGGCAAGGCAGGGAGGGTTGCTTTGGGGAGCTGCAGGTGACTTAGAAGGACCCTCAGCCAGCCCATTCTTAGGCTGGTGGCCTCAACAGACTCGCTGGTTTCCTACCTGCTTGCCTGCCCAGCTCCCTCCTTCTCACCAGCCCAGAGCTCCTCCAGGCTTTTCTGCTGCCCAATCAGCATGCAGGGCAGACAAGGGACTTGATACACAATCTTAGGCATGTGTACTCAGAAGTAAGCCCCATAATAGTCAATGGGGCTTACTTCCAGGTAAAGGAGGATCGGGTTGCAGCCTTCCTCTTGCTCACAGCAGGAGATGCAAAGCAGCCAGGGCTGCTCCTTTTTTGCTGCTGCCACCTGAGGGTCAAAGCAGCAGCTTCTCCCACACAAGGCTGCTGCCTACGTCCTCTGGCCCCGCGGCACACCTGAGGGGTGTGCCGTGGCACAGTGGTTGAAAACCGCTGGTTCAGCAGCTGGAGCTTTAGGAAGCGAAAGCAGGTGCATGCTAGCGGAAAACACAAAGCTGGTGCATATGCACGGAGGCCTCCCACTTGCTACTGCCTGCCTTTGCTCACCATCTGCTACAGGAGGGAGGGAGAAGCAACCGGGCAGGGAGGGCAGCACTGTGGCACTGCTGGGGGTTGGGTGGCCCTGGAGAACTCCCTTGCCAGGTTTAACACCACCGGAAGTGCAATAGTGAACCTTCCAAGCCCAGGGTGTCCAAAGGGCCAGCTTCGTTGCACATATGTCTGCCTGGACAGGAGAACTCTCCCTGAAGCCCTTCTCTAAACCCCCATCAGAGATGGTAGGTGGAGCCTGGAGAGAGAAGCTTTGGGGGTCCAAACTGTGGATGAAGACCCCCCCCAGTAGCTTTCCTAGCACAGAGCTCACTTCCTGTTGGTGCCAAGTGGACAGCTTTCATTGCCTGTGCTGGTCAACTAAATTTTGTCACTAGCTCTTGCTTTTAACTCATTTCTGCCCTGCCCAGCCCCACAAGGGCACACATTTGATTCCTGTTGCGTATATGCAAAATTGGGCAGAAATGGCTTAAGCCTCTTGTGATTTTAACTATTGCAAGCTGCTCTACTGGCTTTAAGAAATTGTATTATCAAGCAGCAGCCCCCCAAAAGGGTCCCGGATGAGGCTGAGTGAAGAAGCTGCTTTAAGAGGTGAGCTGGCGGAGCGAACCCGATGCTAACCCACCACCTCCCTGGCCCTCTGTTCCCCCAGCCACTTCACTGTTCCCCTGTGTGCCAGTTCTCTTCTTGCCGAGAAAGCAAGGAGGGTATTGGGAAAGAGCACCCTGTCTCTTCTTTCAGTGCCACTGCTAAAAGCAGCAGCAGGGCTGAAGGAAACAAGCAAGAGGTCCTGTTAGGATCACTCTGACGTACCGCCTCCAATACGGCTTGCCCAACCATGTCTGCAAAACTGGCTTGGCAAGCAGGCTGAGAGCAGAAGGAGCCTTCCTTTTCTGCTCTCATTACACTCTGCCCATCCTGCTATGGTGAAGCAGTTGGGTGGCAGGTGGATCAGGACATGTGCAGTACAGTGGGTCCTCCTTATCGCCCCGCTTGGGATCTGAATATTTCAGTATCCACGGAGGCTGAGCCCATGGCTGAAGGGCCTCAGGAATTTCCAATTTGCACCAGCAACTTCTGGTCACATCTGGGAAGTCCTCTGAGGCCCTCCAGCTGCTGATTTAATTATCCATGGAATACATCCACAAAGGGAATGTCCTGGAATGGATCCCCTGGGGATACTGAGGGTCCAATGTACATATATTTTTAAAGGAGCATGGAAAACTTGCGGGTTGCTCAGCGTGGGCTGGGCCTGTGGCTGGCATCTGAGAACATGGCAAGCTGCTCTGGGGAGGGCTACATGTCTCTCACAAACCCACAGGGACCAGGCCAGCCTGTCCAGTAAGCTGAGTGAGGCAGCATATTGAAGGGAAGTGTTCCTGAATTTGAGAAGCAGAAGAGAGTGGTGGGCACCACTGCGTGTCTCTTTTCCAGTCTGCTTCCTTCTTCCTTTTCTAATACAGAGGATGGGAAAAGGAGTCCTAGGGTGGGACTGGGTGTGCTGCCTCCAAGCTTTGGGGCTGGTCCAATCAGGAACACAAGAAGCAGTGCTAGATGGAGGTTTTCTCTTCCAAAGCACTGCCCCTTTCCTTTTTATTTAGATTTAAAAGAAGCAGCATATTTCTAGGACTCCTGGAGACACTGGCATGCTTGCCAGTATGTGGGCAATGCCAGCTGAAATTTTCAGCAGCAGAGGGATCGACCTTAAGAAATATTCACATGGTTAAGGGCAGGTTTCCAGCCCTCAGGACTAGCAAATGTTACACTAGGGCTTCCGAAGGTGTGTAGGACACTACAGAGCACTCAGAGGGGCACTGCAGGATGCCCCTGGTTGTCCCTCCCACCTGTTCTCCCAGGTGCCACCATCTGGGATCTCACAAGCTCTCGTGAGATTTGGGCACTGCCACCTCAGATTTTACGAGATTTTTCTTCCTTCTCCTTGATCGTGGTTAGCACCATCTGCTTCTTCCTGCTCTTGCCATCGCGGTCTCCTTGCAAGTGCAAGGTAACGGTGAACAGGAACCAGGGAATCCCCCACCTCCCCTCCCCAGCCCATCTGTATGCAGCGCTCACCTCCTTGCCTTTGCTGAACCCCATCCACATCTTCAGCCTCCGAACAAAGAGCTCCACCATTTCGTAGTCCTGGGACTCAAAGGCCGGCCGGTACATCTCAAAGTGCATCTCGCGGTAGTGGTAGACGAGCACCGTGGCAAAGAGCCGCAGGGCCACCCACAACTCCAGCAGGACGTAGCTGGCGCAGAAGAGGTGGGAGAGCCCCACGGGCTGGGGGAGGCAGAGGCGCCAGCTCAGGCTGCTGTGCAGGGCTGTGAAGAGCAGCTGGAGGCTGCTGCAGAAGCTGCCAAAGGCCTGGGAGTGAGAGGAGAACAGCTGGGGACAGAACAAGGCACAGGCGTCAGGACTCCTGGGAAGATCCAAGAAGGAGCACAGCCAGCCACCCGCACGCCCCTGGAACCCGGCTCAGCATTTGCTCAGCCAATTCAAACTCTGCAACCCCCCCCCCCCGCTCCCTCGCCGTAGAGGCCATTCCGTTTCCAGAGCTCCTCTGCTCATCGACTCCCTTCCTGCCCACGGCACACAGCTCCTCCTCGCCCAGCGCCCTGGATGAGGTTTCCCCCTCTGTGTCTGTCTTTAGCCTTTCCCCAAGAACATAAAGACATAAGAAGAATCCTGCTGGATCAGGTAAAAGGCCCACCTAGTCCAACTCACAGGGGCCCATCAGACGCCTCAGGGACACACAAGACAAAAAAGATCCCTGCATCCGTGGCCACTCCCTCACATCCGGCATTCTGAGACAGCCCCCTTCTAGAACCAGGAGCTTGCACATGCCCATCATGGCTTGTACCCTGTGATGGACTTTTCCTCCATCAATCTGTCCAATCCTTTTAAAAAGGCATGTAGGCCAGACCACATCCTGTGGCAAGGAGGTCCACAGATTAACTACACATTGGGTAAAGAACTATTTTCCTTTGTCTGTCCTAACTCTCCCAACCACAATTTTGGAAGATGTTCCCCTGGTCCCTCTGGATGCGTGAGAAAGAAAAGAAGATCCCGCTACCCTTCCTCTTACTGTCCCTTCTGCCCCCTCTTCCACTCAGCCTTGGGGGGCAGCAAAAGCCCAAAGTCTGAGTGCAATTTCTTGCATGTGGATTGCCAGCATGGGCAAGTGACAGACAAGCAGACCGGAACTGCCTCCTTTTATGCACTGTCCCAGCTGAAGCATTGCAGTTGCTTGTGTGCTTGGACTGGGGGTGGGCGAGTTCTGAAGCAGAATGCAAATTGGCTCTCAGGCACCCTTAGTGAACCAGACAGCCAACTCTCTCTGTGTGTGTGTGTGTGTATGAGACTTACCAGGAAGCCAAGCTGTGCATAGGCCAGAGTAAGGATGGAGAAGACCAGCGCTGCACCAAAGAGCTCCTTTGCAGATCTCTGTAAAGTCTTGCCAAAGGTGGACCATTGACGGATGAAGCGCAGCTGCTGGGAGGCCTTTGTGAGAGCAACAGATAGGGATTGGACTGGGAACCCCCAATTCCACCTTCCCAGCTCCATACCCAAAGGGACGCAGCTCCCTGCGGACCAGTCAAGGTCCCGAGATGATTTTTCTCTTTCCACAAGGCAGAAGACAGATAAGCTGTGAGTGGCATTAGAGCACCCAGTTCAGATACGTCACTTGGTCTCCGGGAGAGGAGGGGGGCCCCAACTCTGTAGGTTTGCCAGCTGTGCACACTAAGGAATGCCCCTCGCACTCCCTCAAGCAGTTCCACCAGGTGCTTTGGAAAGAGCAGGCTGGCACCAAGCTTCATGCACCAAGGCTGCAAGTGCAGCCAGTTTCAAGTCCTCAGCACACACTCCTGTTATCTTGTGCCTGCCTGCCTGCCTGTTCAGACAAGTGGAATGCCCCTTCTTTTTCCCAGGGTCTTGGCAATGCACAACTCTACCTTGATAGTCAGCAGGAAGAGGAGGGTGGCAGCTAAGCAGCTGAATGCTGTGTGAAGAGCAGCCACCTGGTAGAAGCTGGTGAAGCCACGCCGGTTCTTCAGGTACTTGGCCCACTGCCGGTCGGCCAGCGTGGCCTGGCTGAGGTGCACCACCACGGTACAAGTGGTCAAAAGGATGACTAGCCAGCGGCTGTAGCTGCTGCCCAGGGTGAAGTAGGCCCTGCCAGTCTCCTTCAGGGCGAGGCACTCTGAGACCACCAAGTAGACCACTGCAATCATGAGGCAGACCTAGAGCAGGGGGGCAAGAGAGACAGGCATGTTCCAGGCAGGCTTGCAGGAGGCATTCTGGCTTGTTACACTGAATTTAACCAGTGGAGACGTGTTCCCAAAGCCTCTGAATCCCACCCATGACCTTTCCAGAGCACAGAGGCCCTCTGACGGTGCTCCAATGATGCCCCAGGAAAAGCAGCAAACTGAATTCCAGCCTCCAAAGTGTTAACAGCACACCCGTCCCCATCCCTGTCCCCTGCTCGTCCCTTTCTCTCTTAGCTCAGGGACTTTGCTGCTCCACGTTCTGTACAGCCCCTGACACTGTGTGGATCCTGAATAAGCACCATCAGTAGAAACAATCACATTTTTCTCAATCTCCACAGATCTAACAGGGGGGAGGAAGTGACTGACCATCATGAGGAGCTGCAGTGTGACCCCCTTGCTGAGTGGAAGCAGCGGGACAGGAGCAATGGCCACGGCCGGCAGTGGGTGCTGCGCTGCTGGGAACTCCAGCCTCAGCGTGATGACGGCGTAGAGACCCAGGCCTGGGTTGTACTGGGTCAGCTCTACAAAGACTGCTTGACTCCTGCAGAGGGTGAGAAAGGTGTGATCCGCAGGGGCCCGAGGAAGAGAGCAGGCCAGGGGGTAATGGATTTTGGAGGCAGGCTGTAGGGCTTGTTTCTCGTCTCTGCTGTCCTTCCGTTTTCCACCATACAAAAATATACCAGTTGGTATCAGAGCAAGAATAAACATCCCAATAAAGCACAACTATCACACATAGACAGAACTTGTTAATGAAAAGCAGGAAAAAGGCTGTTTTTCAAAACATACAAGCATCCTGTTATTTTAAAATTATTAAAGAAAAGAAGCAACTCTTGTGATCGGTCTATTTTATTATTCAGAATATTTATATATTCCTGAATTTGTAACTATGTATAAGTATGCCAGGGGTTTCCAATGTTTTCAATCGCAGTGCCATGGCTGCCTCAGGTGAGCCACGGGGCTGGAGGAGGTAAACAGCGCGGCAGCACACATCCAAGGAGCAGCCAGCGAAGGGGCTCGTTGCAGCTACTTTGCATCTCATGCTCTAAGAAGTAGCCAGAAGCACCCGCTTCCTGCTGCCAAGTGGTCGTTGCCTGCCCCGCGCAGGCTGACTGGGCAGCCAGAGAAGCCTGGAGGAGCTCTGGATGGGCAGGAGCTGTGGAGCGAGTGCGAGGAAGCCAAAAGGCGTCAGGTGGGCAAGCAGGTACGAAGGAAGCGAAGCAGAAGTCTGTTGAGGCCACCAGCCGAAGGACTGGTTGGTTGAAAAGGGTCCCTGAGAGACCGCCAGGAATGGCTCAGAAGGGAGGGGCCGCTTGCCCAAGTCAGCAGAAGTGAGTGATCATGCTCCACTTCCGGTCTTGCGGGAGTGGAGTGCGATCGCTCCACTTTCACTTCTGCTGACCTGGGGAGCCCTGCAGAGGCTTGCTCAGGGCTCACCACACCCCAGGACAGCTGCTGCAGGGACTGAGGAGTGTACCCCAGTCCGTGCAGCCCCATTAGAAGGCAAAGTGGAGCAATCGTTCCACTTTCACTTCTGAAGCATCAGGGAGTCCTGCAGATGGTCGCGCAGGGCTCCCTGCGCTCCTGGGAGGCTGCAGGAGGCTCTGGTAAGTGCAGCCAAGACCCTGCAGCCCCCTGAGTGGTGCAATCCTGGGGATTGCACCGCTGCTTCCTCCCTGCCTCCTCGCTGCCCCCGCCCCTTAAGGGGAAAGAGGCCAAGGACATCAGGCTTGGGCGTCACGACACCCCAGTCTGAAAACCTCTGACTTCGGAGGTTCCCTAACCCACGACATGCACACTGCTTACATGTTGTTGATCCAGTTGTTTTGCTGGAGCTCCTCTAACCGGGCCTTGCTTTCTTCCAGAGTGGTCCCCAGCTCTTGGACGTAGCCACCACTGTCATAGAAGGCGAGGAAGCCCCAGTACCAGACTCTGAAACACAAGCCAGGCAAGAGGGAAGACCCCTCTGATCAAACAGGTTTTCTCCACCCCACTTTCTAATGAACCGGCTGCACCCACAATGCTCACCTGCCCGTCTTCCGGTTGCTCATCGAGAATGTCAGTAACTGCAATGGGCCTTGTGGGCTTGGCATCCATGGATTTGAGCAACTGTGGCGGACCAGCCTGCATCTCAAAGGGCCTCCCACACGCAACTGGAATCCATTTTCTGTTCATGTTGGTGACTTCTGGTCACAGCTTGGGGGGGGGGAGTTCTGAGGAGGCTGGCGTAACTCTGGGAGAGCCCAGTGGAGCCTCCAGGTAAGTTTTTGCAGCACTGGTGCCCTGCAGATTCCAGTATCCATAGGTAGTCATGGAACTGATCCCCCACGCATACCAAGGGCCCACTGTAATTTCTTGGCAAAGTTTGCCATTCCTGCTGCTCTTTGCTATGTATCTTCCGTTCCCCTTCACCTCAGAAATTTCCCCAAGCAATCATGTGCATCAAAATCCTACACAATTTTTTTTGAGCATGTGCACCTCTGGCTTTCCAGTCCATTGTCCCCCAACCTCACAAATTTTCCTTTATGGGGGGGGGGGGGTGGTTTCAGTAACCATCAACACCAAAGCTTTCCACAAACAGTGACCTGTTTCGCTTTCGCTTAGGGCACTCACTCACATGCTCAGGATCCTCTCAGACCCTCTTGTGGTGTTTATGTGAAGCTCTTGGCACCAATATATTGCTGACTAAGGGAAACGGTACTTGATGGCGCAGACTTCTCGGTTTCCAGGTCTGATTGCTTGTGACTAAGCAACCAGGACAGGACCTTCCCAGAAACACTAGCTAGTCAGAGAGAGGAGAGCTTAGCGCCACAAGCCAGAGGAGTGCTAGTAGGTCAAGACAGGAAAGGACTGCTGATGCTGCCATCATGTGCACGGCAGCATGCTCAAAAAACCTGCATGGTGTTTTGAGGTGCACAGCTGGAAAAGCTAATTACAGTGGGTGCTCCTTATCTGCAGGCTTTCAATATCCATGGATGCCAAACCTGCTACTGGAGGGCCTCAGAGGACCTTCCAGATGCAACAGGAAATCACTTCTGGTTTGCGCCGGCTACATCCAGTTGCATCCAGAGTGCTCCGAGGCCCTCCACCCGTGGATTTAATTATTTACCAAATTCAGAATCCATGGGGGTGGTGGGGGGAACTGATTCCCCCTGGATTCCCAGGGCCCACTGTATGAAAGGCTGCAGGGAGCGTGAGCCGCATCTTTTAAACATTCTGGAAATTGAAACTGAAAGCACATCAGACAACCGGCCTGTCAGGGACGCTCCAAGAAGGGGAAGTGACAATTCAAGAGGAAAGAACTGCAGAAACAGACTTGGCCCAACTTTGCAGCAGAGAAGGGAGGCTGAATCAAAGGGCTGAATCACAGCACCACAGGAGCAACAACAGGAACCACTTGCATGGGAAACGGGCTATGCTGGCACAGCAAGAGCTTCCTGCAGCATGGAAAAGCATGGGACGGTACACAGAGAAGCTGGGAAGGTTTGGCTCGCCTTACCCTGCCAGGTCAGGCGGCGAGTAGGCCCACAGCTGCGAGAGGTTGTTCGGGACGCTCTTCCAGCCAACCGCGTAAGTGGCCGTGTCAAAGCTGTTGGAGCCGGAAATGCATTCCCTCCAGGCTGTGGGTGGAGCTGCCCCGTCAAGAACACGGTGGACAGAACCCGAGCACTCTGCTGAAAGAACAGCCATCACCGTGTTGCCCCTCAGTCACAGCAGCATCACACTGTTGCTGACCCTTCCCTTAGATGCTCCTCTCTCAAACCATCCCTTCACGCCAGTCTCTGGGCTGAGAGAAGCCTCCATATCACAGTTTTCAGGGGCAGAATGAATGGTCCATGTAGGCTCACTGACAACTGGCAGGTTCCCTCTCCCATCGTACTGGAAGGCTAAACGTGCCCATCATTTGGGCATCAGGGGTGCCCGAACCCTGGCCCTGGGGCCAATTCGGCCCGTGGGGAGCCTCCAGTCTCCAATGAGCCTCTGGCCCTCCAAAGACTTGCTGGCCTGATGCAACTGCTCTCTGTGTGATGGCCAACTGTTCAACCTCTTGCTTGAGCTGTGGGACAAGGGCTCCCTCCACTGCTTGCTGTTTCACATCTGTGATGCAGCAGCAGCAGCAAAGGAAAGGAAAGGTTGGCCTTGCTTTGTGCAAGACTTTTTATAGGCCTTGAGTTACTGCAATCATATAAATTCAATCTCTAATATATTTATTTATGTAAATTTATTCAAATTTGAAATGTAAATTAATTCTTTCCCTCCCCCCCCCCGGCCTCTGACACAGTGTCAGAGAGATGATGTGGCCCTCCTGTCAAAAAGTTGGACACCCCTGCTCTAGATGACTAAAACAAGGTTGAACCCACATCAAGTACCTCTAAAGGCTGCATAGATACTGAGGGAAAGCAAGCCACTGGAAGCAGAATTATAACAGAGGCTCAATGCAGCATTTATTATCCAGCAATGCCCTCCCAATGGTCAAGAACAACCTCTAATATTTTCTCACCAGAAAGTCTAGTTCAGCAAAGATCATCTGCAACATTAATTAAAAGCTTCCTCTTCCCTTCATTTCAGCTTCTCTTGTCTGAGGGAGATGCTGAGTTAAATTACAAGTTTCCTCCCTTTATAATGAAATAGGGCAATTTTGCTATAAAGGTTATTCATTAATCCTCCAGCTGCTCTGAACAGGAAGCAATTTTTTCAGGCTACTGAAAAAACTCCACAGTCAGGGAATTAGAGGACAGGTCCTCTCCTGGATTGAGAACTGGTTGGAGGCCAGGAAGCAGAGAGTGGGTGTCAATGGGCAATTTTCACAATGGAGAGAGGTGAAAAGCGGTGTGCCCCAAGGATCTGTCCTGGGACCGGTGCTTTTCAACCTCTTCATAAATGACCTGGAGACAGGGTTGAGCAGTGAAGTGGCTAAGTTTGCAGACGACACCAAACTTTTCCGAGTGGTAAAGACCAGAAGTGATTGTGAGGAGCTCCAGAAGGATCTCTCCAGACTGGCAGAATGGGCAGCAAAATGGCAGATGCGCTTCAATGTCAGTAAGTGTAAAGTCATGCACATTGGGGCAAAAAATCAAAACTTTAGATATAGGCTGATGGGTTCTGAGCTGTCTGTGACAGATCAGGAGAGAGATCTTGGGGTGGTGGTGGACAGGTCGATGAAAGTGTCGACCCAATGTGCGGCGGCAGTGAAGAAGGCCAATTCTATGCTTAGGATCATTAGGAAGGGTATTGAGAACAAAACAGCTAATATTATAATGCCGTTGTACAAATGGATGGTAAGGCCACACCTGGAGTATTGTGTCCAGTTCTGGTCGCCGCATCTCAAAAAAGACATAGTGGAAATGGAAAAGGTGCAAAAGAGAGCGACTAAGATGATTACGGGGCTGGGGCACCTTCCTTATGAGGAAAGGCTACAGCGTTTGGGCCTCTTCAGCCTAGAAAAGAGACGCTTGAGGGGGGACATGATTGAGACATACAAAATTATGCAGGGGATGGACAGAGTGGATAGGGAGATGCTCTTTACACTCTCACATAATACCAGAACCAGGGGACATCCACTAAAATTGAGTGTTGGGCGGGTTAGGACAGACAAAAGAAAATATTTCTTTACTCAGCGCGTGGTCGGTCTGTGGAACTCCTTGCCACAGGATGTGGTGCTGGCGTCTAGCCTAGACGCCTTTAAAAGGGGATTGGACGAGTTTCTGGAGGAAAAATCCATTATGGGGTACAAGCCATGATGTGTATGCGCAACCTCCTGATTTTAGGAATGGGTTGGGTCAGAGTGCCAGATGTAGGGGAGGGCACCAGGATGAGGTCTTTTGTTGTCTGGTGTGCTCCCTGGGGCATTTGGTGGGCCGCTGTGGAAGCTGGACTAGATGGGCCTATGGCCTGATCCAGTGGGGCTGTTCTTATGTTCTTAATAAAATCAACAGAACCAGGAGGAAGCTTTTAATTAAACGCAAGAGGGCCCTTAATATCCTCAAAAGTACTTTGCCAAGCTGCACTGACTGGTGTTGTAACTGCCATGCATGGGCAATGACATTAAATGGATTCTGTGTAAACAGTGAGTGACCAAGGAATGGCAATTCTACAACACAGGAGTGGTGTGGAAGCAATCCAAGTCACACGCTACAGCAGAAGGTCACAAAACAAACTGTAAGTTTGTAACCCCTGCTAATTGGGCAAGAGGCACTTTTTTCAAGTGGGTGCTCCTCTTTTATTTAGCAGGGGGAGAGTAACTGGCCCACCTCCCCCCAGCAGTGTCTGTTCTAGTGGCTGTCTGCTGGTATTCCTTTGCATATTTTTAGACTGTGAGCCCTTTTGGGACAGGGAGCCATTTAGTTATGTGATTTTTCTCTGTAAACTGCTTTGTGAACTTTTAGTTGAAAAGCGGTATATAAATACTGTTAATAATAATTAATAATAAGTCCTTCAGTGACAGAGAAGAGCCTCTCCACTGACTTGCAGCTGACACTATTTGCTCTCAGCACTTGAGATAGCACGGGCTACAAATAAAGAAGAGGACTGAAGACAAGCTGGGGGAGAGCTCACTTAAAAACCTTCTTGCACATACCTTCTTGCAAATGAATTTGGCGCAGCTGTGGGGATCCCAGGGTGGCGCTGTAGATCCCCTGGCCAGACTGGTTGTCATACAGATAAGGCAGCAGTTTCTGCGACATCCAAACCCAGAACTCGTCAGATCTTTGGGTGCGCAATGGGAATAGAAAAGACGAGAGGGGAAAGTAAAGCAGGTGATCCTGCCATCATAGATCACAGAGTTGGAAGGGACTTACAAGGTCATCTAGTCCAAACCCCTGCCTGTAGCAGGAATTCCTCCTAGAGCATCTCTAGGAGGTGCCTGTCCAGCCTCTGCTTGAAGATCACCAGTAAGGAAGAATCCACCATCTCCCTTGGCAATCAGCTCCACTGCCAAACCATTCTTACCATCAAGAATTTCATTTTTGCCACCGATGATTAAATATAGCTCTGTGAAGACTGGGGGAAGGGGGGAGGCAGCTAGTAACACTTAATCTGAGTTAGTCACTTAAGTGGATTTCTTTACAAGTCTGACCCAGGGGATACGGGTCTTTAAGAAAATAAGGTGCCTCTAAAACAGTGCTTCCCAAACTTTAGAACCAGAGGTTCCCATGGACCAGAGGCAAGAATTGGAATTGTCATGGACAACATGCAGCGCCCCCTCTCCACACAAAAAACTATAATTAACTTTGTAATAATTAGGGTAGATTTATTATATTCGTTTTAGAAAAGATTTGTAGGTTGCTGCTTTCGTTACTGGCTGTGGCTGCAGGCGGTCTGTTCTCCGCCCTCTGGTGTCTGCAGGGGAGTGCTCACTTGGCTGGAAGTGATTGAAGGCAAACCTTTTTGTTTCCTAAGACCTTGAGGACCACTTTTCAGGCTCTTGCAGATCACCTGTGGTCTGTGGTTGGGAACCGGTGCTCTAAAATCCAAGGCCTGAATGTTGGGACAACTGTGTTTGAAAAAATACCTCTTAATGCGCAAGAACTGCTCACAGTCCAGCTGCTGCCTGATGGAGCTCTGCAGAAGGAATGCACGGCTGTTGTGGGAGGCATCGCCATAGTTGGTGAGAAGGATGACCAGCAAGAACAGCATGTAGACGAGGAAGTTCTAGTGCAAGGAGACAAGACAGACAGAGCATTCACTCTTCTGATGCTAGGAAGCACCCAGCCAAGGCTTGTATAAACCCCGCTGAATGCTCAGACTTTCCTTAAATCAGGGAGTCTGCTGGATGCCAGGTGCTACGCCAGGTTGTTGTCATGGTGCCCCCTTCCTCCTACCACCCTGTAAGCAACCTCAGAACATTCTGGATGATGCTCCTTTGTTTCACCTTCAGTAATCTGTGCAGAAGTTTCACTTTTCTCGCTTCTTCCTTGGCCTGGAAAAGAGCAAATCCCTGAGGTGGCCGAACCTTGCTGATTTTTTCTGAGATGTGCTCAACCAAGGGGTACTCCACCAAGGTGTCGTCCTCTTCGGGGTGCAGGCGTTTGGCCACCAGTGAGAAATAAATGGCCTCCAGCAGAACCTGATGGGGAGGGTGTCATTGCAGTCAGGGATCATTCAATCAACTGTCCAACCAATCTTTCATTGGCAGCCCTAATGATCCACCGCTGTGAATGCGCTTGGTAAAACAGGCACATTTGACAAACAAGCACACTGCACACAATGTCCTTTTCCACTACGGTCCCATTAAAGAGAGCATAATTATTTTTTGCTTTATTTTTGTTTATGAGGAGGGGTCTTAGGCCGATGTGACCACTGAAAGGCCTAGGAAAAGATGCTTTCATCTTCTTCCCACAGAAAATCAGCTGAGCATGAAGCCGACAGGAACTTGCCATCCATCTGGTGCTACACAAATGGGACTTTGGGGGTTTCTGAGCTGAGCTCACGCCCTTTCCCCTTTTCTTTTTATTTTGTGCTGATGTGGGGAAAACACAGCTGATGTTTAGGGCAAACACAGAACTGTGTGTGCTTGCAATTTTTGTCAAAAATTTTAACAATGTGAAATGATTACAATTGCATAGCCAGCTGCACACCCCATCTACTAGCAGGCTCTGGGGGACAAGATTGCCATTCCTGTGAATCCGTGAGCTACAATCTCCTGCTTTATGCTTCCAGCAACCACTTCTCCAAGCCCTGTTTGAGGGGCAGAAGAGGATCTGGAGATACTGGGAATGTCTACCAAGAAGCCACTGAGCATCACTGCGCAGATCTCCTGGCTTTAAATCCCTCCATTATCCATAGATGCATCTTAGTGGTATGCAAAGGCATTTTTTTAACTAGGAAAGACTTCCTTCAATTCAGTCAGGCCCCATTTTTCTGCCAAAGATCTCTGCCGTTTTCCCCAACTTAAGTTGTACTAGTGGTTCTGTTTCAGTTTTCTGTGTTCTTCCTGGTGTCATATCCTTAAAGGAAGATGTGCAGCTGGGAAAAAGGAGGGCCAAAGATTTGGTTTCCCTGGGAAAAGACAGGCTGGGTCATTTCCAGAACATTTCACTCTACAAAAAGTTCTGAAAAATGGTTCTCTGTTTTTTCGCTTCTTTGCCTGATTTATACCCTGCTACACCCCATAGGCTCAGAACAGCTTACAATGTTATTTTTCTTTTTCCCCCTCCAAGTCCTGCTAAACTCACATTTTTCTTACATGCACAGATGGTCTTGTAGGAAGACTTCTGTGCAAAAAGACACAGGTTTTGTGATATGTATGTATATTTTCATATTAATGATGTATGTGCCATGCAATGATAATAAAATGAATAGTAAAACTATTATTAATGCATGCTCAATAGAATTAATGTGGCATTTTTCTCCCTGAGTCTGTACACAAACACACGGACATACTCCACCAGGTCTTACCTTGAGGGGTTCCAAGAGCAAAAAAGAAGAGAGGAAGCTAAAAATCCCCGAGATAAGCCACATGAGGGCCACGCTGGAGGCGAAACCCACCCCAATCCACACAGAGACCCCAAAGCAGACGACAAGGACGACCAAGCAGATGGCATGAGCCAGGTACGAGCACCAGAAGGGCAGCAGGCGCTTCCGGAGGGCGTGGTCCACAACTGCAGGACACAAAAAGGAGGGGGACAGCAGTGGGAGTAGGGCACTATTTTGCACAATAGTGATAACAATGTGCCCAGCTCACAATATGGAAATATCCCAAGATGCCCAGTTCACCCATAAGGCTCTTCCCTGACCAAAAAGCTATCCCTCTCAGAGAACCAGTTAACTGTGATATTATGCCTCCAAGGGTGAACAGAAAGGTCCTAGACAAGGGCAATCAACAAACGAGGATAAAAAGGTTAGGGTAAAAGGGATGAGTCAGAGTGCCAGACCCCCTCTAACGGATGTCTCTGTAAACAAACTGCTGATGTGTATTGAATTGCCATCCTCAGATCAACATCCTGTACTGATAACATGCCGAATGTTGTTTTGGGTGTCTGCCTGTATGTTATTCTTCCCTATAAAACCTGCATTATTGTAATCCTTCGGGGTCCTCCAAGGGTGTGGAGGTCCCGTTTGCAAACAGTAAACGTTAAGAAGTTCTTTGAAATTCTCCTGTCGCCTGTTTGATTGCCTCTCCAAAATCCAAAGAACCGTGTGTGTGTTCATTCGGGCTCAGTTTATGGTGCCGTGACTGGGATTGGAAGGCAAGGCTCTGCAAGGATCGAGACGAAGTCACTGTAGGGGACAGCGCACCGCCAGAAGATAAAATGAGTCGGCTCCCGCACCCCTTGTGTGTGTGTCCTGGCGCTGGGTTGTCTCTGAATCTGACTGTCTCCTTCTGCGCAAGAAAGAGCCCAGGAGAACGGAACTTCACCCGCGGGAAGGTACAGCGCGCTTAGGTGAGAATTCTCTGTGGGTTCCCAGGGTGGGGACTCTGAAGTTTGAAGGGAGGTTTTAGTGGGAAACCTCAGTGGGGAGGGTGATTGTGTTTGTATTACTGTACATTTTGTTGTGTGTGTTTGCCCATCTCCGTGGCTTCAGAGCAAGGCCACGTGGTTCTCTGCCTGACTGAGTGTTGTGTGATTGAGATACGAATGAGAATATGAGTGTGAGTGTGTGTGTGTGTCAAGGCAGCAAACCCCAAGGTTTTGATGGATTGGCCATGAGTGAGTCACTGTTTTGGGCAGCCGGTCCAGTTGAGACCCCAGGCAGGAGGCTCCCAGGCAGGAGGCCAGCCCCTGTGACAATTAAGATGAGGCACTCAGAGCCTGGGCCTGAAGGAAGAAACCTTTTGAAATGCATATTGGATAACTTTGAGTCTCTGGGAAGGGGAAACCCCACCCTTCTGAATGGGCACATTACTGACCAGCTCAGTACCTTTCAGCAAAAGGTAATTTCCATATGTTGTTAACCAGGTCTCCTTAGTCTCAGGAAGGCATTAGACATTGAATCTTTCCTGAGTTTCAACAAGGCCCCCTCCCTTCTCTCCTCCAAAGTACTCAGTGTTCTGCTTGCCTGCCCCTTCCCCTCAGTGTTCCTGACATCCCTCCCTTTTATCTGCTTGGCAATTTCATATGATGTGTTATGTCTTCCCTTGTCTGAGAGACGAGATACAATTCGCTGTCTTGTTCATGGGTGCTCAGAATCAGGCTCATTTGAACTTAGTGTTTTTTAATGCACTTACGTAAGAACAAACTGCACTGCATGTTTGCTTAAGAAACACAGCCTGCAAAGACAATATAGGTGCCCATTATATAGATCAGCAAAACTGAGTCAGTGAGACCCTAGGGGTCAGAATACAAGCTAAAAATGCTCAGAATGATTTAGAGAGACCCTAAAGTATAGTTTCCAGCTACAATAATAACCATGATTTGCTTCCTACCTATTTAGGTAACTAAAAAAGACTAATTGCAGCTGCAACCAACCTAGACAGTTGTCAAAAGTGTGTTTCTCTTTAAATACAACCTTTAATCATTCTTAATAACTTTTGGATTTCACAGGTATGAAATGCAGGAAGTCTGTGCTTTCTGTTTCCCCCCCTCCAAGAGAAAGGAAAGCTGGAGAAACCCTCCTAGCCTTTGTGCCTCAAGGCATGCACAGAGTGCAAACTAGTAGCAATCTTTTGTTTTAACCCTTTTTTGTGTGTGTGTTCCAGCAACTAAGAAGCACTGTTCCTAGGGAACAAGGAAAAAGCCTCTAAATGCCTAACTTTGCAATGGCTATCTTTTGTTTTAACCCTTTTTTGTTTCAGCAACAAGTAAAGACAAAGAAAACAGCATTTGCCCTCCAGAGGACGAATTTACGTAATCTCATTTCCTTTACAGAAACTAAGCCCTGATGCCTATATCTGTATATATTTCAGTTTGGTTTAATACTAATGAAGTATTTCTTTTTCTAATGGAAAGATTGTCATGACAAATTCTTTTAATTCTACTTATGTTCTCCGCTTATAGACATATAAATACTAAAATGTTCTATATGTTCGTTGGATGTGTGTGTGTGTGGTATGAAAGAAGCGCTTTGTCTATCTTTGTTCTTGTTTGTTTTTGACTTATAGTGAAGTCTATCTTAAGTCCACATGACTTCCTTTCTGTAATAGGCCTGATATTCGTTGCAACAATTTTTTATTATTTTTGTATATTGAGCTCATTACCATTTTTGGTACCATGGTTCCTTTTTTTCTGTTTTTAAACATGTAAGAGTACTCTTATCAAATGTGCTTTATTTTCACACAAACCTCCCCCCCCCTCATCCAAGAGGGAGGGAACATGAAGAATAACCCTAAGATAATTGGACAAAATGTTTTGTTCCATTGATGATGGATATTTTCAAGGGTTACAGTCCCTCAGCAAATAATCTCTTAATGTTAAGCTTTCACCCCATTGTAAAAAGTATTGTGGTGAAATTAAAATTTTGCATTCTCTTAATTCTACTTATATGTTAAGAAAAAAAGGGGGGGGGGAAGAGAGAGAAAATAGAAGAGGAATGAACTGTGCAAGTATTTGCAGGACCAACTTGTGTCCTCCTTGAAGGAAAAACCCAGGTTCTCTCCAGCCCCCAGGGAATCAAAAGAGTTCTGAATAAGAAAAGAATAAGAAAAGAAAAAAAAAAAAAAAAGGTCAGATTTGGCTGACTGTAGTATGTAAAGTTCATGATGTGTTCCAGTTTTCCTCTGTCTTAATGATAAGAAATTGCACTCAATCAGAGGTAGCCCTGGACAACCTGTTTACTTTCTCTGTGGAGAATGTGTTAAAACACCTAACCTTCTGTGCTCAACAAGAATGTAAGCAAAGTCAGCACAGTGTCTTTCTGCTACTGTATTTGTATTTCTGTACTGTTATTACCTCTTCTCTAGTTCCTACAGCAAACCAACCAACAAGCAGGCCACGTACAGAGTTCTGTAACAACACCAGCCCTTTAAGGTTGAACAGTCCAAGAAAAAGAGAGAGAGGGAAAATAGAATTAAGGGCCATGTGGTCTGACCAAAGGAACTTTGAGCTAAGAGAAACTGACTCGGAGTACCAGACATAGCCAAGCAACTGACATATCTCTCTCAAAACAATTGATTGTATTTTCTCAAATCTAAAGAGGACTCCTACAGTAATAGGCTATGAGACAAAGCTTGGCCTGTCACCTTCTCCAGAAGAACCATACATGTACAGAGTGCCTTCATGGTGTTTTGGCAGAAGTCACAATATGTATTATTGTTGTTTATTGTCGTAAATCAATGTCTGTGTGCAGGTTTAAAGCTAGCAGATTGCCTCTATTCCAATATTGCACTCCCTGAACTGCTATTCTCACAATGTTTTAAGTTTCCTATGTTTAGTAAATTGTTGCATCTTATCTTTGTTTGAGACTAAAGCAGCTAAAAGAGTCTGAAGTATGTGCAGTATCTGAACGTTTGATATCAACAAGAGTGTCTAGGCAAAGGAGGGTGAGAAAACAAAGAAAGGGCCTGAACATCTAAGATCAAGTTAACTAAAAAGTTGTGGTAACAAGTATTAAAAATATCTTTAACCTTTAATTTATTCCAAGTGCTAATAGTTATGCTAGTTGTGTTTAACTGTTTGAATGTAGGGGCACAAGAGACCTGCACCCTGGTGCCCTCCCTTGCATCTGACATAGCCCATTTCTAGAATCAGGGGGGTGCACATACACATGATCACTTGTGGCCAGTGGTGGATTTTTCCTCCAGAGATTTGTACCTTTTCTATTGAAGGCATCCAGGCCAGATGCCGCCATCACATCCTATGGCAAGGAGTTCCACAGACCTACCACACACGGAGTGAACAAATATTTTCTTTTGTCAGTCCTAACTCATCTCTCCCCACACTCAATTTTGAGTGAATGTCCCCTGGTTTTGGTGTTATGTGAGAGTGCACGGAGAGCATCTCTCTGTCCACTGTGTCCTCCCCATGCATGATTTTGTATGTCTCAATCATGTTCCCCCTCAGGTGTCTCTTTTCTGGGCTAAGGGAGCTCAGGCGCTGTGGCCTTTCCTCATAGGGGAGGTGCCCCAGCCCAGCAATCACCTTAGTTGCTCTCTTTTGTACTTTTTCTATTTCCAATATCTCCTTTTGAGATGTCTCGAATGTGTTCCAACGCAGAGAAAGTGTACCCTGAAATACACTGCTTAAGAAACCACATTGACCCCTTGAGAATGTGTTTTGCTTTGCTAACTTTTCTCTTCTGCTTTATACTCAGAAATCATGAGGGCTTTACCATTATCATCTGCAGTGAGCTCCCAAAGCAGGGTCAGTGCAGCTAACTCCAACCAACACATCCACTGGACAAGCTCAAGCAAGTCCAGAGCTACATGGACCTAACTTGCAGCTAACTCCAACCAACACATCCACTGGACAAGCTCAAGCAAGTCCAGAGCTACATGGACCTAACTTCCAACCAATGCTGGTTCAGACCTAAAGATGGTTCCTACCCGTGCTCCTCTGAACTGAGACAAATGGTGGAGGCAACTTGGCGGCGAAGGTGACCAGACCTCTTTTCCTCAACCTGTGTACACTCACTGAAGAAAGAGATGGCAAGATAGAGGTTACACCGGTCCCTCGCCACATGCCCCCAGATAAACAGATGGAGATTCAACATGGGAGGTACAAGCTTGTCAGGTCACTGGCTATACACTACGTCACCTAGAAGACAGCTGCTGGAAGATGAAGAACACCTTGCTCACCTGATGCTGAAGAATATGTTGGAGTTGGACCTGCTGAGGGGACTCACGGCCGATGAATAATGAGCTGTTATGAGCATGCATGATTTCTTTGGATGAAGTTGTTTTAGTGTAGCATTTTTATTTCCTATTCATTCTATTATTTTCTATTTTATCTTCAGTTTGTGTTTGTTTTCCTGAATGTAATTCCAGTAACTTCTGTATTTTGTACCAAAACTCTGGATTATACCTGTATTTAGCATTAACTTAGGTAAACTTCACTTGAAAGTTGCTAGACAGGCTCTGGCACCAAGGAGCTAATATGCATTTTAGCTGACACTGCTGGCCCTGCAACTTGGGTAATTAAGGAAATTCCCTCCATTCATACCTTAACTTTCACTAATTTGCTAAAATTCCACCTCTTTTCTGTCCCCCTTTCTCCTTTCTGTTTTCAGGGGGGAAAACTGATAACAATGTGCCCAGCTCACAATATGGAAATATCCCAAGATGCCCAGTTCACCCATAAGGCTCTTCCCTGACCAAAAAGCTATCCCTCTCAGAGAACCAGTTAACTGTGATATTACGCCTCCAAGGGTGAACAGAAAGGTCCTAGACAAGGGCAATCAACAAACGAGGATAAAAAGGTTAGGGTAAAAGGGATGAGTCAGAGTGCCAGACCCCCTCTAACGGATGTCTCTGTAAACAAACTGCTGATGTGTATTGAATTGCCATCCTCAGATCAACATCCTGTACTGATAACATGCCGAATGTTGTTTTGGGTGTCTGCCTGTATGTTATTCTTCCCTATAAAACCTGCATTATTGTAATCCTTCGGGGTCCTCCAAGGGTGTGGAGGTCCCGTTTGCAAACAGTAAACGTTAAGAAGTTCTTTGAATTCTCCTGTCGCCTGTTTGATTGCCTCTCCAAAATCCAAAGAACCATGTGTGTGTTCATTCGGGCTCAATAGTCTGCAGGGCTGGAGCAAAGAACTTCAAAGGGCTGTGCCCCCTTGCTTGCAAGATACTTTCTTCAGTCTTAAGAACCAGATTCACATGTTCCTGAGCTATGCAGCCAATTACAGTTGCTGCTCGCAATACCAAAATCTGCGGATAATTATATCTAGGGGCGCTGGCATGACACCACAATAACCTTCTTGGGGGCTGAGCACAGCCTCCTGGACACAACTGGAAGTCACAGCTGAGTCACTCTGAGAGGCGGGCGGGTGGTGGGGAAGGGGCAGATCAGCAGGCATCACAGCAATTTAGGAGAAAGCCCATCACAAAAGAAAGGGAAGACAGGCCACCAGCTTCTAGGGAGGAACTTGGCTCTGAGTGGCCTGAAGGCATCAGAGTTCTTTTTTTTTCACCCAACTTTTGGGACTGTCCTATATTTCCCGGACAACTTCCAGTCACCAGCCACCCTCATACCTGTCCGTGCCGATTTGGCTGAGCGATTTGGTTCCCTGTCAGGAGCCACCACCACGGTCTGCCCTTTCTCGTTCAGCCGCTGCAACATGATTGTCTCTGTCTTCTCGCCAAGCTTGCTGGACCTGCCAGAGCCAAGCAGAAGCACCAAAATCCTTGAAGCTGCTCTTGCTGCTTCTAAGGTGTGGAGCTGGGAAGCAGGAGGAGGGGCGAGCAACAAGCAGCTGTGGTTGGGATCTGGGAGGCATATCCAGATGGGCCTCAGGCTCAGGGCTCCAGCAGGACGGCAAAGGTGCTGATTGCCGTCAAGTTTTTTGACAAACAAAACTGCCTCCGGGGTGGTGGACTGCAGAACACCCATGCCTGGAGGGGTTCTAGAGGGCCAAAAACTGGAAGCATTCTGGTCATGCTGTAGCACAGTCCGCCCACCGAGAAATTGTGCACAAAATCCTGTGCAACTTTGTACCTCCTTTTACCCAGTTACGGCATCTCTCAGACATCTGCCGTTTTGTTCTAAAACGCCTGGAGAGCAGAAAAGGGAGGAGTCTTCTCTTCAGGCCCCAGCACCCTCCAAGAATCCCCCTCCATCCCAGCAAGACTTACAGCCCTGAGATGAGGTCCGTTTCCACCCAGGGATTCTGCACCATGTCCTGAGGATGAGGAAGGCTGCCAGCTCCATCTGCAAGGATTTGCCGTATCAAGTCTTCATCTGCAAAGGAGAAACACAGATCAGGCTGCCTTAGTGCTTCTGTATACAGTGTTATACAGATATTTATGATGATGTGGATGTTGTAGTGGCTGTTAGTGTCAGAACAGGTCTCCAAAACACTCCCCCCCCCCCACGGGACTCTCTCTCAGAATGCTTCTCAGTCCTATTGTGCAAGTAGCTGCTACACACTGGGCTTTCAGCATCTGTGGTCTTGGAATCTGCAGATTCCAGCAACCACAGGTGGCCTCCCCAAGCCCAAGAACACCTCCTGTGTTGGTCAGGTGTTCCAAGACATAGGGAAGCAACTATGGGCCAGGCATTGCCTCTGGAGGTCCCAGTGCAACTTCCAAGTAAGTAATTATGGTGCTGTGATCCTGCCCCCACCAGGACTCCAGCTTCTGCGGATTTCAGTATCCGAAATACAGAACACAGGGGGTCCTAGAACCAATCCCCTGCAGATACTGAGGGTGCACAGTATTGTCTGGGATGGACAGGGACATTCTAGACAGGAAATGGACACATTCCGAAATCATTCCCAAGAACAGCAATATGTATAGCTTTCCTTCTGTCCTCACTTCAGATCATCCACTGGTGTGAAACACACCAGAGGTCAAAAGCTTAACTCTTACATGAAAGTAACTTTCTTGCAGAGAATATTCCCACCCACCCTCTCACCTGAAGCCGAGAAACATCTGGTCCGAGCTTGTGGAAAGCCGAGTGACAGGTTGTCCTCCTCTGTAGCCAGAGGTGCTTCAAGGCCAAGATGGCGGCTGGTCCTCCCCCTCTTCAATTTCTGGATGGTGTTGCCCATGATGGAGGGGTCGCTGAGGAGATCTGGCCAGCTAAGCAGGGCCTCACTGGAGTGCCACCGGATCAGGCTGAGCCAAAACAAAGAATATCCCAGAAAGAGGCTGAACATCCCTGAACAAAGAAAACCCCTTCAGCGGTCTCTGCTAGAAACACCACAAAAGAGAGTTCCTTGGCTTGGCCCCATCAACAGAACACAACTCTCTGGCCAGGAGACACAAAAAACACAGCCTGGGGCTGATTACACCCTGCTTACTGTCGCAAACTTAGAGGGGTTTGGGGTGGTCAGAGGTCTTGGTTTTCGAACACTCAAGCCCTCCCCCCCCCCGTCCAGTAGTACTGCCACCACCCTGTATGTGCCAGTGCCTCAGTCCAGGGTCACTGAGACCCTCTAGGCTTAACCCTTGCAGGCACTGAGCTCTTTCTCCAGTTAAAGCTTCAGACCTCAAGTTACTAGACCTCAGTGAGTACTTGGTAGCTTGCTGAACAGCTAAGACAGGATTCTGAACCTTTGTCCCCAACTGACAAAGAAACAACTTGGTAAAAGAGATTTTGGTTTATTAAGTACATAAGGTTACATAAAGTTACAGTAAGGCAGCAAATGCTAGAGGCATAAACATCTAGGAAACATATCAGCAATAAAATAATAAAGCTAGCTGGCTATCTCTATTAATCCCTATCTCTCACCTGGGTCAGTTACTCTTGTAGATCTCTTAGCTCCAGGCTACCTGTGAGGCCAGATGCCCATGGCGAATGGGCTCCCAACATACAGAATGTTGCACCCAAAAACTCTGCTCAAGAAAGACCCGGACACATCCCTTGGGGCACTCATTATTATACTTCTCATGCTAATAGTACTGAGGTGACTTCATACTTATTTAGACTGCACAATCAGAAACTTTTGAGGACTGAACCTTCTTGAAGTGCTAGCCCTCTTAGTTCTTACCCCTCCCAACTAGAGATCCACAGCTGCATTGCATTCCGGCGCCCCTCAGTCTACTGAGGTGTTAAACATTCCAATGGGTTGTAATTCTTGTTGCCTGTCCTTTCTGGCCAGCAAAGGAGAGACAACAATCTTTGTGTTTCTTTACTCACATTCTTGCAGCTGGGAACTGCTAGCCACTTCTCCGTTACTGACTTAGTTTGGTTCAGGCTCCACATGCTAGCCAAGGCCTAACATGTACATATCCATGACACTGACCTTTTTGAATCATCCAGGAAGAGATCTGTCTTGGTTTGCTCTGAAAAGGCCTGCAAAGAAGACAGAGAGAGAGAGAGAGAGAGAGAGAGAGAGAGAGAGAGAAAGAGAGATCAGACCAGACTTGCTCCGTGGCTGGGACCCCCCTGCCTTGAGACTGGAGCAATGTAGTTGCCTGTGACAAGACAGGGAGGCTCAGGAGGCCCAACGCCTTTGGTATCCCTTGAGCACCTGCATCAGAGCCTTCTCCTGCCATCATGCCTTACCTCTGTCCGAAGTCCAGGGAAGTTGAGGAACGAGCTCTCCAGAAGTGAGGAGTCCAGACAATTGTCAATCTCCAAGGACTGCTGGTCTGACTGGGTCAGAAACTGGCTGACAGACACCTGAAAGCAAGAGGAGAATGCTCAAAGGAGAAGCAGAGGAGAAGGATAGTTTCAGCCACATCACTGCACCAAGACAGAAGGGAGAGCAAAGTGCTCTCGTGGTGGAAAGTCTCTCAACCTTGTTCTGAGAGGAAGAGAGAGGCATCCAGCTCTCTACATTTTAACATGGCTGCCAAGATGGGCAGGGAGCATTGTGAGGATGGCCACTAGTGTCAGGCAGATGTTCTCACAGAACTGGCCAGGACTGCACTAACTCAGTTGTCCAATCAACCGAAGTAGCACCATCATGTCCCCGCTTCCCCTGAGAAAGGGATGGTGGAGCAAGGTTGATTGCTTCAAGCACTGATATTTGTATGGGTTTGGAAGGGAGGGTCAGCACCGACATACCCTCTAAGAAGGCCATCAGGTGGCTGTGCAGGGGCGGGTCTGGAGCACTTGGCAATGACACTATCAATGTTGTGGAGCTCTGGAGAACCAAGAGGAAAGCTTCAAGGGGCCTGAATTCGAGCTGCACTGCTATGCAGCTTCCAGGGAAGGCTGGACAGCACCTGCCCTCTACCTTCATCCTCATCAGACCTCTGAAATCTGAACCAAATCTATATATTGGAGAGGTGCCTCTGTTCATGTCATTTACTCTCTTTTTGGCACAAAGTTGTTGGCTTTTGGGGGGGAAAACCTAATATGTGCAAAGAAATACAATAGACCCTCACTATCCACAGGGATTTATTCCAGGAACCCCTGAGGATACCAAGCTCCATAGATAATTAAAACTGCAGGGAGGGGCAGATGACAAACCAGAAGTGCCTCTCAGAAGCCTCTGGGAGGCCTGCTGAAGCCCTCCAGTGCAAGGCTTGTGATCTGCATTGAGTCAAATTCATGGATCGCAAAATCATGGCTCAAAAGGGGCCCCTGTAAATCACTTCTTTTAATTCAAATTTTTTTCAAGTCAATTTCGCAAAACTGACACAAAGTCACAGTCAGTCCAAAATCATCCTTAAGCTTCCAGAAGTCAACAAACTGCCTCTCTGACGTTTATATAAGATAACAAGCCACAGACACTGGCTCTGTACAGTTACTTTTATAACACTGAGACAGTTCATTGTGTTTATACTTTTTGCAACAGCAAACAAGGCAAGGATCAAAGCAGCTTTCTCCGTTGATTATCCTAATAAATGAAAGAATCCAACAGTCTTATAACTTTTCACGAGCTGAAAAGTTCCAATTCTTTTAATTGCCAATTCTTTTAACTCCAAATTCTGGAACCTTGGGCAACCCCCCCCCCCCCCCAAAAAAAAAAAATTGGGATGAAATCTGCAGAGGTGTAACTACATCTCCAAAATCTGTATCCACCTTATGGGGAGTAACACGTTATTAACCACAAAATAAATTTAAAAAAATATCTCTTATTACTGCAAATCAAAATTGCATCCTGTGAAGTTTGGCCCTCAGTCAAATTTACTCCTGTGATCAACAAAGATTAAACTATAAATAAGAAGACAAGAGTCTTCTTGTGCATTCAATCTTGTGCATGAATTCTTTGGGACTAGTGTGTCTCTGGCTTTCAGTGCTAACACGCACACAGGCTCCCCACAGCATTACCTTGCTTCGCGCCATTCGGAAGAGGAACAGGAGGACCAGGTACAGAGGATAGACCACCAAGCTGGACACCAAGCCAACCACAACAGTCTCGCCACTGACTGGGATCAAGGTGGAAACAGCCACATTGCTGGAAGAGAAGGGATAAGAGAGTGGCAGGACTCAAACCTGTCAGGAAGCCACATCCTTGGCCCAGGAAAGCCTTGGTTCCAGAGGCCTTTTCCAGAGGTCATTGCTCAGTTCCAGATCTATCACCCACCAAACTCACTGGCCTTCTCTCCCACTTTCCTCTTCACCCCTTTGAGCATGTCTGTAATGCAATGCTCAAGTCTGAATCTGCGGAACACCTGGCCTTTATGTATTGAAAAGGGGAGTGGATGGAGGAAAAGTCCATCACAGATTACACAGGTCTGCAAAAAAAAATTTTTGGACAGCTGTTTTGGTTTTGTTGACTGATTCTTACATTTTTTGGTGCGCTGAATCCAAAAACGATAGCAGTTTTGTCCTGGGACGTCAGGTTTTCGAACAAACGGTGGTCATCGTTTTAAAAAATCTCTTAATGCAAATATTTTATTTGCATGAAAAATATTAACTCGTTTGCACAGGTGACAACAAAATTAACACCACACTCAAGTAGATTGCTTGTGAAATCGTCTTTTTTAAAACTCTAAACTTCTTTTTGAGCTTTTCCTCTTGTAGGTGGCTTCTGGAAGATCCCTATACAACATCCAGCAGTAGTCAGCCATCATCGTTACACTCCATTTCCCTTGATACCTTCTTTCCATTTCTTTTATATCTTGATGGAAACGTCCTCCCTGCTCTTCACTCACTGCTCCCAAATTTTCAGGAAAATAGTCAAGGTGTGAGTTGAGAAAATGGACTTTTAAGCTCATGGAGCAACCAAGCTTGTGGAACGCTTTCAACATTGTTTCCACCATTTCCTTGTAATTTGGGTCATTTTGGTTTCCCAAAAAGTTATTTATGACCACAGTAAAGGCAACCCACACTTCTTTTTGAGTTGGAGTCATTGAACTGATGAAGTCTTTGTCGGATATGAGTTTTCTAATATCCGGGCCAACAAAAACCCCCTCTTTCAGTTTTGCCTCCGTTAAACCTGGAAACTTGGATCCCAAGTACTTGAAGCATTCGCTATCTTTGGGAAGTGCCTTAACAAATTGCTTCATTAATCCTAATTTTATATGGAGTGGTGGTAATAAAACCTTCTCAGGGGGTACCAATGTATCTCTGAGAACATTCTTTTCACCAACAACTAGAGTTCTTGGTGGCCAATTTTTTTGCTTCCAGTGATTTTGTCGGTCTCTACTGTCCCATAAACATAGAAAACAAGGGTATTTGGTGTACCCAGCCTGTTGTCCCAGAGCATACACAATACTTTTAAATCCCCACATACCAACCAGTTTTGGTTTTGATAACCCACTTTCTTGAGTACCAACTCCAAGTTCTCATAAATCTCCTTCAAGTACACCGAAGGAGCAACAGGAATGGATGCATAACGGCCACCATTGTGAAGTAAAACTGCTTTTAAGCTTCTTTTGGAAGAGTCAATGAAAAGCCTCCATTCAGAAGAATCATACTGAATGTGGAACTGAGCCATCAACCCCTCTAAGTCAGAGCAAAACACCAAATTGCCCTCATGAAAAAAGTAAGACAGCAAGCACACTCAACAATGCAGTGACAATGCAGCAACAATGCATCAGGACCAATAAACATGTATTTTCATGTTTTTGGGAGCACTGGCAGTGAAAATAAATTTGTTTTTCCATGTTCAGTTTTTTCCCCCCAAGTATAATGAATTTGAAATTTAGCAATTTCCAGCTACCTGTTTGACCAGGCACATTTCGATTGTGAAAAAACCTGACGTCCCAGGAAAAAATGGTGGTCATTTTCGAATTCAGCGCACCAAAAAACATAAGAATCAGATAAAATTATGAAAACAGCTTTTTGGTTGCAGACCTGTGTTACAAGCCATGATGGGTATGTGCAACTTCCTGCTTTCAGAAACAGGTTGTCTGACATGCCTGACTGGGGTAAGGGAGTGGCAACAGAATGCCGGTCTCTTATTGTCTTGGGTGCTCTCTGAGGCGTCTGGTGGGCCACTGTGAAATACAGGAAGCTGGACTAGCTGGGCATTGGCCTGATCCAGCAGGGCTCTTCTGATGTTCTTATGTTCAAATATAGAGCAGGATTGGGGTCCCTGGATCAGGGAGGTCTCATATCCTGCTTTGGGCATTTTATGATCTACAGACAATCAGGTGGAAGCAGGCAAGGGAGGCAACAAGTAAACTCATGGCCTGCTCCAATCACAACATGCAGGAGATTAGGATTAGGGACTGTCTGAAAAGGCCCTCCCATCTCCCATGACATCTCCCATGCAAGACAGACATCTCCCATGCAAGCTGAATGCCACCTTCTTGCTCTCTCACGTCTCATGAAACCTGAACTTGGATCAAGCCCTTTGATCTTCCTCCAGAGGAAGCACCCCAAGCTGGGCATCAGCGATAGCCCCACAGTTGGAAGAAAGGAAGTCCCTGTGACAAGCGGCCATCACTAACCCCACACACCCTCCCAGCTGCTCGAGGAGAGAGGACTGGCTGCTACAAGCACACCTGAAATTGACATCTCCGACAGCACCGTACCACACAGCGTTGGCGCAGAGGAAGAGGAAGAGGAGGAGGCAGCAGCAGGAGGCTCTCTGGACACGGGTGAAGCGGCTGCGAGGGGGACGGTCCCACAGTGACAGCCAGATGTGCTTCTCAAAGAATCCCCGCTGCAACTCGCCAACAAAGATCCGCGCAAATCTTCTCAAATCGGTCTCGCCTATGGGGTGGCATAAAGGGGGTGCAGCGGTCAATCGAAGGGCCAGTTCGAAAATAGCAGCCCCCGCAGGGGTATTATGCTCGCAGTGAAGGGCATGTCATCCCATCCTGGTGGGACTTCAAAGCAGTCACCACTATCAGCTGGAGTCCAGCTGGTGCCTTCCTTTCTCCTTCAGAAAGGTAGATTCAAAACCACAGCTTCTGTGGATTTTCTAGGCAGATTTCAGTCTTTTTGGATTTTCGAGGCAGATCCAGGGTTCAGATGAGCTCCACCCTTACTTACTGGCAGCAAAGACCTCCCTCTCCACCAAGCCGTCGTTCTCCTCGCTCTCCACAGACAGCCAATCGTTCACCAGAAAGTGGTAGCTCTTGCAGGTCTGCAAATCTCTGACAATGACATGTTGTAGGTACCATGACGGATTGAGCCCTAAGCACCAAGGAGGGATGGAAGGAGGGGAAAGAAAGAGACACACACACACACACAAGTTTGGGATGTGTTCTTTTATCTACTTTTGAGATAAAAATAGATACACGATATATCTTTTGAGATATACCACCACTAATTCTCAAATATTTTAAACCACAGTGTTTTGGAAACTTTGAAAATCTTAAGAATGAAGCTTGTATTTGATGCCAGCTATACAGTTTTGGAAGCTGATATTCATCTCTATTATGTTCCTCATTCTGCTTTCATAGTTCAGACACTACTAAACCAAAGTACTTATACTCCCTGCAAAGTGCTAGCCATGAGCTGTGTCATAGAATTGTAAGAGCTGGAAGTGATCCACGAGGTCATCTAGTCCAGCCTCCTGCTTTTAACAGGAAATCCTCTAGAGCATCTCCAGCAGGCGCCTGTCGAGCCTCTACCTGAAGATCTCCAGTGAGGAAGACTCCACCACTTCACTGGGCAACCTGTTCCACTGCCGAACTATCCCTGCTGTCAAGAACTTCTTCCTGAGGCCCACTCAAAATTCCTCTCTTGCAGTTTGTCGCCATTGGATCTAGTTTTACTCTCAGGCAGTTAAAAACAGGTCTGCCCTTCTTCCATCTGACAGCACTTCAGGTCTTTAAAGAGCACTCCCAAATCCCGTCAGCCTTCTCTTCTCCAGGTTAAACACACCAAATTCCCTCAACCTTTTCTCGTAGGGCTTGTTCTCCAGCCCTCTGATCATCCTCGTCGCTCTTCTCAGAACCTGCTTCAGTTTGGCTGCATCTTTCCTAAAGTGTGGTGTCCAAAACTGGAGACAGTACTCTGACGCAAGAGTGTCTCCTGGCTTCAAAGGGATGATGGGAAAGAGAATGGGAGGAACCACTGACAACAAAAGAGAAGACCATTTGCAGAATCATTCTGCTGATATGCCTAAATTCTAGCCCTTTCCCCAGACAAACTTTTTTTAAACTTTGGGGGAGAGAAGAAGAAACATGTTCGCCAAGTTCACGTGGGAGAGCTTTCAAGTTGAAAGCATACAAACCAGGTAGAGAGGGGAAGGAGACTGGATTTCCTCCAAATTGGAGGGGATGTATGCCCCCAAGTATGGAGCAAAAGTGGGTGCTTGGAGTTACAGGTGGGCACCATCAAGCGCAGGTAGTCCAAGGGAAAACGACATAGCACCAGCTTCCAATTTTGAGGACGGGGGGGGGGGGTTGGCCTATTTCTCCTTCATCACGGTCACCCAGTCACCACAGTGTTCATCTTCTTTTTCTGGGCACAAACCGTACCACCCAGAACGCTCCTTTCTCTATGGACTTCACACTCGGAGAGAGAAGGCAAACAAGCCACAACGCCAAGGAAGAGCAGCAGGGCACGGGGCCCACACCTGCTGAGCAGGTGCCTGACAAAACTAACCCTGACTGTACACTCCTCTCCCTTGCCAACACACACATTGTGCTTCCTGCACAAAAATCTTGCAAGTTCATTTGAGCCAATGCGAGGCAGTTCGAGTACGTGTCTGATGCCCCCAACGACTGGGCTGAAGCACCATTCAGACTCTGATACGTAGCAGGGGAAGAGTCAATGGTCCGTGTTCATCCCAGCAGCTGCTCACTGGCTGTTGTGTCTAGTTTTTCTTTTTAATCAGAGAGCTCCTCCAGGACAAGAAATTATCTGTTCATTTCTTTTACCACCACATAAAACCAGTTTGTGCCCTCACAAAGCCTCTTCTTTTTTTCCTAGTAGAAAAGCGATCCATGAAATCCTAACAGATCCTGCAAAGACTCAGGCCCACAGGCTCAAGCTGGGCTGCCCAGCCTACTACAGCTGCCTCTGTCCACCCTCACCTTTGTTGTCGTGCCAGATCCGGATTTTCCACACACTGCCCAGGCTCTGTTCTGTGGCGATCTGGAAGATGTCGAGGCTGTTGCGCTGGAAGGCGTTCTCGCTGTCCAGGTGCCGGTGCCCAGATTTGTTGGCCATTCCGTACAGAGTGATCCCCACATGGGCCGTTGTCCCTGCGAGTAAGAAGGGTGTGTACAGCTTAAGGAGAAGCAGCTCAGCTTTGCCCATTGCACTTAACCTGCATCATGCATGTACCAGTTACAGCTTAAGCCTTGTATGGCTTCCAAAAGATGCACAGTTTAGCCTCCTGCTATGATTCAACCAACCCATAGCATGACCACTTTGAGAGGGTCCCCCAGCAGTCACCATGGGGCAACTCAGATCTGTGCCAGCTCTACAGCTGGTGCAAGTCCATGTGAAATGTGAATGTGGGTCAGAGCCAGGTAGGGGACCAGGATTAGGCAGGGGATGCTGCCAACTCTTCCCAGGCACAATCCTTCTTCCCAGGTACAATCTGCGCTCCTCCCTGCCCCACCATGTTCCATCACCAGGAACACTGGCAGATCTTTGGCATTCTGCCAGCACACTGGAGGCTGCTTTGGCCTCCTTGCTGGTGTACCAGTAGTGTGTGCCGGTGGCCCACAGGTGCATGATGTTGGTGGCTGCTTTACAACTGTCCTAAAGCAGTCATTACTGGTGCAACGTGTGTTCTGCCGGCCCACTTAGAATTGGGCCATAAATCATAGAAATGAAGAAGGGTTCCAACTAAAACTACTATCAAAACTCAACTTGCCACCAGGACTAATTGCTGTTGGTTTTTCAAGTTTTGAGAAAGAGCCACCGCATCCTTGTGGACGGTCTATATATACTATGCAGAAGGACAGGGCCTCTGATAATGATGCTGCACCCCTGCTGCTATCCAGAGCTCTTCTGCGGACTGGTTATTATTTACCAGTCACTGTTTCTCCACCGTGATGTTCCACACCCAGGAATCACCTCACACCAGACTTGGGCGGGGTGGCAGACAGGGTTGGCTGAATTCACAGTCTGCTTCCTCTCCAAAGGAGAGCGACTCTCTTCTTTGGAGAGAGTCATTAACTTGCTAGATTCCCACAGGGAGGGGATGTTTGACCTGGATCTTCTCTCCACAGTACGGCTGAAAATGTTTGGGTGGGGTCATTTTGCCCCACTCACAGCTCGACCACTTCAGTGACGCATTCCTCCCAAGGCGCATACCAAGTATCAGTCCACTTTCAGCAAACCAGTGGCATCACCAAGGATGACTTGCTCCACTGGTGCATGCTGCATTCCTGGGGACTGGGGGCTGCACTCAAGGGTCCCTTGAGTACTTCTGCAGTGTCTTTTTAAACAGTCAAAATACTGAATGCATGAACAAAGAAATGAACATACAGGACTTCAAATAATTAAAGAATGCAGGCAGAGCCCCCTGAAGCACTTGGGTTCCCTGGCATGCAATCACCAGGCTCAGACCACAGGTGAGGATCCTATGATGCCTGCCTTCACGCTGAAAACAAGGCCTCTTCTGTGGCTGCTACAGAATACACACAAGTTAATACTTGAGACTTCAGAGGTCCCCACAGCCGCTACTAACCTGACCCCGTACCCCAGCCTGTTTTCACCAGGATCTCATATTTGTACAGCCCATTCTTCCCACAGAACGGGATCACCCCCACTCTGTGAATGTCAATCAGATCCAGCTTATGCACGATCAAAGCTGCCACAGAGTACGTCACGACGCAAATGGCGCATGTCAACAGGACGATGTAGTTGAGCCCTGGGCCTGGAGGCTGAGCAAAAGAAAAGAGACAGGTCTTCGTTCCATTTGAGTCTCCTGAAAACTAATTTGCAAATATTAAATCTGAGCATGTTCTCCCAGGATTCCAAGACTGACTTGCTCCTCCAGCTCTCCCCCTCTTTGATTTCACTCACAGGCCGTAAGAACTGGACAGAGTGTGGTGGGACAAAGAGGCTTGCAGCAAAAGCTGTCAGGTGTTGGGTTAGGCACACAGCCTTCTCTGGAGTGGCCCCTTCCAAGGGAGCTATGCCTTCTGTCTTCCAGCGCTTCTCCTCTTCGCTGAAGTACTGGCACAAGGAGCTGTACAGACCCACAGTCACTTCCACAGGAGACCAGGCGAAGTGGTTGGTGATGTTCAGGTTATAGTCCCTCCCTGCAATGTCATCAGTGCTAACAAGAGAGACAGAGAGAGGACAACTGAACAAGAGAGGCACTAGAGGGTGACTAACAGGAAGTCCCTCTTGCTTCGTGTTAGTCTCTCTGTAAAGTTCAGGCAGGCTTGTTGAGTTCAGGCAGGTTCTTCAGTTAAGGAAGAATGCCGCAAGTGCTACTACAGTAAACAAAGATATTTGTAACGGGTGCATAGGAGGGCCGAAATCTATATACTGTTCTCATGTATCTGTGGTTTCTTTATCCATGGAGGGCCCCCCAGTACAGAACCCCCTTGGATACAGGGCCCACCTGTACTTATGCTGGCTGATGGGCCTACAATAGCTGCATGCTTTCCTCCCCATTTACCCTCCCAGCTGGTATCCAATCTCTTCTCCTTGGGTCCATATCTAAATTGCAAGCATCCCAGGGTAGAGGCCTGCCTGCTTTTCCACTGTAAAGGCACCTGCGCATTGATGGAATAATCATCACCACCACCATCATCCCCAATCAAGTTACATCTTCCCCTTCTCCTATGGGCCAACCTGGTTGCTTTGTACATGAGAGTAAAGGGGCCCCAGAGGCAGAGTGAGCCCTTTTCCTGTCACCCCATTCACCCTGGAGGTTCCACTTACACAGGGGGGACAAAGAAGGTGTAATGCTGGTGGTCCCTGTCCATATCGTCCAAGTGGATCCTCTTGGAGGTGGTGCAGTTGGACTCCTGGGGCTCTGGCGAGTGGTAGAGGCAGACAGCAATGAAGGGCTCTGGTTCACTCAAGACATAGCGGTCTGGAGAGGAAAGCAGAGTGGGACATCACAAGGGGTGGCAGCACAACAGCTCATTGCCATACATTCATGCTGCACACTTGTTGAATATCACCAACATTTCAGAGTGGACAAGAGGCCTCAGGCAAGACACTCTCAGTCTCAGCCCCCACAAGCAACACAGAGGCACATCCTGGCATCCTCACAGTGCTGTTGCAAGGATTACTAAGATGCAGGTGCAAAGAGTTAGGAACACTGTAAGGCACTATTTAACTGATAATTATTTTTGATTATTCCTTACTATTAGCAAGTTTCTGGGTGGGCAGAAACCTGACAAAACAAACGTAAGAATATACATTGGGTCCTGGAGCGCCTACCATTTAAGACACTGAAGGCGACCTGGAAATACAGCCCTGCTTCTCTGTTGCTGTTCTCCATGGTAACCACCACATTCACTGAGCTGCTTTCCTCGACTACAACTGTCCCCACAGTGATGTTCTTTGGACCAGGGTCCAGCACCATCACTGTGATGGCCTTCTCTGCATCCAGGCTCCCAACAGGGATTTCGGTTCCGTTGCTGTTCTGGAACTCCATCGATGCCACCTCGGAGGAGATGGTGTAGTTTGGGATGTAGCCAAAGGGGAAAGGGTTGTAGTCAACCCGGATCATGACCTGGACCACATCTGTCAGGTCAGAGAAGGTGGCGTTGAAAGCTGGCGGGATGGAGAACTGGCAGTCAGGGTGGTCCTCATAGCAGAGCAGGTTGAGCGGGTCAGACCGCTTCCCTTTGGCCGTGATGTTGCTCCCTACCAGCTCGAGCGGCTCCTCGTTGAGGACCCGCGACTTCATCAGGATACGCATCAGGTCCGTGGACAAAGAGTATGCTTTAGAGGCCACGTGCACACGATACGGAGCGCCGTACTGTTCCTGCGGCTTAGACTCCTGAGGGACTGCGTTGACGAGGTGGATCAAGTCCCCTGCAGAGAAAGTGGGAAAGACCATTGCTGGGAGGTGACCAGCAGGGCGGCAACACGCAATGAATCAACTAACGCTATGAGCACAAGCGAAACATGTGCATCTCTCCACCACCCTGATTAGGACCTAAGCACCTCCTCCTTCCCCTCCCACACCAAATCTGATGGGGAACATGAAGAAACTCCAGGGAAGGCAATGCTGGTCTGTGGGAATCAATGACAGTACTTTATCAAACCCAGACATTCAAGCAAACTAAAAGGTCTTGCATTTGCCTGCTGCTGGTGCCCGTTTGTGGTCTCGAGAACTGCTGTAATACAGGAACATCTACTCCGTATTCCCAGTTTTGCCGAAAAATACCAAGAATGGCATTTCCTTTCAACCCAGGAAAGCAGGGATTCATTGATTAGTGTAAATGACTTCTCAAGGAAAATTATATTCAGTTCCTTCAGGAGGTCAACTACTTTCAAAGCTGAAGGTCTGCAATACAGGGGGTACAAAAACCATGGGGGGGAGGGTTGCTGCACCATAAGGGCCCACTGGGGTTGTGCCAGGCCCTCCAGAGGTCATGCTGACCTTGCAGGCTCTTCAGAAGGCCTCCCAGAAGCTACTGGAAGCTGCTTCCGGCCCATGTCTGCAACTTTGGGTCGCATGCGGGAGGTGGGAGTGGGCCGTGGGCCTTCCCCTACCTCAAAACACCTCCCGCACATGACTACAAGCCACGGATGTAAACCAAAAGTCGCTTCCGGTTGTGTCCGGGAGGCCCTCTGAGCAGATGCCAAGCCATCAGATAAAGTGTCCACTGTATAAGCATTTATTTAAATCTTTGCAAGTTTGTTAACTTTGTCCCAGTTAACAGCCATCTTGAACCTGTGTTCAAGTGGTCCTGTGTTTGAGCTTCCAGCTGGATGCATGGGAAGCACCACTCCCCCCGAAGTGAATGTCCAGGGTTGTGCAGGGCTGTGTATGTCACGCATGCTGCTAGCACAATACCCCCAACTATCACAGATGGGTAGGAGACAGGGATGCACTGAACCATGCAAGCAGCCCCCCCCCCCCAAAAAAAAGCCTTGGCTTCCTTTCAACCAGGGCTCCCATGGGACAAGAACTGACCCATTATGCTGAGGATGTTGTCTGCAATGGTGGTTGGCGTCATGGTCCCTTGCATGGTCTCCCCCTGGAGAATGACCATCATGCTTTCCAGCTTCCTCAAGGTTCTGCTCAGGCACGGTTGACACACAAACTCCTTGTTGGCCACCTGCAAACACAAAAGCAGCATTCCTCGGTTTTGCGCCCAGCCACTTGCATTCCTAGACTCTGTGGGGTTAGTGTACAGTTTCTGGGCTCTGTCACTTGACTGTTCCCTGGACCGGGGCACCCACAAACCTGCCCATAAGAGCCAAGAGCCTTTGGCTCTCTTGGTGAGACAGGTGCTCAGCAGCAGACTGCCTCCGTGCAGCGCTTGTCTCCTCTGCAAAATGGAGCAGGGAAGAAACAGCAGGGTCTCTCCTCTCTACTCCTCAGCAGAAATGAGCTAAACACTCCTGCCCTCTGCAGACGCCACAGAATTCACAGAGATGGCTGATGGCGACCACAAACAACGGCTGACTCTTAATTTAAATCTGTATCCCTGGCTTATAGTCCTAATTTATTTATTATTACAGAGGTTGGCACGGAGCCCGTAACAGAGGGGCTTTCCCAAGGCTATCTGGCAAGCCCACCAAAGTGGCAGAGCTCGAGTTCACCAGTTGCTCCAGCAGTGGAAGGCAAAGTCACCCACCGTGCACTGAGCCAGAGCTGCAGTGATCTGCTGGATGTCATCCACCGTGTTGACGTTTAAGGAAATCAGGGTCTCCGTGATGTTCCTCCGGGTCCAGGCGCAAAGGTGAGCTTCGTTCTCTCCTTCCGGTTCCAAGGGCATGCAGAGCTCATACTTGGGGTGAGAATAAAATTTGATAAAGAAATATTACATCGATCAGGCCATCGGCCCAGCTTCCCGTATCTCACAGCGGCCCACCAAATGCCCCAGGGAGCACACCAAATAACAAGAGACCTGCATCCTGGTGCCCTCCCTTGCATTGGCATTCTGACATTCTTCAGGAGCAACGCTTTCTCTCATACAGTGGTGGGCATCTTCAGAAAGCAAGTAGGAGAACCTAAAACTTTTCCCTTGTGGGGTAAATAACTTTAAATAACCCACAAGGTGGGTGGGGATAGGATAACCTCTAAGATTTTAATTAGTATGATCATGTGGGCTAACCCCTCCTTCCTCCCTTAGTGTTGTTGTCCTATTCTGATTTGTAACAGTCAATGTTCCCTAATGGCTAATACTGTTTTCTTTTTTTTCCAATAGGAGAGCCTAATAATGACCCCCCTGCCCCCATCTAGTTGAGACATGATTCCATTTCCAAAATTTTCTGGCAAGATAGGAGAGGAATGGGAAAAGGCAACATAAGGGGATGGAGGAGATCTGGTCTTCTTAATACTTCCCCAACAACTTCCCTTCATCCACACCAGCCCTCCTCATCTCAGCGCACGGAGGCACTGCTTTATACCTCATTTAGGATGGTGATGAGAGCCAGTGAATACTCAATGACCTGCTGGGGGTCGCTCTGTTTTACCAAGCCCTGCAGGACCACCTCAGTCTGGTTGTAAAGCCAGTGTGGGAGGCTGTGGAATCCCTCTGGCGCACTGGGCAGAGTGATGGTCATGGAGCTGGAAAGAAAAAAAAACAGAGATCAGTGTCATATATAAAATTCCCTGAACCAAGAAAACCAGCCATGCCCTTGTCCCCGACTTGCTAGATTTCTAGGTGCAACACTGTGGGGGATCTTACGAAAGTTGGATCTAGAAATGGGTCCATTCTTCAAATGGAGCTGCTCCAGGTAATGAATCAGTTTGGCTCCCCTCCCTGTGCTAAGGAGAGGGGGAGTCTTGCAAGATAAACAGCACATCTTTGCATTTCCAATTTATCTCTCGCTGCAACTCATTCATCATGGCGGCAGCTATGTGCTGTTGACAAGGACAGGATATTAATTCTCCCTCGAGTCAGACAAACTGGACAGCGTGGCAGCTGTAGCTTCTCCTCTGATTTATACTCCAAGAACAAGTTTGTGTTTCAGAGAGTATTGATCTACCACCTGCCACCCACAGTGACACACTGCCTCAAAAAGAGTTGTAAATCAGGACGAGCAGGTATGTCCTCTTCAAGGTGGCCAAACTGCCAGGCAGGAAAGTCAAACTGTTTTTTGAGTGTGGAAAGCAGCAAGAGCGTAAGAGGAGGGGAGGGGCAGGAAGGACAGGCTAGCCTGAAGATGGGGGGCACACCCACAAGAGCCTTCTCCATGCTGCTATCAGGACTCTGCACCAAAGCAAACACTTCTTCCCCTTCAGTCTCACACTCTCTTCCAAAGTGTTGCAAACCACCCCGAGAAAAGGAGAGCACATTTTGTAGGAGATGAAAACTTTCATGAAATGCACCTGTCCATTTCGGCTCAGGACGACTTCATTCATTTTGCCCCTGTGGTTGATGTTCTGACAACACGCTGCAATTTTACAGTCCCTGTCCCTGACTACAAGGATAGCACTGTGTTAGCACCAATGTGAATTAGGTAAGTGTGACTTGCAGTGAAGTGACGCCAGGTGACTGAACACCTTGATGTTCAAAAGGTAGAAAAACTACCCACTGGGAAAGGAGACATTATTTGCAGTCCATATCTATAGTTAAGCTGTTCATCTCTCTATGGGGCCAGGATGATCATATCTCACACAAGGCCTGAGGGGAGTAACTGCTCAATATGGCAAATGCAACTCTTCCAAGTTCCAAACGGCAGAAGACATTTTCAGCCCTGCAACAAAGGCTTCGCCACAAGGATAAACTGTCCTTACAGAAGCATCCCTATAGGATTCCTGAATGATGGAAATTCACCCAGAATAATTAAGCTGAACATGCATTTTAGCAAGGAAATGGAGAACTCAGGCCCTACAGCAAGGGTTCCCAAAGTGTGTGTCACAAAGCCTTAGAGCTTTGTGGTATGCTCACAGGGCACTGCACGATGTCCATGGTCGCTCCTCCAACGTGTTCCCTTCCAGGCACAGCCATTTTGGAAATTGTGAAATTTGGTGAGATCCAAGATGGTTTGGGTGAAACCATCTTGGATCTCATCAAATCTCGCAAGATTTGGGTACTGCCATCTTGGATCTCGTGAGATCATTTCGAAGATGATGGTGCTCAACTCAGCTGGGAAGAAAAGTCTGCATAGGTGTCTTGACCCAGGTAAGTTTGGGATACACTGGCCTACAAGGAAGTTACTTTCCTTATTGTAAAGCAGGACCCTTACCTGTTGATGGCGACAACAGTCGCTCCAAGCTGATCCTGTACCAACACCGAAACAGACACCAGGAAGCTGCTCTCCTGGAATCCCGGAGGCAGGAAGGCAGCATGCTCGGCATGGCTCCCTTTGTACACCCAGAATTTCTCGCAGGAGCCGTCCCGACAGCGCTCAGCCAGGAGCATGTACACCAAGGGGGTGTCTTTGTCTTCCATGTCTCTCCAGCCTGCCAGCCAAACACAGGACATCGGCAGTTTGAGGGGGCGGCACACCCCTTTCTGCAAGAATAGCGGACAACCTCTCCCCATATTCCTCCCATCTTTGTGCACCTGGAAATCCAGCATTCAGAATGAGGTCTGCACACAAGGCTACTCTACGCACAATATTGGAAAACTACAAAAATACCTTCAGTTGAAGAACAGTTGATTTTGGACTTAGTAGAAATGGTTAAACTAACTATGCTAGTTAAAGAGAAGTCAGTAAATACTTTTCTGGATAATCAGAAACCACTCATTGACTTTTTGCACATAAAGGAAAAAAAATTAACGAATAAGGATACTTTAATCAGATTGAAACTATATGGATGGGACTAGAAAAAAGTTGATAACCTGGAAAGACATATATCTATATCTATACAACCTTTTAGGTATATGCCTCTTCTTACTCGTTTTTAATCTGTTTCTTTTTTCTTTTTTGGTTATTTGTTTTCTTGTCTTTTTGTATTATTTTGGGAATAAATAAATAAATTTTATAATGATGATGATGATAATGACGACGACGACGACGACGACGACGACGACACAACAACAACAACAACAACAACAACAACAACAACAACAACAGAATGAGTTCAGCACAATCAGCCTAAACTCCAGCCATGACTGAGCAGATCCTCCAGGCCTGACTCGGCAGTTGGCTAGTCCAGGTCTGCATCCGGTGATGTCAGGCATGGCAGGAGGGGCACATGCCCTGGGGGCCACTTGAAGGGGGGCACCAGTGTGCAGTTTCTATCAAAGTTGAGCAAGTGGAGGCTCTCATTGAGAACAAGGCAGGAGGGGCTACACGTTTTCTAAAACATTCCCCAAAAGTTAAACTCTCTACCCCTGTTTGCTGGTATTCAGGGCAGTACCATTTTTTTGCTTTAAAACCCTCCTCATTCATCCTAGCAATGATGACCGCACAAAACATCAACACTGAGGGTGAGTGAAGCCAGTTCAGAACGAGGGAAATGCCTGTTTAAAAATCACTCTGAATCAGCTTCGTT
Organism: Tiliqua scincoides; assembly: GCF_035046505.1. Taxonomy (NCBI): domain Eukaryota; kingdom Metazoa; phylum Chordata; class Lepidosauria; order Squamata; family Scincidae; genus Tiliqua; species Tiliqua scincoides. The sequence continues at coordinate 1,743,807 of NC_089833.1, read as the reverse complement.
GACCTGTGATGACATCACACAATGCAATGTCATCATGTGGCCAAATCTGACTGGCTCTGTGATGACATCACTGCCAAAGGCAATTTGACTTGCAAAATGGCAACAGAGCCACAACTAATTGGCGATTAGCAAGAGGTTCACAGTGGTGCGGAATCAGGTCTGAAATGGGCAGCCTGGTAATCCCTTCTGCAGCACCCCCTCAATAATATCCAAAACTGATATCCAACAAGTAGGTGCTGTTGGGGGGGGGGGGGAGGAGAGAAAAGGTTCTTTAAAAAGCAGCCCCTCATTTAGCTCAGTTCTCTTGACTAAAGAGAGGGAAAATACTCCCAAATATTGAGTATTCCTCCTTTGGGAGGAACTGACTACTTCTTCAACTGTATTTTGAGCTGCTTTCTGGAAATCTGCCAGCAAGTAACAGAAGGGTCAGGACCTCTTAAGCCCTGGGTACAGGGCTTTGGGTTGAATTTGACAACTGGAATGCAAAACATGACAGCATTTTTCCTGTAGCCCAACACACTGTCAAAAGTATTACGTTGTGTGTACTTCCTGCCCTCTTCTTCCAGAGAGTCAAGGATGGCTTTTTATCCTAACAACCATCCTGCAGGGTAGGTCAATTTGAAAGACAGTGACTGTGCCTTGGTCAGACCAGCCATGGCTGAGTAGTGATTCAAATCCAAGCCTCCCCAAAGCCAATATTTTGATCCAATACACCACACTGCCACTCTCAATCCTCTGGTGACCCACCACACCACACCACACCACACACAAATACAGTGGGCTCCTGGTATCCTCAGGAATCCGTTCCAGGACCACCACAGATACCAAAAGCCGTGGATACTGGAATTCACAGGCAGTGGCAGCATGGCACCACAATTACTCATCTGAAGGCTGTGCCCATCCCTCCACAGGTCACACCAGCCCTCCCAGCCTCCTCAAAAGCTGCCCAGGCATGAATGGAAGTCACTTCCAGTTTGGCTGGCAAATTCCAGTTGTGTCTGGGGATGTTCTGAGGTGCACCAGCTGAATCAGAGGTGGCTTCTGGTTGCATCTGGGAGGCTGTCTATGGTCCTCTGCAGATGGGTTCAACATCTACAGATGCTCAGATTTGTGGATGCTGAGCCCGCAGATAAGGAGGCCCAATGAATGCAACTAGTCCTCAGGTACAGATCTGAAACCAGTGCCTGATGTCTCCTGGGCAGTGTTTCTTACCTGTGCACTCGAAGTGGATCTTGGCAGTCAGCGCCTGGACGGGTCCCACTGGTGACAATTGGCAGGTGCCCCCAAAAGGCGGCTGGTTTGGAAACAGGTCTATGGAGGCATATCCTTCCTCTCCGGTGGCCAGATCGGTGATGTGCAGGGTGAAGGTGTAGCCCTCGCCATCCTTCAAAGCCCCTGGCCTCAAAACCAGATTCATTCCAGTGTTGCCAGTAGAGGTGGTGGTTTTATTCAGGACCAGAGATTTGTTCTTGAAGCTGTGTGCTGCCCATCTCTATTCCAGAAAATGAAGGAATGGGATGGTGGGGGGAAGGGGCACAGCAAAGAAAGTTTCAACTTCAAAAATCTGAACATTAAAAAAAAGAACTTTCAATGTTTTCAAAGCAGAAGGATGTTCAACACCCAGCCAAATGTTTCAGCGATAACTCATGCTCTGTTCTCATGCAGTTGGGTCCAAGAGAACAGGCTGCCAGGTGGGACTGCAAGAGCCACTTCCAGCCTCTTGCATGATGTCACCCTCCAATGGAACATTTCATAAGAGGGAACAGTCAACACAGGGAAGAAAAATGTGGAGCCCTGGAGACTCTGCTGTGGTGTCTCATCGCTCTATTTTGGGGATGTGAGCTAGTGCAGTGCTTCCAAACCTTTCTAGCACTGGGACCCACACTCTATCACAGCAATTTTCAACATTTTTCATCTCATGGCACACTGACAGGGTGCCAACACTGTCAAGGCACACCAACAGTTTTTGATAAGTGGCAAGGCACACTGCCCTGCCAGTAGGAGGCTCACATCTCCCAATGGCTCTACTAATAAATGAACCTCCCCCAAATTCCTGCAGCACACCTGTGGACCATTCACGGCACACCAACATGCTATGGCACACTTTAAAAAAAAAAAAAAAAAAAGGGAGATCTAGAAAGAAATAATATTTTTTGTATTTATTTACAAGTAATAATAACCAGAAAAAAGATGCTCAAACATTCATCTCCCTATGCTTATACATGCTTGCAAAGTGCAGCAGCTCAGCTCCTTGTAAAGTGCAGCAGGTGAGCACTTTGCTAGACAATTAGCAGCTATCCAATTTCTGAACAGCCTCAGGGCTTGAGGCAATTAGTTATCTGAGCAGCCTGCATGTTAGAGAGAGGAGACTAACCAAACATTAACAAGAAGCAGGACAGTTCCTGCTTCCTGTTAACATTCTGGCTGTGTCCCTCTAGTGTGCAGGCTCCCTTCCTGCATGTTGCATTCCTAAGTTAAACAAGAAACTGTTCCTCTGTTAAAGAAAATGAGTGCTTCCACTGCTATGAAAGAAAAACAAATGAGCATTCCCTGAAAACAGTGGTGTCATGAATAAGTACATGTTAGGCCTAGGTTGGCAGTAGAGGCCTGAACCAAACTAAGGCAGTGTAACTGAGAAGTTGCTAGCAGTTCCCAGCTGCAGGAATGTGAGTAAATAAACAAAAGGATTGTTGTCTCTCCTTTGCTGGCCAGGAAGGACGAATAACAAGATTTACAACCCACTGGAATGTTTAGCACCTTAGCAGACAGAGAGGCACCTGATCAAGGGTGATGGAGTGTAGCTGTGGATCTCCGGTTGGGAGGGGTAAGAACTAGGAGGGGTTAGCAGCCAGACCAACTTCAAGAAGGTTCTGTTCCGCAAGGGTTCTGATTGGACAGTCTAAATAAGTATGAAGTCACCTCAGTACTATTAGCATAAGAACAATAAGTGCCCAGGGGGTGTGAGTGTTCCTGCTTGAACAGAGCTTTGGATGAAACATCTGCACACGTGGGAGCTCCATTGTCCATCATGGGCACCTGGCCTCATAGGTAGCCCTGGAGCTAAGAGATCTACAAGAGTAACTGACCCAGGTGAGAGACAGGGATTAATAGAGATAGCCAGCTAGCTTTGTTATTTTATTGCTGATATGTTTCCTAGATGTTTATGCCTCTAGCATTTGCTGCCTTATTGTAGAGTGTGTAACCTTATGTACTTAATAAACTAAAATATCTTTTACTAATTAGTTTCACTGTCTGTTGGGGGCAAAGGTTCAGAATCCAGCCTAGCCATTCAGCAAGCTACCAAGTACCCGTTGAGGTCTAGCAACTTGAGGACTGAGGCTTTGATTAAAAAGAGCTCAGCACCTGCAAGGGTCTCTGTGTCCCTGGACCGAGGCACTGGCAAGTACAGGGTGGTGGCAGTACTACTGGGCAAGGGGCCTTGAGGGTTTTAGGGTTTGAAAACCAAGAACCCTAAGCTCCCAAACCCCCCTTTGTTTACGACAAGTGGATAAGGGATAACCTTGGATACTGGATAACCTTGGAACCACAGATAAGAGAAACCTTGGATACCTGATCCAGTTCTGTGGCTACAATTGCTGTTTATTTGCATTTTGGCACACTCTGCCTTGCAGGGACACACTCCCATAAGGTAGCATACTCCCACAGGTGTTCCTGGTGGTTTTCCTGGCAGAGGCTACAATCCCATCCGCTGCCCCACCCAACCTGGAAGTAATTGTGGCGACGTCGTTGTTACCATAATTACCTCCGGTGGGCTGCCTCCTCCATTCCCCCTTTAAAATAAGAGGGAGGGGGCAGCCTAGGCTCCAATGAAGCTTTACCTCCTAGCAGCTTGGATGGCTGGAGCTTTTTCGCACTGCTGGAAGGCACCCAGGAGGCAAGTGCCACCCACCACCTAGGCACCTTCCAATGGTGTGAGAAGGCTCTGAAGGAGCTGTTAATACCACTAGAAGCTGTGTGAACGGCTCCTCACGTCTTGAACGGCGCATGTCTCCTCCAAATTGGGGGAGAAGTGCACTATTGAACTGCCAGGCGGGCTCCTTGACAGTTCTGAGAGTCACCTTCCTCTCCTCCCCTTCCTTTCAAGGGGAGGAGAGGGGGATGGCCCTCGGACATGGTCAGGAACCATGCCTAGAGCGGTTGCTAGGCGTGGTTCACTGTTGATCCAAGGGCTGCCCTCCTCTGCTCCCCTTCCTTTCAAGGTGGAGGGGAGGAGAGGAGGGCAGCCCTCAGATTGGCAGATTGGAACTGCGCCAACAGTGGCTACACTCCTGCACTAGTGACCTAGGCGCAGTTCTCCACCAAAAAGCCAGTGGGGGGGCAGGTTGAAGTGCTGCCCCCAGGTGCCTAAATTTCTGGCACCCAGGGTATTTGCCCCCCTTGTCCCCCCAGGTCCACCACTGGGCATACACAACTTGGACAGAAAGGAGCCATCTAGTAATAAGTGCGCCAGGCCCCCTTTCTCCTGGCCCAAGAAGCACCCAGCTGCCTCCTTACCCCCAGTTTAGAATTGTTCTGGCAATTCAGACAGGTTCCCTCCAGGTACACGTAGGAGCTCTGGCTCACTTCATAGACAGACTGGGCCTTGCAAGAGACACACTCCAGAGACACAATGGGGACCGTCCCCTTCTTCAGCAATACCTGGGAGAGAAAGGAAAATCAGCAATGGGAAGGCAGCTGCTTGGCTCAGTCCCCGCATTGAATCTTCTTCCAGAAGTCTCCTGTAGAGCCTTCCTCTCCCCACATGCAATGGCAACTGGGGGAGCCCCTGCATAAGTACAAACTGCAGAACCAGCCTCCTGCCAGTGGACTGCTCAGAAAGGCACAAGGGAGGCAAGTTTCGCTGTGACTGCCTCTGGGCTCCCACAGCTTTTACAGACTCATGGGTGGGCAAAACCAACAGCTCAGCTACTTGCTATAACAAATATGGCAGGAGTCTGCCACAGACAGGGATTCCCCCAGGCGCTGTAATGACTCCAACAACAGACCTGTGTATACAGTAGGCCCTCTCTATCCACGGGCTCAGCACCAGTGAATTTGAAACTTGTAGCTGGAGGGCCTCAGAGGACCACCCAGGTATGACCAGAAGGTGCTGGTTTGGACTTCCAGTTGGGTCCAGAGGTGTTCTGAGGGGCAGGGAGGCCACAAGAAACCTGGGGAAGGGGGCAGACATGGCCCCAGATGATTATGGTGCAATGCACACCTCCTGCAGATTTCATTATCTGCAGAATTTGGTATCTACAGAGGGTCCTGGAACAGAACACCCATGGAGTCTGAGGTCCCACTGTACTCTGTTAAAAATGAGAGCTTGGGCAAAACATGGCTTATCAGTTGCACAAAATTTCAATAATTCAGAGGACAGGTTGTGAATCAGCCCTTGTCCCTCTGGGGAGAAAGGCGGGGTAATAATAATAATAATAATAATAATAATAATAATAATAATAATAATAATAATAATAATAATAATATTGTCAAAAAAAACTGGCAGTTGCTGGACAAATTACAAGCGATGTTCGGCACTTCACTGGTCTCAATGCACACTCTTTGGCAAACAATTACAGGTGGGACCTTGGTATCCACTGATTTGGTATCCACCGATTTGACTCACCGCTGATACTGAGGTCCACCTTTAAATGCCTTGTAACAAGGAAAAAAACACCAAAATCCAATTTCCTACCTTTGCGTTGTTAACTATAATTTCATTCCTTTAGATTCCATTATTCACCCCATCTAGCAGCTGAATGCTAGTGTCTATACCAATGCATTTTGGGGTGATAATGGAGGAGCAAGAAACCTAGAAGTGGGTCTTTAAGGCTATTTTCCCACTGATTTGGTATCCACTGGTTTTTTGTTTTAATCCACTGGGGGTTCCAGAATGGAACCTGGATTGGGGGCTCTAAGGATGAGGACTGCAGGACTCCTACATTCCACCCTCGACAGTCTATGGGGAGACCCACCTGCTATTTACCAAGGATGCATTTAACAGCATATGTAGTCCAGCCTTTAGTTAGTAAAAGGTCAGAATCACCAGTCCTATCTCCAATGTATATCTCTCCATCAAGTCTGTTTATCATCCCAGGACTGCCTTCCATCCCATCACACTTGGCTCTCCAAGAGTGCAATCCTATACACCAGTGGTTCTCAAACTAGCCAGGGGAGCCATAGAATCCTCATGAAAAACCTGCCACTCTATATAATATATAGGATAGTAGCCCTAACGAGGAGCCACAGTTAATGGCCCAGTAGGTCAATTGAGCCACTGGTTGAAAAAATTTGGGAACCACTGCTATATACTCTCACCTGGGCGTAAGTCCCAATAAAGTGAACGAGCTTACTTCTGAGTAGACACGCACAGCTCTGCACTGCATGGGAGCTACACAGCCTGCTTCTCAAGGCACCAGAACAATTGTTGACTTCTCTCTGTCTCTCCCCTTATGCCTGCCTCTGCCTCGCTCTCAGAATCCAGCTCCCCACAGCTTCCCTGGCCAAATGAATCTTTCCAGCAGGAGGACCAAAGCCCTGTTTAAACAAGGAAGGCTGTTAAAAGAGCAGGAAATCTCTGTGCTGCAAGCAGGCTGCAGGCCCCATTCCTTGTACGGCCTCCGCACATTTCCTGCGACAGTCAAATCACTGTTTTGAATTCACGTCTGCAAGTTGAAGATAGTACGGAATGTCCTGGAAAGACTATCAATTTGACTTGGATTCTTTTTTTTCCTCTCCCTCCCCTTCCCTTCCAGCCTCCTGTTTCCAAAAAAGAAAGGGAAAAAAAGCCGATCAAAGCAGTAAGAGTCTCAACTTCCAGACGAACAAACTACATCCCTAACTGCCAAGCGTCTCCTGCAGCACTCTGGTGATAGAAACCAGAAGGTCCACTGGCCAGCAGATGCCTTCTGCTGTTCATTTTGTTCTTAGGCCCACCAATAGGAGTAGGTATTAAAAGAAGGGGGGAAATCATCGCTCTGCCTTTTCCAAGCCAGTGAAGGGGGCTTGTAGGAAAAGCACTGGAAAAAACTTAACGCAGTGTTTCTCAAACTGTGGGTCAGGACCCACTAGGTGGGTCACCAGCCAATTTTAGGTGGGTCCCCATTAATTGCAACGTTATTTTTAATATATTAGACTTGATGCTAACCCTGGTATGTGACTACATTTGGGGAAATGTGATAGATCTGCACTTTCATCAGGCTACTATGTATAAGCTTTTAACAATGACAGTCAATAGAGCTGACTCCTGGGTAAGTGTGGATAGGATTGCAACCTTTGGGATGTTTAGAGAATTTTTTTTTAAACAGATCACTAACTCCTTGAGTGTATTAGGAGGGTTCTTCTTTATCTGAAATAAATTTTTAAACTTATACTTATTGCAAACTTTTAACTTACTTGATTGATTTGATTTTGTTGTATGGGGATGTTAAAAATTTTCCTGCTTGATGATGTCACTTCCACCCATGATATCACTTCTCATGGGTCCCAACAGATTGTCATTCTAAAAAGTGGGTCCCAATGCTAAAATGTTGAGAACCACTGATTTGATGAATTTTCTGCATTGTTTTCACTACATCATACGTAGGACAGATACCTGTTCCTTCCTTCCTTCCTTCCTTCAGGGAGGGGAGTCTGAAGGACTGAGATCCTAGAGTGTACGGGTAAACATCAACACATCGCTGGGTCCAAACGGCCTCCACCCAAGAGTTCTGAAGGAACCCACACACAAAATTGCTGATCTCCTCTCAAAAATATGTAACCTGTCCTTTAAATCAGCCTCTGCGCCAGAGGACTGGAAGGTAGCCAACACAACAACAGCTTTTTAAGAGAGTCAGGAAATTACACGACACTCAGCTTAACATCTGTTCCAGGTAAATGAGTGGAAAACATCATTTAAAAATAAAATGCTTCAGCTTATAGGAGGAGGACTCTTGAAGAAGAACCAGGACAGTTTCTGCAGAGTTAAGCCTGCTGCCCTAACATTCAGGGTTTGTTTGAGAATGTCAAGAGGCATAATTATGCATGGGATGGATAGAGGGAAGTTCTTTTCCCTTTCACACCACACCAGAACCAGGGGACATCCACTAAAATTGAGTGGCAGGAGAGCTAGAACAGACAACTGGAACTATTTCTTTACCCAGCATATAATTAATCTATGGAACTTCTTGCCACAGGATGTTATGATGGTGTCTGGTTTAGATGCATTTAAAGGGATTGGACAGATTGATGGAGGAAAAGTCAATCAAAGGTGACAAGCCATAATAGGCATAAGCAGCCTCCTGGTTTTAGACGAAAGCTACCTCCAAATGCCATATGCAAAGCAGTGGCAACAGGTATTTTGTTGTCTTGTGTGCTGCCGGGGGCATCTGGTGGGCTACTGTGAGATACAGGAAGCTGAACTGGATAGGCCCTTGGCCTGATCCAGCAGGGCTCTTCTTATGTTCTTAGGTCAGTGGTTCTCACACTTTTAGCTCCGGGACCCACTTTTTAGAATGAGAATCTGTCAGGACCCACCGGAAGTGATGTCATAACTGGAACTGACATCAGGGCAGGAGGTCTGGTCTAGAGGGTAGAGCCTCCGTCTGCCTGAGGTAACATCCGAAGGTCGCCAGTTTGAGGCCACTGGCACCGTGAATGGCGAGGCCTTGAAGCAGCTGACAAGCCTAGCCGAGTTATGCTGAGTTATTCCACCTGCTCTTTGGCCGCTGTCAGCCTGTGTGAGAGGAATCTGGAGGCCAGAATGCGATACCAGTTCATAAAAGATCCATCCGAAATGTTGTGGTTCTTGAAAGACAGAACCTTCTTCGATTGTAAAAATTCCTATTGGGATTTAGTATAGCCTGCCTATGTAAACCGCCTTGAATTAAAGTCTGAGGAGAAATCTGACGACCAAGAAAGGCGGTATATAAATACCTGCATTAATTATTATTATTATTATTATTATTATTATAGTCGGTCCCAACCCATAGTTTGAGAAACTCTGTCTTAGGTGGATAGAGGCAATCCAGTGGACACTGTATAATAATAATAATAATAATAATAATAATAATAATAATAATATACAGTATTTATATACCGCCTTTCTTGGTCTTTATTCAAGACTTTATTCAAGGTGGTTTACACAGGCAGGCTTATTAAATCCACGCAGGGATTTTTACAAATTGAAAGAAGGTTCTCTCTTTCAAGAACCACCACATTCAAGCTGTTACACTCCGATCTGGTTTAACATTCTGGCCTCCATCCTCCCACGCTCCGAGCAGATGGAACAGCTCAGCTGCAGCTTGTCAGCTGCTTCAAGGTCGCACGGTGCCGGTGGCCTCGAACTGGCGACCTTGTGGATGTTAATCTTCAGGCAAATGGAGGCTCTACCCTCTAGACCAGACCTCCTGCCCGATTTTCCTCCTAGACCAGACCTCCTGCCCGTATAGCTCGATTTTCAAATATCTGTCTTGGTGGTCAGGGCTTTTAACTGGCTCATTGCTGATCTGGAGTTAGGGGTGCAAACACTGAAGTGGCCAACAGTGAAGTGGCCAAGTTTGCAGAAGACACCAATGTTTTCAGGGTGGTAAAACCCAAAGCAGATTGAGAAGTGCTTCAAAAGGCTCTCTTCAAAAGGGCAACCAAATAGCAAATATAGTTCAATGTAAGTAAGTGTAAAGTGATGAACGCTGGTGCAAAAACACCCCAACTTCACAGATACACTGATGGGGGGGGGGGTCTGAATTGTTGGTGACAAAGAACAAAAGAGATCTTGGGCTCATGCTGGTGAACTCCATGAAAACACTGAGTCCGTACGCAACAAAGGTGAAGAAGGCAAACTCCATGCTAGGAAGGTACGTTTGCGAGACCCTAGCGCTGATCGGTGCTGGGCTAGTTCCAGTGAATCACCAGTACTCCGCTGCTTGACAGTCGCATGAACCACCAGGTGGAGGAGAGGTAGATGGGGGCATGAGGGGAGGCGAGGAGAAGGCATTTGGGGGCAGGGGGAGGTGGATGGAGGGTGAGGAGGAGGCATGCGGGGGGAGGGGGCGGGAGAGAGCTCTGCTCCACCAGATCCTGAGCCGCTGTATTGGGCCACTGGCCCGACACGGAGGCTTCTACAGCAACCCAAGGGTTGCCATAGAATTGAGTAGCCTCATTGTAGGGCTACGTGCCTTACCCAGGGGAAGGGGACAAAAGAGGGCGCTTAGGATGCCACAGCAGCCATTTTTTGGCACAGCGGCAGCCCTGCATGCCAGGCAGCGCAGGATTGAGTGCTATTATAGTGCTTTCATATAAATCTATACAGTGGGCCATCCTTAACCACAGGCTGGACATTCGCGGATTTCAGTATCCATGGATGCGGAGTGTCCAGAGAGCCTCAAAACACTTCCCAGATGTGACTGGAAGGTACATCTGGTCACACCCTCCACAGATTGAATTATCTGTGGAATTCGGTATCCACAGGGGGTCTTGGAACAGATATCAAGGGCCCACTGTAGTTTCAGCCATATCATGTATCTACGGCAGCCATTTTCAACCTTTTTCAGCTCATGGCACACTGTCAAGGCACTAAAATTGTCAAGGCACACTCCCAGTTTTTTACTTACATTAAATTACTATATTACAATTAATTTTTAATTAATATAATTCATACAATAAAATCATTACATGTCAAAGGGCACAAGCCCAACCAGGTCTACTCAGAAGTAAGTCCTATTTTGTTCAATGGGGCTTACTCTTAGGAAAGTGTGGTTAGGATTTGGGGGGGATGTGCCTGTGGAACTTACTTCTGAGTAGACATGCCTAGGATTGGGCTTTGGGTTGCACTTCTTTTTCTCAAATACAGGAGCAGGCAATTGGCACTTCTCTCTCCTCCTCCCACCCCCTCCCACAGGGACATTCCCCCCTCATCTCATAACTGCAGTTAGCACCTCTCCTACTATCCCTCCCCTCACTGGTCCTCCCCTTGCAAAGGTCCAGAATCACTTGCCTCACATTCCCCCCCCCATTGCCTGCTCCTGTATTTCAGAAAAAAGTGTGACTAGTAGACACTTTGCCCAATCCTAGGCATGTCTACTCAGAAGTTAGTCCCATATAGTCAATGGGGCTTACTCCCAGGAAAGTGGGGCTAGGAGAGGAACTTGAGAGCCCAGCACAGCTCAGGCATGTCTACTCAGAAGTAGGTCCCATTATAGTCAATGGGGCTTACTCCCAGAAAAGTGTGGGTAGGATTGCGGCCCAGCGCCCTTCCTCTGAAAGGCAAAGGCAAGGCAGGGAGGGTCGCTTTGGGGAGCTGCAGGTGACCCCATTCTTAGGCTGGTGGCCTCAACAGACTCGCTGGTTTCCTACCTGCTTGCCTGCCCTACTTCCTCCTTCTCACTCTGCCCAGACCTCTTCCAGGCTTTTCTGGTTGCCCAATGAGCAGGCAGGACAGATAAGGGACTTGATACCCAATCCTAGGCGTGTCTACTCAGAAGTAAGCCCCATAATAGTCAACGGGGCTTACTTCCAGGTAAAGTAGGATCGGGTTGCAGCCTTCCTCTTGCTCACAGCAGGAGATGCAAAGCAGCCCCGGCTGCTCCTTTTTCCACTGCTGCCCCACCACCTGAGGGTCAAAGCAGCCGCTTCTGCCGCCCTTGGCTGCTGCCTGCCAACTCTGGCCCCGCCGCACACCTGAGGCTGCCGCTGATCTATGGGGTAGCCACATTTGGAAGACAGTGCTCAGTTCTGGCGGCCATACCTCTAGAAATATTTTGTAGAGCTGGAAAAGGTGCAAAAAGGGGCAGGCAAAAGAATCAGAAAGCCAGAGCACCTTTCTCAGGAGGTAAGGCTATACCATTTGGGGCTTCTTAGTTGGAGAAAAAGGGAAATTAAGGGGGTAGTACTAAAGCTTAAAAATTATGCATGATGTGGAAAGAGTGGATAGAGAACTTTGTTCTCCCTCTCACAATACTAGGGCCAGGGTCATTTATTTAAACTGATTGAAAAGAGATTTAGGATGGGTAGCAGACAATATAGCAAAGTACATAGTTTGTGAACTTTATAGCTACAGGATATGGAGGTCGTTGCCAGTTTGGAAAGCTGAGAAGGGGTTTGGACAAATTTTGCGGAGGACAGCTCCATCAATGGCCACTAGCCATGAAGGCCATGCTCATATTTAATTTGTTCAGCAGTTTTGACCTGCAACCTTCAGCCTTCTGCCCATTTTACAGATGGATAGCTGAGGCTGCAAGGGACTGGCTGGCCCAAAGCCGCACCATGAACAGCCCATTAAGAATACAAACCCAGAACTTGTCCTGAATCATAGGTTCATTTTCTATTCTGCTAGATTGCAGCACTCTCAACACATGCCTAGCAGAGAGCACTTTGTGGAAGGGATACATAAGCCATTTCCCCTGAGCTATGCTCTCATTATCAATCTCAAGTGCAACAAAGGCTCAGCTTGCCTCAAAGGCTCTGCTTGCCCCAATAGGAAAAAAAATATTTCACATCATACATAAGGGCAAGTAACACATCATTTGGTCTTAAAGAGTGTCAGCAAAGAATTCCCCCTTAAGTGTTTTAAATTTCAAAAGCATAAGCACATAATTGCTGTTATTTACAACAGACTATTATTTTTATAACATATAAACAAATTACGTATATTGTCTGAAGAATATGCCATTTTGCCAAGAAACAAACTTTCAGTTTTGCAAAAATCTGTTCTTTTTTGGTCCTTTAACATATGTTGTTAACTTGCACAATGCAAATTACCTCCCTTGATGGTCCACACCAGGGTCTACAAACCCCAGCCTGGGGGTCAGATGCAGCCTGTGGCGAGTCAGCCTCTCATCCCCTGAGAGCCTCTGGCCCACTCAACCAAACACAACCGGAGCTGTGCTCTGGTAGCGTCTGGAGGGTGTTCTGAGGCTGCATGCAGCTTCCCTGGCCGTTAGAACACCTTTTAGAGACCTAAAACATCACTTCCTGGTTTTCCCTAAAAACCAGAAGTCACTTTTTGTGCTCTCTGAAGGCTTCCTGAGCGTAGGGAGGCCTCCCTGGCCCTCTCCAGGTATTTCCTGTGAAGTGCTGGTTCTGAGGTATTTACTCCTGTACATTTAAGTAAGCTGCTTGTGGGGTGGAGGAATGGGAGCCCATATGAGTGTATGTTTTATTTCTGTGTCGGTGCTTGGAGAAATCCTGGAAATGTGAACCCATTTATTCATTTATCTAAGTTCCATCTCCAATGCATTTAAATTTTTTTTCCCAACCCTCGACACCATGCCAGTCATTTGATGCGACCCTCTAGCCGAAAAGTTTGGAAAACACACAGTTGGACCACATAAAAGTTCACACAGTTGACCAGTGAAAATCAGCAAGGATGAGTCAGTCTGGCTATTTGCACACTGAATGCTCGGGGTGGTACCCAGGGAGTTCAGTTGTTTTCACCAAGACATCGCACTTACACAGCACGCTTATGGCGGCAGGCAGAGGCCGGAAAACAAATAGAAAGAAGGGTCCAGAATACAAACCGTTTGATTGGTCGCTTCTGGAGTCATCCCTATTTTCCAGACGGTGAGGTCGAACGTGTATGCCACATCTGCTTCCAATATGGCTCGAGAAACGGTCACCACTCCTCCCATGGCCGTGAAGTTGAGAGCACACCCAGCTGATGAGCTCTGTGGTGCAGGAGGAGAAAAAAAGGGTGGGGGAGGAAGGGAAGGCATTCAGAGACCAGTACTGCTCTGCAGGGTCAGACCAAAGGCTGCTTCTCAAATGAATACACAACCCGTCTCTTACAGAGCACCTTAATCTTAGAAAATATGTCAAAGAAGAACTTAACAAAAAAAAATTACTCCACCCTCACTGGACATCACAGCCCAATCCTATGCATGTCTACTGAGAAGTAAGTCCCATTAGAGTCAATGGGGTTTACTCCCAGGAAAGTGTGGATAGGACTGGGCTGTCAGTCTCTAGTGCCCAATTTTTTTGTATGCTGTTGTCATAACAGCAGAAGACATCACTGTACATGGTACAAAAACATATGCCTTTGAAGGATCCATTTTGAAGAACACCAAAATAAAGATGGAAACTCAGTATTGCTCAAACTGTGGGTCGCAACCCACCAGCGGCCCAAATTTTGGTGTGTGGCAGGTCAGCCACAACCAGGAAGATGCAGGCTAAAATGGCAAGAGACCCACTTCACTGACCACGTCGCATTGTGCCCTGAATCACCCTGCAACTTCCTGGCCCCAAAATCGGGTCGCAATCCACCATCAGGCTGCAAGATTTGAGAAATGCGGCACATTACGGTCAGTGAAGCCGTTCATGTTCCATTTTACCTTGCAGCTTCCTGACCTCGGCGATAGAGCAATGGGTTGCTAAGGGGAGGAGTCTGAGAACCACTACAGCAGGGGTGACAAACATGGGCCCCTGGAAGCAATTTATCTGGCCCCCGTTGGGCTCACCAAGTTTAATAATTGGGCTCTCTCATATCTTGAAAATATGAACAGGATCAGCACATTTTCTCTTCTGCCGTTTGCAGCTAAGGAGTTTCTAGGTGAGAATAAAATGCTTATATCCGGCCACCCTCTGCTTAATGACATCACTTCCTGCTTAGTGATGTCACTTCTGGCCCTCAGCAGGCATCAGGAATGCTTACTGTACAAAATGAGTTTGTCATCCCTGCACTACAGTAACCATTCCGGCCCTGGCCTAGGGCATCTTCTACCATGTGTATCCTCTAACACGTGCCACCTAGATGCTGCATTCCTAACAGGGGAGATGCCAGGGCACAAGCCTGAATGGTAGTCAAACCCCGTTACTGAAGCCATTCTCCGTAATCAAGGATGTGGTTGGTGTTATTTATTAGGGTTAAAAGGCACTCAAGTCTCTAAAACAGGAACCCTGGAATCAAATCCAGCTCTTGACCAATCCACACGCCCTCCTGCCAACTGCAGAGGCAAAACTGTGCCATGGCTGGGCAGCATCTCTGGCCATGGTATTTATCCTAGTGGAGGGGGGAACATGTCCCACCACATCCAAGTCACAAGTAGGTCTTCCTGAAAAACTAGGATCGTGCTCTTTATGATAACAACATGCTCTGAACTCAAGCACCAAAAATAGAATAGAAAAACCAAGGCCACTCCCTCCTTTTCCCCAAATCAAAAGCCAAGGCTCACTTACCTTAGAAGAAGACACGCAGGACCACCGGTAGTTTAATGGCGTCTGCTCCCCGTCTTCCAGGTTGGGGTCATAGGATTTCTCCCCGTCCAGAATCAAGTCCCGGGTACTAGACCACACTCGGTATGATCCTCCATCAATGATGGGCACCAGTTTGTTCGGTGAGACGGTCACGTTGGCAAAGATGTTCTTGGACAGCGGTGTTTCTCCAAAGGAGACCAGGAACTTGAAGCAATAGGTCCCCAGTTCCAGTGCGAGCTTGGGGATGACCAGCTGTGGTCGGCTCACATCCACACTGGGCAGGTGGACTTCGGCAGCATTACCCAGTTGCAAGCAGCTAGGGGCCTTGTAGATCTCCCACAGGTACTCTGTCTGGTACCTGGTGCACCCTCTCAGGTCTATTTGCGCCTCCAAGTAATTCTTCTGCGACCGCTTCATGACTACCTGAGCAGGTAGAACAAGCTCCGCCTCTGGCTCCTCACACTCAAGCACCTGGACTGTGACAGTGAGCTGGGCAATGAAGAAGCTGATGAGATTGGTGGCATTCACCTCCACCAGGTAGTCCCCGGGCCTCAGATAGATGTGGTTGGCAGATGTTACATTTGTCCTTTGAGCTGGAGAACCATCCCCAAAGCGCCACCAGAACACAACTTGTCTAGCACTGGGCAACACAGATGCTTCAAATAATGTGGTCCGGTTCACAAAAGGGTCAACAGGCAGGAGGGAAAGCTGTGTGATGAGGTCTTGGACCTGGATCACGATGGTGATGTTCACGCTGCCTAAGTCGTTGAAAGCGCTGAGATGGACGTCTAGCTGCCCCGCAGCCTCCGGGGTGTAAGAGACACTTGAGCCATTCAAGAGGACCTGGTAACTACCCTGATCTTTCTCCAGAGATAACAGCCACAAATACGTCACTCGGGAGCCACTCTCAATTTCAGCAGTGAAACGCCTCTCCTCCCCAGTGGGCATGCCCGGCTCACAGCAGTCCACGATACGCAAGCCATGGATGGCCTCCAGCACCATGATGCGGACCTCAACATGCCCTACACTCACATGGTTCTCTGCTGTCACCTTCACTACATATTCTCCAACCTGGGTGAACGTGTGGGTGAAACTAGAAGCACTGAAGGGTGCTGAGAGATTCCTATCAATGCTCACCTGGTAGCTCACAGAGGAACCAGAAGACATTCCAATGACAAAGGTGACTTCTCCGCCAGGCTCCAGCACTTCCTTGCTCGCACTGAGTCGCAGATCTCGGATTGCATCTTGCACGGTCATGTTGAGGCAGACCACCTCCCAGCTGACCTCATTGGAGGCGTTGAGGCAGACAGAGAAGAAGCCAGCCACAGGGAACTCCAGAGCCACTTTCTGCCCGGAGATGGTCACGTTCACCATCTCCCACACCCAGGAAACATTGGACCCCCTTTCAAGCTCCCCAGAGAAGTTCACGTAAGACCCAGACACCACATAACTGCAGTTCGGCCTCACAGTCCTGATGCTCAAACCCACTACAGGCTCCTGCACATATACCACAAGTGTTGCATTGACAGCACTAAATTTGTTTTCCGCCATAACAGTAACCACTTTGGCTCCAGGACTCTGGAAAGAATGTGTGATGAAAAGGCTGGCAGTGGAAACAGGGACGGCATCTTCCAGGTACCAGGTGTACATCAAGCCAGTCCCAGCAGTGATGCTAATGGTCAGGTTAATAGAAGCGTTGACTGGTGCCGGGTTAGGAGAAGCAGCGGGCCTTAAGACCCCAACCTCCTCCATAAACTCTATGGTCTTGTTGACAGTTGCGCTTCCCAGCATGTTGGTGGCTTTCAGGTGGATGAGGTAGACATCTGCTTCCAGAACGGTCAGAGAAAAAACCCTGCCATTGAACATTTGGACAGGGTGACGTCCCTTCAGGGCTGTCCAGCTGTAGGAGATGTTTGTTCCATCCCTTACCACCGCCTGCAGCTGCAGTGTCTTGTTGGTGGGGAAATAGGTGTCATCCACAAGGTTGCCACCGGCAATCTGAAGCCCTTCGATCTGCTGCAAGACGTAAATGAAAATGCTGTCCTGCAGACACCCAAGCTCGTTCTCCGCCGTCACGATCACGTTGAACGTCCCAACAGAGCGAAATGTGTAAGAGATGGTGGAAGAGCCTGGGATGGGGGTGCACCTGTCGCACAGGATCCAAGAGTATCGAATGGCTGTGCCAGCCAGGAGGGTCGCTGTGAAGCTCACGGAGCCGTTCAGGGGCACCACTGTCCTGCTGGCATTGATGGCGAGCCCCTGGAGGCGCCTCTTCACTGTGACGTTGAGCCAGGCTTCATGGAAACTGACTTCGTTCCAACCCTTGAGGCTGATGGCATAGTGGCCACTCCTGTTGTAGGAATGGGTGATGAATTTTCCCAATTGTGTGGTGCCATCTCCAAAATCCCACAGATACCTGACTTTGCTTCCGCTAATGTTGGCAGAGAACAGGTAGAACTGTTTCAGTTCCAAGACTTTGGAGCCGTTGGATTCAATCTTGGCCACGCCAACAGGCTCTTGGACTTCCACAAGTTTCGTGTCGTTGTTGAAAGACACATTGTTGCAGACAGTCACTGTCACAAAGTAAACACCAGGCGTCTTGTACGTATAACTGACTTCTGTCCCGCCAAACCGGGCCGAATCATTGGCCCCAAAGTCCCACAGGTAGCGGTAAGGATATGGCGGCGAAGTTTCAACTTGGAACCTACTCTCATTGCCTAATCTCACAAAACGCGACTTCACCAACAATGTGACGTTGGTGATCTCGGGCTCCATGCAGACCACAGTGTAATATTGCGCTTTGTTGACCTTACTCGAGAGGACCAAAGAGAGCGAGAAGATGCCACTGCGGGTGAAGTTGTGCACTACAGTTGGGTCCCCATACACGGTGACGTTGGATGAGCCATCCCCAAATGTCCAGTCAAAGATGTATTCACTGGCATTACCCGAGACGTAGGCAGTGAGTTGTACTTCAGGGTGCTCCGGGATGCAAGAGGACGGTTCGATCTTGAGAACCATCAGTACAAAGATACGGACAGGAACGGCTTGGGAAACCGAACTCACCGGATTCACTGCAGTCACGTTTACTGTGCAGTTGATCTCCTTTAAATAGATGTGCTGTACTGACGGTTCAGAGCTCTCCACCACAGTCCCATCACCCATATCAAATATCCAGGTGATGTTGTCTCCTGTCTCCACAGAAGCATTGATCCAGACCAGTGTGCGCAGCTCCATCACATCGTCCACATCTACCCGCAGTCCGCTGATCTCTTCAAAGACACGGTAACACTGGAATGTTTCTACAGAGCTAATTGTGTTGTTGGCTCTCAGGCTGACGTTGTACACCCCTTTGTGGTCGTAGGTGTGAATGGCAGTAGGCTGGCTTTCCATAAACACTCCTGAGCCATCCCCAAAATCCCAGGTGTAGGAGACTCCATAGCTGGAAGGCAGAGGGCGAGCTTCGAAAGTCACAGGGCGACCTGCAGCCGGTGGCGTATCTGAATCTACTTCCAGAGCCACCTCTGTCAAGTAAGTGTAGATGCGGACAGGGGTCGAGTAAGTCAGATTCTCAAATTCATTGGATACTAAAAGAACCAGAGTATATTCACCTGCGGGGGGGGGGGGGGAAGGCAAGATTAGAACATTTCACCCTTGGGGAGGCAATATTAAGAACATAAGAACATAAGAACATAAGAACAGCCCCACTGGATCAGGCCATAGGCCCATCTAGTCCAGCTTCCTGTATCTCACAGCGGCCCACCAAATGCCCCAGGGAGCACACCAGATAACAAGAGACCTCATCCTGGTGCTCTCCCCGGATATTCAAACAGTACTCAGATTCCCCTTCTGTCAGGTTCACTGCCACACCAAGCCCTGGCCAACTACCATTCTAAATCATTTAAGAACCTGGCGGCAGGGCCTCTGAGAGGGTACGAAGTTTCTTCTGGGCCCCTTCTCTTCTCCACTGGATCATAATTCCTACAAATTATAATATCTACAACGCTAGGTGCAACCCTATCCAACTTTCCAGCACTGGTGTAGCTGTGCCAACAGGGTGTGTGTTGCATCCTGCGATGGGGGAGGCAGTCATGGAGGCCTCCTCAAGGTACGGAAACAATTTTTGCCTTACCTGAGGGCTGCATCGGCATTGGGAAGTTGAATACGATTGGTCTCTAAGTAGGCTTAGACAAAATGTGAACGCTAGTCTTGTCTTCACGCAATGTATGCAAACATTTTCTGAGATCCCAGTTCAGGTGACACCTGAACTGCAGCCTCAGGAGAGGACACTTTACAGCAGAGAAGGACTTTGGGGAGGGGGGAGTGGAAATGCCCCTACCAGTCACTTTTCTCCCCAACATGGTTCATTCTTGCAACGTAAGTACATGTCTGTCCATAAAACTCAGTAGGGAGAAAAGCAGCTGGGGAGGATCTCCAGGTGGAAAGCAGGTGACAGGGGAAGAGTAAAACACTCTTGATTTCTTGGCTTCCAGTCACTTTGCCATAAAGAAGGGGCCACCAGACTTTTGTGGCATAAGGTATGGCTCGGTCTTGAGTCTTGGCAGCAGACAGGACTATTTGGCATTGCCCAAGTGGTCCCTTTTCCTCTCCCTGATGCGGGGGACAGTCTCCACAATTCGTCTCTGCATCTTTCTGGGAACATGAGGAAGGCATATGTGATCCAAAAGTTCATTTCCTTGCCTGAGGCAAGACGGCCTCCAATCCTGGACACTGAACTTTGCCCATCTTTTGCCCCAAAGAGGAGACAGGACCCAAGAGAGAAGTTGATCCAACAGGGCATACAAACACCTTCTAGATTAGTGGCAGTCATTGTCCATTAAAAATCCCCTTAATGACAGCTGCCAAATGCTCTTCTAAAAAGGCAGACCTTCAGGTGTGCTTTTTCCTAGGACATAACTTCACAGCCCCAGGGACCCTATCAAAAGCGTGCACCACCTTTCCAAGGGTAACCTGAGCTCCCACAAGGATGGAACCCAAAGCAAGGTGCTGGAAGTAAATCTTTCATGTCAAGGGGGGCTTGCGAGAAAAGACAGGCTCAGAGGAATGTGCATTCTGAGTTCACACACAGCTCATGACCTAGCATATGCCTGCAAGGGGATTCGAGAAGGGGTAAAAACAGGACAGTGGAGTAGCCCGCAGGTGCTTCCTGCATTCGTTACTGTGCAAAAACCTTTGGACAGGTACTGTGTCTGTTCAATGACTGGAGGACAGTGGAGGCTGCCCTAAGAGGCACATGTGCACTTTGTTCAACAGGGCATGGCCCCAATGCCAAAAATCCTCTCACCTGGTTCTTGGTAGGTATGCGAGACATTGTGCTCAACTGTAACCTGGTGGACGTTGGGATCCGGCACAAGGAAGGATTCATCATAGGGAGGTCTAAACTGATAAACAACCTGCTTCCTATCCCCAAAGTTCCACCTGAAGAGCAGAAAGAGGATCAAATGAGAGGGGCAATTGTTACCAGCTAACGGGGAAGCTGAAAGTCTACTGCCTTTAGATCTGCAGGCTCTATTAGAAATTCCATTCGCTTCGCCCAACATTTATCTCATGGTTCTGCTTCTCTGCCAAGCAGCAAATATTTGGGTTTTCCTAGACAGGGATAGTCAACCTTGCTTAAGCAGGTGGGACTCTGTCCCATCAACCTCCCAGTGAAACCGTCTGATGCTCTTTGTTGGTACCTAGGACACAAAAGTCAAATACAGTTTCCAGAGATGATGATTCTGTATAGAGGAGTCTTTTCAGATGTCCATCGTGCCATTAAGTTACTTTGCTTTTACTACTAGAGATGCAGGAAAAGTAAAGAAGCAAAGGGCTTCCCCGGGCCACCTAATGCCTGTAAAGGCATTAATAAGTCAAAATAAGCATTTTCAAAAAACCCATAAGTCATGGGTTTTTTACTCTAAGCCTGGCAGAGGCTGCAGATGGACATGCACAGACTCTGCTGGGCTCAGACGCCCCTCTGAAGGGGGCGCACAGGGGGGCACGGATCCGAACCGTGGATCCCATATAGGTGGATCCGGGGATCAGCAAGATAGATACAAGATACAAGAAACCTTTATTGGCATATTGGCATATCGGCATATCCAAGCAGTATAGAAAAAAGGATTGGATGGAGGGATACATGAATCAGACAGTTCACCTCCAACCATGACCAACAAGGCCTTGCTGCCACATATCAACTATTTGAGACCATCATAGAAATACGTCTCTTAATTATCATATTTATATATTTGGCCACCACCCCAGAAAGCTCTTCATTTACCCCACTAAGGCTGGGAACAGCAGATATGGCCCCTCCTGTATTATTATACATACGATTGATCTATTTATTTATAATGCTTATTTATAACATTTAACCATTCAATTTATTTGCGAAGGACACATAATTACTAAGGGCTATATAGGAAATTTACAAACAACCCAAATCACTCCTAAGAACACCAGAAGAGCCCTGATGGATCAGGTCTGAGACCCATCTAATCCAGCTTCCTGTATCTTTCAGTGGCCCACCAGATACCTCAGGGAACACACAAGATTACACAATCCCTGCATCTTGTTGCCACTTCCTAGGATCTGGCATTCAGAGGTAGCCCTACTTCTAGAACCAGGAGGCTGCATGCACCCACCATGGCTTGTCACTGGTGATGGACTTTTCCTCCATCAATCTGTCCAATCCCCGTTTA
The DNA here is from genome assembly GCF_035046505.1 of Tiliqua scincoides. Taxonomy (NCBI): domain Eukaryota; kingdom Metazoa; phylum Chordata; class Lepidosauria; order Squamata; family Scincidae; genus Tiliqua; species Tiliqua scincoides. Next base: position 1,721,941 of record NC_089833.1, on the reverse strand, counting down.
AAGGCACTGAGGCCAGACGTCATCACCACGTCCTGTGGCAAAGAATTCCAGATTAATTACACTCAGTGGTCTTTCATACCAATTCCTTCTGAGGCGACGTGCTATACAGGACGTGGGGCCTTTCCCCATCCTTCTCATGTGTTGGAATGATGAGCCCAGCCAGTAAATAAGACAGTGTGAGAACTCACATGAAGCTGGCGTCCACCGCCGAGTCCACAGTAACCCTGGCTGCCAGCTCCACGGTGCTGTTCTGTGGAACGAGAGGTGGGATCTCTGAGATAATGAGGTCCTTCATCTTGTTCATCTTCTCCACTGTGATGTTGTAATCAACCGTGACGTTGCTGACGTGGTTGGAGGCAGTGAGCTGCAGAGGGCACAGGAAAACAGCTTTCTTACAACACAAAACAGACTTATCAATGAACTGAGAGGGCAGCTAAACAATGACATTCTCTGGCCATTATTCTCTTCATGCTCCACAGTGATGGCTCATGGAACTGCTTTCTGCCTCTTCCCTGTTCCCTTCTTTCTTTCATGGTTTAAAGTCACTTACTACAACTATGCCTTTCTTCGATGATTAAACTCCAAGAGGAAGACATGCAGAGCCCAGGCGGTCACCCACCCAGTCATCCAGCACACCTACAGCTGCTTAGCTTCAGCAATGGGGCTGCAGCATGTGCCTTCAGCTCATGCCCTGGGAATTACACCTGCATTAGCATGAACAATGAAGTAGAGGTGTTTGAAAATTGTGGTGTTTATTTTTTTAATTAAAATGCAAAACGTGACATTTTCTGTTTTAATTCACAAATTCATTTTAATTCACAAATTCATTCTGTGTTGATTCATTTCGTGAATTAACTGGAACAATTCCAGTGTTCCTTACTCATTACCTTTGGACAGAGGTGTCTGAAAAATATGGTGTTTTATGTTATTATGACAATGCAAAATGTGGCGCTTTGTGTTTTTATTTAGTTATCCGCAAAAACAAACACCTCTAACAGGAAGACTACCCTGGGTCTTCTGAAACTGTCTTTTGCAGACCCCACTAAAACCACAGTTTCAAATAATATCTTCCGGGCAATTCTGACTTGCTGTCACCACAGCATCAATGGAGACCTAACACAAAACACCCTGAACGTGCGTGTGTATTTCAAGGTAGGGCAAATCCATTCACACCTGCCTGTCAACGTCCCTCTTTCCCTGCCACCACTGCAAGCCCCTCTATGCATTTGCTCCAGTGCTGAATCTCTGGGGACATTTAGGAATTCTTCCTTTGCTATGAACTCTGTTCTTCTTCACAACTTCAGCTGTGGTGGGGAGCACTGTTTGTGAGGAAGTGAGCTGTGCAGACCTGCTCCAGGAAGAGGGTGGAGACAGATGACCATGTTAAATTACCAGCACATGCACTAAAACAGCCAATAAGCTGGTCATCAGTACTGTCTTCCCAAACAATAAAAAAACACAATGAGCCATCCGCAGGCTCAGATAAGGAGGGCCCACCAACCGCAGATGCCTCCCCGCATCTCAGAAAGCCTCCAGGATGTGACTAGAAGTCACTTCCAGTTTGCATCTGTGACATCTGGTCATGTCCGGGAGGTGTTCTGAGTCACAGGGAGGCCCGTGGCCCACTCCATTAACCTTCCCCTGCCTAAGAACACCTCTCAGATGCAACTAGGGGGTAACAGACACAAACTGGAAGTGGCTTTTGGTCACATCTGGGAAGCATTCTGAGGAAGTGAAAAGACCCATGAAGGGAGCCGTGGGCCAGTCTGACCTTCAGAGGACTGAGTGTAGCATCAAAGTTATTGTGGTGCTGAAACTCTGCCCCCACCTGGATCTCAAGTATCTGCAGATTCTGGTATCCATAAGGGGTCCTGGAATGAATTCCCCATGGATGTTGAGGGCCCACTATATTTACCATTCTGCTGCCTTCCAGGATGATACTGATAACCACCATACCAGCTGGTCATACAGACATTGTGCAATTATCATCAGGCAAAGAGCCCTCTCTAAGCCACCTCAGAGGGGTATTCAGTTGCAACAACTGCCTTTGCTTCCAGGTCTAAACAGCAACAAGATGCTTGGGAAGCCTCAGCTTACCGAGAGCTTGTATACAGCTGGTGTCTGGTAAATGACAAGGAAGACATCATTGTAGAAAGTAAAGGAGCGCTTATCGTCCACTGTCCACCGAAACGTCACGTCTGACCCAGCATCCATCACGGGGGTGTAGCTCTGCAATGGATGGGGATAACAGGTGTGATTGTCAGAGAGAAGGACAGACACGGCTTAGCTCAGCCCAGATCAGCAAAGAGCTGGCAAGCAGGTGGGCCTCGTCAGCCCCAAACCACTTCCGCTGAAAACCAGAGCACATTGCACAACCTGAACTCAGGACCATCTATCAACCACATCAGTCATGAGGGGAGGTCAGAGAAAAAGGAAGTTTCATCGTTTTGCTTCATTCGCACAATGGATTCTGCAATGTTTGCTATTTATGCACCATTAATAAATGCACCATTTATTCTGGTTTCACTACCTATGGGGAGGGAGCAAGAACAAAAAAACCCTATCCCAGCCTTTATAAAAAGAGCCAAGGTGGCACAGCAGTTGGAGTGTCAAACTAGGACCTTGGAGACCCAGGTTCAACTCTCCATCAGTCAAAGCTCAGTGCATGATTTTGGGCTGATCTCCAGGGCTTCCCATAGTGGGTTGAGACCACAGCTCATGCCTGGTGGGTTGCGACCTGAGTCCATCCCCCCACCCTAGCTTCTGGATGGCTCCAAATCGGAGCCATTCTGCAAGCATTAGGAGGCCCTGGAGATTTCTACCAGGCTGGCAACCCACAGTAATGGCCTTCATAGGCCTCAGAATGGCCTGCAGAAGCCTCTGGAAGTTACTCCCGGTTTTCCGAAGTCATTTCCAGTTTTACTGCAGGCCATTCTGAGGCCTGCTGGAGGCCAACAGAGTGGGTTGCTGGCCCAGACAAAGTCTCCGGGGCCTCGCATGATGGAGCAGTGCATTGTGACCCACCAGGGAGGATGAGGTGGGTCACTGTGCCAAAAGATTTGAGAACCACTGGTCTAACCTATTTCCCAGAGGTTGTTGTGAAGATCAAATTAAGGAGGAGTTGTGTATGTGGCTCTGAATGCATTCCAACCAACTCACCACACGGTTATTCAGCAAGACTCTGGTTTCCGGGTCCGGTGTTGCGCGGAGCCCTCGGATGGCCTGCTCGGCTTTCACCAGGACAGTGATGTTCTGGGAGCTGACGGCATTCTCTGCCCACAACACCAGCATGCTCACATTCCTCCCAATGCCCTCCAACACGACGACGGAGAACCAGGTGTCGTTGGTCTCCCTGGCACACTCAGCCACCAGTGACATGACTGCTGGCGGACAACTCCTCTCAAAAGGGAAGGTCTGGTTCCTGCCAAGCCAACCAGCTGTGGCCTTCATTCCAGAGGAAAGTTTCAGCACCAGCCAAGTGCTGTTGGTTTCCACATAGACTATGTCCCCTTGCTGGGGAGGGTAAATGACACGAAGGCCTGAGACCGGAGAAACCACCCAGAAATTGCAGGTTAGGTTGGCGCTGAAGACTCCATTGTCGACTGTGGCTCTCACGGCATAGAGGTCAGAGCGATCCACACCAAAGTTTTTTTTACTGATAATGGGAACCGTCTCTTCTGTGGCACAGAGGACCCTGAGGGCGCACACAGAGCCATTCCGCCAGCTGCCAGCAGCGTAGCGGGCAGGCAAACCCAGCACCCAGTCCGAAGAGTTCAGGGTGATGTAGCCCGTCTGGTGAGATGGTACTTGGCTTTGGTGGCAAAGGAGGAGAGCTCCGGGTCCCCCATCGTGCTGGATACTAACAGTATCACTGGGTCTGGCAAAGGAGCCTTTGCTTCTGAAGTGGAACTGCGGAAGAGAAAAGTCACCGTGAATACAAATGCCCCAAGCTCAACCCACACTACAGGGTCACAATGCATGATCGTTTTGCACCCGTATGTAAGTCAATCTCATAGACAAGTCAAGAACACATTAAGTAAAAAAATCATTAAATTCACTATGACCTATGGATAAGTTGAGGGTAAAACTTAGGGGAGTATGCAAGTCTTTGAATTACATACAGTAACTTTGTCTGAACTTACCTGAGCCCAGCTCTTGAAAAACCCATCAGTAATTGTTCTGAAGCAGCTCTTCTCCGAACAGGAAGAAAGGGGAAGGAGATTATGGAAGTTGTAGGCTTTGTGAGGAGTACAGTATTCCCATAGCAGCAGCCCTCACAAAGACTACAGTAATCTCCTTCACCTTCCTTCCTGTTTGGAGAATAGCGCCATTTCTGTCCTGTTTCAATACAAGGTAAAATAGCTCTGTTTTTTCCCCCTTTTTCCCTGCACATCCCACTTCTCTGCTTGATCTCCCCCCCTACCAAGCAGCTGTTCTTGAAAGCTGAGGAAGCCTTACAGCATTGACCCATGTATAAGTTGACCCAAGTTTTCAGAGTCAACTTTAAAGCATTTTTTTTATTTATACACAAGTATATAAGATAGTTCTGAACTCAGCTTTGGGGGAAGGATTGGATACTGGCCACACCCCCTCCTCCTGTCCCTGGACACTCCCACTGGGATTGATTGGAAGGCTCTTAAGGACCCAACAAGTCCACTCAGTTGCCCACTGATCCAGTGGCCACCCACAAGACTCCCAACAAATGACCCTGGACAACTGGGCTGTGGCACACCAGAAGCATAAAACAGGCACAAAGACACCTGGAAAGCACATGATACCAGGTCGCTCAAGCAAGTGTGCCATAGCAGATTTATAGGGGAAAGAAAACACTAGAAAGGGTCTCAGCAAGCTGGTGCAAAATCTCTCTTGAGTGCAAGAGAAGCAGTCAGCCAGGATAACAGTTGCAGGGTCAGGGAAGGGGTTGCTGTGAAGACCAATATTTATTTATTTAAAAGATTTATGTACTGCTTTTTCTATTATTAAAAGCAGTGTACAACCAGGAGATGAAACATTCTCCTCCTCAGGAGATTGAACATACAAAAATAAATAAGGGTGCAATTCTTGGACTTGCGCCAGCCCAGGAGGGTCACAAACATGCCGTAAAGCATGGTTGCATCTCTTTGGGAGTCAGCTGGGCCTCCTGGCCTGCCTGTTCCAGCGCAAGATTGCATTGCGCTGTAGAACACCTAATATCTGGCCTCCATCGGACTTGGAGAATATCTCCAGTACTACTATGCCACCCTTATTATTCAGTAACAATAAATAATGAGGCAGTCATTAAATAATAATGTCAAGTAAATAATGTGACATTTCAAGAATTCAAAGCGCTTGACATACTTTAGCTCAATAATCTTCATTCACAGGTCACTCTGGGCTGCACAGCTCTAACTGCGCTATGCTTCAATTCGAGAGTGCCTCGAATGTGCAACCCCCAATCCGGTTTTGGGGATTAACAGCCCTGCCTTCATTGTGGTTCTGCCCCACTACTTACAAGATACTGCGCTGAGGGACCTGGAGGTAAGATGAAAACTGACTCTTGCAGCACTTCAGTGGCGAGCTGATTTTCATGATGGCACGGAGGGGGAATCGCAGTGCTTGTGACAGAGGTGTTGGCACAAGCCCCCGGGGCACAGCAGCCCCACAGTGGCAGACAGGAGTTGGTCAAATGACACCACTGGAACCCGACTGGACATTCCTCCTGCATCCAAGTCCCATTCTCCTGAGAAGCGAGTTGTGGATCCGTGACATTCAAGACTTCTGTGCAACCTGAAACAAGGGGAAATGATTCATTCAGTCTCACATTTTTATACTGGCCTTCCTCCAAGGGTGATGCACAGGGTTCCTCCCCTCCTTTGGTCCTCACAACAACCCTGTGAGGTAGGTGAGGCTGAGAGAGAGAGAGTGACTAACCCAAGGTCACCCCAGAAGCTTCATGGCTGAGCGGGAATTTGAAGCTGAATCTTCCAGGTCCAAGTCCAACTCCCACACCTCTACGCCACCCTGGATCTCACCAGGATAAACAATACTTAGTCTTGGGCTTGACTGGGCACTGAACAGAGCTACAGAAACCCAAACTCCTGGTTTTGTCAAAACATGAAGCTCCCAGGAGTGGCAGGGCCCAATGCAGAGCACTTGTGGGGAGGGGGTTACCCTCTACAGGGCCCCACACTCACCAAGCAACCACAGTGACTACAGCTGCAGTGATCTCAACACTGTGATGGTGCTGCACATGATGTGCAGAAACCAAAAATACTTTGAGCAGTAGTGTAGCTAGAAGGGGTGCAAAGCACTAAGTTTTGCAGGTGCCTGAACACACTGCGCAAGCAGCCCCTCCCCTTTGAAGACATTCTGGGCGGGGGGAGCAAAAAGAAGGAGTTCCACCTCCATTTTCTTCCCCTGCCTGGAATGGGGATGGGGAGGGGTCACTTACACGGCGTGTTCAGGTGCTAGCGAAACTTAGTGCTTTGTCCTCCCTCTAGCCATACCACTAATTTGGAGGTAATGTGATGACATCACCATCACCAACTGGTAATGACATCACCAACTGCTTCTGGGAAGCCCATGTCTAGCCATGCGGACCCCGGGGTGGGCAGGTGGAGATAGCGCTCCACGCCACACCACACCATGACATGGACGATTGCATGGTGGGGCAGCAGCAGCGTGGGGCCTGTCCAGTTTTGGCTGAATCACTCTAAGGCCAGCCCTGTACCAGAGGGAAGCTTTGCCAGAGAAAGGATGGGATCAAGTCCCATGACACACACCCTATGGGGTGCCAGCAGCAGTTCAGGAGCTGCTGTAGCACTTCCCAGTGTGCCTCTGTCCACAAACTGAGAAGAGAAAAAAACCAGAATTCTTTGAGAAAGGAGAATTCTGTGACAGCAATTCTGAGATTGTGCCCAACTTTGTAGCTCCTCCCACTTTCCTGGATCTCAAAAGGTAGACAGGAAGAGAGCTGGAGGTCAGCCACTTCCCACCCCTCCACACTGCTGCTCCATCCCCCCTCCTCTTTTTCAAATCCAGGGCATGATCTCAAGCTCCTAATATTGAAGCAAGGCTTCAAAGAGCACAACAGGTTTCTGTCTCCAGTGCTTTTTTGAACTGGATCTATCCTCAGTACTGCTCAGAGAAGTCAAGGAGGGATTTCTGGACCAGACCGAGGGCCAAGGAGAAGAACTGGTGGGAGTGGGAAGATCATGAATGCAAATGAGCTCAACCCTCTCACTCTGGATCTGACCTTGGGGAGGAGACAGTGGGAAAGAAGGTGGAAAGGACAAAGAAGCCACAGACCCAGTTCACATGCTTTACAGCCCAATCCTAAGGCTGTTGAACAGGTGCTGTAAAAGTGCTGTAAAGTACTTCCTCACACCCTGGGAGTAAGCAGCGCCACATCCCACCTGACGGCCACCAGGACATGTAAGTGCTTTGCCAGGTGGTGAGGAGAGGGTGTTCTGGAGCTGGGGAGGGGGTGTTTCGGGGCAGGAGAGGGAGGGGAGGGGACGGTTCAGGTCCAAGAGGCGGCCAGGGATGACAGATGAGGCCTCCGCCACAAGCTAGTCCCTGTCCTGGGCCTGAAAGCTCTACATAGGGCTACTCGGTTCTACACTAGTGATTTAGCTGGTGAAGCTCTAGGTAGCCTCATTGAGGAGGTTGGAGGTTGACACGGGGTAAAGGAACAAATGTTCCGTTACCTCAAGGAGACCTCCTGCCTACTCAAATCCAATGCTGGATAGAGTCTGGGCTCAGAGGCCTTTCTGCGCCAGCCTTGGATAGGATCGGGCCGTTAGTCTTTGCGTGAGTGCAGCACAAGGTATCTGTAGTATCAGCTGCGTAGAGGTGTTTGTTTTTGTTGGTAACTAAATAAAGACACAAAACACCACGTTTTTTAAAGATCATAGGTAAGGAGGTAATGAGTTAGGAACACTGGAATAGTGTGTGCTATTGTGAATAAAGATACAAAACAGGAATTTTGATTTTAAATCAACACATTTTCAAAAATAACACCAGCATTTTCAAACACCTCTACACATGGGAGAAGTCAGGCCCCTGTGCTGACACAGAAAATGTTTTTAAGCCATCTAATAGAATGGAGAAAACATGACACCAAGCCAGTTGCTTTCTCCTTGCAAAAGCTTTTGGGCTGAAGTCAGCCAGAACTGCCAGTTGGCCATGCAATGGTGTCTCACCTTCCTTGTGTGCTGGACGATGCACCTGAAACCTGACCTGAACAGGCTGCTGCAGCTCCTGAGCCACAAACTCCAAGGCCACTAAAAAGCCCTCCTGCTGGAACTCCAAGCTGGGGAAGACCATCGTCTGGAAAAGAGAATCCCCAGAGGGTTTAGAGCACAGTGGGATGTGCATCAGGACATAGTCTCAGCGCAGGTGCCAGGGTCCTCCAGGGGAGGGATTTTGGCCCGAGGAAGGCTGCAAGCACTCCTCACCTCCACAGTTCCTGAAGGAGCCCCCAGCTGCTCCAATTCAGTGATATTTATCACGGCCTCACGCGCATCCAATGCAGGAGTGCCCAGGGAAAAGTATTCAGCATTTAAAAGGATTTCTGTGGAAAGGAAAGAGTGGAATTGCAGCAGGAAAAGGGAAAAAAGTATCTCCCTTTTTCTTACCGGAAATCTAAGTTATACAAAATCCATCTCTCTGTTCCCACTGAATTTTCTGCTTTTCAACCCCACAGTCTCAATACCCATAAATCCTCAGCAGTAAGACATAAGAACATAAGAACAGCCCCACTGGATCAGGCCATAGGCCCATCTAGTCCAGCTTCCTGTATCTCACAACGGCCCACCAAATGCCCCAGGGAGCACACCAGATAACTAGAGACCTGCAAGGCTTCCTGGGAATTGTAGTTAAGAACATAAAAACAGACCCACTGGATCAGGCCATAGGCCCATCTAGTCCAGCTTCCTGTATCTCACAGTGGCCCACCAAATGCCCCAGGGAGCACACCAGATAACAAGAGTTATAACATCCTGGTGCCCTCCCTTGCATCTGGCATTCTGACATAACCCATTTCTAAAATCAGGAGGTTGCGCATACACATCATGGCTTGTACCCCGTAATGGATTTTTCCTCCAGAAACTTGTACAATCCCCTTTTAAAGGCATCTAGGCTAGGAACATCCTTGATTTTACGAGACAGCAGCCTTTCTAAAAGGCTGCAGGGTGTGCATCAGGACACAGATCTAAATGCAGATGCCATCTAAGCATGCCACTGGGTGCCAAGGAGCAGCTAGATAGCAGTCACAGCTCAAGTCAGGTGTGAATGCATAACTGAATGCACTTAAGGGTGCATAATAACTCTCATGCCTCCTCAATGGCTAGCACGAGCATTTCCACATTCAGCCACTGTTTTTTATAAGAACATGAGAAGAGCCCCGCTGGGTCAAGCCAAAGGCCCACCTAGTCCCGCTTCCTGGATCTCACAGTGATCCACCGGATGCCTCAGGGAGGACACAAGACAACAAGCACACAAGACCTGCATCCTGGTGCCCTCCCTGGCCTCCCCCACCCACTGGCCTGCAACCATCCATCACGATCTTTTTGCCAGATTGTTTCAAATAGGAGGGCTCAGATAATTGTCTGCCGAGAAGAACTACACGAGATTGGAAAACCTGGAAAGAAAACTTGGGAAGGAAACCTGTCAGGTGCTTGCAGCACTGCTAGATACAAAAGAAAAGTACAGCAGGCTCTCCTTGTCTATGGGCTTGGCATCTGTGGGTTTCAGTATCTGTGGATGCTGAGCTCGGAGCTGGAGGGCCTCACAGAACCTCCTGGATGTGACTGGAAGTGCCTTCTGGTTGTGCCCAGGTGTTATTCTAAGGCCCTCCAGCCTCAGAATCTGTGGAATTCAGTATCCACAGGGGTTCTTGAATAGATCCCCCATAGATACCAGCGGTCCACATTATAGGTGCTCTTTTGTCTGATGGCTAGTAAGAAGCAAATTTGCTCCAGGCACCATATGGTCAAGTCAACTGAAATTTAAGAAGACAGGGAGATGGCTCAAGATTCCCAGAGATTTAGGAACAAGGGAAAGTATCAATGTCATGCACAGCTACCTGCCCTTCCCCTGATTCACAAAACTGGGGTGGGGCTGGGAATCATAAAAAATAGAAAAGAAAGTGGAAAACAGGAGAAAGCATGCAAACCACCAGATTCTTGTGGCATTTTTTTTTTTAAGCAGGGTCACCTTGGCCTTGCCCATGACTGCTTCCTATGGCACTCACCTGGGGGTGCGTACTCGCAAACATAGCTGTGCTTCACCATGCACAAGTCCGTGTTGCACTGGCCAGCGGGGCCCATGCGCACGCAATGGTCCGCATTGGAGGGGTGGGGCTCGCCCGGAAGCCAGTTCTGACAGCTCTGTAGATTGAACCCTTCTCCCTGCTGCAAAGGGCTGGGGCTTGCCGAATCGTTGAACCCAATCCAGACATCCAGGCTCCTGTGGGGAAAGAAAGTCCAAAAGAGACCAGGAATCCTCTAGTAGGCAGGCCACCAAGGACACACAGTTTTGCAGATACCATGAATGTACCGTGGGCACTCAGTATCTGCGGGCTCAGCGCCAGCGGATTTAACCATCTATGGATGACGCCCACACCTCAGAGGGCCTCCAGGATGCAACCAGAACCCATTTCTGGTCATGTCTGGGAGGTGTTCTGAGGTGTGGGGAGGCTTGTGCCCCGTCCATGGGCCTCCCCTTCCTTCAGAATACCTCCCAGATACAACTGGGAATCACAGATTCAAGTCAGGTTCAAGTGGCTTCTGGATGCATTCTGGAGGCCTTCTGAGGAGGCAGGGAGGCCAATGGAGTGGGCCGTGGGCCCAGCATGACCTCCAGAGGGACTGGCGCGGCCTCCAGGTAAGTCATGGTGGCACTGGGTGCTGGACTTCTGCATCCATGGAATTTGTTGTCCTCAAGGGGTTCTGGAACAAAACCCTGTGGATAATGAGAGCTCACTACCATTTATGACACCTGACTGATTTCATGATGATGTATTTCTTATGGTATGATGTGGGCCAGTGACAGGCAGATAGTAGGTTGGGATTCTTCCACGGTGTTTTTCCACGGTGGGATTCCACGGTGGTTTTTGTGGTGGTGTGCCAGCCTGCTATAAATTTAATTATCCCCAGATTTTTGTATCCACGGGAGAGGGGGCTCCTGGAGGTTTCTGAGTGGCATCCCCCAGTACCACTCCCCACAGATATCGAAGGCCCACTGTATTTAAGAATATTTACACGCTACTTTTCAACAAAAGTTCACAAAGCAGTTTACAGAGAAAATCAAACAACTAAATGGCTCCATGTCCCAAAAGGGCTCACAGTCACACCAGCAACAGCCACTAGAAAAGACACCGTGCTGGGGTGAAGTTATTCTCTCTCTGCTAAATATTAGAGGGCACAGCTTAAAAGAAGCCCCTCTCTGCCCTTCAGGCTCTTCCTCCACAGCAATCACACTGAGTCTAACTTTGCCCCACAAAACAATGGATCTCAGGGTTCTAGCGAAAAATAAAGCTGGATCCCTCAGGCCTGAAGTCTGCCCAACTTTCAAGCAAGCTATTTCAGGAAGAAAAGGTGAGACAGAAATTTCTAAGATGAATAAATTCACAGAATAAAGATGCACACAGAAGCTCAACTGACATGGTTTAGTGACACTGAAGGCTTAGGAGAACGACAACCTGATGCAGCAGGCCAGAGGATATGAAGAGAGATTGCACCTTGGAACCACCTCCCACCTTTATGTAAGAGGATTAATCAGAGAAACAAAATCAATATGCAGAGGTTGACTGTGTTGGGAGAGAAGGAGGGAGGCTCCATTGCCCAAGAGCCCCAGTCACTTTACCATTTCTGAAATACAGTGGGCTCTCGTTGTTCACAGGTTTGGCATCTATCGATCTGAATATACGCAGATACCGACTCCGCAGCTGGAGGGCCTCTGGGTTGCTTCTGAAAGGAGCTTCCAGTTTTTTGGCAAGCCAGAAGTGCCTTCCAGTCACATCCAGGAGGCCTTCTGAAGCCCAGGTAGATTGCACACAGCCTCCCTGTGCTTCAGAAGGCCTCCCCAACACTTCTAAAAGGCACTTCCTGTTTGCCGAAATGGGCCTCCTACAGATTTCATTATCTGCGGAATTTGGTATTCACTATATTCAGACCTTGTCCAAGTCCACCCCTACTTAGGCTAATGGGATACCCTACATGCACGACTCGCAAGGAGAAATGCATTCCTCTTTGCCGCCTGCTCGGACTCTGTGCCGATCATGTTGACAGATGAGGTCATCCTGAAAAGTGCTTTTGCAGCAGAAAAAAAAAGACGACAAAAATAACTCGCCCTCACTAACCAGCAGGTTTTCTTTTTTTTAATGACCTACAAAAATACATCCAAAGAACAAGTAACTGCTCTGTTTTGCTCCTGAGCTACTGGCATTGCTTGCGGAGACTGGGCTTGGAAACAGCCAGTGAGCTGCCATCCCCAAAGGCCCGGGGAAATTTTCCTGTCCTAATTCCAGCTATGATCTAACCGGGAGAGTCATTAAGAAATGACTGGATGGACGGCACCTCCGTGCCCCCCTCCCGCCTGCTGGCCACCAGTTCCAGCAGCCCCTTTGTGTGACTGTGCCTCGGAAAGGAAAGGAAACAAGCACCTTCTTTCTTGCGACTCAGCACCCAAGGGGCCCACGGCTGCCTCAAGGGGGGAAGCGGCACAAGAAAAGCACAACTCAGGAGGAGGAGGAGGGAGCCATCAAGTGATGATAGACGAGTGGGGGGGTTTGTTCTGGCTGCCACGCAGGCTAATGGGAAACAGATTGCCTTTCCAGTTGCTTTCCCACAAGAAACTGTGCAGGCTGAGACTCTTCCAAGAAAACGCTCCACAGCTCCACCATGCATCTTCCCTCGCCAAACTAAAAGGGGAGCCTGAAGGAAAGGGAGGAAAATGGTGCCCTTAAGTGCCTATCAAGCAAGGGGGGATAAGGCTGGGGGAGGCCGTGAGCCCAGCAAAAAGGGACTGCATTCTGAGAGTACTTGCCGCAGGAACTGCACTGAAGTGAAGAAGCAGGTCTCAGACTGGCTGGTCCCTGGAAGGAAGCAGGGCCAGCTTTAAGGTGACTGTTCCCAATTGGGCCCCACACCTAAGGAAGCCTCACGTGAGAGAAATCTGTCTTGTATGCCAGTTTATAGTAAAATGTGCTTAGAGCCATTTGGTTCATTAAATCACATGCACTTTTTCAGTGCATATTTTGATTGCTTTCCATTCTAAAATGGAGACAGAAAGTCTATCATAAACTGCATTTATGATACATGATTTATGAGAATCTTATCTCTAAGATTCTATAGACCTTGAATGCAAACCTGGGGCACCACAAAAAATGCTTCCAGTGGGCCAAGGGGTTCCTAAGGCCAAAGACACATATTAGTAATCTCGGAGTCCAACCCAAGCAATTGAAAATAACCCAAAGCAAATTTAGAAAAGTGGCTGCATCAATGTAATTGGGGGGGGGGGGCCACAGGGTGCCATTAAGATATTTGAAAATATTGACACCCACACTTGTACAAAAGGATGGTGGTGAATCCTCCCCCCCCCCCCCCGGCCAGCTGTCTTCTGCGCCTCCCTGAGCTGGAGAAAGAGGCCAGCTCTTTCTTGGGCTTGGGGGAAATCAAACCCAGAAATGCTAAGCAGTGTCTGGGATGTCAAGCGTGGGCTTTGAAGTGGAGCAGAGGCTGTCAGGGCCCAGCACTGGAGGAAACAGGCAGCTCATTTTCAGAGAGGATGAAAGGGGAGCAGTGCAACAGGAAGCAGCCACTAGAAGCAACAGCAAAAAGAAAAGTGCGCAAAGGGAATAAAGCAGGGGATACAGAGCATCCCGGATCTTGATTGGCTCAAACAGAAGCTGCTGTGTCCACCGACTGCAAGGCAGAGGGGGGGACGGGACTTGACAACAGTGTGAGGGTTGATTGAAGCAGAGCCAAGAAAAATCACACAAGTCTTGCGGAAACTCACAGTTTAATCCTATACAGTGGGCCCTCCTTATCCAACAGCTTGGCATCTGCAGATTATAAAATCCGCTTGTGCAGAACCCACAGCTGGAGGGGCAAAAGAAGACCAACTGGACTTCCCAGTCCAGCCAGACAACTTCACTGCCAGGGCACAGGCGACTGAAGGATCTAGCAGCAAAAACCACGGAGTGTCTGGTGGCACCCTCAAGATCAACATAATAATGATTTGTATCATCAGTAATAAATGTTGCTAAGGTGCTATAAGAGAATCTGTTGCTTTTCCAGACTCACTGGTGTCAGGATCAAGCCAAAGGCAGGTCCAGAACTTCGCTGGGGGGAGGGGGTGGGCGGGCTTGATAACCAGGCTGAAGCAGGGGGAAGAAAGTAATCCCAGTGACAAATAATTTATAAGCTGTCCTAGAGCTTGTCCTAGAGCTGTATAGTGGAGCTCTGCATCCATAGAAGCAAGTTTAATTTGGTCCTTATAAAGGGCAAAACAGCATGCTCCCTGAACCTGCCCCCCCTGCCAGCTGTCTGGAGGGTGTACATCTTTTTCATTTTGTTGGGTGCTGAGTCCTGGGGAAAACAATACATTTGTTGGGCCTTCATTATCTGCAGGGTTGTCATCTGCGGATTTAAGAATCCATAGATGCTGAGCCCATGGCTGGAGAGTCTCAGAACCCTCCCAGACACAACCAGAAGTTGCCAGCCTGAACCAGAAGTAACTTCTGGTCACATCCAGGAAGCCTTCTATGGAGGCTGTGAGGCCACATGTGACCTCCAGAGGGCTGGGCAAAACCCTGAAAAGTTGCTGTGGTGCTGGATTTAATTACCCATGAATGTTGGTATCAGTGGGGGGGGGGGCGTTCTGGAACAGATCACCCACAGATACTGAGAGCTCACTGTATGGGAGGATAACATTTGCAGGGCACGAAGAGACAACATGTCCACTACACCTTCCTGCAAACACCCCCCACTAGGCAGGCAACACATTTTTACCAGCAATTAAAAGACCTCCACAGGACAGAGGCTTCAAACACTAGCCTGCCTCTTGCATGCTTGCTTGCTCACTCACCTGGTAACCCGGGACACCAAGAAGCTCTGAATGTCAGGGCTGCTGACGAAGGCCAGGTTTCCATTTCCGTACTCCTTGCAATGCCTCTGGGCTTCCAACCACTCAGCTTTTTCTGCCCCCAGCCAGTAACAGTGGCCGTTACCAGGGAAGACGACGCTGTCCAAGGGGCACACCGGATGGACCACTGCAGTGGGGAGCAGCCACATGCACACTCTTAGGCCATACCCAGAAAGCTCAGGAGTTGCCCCTTTGCCTTTCAGCCCAGCCAACACTAACATGACAGTAAAGCGGTCCCTTGGAATCCGCGGAACTGGTATTCGTGAACTTGACTATTTGTGAATCCGCAGATGCCAGGGAACCAATCATGGGGCAATCTCTGGCACTGTTAGAAGCCACTTCTGGGTTGTGACAAGGCCTGCAACTCCCTCCCTCGGCCCAGGGTTACCACAGAATGCATTGCAGAATCATTTGGGAAACACTTCCTTGATTCAGTCAGGAATGGTCTGCTTCATGGCTGCTCAATGAGAAGCAGATATTCCCCTCCTTATTAAGCTCCTTGTGGGCTGCCATGAAACCAGGAAGTGCAGGATTTCTTGGTGTTTTTTTTTTTACAGGGACAGAAGTCCTGTACTTCTAGGTTTTGTGAAGGCAGCGCACAAAGAGCACTGTGAAGGACTTGGGTTTGTTTCGGTTTTTTGTGGCACAGCAGTGGCGGACCCAAGACGGCATCAGGCGATGAACCAAGTCATGCCACCCCTCCTTGAAGGGAGCAATTTATCTGGATGTCAATATAAAAGATAACCCAGGAAATGAAGAACTTGTTTCCATGGTGCATCATGACCAGGTCAACTTGCAGGCCTCCACTCACCTCTCCCAGGTTCTCTGTCCTGTGCCGCAATGCTATACTCGACCAAGAGGCCGGTTCCCCCTCGGCTCCTTATCTGTAGCCTCAGACTTTCGTTGGTCTTTACCACAGGAGGACACTGCAGCTCCAGCTCCTCTGGGAGTGCTACCACCGTGACTTCAGTTTGGGCTGAGGTAAACCGGCGGCCCACAAAGACAGTCGCTGTGATGTTGTAGCGCCCCGGTGCCGTGTATGTGTGAAGGACAGCCGTTTTAGTGGTGTTCACAAATATTGCCTGGTCCCCAAAGTCCCACTGAAGTGTGCCAACAGCAATTGGAACGCTGACATTCAAGGCCACCGATTGGTAAAGGCCGCAAAGGGTAGGCGGTCCTGCGAAGGAAACTGGCAGCTGAGCGGGGAAGACACTTGAGACGAGGGAAGGGCCGCCACAGAAGGGTCCAACGTGCGGCTCAGCACAAAACGACAAACAGTCTGCGGATGAGTTTGGTTCGAGGGCGACACCACACAGGCAGTGCCCCTCGTCACTGAAACCACCATAGTCCAGCTCTGCTGTGTAGCAGTGGGCACTACACGTCTCCTCTGTCATGTTCTGAGGAAGGTGCGACATGAACTGAACAATGGAATCCGGCAGTCCTGTGTGGTTGTCAGTCAGGCATGCAATGTGCTGAGCTCCTGGAGGGGACAGAAATGAAGATGCTTCATGGACATCACTCAAATAAGTTTCCCAAATCTTTCGTACGAGTACCCCTCTGTGGCAGAGCAGAAGCAAGAGCAGAGACGATGAAGCAAATTAGAGAGGGCGGGGGAGGGAAGGGATTCAGTGCTCTAATCAAAAAAGATATCTTGAGCAGACTAAAGTTATTTTTGTTCAGGTTGGCCATCCTCATCCATAGGTTCAGGACTCAATGTGGGTCAGGAGGCCTCACTGTACCTCACAGATGTGACCAGTAAGCACTTCTGGTTGCTTCCAGAGGTCCTCTATGCTCCGGACCTGTGGATTCAAATATCTGCGGGCCTTGGTATCCGCTGTGGGTCCAAGAATGGAACCCGCGCAGATACCGAGGTCCAGCTGTACTAGTTCTTTTTTTTTTCACTGAGATGCTAAGGTCCACCAACAGATGCCAGGTGATGATGGATTGATGGTGGTAAAGCCAGACTCAAAAGAGAGCCAGGATGATGTTGTGGTTTGGGAACTGTGACTGGGAGCTTATCTGAAGTTTGGGGAGGCCAATGCAGAGGGCCCAGCATGTCCTCCAAGTGAGCAACTGTGGTCCTGCGACCCTGACCCCCACCTTGGGCTCCAACATCCATGGATACAGGGATTTCATTATCCGCATTCCATTGTTCAGAAGACAAAAGGCTCTTAGCCTCCCCAAATCCATAACTTAACTCACCATCATGCACACGGTCCAAAGTTCAGAGATGGCAGGCTTTCTTCCCCTCAATTTACTTAGAATTGACTTGCAAAAGAGCCAGCTCTTTAACACATCCATTCAAAAGTTCCAAACTAACTCAATCTACCCCAGCCTAATGTGATAACAATGACTGATTAAATTCTGAACAAAACCATTGTCCTGATCCTTCAATATTAAAACATATTTTAAATAGAAGTCATAAGAAAAACTTTCTGAACAAATAGATTTTTAAGATATTCATAGCAATAAAAAATGCAATATTTCTAAAGTTTCAAATCACTATTTTTAGCCTAAGTCGTCAGCCCAGCTGCACATCAGAAGCAGCCCAAATACTCTTATGACAGTAGTTCCCAAACCCTTTAGCACCAGATCCCACTTTTTAAAACAACATTTTGTCGGGACCCTCCTAGGTTTACCAGACTTTAAAAAAGATCTAGAAAGAAATATTTTATTTATTCATAAGTAATAATAATCAGAAAAAACCCTCAAACATTTATCTCTCTATATTTACATATGCTTGCAAACGGATAAATAGCAACTACAGTATCTGGTTTTTGAATAGCCTCAGGGCTTGAGACAATTATCTGATCTTTATATCACCCTTTGGCAACCCACCCAAAATCAGCTCCTGACCCACAGTTTGGGAACCACTATCTTAGGACTTTATACTCTTTAAAGTCTTATAAAAACTCTTAAGACTTTTGGGAGTTGCAGTTAAATCCAAAAATGCATTCTAAGCCTTGAACATAAAGAAGCTTGCATAATCCCAGAACTTGTTTAACCAAGCTCTGAAAAAGCTTCCAGACTCAAATAACCCAACATTTTCAGCAAGAAAATAAATAAAAAAAAAAACCATGCTTGTTTTTCTTCTGTGCATGAAGAGATTTTTTTGAGCCTCTGGAAGATTCTTTCCCAGCTCCCTTTGCAAATGCCACTGGCATCCTAACCAAAGACGCAAACTGAACTTGCAAAGGGATCCAAAGAGAGTCTTTTAAGGCTATACACTTCCTTCCAGATAGCTCTGGAACTCAGAGTTGTTTTGTTGATGAGATGTTGGTTAACAAAATTGGTGAACCCTCTGAAACTGGGAAGAATTCAAGGGATTCAAAGAGCTTGTTTCTACTTAAAACTCAGATTTTTCAAATTCCAGGTTCGTCTCCAAACCCAAGATTAGAGAAGGTCACGAGCATCTTCAGTCAAAACTATGGCTTGAATAGAACAGCTCCACATCACACAAGCACCATTATATACACCGTGCATCCATGGTAGCCACGGGGGTCTGTTCCAGGACCCCCCCAGATACCAAATTGCAAGGATAATGGAATCCACGGGGGGGGGGGGCAGGGTTGCAGGGACTTTCCTGGGAGCCACACACAGCTTCCCCATGCCTCAGAACACCTCTCAGGCGTAATAAGAAAGCACTTCTAGTTGCATCCAGTAGGTCCTCCATCCATAGGCCTGTAGGAGGACTGTACTATATTGTGCTGGTCAATCATTATCAATCATCACAATCCACCTCTAGTTTGCCACTCTGCACACTCTTCTCTTACCGCAAGTGTCGCTGACGAACGACACATTAAAAAGTGGAAGGTCTGCCAACTCAGGAGGCTGGGCGCACTTCGTCTCCAACGGATGGATAACTCGAACTTTTCTCTCTTCCACCCAGCGGGGGAGCCAGGCAAGATTGCAGTCACAAAGGAATGGATTCAAACTTAAGTTTCTGAAACAGGCAGATGATCTTGTCAGTGACAGGCATTAATCAGCCCAGTATCAGCTGTCTTGCTCCTCCCGATTGCATCCCTCGAAAAGAGCTGCACACAGAGTTAACAACTAGCAAACCATACAATAATTATTATGATTTCCCCTTCCCTGAAAGAGCAGAATTATGCAAGTGTCTTTTTCAGTCCACAAATAATTGCTGTGATTCTAAAGAGAACCTAGGGTGGGTTTTGCATTCCAAAACCACCCTGCTACATCCCATTAAATGGGTGTAATCAGAAAGAGAATGCACATGAGTTTCCAGAGGGCTTTAAAAGGATCACAAAAAAATCTGTCAA
Organism: Tiliqua scincoides; assembly: GCF_035046505.1. Taxonomy (NCBI): domain Eukaryota; kingdom Metazoa; phylum Chordata; class Lepidosauria; order Squamata; family Scincidae; genus Tiliqua; species Tiliqua scincoides. The sequence continues at coordinate 1,702,532 of NC_089833.1, read as the reverse complement.
AAAACCAAATGCAAATTCATAACCTTCTGAAACGAACAGTATTTATATACCGCTTTTCAACTAAAAGTTCACAAAGCGGTTTACAGAGAAAAATCAAATAACTAAATGGCTCCCTGTCCCAAAAGGGCTCACAATCTAAAAAGATGCAAAAAGAACACCAGCAGACAGCCACTAGAAAAGACACTGCTGGGGTGAACATTCTGAAATGTTGATTTAAAGAAGCAAAGGGAATTTTTTAAAAAGACATGCTTGTTGTGAAATGAGCATCCAACAGTTAGTACTTTGCAGGGGTGTCCAAAGTTTTTGGCAGGAGGGCCACATCATCTCTCTGACACAGTGTTGGGGGCCGAATTAATTTACATTTCAAATTTGAATAAATTTACATAAATGAATATATTAAAGGTGAACTTATATGAATGAATGAAGGTCTTGCAGTAGTTCAAGGCCTATAAAAGGCCTTGCACAAAGCAAGGCTGCCCTTTCCTTTCCTGCTGCTACTGCATCACAGACATGAAACAACAAGCAGTGGAGGGAGCCCTCATCCCACAGCTCACTCGAGAGACCAAACAGTTGCCCTCACGCTGAGAGCAGTTGCATCGGGCCAGTGTGGGCTCCAACAAATCTCTGGAGGGCCAGAGGCTCATTGGAGGCTAGGGGCTCCCTGAGGGCCACATAGAGAGGCCTTGAGGGCCGCAAGTGGCCCCCGGGCCGGGGTTTGGGCACCCCTGCTTTAGAGGCTGACAATTCAGGGCTCTTTTTGTAGTTACTTTTATTTTGGGTGCCAGGGACTCCCATTAAGGGGGAAGAGGATTACGGAGATAGTGCAGGGGTTCCCCAAGTCTGTCATGATGCCACGGGGCAGTGTTCCCAACCTTTTTTCACATGCGTACCCCTTGGCAGCCAATTTCAATAAACTGTACCCCTCATTATTAGCAAGATGTTTGCAATTGATATAGTTGCTGTTATTTCAAATTTATATCTTGTAATTGTAAATAAATGGTCCAATAACGGGATTAAGAAGCAGTGGAAAAATTCTTATAAAACATACAATAAATATTTTATACACAACAAATGTTCAGTGTGATCCTTGAGCTTGTTTTGAGGCACATTGAAGTTGGGTTCAACAGATGTAAGATTCAATCTAGGGTGTGTCAAGAGCCATGGGGAGGGGTAGAACTAGGAATCCATGGCTCTGTGCACAGCTGCCCTATGTGATGAGCCAGCAGGTTGGAACATCTCCTTGAATTGGGAAGGGTTCTGTTATGGCAGAAGTTTCATCCACCCACCCAGACTGGCCCGTCTCAGTAGGAAGAACTGTAAAGGTTTCCTGTTCAGGTGAAGATTGTGCTGGGATGTTTGCTCTGGCATGTTCCCTAGATCTAATGCTTTGGCAACTCCCCAGAGTCCAGTGGTTGTTGTTGTTACAAATATTTATACCACACTTTTCAACAAAAACTAAGTTCACAAAGCAGCTACTTAACAAAAAATGGTTCTCGCTCAATGGCTACCTACGGCTGACCCGACACTGTGACAAAGAACACCTTTTGGGAAGAAAGCTGCCTTTAGGGACACAACCTATTTCTTATGTGCATTTCATACCCATGGAAACTGTCCCCTGGAAACTGTTATTTTGCCGGAATGCTCAAAATTATCTGGTCAATAATTCATGTCCCTTGACAGGTACATGGATCCAGACTCTCCAGTAAGAGAATTTTAACTCAGGCAGATACACGTTGTTCTAAGGATAAAATAAGCAGGCAAACGCTGCCCTGAGCAACACGGAGAGAGCAAACTGCTCATGTTTATCATTCACAACTACGTGAGGTCGTTTGGGTCCAGCGTGACTCAACCAAGGCCATCAAATTGAGCTTTATTAGCTGCCTACTGCCACAAAAACAATGACAGAAAAAAGTGGATCGCTCAGACTTTCCAGTAGCCAAGCAACCTGTGATCTAGGCCTTAACTTAAAGCAGTAACCTACATTTTGAAATGCAAATTTAATCATCCTCATTTTTTACCATTATTTATGAGATTTGTGCACAGTCAGATGCGATTTACTGATTTGTTTTATCAGCTAATGGAGTCCTTCCCAAGGACCTGGGATATCTGGTTTTTATCCTTTTCTGATGTTATAAATATTGTTGCAAAGCTGTTCCCAGTAATGCTGCTTTTTGCAGTTGGTTGATGGTAACTTTTGTGGTCCCAACACTGTTCAGCTGCTCTGCAAGGTGTTATGGAATAGCACTTGAGAGGGCCAATCACCATTGGGATCACTTTGGTCTTCTTCTGCCACAGCCTTTCAATTTCTATTCGTAAATCTTTGTATTTTGTTGTTTTTTCCAGCTCTTTTTCTTCCACTCTGCTATCACCTGGTATTGCTATATTGATGATTTTGACTTGTTTTTCTTTCTTCTGGACTGCAGTTATGTCTAGTGCATTGCACAATAGATGTTTGCCTATCTGTAGTCAGAAATCCCATAATAGTTTGGCATCTTCATTCTCAAGAACTTTTTCAATTTTGGGGTCCCACCAGTTTCTGGCTGCAGGTAGCTTGTATTTTTTACAGATGTTCCAGCGTATCATTGTTGCGACCTTGTCATGCCTTTGCTTGTAGTCTGTGCGATCTTTTTACAGCAGCTAATTAGGTGGTCCAAAGCTTCAACTGTTTCTTTACAGAGAAACACTTGCTGTTATTTTTTCTACTTTTGCTTTTATTGCATTTGTTCTTGATGCCTGTTCCTGTGCAGTCATCATCATCATCATCATCATCATTATTTTGAACTAAGAATAACTAGCATCATGGAGTTGTTCCAACTCAATGGAACTTTTAGTCCAGCCTTTCAAAAAGGTAAAATCAAAAAGGGGTAGAGTTGTGTGCAATAAAGTTTATGAAAGGATTGAGAACACATAGAACTTTCCAGAAATCAGAAATAAACCCACCGCCATCCCCCAAAAAAGTAACACTCTCTTGAGAAAAATGAAACATGTAGGAACTTACATTTCACTTAAATTAAATAAATTATCAAATATTCCATCTTCTAACACAGAAATCTTGTTGTTGCTTATATTTCTGGAATCAGAAAGAAGAGGGGTAGGGGAGAGAAAACAGATTTATCATTAGTACAAAAACAACTTTGTCACCTTGCTCATCCCCCTAAATAGCAACTGTTCATCAGAAAAGAACAGAAAAACAGTTCATCAGAAAATTTAGCAGCAGCCATTAAAACTTCCTATACACCGAAATCCCGCTTCTACCCATATGGCACTAGAGTTGTGCGTGCCTCAGCCCATAGGCCTCACACTGGCCTGGTGCCCAGAGATGGAATTTCAGTCCTGGTGCCTTTTCAGACCAAGGTATCCTTATGGTAAAAAACAGTATAATTGTTATTGGCTACAGAATCAGCTGTCCCATTCAACCACCTCTCCCTTCTGGCACCAGGAGCCGACAGGCCCCAAGACACGTCAAAATCCTTCAACTGCTCGACTCTAAAGGGCTGACAACCCGCCTTGAGCTGGCATGGGCCCATGCACCTGTTTTCTTCAGAAATAAGATTATTGCTGCTCAATTAATGCAAAGCAGAATTCTGGCTAGCAATGGCCACAAGCTTGGGGGAAACCGAATTGGCTGAAAGTCACAGCCAATTCTAACTGATAACACCTTGGCCTGAGGGTGGAAAAACCCTACCACTGATTACTCTCAGATTCTGTGTAGGATTGATGTGATGGCCCCAGGGCAAAAAGAAGGGGGGAGGACAAGTCAAAGGGCACTCCCTGTACAGAATGGACCAGGGATGTGAAGCTTGTTTCATACAGAGGGCCGAAGTTGGTATTCACAGCACCTGCTAAGGGCTGGAAGTGACATCATTAAGCAGAAAGTGACACCATTAGGCAGATGATGACCAGAAATAAGCACTTTGTTCTCACACAGAAACCAGGGACGTGCAGTGGGCGGGGAGTCAGGTGAGGCAGAGCCTCCCCACCGGATTCCTTTGAAAAGTGCCGCTGCCGTGTGAGATGCCCAAGTACCCACAACCCACGCACTCCACGGCACTTTTCAAAGGACTCCGGAAGGGAGGCTCTGCCTCACCTGCCTCCACATCCACCACACATCCCTGGTAGAAACTCATTAGCTGCAAATGGCAGAAGAGAAAATGTGCCAATCCTGTTCATAATTTCAAGATAGGAGAGTCCAATTATCAAGCTGGAAGAGCCCAATTATAATGGGGGGGGGGATAAATTGCTTCCAGGGGTCGCATCCGGTCCAAGGGCCTTATGTTTGACACCCTTGGTATAGCCCTTTCTCCACCATTCCAGGGACTGCTTCAGCTTTTCATGGCCTGAGAAGAAGAATTGGTCCCAGACCCGAGGGGGGGGGGGAGAATGATGCATATAACATGGACTCCAATGAAGACCAGGCCTTTCCTGTGGAGACTTCTACTGCAGCACTTTCCCAAGGGTCTGCAAGGCCAGAAGGGAAGAAGCAGCACTCCAGCCTGAGGGAGCTTATAATAGGGCTCTTAACAAGGCCCAGATGGTCTGAGACAGTGGCATAGCTAAGGGGGTGCAGGGGTAGTAACTGCACTGGGTAACATGTTTTAGGGAGGCAACAACCTGAGCTTGACACCAGTGGCCAAAATTGTAAAAACCTCGGTATTTGCAAATAATACCATCATATTATACACCACTAGATGTGGAATTTAATGCAGAACGCAATGAAACAAACCACGGGATATAAATATGTAGATTAGTGATTTTCAATCATTGTGCTGTGACACACTAGTGTGCCACAGTCCACAGATGTAGCACAGAAGTTTGGTGGAAGGTCATTTATTAGTAGGGCTATTGGAGGGTGCCAGCAGTATGGTGTGTCTTGTCAATTGTCCAAAAACTGGTGGGGGTGCCCAGACAATTTTAGCACTTTTAGCACTGGTGCCATGAGGTGAAAAGGGTTGAAAATCTCTGGCCTAAATAAATAAATAAATAAATACATGACCTAGAAGCTCAGGCTTGAGAGGTAAGCTATAGAAAGGGACAAACGGGGGAAAAACCAGCATTGATTAGTCAGTGAATCGCCTCAGTCACAGATCTTTGATTAATTTAATGCCATTAAATATTTCCTTCTTTTTTTCTTGGAGGGGTCTCCAATGAAACACTTACACATGTAACAGGTGCGTGGAGATTGCTGTATGAAGAGAATGTGTCAACACTGTATTTTTTTTTTTAAAAAAGCACATCCTGCTTTTTCTGCATAAGGCCTTAAAAACGGTGCACAACAATACAAAAATATGAAAGCATGTGAGACACTCCCCCAAACTGAAACAAACAGCTAAACCATAAAGAAACCCAGTAGCATATTTGCCAAAAGAAAACACCACAAGAAACAAAGCTTCAGAGATTGAAGGCTATGCTGTCTCTACACTGAACAAAATCGACATTTAGTTTTCTGCTTATCCTAGAACTTTATTGCTGCTCTATTTTACTGCCCTATTGTGTTCTTGCTTGGTCTGATCTATTTTCAGTGTGTTCTAATGTATTTTATTGCTCATCTGCCCTGAGAGCTTTGGCTGAGGAGTAGCCAACCAACAAATTAAAACATTTTGTCCCAACTCAGAACCATGAAAAGCTGAATTCAGAACCTTGTGCAAAAGATGGGAAGGGAAATTTACCTTTTTCCCCCCCAGAATTTCTGCTGCTCCCATTAGATGCAAAGTTTAGCACAGTGTCTTGTTTGCAAAGGACTATAGTCAGTGGCATAGCTAAAGAGGGCAGAGGGTACACTGACCTGGGTACCAGACCTTGAGGGGGTGCCAATCCATACTGCCAACAGCGAACCTAAGGCAAAAAAAATCAGTCTAAGGCCTCCAGGAGACCTTCTGAGGCTTAGCTTCACTGCATCTCAGACCACTCCAGGATGTGACGGGATTGTGTGTGATTCTGTCCAAATTAAGTGGGTATTAAAAAATTTTGTGGTTCCCAGTTCCAGATGCCTTAGCTATGCCACTGAATATACTCTTGTGAGGCCTCAATTTGGACTGGGACAATGTGAGGTGGGGAATTCTTCTCTCCCCCTGACATTTTCTCATCTAAAATCCACCCCCTTCCAAGCTACTTGCATTATCACAGTGGAGAAGGGGAAGTAATTAAAGTCATCCCCTTTATGCAACAGAAATTCTGCTGCTGGCCATAATTCTGCAACTGACCACTTCAGAATTATACTTGCCAGCCAATCAGATACTTGTTTTTGCTCTGTTCTTTTAAATTAAAGTGGAGATTCTCCAGATGTCTTACAGGCCTAGTGCAAGGATGGAATTGCAGGATACACTCAGCCACGAGTAACAAGCACTGTGCCAAATTCTAAAAGGGAAGCTGCATTTGAGTGCTGCAAGATTATAAAGGACATAACCAGTACTTACAATTTCTTCAGGGAAGTCAGACGTGCAAATGCCTCAACGTTTAAAGTACTGATCTTGTTACTGGAAAGATCCCTGGAGGGGAGACAGAGGGGGAGAGAAAAGCTTGTCACCATTCACATTTATTTTGTCTTCCTTCCATCACCAGGGCTTTAAAAAGGCTGGCCTCTCTCCGCTTCATTCCAGACTCAGACAAAAGCTTTTTTTGGGCATGTGAGGGGTTCTCTCAGCCAAAGTCAACACTTTCAGTTGGAGACACTCAGCGCTCCCAAGTGCTGGCTTATCCATTGAGATAAACGAGGCCACATATCCACCCAAAGAGCTGAAAACAGTTCATTGGAAATGGACACTTCAGCGTAGTTACTGCTAAGTGCAAACACCAGTAATCTGAAACAGGACAATTCTAATTTCATGAAGAGCTGCTGAATTTGGGAGAGAGAAACTGAAAAGGTTATACCAGTTCAGGAATCAATCCACGATGATGAAGTTCAAACCTTACAAGGGTGTGGGGTATCAAGGAAGCACAGCTACCCTTGTTGTCATATTTTTGTGTATCATCCAAATTTTTACCTTCGAGAAGAACACAAAATGCTTTTATCTACTTAAGAGTGAAACTTTTGCGCAGAAAGTACATAAGACGTCAGAAGAGCTCTGCTGAATCAGGCCAAAGGCCCATCTAGTCCAGCTTCCTGCATCTCACAGTGGTCTACCAGGTGCCTCAGGCAGCAATCTGAGATAGCCTACTTCTCTTGGTCCATTGCCTGTGATGGACTTTTTCTCCATCCATCTGTCCAATCCTCTTTTCAAGGCATCTAGGCCAGATGCCAACCCCACGTCATGTGGCAAGGAGTTCCACAGATTAATTACAAAAAAATATTTCTTTTTGTCTCTTCTAATTCTCCCAACACTCAGTTTTAGTGGCTGTCCCCTGATTCTGACATTGTGTGGGAAAGAAAAGAACTTCCCTCTATCCACTCTATCCATCCCGTGCATAATTTTATATGTCTCAAGTGATGGGCAGGGAAAGGATACTGTTCACATATATCCCAATAACATCTAGCCTGGCCCTTCATTTGATAAAAAGCCTGGCATTTCCCAAGATCTCCCCATTTCCCAAGATCTCCCCAATCACTCATGCACTGCATAGGTTTTTTCCGTGCTATTTCACATTTTGCAACAAAAACTGAAGCAGGAACGTCAGATTTAACTCCAGATTTATCATTTTTCGGACCAAGTACCAACCTTCCCACAACAATTACCCCTGCTAATTGGGTAAGAGGCACTTTTTCAAGTGAGTGCTCCTTTTTTTAGCAGGGGGAGAGTAACTGGCCCACCTCACCCCAGCACTGTCTGTTCTAGTGGCTGTCTGCAGGTATTCATTTGCATCTTTTTAGATTGTGAGCCCTTTTGGGACAGGGAGCCATTTAGTTATTTGATTTTTCTCTGTAAACCGCTTTGTGAACTTTTAGTTGAAAAGCGGTATATAAATACTGTTAATAAATAATAAGTACCAACCTTCCCACAACCTTCCCAGCAACCTTTCACTTTAGCCTGACAGTTTGTGGCTGTTTAGGCCTTTTCAGTTTGCTTGTTAGGCTCTCACTTTCTACAAGCCATGGGCACAATTTGCCAATATACTAATGGTGACAGCATGTTAGCAGTCAGGCTGGAGTAAGAAACTGTCCCAGCAAACTTTTAATACAACTTTCTTTAAACCTCACACAGCATGAAAAAGAGCCACCCCCTTTCACCAGGAAACTCCCACATCTGTTGCATCCTAGAACAGTATCCTCTGAGACATTAACTGAACGTATGTTAAACTTTCTCACTCAGTGAAATCAAAATAAGTTTACCCCTTCAAGGAATGTGACTGGAGCAAATTATATACACTGATAGAGATTGCACGAGGCTCTGAGATTATCACTCCTCCAATTATGACATCTTGACCCAACGGGCAGCAATTTGAGCATGCCTGCATTGTGGTAGCCATCTGGGCTAACAGCCTTTTACAGAAGTCTAGAGGTTCACAGCTAAAGATTTCTCTACCTAGATCACATCAACCTCCCTTCCCACTTGCCATCTCTGCCCACTGGTTGCCTGGCCCGCTCTCTTCCTGTCAAAACAACATAAGAGCACAATCCTATGCTTGTCTACTCAGAAGTAAGTCCATGGTCTTCAATGGGGCTTATTCTAAGAAAAGTGTGCATATGATTGCAGCCTAAGGGCCTGATCCCATCAGGCTTGGCATTGGCACTCCGCCAGCGGTGCTGGCCCAACTGTTGCATAAGGCACTTTTGTGCCAGAAGTACAGGCGCACCTCTGGTGCTGGGCCTAGCAGCAGACAGCGCAGGGCCACGGCACCAAAGGACATGCAACTAGGGGACCCGGTGGTAAGTTGTACTGCTGACTGATGGCAGGACACTTTGGGGTGGAGAGTGAGGAGGGGAAAGAATTGGGCAGGGGGGAGGAGCGGGTCCGCAAGGGGGATGGAGACAGCGGCAGCTCTGCTGCCATATCCTAATTCCCCTTCTGGGCTGGGAATCTCGACACGGGTCTCCTCAGATCTGCTGACTTAATAGCGGGTGCAGGAGACCCATTGGGGCCACCTGGCTGCTACCTATTGTTTTCCAGTTTTTGGCCTCCATGCCCACAATTGCCTCTTCACCCTCTTCCTGCCCACAACACACACAGACCTTGCTTTCCCAAACTCTCATCTCACTTTCCACAAGCCATGGGCACAATTTGCCAATATGCTAATGGTTACAGCATGTGAGCGGGCAGAATGTGCGAGAACAGTCTGTGACATCACAGCAACTCAGGTCAGTGTCTGAGCAAGAATTCACGAGCAACAAGTTAGTGACAGGTTTTCGCCTGTTTAAATTTCAGCCTCAATTAAAATTCAGTCTAAAGGCTAAAAGTCTTTTTTTTTTTTTTAAAAGCAGCTAGTTCAACCACAGGAATTCCCGAAAGCAATTTCCCTTCCCTATGTCAGAAACAAAAAAAAATGAAAGTATTATTCTTTTCCTCTTTTGAAACCAAGTTAAAACATCGGGATAAATGAGGCCAGTCAAGAAGAACTTGTTCTTTGCCAAGACGCTAGCAAGAAAATATGAAATATTCAACAGATTTGGGGAGCTTCTCTGAAAGACTTGGGGGGAAAGGGAATGATCTTTCACTGTATTTATTTCCTTTTCTTTTGCTCATAGTTAAGCAGCACATTAAAAGGGGGGCTGCAGCACAGGACGTATATTTTTGCAAAGTTCATCTTTAACTCGTGTGAAGAAAGCTCAAAAAGATGGTTGGAAAGGAAGTCAGGCATTCCATTATGCCGATGACAACACACATGGAGGCCGCTGTGCAGAACCTGAGCCCCCATGAAGGAGCTGGATTCGCACCAAGGACCGTTTTTCTGTCTACTCCCACTCACCAGGCGGAGAACCAAGAACACGAGATTAGCTCTGGTGGATCAACACTGCTGCAGCTCCACTCAGCACCGCTTGGCCGCGTTCCGCTTGGTACGGCCTCTGTTGTTTTTATACTTCAAGCTGCATTTTCCTTGGCTCTCCGACGTGGACATCTAGTCCTGCGCTGCTTAGAAGGGTTTTCCATCTCCTGCCCCCAAAACCCTAATGATGGGCGGGGAAACTTCCAAATTCTGCCTGCGTGGGGAAGCTTCGCTTTCTGTGGGATCATTTGTCTCTTCCTCACATCTCCAGAATGGAGGGGTCCATTTCAAAAAGCATTTCAAGTCAAAAACGAGAGTGCTCTGGGGTTCCTGGCTGCTTGGCAGCCCTTCCGTTTATGCCAGATCTTTTTTCTACATTTATTCAGAAAATATTTAACTGTTTCCCAAGCGCAAGGTGGTTTATTACCAACACAGAGGGAGAGAGAGCAGTTAAATAGTTGCATGGCGACCAAAAGGCGTTTTGCACATGTGTCAAGGCACTGTCTCCATCAAAGGCACTTCCCATTTAAACTCTGGGAAAAGGCTCCTGCAGCAATGGCCACTGAGTCTTGCAGGAGACTCCGCGTTCTGGGCATTCAGGGATCTGCTCAGACTTCACATTCAGTAGAAGAGGGATCAGTAAGAAGGTGAGCCAAGATCTCCAGGGGATTTGCAAGGCTGTCCAAACTCCCCACCGTTTATCAAGAGTTACAACAACATAATAGATTTTTTTATTTGCTAAGTAAGGCTGCCGAAATAATGAAAGCTGGAGGAAGAAACCAGAAGTGGACTTTTGTGTAGACAGAATGAAAACTGAAAACTAATTCCTGGGTTCAGCACACTGGCACTTAATGGCATGCCAGTCCTGCTCCCTGAGCCACTACGGTGGAGCATCAGTGTCCGCAAGGGATCAGTTCCAGGACTCTCCATGGATACCAAAATCCACAGACACTGGAATCGTGGAGGAGGGGCCTGACATGACACCGCAATTACTCATCTGGAGGCTGCGCTCGGCCCTCTGGAGGTTGCGCCTGCCTCCAAGTCTCCTCAGAGGCCTCCCACATGCAACTAGAAGCCACTTCGGAAGAGGTGTTCTGAGGCACAGGGAGACCTGCACATGGCCCCCCATGCTTCAGAACACCTCTGGTCACGAGCAGAAGTCACAGGCATGAACTGGGAGTGGCTTCTGGTTGTGACTGGGAGGACTTTGGGGGCCCTCTGTGGTGCAGGCTAAGCATTCGCAGACACTCAAATCCATGGGTGGATAAGGAGGGTCCACTTTATACTGCACAGGGCAGAGCCTCTGAAACAGAGGAGGAGCTGAAGTCAAGTTCACCTGTTTCCATCTGAGAAAAGTGGTCATGCCGGCCTACCTTAAAGGGCTGTTCTGAGACTATTGAGACAAGTTGTGCAAACCAGATTTGCAAAGAACCACAGGGCCTGGTCACTCCTGGCAAGGAAGAACCGGGGTCAGAACCTCCAAGCAACCACACAGGGCAGATTCCATAAATTGTTTAATTATCACCATTATTAATTATTTTAGGCTACATATTATTAACTTGAGGTAGTACAGATTTTTGTGTCATTTTTACAGCCTGATTTGCAAAGGCTTAGAAGAATTATGTGGCTCAGCCCGACCTCCTGGGCTTCAGTGTGCAGGTGGGAGCATGTCTGAACTTAGAGAGCAATCCTGAGAGGGAGATGGGCCGACGCAAATCCCTTGCGCCAGCCCAGAGGTGTCGCAAACATGTCGTGAGGCATGTCTGCACCATCGAGCAAGGAGGGAACGTGCCGGCCTCCAAAGGCTGGCCCAAGCCCCGCAGGCCAGCAAAAATGATAAGCCCACATCGGCCAAGTCAGGCCAGCACGAGGGTCTGGGGGAGCAGGGAGAGGGCAGGAAGGAGGCATTTTGGGGTGGGGAGAGGGTGGACCAGTGGGCGAGCGGTGGGTGAGCAAGGGGTGGGGTCAGAATCCGGCACTTGTTCTGGATCCTAACCTCAGTCCCAGGTAACCCAGATCAGCTCTGGTGGTGTCCAGAGGTATTCTGAAGCATGGGAGGTGATCCTCTTGAGGTGGCGCAGATCTGAGTAGTTCCACTGGGGCTCCTGTGGCATTATCCAGGGCAAGGGAAGGAACTCCCCTTGCCCCAGGCTGAGCCGCAACTGGTCCCAACCCCTAGCCAGCCAGTCTTCCCATTCCAGTGCAGGTTAGGATTGGGCTGCTATTTTATTTTTTGCTAAAATCTTTCTATCCCACTTTCATCTTAAGGCTCACAGAAGCTAACCACACAACTCTTTTGCTTAAAAAAAAATCAATCACTATTTAGAAAACAGTCAGGTACCCATACAGAAATGGGTACTTCATGGAGAATTCTGGCTAGGCTGGGTCTTCCTCCTAGTTTTCCTAGGTGAGGATTTTGTTCTTTGAAATTAGGCTTTCTTTTATGTAAAACTAACCACCAAAAGCACTTTAGACTTAAAAATCAGAGCAGCCCATGTCCTGTGAGCCACATGTCCTAAAACGGCGCAGGGGGCTTCTTCTGAGCAGACCCCTGAACGCCCACAGTGGCCATTTTCCACACAAAGGGCACCTACTCCTTCCAGCACAGCTATGGAACCTCCTCCATGCCAAAGAGAGCTTGAATTGTGAGGCTGCCACAGTTGCCACAACCACGAGGGGCTGCTGGACCCCAACTGCTCGGCATCCCCTGAAACCAAAGTTTGTGCGAAGCTGGCACTCGGCCAGTTCACTCACTTCCCCCAAAATAGGTCCAGACTGTTCACTTTGTTGCTCTCGGGGCCTCCTGCCAAAACTATCACAACCTTGAAATATCTCCCCCTCCCCGCCACCCACATTCAAGGCTACTCAAGACAGCCAGGCTCTCGGCTGCCTCTTTTTGCACACACACTGCATAATCCCGCATTTCTCACTTCCTTCACACTCCCCACCTATTCTTTGGCATGGCCCCCTGGCCCCCACTCCCTCCTGAATCACGTACACATAACTGAAATAATGGCATATTCTTATGTTGTTTACATCCGCCTCTTATGGCTTGTGATGTGTTTAGAGTGTACTCCCCTCAGGGCAGGGACCTATATTCTTTGAAAAGCACTGTGCACACAGATGGGATGACATCAATAATAATCGCAGAAGTCGGTGAAATGTAGAAGCTATGCGCATGAAGCCCTTGCTTCAAAGCTTGTGTCGACCATTAAAGGATTGTGTCTGTCATAAGATCCAATCTGCTCTCTACCAAAGAGGTTCTCTTACACCCCACTTTTACCCAATGTTGGTTTTTGGGAACGCATAGGACGGCCTTCTCCATAGCGGCACCCACAGGGCAGAACTCCCTGCCCCAGGAACTGAGACTGGCTGCCATCTTCTTTCCTGCATTCTGAACGCCTTTTTGTTTCCACCAGGCATTTCAATCTCAGCTAGCTATTTTTGTTATTTCTTTGGTTGCTTAAAAAAAAAAAAAAAAATCTGTAGTCTCTTGCTTTTAGGTTTTGTTATTTTTCTGTTGAATCTTCCTTGGGGTTTTTTAATGTTCTACTTTAAGTTTTGAATTTAATTTTAATCAAGTTGATTTTGTTGGCTGCCTTGAAGGCTTACATAAATGGAAAGAAAGAATCCCATAAATAAAAAAAATTCCTGCAACAGTGAGTGCCAAGCATGGATTCTGAGTTAAGTGAGGAAGTTTCTCTCTTGTCTGTCCTGAATCTTCCTGCCCATCAATTTTGTTGGCTTTCCCCAAGTCCTAGTGTTATGAGAGAGGAAGGGAAGCATCTCTCTCTGTCTCCCTAACCACTTTCCCCACAACATTAATGAATTTATGAACCACAGCTTTCCCCTTCCCACCAATATGCTATTTTTTTAAACCAAAAATAAGAAATAAGAACATAAGAAGAGCTCCGCTGGATTAGGTCATACGCCCATCTAGTTCATCTTCCTGCATCTCACAATGGTCCACCAGATGCCTCAGGGAGCACTCAAAACAACAAGATACTTGCAACGTTTTGCCACTCCCTTGTACCTGGCATGTAAAAGATAGTCTATTTTCAAAACCAGGAGGTTGCATCCTGGTAACCTGTGATGGACGTTTCCTTCAGAAAACTGTTCAATCCCCTTTTCAAGGCATCTAGACCAGCTGCCATCACATCCTGTGGCAAGGAGTTCCACAGATTAATTACATGCTCTGTAAATAAATGTTGCTTTTGTATATCCTAACTCTCCCACCACTCAGTTTTAGTGGATGACCCCTGGTTCTGGTGTTATCCTATGGTTCCTCTATCTATCCTATGCATAATTTCATACATCTCTGTCATATCCTCCCTCAGGTGCCTTCTTTCTAGATTGAATAGCCCTCAACTGCTATAGTATTTCCTCTACACTACACAATCTTTTTTTTTCCAAACCAAAAATCCACAAACACTTAAGCCTGTCCTCGTAGATGGAGCCTTGATCATTTTGGCTGTCCCAGATAAAGGATATTGTTTTTGAGGTGGAGCACCTAGAAGGGTACACACAGTTCCAAACCTCTTTTTTCCACCCTACCATTGTCAATGCAGGTCAAACACTTTCAGCCAAGACTGGTCCATCCATGAGACCCACTGAGTTGGGTGCCTCAGGCAGCAGATTGAGTGGGAACACCTACTTTTGCCTGCCCACTTGCTCTACTGATCCACTCCTTGTATTGGAAGAGGAAAAGGGGGGTGGAGAGGAAGGGGAACTGTGGAGCGGAGGAAAGGAGAGGGGTTGCTTAGAGCACGGGTGTCCAAAGATTTTGGCAGGAGGGCCACATCATCTCTCTGACACCGTGTCGGGGGCCGGGGGGAAAAAGAACTAATTTACATTTAGCATTTGAATAAATTTACATAGGTTTACATAAATGAATATATTAAAGATGAACTTATATGAATGAATGGAGGTCTTGCAATAGCTCAAGGCCTATAAAAGGCCTTGCACAAAGCAAGGCTGGCCTTTCCTTTTGCTGCCTCTGCTGCATCACAGACGTGAAACTGCAAGCAGTGGCAGGAGCCCTCACCCCACAGCTCATGCAAGAGGTCAAACAGTTGCCCTCACGCTAAGAGCAGCTGCATTGGGCCAGTGGGGGCTCTAACAAATCTCCAGAGGGCCAGAGGCTCATTGGAGACTGGGGGCTCCCTGAGGGCCGCATTGAAAGTCCTCAAGGACCGCAAGTGGCCCCAGGGCTGGGGTTTGGGCACCCCGGCCTAGAGTATCTGAGATGTTTCTCACTTTCCAATCCAAAGAGTGGAAGGGGCAGAAGCTGGGGCACGACTGCTTCATGCCACCTCAGATCTGACAATGCAGCCACAACAACAAAGCACCTTTGATGCACACTGCTTGCAGAAATTCACTGCACATGAGACCCTCTCTTTGACACATGATGCTCCACGCATGCATCTCCTCCGGCACGACACAAGGGGGCTGCTGCTGCAATTGTTCCAAAGAACACAGCCCATGAAATTGCCACTGTAGTTCTGCCAAGTGTGAGGTCATGTTCCTATTATGTCATCTGCAGCCTGTTCTGCCTTTGTTTCTCCAAGAAGGGAAAGGGGGGGCGGGAGAGAGAGAAAGGCTGACTTTGGAGTCTTTTGGCGCATGTCACCCAGTCAGAGACGTAATGGGAAAAGCATCAACCGACAAGAACTGTCTGTACAGGCAGGCGCGGGAGGAAAGAGCAGACGCTGCCACTTTACAACCAGCAAAAATCAAAAACTGACAGGCCAGCAAGTCGCTGGTCCCCACAAATAAAGATTACAAATGGAGCACTTAGTTTTCGTGTCCATTCAGGTCTATCATCAATACTATCAATAGAATTTTCTCTGCAGAGGCAGATTTACTCCAAATAAACTGCACAAGACCAACTTTCTGTTACAAGCTTGTGGTCACCCCATTCCTGGAAAACCAATCCCCCATCCCTGACAGCATTCAGACAGCCAAGTACCCCTGCAGGAGTCCCTGGTTAATCAGGGCTTTCCTCTTTGCTTTCAATCCACTTCTTCCGAATGCAAGTGAATCATTGGTATGCCGTATACAAAGGCCTACAGTCTCTGCATCTTTCTGCCAATGGGCTCGCTTTCTGCTCAAAAAGGAGAAGGGGATAATCAGACAAGGCATCACGAGTACCCAGGGGCAGGATTTTTGAAAAACATGAGGGCAAAGTGTGCCCTTTACTTCTGCAGCATTCAGGGACAGAAACTTGAAAGGAAAACTGGAATTCTCGCATTCCAATGAGTGACCAGAGGGCCGGCTTTAGGAGCTGCAGAGCCCAGCTGGAAACATTTTTGGCAGGGGCCCAGGCCCACAACTAAGGTCTGTAGAATCTAAGAGATATAAACTAAGTGTGCAATCCAGAGAATGACATGTGCCGGCGTTTGCGCCTGCCCAGGAGGGTCACAAATGTGCCATAAAGCACGTTTATGCCTCCTCAGGAGTAAGCCATGCCAGTGCACGGAGGTGTGCCAGCACACAGAGGCTGAATCCAGCTTCCATGGCAGCTTCTGCTGCGAGCCTTGAGTCGGCCCGGCTGGGCCAACATAAAGCTCTGGGGTGGGCAGGGAGAAGGTAGGGATGAGGTGGGAGGGAGGCATTCCTGGGCGGGGGGAAGGGCAGGTGACCCCAGGGGGCAGGCAGGCAGGGAGCAGGAGGGGGGCTGGGATCTGGCAGTTATGCTGGATCCCAACCCCCCTTCCTAGGGAGTTCAGAGCGACTTCAAGCCGCTCCACTCTCCTCAGACTTGTGCCACCTCAGGAGGTGGCGCAAGGCCAAGGAGACCCACAGGGGCAAGGGGGCCTTACCCAGAGGTAAGGGGAAAAGTTTCCCCTTGCCTCTGGCTAAGCTGGTTTGGGCCCCTATCCTGCGCTGGATACATCGCAAGCCTCTTGGCTTGCCTGTTCCAGCGCAAGATAGGATTGCACCCTAAATGTATAACAGGCTCTACATCTCTATGGCAGAATGGAAAGCAATCAAAACGTGCGCTTAAAAATGAATGCGAGTTCATGAACCCAATGGATCCAAGCACATTTTAACATGAAAATTGGAGTCTACAATACGTCTACAAGCAAAATGTGTAGATTACCTTTGAGAAGTATATAGTTGCAAAACCACTTGTTTTTATGACTGTGAAATGATTTAGTAAAATATTGATTTTTTGTTTGTTTGTTTAGGAAAAAAGAACTCAAAAAGTAGATTACTCTAGCACAGGGCCCCCTTTAAAGCCAACCGACCATAATCACACAAACTTTGTAGGCCTTAAGCAATTCCTTTAGCATAAGGCCATTGATTCCTAAGCATTCCCTGGGGAGCACTGAAATTGTCACCTTACTTTTCTTGTTAGACAAACCGAAGGGGCACTCTTGTCCTAATTTCTTCACCGAATTTCCACTCAAGAAATGGACAGGAGCTCAGTGGTAAACCACTTGTTTTGTATGCTGAAAATCCCAGGTTTGACACCTGGCAGCATCTTCAAGGATCAACCGGGAAAAACTCCCCAACCTGAACTTCCAAAGAGTCACTACCAGTCAGTGCAGCAAATACTATAAGCTAAAAAAGTCAGCAAAAAGCAGTTGCATATGGCCACATGCCCACTGTTAATATATTATGGTTATGAAACCAACAATTGCCTCTCAATAGCGAGAAACCAACCATTACTCTACCCATGTGCTCCAAGAAGAATGAGCAATTCTCTGCACTTCTAAAAGTTGAGTGCGACAAATTGCAGGAAAGAGAACAAACACAGGCATGGTTCGCTTAACAACCAACAACGGGTGGTCAAAGCACAAGAAAGAGGCTCTTTATGGGGCCGTCAGGTCTCCCATAGTCTCCATCAGAGTGCCCCTTTACACAGCAAAGAGGCTCTTAATGCAAAGAAGAGACACTATCTCAAGCAGACTGTGCAACCAGAGAGTGTCTGGCAGGGAGTGTCTGTTTATCCAACAAAGGCACTAGATTGGGCGGAATGTTCACTTAACAACCTACTTGCATAACACAATCGGAGAACGTATATGCATTGTTAAGTGCCGCACACCTAAAGAAATTGAGGTTTGCAGCCTTATCTTAACTGTACTGAAATCTGGGTGCTTGAAATGGAGCTCCACTGCAAACATGACACTCTTTCTCCCCAGCCAGGTAAACCTGTTCCTTGATCCACCATGCCAAGCAGAAAATTCCTCCAATCAACCAAATTCTCCAAAGCTTCATTTCTTCTGCAGCTGCTATGACAAATGTACAGTATTTGAGTTGAAACACCAGGCATGCCCTGTCTGTATAGCAGAGTTGCAGGTGGTCTTACATCTGTTTTACCCTCCCTGCAAAAGAGGTTTCTTATAAAAGGTTTTAAAAAAGCAAAAAACACCCCTGAGTGAGATTTTCCTTTGTGTGGAACTGAGCGGGACAAGTGGATTTTTTACCTGGTCTTTTTCTCTCTTTCTGGACTGCAGATGTCCAGAGCAAAGTCTAACATTTTGCTCACCATTCATGGAAATTCAGAGGAACGCCTAACTGCAAATTTTGGGGACGCGTTAAAAGAGGCTCTGGCAAACCTGTCCTTTTGGGTGGCAGCTTCAGCCAACTCCCCACATCAACTGTCACAGTTTTCAAAACATCCCCATCAATTCTGGCTGTGTCAATTGGTCTCCTGGACAGGCCAGCCCTGCCATCACCAAAAAGAAAATCAAAGACAGTTTCCAGCCCATTTGCGCTGGGAAAGAACCATCACAGAGCAACATTCTCCCAAGTTAACCCTTCTGCAGCACAACCTCTCTGCGATTGCACTCCAAGACCATTCACACATTCAACGAACATGCGTGCCAACACATACCCACATTTTCATGGGAATGTGTTTGCTTTAAGTGACAACACAGGGACTGGATGCTTGAAAAGGTAGACTAAAAATGATTGCATTGATTCCAGCATGCATGCTCAAAGCCATGTGGGAATAGCCATGCACACACATACAGGACACAGACAGCGCTCAAATTGAATGCAATGCAATGCAATGGGTGAATAGGGCTCCACGATATGAGGGTCATTAATTGGAGAAGAATTATGAGTTTTAAAAGCAAGACAAGGTTCCCTATGGAAAAATACTGTCACAGTCTTTTAAGAACTTGCAAGGAAAAAATGCTGGAGGGATGTAAGAACATCAGCAGAGCCCCAGTAGGTCAGGCCAAAGGCCCATCGAGTCCAGCTTTCTGCATCTCACAGTGGCCCACCAGAAGCCACTGTGACATACAAGACAAGAGACCTGCGTCCTCTTGCCATTTCCTTGCACCTGGCATTCTGAGGTAGCCTATTTCTAAACCTCCACTGCCTTGTGGCTACATCCAGTTATGGAAAAGGCTTCAGGAGTCAACCTCGTGGCAAAATCCGGAGCCGGAGTCCCTGAGGCAGTTCATGGCCGAACACAGTCACGTTCTGGCAACTCCTGCGATGCTGCTGGAACCAACCGTATTGGCTTCTGCCTTTTCATTGGACCATTTCAGCGACGTGGAGAGGGGGGATTTGCTGCATGGGTAACAGCCTATCCTCCATACCTACTTTACCCAGGCTTTGCGCACTGGAGAGGACACTCTGTTCCACAGCCACCATTCAGAGCGTGACACCATAGTCTTCCGAGACTGAAGGATGCCAACAATATTTCTAAAACCAGGAGGCTGTGTATACCCATTATAACTTGTCACCTGTGATGGACCTTTCCTCTATCAGTTCGACCAATCCCCTTTGAAAGGCATCCAGGCCACCTCCTCCTGTGGCAAGGCAATTCACAGACTAAATATTTCCTTTTTCCTGTTCTAACTCTCCCGACACTCAATTTCAGTGGCTGCTCCCTGGTTCTGGTGTTTGGTGAGACCAAAGTGTGACATTCTGTGACACGGAACAACCAGATGCTTCTGGGAAGCCCATGAATAAGAGGAAGAGAAGGAGATAGACGGCAACAGATCACTTCTGCTGAGGATCCCCAGTAACTGGTGCCCTGAGAATGGACCTTTCATTAGCCATGGAGTGAGGTCTCCTCTTCCAGGAATACATTTAATCAGTGGCATCGCTGGAGAGGGTGTGAAGTACGAAGTTTTGCAGGGAGCCTCATGAAAGCGTGCAAGTGGCCCCTCCCCCTCCCCTTTGGAGCCAGGCGCACACCTCTGTTTTGCTCCCACCACCTGGAATGACAACAAAGGGAAGGGGCCCCTTGCAGGCTGCAATGAGGTTCCCTGCAAAACCTACTGCTTTGCACCCCCTCTAGCTATGCCACTGCACTTCATCTCTTTGGAAAGCCATCTAGACTAGTGGCCTTCATCATAACCTGCAGCAAAGCCATGCATATCTTAATTTGCTCTGTGCAAAGGAAGTACAGTGGACCCTCCATGCCTGCACTCTTGTCTTCCACAGATTTGAGCCTCCATGGATGACCTCCCTCTCTCCAGGAAGCAACTGGAAGTTACTTTCGGTCATGCCTGGGGGTGGAACTGAGCTGCAGGGAGTCCCATGGCGCCCACTCCACTGGCCTTTTCATGCCTCAGAATGCCCCCAGAAGCAAACCAGAAGTCACTTCTGTTCACATCCCACCATGCCTAAGTTTGCAAACCTCTAGCCTCAAAAACTTTCATCACTTCTTGCGAGGCAAAGAAATGCTCCCAGCCCCGGTGATCATTGGACTGGTCCTTTTCTAGCTGCTTTTGGTTCACTTTTTCAGCACCTACCACACAGAACAGACTGAGACGCCTGTCAGCTTGTTCCAGCCGTAGAAAGAAGAGCTCCAAGTATGACAGAAAAAGTATGGCCAAAACAGAAGGAAGAGGCACCGACCCAAGAGGATCAACCGTAGAACGCCTTTTCCCAAGGAAAGTACATTGAGCTGGCAAGTGGGGGCCAAGACAATGTTTTCTTGGTCCAGCACTATGGAAACCTGGAGCTCTGAAATAAAGACACTTCCTAGAGTTTGCACCACATTATTTTCTCAGAAAATAGCTTCTCCCTATGGTGGCAGGGGGGAAAAAAACTTCTTTTTTTTGGCTCATGCCATTTTTGCTTGAAGTTCCACTTTCAGTGAAATCCTTAAAAGAAACTTATGGTCTTGTTCAAAAATAAAACTTGTCCCTCAAGCGTTTTCAAAGCAGTAATAAGAACATGGGAAGAGCCCTGCTGGATCAGGCCCAGGGCCCATCTAGTACAGGTTCCTGTATTTCACAGTGGCCCACCAGATTCCTCAGGGAGCACAAAAGACCACAAGACCCCTGCATCCTGTTGCTGCTCCCCGGCATCCAGTGTTCTGAGTCTTGTGAAGAGCTGCTCTTGAGATCCTCTACAGCAAGTAAGGATTACTTTGAGGCAACCAACCGAGTTCCTCCACTCACTGCCTTTTAAATGACAAACGTGTTCTGTGCAAGCACATGGGGCTGGTAACATCTACTGTGAACCTGTAACTTTTGACGAATTATGCACAATTATGCAAGGTCAGGCAGTGCTTTATTATGGGCCAACCAAAGCTTTTGCGTTCCACAGAACATTTCATCAGCCAGATTATAGGCAGGACACAGGAGGGGTTAAAAAAGGACACATCCTGATGCTCTCTTAAAGAACTCAGCTGTGAAACTTGTGTGCTAGAAAATTTGTGTGCTAGAACTCATCCTCCTTACCGACGGACCAGAAGGTTGGTAACATAATTTTTAAAAAATGATAAGGGGAGACTACACAAGGACATAAGAAGAGTCTTGCTGGATCAGGCCAAAGGCATATCTAATTCAGCTTCCTGTATCTCACAGTGGCCCATCAGATGCCTCAGGGGCACATATAATCACAAGAGACCATTGCCATTCTCTTGCACCTGGCATTCTGAGGCAGCCTACTTCTAAAACCAGGAGGTTGCATTAACCCATCATGGCTTACCACCTGTGATGGACTTTTCTTCCATCAATATATCCAATACTCTTTTAAAGACATCTAGGCCAGATGCCATCACCACATCCTATGGCAAAGAGTTCCACAGGCTTACATGCTGGGTAAAGAAATATTTTCTTTGTCTGTTCTAACTCTCCCAATGCTCAATTTTAGCGGATGTTCCTTGTCTCCCAGAGGACACAATTAGGGAGATTATGGACTCATTCACATAATTCCCATCCCTTGGCGAAAAGGATTGTTTAGAGCATAGAAATGATTAAATGTTTAATAAGAGCTATCCTGGAAATAGCTTGCAAAGGGAAGTTGTCTGATTCTCAAATGCCTCTGTTGGAACTCCCCCCCACCACCCGCCCGTGGCCAGTCCAGAACATTTTGCCACCTGAGGTCTCATCACGCACTTGGAGAGAGGCCCAGGGGATCCTCCATTGCAATTGACGTTTTGAATTTTTTTCTAAACAAAAAATTAAATTAGTATTTTTACTAAAATATTTTAGTCACTAAAACAAGTGGTTTTTGTTAACTATTTACTTTTCAAAAGGTAATCAACACAATTTGCTTGTTTACTTGTAGGCTTGACACATGACATGTTGGCAACCTTCAGTCTCGAAAGACTATGGTATTGCGCTCTGAATGGTGGTTCTGGAACACCATCTAGTGTGGCTGAAAAGGCCAATTCAGGAGTGACAATCCCTTCCACACAGTGCAGTCTGTCCCTGGTCTGTCTCCCTGGCTATGGGCCTTCCTTCTTTGCCTCTTTGCCTCAGACTATTGGCCAAGTGTCTCTTCAAACTGGGAAAGGCCATGCTGCACAGCCTGCCTCCAAGCGGGCCGCTCAGAGGCCAGGGTTTCCCACCTGTTGAGGTCCACTCCTAAGGCCTTCAGATCCCTCTTGCAGATGTCCTTGTATCGCTGCTGTGGTCTACCTGTAGGGCGCTTTCCTTGCACAAGTTCTCCATAGAGGAGATCCTTTGGGATCCAGCCATCATCCATTCTCACAACATGACCGAGCCAACGCAGGCGTCTCTGTTTCAGCAGTGCATACATGCTAGGGATTCCAGCTCGTTCCAGGACTGTGTTGTTTGGAACTTTGTCCTGCCAGGTGATGCCGAGGATGCGTCGGAGGCAGCGCATGTGGAAAGCGTTCCGTTTCCTCTCCTGTTGTGAGCGAAGAGTCCATGACTCGCTGCAGTACAGAAGTGTACTCAGGACGCAAGCTCTGTAGACCTGGATCTTGGTATGTTCCGTCAGCTTCTTGTTGGACCAGACTCTCTTTGTGAGTCTGGAAAATGTGGTAGCTGCTTTACCGATGTGCTTGTTTAGCTCGGTATCGAGAGAAAGAGTGTCGGAGATCGTTGTGCCAGGGTACACAAAGTCATGGACAACCTCCAGTTCATGCGCAGAGATTGTAATGCAGGGAGGTGAGTCCACATCCTGAGCCATGACCTGTGTTTTCTTCAGGCTGATTGTCAGTCCAAAACCTTGGCAGGCCTTGCTAAAACGATCCATGAGCTGCTGGAGATCTTTGGCAGAGTGGGTAGTGACAGCTCCATCGTTGGCAAACTTCCGTTTGCCTCCTCCCTGCTCACCCTCTGCAATCCCTCCCTCTCCCCCTCCCCCTCTGCAAACTTCCATTTGTAGGCTTACATGCATGCAATATTATACCAAAATGTGCTGAGATTCATGTGGTCCATTAATTCACATGCATCTTTTAAATGCACATTTTTATTGCTTTCTAGTCTACAAGAGAGATATAAGGTCTATAATAAATTTTATTTATATCTCTTAGATTCTCAGCATTTGTTCTGGCAAAGGAAAGATGGGCTACAAATCTTTTAAATAAATGAATAATTATAATACTAATTCTATAGGCCCTGGCAGTGAACCTATGGACCAGCAAAAACAGTTTCCAATTGAGCCCTGCAGTACCTAAGGCTGGCCCTGCTAAAGGTGAAACCCACGGACCCAAAATGAGCCAGGGAGGGATTCCACAGCAGCCTCTTTTACTTGGCAACTAGAAGACCCTGGAGTCCACCCCACCCAGGCAAGATATACAAGACAGAAGCTGATGACCCCTTTTTTCCCATCAAGGGTGCCAAACCCATCAACACCCACTTCTACTGCTCCATTTCAAAGACCGTTCCTTGGAAGAAAGGTTTGCAGGTCTCTCCTGCAGGTCCCCCCTGCCTAATCCACAGAAAAAGGCACCAACTAATTTCCTTTATGCCCAAGATGTTGTGGCTTCACACTGTGATCCAGGATGCAGCCACCCTCTTATCCAGATGTTTCCAAGTTGGAGACCTGCCTGGGAGAAGGAATTCTTGGCTCATGAGTCAGCTAGGACATGAACACCTATTATCTCATTGCTTCCTTCACAGCGGCTGGCTGGCTACCTTTCCTAAATCAGTCACAAGGAAGACAAGGGGTGATGGATAAGGGGAGCCCAGATCTCTTCCAACTTCTCAGCTAGCCAGAAGTGTCTTCATGACACAGCCCACACCCTTCACCGTTCCCAAGGCCAGACGTATTGATTTGATCTTTCATCCCGAGAGCTGGAATTGCACCAGCAGAGCAGCCACAGCAACTGGGAGGGGGGTGACTAGATACCTCTTGCGCAACTAGAACCCACATGCTTTGGACTAAGCACTCAAACTGATCACAAATGACAACCCAACAGAATAACTAAGCACTGACTGCAAACAAAATTAAGGTAAGAAGAAAAAGCAAAATTAAGGTCTTATTGAGGCCAGTGGCATGGACTCCCAACAGTGAGAATTGTGGGTTAGTTCACAGCTATGGTGGACCCTCCTTATCCATGGGCTCAGCATTTGCAGATCAGAATATCTGTGGGTGCTTAGCCTGCAGCTGAGGGGCCTCAGAGACCTCCTGGAAGAAGTGCCTTCCAGTTGCGTCGGAGAGGACTTCTGAGGCATGCAGCCTCCCTATGCCTCAGAAGACCTCCCAATGGCTTCTGAAAGGCTCTTGCAGTTTGCCAGAAATGGCCCTCCTGTGGATTTCAATTCCCGTGGAATTCAGTATTCATGGGGGGTCCTGGAATAGATCCACCGTGGATACCGAGGGCCAACTGTATATCATACGTTTCACTCATCAGTGCAGCTTCCCAAGGGTGTCAACAGTCAACTGCCACACAAAAGGAGTAGCTCAGAAACATCCCACTACGTCAAGCTGTCTAGTCTACCATCGTATTTCCTGCAGGGGCCAACCTAGAAAGCTCAAGAGCAAAGCACAAGGGAAGGCACCCTTGTGCTGCTGATCTTCCACACGCATAGCTCAATGGCGGCCACATGGAACCTCCCAAGACAGACCATTGGAGTCTGGCCTGGATGCCTTGAAAAGCAGATTGGACAAATGGAAGAAAAGTCCATCATAGACAACAAGCCATGATGGGCATGTGTAACCTCCTGGTTTTAGAAGCAGGGTACCTCACTAGGCCAGGTGCAAGGGAGTGGCAACAGGATGGAGATGTTGTCTTTTGTACTGCCAGAGGCATCTGGTGGGCCACTGTGAGATCCAGGAAGCTGGACCAGATGGGCCTTTGACCTGATTCAGTGGGGCTCTTCTTACGTTCTTACGCCCCGCTCACCAGTGCCATCTTAGACCCCTGGACTCCAGATTCAAGCCCCGGGTGAAGCCACCTTCTGCTCATTCCTATCCATCTGGAGAAGACCACGTCCCCACCAGCTGTTCTCTAGCACCTTTAAGCCAAGCTAATCTGTTCTTTTAATCTTTCCCCATAAAAGAATTACGTATCTCACTGCATAAAAGTCTAACTGCATTACCAATTGTTAACAGCTGATGGGAGGATGGGAACAGCGGGACCTGCTCTCGCACTCGCGCAACACATCTGCAGCAGGGCAAAACAAGAGACACCAAGCCGGGGGGGGGGCACCAAAAGAGGTCCCGAGGGCCGTTCCGATCTCAGGTCCACACATGAGGGTTTGTATGCGTGCACGAGACTTCGCAAAACGGGGCCGCCCTGGGTGTTGCGTCGTCCCAGCAGGGCCAACGTGCTCGAGCCGAGATTGGCTCCCAGGCCTCCAAAGGAAACATCTGCACATTCCAGACACATTTTGTAACGGGAGCAAAACCCATCCTTGAAGTGAAGCTTTACAGCCGCCGCAGCGCACAAGAACGGTCGCTGGCAGGCAGCAGTGGAACAGTCATGTTTCAAATATTATGCTGAGGCTGCCAGGGTCTCAAATTAATCATTAGAATGTGACTGGGGGGGGGGGAGAGAGCACCATGGAGAGCAAGCTTATGTAACAGCTTTGTCCACCTCCAGAAAATGACTCCCCTCCTCGCCTCACTTGGGCCCCAGTCGCCCAACCCCGACACCTTCTCACTGCTGTAGAAACGA
Organism: Tiliqua scincoides; assembly: GCF_035046505.1. Classification (NCBI taxonomy): domain Eukaryota; kingdom Metazoa; phylum Chordata; class Lepidosauria; order Squamata; family Scincidae; genus Tiliqua; species Tiliqua scincoides. Next base: position 1,676,383 of record NC_089833.1, on the reverse strand, counting down.
AGGCCAGGCCTCTCCAGCAAGGCCAAACCCATGCCCAGCCTCAACTGGAGGGGTTCTGCAAACAGCTATTCGCCGTGACAACAAAGTAGAGCCTCCATATTTAGCCACAGTGTACTTTTGAGGCCCAGACTAGACATGATATGAGAAGTTCATTCCTGACACAATTCAACCATCTCTCTCTCTCTCTTTTTAACAAAGCATAACTTTTTTCTTTAAAAAAAAAAAAGTTGTATACATACTGTTCACATGTGCCTTTGCAAACTTCAAAGCATTTGGGTTTAATGTGCACCCTTTCCTCCAACTACGGGCTGTTAAATTGAGGCACTGTAGTTACGTTTCTACCCCATCCTTGGGGGGGGGGAGTCCCCAAAGTTCCCGCATCCATATTCTGCTCTTGACAACCCCATGAGGCAGCTTAGGCCAAGACTGAGCAACTGGCCCAGGGTCACTCAGGCAGAGTGGAGGATTTGAACCTCAGCCTCACTGATCCTAGGCTGGCACTCTGAACCATTGCACCACACTGTCTATCTGCATCACACACTCACTCCAAACCTGCTATTATCTCCACAAATGGGGGGGGGGGGGGCAGACCAAACTTCTGGCTGCTGGGGGAAGGATGATGGACTGCATTGGGCCGCTGGGGAGATCCCTGTCCAGGGTAGTTCTGAGGTTCTTGCAAATTTAACTCTCCTAAGAAGAGTTTTGCCTTGAGAAAATTTTCACTTGAAAACTTCAGTCCCAGAACATGGTGGGTCAGAGAGTGACAAGTCCCACAGCTTGGCTCCTGGCCTGTGGTTCTTCTTCTGGGTACCCCCATCCACTACCCCACCCTTGGAAGTTTAAGCAAGCTGAGATGGACTGCACACGGTGATGGCAGTCTCCCTCATTTCAAGGGTGCAAGGATCAGTGTCCCCTGCATCTGGCATTCAGAGGTAGCCTTCTTCTAGAACCAGGAAGTTGCACATACTCATCGTAGCTGTGAGGGAATTTTCCTCCATCAATCTGTCCAATCTCCTTTTAAAGGCATCCAGACCAGATGGCATCACCACATCCTGTGGCAAGGAGTTCCACAGTCCAATTACACATACCTTCAATCCCTCCTCAAAACAGACCCTACTTTAACCTCCTAGTTCTCACCACTAACCAAAACTGAGCCTTAGGGAGACGGCAAGATGGTGGGTGCACAGAAAGGGCAAAACCTGCCCTCCGTTCTGCTACTGCCTGCTGGCCTGCGCAGCAAGAGAGTCCCATCAGTCCCAGTGAGCAGCCTCCCACTCCTCTTTCACTGGGGAACTGGCCACACTAAAGCCTTACAAGTGCTGGACTTTTTTGCTCACTGCCATCGCCGTGCAAGTGCCTGGTACAGGCCCCGCTGGGTTCTCATCTGCCCTAGTTCAGCTCAACCCCACCCCCCTTTTTGCGCAGCCCCCTCCCAGCTCTCTCAGGATCTTCCAGCCTAAAATATCCTCCCCAAAACAAACTTTGCAAGAGAATTTTGGCAGCTCCTAACCTTCCCCCCCCCCCAGTTCCAGCTCCCTACTGGAATTTCATTTTGAAACCCCACGTTTTTTCTCTGCCTTGTTACAGAATAGAGGAGCAAACAGAATTCGGAGTGTCAGGCTGAAGGTGCGTTTCATTAAGGTCCCCCCTGGCAGCAGATGCTTTGCAGGAATCCTTGTGCTGATCAGATGAATAAAACAATTTGCGGGGGGGGGGGGGTCCAAATATGGACTTGATGTTTGGGGTCTCTTGAGTAAAGAATGCCAAATCTGAATCTCTCTGTCCTGTGTTTTCTGTCTGAGATTTTTTTTAAATATTAAGATCAAACACTATGATTAAATAAGTGGCCCTGCCCAAAATGGCGAGAAGCCCAAACAAGTTCTTTCAAATTCTGCCCTTTTCGGCTTAACCCGATCTAGGATAGATGGAGGAAGCTCCATTTTTGCTCTGGGCCCAGATAAAGCCTGGTGCAGGTGACACATTTTCAGTTTACAGAGAAGTTCTGCACCCAGCATAAACCAGGCACATCCACAAGTTCTGCAGGATCCAGCAAGCATTTTTTCGGAAAGAATTTTGGTCATTTTGCATAATTCATCCTCCTGCTAATGGAAGGCAAAAGCTACATAGCCGTGAAAAGAGATGGCAGAGGCGGTGGGCAAAAAACACACCCAAAAACAATTAGATGCAGCCAGTATTGAACGTCAAACTTAAAAACCAGACAGAGGCACTACATTAAGAGAAGCTCCCATTTTACAGGTGAGGAACACTGAGACAGAGAGATTCGTATAGTATGTTGGTGCTTCTTCACTTGCCATTTTAAGGAACATCACGTTGTCTTAATTGGCCTTTTCAGCCACACTAGACGCTGTGCCAGAACCACCTTTCAGAGCGCGATACCAGAGTCTTTCGAGACTGAAGGTTGCCAATACAATAATAAGCACAGTCCCACTTTTACGGGAGGGGAACGCAGAGGCCCATGTAATTTATCCATTGGTTTCCCCCCCAATTTCCCCTTGTTTCAACACCAAGTTCAGAGAAAAAAAATCCAACCAAGAATTTTTAGCTGCTACTGTAAACAGTAAGAGTCCAGGAAACCTTTGCTACTTCTCCTGTGATGCACCCAGAGATCAACCAGAAGATCCCAAACCGCCTCTTGCCAACCCCCAATAGAGGCACATAGACATGTCCTCTCTCTTGGAATAAAGCCTCTCCTCACACAGGCAATATCAGTACTTTTCGCAAGGGAAACTGGCCATTAGAAAATGGTGTAGTTTTCCCCCATTTCCTCCCCCCAAAGACCAAGCCTGTTCACGAGAGCTTCAGATTGTGGACTGGCAGAAAGTGTCTGCCTCCACACCTCTGCCACACTGCCTCCTTTCACTCATGGGGTTGAAAGAAGAAAAAGGAGCTCCACACCCCACACCTTAAGAGCATCAGAAGAGCCTCACTGGATCAGGCCAAAGGTCCATCCAATCCTGGGGAACCAGATATCATAACCACGAAAGAAGACAAGGCACCCCAAAATATAGGACATGACAAAATAAAAGCTAAAAACAGTTCTATATTGATTTCATGTGGTTAATTTAAACACTCCTGGGGGCTGGGGATAAGAATAGGCCCTCAGTTTGGCTGTACTTGTCGTAAGAGGCGACTAAACAGCCACCGGGTAGATGGGGCTTGTCAGCATGGGAAGGCAGCTCATCTGAGAGAAGGAAAACTCTGATCCCAAACCTCCACTGCCTTGTGGCTACATCCAGTTATGGAAAAGGCTTCAGGAGTCAACCTCGAGGCAAAATCCGGAGCTGGAGTCCCTGAGGCAGTTCATGGCTCACGTTCTGGCAACTCCTGCGACGCCGCTGGAACCAACCGTATTGGCTTCTGCCTTTCCATTGGACCATTTCAGTGACGTGGAGAGGGGGGATTTGCTGCATGGGTAACAGCCTGTCCTCCATACCTACTTTACCCAGGCTTCGCGCACTGGAGAGGACACTCTGTTCCAGAACCACCATTCAGAGCATGACACCATAGTCTTCCGAGACTGAAGGATGCCAACTCAATTTAAACACTATATTACTTATTATTAAGTTTAAAACTATATTACATATAATTTATTAATAACAGAAAGGTAATTAATTACAAGAAGGCTGCCTGCAGGGGCCTGCTCACAGGGAAAAGGAGGACATTTAAGTTCTTTTCCAGGACACAAGGCTAAAAAAGAGGACATGTCCTGGAAAAAGAGAATGTCTGATCACACTGATCCAGTCCGACTTCCTGCATCTCACAGCGGCCCACCAATGCCTCAGGGAGTACACAAGACAACAAGACACCTGAATCCTGAGGCCACTCCCTTACGTCTAAGCATGTCAGAGACTGCCTATTTCTAAAACAACATGACTTGTAACCTGTGATGAACTTTTCTTCCTGAAATCTGTCCCAATCCCCTTTTAAAGGCGACTAGGCCAGGTGTCATCACCAAATCCTGTGGCACAGAGTTCCGCAGATCAATTACACAGTGAGAAGGACATATTTTCTCTTTTCCTTTCCTTTATTTTGTTCCCCTCTTTCTCTTCGAAACCAGCAAGCTGAGGGGGGGGCACTGGTTGGTGCACCACTCGGAAAGGGGGGTCCACAGTTAGTACCTCAGGCACCAGGAGGGCTGGCCTGGATCCCACAGACAGATAAAAGCAGCAGTTCTCCATTCTTTTTACTGAAAATCAACCTACCGCCAACCAACATTCCACTAAAAAGATTAAACTCCCTTTTAATTATTGACAAGAATCCAGTTAATATCCCTCTTTATCTTCTCTATGTAGCCACAGTGAGGCTGCAATCCCAGCCTCACTCTCCTGGAAGTGAGCCCCATCGAACACAATGAGATTTACTTCCAAGTAGATGAGCATAGGATTGCGCTATGCAATTGCTTGTTACTGTCTCACTGTCACACACCCCTACCTGTTTTGTATGCTTGGGCATTTAAAAACAACAAAGAGCACTTTTTAATTACGTTTTTTCCCCTTTGTCTTTTTTCAATGGCTGCTTTGGAGGGAGGATTCCTCCACCCTGGAATCACAACTACCACAGACCCCTTCCAGCTGCACCCTTGCAGAGCCCAATCCGGATTCGCTGCGAATCTCCTGGTCTGGAAGACGGAGCACAGGACTGCCTGCTTCTGGTACTAATCATCTGTGTGGTTCGGTGGCTTCTGGAGAGCAACAGAATGTCCTCAACAAGGGAGGCAAACTTTCCAGCCCTAAGAATAGGGACGAGAGGCGATGGGGCCCCAGGAAATGAATGCAATGGGGAGAGGTGCATGCTGGGGCTTGGCAAGGCCGTCAGGTGGAGTGCCACATTTGGTAAGGTCCTGTGTGGGCATCTACCCAATTGTGTAGCTGCCGGGGGGGGGGTACTGTGCCCCTGAGCAGCACTCTGTGGGGGAGTGGTAATGCTGCCCCGCAGCGATCAGCCATGCAGTACAACCTGCCTTCTCCCCTCACAGCCACTCTCTGAGGAATGTGCCACTCTGAGTGGACGCTTGCTTCTTTCGCTTTCTTTTCAAAGTAAAAAAAAAAGCAGACAGCTTCTCAGAGTGGTGTGCAACTGGAATGTAATCTCTATGCCAATAAAGGTCTTATGTATGGATGGATGTAATTGTGGTGATCCCGGCCTGCTTCTCCCCTCTTAATCTCCACCTGCCTTCAAGCCCAAAGACTATTTCCTCCACTTTCAGGCCAAAACCTTGACCGTCTCCACCGGCCCAGTTCAGCTTCTGTGCTGCTTTCCCGGAACCTCCCCAGAGACTGTCCTTTCCTACTTAGCACTGAATCAAAAGGGCTTATACCAAAGTCCCAGAGGTGGTGAGGGCCAGGGCTCAAGCCAAGAGGAACCCCCTGCAGAGGGAGAGAGCAAGGAGCCAAGAATGAGTGCAGCTTTTCCCTTCCCAAAGCAACCAGAGCACAACACAGCCAGGCTGGTCCAACAGGTTCTGCCCCAGCACAGCCCCGGCGAGTGCAGGCGACAAGAGCAAGGGAGACGCACTTTGGCTCAGAGGCAAGATACAGACCAGCCTGACCCCACTCGAGAGTGGCAGGAAAGTCCATCTCGCCTAAAACCAGAACTGCAGCCTGTGCAGTTCATTCACTTCCACAGAAGCATCAAACCTGGTGCTGGAAAATCTACTAGCAAAATATCTAGTGGGTCATTAATAGAGGTGTGCAGTAGAACTGGCATATATACTGCAAAGTGTTCCTCCCCCCCAGTGGGAAGTACAGTCCCCCTGTTTTATCTGCAGGGGATCCAAGCAAGGACCCCCTGCAGATACATAAATCCATGGCCTGATTTGCTTGTTAAACCAGAAGTAGATTTCAAGGCCTCCGGGAGGACTTCTGAAGCCTCAGAAAGCCACTTTCAGTTTGACAAGCAAATCAAAAGTGGCTTTCCCCCAGTATCCACAGCATCTGTGGCGAGTCAAATCCACGGGGATCAGATCTGCTAACACAGGGGGGTGCACTGTACAGTGTCTCTCCTGAACTCACTGCCGGAAGTTTCTCAGTGAGGGATGAGCCAGCCAGAGTCAGGAGCAGAGATCAGATCTCTCCCTCCTCACACCAGCACTCCTCAGTGCACAGATGGAGGCCTTTTGCTTCCATGGGAAAAGTCTGAACTCCCCTGAGTGCCGGGGATGCCAACCACTGACAATCCTTGCAGCCCCTCCTGCTTCAGGGTCAGGTTCAATTCAAGTATAACAGAAAGCCAAGTGCCTTTCACTAATCTAACCTTTTTAATTTTTAATTTATTGTGACAACAGACACAGTTTTTGCAGCTGGGTATTTCTAGGCTTGGGAACATCCTCACATCCTCTCGACTACTTTGCTCTGCGCAACCAAAGGAAGGTGCAGTCAGAAGCGTTTTTAAAAAAATAAATAAAATAAACCATATCCTGACCTGCAGGGCTACCCTCACCTTGTCCCTCTTGCAGCAGGAACTCAGCACCCTTCCTTCACTCAGCATATCCTTACAAACACCACCACCAGGCAAAAGCAGGTCAGTATCATCATTATGGCAGGTGGGGAAGCTTAGGGCTATAGTGAAGTTAGAAGCAGGACCTCTTGCTTGCACCTGAAGTCATACATTGCCCTGGTGCAAACTCCCCTCCCAAACAAAACGAGACTATGTAGGTCTTCACTGGATCCAACAGGCCCCCCCCCCCACCATTCAGGGTGGTGCAGAAAAGATCAGGTTTCACTTCTTGTGCCTCCTTCAATTCCCTTTTCTGAACTTCAGTAAAGGGCACAGGCAAGCTTCCTCCTATCACCCTGACTGGTGCCAAACCCCACAGGTGAGCACCTGCTTCTCGGACCCTTCAGCACCAATATGACCTCATTTTTGCTGGCTGTCACCTGGATCTGGTCTAGTCTAAAGGGCTGCCACTTGGTTTTCCAGTACTAGATAGTTTGGGACCAGGATCTCTGAAGAGTCCCGCAACCAGTCCTCACTACTTTGCAAAGTCATTCCATTCTGATTCAGAAAGCTGTACTTTAAAAACAAAACATGCTTTTAGGGTTCCCTTTTCTCCTTAAAGAACAAACTCAGAGCACTTTTGGATAAGAGGGAAAAAGTGTTCAGAGGACACTTCCTAGGGGAGATGGTACACCAATGTTGATTTTTGAAATAACAAAATGCCTGCAAATATGGCAGGGAAGCTTCCTGGCCCTGATAGGAAGCTACCTGGGTTTACTGGCTTCAACCGAAGTCACATATTAGCAGACAAACCATGGGAGGCTTTGGGTCCATCTCCCCTCCTTGCAAGACTCTTCTTCCAGTCAAAAGGTCTCTCAGGTGGAAGCAGCAACACATATGAGGGGATACTGCAACCAGCACTTCTCACCTGTATAAATACATCAGACCAGTGTTTCTCAAACTGTAGGTCAGGACCCACCAGGTAGGTCTCAAGCCAATTTCAGGTGGGTCCCCATTCATTTCAGTATTCTATTTTTAATAGACCAGTGGTTCTCACACGTTTAGCAACAGGATTGAGATTGAGAATCTGTCAGGACCCACCAGAAGTGGGTCATCAAGCAGGAAAAATGTTAACAATCCTAGGCTGCAATCCTACAGACACTTACCCAGGAGTAAGTTCCATTTACTATCATTAAGAGAATATACATAGTAGCTTGTTAAAGTACAGGACTGTAACATTTCCCAAAATGCAGTCATTTACCAGGGTAGCATCAAGTCTAATATATTAAAAATAAAATATTGAAATGAATGGGGACCCACCTGAAATTGGCTCACGACCCACCTAGTGGGTCCCAACCCACAGTTTGAGAAACACTGTATTAGACTTGATGCTACCATGGTATGTGACTGTATTTGGGGAAATGTTACAGACCTGTACTTTTAACAAATTACTATGTATATTCTTTTAACAATGATAGTCAATGGGACTTACTCCTGGGTAAGTGTGGGTAGGATTTCAGCCTAGGTTTGTAAAAAAATTTCCTGCTTGATGATGTCACTTCTGGTCAGGACATCACTCCCGGTGGGCCCTGACAGATTCTCAGTCTAAAAAGTGGGTCCTGGTGCTGAGAACCACTGCATCAGACCAAAAAGACCTCCTGCAACGGGGAAGTCACAATGAGCAGTGATGCAAGAAACCTGCCTGCTTTCTCAAATACTCTGTTTCGGCACATCTTACTTCCCCTGCCATTAGGCCTGCTTTTCTTGTTGACTTCCATTGGAAAGAGGTGTCATAAGAAATATGTAGAGCAACTGGGACCCCAAATGGTGTAACAAAGCTTCATTTGGCCGGACCCAGCAACTTTTCAAAGCCTGTGCAAGAGAGGGCTTGGATCCAATCCAGTAATGGTCCCACCTTATCAAAGTGGAGTTCTTGATATAATCCTGCATAGCCTCTTCTCGCTGTCTTGCCCTGCAGCTTCTAAGGCCGCCCCAGCCCAGGCTGCTACCCCACAGGGTTGTTGTGAAGACACAAGAGCTAAGGGGAAATGGGGCAGGCAGGGGGTGGATGGCAACAGGGGTGGGGATGGGCAGATTGGGTCCCAGGAGGGGGAACAGGATTAGCATTGGGTCCCCAGTCTCTCTCTCTCTCTCTCTCTCTCTCTCTCTCTCTCTCTCTCTTCTTAATGGCATGAAAAAGGTTGAAGACCACTGGCGCAGAGGATCCCCAATTACATCTTAACACTGCCCTGGTTTATTTTATCCTCACAAGAGACCTGCGAGGTAGTGCTTGCTAAGAGGTCATGCCCAGCCCAAAGTTGCCCGGGAAGCTTCATGGCCCAAACAGGAACTTGAACCCACTCTACAGCACAGTGGCTAATAGTATGGGGACAAATCACCGTCCGCCATCCCTGTTCCTGGTCCACCAAACATTTGACGGCCAGTAGCGGCAGAAGGAACCAAGAACTGTCATCCCTGCTATGGCAGCAGGTAGAGGAGGCAGCCCTCCAATTTCCTAGCAGGGTTATTATGACTCATCTTAACAATTGGAGCCTGAAGGCACATGATGGTGGAACCCTTTGCCTAAAGCTAAGCAGGTCTACGCCTGGTCAGCCCCTGGACGGGGGACCAGCTATAACTGCCTGGATGTTGCCTTGAGCCCCAGAACAGAAGGCAGGAAACAAAGCATTGCCATCAAACAAACGCATCTTGTGTGCCAGCCGTTATGATTTTGCACAATCGCTGCGTGCAACTTTATCTCTGTCTGCTATTCCAGACATGAAGGAAAGGTCAGACAGAACACCAAACACAGGAGTGACCGAACTGTGCATGAATCAGGCACATCAAAACTAGGGCTGGGGGAGAATTCAGTAAGTTCTTTCTCATGTAACAAAAGTTTTCATGTTTCTGCCCTGCTCCGCTCAGTTCCAGAGACAGACAAATAAAGGTGCAGTGGTTCCCAAACTTTTTCATCTGGTATGCATGTTTACTCACAAGTAAGTCTCATTGTGTTCAATAGGCCTTACACCCAGGAAAGTGCGCATATGATTACAGCCTCAGCCTGCCTGACATCTCCTGCACTGCACCTGAAGACAGTTGCAAAATTGGCATATATTTTTTCTAATGCACCAACATGTCTGCTCTTGGACTTTTGCGATTTCCCCCTTGGCAGAAGTTGGGCAAACAGAAAGGACAGGCTCAGAGCACAGCAGTACCTGCTTTTCAAGAACATCCAAGCATACCAGACTCTGGCCAAGGCTGGTGCGGTTGCCACAGAGATGAGAGTGGCTGAGCTGAACAGAAGACTTTGCCCCACTGGCAAGCCTGAGGATGGTGTGACCCCACTCCCCCCGCAGCTCCAAGGCTCCAGCCAGCCGAAACACACATGTCTCTCTGGGCAACAATGGCTCGTACACAATGCCTGCCATTTCAGGAGCTCACAACCCTTTTGGCCCAACAGTGCACAATGAAATTTCCATTTCCCAGCCTGTACTCTGTTTGCATGTCAGCAGAGCCCTCTCATGCCCCCAAAGGTGCAGGAGCACAAATTTAATGCCTCACTGATCATTAAATTGCTCTCACAGCACTAGGAGCCAAGGTGAGGGCCTCCTAAACTTCTGAACAGGCTGCGCATGAGAAACCAGATTGGACCCTCCTTATGCGCAGGCTTGGCATCCGCAGTGTTAAGTATCCGCGGATGTCGAGCCCGTAGTTGGGGGGCCTCAGAACACCTCCTGGCTACAACCAGAAGTAGCCAGTTCATATTGGCAACTTATAGTCATGCCTGGGAGGTGTTCTGAGGCTCTCCAGCCACAGGTCTTATTATCTGTGGAATGTTATATCTGCCAGGGGTCCTAGAACAGATGCCCCATGGATACTGAGGGCCCACTGCACTTTTTACTTCATCCCTCCTCCAAGGAGTTCAGTGCAAGTAGTTCTTTTCCCTGCCCCCCCCCCATTTTATCTTAACAACCACACTGCAAGGTGTGCTTGCTTGACTGAGAACATGTGCTAGTCTAAGATCACTCAGTCCACCTCGGCAATGAGTGGGTGATCTGAATCTGGGCCCTTCCAATCTCCAAACAAACCCCCCTTCCAGCATGCTCAGCCCATCCCTGTTCCCAGCTCTGCTTGACCTTCCAGCCCAAGATCCCCCTGATAGATGTTCTCTCCCCATAAGCACAACCACTGCTGAGAACCACAGAATTATGGATCCACTGCTTTAAAATAAAAACACAAAAATGCAAAAACCTAAACAGAGTATATCAGTGATATTAAACATCAACCACCAGTAGCAGCAGGTAGGCTTCTGTACACAGTTTAAAGAAATGAAAACTTCACTGAGTAACCCACGGCCTTCAGGCTGCAGGCCCCCTATTTCCAACACCTGCAGTTTACACCACAAGGTACGTAACTGACACTTGTACCCTTCTGTGTCTGTAGAAATGTATCCAGACACACACTGCAGAAACCTGCAGTGAAAAGAATTTTGGGAGGTCCTACCCCAAACCTTCTGTTAACGTAAAAAGGGCACATGCAGAAGCCACCGCCATTCCAAGCAGAAGTGCATCCCAAACCTGTAAAATGTAATGCCAAAAAGAACGGGGGTGGGGGGGTCCTGTAATATGTACCTCTTCTAAGGTACACAACTGAACTTGGAGACATTGTGAGCGCAGTCAGTTTGCTCCTATAGACTAATCCCATTTTAGAACCCTTCTCCAAATCAGATGTCTCAAAGTGGGGCCCACTCCCAGCACTTGCAGTTTTCACGCTCAATGCCAGACTATGTGTGGCACTATATACCATTCAGTGGTGTATCTAAGACAGGGCAGGAAGGGCACATGCCTTGGGCATCACTTGAAGGGAGTGCCACTGAGCTGGCATGCCTCTCCCTCGCCCTCCTGGCTGGCGCAGGGTTGTAGGCCATGCTTCCCCTCCATCTTGGGGCCTGGGGCGCGTCCTTCTCCTCAGGGCAGTGGTGGTAGGAGTCCCCTGCCGCCTGCCCCATCCCTCCATTTGCCATCACCAGCACCTCCTTGGGAGAGGAGATTCCACACCAGTATTCCCTGCCTGTTCCCTGGAGAGCCTTGGGAAGTTCTCAGTAGTGAGAGTTTGCTTTCTCTGGACAACATTTCATGTGGCAAACATGACGCGCAACCAAGCTCCTAAGGATTTTTTTAAAAAGGGGCACTTGTGGTACGATTGGCAGCCACCAAAAGTGGCATAGCCTATGCCAAGAAGGCCTCCCAAAAGGCATATGCCTCCATTTTGCTCTAGTGGCCCAGAATGACTCCAAAGGGCAGAGGGGGAGGGATGCTGCAGTGAGGCTCCCTGCAAAACTGCTTTGCACCCCCTCTAGCTACACCACTGCACCCAAGCAAGCCTGCCTGTGGCCATGATGTCCCAACTACACAAGTGCTGTCAGGCGAGATCGGCAAGGCACAAATGGGCCATTTCGGCAGTTCTTTTGTCTTTCTAGTGACTTGAGAATCCTGAGAATCCTGAGTTTGTCACTGTTAGCAAGGAGATTTTTCCTCCCCTGGCTGCAACACCAGAGTTTCGCAAACGGGCGGGGGGGAGCAGTGCGACCAAGCATCGAAACCACCCAACTGTGGAGAATGGCTGGGCCGCTGAGCCGTTCTGCCCGAGATCAAGGAAATAGGCACGATCAACCCCCACCTCATCAAGGGACTCAGAAGTGAACTTGGTTTTGCTACTCAAACAGGTCTACAGTTTTGTCTCTGCGTAGAAATAAATCTTTGATGCACAGAGGCTGGTTTTTCAGAGATCCCCCTGAATCCACTTCATGACATCCCCCTGGGGCTGACAAATCGCCTGCTGAGAACCACTGGATTCTATCATTTCATCTAATAGTGACATGGGTGGGTCTGGGAGCACAATGGGGTCACTTGCAGAAAAGGGGTTGGCTTCTGCATCCCAGGGGATAGACCAGACAAGCAGTATATGTTGGTTAAGAAAGCAAGATATATAAACAGAATACAGGAGAGCTGGGGGTTGGGCAGAGCGCTACCCTAGAGAAGTGTTCCCCAAACCGTGGGTCACGACACACCAATAGGTCCAGACCTGCTGATGGGTCGTGAAACTGACATACTGACAAGGAAAATGTATTGAGCCCTATGGAAAGTGAAACTGAGTCACACATGCGCAATTACTTGCAAGTAGGTGACTGTGCCTCAGTCTACTTCAAAGAGCAGGCAAAGAGGAATGCAACGCCACCATGATGGTCCCAATTCGATGAATGCAGCCCCCCCCCCAGAAACACTTGAGAAGGAAATCCGTCCCCCCAAGCTGACAGGGAAAATGTATTGAGCCCTTTCGAAACTGAGCCTCATGTGTATTTACTCATGAGTAAGCAACCTTGCCTGGGCTCCTATTGAAGGCTAGGCCAAGGGAAATGCAAGGCCTCCAGAATAGCCCCAATTCGATGGCCGTGGAGCTCAGCAAATGCTCAAGATCCCCCCCTCCAGCCATAGTAAAAAGGATAAAATTTTGTTTTGTAAACCCAGGCAGATCCCAAAAGAGCGTTGTTTTAAAAAGTGGGTCTTGGTGCAAAAAAAGTTTGGGTACCCTTGGGATAGAACACTGGCTGCTAAAGGGTGCAAAAGAGGCAGATCCCAATCCTCATACACCTCCTTTTTCCTTTTCCTTCAGTGACCCAGTAGGAGAAGAGACATGGAGGCTGTGAGGTGCATTGGCAGGTATCCCCTGTGAGGAGAATGCTGCCTCCCCTTATTTGGGGTCTCTTTTTTCTCCTTGTTTTGGACCTTTTACTCAGCAAGGTGGCTCCAGTATGGAGCTCAGTGTTCTGATGGGGTGGCTGAGTCAGTCCAAGGAAGCAGGTTTTGCCACCTCTCTTGTTGCTGAACTTCTTTGGAGTGGTCAACAAAAGGCTTGGCTGTGAGCCAGCTCAAGGGACCATGACACTTGCTTGATTTCCAAGAACAGGGAAAGCCAGGTGACCTCTCCCCTGTATCCAACCCCACAGGTCAAGCCTGGTTAACTCCTAGAGCTCCTAAAACACAGAGTTGTGCCCTGTCCCATGTGCCCTGGTGCAACTCTGATGCGCCACTGAAGGCCACCCACCACCTGGTCTTGGTTGTCTTGGGAAGGGGGGAGTTGCCCTCAGGAACTTCCTGAGAAACAGGAAGCTGGACTAGATGGGCCTTTGGCCTGATCCAGTGGGGCACTTCTGATGTTCTTAAAATTTGCATTCACTGAGAATTCAGCAGCACACTAGGAGGCTGCTCTGAGAAGGCACAACCTTGCAGAAGCCAGAAGGAACACACACACTCCTGAAGGGCTGGATTCTGTCAAGATCAAAAGTAAGGCCAGACCTCCTTGGATGGTTTACACCAAGTTGTGCTGGCCTTACTAATGGTTCAAGCCTATCCAACTTTCCAGAGCCGATGTATTTGCAATGCAGACCCAAGGTAAGGAAACAAATTTTCCCTTACCTTGAGGAGGACTCCATGATACACACCCCCACCACAGGATGCAGTGCACACTCCATTGGCATGAATGCATCAGCCCTATCTGATTGGGCCCTGCATTCAAATCCACCTGCTGCTCCCATTGCCTTCCAAGAGAGGCATCCCAGGAACCCGTTACATCACAAGAGGCTTCAACTCCAGGGGAGAGAGAGTTCAGGAATTGTATGTAGACATGGAGGATCTAGGCTCACCCACATGAATCTTCTTGGGGCCAATCACTATCTCCCAGCCTTACCTACCTCACAGGGTTGTTGTGAGGAACCATGGACACCACCTTGAGTTTTTTTGGAAGAAAGGCAGCATAAAAATGTGATACACTCCTGCATGAGCTTCAGAGAAGCCATGAAGCAGCAGCAAAGGCTGAGGGAGTCAGCTGCCCAAACCAGCATCACCCTGCAGAGGCCTGACCACAGCAGGGCCCTCTGCACTGTTCCACAAAGCCTCCATTTCTTTCCAACTAGTTTTTTTTAATCCTCTTGCTTCTCCCCACTAGCAAAATCCCATTTCAGGTTACGTCTCAGTAGGGCAAGGAAAGGGATGGGAGATGCTTCCCTTGCTGGGTAACCGCAGGGCCCAAGCCAGGAGCCCCTCCTCGACCAGCAGCCTCTGGAAACAGGGAGGCTATTCATTCTACCTGGAGTGCGCAGAGCGCTGCGGTTTCCCCGTGCCTGGTCCAGCCAGCAAGCCCCAGAGCTGCCACCCCCTCCCCTTGGCAAGCAGGAAAACCTCAAGGCCTGGAAGACGAGATCTTCTGAAGAAAAGGCCTCGGTGTCTGCGCAAATCTGCTTTTGAAGCTGGGCTGAACCGCTCTCAATGACCTTCAGCAGTAGACTCTCTCACTTGCTGGGGCTCACAGTGCAGAAGGTGTGGTGTTCAGACACTTGGAGAGACTCAAATGGCTGGACAAAAGCACCCATGACACTCTATCATGTGCCGCCACAAACCAACGCTGGCTTGTTGGGTTGACTTGCAAAATGCAGCCCTAAAGGTTGCTCTCTCAGAGTCTCAGGGCAACCCTGCTGGCTCAGACCAAGGAGGGGAGAGAGGTCCATCTCACCCAGGATCCTGTTTAAACTACATCTGCATCACTAGAAGTTCACTGCCTAATGCTCCCACAGACAATCTCTATGGGAAAAGTGCTTAGGCAGGGCACTACTTCCTGGTAGGTAAAAATCCTGTTTCTGCTACCCTACAGGCTTCAGAAATCTCACTGGCACTGACCCACAGGCAAACCATAAGGACTAGCAGCTTTGTTGCTGCTGTTTAATGAAAAGCCAAAGTTCCCAAGATGGGTGAAGTGCATGGTTTTGGTTGCCCAGCCTAGACGGTTATAAAACCCACACAAGACAGGAACTGTGCGCTGATGGCACCTGAGTCCAGTGGCCTACAAATCTCCCAAATGAATCATATCAGACGAGAGATGCTAAATGGCCGGAAGAGGTGGCCAGAGCCAGCAGGGAAGGGTTGCCAACACTTGCCAACACACACCCCAGTCCTGTTTAGACTCCGTTGCCATGGAGGTGAGCAAATGGCCGACTCTCGTTTACATATTGACCTTTGCTTCCCAGGGTTCTAAAAAGCTGATGTCACTTCTTTGTTGCTAGAAAGCGGTCAGGCCCAGTCAGGTGACACAGACCATCCCTGGTGGACGTGGTAATAATTAATCCCCCACTCTCAGCCAGCAGCTCTCCAAATGCCTCACTCCAGGGAACCAGCCACAGCAACTTGCGCTGTGACACAGAAGCCTTTTGCATCACAGAAGATCCTACGGCTAATGGCCTTGCAAAGAGCTCAGCTCCTGCAGTTTGCAAATATGTGTAAATAGAGAGAGATAAATGTGGCTTAGTTGATGCTCCTAATAAAGAATTCTAAAAAAACCTCAATAATTTGCTGCTGGGAAGACAAGGGAAAAGGAATTCATCGACATTCATTAGGGCTGCCTCATTACAAGTAATGGATCGAGTTTGTTTTGTAAATAAAGAAATAAAAATATTATTACTTGTAAATAATGGTATACAGCAGTGTTTCTCAAACTGTGCGTTGGGACCCACTAGGTGGGTTATGAGCCAATTTCAGGTGGGTCCCCATTCATTTCAATATTTTATTTTTAATATATTAGACTTGATGCTACCATGGTATGTGACTGCATTAGGGGAACTGTTCCAGACCTGTACATTGAACAGGCTACTCTGTATATGCTTTTAACAATAAGAGTAAATGGAACTTAGTCTTGGGTAAGTGTCTGTAGGATTGCAGCCTAGGATTATTAAAAAGTTTCCTGCTTGATGATGTCACTTCTGGTCATGACATCACTTCCTGTGAGTCCTGACAGATTCTCATTCTAAAAAAGTGGGTCCCGGTGCTAAAAGTGTGAGAACCACTGGTATACAGTTTATGATAGATAATATTTCTTTCTAGATCTTCTTTTTTCTTAGGTTTCATAAACCTAGGTGGGTCCCGATAGAGCGTTGTTTTAAAAAGTGGGTCCCTGTGCTATAAAGTTTGGAAACTACTGGTCTAAGGAAATGTCAGCCATGCTACCAATAGGAACCCACCACCAATGGGGACCTGCAGTCCTGCACAGACATTGGGGCTGTTTTTCCCCAAAGAGGCCCTCCTCTGTGGAGGGAGTAACCCAGCTGTACGGCTGATGCACAATTTCCAGCCAAAAGCCACCAACGGGCTTCGTTTCCTCAGTGCGACATCTGGACACTTGGCGCAAAGCCTTTGGCTTTCATGATTTTACTGGTCCTTCCAATTCACTGACCAAATGGTCAACTATCTCAATGCATGGCTGGTGACCACTTAGTGCCAGCCACCCCTGGTGCCAGCTGGCAAACTGAGGGGCAAAAATGTGGCCAAGAAATGGACAAAAAGAGCTTCTTTATTCTTTGCCCACCAACAACTCAGGCCAGCACCAGTGTCTGCCCATCGGCTGTCACATGAAGCACATCCGGGGAGGGGTCCAGAGTTAAGGCAGCTTCATTTTGTCCTTTAAGGCCAAGAGTGAAGAACAAATTGCAGGAAATGCTGATTCCAAAGCACTGCTTATGTAACTGTGTTGCTTTTAACACACACACACACACACACACACACACAGATGGGCAGACGTAGTAGCAACGAGGCATCCGTCCTTTAAAGCCACTTCAACCGAGCGGTGGAGAGCCGCCAAGATCTTTCCAAACAGAAACCCATTTTCCCAGAGAAAAGTTGCATCAGATTTCAGGCAGCCGTAGCGTCCCACCCACCCAGCCCTGCAATCTCACAGTTTGGAAACCCCGTTAAGCAAAATAAACACTTCCCTTTAAAGCTCAACGGTCAATTAAGCCCTGAAAGCCTTTTTCTAAGAGGCAGGACTCAACCCCATCTACATGAACAGCAAAATTCCATGCCAAATGCTTTGCGCGGAGGAGTACTACCTTTCTTAAAAATCCCACCCTTCCTCTAAGAATCGCAGAATGGCATATACTATCAGTTTCTCTCTCACAACAACCCTGCAAGGCAGGTAAGCTGAGAGCGAGTAAGTGGCCCAAGGTTAGCCAGTCAGCTTCAGGGTTAAGTGGAAGATCTCAGTTCAGGTCTTCAAGGTCCCAAGTCCACCACACTGGAGTTCAAGGCAGGTAGCATAATGAGCAACCTCAGCTGCAAGCACACTCATCTACCCAAGATTAAGGGGACGGCCTTGCAGGCCCCAAAAAGCCGGGACAGACAAGCAAGAAAAGCAGAGAAGCCTCTGGGGCAAGTCCTCTTTTTAAATAATTACACCCCCATTTTTCCATCCAAACAAACTGGAATCTCTTCAGAATGGGGAGGGGTGGGGAGGATCTCTAGCTCAATTGGCTTGCGTGCAAAAGAAAGAACCCCCCTGCTCTGGCCAAGATCCACCACCACCCAGGATCAGGACCCCAAGTCAGCATCCCATGCGACCAGACAGAGGCCACTGGAGTGAGTCCTTGGGGTACGCACAACAGTGTGCAAGGGATTGTGGGGCATAGGCATTTGAGGTAGACAAGTGTCTTGGGCAGACCCTCTCATCTGTCCTCCCACAACACTGTTTCTGCCCACACATGCTTGGGTGAAGAGCATTCCAGAATATGGACAGGCAACCATGGCTGCCTTCTCCTCTGCCACAAACTAGGGGCACTTCCAAAATCCATCCCAGTCAGCATCTAGGCTGGAATCCTGAGAAAGTGACTTTTTTTCTCTTTCACGAAACAAGGGCCCAGATCATTCTCGCTGGTCCCAGGATGCCTGCACTGAGCGGGGACTGGACTAGATGACCTTCGACTCTAATGTTCTACTATTTCTTTGTGTCCTGAACGCAAGTGACACAGCACACAGACAGTGCTTGTAGCACTTCACCTCCCTTGCCAGAAGCTCGAAGCAGGCAAGGGAAGGCTTTACTTAGCGTGAAACTAGACTTATGCATGGTGCAGATAGTGGAAAGACAGAAAGTGTGCTCCCTGTCTCACCATGCCCAAGCTAGGACACGCACTGAAATTGGTAGACAGGAGATTCATAAGAACTTAAGAAGAGTCCTGCTGGATCAGGCCAAAGGCCCATCTAGTCCAGCTTCCTACATCTCACAGTGGCCCACCAGATGCCTCTGGGAGCACTCAAGACAATAAGATACCTGCATCCTGGTGCCACCCCTTTGCCCCTGGTATTCTGAGATAGCCTAAAACTAAGAGGCTGCACCTCTTCTCTGCACAGCTTGCCACCTGTGATGGACTTTTAATCTGTGATGGACATTTTCTCCATAAATCTGTACAATCCCCTTTTAAAGGCATCTAGACCTTCAGGTGTCATCACTCCATCCTGTGGCAAGGAGCCACAATTTATGACATGCTGGTTAAAGAAATATTTTAGTTGGTCTGTTCTAACTTTCGTCCCCTCATCCAGTAAAAGGACAGATGAGGGGAAACCCTTCTTCACACACCACAGAAAGAATGTATGGAATTCGGTGTCACAGAATGGTCACCACCTTAAATTGCTTTGAAGGAAGATAAACAATTCCATGAAGGCCAAAGAGCCCCATCGCTGGCTGCCAGTCATTAAGGGCAGTACTGAATATCCACGTTTAGAGGCGGTCCAGCTCCAAGTGGGGTGCTATAGGTAGGGGGCATGCAAGTGGCCTCCCAGGACCCACACTGGGTAGTGTCTGCAGCTAGGCTTGCCCAGTCTTCTTGCTCCCTCAGCTCTCATGCTCCAAGGATCGAAACGTGCAAAGACGCCTGGCTGAGAGAGGCGTCAGAGCACATGCCTGGCGCATGCACATAATGCCTCTTCATGCTTCTGGTGCTGCACAAGAGTGAATGCATCCACCACTGTCCAGCCCAACTTTTTCAGCATGCAGCCAAGCCACTGCTCCTATCTGGAGGCCCAGCAAGCAAGAAGTGTCCTCCAAGGACTTAAAGGCACACCCCACACACCCAAAAAGCCTCCCTTGCACAGACATTCTCCTGGTGAGCTCACGTGCTGCACGCTTGGCAGGATCAGTCCCTGCTCTATTATTTCTAGCCTGCCACAGACCCACCCGGTGCTGGTAAGAGCTCTTGGCTCCGACAGTTTCCTCTGCTGGAAGGAAGAAAGAAACATCCCGCCATGTGCAAGCCATTAAGCCCTCGCACAGAAGCAGCACATGAGGCAGAACCCGTGACCATTCCCCCTTCCGAGGGCCTGTTCCAGAGCCTCGTCCCCGAGGAGAGGCAGAGAGAGCAGAGATCAGGGCTCCGCCTGTTTCTGCACAAGCGGGAGGCTCGTGAATCTTCGCCCAAGTCGGTGCAAAGGAAGTAGAAACTCCACAAGTGCAGAAAAACCCTGAAGGGCCCATCAACAGAACGACAAACTCACTCGCCGACACCACCACCACACACTTCACACTTCTACAGCTTGAGATTCATGCAGCTTGGGACACGCAGGTGAACTGCTGGAGAGAACTCTTAACGTGTACCGTGAAATAAAATAATCCAGGAACTGGCGGTGCTGGTCAGCCCAAAGAACCCACCCGCAGAACATCTGGCTCAGATCTGCCTCTGCTGCAGGCTGAGATGGGCACAGGGCACCATCAGCACATGCTGCCCGTGGCATCTCCTGACCTGCGCTCATCTTCTCCCAATCAGGGAGGTGCACTAGGAGGACCCTAACCTGTACTGAAACAGGAGGCTACTAACCCAACCCTGCTGGCACGTCACCAACACGTCCTTACGCCTCTTTGAAAAATCTGAGATCCTAGACCGAGCTTTTGTTCAAGCACATCACTAAAGCACTGCTTTAGTGCTATGACCCACTAAAGCAGTGCTATTCAAACTGGGGCGCCGCAACACCCCAGCCTGAGGGCCCTGGTCTCTGCCCCCTTAAGAGGCGGGGGCAGCCTAGAGGCGCGGGAAAGGCAGCGGCGCGATCCCCAGGACTGCGCTGCTCAGGGGGCTGCAGGGGCTTGGGTGCACTTACCCAAGCCTCCTGCAGCCTCCCCGGGGTGCAGGGAGCCCGGCGCAACTTCTGGTAGGGCTCCCCGCAGCAGGGAAAGCGGATGCAGAGCGCTCCTGGGGATCGCGCTGCTGCCTTCCTCCCGCCCCCACTTCCTCATCCCCCCGCCCCTGCAAAGACTTACAGGCTCTAAAGGTACCATCTAAAGTACTTAGCTCTAAAGGTACTGACTTACTGCACTGAAGGTACCATCTCAAACAAAACAACATCAATCTTTTGCTGAAGAATTTGGTATTTTGTGGGTTTGTTTTTTACCCGTATGCAAATTTATTTGATTGGCTAAAAAGTCATACAATCAATCAATGAGACTTCTTTAATTGGATGGCAGCCCTAATTATTTTTTACAGAGTATCTTAGAATTAGAGCAGGTGTCTCCAAACTTTTTGGCTAGAGGGCTGCATCAAATATCTGGCATGGTGTAGAGGGTCGGAAAAAAAATTTAAATATAAAATTTAAATAAATAAATTAGAGATGGAACTTAGATGAGTGAATAAATGAATGAATGGGCTCATTCATTCAACCTCTCTGGCTCTCAGAACACCCTCCAGACACAATCAGAGCACAGTTCTGGTCATGTTCAGTTGAGTGGGCCAGAGGCTTTCAGGGGACAAGCAGTTGGCCGTGGGCCGAAAAGAGGCTTCCTGTGGGCCACATCTGGTCCCCGGGCCAGGGTTTGGAGACCCCTGATCTAGAGTTGTGTGCATATGGCTAACACAGCTATGATGTGGACTACTACCTTGTTCAGAATTATTTGTAATGCTAATATATAAGTTGCAACTCCTGGGTCCATGTTTTCTTTCCGCTGATCAGTCACAAAGCACTTTATATTCACAAAACTAATTACACAATCTGTACTAGGTCTGCTCTCACAACAACCCTAGATTTGGTTCTCATCATCTTTCCAATTTTACAGATGGGGAAACTGAGGTTCAGGGCGAGAGGATAACCTTTGTAAGACTGCACAAAGGGCCACTGCTTATACTACATGGCACCAAATGTCAGTCTGCCCCCAAGTGTGCTCTTGAGGATGGCAGCCATTCTTATAAAAAAAAGTAGAAAGAAAAGTGAACACTTCAGGGGTCATAGCAAAGGCAGAACTAAAACCAAGAACAATTAAGCATCCAACAAATTGCTTTGCAAACTCTGGGACAGCACAAGCTTATGTATCAAATTTTATAAATAAACGAATTTATCAACAAGATTATACCTTACTTCAGTGTTTTTCAAACTGTGGCTCATGACACACCAGTGGGTCGCAACCTGATGTTTGGTGGGTCTTGAAATTGACAAGCTGAAGAGTGGGCAAGGAAAATGAATTCAGCCCTAGGGAAAGTGAAAGCGAACAACAGGTGCGCATTTACACACAAGTAGTAAGTTTTGAAAGGCAGGCCAACTGGAACATAATGCCACCAGAATGGTCCCAATCCAATGAACACAGGCCCCAAAATACACTTGGGAAAGAAGTCCCCCTCCCGCCAAGTTGTCAAGGAAAATGTACTGAGCCCTACGGAAAGCGAAACTAAGCCACACGTGTGTGTTTACTCAGGAGTAGGAAAACATGCTTAGGCTCTTTTCAAAGGCCAAGCAAAGGGGAATGTCAGACCATCGTTGTTGGCAACCTTCAGTCTCGAAAGACTATGGTATGCACTCTGAAAGGTGGTTCTGGAACAGCGTCTAGTGTGGCTGAAAAGGCCGATTCGGGAGTGACAATCCCTTCCACACTCCCGAATGGTCAGACCATCAGAATGGTCCAAATCCAATGAAAGTGGAACTCAACAAAGGCTCCAGAAGGCATTCCTACCCGCCATTGTACAAAGGATAAAAACTGAGGCTTGAGAAGGTTCAACTGTTTTGTTTTGTTTTTAAAGTCTTGTAAAGCTAGATGGGTCCCAATAGAGTGTCATTTTAAAAAGTGGGTCCCAGTGCAAAAACCCAGCAATGCCCGGAGATCTACCAGAGTTTTTTTTACAATGTTCGCGCCACCATATCATATAACATTTATGTGTACAATGTATGTTGGTGTACCTTGAGCCCCACTGAGTATAACAGGACTTACTCCTGAGTAGACATGCCTAGGATTAGGCTGTGAGGCTGCAATCTTAGCCACACTTACCTGGGAGTAAGCCCATTGAGTACAATGGGCCTTACTCCCGGCGTTTCCTCCCAGAGGCACCTGAAGGGGGGGTCGGCACTCCGCGATCTACTCATTTTGCCTCGCGATCTACCGGTAGATCGCGATCCACCTATTGAGCACCCCTGCATTACACGATCTATAAGAGTCCCATCCGTCTGTCCGTCCCCGTTAGCAATCCTGCTTCCAATGTACCAAGGAGAGGTAAACTAAGTATTAAACAGCAGAATTCAAAACCTCCATTGCAGTGTGTCAAATTCAGTTAAAACCAAATCACGTCAATCAACTGTTCATTTCAGATGGAGGGTGATGGCCGAGGTCAACAAAGGTCAACATTTCTGCCTCCAGGACTGACCTGTCTGTGAATTATTTTTTCATTTCCAAACCAACAATTCTATTCGGGGCACCTACCGACACAGTTGCATCAAACACAGCTCCCCATACCCTTGGCAAATGTCTGTCTGCCAGCACATGACGCACAAACCGAGCCACTCGCAGACCTGTGTCGACCATCAGCAGTGCATTCACTCTGTTTGCAGTTTAGGACCAACAACAGATTAAGGGTCAAATCCTATCCAGCTTTCAGGTGCTGATGCAGCCATGCCAATGAGGCTGCATTTGGTGATGGTGGGGGAGTCACAGAGGTCCTCTCAAGGCAAGGGAACATTTGTTCCCTTACCTTGGGGCTGCATTGTGGCCGCATCAGCTCTGAAAAGTTGGATTGAGCCCTAAAGCAAGAGTTTCAAATTTAACAATACTGCAACCCCTGAAAAATAAATGTACACAAGTCCCTCCTGCAATTCAGACTTGAAGAACCCCTCAGAGTGACCCTAGTTCTTCAGAGCTTGGGGACCCCTTTCTATGCTGCTGGTATTCGCCCCCCCCTCCCGGTCATCATGACAATACTCTAAGAACCTCTGGATTAAAGAATACATCATCAACCTTTTCAAAACTATCTTACCGTTCCTTTGAAGATGGCCAAATTTCACAAACAAAACCTACCAGAACTATTTTCTTTTCCTTCCTAACCTCATGAAACTTGAGCTCTAGACCGCATTACCAAATAAAGCTTGAAAATTTTATTTTCCAACACTATTATCAACAACAATTTATGATTAACAGATTAATAGGGATGTACGAGGGGTGCAAACAGATGTATTTTAAGTACATATTCAGAGTACCGATTAAGAGTACTCAGAATTCTACAGAAACACAACCTGGTCTGCTTACCACAAAAGATCAGTTGATGACAATTTAATTGTTCATGGGCTACATACAACCTGGGACATCAGTAGGATCCCCCCCCCCCAACTGAAAACAAGTCAGACAGCCAATGCTATCTGCTCCAGAAACTCATAAGCCCCTTTAAGAAAATCTAGGTTCCTCTCCGGCATCCAAAGATGCTTTTTAAAAAAAAAAAAATCACAATATTTGCCTTCAGCAAAGAGAGAAATTGTATATACTTGCAAAGGGCTGCGCAACAGATCCTTTTGTAATCCATTTGCTTTTTAGCCAGTAGACAATAAAAATAAAGAAACCAACAAACGGGCAATTAACTGTCAAAACAAAAACCCTAGTTATTTTTAAGTAACCATTGCAGAGATCAGGTTTCTCACCAAGAAACTGATTTTTAAAACTGTACCCTGTCACTGGAAAAACAGGTTAAAAAGAAAAATACACACATATAGACACACTTGCAAGGAGCAACACCGTATATCACCAAGGAGGGGGGACAAAAACAGAGATGCGCTTGAAAGAGGGGAAACAACACAGAAAGGCTTCCATCCATAATCCTACCAAAAAAAATAGGATGCTCTTCTCAAGAGGACACTCACAATATTAATTCCAATAATCCACACAAGAAAACTACCTATATAATCATTTATTACATTTGCCAGGGTTTTACCAACATCACCTCTTCAGTTATTCAACATGTTTTCTACCATACACACCTAAGAACATAAGAACAGCCCCACTGGATCAGGCCACAGGCCCATCTAGTCCAGCTTCCTGTATCTCACAGCGGCCCACCAAATGCCCCAGGGAGCACACCAGGTAACAAGAGACCTGCATCCTGGTGCCCTCCCTTGCATTGGCATTCTGACATAACCCATTTCTAAAATCAGGAGGTCGCACATGCACATCATGGCTTGTAACCCGTAATAGATTTTTCCTCCAGAAACTTGTCCAATCCCCTTTTAAAGGCATCCAGGCCAGATGCCGTCACCACATCCTGCGGCAAGGAGTTCCACAGACTGTCCACATGCTGAGTAAAGAAATATTTTCTTTTGTCTGTCCTAACCCTCCCAACACTCAATTTTAGTGGACACACACCTCAGTTTTTCAAATAATTCATTAATCCCAGAAGGGGATCTGTTCTCTCTTAAACTGAAAATGTCCTCTTTTCCCAGAAATGATTTAACAAAGAGACACCCCAATTCCCTACTGTAACAAGCTTAACTATACAAAAGAGAAACCACCACATATTCTACTCTCCCTTGTTCACCCAGCCTCCATGCTTCTTCCCTTCCTCCTTTTTCTCCTTTGTGTAATATCTGGTTCGTAAGCCCCTCAGGGCAGAGACCTGTCCGTCCTCATGCACAGGACTGGTGCTCTATTACAAACAATCCCCGACCTGTGTGTGCAATGCCACTATCGTTCCCCTGACACTTCCAAACACAGTGAACTGGTTGAGTTTGTGCGGTTTAAGGTACCACCTGCACAATGAGACCGTTACCTGTCTCCGATTCAAAGATAATGTGAATAAGCAAACAGAAGGACAGGACAAGCCTACACAGGTCTTGTCAGAAGTAAGTCCCACCTAGGGCTTACTACCAGGTAAGAGAATACAGTATTGCAGCCTTAGCAGAAGTTCTCTCCTATAACTATCCTACCTAAAGCTCTTGACAGCAATTTTTACAACAATTTGCTGTGTCCCATTCACAATAAGCCTAAATGTTTCAATAAATCATTTCAATAAATTTCAATAAATCTCTCTTGCAAAAAACGTGCTGTGAACTATTTGCTCTGCCAAAGGACAGAGTCCTGAAATGGAAGGTTTCCATGGAGTTTCTCTTTTCTAAAATAAAGAAGAGATATTGTTCCCCAATACAATCATTGAATCAATGGTTTACTTCTGGAACGTGGAACGTTTTCGTGCGTTCTAAAACAGTCCATGTTCCCACACAGTTATGTTAGCCGAGGCCTGTGAACGGCCAAATCAAAATGCAAATATGACAGGGTCCTCAATGACCAGGTAAATCTAGAAACTCAATCCAAGAGTCGACATCAGAAGAGTATCACAGGATCAGACTCAAAAGCTTGCCAGCCCTGTATTCTGTTTCCAACAGTGAACAGACAAGTGCGTGCAGAACACCCACAAACAGGACGCAGACAAAAACGGTCTGCCTGTTTCTTGTCTCTAGTAGCAGTACTCAGGGGTACACTGCTCCTGAATGGGAAGGTTCACTGGCATTATCATGGCTATTGAGCTCTGATGGGAGCTGTACCCCAGCATTGCCCAGGACACAGCAAGGAATCCTGGACCCAAATTTCTATATACACTGTTCAACATCACTTGGGGAGTATTTGCGCTAGTGGCCCAAAAACTGCTTCTTGGATGCACACCTCTCTTATCCCATTCCAAATTTGGTGGCCCTGAATTTATTCAAGGCAGATCCCTTCAGACAACCCAGTTCCCATATGGATTCCACTGCAAAAGTCACCCACACGGGAAGGCAGATGGCTGAATCCGCCGCAAGTTAACTTGGTGCAAAAAATTGCATTAGATAAAATCATGTGCACTTTCTCAACGCAGCCACGCCATACACACAGGATCTTGTGGAACGAAGCAGAACATCTTGATCCCTTAACAGAAGTGGTACTTTCATGCACTCTGGCAAGGTCACAGTTAAGTTTTGATGGGGCTTAAGTCAATGGGGCTTACTCCCAGGTAAGTTGGACAGGATTGGGCTGCTTGCCCTTACACTTTTTTACTTCTTATATATTTTTAAAAAATATATAGTAACATTAATATTAAAATCAGCTATAAAAAGAGTATGAGACTTCTCAGTAAAATGCAGGACTTGAACTTATTTGTACTTTCAAAATACAAACAGGCCTCAAAACATAAAAAGGGTGAAGAGCAGAAATCAAAGACAAATAAAACACTTTCCCACTACATAAAATCAGGGACTTTCCAAGGAAGGAGTCAAATAATGCAAAAAGTCCTTTTTTCTCCTGGATGCCAATTTCCTAACAATGGACAGATTTTCAATCCAAACGGAACACCTAGAACTATTTCAGATTTTCAGGCTTGGGACCAAACCTTCTGTTCGGGCAGATGAAGAGATCTGTGTAACCCAACACTTTGCAGGCTTGTGCACCAAAGATACCAGTCTGGTTCCAAGTGCGGTTTAATATGCAGGCTTGCGGTTTAATGCCAGTCATAGGATAATCTTCATCTTGGGAAAGCCAGACAACCGCTTTCACCTTTCTGACGGAATCCAGCACAGCCCTAAAGGGGTTCTTGCCACTGCTTTGACCTGCGCCACACCATCTGTGGGCCAATGGCAGCCAACAGGAATTTTTAAAAACCTTGACAGACGTCAATGCAAAAGTTATATTGTGATTATTTTACTTATATTTCCACCTCCATCAAACTAATGGGGAGGGGGTTCCACCAGTGAACCGATGACCAATTTCTGGGTTAAGTTCATTTATAACAATTTTGAGAGCCTATTGCAACAAAATCAACAATCTTTGTTGCACTTGACAGTTTATTACTGTAGCAGGAAAAACACACAGGACTGTAGGACAGGAACCGCACACTGCAAATACTTAAACCTCCATTTTCCTGCAAGGTGCCATCATGGTTATACGAACAAGCCACAATTATTTACAATCAAGAAAGCATGTCAGTTCCAAGAATAAGGCAGGGTTAGGAAAGACAACCATTTAGACCACCATCCTGACTCCACTTACTCAGATGTACCTAATCCCACAAATATTGACAATAGATGGCTCATAGTGGCATAAAGCCTTGCATTTTATTTCACTTTTTTTAATGAAACAAACATATAGTAGGGAAGGCAGATAAAGAGAAGTCCCCCCCCCCTTCCCATAATCCTAGAACTCAGGACATATCCAATGAGACAGCAAAATCAGGAAAGACAACAGCAAGAACTTATTGGACAGATTCACAGAGGAGGAAGAGGAGTAGTCTATTAGAGGCAATGTTCAGGGGCAGCTTGTCTCCAGGAGAGCAAGTGTTGGGGGTATTCAATGCGGGGGGGGGGCACCATGGCATGCAGGCCCTCCTGCATGGAATGCCCCCAATACATACTAACTTGGAGATATCCAAGGGGTGGTGGTGGTCCCAAAGGCATTTTGTAAAGCATGAAGTATGAAGGGGTCTCTACAGGCTCTTCTCATGGATGGTGAAGAGGGTGATTGCCACCCCCTGAGACGCCCTGCCATCCCCAGGGGCTGGATAGTGCATGAAACAGAAATTGGGTTTGGCGGTCCATTTTACAACTCGGGAACCCGCCTGCTGGGTCTGAGAGGTGCAAACACACATACACTCATGCCCTAAACCTGGAGAGATCACAACAGTGCCTTGAACTGAGCACCTCTCTTTGTGGACATCTCTGCCCCCTCTTCTCTCTGAACCCCACACATCACTGTGCACCCCAGAAAGTCCCTCTCCTCCAGGATCAGGCCAAAAGCCCATTTCCCAGCACCCGGATTCCACCAACCAGGGGGAAGAGACACACACAAAAGCCCTGCTGTGTGGTTGCTTCCCTTATCTGGTGCTCTGGGGAATGCTGCCCCTGAATGCTTGCCCAGCCTTGCCCCTGGATGATGGGGGTGATGGAGAGGCCCTGGGCTGATGGGGGTGATGGGGGGAGGGGTAATGGGCAAGCCCTTGGGTGATGGGAGTGATGGGCAGGCCCAAGGGTGGGAAGGGTCTTGGGTGATGGGGGGATGATGGGCAGGGGTGATGGGGGTGATAGGCAGGCCCTGGGGTGATGGGCAGGCTGGCACTGGGGTGATGGGCAGGGTCTTGGGTGATGGACAGGCCCTGGGGTGGGAAGGGTGATGGGGGGTGATGGGCGGGGGTGATGGGCAGGCTGGCACTGGGGTGATGGGCAGGGTCTTGGGCGGGGGTGATGGGCAGGCTGGCACTGGGGTGCCGGGCAGGCCCCTGGGTGCGGGTTGCCGGGCAGGCGCGCGCCTGGTGGCCGGGAGTTCCGCGGGCTACTCACAGGGCGAGCGTGGCGGCGGGCAGCTGGGCGGCGGCGGGCGGGCGTGCGAGGGCGCGGGCGGCGCAGCCGACCAGGCAGCCCCCGGGGGCTCCGCGACAGGCGCAGTCGGCGGCGCAGGGCTGGCAGGGGCGGGCGCCGGCGCGGGCCAGCAGGCAGCAGCAGCAGCAGAGCAGGCACCAGCCGGGCCAGCGGGGGCTCCGCCGAGGGCAGCGCCGGGCGGGCGGGCATGGCATGGCGCGGCCCCGGCGCCTCCGGCCTCGGCTCAGCGGGCGCGCGGGCGGCGCTCCGGGGCGGCGGGCTGCATGGCCTCCGCGGCTCCCGCCTGCCTGCCTGCCTGCCGCCGCCCGCCCGCCGCGCTCCTCCCCCGGCCGCCCCGCCCCCGGCCGCCTTCCAGCCCCCTGCGCCTCCCCTCCCAGGGCCGCGCGGGGCTCCTCCCCGCCTTTGTCCTCACAACAACCCTGCCAGGTGGGCCACGGCCCTCAGGATCGGAACCAGGACCTTCCCGGTCTCGGCCCGGCCACCGCACCATCCCAGCACCAGTGCCGCCCTCCCTCCAGGGAGCTCAGGGGTGTCCACGGTTCCTCCCCTCCTTTGTCCCCACAACAACCCTGCGAGGCAGGCGACCGGCCCAAGGTCACCGGGGATTTGAACCCGGATCTTCCAGGGCTAACTGGGGACAAATGCAGCAGCCCAGCATCGGCCTCCTGCCTCCAACCTGCAGCCCTCTTTGGGAAGCCTATCAGAGGGCACCAGGAGAAGAGGCAGGTGGAGCCCCCCACATCTGAGCACAGAGCCCCCACTGAACTAGCAGGGCCAGGAAGCACCCCAGTCAGCCAGCCAGCCCACCCCATGCATTTCCCTGGCTGGATGCCTCCCTGGATGAGTCCCACACGCCCTGCACCAGCATCTCCACATTGCTTTTGGATGCTACCCTCCCTCCAAGAAGCTCAGGGCAGTGCATCTGGTTCCTCCTTTCCTTTTGTCCTCACAACAACCCTGCGAGGTAGGTGACCGGCCCAAGGTCACCAAGGATGCTTAAGGGGATTTGAACCTGGATCTTCCAGGTCTCAGCAACTCGGGAACCACTGCACCATCCTGGCGCCAGCCTCCTATCTCCAACCTGCAGTCTTCTCTGGGAAGCCTGCCAGAGGACACCAGGAGAACAGGCAGGTGGAGCCCCCCATGTCTGAGCACAGAGCCCACACCAAAGACCAAGGAGCGGGAACCAAGTAAGCAGAGCCCTGCTGGATCAGGCCAAAGGCCCATCTAGTCCAGCTTTCTTCGTCTCAGCAGCCCACCAGATGCCTCTGGGAGCGCTCAAGTAACTAAGAACCCTACATCCTGTTGCCACTCCCTTGCACCTGGTATTCAGAGATAGCCTACTTCTAAACCTGGAGGTTGCATTCACCCATCATGACCTGTCACCTATGATAGACCTTTGGTTCTAGAAATCTGTCTAATCCCTTTCCAAGGCACCTGGGCCAGACACCATCACCACATCCTGTGGCAAGGAGTTCCACAGATTAATGACACACTGGGTAGAGAAATATTTTCTTTTGTCCATTCTAACTCTCCCAAAGCTCAATTTTAGTGGCGGAACGGTAAGGGGTGAGCTATTGGGGTGAGAGGGGGTGAGAGAGGAAGACTGTGCCAAGGTGCTGGGAGAGCCAAATAATCACACAGGCCGCCCTCTCAGCAGCACCACTTCTGTGGAGGCATCACTTCACATACCACCTCTCAGCCGCTGAGCTATGAAGTGGTGCTGCGGCAGAAGTGATGCTGCTGGAAGGGCAACCCGCGTGATAATTGGGCTGTCCCGCATCTTGACATTATGAGCCAGATTTGTGTATTTTCTCGTCTGTCATTTGCAGCAAATGAGTTCCAAAGCAAGAAGTTTTGTGCTTATTTCCGGTCATCACCTGCTTAATGATGTCACTTCCTACTGGATAATGTCACTTCTGGCCCTTGTTTCAGAAAACAAGAGAGGTCGGTTGGGGTCAGAGCAAGATTCTCACTGAAAGGCTGCACCAGAACCGTGGGAAGCGGTTCAGAAAATTCAGAAAGCATCGCCGCAGTTGCATAAAATCCATCATGGCCTGTGCACCCTCCAAGGGGCAAGAGATTTGGAGCTGGAGGAGGAGGGGCAAAGTTGAAGCAGACAGTGGAAGGGAAAGGAGGGGGGAGCCCTCCTCTAGCAGGAAGGGACAGAGGCAGAGCCATGCAAATCTGTGGTCTCCCTGCAGGCCAGGGGCGGGGAAAGAATTTGAGATGGAGTTTGGGAGTTGTTGCAAATGGTGACACAACAGAGCTGAAATTCCAGGCAGCAGCCTGACAAAGTCTGGGAAAATTGGAACAAGCCAAGTGGAGGGACTGCACCTTGGCCACCAAAAGATTTTGTCTTTTTTAGGGGTAGTTTGAGTGTCAGTAACTGCAAACTTCTGGGGGTCTTCCTTGGCCTCGGGGTCTTCCTCAGCCAATTAACAGGAGGCAGGGGGCTTCCGGGTCCGGAGTCAAAGAACAGAACAAGTCGGAAGGGGGAAGTGAAGCTCCTTGAAGCGCTCCCTGCAGAGCTGTCTCTGGGTGCAGGCTGGGCCCAGTTTGCACTAAAGTTTTTAATCCACGTCAAGGGACTCTAGAAGAAGGAGGAGGAGGAAAAGGAGGCTGGGCAGGACCAAGGAGAAGGAAAAACCTCTTCCCTTTTGACACCTCTGGAACATGCCAGTTCACCAGAGGCTGCTTACCAAACAAGTGCAAAAGGCCAATGGAAGGAAGTGTGTGGGGGGGGGGGCTTTCCTTCAAGTAGGGGGCTGCTGTCCAGCCTTGCCTGTGCCTGCTGCAGTCAGGAACATGACAGGAGAAAGTGGGCTTGCTCAGCCCACGTACTCCTGGCTGCCACTTGCCACAGATCAGAACGCTGTCACCCGGGGGTGACTAATGTTGTGGATCAGTAGGACTTGAGTGGCTGCATTCAAACCATTCACAGAATGATTGTTTACCTGTTTATTTGACAGCCTGTGGTTCATTCTCAAACTTTCCCACCCCGCAACCCATCATCAGTGCAGAGCCCAGCAACCCGGACATATTGGCAGTGACACGATGACTTCTTCATCAGGTCACCACCAAAACATCTGGGTTGCCAGCTTTTGCATTTTTTGAACACAAAAGGCCCGCCACTGGAGCCTCTGCTCTGTGCAACAGTCTTCAGCCCATTCTGTGCCTTGTCTCATTCCCGCTGTCAAGCAGAGTGGTGTAGCTAGAGGGGGTGAAAAGCACTAAGTTTTGCAGGTAGCTTCACTGCGGTGTGCAAGCAACCCCAACCCCTCCCCTTTGGAGCCATTCTGCACAGGGGGAGCAAAACAGAGGTGTAAGCCTGGCTCAGAAGGGGAGGGGCACACTGCATGCTGCAGTGAGGATCCCTGCAAAATTTAGTGCCTTGCATACCCTCTAGCTACACCACTGTTGTCAAGCGCGTTTTTGTCAGCAAGAACACAATGCAACAAGGCCCAAAGTGGGCCAAAGACTGTCACACATTTACAAAAAAAAAAAAAAGCAAAAGCTTGGCAACCCAGACATTTTGGTGGGGCAACAGACAGCATTATGTGACCCACCAAAAATTGGGTCACAATCCACTTGTTGGTCATGACTCACACTTTGAGAAACACCACAAGGGGTGGTGAAAAGATCTGACTCTATGGCTCTTTTTGTCAAAAACATTACTTTCAAATAGCCAGCAAAATGAGGCTCAAGGAAGTCTTTACTGCAAGGACTGGCTTCGCACCAGCTGTTTCACCTGGTTGAAAGCAAGCACCTGTACAATAGGGTTGGCCCATCCATGAGGCCAAATGAAGCAACCGCCTCAGGCAGCAGATTGGGGGGGGGGGTGCCATCTCTGTCCATCTCCTTGCCTTCATTGCTCTTCCTCCTCCTTCCTGAATTGGAAAAGGAAGACTGGGACAGAGAGGAAGGGGAAATGTGGAGGGGCTGAGCTAGAACATTGGAGAGAGGGAGGAACAGAGGCTGGCACATCAGTGGCTAAGGGGGTAGCATTTGGAATGCCACCTCAGGCATCTGGAGGTCTTGGGCTGGACCTGCACCAGCATGCCATTGTTGGAGGTCAAGAAAATCCCTGGCTTTGCTTTCCAGATGGGTCCAAAAACCAGTCATAAAAAAATGGGAGGTAATTTAACTCAGAGGTGAAAAATGGGCAACCCAGGTTGCTCTCTATCTCCTGAGTTTAGCTCTGGAGAAGCAGATCGAAAAGATGAGAGGAAAAAATATGCAGTTGGCAGGGATTAGAATCGTAGAATGTTGCTGTGACATGGGCTGTCATTTGGACGGTTGTTTGAAAAGCAAGTGAACCAACAAAGGCCATTCTGTGCTAAGCACCTGCTGTGTTGGCCACAAGAGGGTGGGAACTTATTCTGTGGAACTCCTTGCCACAGGATGGGGTAAGGGCACTTGACCTGGGTGCCTTGAAAAGGGATTGGACAGATTGATGGATGAAAAGTCCATCACAAGTTAGAAGCTATGATAGATTTGTGCAAACTCCTGGTTTTAGAAGGAGGCTGCCTCTGAGTGCCAAATGCAGACGCAAAGGAGTGGCAACAGGATACAGGTCTCTTGTAATTTCTGAGACAGGTCTCTGAGACATCTGGTGGGCTGTTGTGAGATACAGGAAGTGGGACTAGATGGGCCTTTGGTCTGATCTAGCAGGCCTCTTCTTATGCCCTTAAATGGCACAGCAGATCTTGGCCACTTTTTCATGCCTGAAATTTGTGGTTTCACCACACGGGGGAGCTGCCTACAAAGAGTGACCCTGAAAGAATTTCTGTGCTGCAAGGTTCAAAATCTTTGCTGTCTGCCAAAGCCATCTTTGGCCCAGTGCTGTGTTTGCTGCACTTGGTCTGGATTTAAAAGACAGTCACATATTTGAACACTTCTCTTTGTTTCTGCCGAAACTTCTCTGCAGAGGAAACTGTGTGTCCTGGTGTGTGTCTGGGGGTGCAGGTGCATTCCCTGCAATGTACTGAGCAGGTGTGCGGGACTCTGCCCTGCACCTCTGCAAAAGGAGAGGGCAGCCCAGGAGGCACCCAACCCTCATCTGTGTGCTGAGGAATTCACGAGTTGCATGGAAGGCAGCCGTGACAGCTGAATGGAACCTCCATGTTTGGGAACACTCTACATCTGAATGCTAGTTGTTGGGTGATAAAACTGGGAGAGAGACCTCTTGGCCTCCAGGATTCTCCAGGCCAGGGGTAGTGAAAGATGATGCAAATTTCATCCTGACATTCTCTACTCCTGTTGAATATCATTCCCCACTTCAGGGAAAACAGTGTCCCCATATGCAGCTGGGAGTGGAACAGCTGGGAGAGAAGGCTGCAGCAGGGCAAGGAGAAGGAGTGGAACACCTGTGGGCCGGCTGCTGGACTCCAACTGCCTTTTCTCCTCCTCCCCACGTCTTCAGGTACATTAGCCTCTGGTGTGCCAGAGGTGCAAGCCTTTGGCGTGAGCTGAAGGGCTCTTTGCCTGTGGCTCTTTGCCAGTGGATCAGGAGACTGTATGACTCTTTGCTGTGGTCCTTGTTGCTGAGCGGCTCATCATCTTCGATCCCTGATCACCAGCTCTATAATTTATAAGTAGCCGCCTTGAGTGCTCTTTTCTGGAGTGGAAAGGCGGGGAATAAATTATGCAAATAAATAAACAAATATACATGTGCCAGACGTGGGGGTAAACAGGAACTGCTGCAAGTCCTGATGGCTCAATGGAGCAAAAATGCAACCTGCAGGCTGACTTGGGCCATTGCTCTGCGGGTGAAAGGATCAAGACTGGCTTTAAGCCAACGGGATCAATTGCTCCCTGCACCTAAGGGGTTTCTGCGCCAGGTTAATCTAGTCTTGTCAAACACACACAACAACCCATTACAACAGATATTTTATATTTTTTTTCTAAACAAAAATTAAAATTAATATTTTACTAAATCAGTTCACAGTCACTGAAATGTGGTTTTGTAACAATACATTTTGCTTATTCTCTTGGAGGCTAAGGGCCAAATCCTATCCAACTTTCCACCTCTGGTGTAGCTACAATGCAGCTTCATGGTAAGGGAACACATGTTCCCATACCTTAAGAAGGCCCCAGTTACTGCCCCTCCACCACAGGATACAGTGCAAACCCCATTGGCACAACTGCACCAGCACTAAAAAATTGGATAGGATTGGGCCCTGACATGTCTACCATTTTCTACTGAAACGCGCTCTGAGCCATTTGTTCCATTAACTCCCATGCACTTTTGAAGCGCACCTTTTCATTACTTTTCATTTTGCTATAGTCTATCATAAATTGTATTTCTGAGACCTTGGCTGTGAGCCTGGGGCCCTGCAAAAAAATGTTTCCAGTCTGACCCCACGGCTCCTAAGGGTGGCCTTGGAAGGGATTTTCACTTGGTGGCAGAGCACATTTTACTTGTAGGTGCCAGATTCTGTCTTTTGCATGCTTAGTTGCAAAGTTGTCCTGCATAAGTTCTACTTATGGTGGAAAAGATGCTGCCTGAGGTCCCAATCCTATCCAATTTTCCAGTGCTAGTGCAGCTGTGCCAATGGGGTGTGCTCTGCATCCAGTGGTGGGTAGGCAGTCACAGAGGCCTCCTCAAGATAAGGGAACATTTGTTCCCTTACTTTGGGGCTGCACTGCAGCTGCACCGGTGCTGGAAAGTGGGATAGGATTGGGCCCTGAGGTTCTGAAGAGCCACTGCTATCAGGCCATGATGTGGACAGTCACGGCCAAATGGACCACAAGGGCTGATGCAGCAAAAGGTGGCTTCATAGTGTCATTGGAGTTTTGCAGTCTTGAAAGAATATAAAATTATGCAGAAGAAGGAAAGAGTGGAGAGAGGGGTGTTCTTTTCCCTCTTGCACTACACCAGAACCAGGGGGCATCCACTAAGTGTTGAGAAGAAATATTTATCCAGTGTGTCATTAATCTGTGGAACTCCTTGCCACAGGGTATGGTGATGGTATCTGACCTAAATGCCTTTAAAATGGGTGTCACGCCTCAGTCTGCTGGAAGCAAGTGTCCCAGCTGGTGGGGTACTCAAACCCCTGGTGTTTTCAGGGTGAGGTCACCCTTGTGGTTCCTCTCCTGGGGCTGGTCAAGCAGAGTAGGGCCTCAGACTGCCACTGGAGGAGGGGGTTTACACCACCCTGTTCCTCCTCCTCAGTGTTGGAGTAGAGCTTCCAGCTCTCAGGTGGTGTCTCCCTTCTGCTAGCACACCTCTGTCCCTTCCTCATCACAGCCCCTCTTCCTTTTGAGGAAGCCTGGCTGCCCCAGCCTGCTCACCCCTTCCTCCCTGGAGGCTCCAGATGGGGTGGGGCCTTCAAGCCCATCCTCCCCTTCCCTTGCAGCTCTAGAGGCCCTGTGTCTGCTGCCAGTCTCTTGCCCTGGGGAGCACCCCCTCCCCCCTTTGGCCCACCTGGAGTGGTAAGTCAGGGGATTGGGGCGGGTAGCTGGGCCCAACCCCAACAAAGGGATTGGACAGATTTCTGGAGGAAAAGACCATCACCGGTGACAAGCCATGATGGCTGCAGGCAGAAGAAGGCTGTCTCTGCATGCCGGATTCCAGGGATGCAGGGATTCCAGCAGGATGCAGGCATCCCCCCAAGTTGCCCCATGGCTTTGTGCCATATCCATCAGAACACCCCCTTGCACTGGGGTGGAGAGACTCACCCAAATCGAGCTCGTCACCCCGCAACTTCTGGCCTGGGAATTTACCCCAGGGAGTGGCACTCCCCATGCTGCTTTCCGAGGGGCCAGCCCCAAACCTTCCAGCACTGGAGGCAGTGTGCCAAATGCCCCTTCTCCTTCTCTGCCACCCCACCCCTGGATTGGGAAAGGAAGATGGAAGTGAGGTGGAGGGGCTGGGCTATGGCAGCAGTGGCAGGTGGGCAGGTGGAGGGGGGGTTCTCCCCCTCCATTCTGCTGCCTGAGATGCCTGCTTCAGCAGCCACAAAGACAGGCCGGTCCTGGGACTTGGAATTGGCTGCAGGGCCGGGCAGCCATCTTCTGCGGGCCTCCCTTCCCCTGGGAGCCGTCTGCTGTCCCCACTGCACAGTCCCCCTGAGAACAGAAGTTGAGCCCCAAATAGACCTCAGCTGCAACCCCACTCCCCGTGTCATGAGAAGGGGATGATCAGATGCACGTTCGCTCCAAAAGCTCAAGGCCATGTGTATTTTCCATGTGTATCAATCTAGCTGCCCCGTTTGACAAGCCCCTCTCCCAAGTTATGGGAACATGCCTTGCTTGCACCACTTTAGCAGTAAACACCGGGCAGTCCAATCCTAACCATCCAGGGCAGGACCTCAGGGTGCAGCCATCCCTGCCAAGTGCTGCCCTCCCCCGTCATCCAGGGGCCTTTGGAGGTCTCGGGAAGGCTTTAAACCCCACTTCCATTTTTCAGTCGAAAACCAGCAGTGAGTCTTTAAGATTCTCATAGGCCTCAGGAGGCCTTCGGAGGTCCACGTGCAGCCTCCCCAGCTCTCTGAAGGCCCCTGGATGGGGGCAGGGGGCAGCAGTGGGGGGGGCAAGGAAGGTGGTGCTGTTCCTGGAGGCCTGGTGCCAGGGTCATTTGCCCGCCCCCCCAGAAGTGTCATTGACACTAAGGGGATATTTTTCCCCTTACGCTGTGTTGAACTCCAGCCTGCCCTATGGGTCTACTTGGATCTGTGACATCTATAAATCTGAGAAGCTTGTGCAAGGCTTTCGGGCCCAAGTGAGGGAGTTGGGTTACAGCTTGTGCTGCCACTGCTGATCCCACTCCCCTCCCAGATCTGATCCTCCTCCCATTCTGCCCTCTTCCCGCCCAGAAAGGCCACCTCCCCACCCTGGAATGCCCTCTGTGCCAGGGGCCTGCACTGGCACAGGGTACAGTTAGGATTGTGTAGTAAATCTTTGTTCTTGGACCTTGCTGGATGCTGGCAGGCTGCATCGCCTATTGAAAGTGCTCCTGTAAGCTTTAGGCAGTCACGCAGGGCTGTTGTGTTGCAATACTCAGACAGGCCCCATTTCAGTGCACTCTTTTGTCAACACTCCTCATTTACTTCTGCTCTCGCTTAGTGCGGCACTCTGTGCGGCACTTTCTACAGTGACAAACAGGTTGCGCCTATCATTTATGGCTCTAATCGTTCCATGTATTTATTCTTTGTGTTCAAAGTGGCATTCCACCCCCCCCCCCATCACTTTTCAGTGCTTCTGAAACTACCGAGACAGAAAAGTCTTTTGGGTTATTTTGCAGATGCATCATGTCCACCAGAATAGAATGTCTTTTTCTCTTTCGTGCACATTGGTGCATTCAAATATAGCGACCTGCTGCCCGGCCATTTTTCTCCTTTCAAAAGGAAGGCAAGCAAAATGGAAGTCTGAAATTAGGTGAGTGGGAGGAAAAATGCCATGGTAATATCAAAGCAAAGATGAACAGAATGCACTTAGGTGACTGGCAAGTAATGCCAGAATGAGGGAACGGGGCTAGCAAGAGAAGCGACTGCAACCCACGGCAGAAGGAACGTTAAAAGTATTTATTATCTCTGGCAAATCTCTGAGCTCTTGGCGGTTCTGATTCGGCTTCCATGGCTGTGGGACATTAATAACTTTGTGGCCGCTCAGGGTGCATATGTCAGCGACAACGTCCACAAACATGGCAGGCAATGTGAGGCGTGCAGGAGGCTTGATCTCTAGGGAAGACCTTCACACAGGGCTGGTGGACAGGAAGAAGGATGCACCAACCAACCAGCTAAATCTTGAGCTGGCTTTGGTTTGTATGTTCTGTGTTGAGGCACGTTCCCCTTGCTCCCTGGCCTTGCGTGAATAATTTTCCACCACATCTGAGGAACATAAGAACAGCCCCACTGGATCAGGCCATAGGCCCATCTAGTCCAGCTTCCTGTATCTCACAGCGGCCCACCAAATGCCCCAGGGAGCACACCAGATAACAAGAGACCTCATACTGGTGCCCTCCCTTGCATCTGGCATTCTGACATAACCCATTTCTAAAATCAGGAGGTTGCGCATACACATCATGGCTTGTACCCCATAATGGATTTTTCCTCCAGAAACTTATCCAATCCCCTTTTAAAGGCGTCTAGGCTAGACACCAGCACCACATCCTGTGGCAAGGAGTTCCACAGACCGACCACACGCTGAGTAAAGAAATATTTTCTTTTGTCTGTCCTAACCCGCCCAACACTCAATTTTAGTGGATGTCCCCTGGTTCTGGTATTATGTGAGAGTGTAAAGAGCATCTCCCTATCCACTCTGTCCATCCCCTGCATAATTTTGTATGTCTCAATCATGTCCCCCCTCAGGCGTCTCTTTTCTAGGCTGAAGAGGCCCAAACGCCGTAGCCTTTCCTCATAAGGAAGGTGCCCCAGCCCCGTAATCAACTTGGTCGCTCTCTTTTGCACCATTTCCATTTCCAGGAGAGGAAAAACTCTTCCTGCTTCATTTTCTTCTTGCCAAAATGCTGCTAAAGGCAAAGGAGCAGGACCAAGAAAAAGAGTTGGCCTTCCAGTGCACACATGCACACACACCATCTTACTAGGCAGCTCGAACAACCAATAGCCATAAGTCTCCAAGGTGCCCTTCAATGAGTTATTCTCTTGTTCACAATCTCATTTGTAGTGTCTTCAGAAACCAATCATCTCAGAGCACTTAACCAGCAGCAGGTTAGAGGCCCTTCCTGTAAAGGCCCTCCCAGGTTAGAGGCCCTCCGTCCTGGTTAGTTGCAAATCATCAGCTCAGCCCAGTGCTTTCCTGAGAGATAAAGAAAAAAACGAGGGTCAGTTGGGAATTCCTCCTGGGAAAACAGGTGAACATTGGAGAAAAGAAGAGGATCTACTAAGTTGTGGAGTAAGAAGAGGATCTACTAAGTTGTAATTTCAGGTAGCATCATCAGGGGAAATGCAGTCCATGTCATTAAGAGGGAGACAATTAATTGTGGCCTCATCATAATTAATTAAAATATACTGCCTTTCCAAAATTGACTTGGCTTGGTTCTCTGTCAACAAATACCCTGGAGCATCCTTGAAAAGGGGGTACTGTACTGAATGTTTCAGTGCCCATGGCCAGTCCATCCAGGAGGCCAAATGAGGTGGTTGCATCTGGTAACTATTTGGTGGGGGGGGGGGATCCACCACTGCCTGTTTACTCACCTCCTCTGCTACTCCTCATAAGAACGTAAGAGCCCTGCTGTATTAGGCCAGATGCCCATCTAATCCAACTTCCTGTATCTCACAGTGGCCCTCCAGATGCTTCAGGGAGCACACAACACAAAACACAACCTGCGTCCTGGTGCCCTCCCCTGCATCGGGCAATCTGAGGTTTGCCCAGTCTCTCCTAGACCTCCTGTGTTGCACCAGAAGACTGGCTCGGGGCTGATTTGTACAACATAGTGAGACCTGAAATCAGTGGCAATCCTGGCCCCTGTGCCACCCAGGCCAGGACCACAAATGCAGCCCCCCACCAAGGACAATCCTGCCCCCCCCCACACCATCTAGGCTCCAGAGGACTTAAAACATCACTTCCGGTTTTTCGGAGAAAACCAAAAGTAACATTTTAAGGCCCTCTGGAGGCCTTAGAAGGACTTCCGAGGGTTGGGGAGGCCGCATGTGGCCTCTCCAGCCCTCAGCACAACTCTGGATGGGGAGGCAGTGGGCACAGGCAGGCTTCAGGTGGCATGGCTGAGGGGGCACCCTGCCTAGCCGTGCCACCCATGAGTACTTGCACTTGTGGACCCCCCTCCCAGGTATGCTGCTGCTTGAAATCACAGGGCTGTGCATCTTGTGGTTAGATCCCCCCCCCCATTTGTGGCAAATGACAATGAGAGACCTGCATTCTATTGTCCTACTCTTGCATCTGGCATTCTGAGGTAGCTACTTCTAGAACCAGGAGGTTGTCTGTACCCATCATGGCTTGTGACCTGTGAAGGAGTTTTCCTCCAGAAATCTGTCCAATCCCCTTTTAGAGGAAGCTAGGCCAGATGCCTTCACCGCATCTGGCGGCAAGGAGTTCCACAGATTAATGACACACTGGGTAAAGACATTTTTTGTCTGTTCTAACTCTCCTGACACTCAATTTTAGCAGCTGTCCCCTGGTTCTGGTGTTGTGTGAGAGGGAAAAGCACATTCCTGTCTCCACTCCGTCCAGTGCCTACATAATTTTGTATGTCTTAATCATGTCCCCCCTCAGGCTTCTTTTTCCTTGACCAGAGGAGGGCAAATAACGGCCCAAGGGCCGGATCTGGCGTCCGCACGGATCCATCCGCCTGGTGAGTGGACCTTTTGGTTCCACAAGGTAGCCATGCGATGTCCTCGCCAACTGGAGGACAGGGACGCTCTGGGCAGTCCCAGAACGTCACGCAACAGGACATCCAGGCTGTGACTGCCCAGGACTGCAGCCTGATCTGCTGAGGCAGTTCTGCCTGCTGTCTCCCCGGCAACCGCTGATACAGGCGCCCCACCTCCTCTTTGCAAGGCAGTCGCCCTGCCTGTTAGTGACTGGACGGCAGCCAAGATTCTGTTCCGGAGGCTTCCGCAGCAGGCCTATATAAGGAAAGCCTAAGTGGGGGGGGGGGGTCAGAGGAGCAGAACTCAGGCCTGGCTGCAGGTCAATGGGGCTGAAACCAGAACCGCCGTCCTCTGGACTGAGGCTGGAGGGGACTCAAGGGCAGTGCCCTCAAAGTCAGTCCTGAGGATGGATTCTCTGCCATGCCTTCTCTAGTGCTTTGTCTTGCAGGACCATCACTTGATGGCGATTGCCTCAAGTAATGGCAATATTGACCATTATTGGTCATTCTTGATGGTTATTGCTTAGTTAGAGCCCGATCCTGTGTTCTGCGCTGTGTCTTCATGCCACTGCGCGATGTCACAAACGTGCCGTAAGGAGAGGGAAGGTTGGCTGGGGGCGGAGAGAGGGCTGGGGGAGGTGTGACGGGGAAGCTGGGGGCAGGGAGGGGGGCGGGCGGGAGGCGTGCCGGGGGGAGGGAGTGGGGATGGAGGGAGACGGGTCCATGGAGCTCTGCTCCACCGAATCCAAGGCGCTCGTGTGGGGCTCGGCGCCCTATAGGAACGCCTTCACTTTACAGTAAAGTGAGTAGCCCCATTGCGGGGCTGCTTCCCTTACCCCTTCTCCCGAGGTGCCGTCTGTGGTAGCCCAAGGCACACAGGATCTGGCGGCAGCCGTTCTCAGTGCCGCCGAGACTGGGCACCCTGGGCAGCTCAGGATTGGGCTGCCCATGAGCTCTCAGGTCCCCCTCTTGTGGTTTTTGTTGTTGTTGTTCAGTCATTAAGGATGCAATCCTAACCGGCACTAACGCTGGCATAGGAGCCCTGGGAGGGTCGCATACGTGCCATAAAGCATGTTTGTGCCTCCGTGGGAGGAAGCTGCATCTTGATGCACCGACACACGGAGACTGGCAGAGGCTGGCACGGAGGAGACCCATTGGGGCGAGCAGCCCTTACCCAGGGGTAAGGGGAAGAGCTTCCCCTTGCCTCTGGCTGAGCCGCTGCTGGCCAGAAACCCGCACAGGGTTGCCTGCTCCAGCACGGGTTTGGATTGCGCCCTAAGTCATGTTTGTGACCCCATGGACCACAGCACGCCAGGCCCCCCGTCTTCCACTTACTTCCGGAGTTTGTCCAAATTCATGTTCATTGCCTCCGTGACACTATCTAACCCTCATCCCCTTCTCCTTTGGCCTCCAGTTTTTCCCAGCATCAGGGTCTTTTCTGAAGAGTCCTCCCTCCTCATGAGATGGCCAAAGTATTTAAGCTCCAACACCTGTCCTTCCAATGAACAGTCAGGGTTGATTTCCTGTAGGATTGACTGTTTCGATCTCCTTGCAGTCCAGGGGACTCTCAAAAGTCCCCTCTTGTGGTGGGGGGCCCAATTCACAATGAGGAATGGCAGTGGGGAACCCGCGGGCTATGGTGCCCTGTGCAAAGCATAACACCTATGATGACATCACTGTCAACTGCTTGGCGGTGGGTAAGATGAATCCAGTTAGACCCAGGGGTGTGTGGGAGGGAGGGCTCTCCAGCAGCAACACCCTGCTCGATGCGCTCTTCTCACAGTGCCTCAGCATAGAAGATTCCTGTCAGCCACAGAGCGAGGAGCTGGCTGTGGGTGGTCTGCTCACTGCCCCAGCATGAGGCCCCTCCAGGCACGGGACCCAATTTGTCCAAATTGGTCAAATCCACCTGAGGCCAGCATATATGCAACATTGGGTAGAAATGGCTTTAGCTGAAATCTTTCATTTGCAGCAGTTTTGAATGTACGCGTAGAAACCGGCACTTGGAGAGTGGAGGGGACAATGGTCTTGTCCAGCAAAACTCATGCAAAGGAAAAA
Source organism: Tiliqua scincoides (assembly GCF_035046505.1). Lineage (NCBI taxonomy): Eukaryota > Metazoa > Chordata > Lepidosauria > Squamata > Scincidae > Tiliqua > Tiliqua scincoides. Next base: position 1,633,141 of record NC_089833.1, on the reverse strand, counting down.
TTTTCAGAGGCTGCTTCTGTGGGCTGGCCTCCGCACCCTCTGGAACTCCATACAATACATGTGCGTGGGCAGTGTGGTGTAGCAGTCAGTGTGTTTGCGTTGGGTCAGAGAAGGCTGGGCTTGTCTCCCTCTGGGGCAATGAAACTCCCTGAGAGATTTCAAGGCTAGTGACTATCCGCTTAGCACAGCCTCTGTTGCAGGTATGTTGTGAGGGTCACATGACATAATCCATACGTGACCCACGAATGTAGGTCATCTTGAGCTCAACAGAGGCAGGATGACCTACACCTAACACAGCACCGTCTGCCACCTCTCAGGTGCAGAAGGGTCATTCTGAACTTTCTGAGACATGTTGTTTCTTTAGTGCACTTTCTTTAGTGCAAAGCTCCCTTCGGTGCTTTCGGTGCAGCAGGAGAGGCTCCTACCAAAGGAATGAATGGATGAAGTGACTGAAGAAGAGGCTTTGAACAGTGAGTGTGTGTCAGGCACAGGAGGGCAGAATCGCACCATAGTCTTGGGCAGGCCAACAGGAGTGTTACAGGCCTGACTGTATTCTCAACTGATCAGCTTTGGAGCAAATAAACTGCTGAATTCACACTGATCGCAAAATGTGACTGTATTCAGTTGAACAGGGATCAAGACTCCTGTCTCACAATGTTTGTTAAACTGAGTTCAGCCAGTTTTGGCCTCCAGTAGGAACAGTCTCCCAGTGCACTTCTACTCCTTCGTAGCCCCCTCAAACTTTCATGCATAGGTTAGGCTGTCACAGGTTGCCACTGTTCCATGGAAGCTTCTGCTGAGATAAGTCCTTTAGTCCTGAAGGTGCCTCAAGTCTTTCTGCTGCTCTTGCTGCAACAGACTTGCAAGGCCATCTCTCTCCAGTCGGTGTGTAAAGAGTTGAGCCCTGGAAGCAGACAGAAAATACTCCCCCAGGCAAGAAAGAGAGGCTCACAACCCAACCACCCCCAAATCCCATCTCCCCGATTGGACAGCTGAGGCTGACAGCACCCCTGCCACAGCCCTGCCACACAGGAGTTGGCTCTCACTGGCCAGAATGCATGCACCTTGTTGCAGGTTGCAGCTGCCGTTGGCCACACACATGCGCAGTCTGCTGCTGGCGGTACCTTTGTGCCTGACTGGAGCTTTTCAGGAGCAGGGGTGGGATGATGATGATGATGATGATGATGATGATGATACTTGGAGATTACTGAGTCCAGTCAGTCTTCCCATGGGTGGTGGTAAATTCTGGTGCCAGTTCAGAGAATGCCAGCCCTGGTTCTAACAATGAACAAGCTTTATAGAATCACAGAATCATAGAGTTGGAAGGGACCTAATAGGTCATCTAGTCCAACCCCCTGCCATAGGCAGGAAATCCTTCTAGAGCATCTCCAACAGGTGCTTGTCGAGCCTCTGCTTGAAGATCTCCACTGAGGGAGAGTCCACCACCTCTCTTCCACTGCTGAACCGCACTGACTGTCAGGAATTTTTTTCCTGATGTCTGATCGAAATTTCCTCTCCTGCAGTTTGTACCCTTTGGTTCTAGTTCTACTTTCAGAGACAGCTGAGAATAAATGATTCCCTTCTGCCATATGACAGTCCTTCAGGTATTTGAAGAGAACTCTCATATCCCCTCCCAGCCTTCTCTTCTCCAGGCTGAACATGCCGAGTTGCCACCACCTTTCCTCTTGGACTTGTCCTCCAGCCCCCTGATCATCCTCGTCGCTCTCCTCTGAACCTGCTCCAGTTTGGCTGCATCTTTCTTCAAGTGGGGTGCCCAGAATTGGACACAAGGTTAGACCTCCATGTAAGGTCTAACCAGTGCCGAGTAAAGCAGAACCACAACTTCTCGTGACTTGGAAGTTACGGTTCTGTTAATGCAGACTAAAATTGCATTTGCCTTCTTTGCAGCCACATCACACTGCGGACTCATGTTCATCCTGTGATCCACTGCAACTCCAAGATCCTGCTCACATGTAGTGCTGCCAAGCCAGGTAGCTCCCATTTTATACCTGCATCTTTGGCTGTTTTTGCTCAAGTGCAGAACTTTGCATTTATCCCTGTTGAACTTCATCTTATTCATTTCAGCCCAGTATTCCATTTTGTCCAGGTCTTCCTGAAGGCTTCTACTGTCTTCTGTTGTGTTTGCTATTCCTCCCAGTTTGGTGTCATCCGCAAAGTTGATGATGCTCCCTTGTATCCCCTCATCCAGGTCATTGATGAGGATATTAAAGAGAACCGGGCCCAAGACAGAGCCCTGGGGTATCCCACTGAAAACCACCCTCCATATTGATGCGGAGCGATTGACAAACACCCTCTGTGTATGGCCGTCCAAACAATTGTGAATCCGTGTAACGATTGTATCGTCAAACCCGTATTTTACCAACTTACTTATTAGGATGTCATGTGGGACCTTGTCAAATGCTTTACTGAAGTCAAGATATATAGCCTCAGTGCGAGTTCAGCAGCAGGGCGAGGAGGCCAGGGCCCCAGACACTGTCCTTCTCTTCCCTTGAGAAGAGGGCAGCAAACCAGTGAAGGGTTTTTAAGTACCCCTAAACAAACAAACAAACAAACAAACAAACAAACAAACAAACAAACAAACAAACAAACAAACAAACAAACAAACAAACAAACTATGCAGTCAGACAGCCAGCAGCAGGGTGGGGGCTATCCAGTGTTTTGCATCTAGTGCCACATGTATGACTATATGTCTCTAGGACATAAGTCATGGGTGTGTCCTCAGTACAAGGAGCTCCAGGGACTCAGGGAACGAGTCTGCTCCCTTGAAGCCTTGGTGGCTGACCTGGAGAAGCAGAGGCAGGCAGAGAAGGACCGTGGGGAGACTTCCGGGGATGATCAGTGTTCATCCCAACCTCAGGCGTGCAGCTCCTCAGCTGCCCGGGTGGGAAGTCTCGGGGCTGGAGGACGTCATCCTGGAGAGGAGGGAAACGATCCCCTAGGGGGGACCCCTTCTCCAGGGGATGGGCCCGTATCCGAATGCACTCAGATACTCCTCTGCAAGAGGGGGGTTTGCCCTGGATGCCTTTAAAAGGGGATTGGACAAGTTTCCGGAGGAAAAATCCATTACGGGTTACAAGCCATGATGTGTGTGTACAACCTCCCGATTTTAGAAATGGGCTGTGTCAGAATGCCAATGCAAGGGAGGGCACCAGGATGCAGGTCTCTTGTTATCTGGTGTGCTCCCTGGGGCATTCGGTGGGCCGCTGTGAGATACAGGAAGCTGGACTAGATGGGCCTGTGGCCCGATCCAGTGGGGCTGTTCTTATGTTCTTATGTTCTTATATTACATCTACTGCATTCCCACAGTCCAGTAAGCTAGTAACCCGATCAAGAAAGGAGATGAGATCTGGCTGGCAAGATTTATATTTGACAAATCCATGTTGGGTTCTGTTGATCACTGAGTGGTTGCCTAGATGTGTGTAAACTGTGTGCTTTATGATTTGTTCTAATATCTTCCCTGGTATTGAAGTCAGACTGACAGGTCTGTAATTTCCTGGGTCTTCCTTTTCCCCCTTTTTAAAGATTGGGACCACATTAGCCCACTTCCAGTCTAGTGGGACCTCTCCTGTCCTTCAGAATTTTTCAAAGATAATTGACAGAGGCTCTGCAAGTACCTGCGCAAGTTCCTTTAGTACTCTAGGATGCAGTTCATCTGGTCCAAATGACTTGAATACATTTAGGCCAAACAAGTGGTTTTTAACTAGTTCCCTATCAATCCTAAATTGCAGTCCTGTGCCGTCCAGGTTTTCATTACCTCTTCAGGGATGTAAGCACATCCCCTCATCAGCCAAGGATCCAGCACCCACATTTGCACAATCCTCCTTCTGAGAAAAGATGCAAAGTAGGAGTTGAGCAGCTCCGACTTCTCTTCCAGACACTAATTCACCATCCTTGTCTAGGAGCAATCCCACCCCCTCGTTTCTCTTCCTCTTCCTTTGGGCATATCTAAAAAACCCCTTCTTGTTATTCTTGACATCCCTGGCCAGCCTTAGCTCGTACTGAGCTTTAGCATTCCTGACCCTTGCCCTGCAAGACTGGGTTGTCTGGCTGTCCTCCCTGGTGATCAGTCCCCTCTTCCATTTCCTAAACATGTCTTTTTAAATCTTCAACTCACTGCTGAGTTGCTTGTTGAGCCATCCTGGTTTTTTGAGGAGTCTTCCTTTTTCATAGAAATTGTATCTGCCTGAGCCTCTAGAAGCTGCTTGTTAAAGAGCTCCCACCCATCTTGAGCCCCTTTTCCCATTAGTTCATCAACCCCTAGGATTCCGCCTAGCAACTCTCTGAGCTTGTTAAAATCAGCCTTCCTGGAATCCAACGTATGGGTTTCACTGCATGTTCCTTTTGTTTCCCATAAGTTTGAGAATGCCAGCAGTTCCTGATCGCTTTCTCCTTGGGTTCCTACTACTTTGACCTCTTCAACCAATTCCTCCTTATTATGATCCTAACTTGACTGAAAAGGGCTTCAAAACTATGTCATTAATAAGTACAGTCTCCCAACACATATGTGTCCTTCACAGGAGATGTGCTGAGGAGGCCAGGAATCCCAAACGCTCACCTCTTCTTGGGGCTGCAGTGGAAACGGCTTCTGTGCTAGTGGATCAGATAGGGTGGATTCAGTGGGGACATGCAGAGAGGGGCAGAGGGGGAGAACAGCCGTTCGGGTCTGTCTTCCCCTTGCACATCTCTCTGGACTGCAGAGGATCTGCCTATGTTTCTCTCAGCAATTTTCCAAGAAGGACACAGGAAGGACATAGGAAGGGTTAACTCCTGCAGGATCATAACCAGCTGCGTGTCCCTCTGTCTGTTCTCCAATAGCAGCTACTATCAGCTTGTTGTGTTGAAGGATATCTTGCTTTTCTTTCAAGGTCCGGTGACTTTTGAGGACATGTCTGTGCATTTCTCCGAGGAGGAGTGGGCTCTGCTGGATCCAGACCAAAGAGCCTTGCACGGGGACATCATGGAGGAGAACTTTCGGAATGTGGCCTCCCTGAGTAAACTTCCCTCTGTCCTTCCATCCTACCAGCTCAGAACTCTTCACCCTCCTGGAGGAGGAGGAGCCAACAGTGGATGAACAGACATGTCTCCAGGGGCTCCTGAGGGACAGTCTGTTTCCCCCCAAAAAACTGCAGGTCTGAAGAGGATCTGAAGATCTTTATCAGGAGATATAAGATCTTTCCACGGTGCAGGTACCAGAGATTTTGAAAGCCTGACCCGGCTTATGTTATATATATATAACATAACAATGTTAGCGTGTGGATGAATTGTTTCATAGGTGGTTATTATGTTAAAGAAAAAAAATGTAATCAGATTGGAGAATTAGATTGGAGAATGGTAAAGAACATATTATAAGAGATTGTTGGTTTTATTATAATTTGGAAATTAGATTATTATTATTTGATATTACTGAGTAATTGAACTAGTTGAGATGATAAAAAGTGAATATTTAGAAAAGATATTATTGGGAATTAGGAATAATCTATTATATTTGATATAAGAAATATATAAATGAGTAGAAGAGTTAGGATGCAAGAATTGTTTTATATGTTGTTATACTTTGGTAATTAGATTATTTTGTTTTAATATTAATGAGTAATTGAAGTAAGTTTATGTTTGATAGAAAGTGAAAATTTAGAAAATATAATACAGGGCATTAGGGAAAATTTAGTATATATTATATAAATAAATGGATAAACTAATAAGAGGCAGAAGTAGATGAGTAGTAGATTAGGAGATATGGTATGATTAATGAGTAATGGTATATGGTATTTAGCACTCCTAAATGTATGTTATATGTTTGTATGTCTGTGTGTGTTAATTATAAATAAATAAATAAATAAATAAATAAATAAAAGAGCTCCCACCTGCTGCTCCGTGTGTACCCCATACACCGACTGACACTTCGAGGCAGCCCTCTGAGCCCCATGGCTGATTTGGGAGCTGAAGGTGGGTCTCTGTGGTCCCAGTTCCAACAACACAGCAACTGTCAGTTTATCTCCAACAGGAGCATCTGCCTAATATGTGGGAGAATCCACTGCCATTCTTAAGAAACAAAGACTGAATTCTGTGGTTAACCAATTATGTGGCTTAAATAATTTGTTAATGGGGCTCCTTTGATTTCTGACTGAGTTATATGCTTGGGCTTTTTTTGATTTTCTCTCTTCTACCCAGGAGGTGAAGGGAAGGAGCAGGAGAATGAGAGAGAGCCTCAAAATGTAGCAATGAAAAAATTACTGCAGGAAGGGTAGCAGAGAATGAGAACCAAGGCAAATCAGCAGAGGAGGGGCTCTTCTGCTTCTCAAGCTGGTGACCTCCCTGAGATCCCACTCCAAGGAAGAACAGGCCAAGGGGAGGAGAAGGTTCTATGCCGTCTTCGCGGTGAAGCCTTAAATCGTAATTCAAAGCTTAATGCTCATTGGAAATGCCACACAAGAGACCAAACACATCAGTGCCTGGAGTATGGAAAGAATATCAGTGTGAGTGGAAACCCCACCAAACAACAAAGAACTCACACAGGCGAGAGACCATATATATGCTTGGAGTGTGGAAAGAGCTTCAGTCAGAGTGGAAACCTCACCAGTCATCAAAGAACTCACACAGGCAAAAACCATACAAATGCCTGGAGTGTGGAAAGAGCTTCAGTAAGAGTGGACACCTTTGAGACCGGTCATCAAAGAACTCACACAGGGGAGGAAGCATATAAATGCCTGCAGTGTGGAAAGAGCTTCAGTTGGAGTGGACACGTCACCAAACACCAAAGAACTCACACAGGGGAGAAACCATACAAATTCCTGGAGTGTGGAAAGAGCTTCAGTCAGAGTGGAACCCACACCAAACATCACACCACATCAAACAGGGGAGAAACCATACATGTTTAGAATCCTTATCTGCCCCGGTTATGTTCATTGGGAACTCACCAGGTTGTTCCATCTCTACAACCCTCTGGGTTCACTGTTGCTTTTTCAGGTTCAACAAGAATTTTGTGCTTTCCAAGGGAGGGAGTCTTTTCCCAAACATGTTCCCCTCCTCACCGGTTTTTACCAACCTGGGATGATGGTAGTGGAAATCTTCCAATCCCATCTCCTGTTGTTCACTGACGTGGTAAATCAATGACATGGAGTGCAGAAAGGGAGGCTGTTTTTTTTTGGGGGGGGGGGGGGCTGTGTTCATTGGATTCACCTTTCTTGTGGCATTGGATTCCTCTCAGAATACCCTTTGCAACGAACCAAGGCACATTCCTTTACTTGCAAGTAAACACGTGATGTCTGTTTCACTTTCTATAGGGCTCCATACATTTGACCCAAACGCAGTAGCCTTTCCTCATAAGGAAGGTGCCCCAGCCCAGCAATCATGTTAGTTGCCCTCTTTTGCACCTTTTCCAACTGGACACAATACTTCAGGTGTGGCCTTACCATAGATTTGTACAACGGCATTATAATATTAGCCGTTTTGTTCTCAATACCTTTTCTAATGATCCCAAGCATAGAATTGGCCTTCTTCACTGCCGCCGCACATTGGGTCGACACTTTCATCGACCTGTCCACCAACACCCCAAGATCTCTCTCCTGATCTGTCACAGACAGCTCAGAACCCATCAGCCTATTTTGCTGCCCATTCTGCCAGTTTGGAGAGATTCTTCTGGAGCTCCTCACAATCACTTCTGGTCTTTACCACTCGGAAAAGTTTGGTGTCGTTTGCAAACTTAGCCACCTCACTGCTCAACCCTGTCTCCAGGTCATTTATGAAGAGGTTGAAGAGCACAGGACAGATCCTTGGGGCACACCGCTTTTCACCTCTCTCCATTGTGAAAACTGGCCATTGACACCCACTCTCTGCTTCCTGGCCTCCAACCAGTTCTCAATCCATGAGAGGACCTGTCCTCTTAATTCCCTGACTGTGGAGTTTTTTCAGTAGCCTTTGGTGAGGGACTGTGTTGAATGCCTTCTGAAAGTCCAGATATATAATGTCTATAGGTTCTCCCGCATCCACATGCCTGTTGACCTTTTCAAATAATTCTAAAAGGTTTGTGAGGAAAGACGTACCCTTACAGAAGCCAGGCTGATTCTCCCTCAGCAAGGCCTGTTCGTCTATGTGTTTTGAGATTCTATCTTTGATGAGGCATTCCACCATCTTACCCGGTATAGATGTTAGGCTGACTGGCCTATAGTTTCCCGGGTCCCCCCTCTTTCCCTTTTTAAAGATAGGCGTGACATTTGCTATCCAATCTTCTGGCAACGTGGCCGTTTTGAGGGACAAGTTGCATATTTTAGTCAAGAGATCAGCAACTTCATTCTTCAATTCCTTAATAACTCTTGGGTGGATGCCATCAGGGCCTGGTGACTTATTAATCTTTATCAATGAGGTCTGAAACATCTTCATTTTTAACCTCTATCTGACTTAATTCCTTGGTCAAGAGGTCAGTGGTATCTGCCCGAGGTCTTCTGCCGTGAAGACAGATGCAAAGAATTCATTCAATTTCTCTGCCATCTCTAAGTCTCCTTTTATCTCCCCTTTCCCTCCCTCACTATCCAGAGGTCCTACCGCTTCTCTGGTGGGTTTCCTGCTTCTAACATATTTGAAGAAGCTTTTATTATTCCCGTTAATGTTGCTGGCCATGTGTTCCTCATAGTCTTGCTTGGCCTCCTGTATCACCTTCTTACATTTCTTTGCCGCAGTTTATGTTCCATTTTATTCTCCTCATTAGGGCAAGACTTCCATTTACGGAAGGAAGCTTCCTTGCCCTTTATGGCCTCTCTAACTTGGCTGGTTAGCCATGCGGGCACCCAGGGCATACTGGCAGGGGTTCTAGTCCCCTCCCCCTTTCAGAGCCCAGTCTGAACATAGAACCCAATAGGGGATTGACCTTGGAGGGGAGACAAAGAAGGTAGGAATCCCCTCCCCAGTGCTGAGTATTTTATTTCTGGAAAATCTCAAAAACACGTCAGATGGGAGACAGCCCATAGCTAAGAGATTAAAGCCAATTATTCCTTGCTGCCCTCAAGAGGGGAAAATCTCATTAGGAACTAAAACCTGGCTGTTTAATTCTCCTATGCTACAATCTGCTATTAAATATTAAGGATCCAGCACACCCCATATTTTTTCAGCCAGCCTGAGATTTAATGAGGGACATCAATTCCATCTAGGAGCTTGCAGGCTGAAAAGGGACAGGCACTGAGGAGGGGAGCACTGCCGGTTACACCAGCCTAACAGGAAGAAATTCAGCTGGTATGGCTTTTTCTTGGCCAGGTGATTGAGTGATGGAGACCAGGTTTTGTGGTTCATTGATGTGTCTCAGGCTGCAGTTGAAGGCCCTGGAGTAGATCTAGTGGGGGAGGGGGAACACCTTCCATCCACCTGCCAGGTAAGCAAAAATTAAACAAGTTAATATCTGTCTCAGCATGGAGCTATACTGGTGAGAGAGGCTTTGCTTCTCTAGGCTGCAGATGTTTGAAATGTGGAGGGGCCTTGCCTGAAAAAATCAGGTTGGTAGTGCAACAAATCAGTTTGCTGGGGAAAGGCAAACACCCCAATGCTCTGCGCATAAAGCCATCTCCCCTCTTCCCCCCAAATCCTTTAATAGCAGGTTCCCAGGCAGCAATCCAACAGATGAAGTTTCCCCCCACCAGTTTACCAAAAGTGTAAAGGAGCCAGAGCAGTTAAAGAAGCAGGGCAGTCCCACTTCTTTCTTTGAGGGGCTGAGACTGGCTCTCGTGCTGCTGGTTCCACTGGTTCCCTTCATCTTGTCCCATTTGGTCCTTTAACTCACATGCACTTTTTCAGCACACCTTTTGATGGTTTTCCGTTCTACCATTGAGACATAAAGGGCGCAATCCTAACCCCTTATGTCAGTGCTTTCCAGCACTGGCTTAGCGGTGCCAATGGGACGTGTGCTGCATCCTGCAGTTGGGTGGCACTCACAGAGGCCTCCTCAAAGTAAGGGAATGTTAGTTCCCTTACCTCGGAGCTGCACTGCCCTTAGTGTTGGAAAGCGCTGGCATAAGGGGTTAGGATTGTGCCCAAAGTCTATAAGAGGTGTTTGAAAATGGTGTTATTTTACTCAAAAGTAAACCCATTGTGTTCAGTAAGACTTAGACTGTAATCCTATCTTCTTCATTGGAAATAAACACCTCTATCTCTAATAGTATTTATCTGAGATTCAACAGCCCTTAGCAGTGAACTTGGGGCCCTACCAAAAAGGTTTCCAGTCGGGCCTCACAGCTCCTAAGGTTGCCCCTGAGACGACTGTTGCCTTCCTCCCAGCTTTGCAGCTCAGTCTATATTTGGGTGCAGTGCAGCGCAGTCATATGAGTGTTTACCCCAAAGTTAGCCTCACTGACTTGTGTGTACTTAGGAGTGCAGCTTCAGCAGTGATAAGGTCAGCTCTTTTAACAGTTTCATCCTCCTTCAACTGTTGACTCAAGGATGTCTGATCCTCTGAGGCATGTCTCAGAGTCTCTGGCAGCTGTGACAACAGAGTGGCAAAGGGAAAAGGTGGTTCCATCCTAGGAGTAGCCTTCTCATTATAGGGGTGGGTTTAGAACATAAGAACATAAGAACAGCCCCACTGGATCAGGCCATAAGCCCATCTAGTCCAGCTTCCTGTATCTCACAGCGGCCCACCCAATGCCCCAGGGAGCACACCAGATAACAAGAGACCTCATACTGGTGCCCTCCCTTGCATCTGGCATTCTGACAGAACCCATTTCTAAAATCAGGAGGTTGCGCATACACATCATGGCTTGTACCCCATAATGGATTTTTTCTCCAGAAACTTGTCCAATCCCCTTTTAAAGGCGTCTAGGCTAGACGCCAGCACCACATCCTGTGGCAAGGAGTTCCACAGACTGACCACATGCTGAGTAAAGAAATATTTTCTTTTGTCTGTCCTAACCCGCCCAACACTCAATTTTAGTGGATGTCCCCTGGTTCTGGTATTATGTGAGAGTGTAAAGAGCATCTCCCTATCCACTCTGTCCATTCCCTGCATAATTTTGTATGTCTCAATCATGTCCCCCCTAAAGCGCCTCTTTTCTAGGCTGAAGAGGCCCAAAAAGAGCCTTTTCTAGGCTGAAGAGGTTTGGAATACAGATCAAGAGAAATGGTAAGAACCAGGCCTCTAGGTCAGGCAGGTCTGGACCCAGGCTAAAACAAAGACACCTGAACTATCCTCAGTGGTGTCACTCGATGGTGCAAAGGGTGTGGACCACACTGGATGATGTACTCCGGGTGGTGGTGACACCACTACTGGCCAAAATTGTGAAAATCTTTTTATTTTCAAATAATACAGTCATGCTATACATGATTCAATGCGTAATTTAATGCAGAATGCAATGAAAACAACCGTGTTGAAATATGTGTATTCTATCAAAAGTTACACCCAAATAACCAGAAAAGAAAAACACAACTACCTCATGGAACAAAAAGTGGATTTCTTTAACTCAAAATTGGCCAATGAGACAAATTGTTCTATGAGCCAGTGAGGTGACACAGCAGGGAACCAATCAGGTGTTAGTATAAGTCTGCTCTCATTTTCACGTATCAGAGTGAATACACATTACACATATATTTACATATTTGTCTTTTTTAATTTTTTGAGAGAAATAGATATTTATGCTGTAGTATAATCAATATATAATACAAATATAGCAAAAAAATTTCCAAAACGTAAGCACTATAAACAAACAATGCAATGTGGTGGTAGGTTGTGTGTGAATTTGACAAGACTAGATTACCCCTAGCCTGGGGGACCTTAGGCATGAGGTCCAATTGGGAGCAATTGGTCCCATTGGCTTAAAGATGGCCCTGATTTCATGTGTTCTGTGGTCTGACTGGCCCCTTAAAGGTTGCAGAGACCTAATGCTGCCAGGTAGGGGTGGAGAGCTGAATGGCAGAGTCCCTGTTTTGCACACGCAGACGGCCCTGTGTGCTGTCCATGGCAGGGTTCCCACACAGGATTGAAACCCTGGAGAGCTGCTGCCACCAATGTTGGCAACACTAATCCAGGTGGAGCAAGAGTCCGACTCAGCAGTCAGCAACTTCCATGGCTTCAGAGAAGACCCTGGCAGGGGAGGAGGAAGAACAGCAGCTTGGCCAGCAATTGTTGACCTGGTTGAACTGAGACAGTGGCCTCAGGCAATAGATTGGTGGGGGGAGAGGGACACCCATCTCCATCTGCCTCCTCTCCACTCTTAGGATTGGAAAAGGAAGGGGGGTGGAGGGGAAGAGGAAGTGGTGGGCTAGAGCTGTGTTTTTCAGCTTTGGGGTCAGGACGCCAATGGGGTCATTGTGGAGTCAGGACAGCTTGCGGGAATGAAAAAGACCACTGGACTAGGGCACCACCAGGCAAAGTGGGAGGCATCTAGAGTACCCTTCCAGTACCAGGGGACAGTGTCCCAATCCTGCTCAGGTTCTTAGCAATGGCACTAAAATAGCTTTCACTAGTGTCAATCTTCAGGGTAAGGAAAGCCCCAGGTCCTGCAATGGGGCTTCTCACGTCTGTGTCAGTTATTTTGCGGGTGCAGACGAGAGAACCTCGGGTTTTTCAGGCAGACATGGAGAATAGGATCTGGTTCCTCCCCACTTCCCGAAGGCCTGCACTGCTGCCTGGAGTTCTTACTTTGCTCTAGTCTAGGCTGAATCCTTCCAGCACTGGGTCCAGCGCTGACTAGTGCTGACCCTGTGCCGGTGCTCCTTCCTCCACAGTGCTGTAAAAATGTGCTTTATGGCATGTTTACAACACCTAGCACTGGCGGTCAGTGCTGGCGCTAAGGGTCCACAGGATTGGGGCCACCCCGTCAAGGCCTTAAGAGCCAAGGCCAGACTTTGGAGCGTTTTTTGCAACTTGCAACGTTTTTTGTGGGGCTCCAAGTCCCAGCCAAGATCTGGAGAATCCTTGAGACAGAAACAAAATGTATGATGGACTTTCTATCTCAATGGCAGAATGGAAAGCAACTAAAATGTGCACTTAATACGTGCATGTGAGTGAATGGACCAAGTGGATCAATCAAACTGCGCACCAGACTAGGAGCCCAGTCCTATCCAAGTTTCTGGCACCGGTGCAGCTGGAACGCAGCCCCGAGGTAAGGGATACCTTGAGGAGGCCTCTGTGTCTGTCTCCCCACCACAGGATGCAGGGTGCGCCCCATTGGCACAGCTGCACTGGCACCGGAAGATTGGACAGGATTTGGCCCTCCAGCAGATGTTTACTATCAAATATCAATGGAGTTTAATATCAAGCTGCATGCCAGACTAGAGCAGATGACCCTGCACAGGGCCCCATTGGGAGCACATGGTCCCATTGGCTTAACCCATTTCTGCCCAGCCAGGGTGCGGAGACGTGGCGGGTGGGCAGGCAGGTGAGGCAGAGCCTCCCCCAAGGCGTCCTCCACAACCCACGTGCTCTGCGGGGTCTGCGCGTGGGCGGGGGCTGCTTGGGTGCCTCGCGTGGTGGTGGTGCTCCGCTGGGGTGCCTGCCTGCCTGCCCTCCCGCCCTGCACACGTGTGAGGCACCCTGGGGCAGAAATGGCTGGGAGCTGGCGGCGCTCGGAAGGCGCGAGCCTGCACGGCCCTTCCTAGGAGGCCCACGGGACTCGCGGGCTTCGCCTGCCGCCGATCTCCGCGTCTTCGCGGGACGCTTCTGGGCGGAGGCTGCTAGAGGGAGCGCGAGCGGCGCGCAGGGAAACTGTCTCGGGGAGTTCCGGCGGCGCCCGCGCAGCGCGCCCGGCGGCCGGGAGAGGGTGCGCGGGGCCGGTTCTACTCGGGAGCAGGCGCGCTCCGGCGGCCGAGGCGGGGCTGGCGCTGCTGCCCGGCGCGGCGCTTCCTGGCGGCGGCTCCCCCCGCATCAGCCGCACCCGGCCGGGCGAGGGATGCTGGCGGCGCCGGCGGGGGAGGCTGCCCGGCATGTCCCGCAAGAAGAGCCCCCGCGGCAAGGGCGGCCCCGCCGCGCCCTCCTCCGCCCTGCCCGCCGCCCCGCCGCAGCCGCCCCCCCGCGCGGACGCCCCTCGCCGGGGCCGGGGCCGGGGCCAGGGCGCGGCCGGGGCCAAGCCGCCCTCGCCCGCCGGGGACCCCAACGGGGGCGCGCCCAGCAGACCCTCGCTCAGCAGCAGCGGCGAGTTCTACGACGTCGCCTTCAAGGTGAGCCGCGGTGGGTCGCGTGGGGGGCGGGCTCTCTGCGAGCTGACACGCGTCCCCAGACGCGGGCGTCTCGTGGGAACGCTGCCCGGGAGCACCAGTCTACGCGCGTCTACTTAGAAGTAAGTTCCATTGGATTCAAGGGGGCTTACTCCCCCGTAGGACTGCAGCCCGCGTTCGGCTGGCCACCGTTGCCTGGAGGTCCAGCCGGCTTACAGCCCAGTCCTGCCTATACTTTCCTGGGAGTAAGCCTCGTTGACTCTAATGGGACTTACTTCTGAGTAGACGAGCATGGGCTTAGGCTCTTACTCAGGAGCAAGCTGTGTGGCAGTCAAAGGGGCTCACTCCCGGGAGAGAGGTGTACGCGGCAGGGGTGGCCAGCCTGCTGGAGGGCTCCAGGTAGTGGCGTAGCCAGAGGGGGTGCAGAGCACTAAGTCCTGCGGGGAGCTTCACCGCAGCTGCAGGGCACCAACCGCACAATCCTGGGCTTGTCTGCTTAGAAGTAAGTTCCATTGGGTTAAATGGAGCTTCCTCCCAAGAAAGAGTGTATGGGATCGCAGCCTAAGTTTTGCAGGGAGCTTCACCAAATGCTCCCCTGCCCTGGAATGGCTCCAAGGGGGAGGGGCCCCTTGCACCCCATGGTGAAGCTCCCTGCAAAACTCAGTGCTTTGCACCCCCTCTAGCTGCGCCACTGGCTCCTGCACCTGGAACACTTGGTGTTGGGGAGGGAATTTCAGCAGGTGCAGCTTCTCATGTGAGAGGTGACAAGCTGCACCTGCTGACATTCTCTCCTCTACACCATTGTTCCAGGTTCAGGAGGAGCCCTAAAGTTGAAAGGTTGCCCTCACCTGGTGTACAGGATCGCAACCCTAGTCCTTGGCATTTCGAAGGCAGACTGCCTCTCCTTGGGGAGGTTCTTTTTGTGCCCCTCATGCACCTGTTGGCCACCACGTGTTGCTTCGCCCTGTCTTTACCTGAGCTGGTAAAAGTTTACTCAGGGCCCAATCCTATCCAATTTTCCAGTGCCGGTGCTGCTGTGCCTATGGGGTATGCACTGCTTTCTGTGTTGAGGTGCAGTCACAGAGGCCTCCTCAAGGTATGGGAACATTTGTTCCCTAGCCCTGGGCTGCATTGCGGTTGCACTGGAGCTGGGAAGTTGGATAGGATTGGGCTGTCAGTTGGCAGCCATCGCAAATTGAAGAAGTATTTGGTGGCCTTGAGTTACAGGATTCAGTTCTTCAATTTTAGGTCTTCTGGCCTTTCCTGAAAGTCCTTCTGTTTATTTGATCGAAGGCATATCTAATCAGAAGTAAGCTCAGTGGGCTTACTGTCTGGAAAGTGTGCGTACTCCGCTTTGAATGGCCCTGAGTTCCAGCTACTCCATGCAGTAGGAAGGTCCTGCTCTGATAGGAGAAGATATGCTTTAAATTTGCTTGAGTGGTGCATAGGAAAGGCACTCTGTGCATGTTCAGGCGATTATTTTATATCTTCCAGCTGTGAGCCTTGGAATTGGGAACAAGACCTGGGTTTGATTATATACCATGCTGTTGGCCGAATGCTGCTGTGCTATAAATTGGAATTGCACACCTTTTGCTTGGAAAGGACTGCAGTTCTCCTCCTAGGAGCCTACAAGGAGGGAGAACTTGTGCCTGCAGAAATTCTCCCTCCTAGGGCACTGTTCGTTCTGCAAATTGATACTTTGTCCAAGATAGGATTTGGGAGTCGGAGAGAAGTCTGAGAAGGCGTCAGAGTGTCTGGAGTTCAATGGATCTGCCGCTTTGCTATGATGCAGTTGAGAAAATGCTTCTCGCTAGATGGAGAGAAAGGTTCAGGGCTGTGTTTGTGCCATGCCAAAAAGAAGGGATGCCAACCTGCTTCTGTGGTTGCGGTTTTCTGCTGTGTTCATGGGACATTTGTGTGTCTTATGTTCTTATGTTGACCAACATGCCATGGAGGGCCCATGCGTGTGCATTCAGGCATGGATGATGGGCCTTTGCACACTTCAAAAAAGATGAGGGCAGCCTTTGGAAGAAAATGCAGCAGTGTGTCTCAGACAAGCCCTGCGGGATTAGACCAAATATTAATTGAGTCTAGGGTCCTGTCCCCCCCCCCCCCGTGGCCCCGTGGCCAGCCAGATATTGGGCAGGGCACTAAGTTGACTCCAGTAACTAGTAGAATCATAGAGTTGGTAGGGCCCACAAGGTCATCTAGCCAACCCCTGCCTGTCGCAGGAAATCCTCCTAGAGCATCTCCAGCAGGTGCCTGTCCAGTCTCTGCTTGAAGATCTCCAGCAAGGGAGTATCTACCACCTCCCTTGACAATCTGCTCCACTGCTGAACCTCCCTGACCATCAAGGATTTCATCCTGATGTCTCAGGTAGACTGCCTCTGAGACGGGTTGCTCTACATAGCCACCATCATGGACAAGAATCATGGAGAGAGCTTGTCTTCCTCCAAGAATTTGCATCTAATCCCGTTTAGGGGCTCACGCCCCTCACTGCCTCAGCGCCAGCAGCCAGGTTAGAGAGGCAGGTAGATAGGGGACAGTCTTCCTGTATTGCATGGAAAGAAGGATTTTTGTAATGTCTTTTCCGACCCTTGATTTTCTGCAGGGAAATCATGTATTGGGTTCAGCCTGTGGGACACTGAGTGAAGCAGAGGCTTGGCTGCAATTACCTTTCGCCTGCTTGTAGGTGCTGCTCTGCTGGAGGAGCCACTGAAATCAAACACTGGAGTTGTGAATTAAATCCCCCTCTCTCTCTGTCTAGACAAGTCCTTTGGGTCTTGTACCTGAACTGTTTCCTGCCCTGCGGGCAACTCACTGCTGGTCTAGTGCACTCAGTTTGATACTACTGCAAGGAGAGAGTTGATTATTGGGCCTGATGGATGGGGAGGACTTGCTGTTCTGTGAAAGCACCCCCCCCCCACCTTACTTGGACTGAAAGTCTTCCAATTCCTGAAGTCCTCAAGGCATTGAGGCTGTCACTACCTGCTAGGCAGACCAAGGATTAACTAGCCTTGCTTTTAACTGGCAGTAAGCTGATCAGTGTGGGTTGCACCCAAGGCAGGCTGGGGGGGGGGTGTGGCAGAGGCAGACTTGAAGAGCACCCCAAATCCACCACCCTCTCACCCCCCCGCCCCACAATCTGCACTAATGCCACTCACATCACCTCTCCAAATGAAGGGGTCGCCAGAATTAGGGCTACCTGTGGCTGTGCTGAATGGGAAAACGGAACACACCTCTTCAGAGTGCATTTTTGATGCACGAAGAGTTTCTCCCTTAGTAACTGCAGAAACCAAGGCATAGCAGCAAGAGAGGAACAGAAGAAGGGCAGTTGGACTTCATCCTCTGTTACTCTCCTATTCTCAAGGGCTGCTGAGTTCTCCAGAAAGCTGATTGATCAGAGGCCAGGGGCAGGAAAGGACCCTCCAGCAGGAGCTGTGCTTGGCGTTGCAACTGACAGGTGCAGCATGATACAGCCTAATGTGGATTGTTGTGCATTATGTGCAGAGACCACAAAGAGAGACGTGTGACATGGAAGCGAGGCCTGTGTCCTTCTTACACCCCAACATTTTGCTTTCAGGGAAGCTGTAGGCTAATGGTTGAGCATGCTCTGTGTGCTGAGTGGGCCCCCTTTCTCCCATAAGAACATCAGAAGAGCCCCGCTGGATCAGGCCAGAGGCCCATCCAGTCCAGTTTCCTGTATCTCACAGTGACCTGCCAGATGCCTCAGGGTGCACACAAGACCACAAGAGACATGCATCATGTGGCCACTGCCTTGCATCTGGCATTCTGAAGCAGCCTACTTCTAAAATCAGGAGGTTGCATTTTCCCATCATGGGCTTGTAACCTGTGTTGGAATTTCCCACCATCAGTCTGTCCAATCCCCTTTCAAGGCATCTAGGCCAGACCCCATCACCACATCCGGTGGCAAGGAGTTCCATAGACTAATTTCACACTGGGTAAAGAAATATTTTCTTTTATCTGTCCAACTCTCCCAACACTCAACTTGAGTAGCTGTGCCCTGGTTCTGTTGTGTGACAGGGAAAAGAACATCCCTCTATCCATCTCCTGCATGATTTAGAGAGGACCCCATAGTTTGGTGCTAGGTTATGTACCTGCCTTGTGCCTTCAACTAAATGGATCTTATGCAGCAGGTGACGGGAACAAGCTCCCTGCAAGGGGCTCCAGCTGGCTGGCAACGGAGCATTATCTTGCTGCCTCTTACCTTGTTCCTCTCCCTTCAGGTGATGCTGGTTGGTGACTCTGGCGTGGGCAAGACCTGCTTGCTGGTGCGGTTCAAGGATGGCGCCTTCCTGGCCGGCAGCTTCATCTCCACAGTGGGGATCGACTTCCGGGTAAGAAGCTCTTGGTCTGTTTTGTGAAGTTCTGGTTCTTGGCAGAGGTTTGTTGCAGGGCTGGCCAATGCGTGTTTTGCTGCTAGAGTGGGAAATCTAGAGGTGGATGGTGCGTAACCCACTGCGAAATTCTCCTGCGAGCTCTGCCAGTGAGACCAGCAGGCCACCTAGTCCAGAATCTGGTTTCATACCATCAGAACCTGCCCATCCATGCAGCCAGCTGAGGCAATTGCCTCAGGCAGCAGCTTGGCAGGGCCTGCCCACCTCTGTTCTTTCTCAATCTTCTGCTCTCTAGATTGGAAAAGGAGGAAAGGGGTGCCTTCAAGACACTCTAGCCCAGGGGTCTCTAAACTTTACAACCAGGGAGCTGCATCAAATATCTGGCATGGTGTCAAGGGTCAGAAAAATAAAAAAATTTTGAATATAAAATTTAAATAAATACATTAGAAAGCTAAGGCCTTCTGGAAAACCAAGAAGTGATGCTTTTAGGCCTTTAGAAGGCACTCTGAGGAGAGAAGTGTGGCCTCCCTGGCCCTCAGAACACCCTCCAGATGTGATGGGACCCCCTAGCGACGCCACTGTGGGTAACCCCCTTTCTAAACCTGTGGCCGTCACCACATCTTATGGCAGCGAGAATTCCATAAGCTACATTGTGTGAGAAGGAACTTTCTCTTCTCCATCTTCAATCTCCTGCCTGTCAGTGTGGCTGGATGTCCCTGAGTGTTGCTGTTTTGTGAGAGGGATAATGTAGTCTCTGTCTACCCACTTCCATCATACCAGGCAGCATTTAATAAGACTCTCTTATGTCTCCCCCCCACACACTACTTAAGCATCATTGAAATTTGCATCTTGTGCAGTGTCTCGTGTTCATTTCACTGTGTCATGAGAACTTCCCAGTGGATGGTCTCCCCACAGGTCACTTCTACCTGCCACTTTGTCACCCTTAATGGCACAAATTAGCCTGCTTGTGGGGGCTGCCTTCTGGCCCATCCATGAGGCCCCCTGATGTGGGTTGCATCAGTGGCAGACTATGGTGTTCCAAGGGGTGGTGGATTTGGGGTACCTTTCACCCAGAGCCTACCAGCACAGACTCCCTCCAACCTGTCGCCAGCACAGGCAGCTGTGATCTGCTCCTTACTCTCTCCATACAAAGCAGATCATTGCCCTCCTTACTGTGCTCCTTGGGTCTTCTGGTTTCCTTTCAGGGACAGCGCACATGCTCCTTGCTGCTGCACTCAAGGACTGCAGGGGACGACTCCAGATAGCTTTTGGCTCTTCTTGGTGATGGTTGGAACAATGTGTGCGGCCAGTGCCGATTTTAAGCCAATTGGGCCTCACGCCTAAGGGCCTCACCCCCATGCTAGACTCTTGTGTGCAATTTTCTATTAAAATCTGCTTTGATCCATTCAGTCCATTAACTCACATGCACTTTTGAAGCACACATTTGGATAGCTTTCCATGGAATAAAAAATCTATAGTGAATTGTGTTTATACCTCTAAGATTCTACAGATCTCGGCTGTGAACTTGGGGCCCCGTAAAAAATGTTTCCAAGGAGGCCCCGCAACTCTGAAGGCTGACTCTGTGCATAGCATTCCCTGGCCGTGGTTGACTGCTGCCCCCTTCCTGGACTTTGTCCTGCTATCAGGGTGCTTGTTGTTACATCAGATCTGTTTGTGCAGATTTCACAACTGAGCTGGTGCTGCTGTGATGCAGTCCTGAAGGGGTGGAAAACCTCCTGCTTGGCAGCTGTCATCCTGGAGCACTGGTGCCCTCCAAACATGACTCGCTTCAGCTGCTCTGTCACGGTCGGTGACCTCAGACGTTTCTCTTTGGAGATGGACAGACTCACTGTTCCCTCCTAGGCACCTGAAAGGCTATATCATGTAGCTCTTGAGTTTTCGCCTACAGTATTTATGTTCTAGTGCTTGAAGGCACATGGAGGGGTGTGCACCATCAGGAAGCCCTTCTGTGCAAGCCTCATTGTGCCCCTATGTGACTCGTGTCTTCCTGACCTAGTGGATCGTGTGTCTCTGTTTTCTGGACAGGGCGGTTGGGCCTGACCTCCCAGCAGACCTTTCATCACGGCACACCACATCGGTGTATACAATTGGAATTCATTTTGAATGCAGCCTGGGGCATTTCGTGGGTTGCTTTTGCCAGCCGTGGTGGGCTGCTCGGTGGTGGTGGTGGGGTGGGATAGCTGTATCTTTGAAGATACACATTAATACATGTGTAGCGCTCATCCCAACCCACAGAGGGGGAAGGAAACATACCCATGTGTGAAAAAACATCACAAAGCCTTTTTTACAAATTCAATAAAGAGAGAGAAAGCAGAAGTGAGAGATTTGTTGACACATTTTCAAAAACGAAGCTTTGTGCGTGATTTCAGGGGACAAGCGCTCCTGTTTAAAGCATGCATTTCCTACAAGGTGGAAACAGAAGTTGGCACACCTGTAATATTTGCTAAGTCTCCCCTACCTTTCCCCCATGGTGGTGCCTGTTGTCTTTCTCAATCTTTCCCTATAATCTTCCGGGCACTTGTTTTGAATGCTTCTCCACAGGGGACGTATCTCCTCAGTTCCCCAGCCTTGAGCAGGTGAGGTCCTGCTCCAAGCACCCTCTTGCGCTGTGGTTTGCACTGAGGATGCACAAGGAGCATTTTTAATGCAGAGTATTCCCGCTATTGCTCTCTGCTTCCTGTTGTTTTGTATTCATTCTGTCACTACATTCAAAATAAATTTGGGAAAATCCTTTTGCATTGTACGTCTGGCCGTTAGGCAGGTGGGGTAATTCAATGGGAGATTTCTTCTGCCGTTCTTAATCTTGTTGTGACTGTTTTCATGCCGCTGACATGTGCCAATCATGTGTTTTTTAAATTGTACATGGTTTAAATCAAGAAGCAACCTGTGCATTTTTATCAGTGCAATAAGTGTTTGGAACACGCCGAGTCCGTGAGCTGAACTGCAGTCCACAATGTGCTTGTGTCGTCAATTCCTTGCCTTCTCCAGTCTCTGGGCACATGGTGCGCAATGTTCTTGGAGCCACGGAGCTAGAGAACACGAGGTTTTTTCCTTCTGTCGGCGTCTGCTTTCTTATTTGGCCCGTCTCTCTGTTTTTCCCTGTCGTATCTCCTCAGATCTCTTTTGGGAAGTTTTCGGGGAGATCAAAGTCTCTTTTAAGTTGCACGGAAGCATGTCAATGTGCACAGCCTTTTTTTTTTTTTTAGTGTTGCTTGTGTTGCAGTTCTGATGCCTTGCTCAGGAAGAAGGCTTTGCTTAGAAACCCTCCTGCAGTGCCGAGAACAAGCAAGTGTGACTGGGTCTGGACGCATGTGTGAAAGGGATGTGCACCAGCTTTGTTGATCACTGGGCTTTTCAAGATGTGCCAGTGAAAGGTCATAAGAACATCTAAAGAGCCCCACTGGATCAGGTCGAAGGTCCATCTAGTCCAGTTTCCTGCATCTTATAGTGACTCTCCAGATGCATCAGGGAGTACACAAGATATCTGATCCTGTTGCCAGTCCCTTGCAGCTGGCATTCTGAGGTAACCTACTTCTAAAACCAGGAGGCTGCACATACCTCCTGGCTTGTAAGCTGTGATGGACTTTTCCTGCACCAATCTGTTCAGTCCCCCTTTTCAAGGCATCTAGGCCAGACACCATCACCACATCCTGTGGCAAGGAGTTCCACAGACTAACTTCATGCTGGGGGAAAAATATTTTCTTTTGCCTGTTCTAACTCTCCTGCCACTCAGTTTGAGTGGTTGACCCCTGGTTTTGGTGTTGTGTGAGAAGGAAAAGAAATCCCTCAATCCACTCTATCCATCCCCCTATGTAATTTTGTACATCTCAGTGATGTTCCTCCTCGGGCACCTCTTCTTGTAGTTTATCTTTCAGCAGAACGTGGCTGGGCCCCTTGGCTGAGTGATCCATGATCCTCTTTTCTGAAGGTTCCTTCCTGCTCTTTGTGTATCCCGTAAAACTGTTTTAGACTGGTTTTGGGGGGATGGATGTGTGGATTGGTGGATTGGCTGTCACAGTGCCAAGTTTCTACTGGAAACAAGGGTGGTTATAATGTGAGATATCATTCTTATGTCTCCAACATCTGTTGGTTCATAACATAGTAGGAGACATTTTCATTTATTTACTTAAGCTACAGCGTTCCTAAGAGTAGACCGTTCATATATTGACAACACAATCCTATACATGTCTACTCAGAAGTAAGTCCTTTTGTGTTCAGTTACTCCCAGGAAAGTGTGTATAGGATTGTAGACTGAGGCAGTCAAAATCAGATTCCTTGGTTTCTCTCTCCACAGTCTCCTGGTATTTTAAGGTTTGTATTGTACTGGCCTGCAAATCCCTGGGGGGTGGCAATTTCCTCTGGAATTATGGCTTATTTGCTGAAGGGGAGGCTGCAACATTGGTGGCCTGTCACAGCTGCCCTTTCTTGGAGGCTGTATATAAGGCAGTGCCTTGGAGTTCAGTACATACCTTTACCAAAATTTCAGAAGACTTGTTTGCCTCAGCTGAGATGGTGTCACAGCAAGTGGGGCTGGGGGCTGCAGGCTAGTTCCCAACCTCGGGGGTGCACTGCTCTGTCATATTCCATGTGCAAAGACTGAACCACCCTGGAACCACTGTGTAATTATTCTGTGGAACTCCTTGCCACAGGATGTGATCATAGCACCTGGCCTGAATGCCTTGAAAAGGGAATTGGACAGAATTTGAGAAGAAAAGTCAATCATAGGTGACAAATTGAGCTGGGTATGTGCAACTTCCTGGTTTTAGAAATAGGCTGCCTCAGAATGCCAGGTGCAAGGGGGTGGCAACAGGATGCAGGGATCTTGTTGTCTTGTGTGCTGCCTGAGGCCTCTGGTGGGCCACTGGGAGATGAAGGAAGCTGGACTAGATGGGCCCCCTTTGGCTTGACCCAGCAGGGCTCATTATATGTTCTTATGAGAACAGGGAGATTTGGTCTGACTTGTGAGTTCCCCTTTCAGTGGCTCCAGGTAGCTCAGTCTCCCCATGAAGTTCAAATCAAGTTTGGCACAGTGGGATCGCTGATGGGAGGGCCACACACGTCCTGAGGATCTCCTTAGTTCATAACTTATTTCAGGCTCTATGCTTGATCCTGTCAAGGCTGCTCCTCAGAGAGGTTCCAGGTGTTCAGTCCTGTCTGGGGAGCAAGGAGGGGTTCTCTCCTGAAGCCCTTTGGGTCATGCGCCCCTGCCTGCGGCCAGGTGAGCAGCTATGTGCAAGATCCTCTTCACGCATTTTTGTCTGAATAGCCGAGGTGTGGGTTCTGTTTATGGCTCGGCTTTTCCATTTCTTGCCTTTCTGTTATGAAGAATTGATTTCACTTTTCCCTATTCAGGGAATCAGGCAGAGTCCAAACCTTGTCAGCCCACTGATGCTTTAATTAAGGCCCAGGCTGAGCAGCACACATTTAATTTTCCCTGGTAGGGAAAGCTGATACTGAAGAGTCCCCAATGAGGTGACAGTTTTCATAGGGGAGAAAACAAATTAGACATAAAAACCTCCGGCAGGTGAATCCCTTCCGTGCAATCAGGTGCAATCAGAGAAATGAACTCATCTGTTTTGCAACTGAGATTGGGGATGATGGGTATTTACAGCAGTCCCATCAATAAGCGTAACTATTTTTCCTTTCATAGCTCACAAGGGGATGCGCAGCCTTTCAGATGCCAGGAATGAGTATTTGCTGTTAGCTCCTACCGAACAGTTGGGGGAAACTCATTTTTACAAAAATATTGTATGTTCAATTAAAAAAAAATCAATCGGTGGAAATAGAGGGACACTGTATTCATTCTCTCCAAGCAGTGGAGCCTGGATTTTCAAATGCAGCCAGCTAGCAGATGTCGAAGACTAGGCAGCAATTTTGGGGCTTGCATGCATTGGCTTATGGAACTGCTAGCCACAAGATTTTGAAGAGCCACAAATTCTGTCATCAGCTCTTGTAAAAACTAGGAACAGAGCCTCAGTACTCCAAGCTATTTTTCTTCCGGTGCTCAGAGCTGCTGACCAAGGATCAGGGGTGGCCGTTGTCATTGCCCTTTGTTTGCAAGCTGCCCAGCACTGAACCATAATCACTAAATGGCATTCCATGATAATTGGGGCAGAAACAGAGCCCTGAGGAGCAGGAGTGGGAAGTGGGGAAGACTTTTACCCTTGGACCTAAGAAGGACCCTGCAGGACCAGATTGGTAGCTCATGTCGTCCAGTTTCTGACAGTGGTCAGTGCATTTTGAGCTGTCCCTGTAAATTAAACTGGAAATCCTTCATTTCCGGGTTTCAAGACAGCATGCAAGAAGGTGGGCAGGTTGGAGGGAGCCAGTGGCAGACTTGGTGTGAAAGGCACTCCTAGTGTGCCAACCCCTCACAATCTTGCTGCCAGTGCAGACACCTTTTTCACCCCACTTACTACTCCCCCTTTTTGGAGGAACACAGGGTCGGCCTTAGGAGCTGCAGGGCCCAATTGGAAGCATTTTTTTGCAGGGCTTCAGGTTCACAGCCAAAGTCTGGAGGATCTTAGAGCTATGCATGAAATTTATTATAAACTTTACATCTCGATGGTGGAATAGAAAGCAGACAAACCGTGCACTGAAGACTGCATGTGAGTTAATGGACCAAATGGATCTAAGCACATTTTCATATGGAATTGAAGACCTGGACGCCTACAAACAAAATGCGTAGATTACTTTTGAAAAGTAAGTAGTTACCAAACCACTGGTGTTAGTGACTGTGAACTGATCTAGTTAAAGTACTGATTTTATTTTTATCCCAGCGCAGGGACCCCTTAGATGCAGGGCCCAGTTGGGAGCAATTGGTCCAATTGGCACCCCGGTCCCAGGTTTGGAAAAGAAGGGAGTGGACTCAAAGACCAAATGTGTCAGAGAGGAGGACTACAGCCCTTCCTTTTCCACGTCGCTCCCCTCTCCCTTTTTCAAGGTAGGGAGTGGTAGAGTTGGGTGGATGGAGGGTAGTGTCCCTTGCTGATTCCACTGCCTGAGGCAACCCCCTCAGTCGGCCTCCTGAAAGTGCTGGCCGTGGTCTCTTGCAGTTTCCCTATGCGGTTTTTGCGGATGCTGACAGTGAAGTAGCTCAGAAACAGCTGCTTTTTAACAAGAGTTGTGTGATGCAAAAGGTGGTCTGGTTTTTCTTATTACAGCACGTGGGTCCGAGGGACTTGTGCTCTTGCTACTCTTCGCCTTCGAAGGGTAAGCTGTGATGGGCGTCAAAGCTCTCTGGCTGAGCAAAGGCTGATGGTTATTTTTCTACTCTTTAATACCCAGTTTTTTTTGGAAGTAAAATGATGGCAAAGCCAGAATCCAGAAGACTCAATTCTTTCCTTTGGACTGATGGAGAGCAGCTGACATGAGCAGCTAACATGTATCTGCTGTTCAACAGAGATTAGCTTGAGCTTCTTTGGTCAAGAAGACCTGATTTGGTCTTCAGGTCTTGACATCTGTTGGTGCAGTTCCTTTTCTGGTTCTCAAATGACATGCAACACGAACCTTGCTGCTGAACAGAAGGATAGGGGTGGGGCATGCCCACTGATGCTGCAACTCCAAATGCCAGGTGACCCGGAAGCTGCTTCTCAGTTGCATGTGTGCCCCTCATCATTGGTTGCTTCGCTCTGTGTTTCCTAGAGATGGCTCTCCACCAGCTGTCTGAGTTTCAGGTAGAGAAGGGCCTTTCCCAGTCCCTCCTGGAGATGCTGACAGGGATTGACCTGGGGGTCTTTCATATGCTAAGTGGGGGCTCCACCCTCCAACCCACTACCAACACAAGCTGTAAGGATTTGCTTCTGGCTTGCTCAGGTGAGAAGGATTGGCATCACTAGAGGGTGCAGGGAGGTGCAGATTGCACTGGGTGACCCCCTCAGGGGGCAGTGGTGTTACCACTAGTAGCCAAATTGTGGAAACCTTTTGAAAAATTTGCATTTATGAATAATACCATCATGTTATATAACACTGGAAAGGTAATTTCATGCAGAATGCGATGAAACAAACTATGTTGAAATATCTGCATTCTGTCAAAGGTTGTAACCAAGTAACAAGGAAAGGAAAACACAACATGTAACAAAAAGTTACCTTAGAGATTTCCTTAACTCAAAACTGACCAATGAGGCTGATTGTTCTGAGAGCCAATGAGCTGCTGTTATGACACAGCAGGGAACCAATAAGGTGTTAGTGTGAGACTGAAATCCTATCCACAGTTACCTGGGAGTAAGCCCCATTTATTGTAATAGGACTTACTTCTGAGTAGACATGACTAGCAATGGGCTCTGAGTAGGCTCTCATTCTCATTTATCAGAGCTCACACTGGAACGCGTATTCAATTGTGTGTCTTTGAGTTGGCCACTGGATTTCTGTTGGTTACTGATTGGTTGGGTGATCTGTACTGTTATATATTAAAATAACTAAGCAAATCAAGTTAATAAAGGTGACCCCAACCCTAGTGATGCCACTGCATTGAGGTTGTGTGTATGATGTTGTCATTTATCCTGTATGGTGTGGTGCGGGAGGAGGTCCATCATGGGGTGATGCAGGTGACTCAGACCCTATTGAGTCTGGTGAGAAGCAGATCATTCTCCTTCATACTGTGTGGTCTTAGTGTGCTGCCATCAAACCTGGAAGTATGAAGTCCTGCACTTCCGGGTTTGATGGCAGCGCACAAAGACCACAGTATGGGTTTTGGGTTGTTGTTGTTGTTTTTTTTGGTAGCTCAAAGGTGGTGGACCCAAGACAACATGAGGTGGCATTCTGGTTTGCGCTACCCCTGCCGCCAATTAACTTATTGATCGATCTAGTATTGCATAAGAAAGTGAGATGTTTCTCTCTACACCAGGGGTGCTCAATAGGTGGATCGCGATCTACCGGTAGATCGTGAGGCAAAATGAGTAGATCGTGGAGTGCCGACCCCCCCCCCCCCTTCAGGTGCCTCTGGGAGGAAACGCCAGGAGTAAGGCCCATTGTACTCAATGGGGCTTACTCCCAGGTAAGTGTGGCTAGGATTGCAGCCTCACAGCCTAATCCTAGGCATGTCTACTCAGGAGTAAGTCCTGTTATACTCAGTGGGGCTCAAGGTATACCAACATACATTGTACACATAAATGTTATGATGGCGCGAACATTGTAAAAAAAACTCTGGTAGATCTCTGGGCCTTGCTGGGTTTCAAAGTAGCTCTCGAGCCAAAAAAGTGTGAGCACCCCTGCTCAACACCATTCATACCTGGTGGAACCTCGTGTACAGCCTTCCTGCCCTTGTAAGTGGCTGCCTTTTCTATACTGGAAAACCCGAGGGAAAGCCTTCCATCGTTCCTCCAAGGGAAGGGGCTCCACCCACCCGAATGAGTCGTCCTTTTGGGCACCATTTTCCCAGCAGTGCAATATCCTCTTTCATTGCGCAGCTGGCCTGCCTGCAAGGCTCCTGTAGCCACCCACCTGGAAGATTGTCTCCGGGAACGTTCCCCTCCAGCAGTCTGGCAGCCTGATCTCCATTATGTGAGGGCAGGCAAGCTGGGGAAAGAAGGGAACGTTCTGGCTGTTCCTGGCCTTGGTTGTGGGGCGTTTAATCAGCGGTGCCGAGAGCTGTGGATAACAACTGCAGTTGGTGGTCCTGCATGTTGAGGTCTCTTCGTTCTCCTGCCTTCAATGTGCTTTGGAAGTCTGGCCCACACTGGTGCTTCTCCATCAATATCCTTCCAGGTGGGGTGTTTTGCTCTGGGGCTGCCACACATTGTCCATGCACCTTAGAGGGGTTTGTGCCAATTTGCCATTCATCTTTCTCTGCCCCTGCCTTCCGTTAATGAGGGAAGTTCATTCATCATCCTAGCTAAGGACTCGCAAAAAGCCCTGCTGGATCAGGCCAGAGGCCCATTGAATTCTCCATCTTGCTTAGGTGCATCTTGTACCTTCAGGCTAGGTGCAGGGACCATCATCAACCCCTTCCTTTAAAGACGGTTCCCTGGTAAAGAGTTGTCTTAACACGAATGAAACCCCAAACACTTCAGTGATAGCAAACAAACTGATTGGGGGGGGAGGGGGAGCAGACGGATGAAATTAACAAACATGTAGCGAGTCTGCTCCTGGAAGATGGCCGCCAGGACATTACTTACCTCCCTGCGCAGCTCTGAATTATTCAGCGCAGAAAGTGCAATAGAACCAAATTGGGTTCTTGTCTGATATAATAGGATAGATATTGAAACGCCCAGTGCGCACACGGAATGGCTAATTTGCAGAGACACAGACAGCAAGTGTCTGGGTAATGAAGAGGGACACCCTGAGAATGAAGGATGATCTGGACCGGGTAGACAGCAGTGAGTTTGGAATGGGGTGGTGATTTTGGGGGGGGGCTCTAGATACCCATAGCAGGCCCATCTCAAACTCCTGGTTCTCAAAGGCTTTCGCGTGTACTGTCAACCGCTGCCCAGAGCACTTGTCACTTCTAGCCCATGTGGCTTGCATCAGCGGCAGATTGCAAGGGATGTGAGTGGTTGGAGGACTTGGCGATCCTTTCGTCCAGAGTCTGCCACCAATGCCACCCTCCAGCTTGTCACTAAAACTGAGTGTCAAGAGTTAGAACAGACAAAAGGAAATATTTCTTGATCCAGTGTGTAATTGATCTGTGGAACTCCTTGCCACCAGATGTGGTGGTATCTGGCCTAAGTCCTTTTAAAAGTGGGATTGATGGAGGAAAACTCCATCACAGGTTAAAAGCCATGATGGAACCTCCTGATTTCAGAAGTAGGCTACTTCAGAATGCCAGTGCAAGGGAGTGGCAGTAGGATGCAGGTCTCCTGTAGTCTTGTGTGCTCCCTGAGACATAAAGGGGAGGGGGCGGCACAGTGAGATTCAGGAAGCTGGACTAAACGGGCCTTTGGCCTGATCCAGTGCTGCTGTTTTGCTGTTGTTATGATCAAGTCCCCTGTGTTTTCCTAGAATCATAGAGTTGGAAGGGGCCTAATAGGTCATCTAGTCCAACCAGGAAATCCTCTTAGAGCATCTCCAGCGGGTGCTTGTTGAGCCTCTGCTTGAATATCTCTAGTGAGGGAGAGTCCACCACCTCTCTGTTCCACTGCCAAACTGCCCTTTGTTTGCAAAAGGTATTGTGTTTTTTCAGGACACAGGCAGCTGCCTTGCTGAGTGAGGCTTTTGCTCCACCTGTTGCAGGGTTGCCTGCACGGGCTGGCAGCATCCCCCCAGTATTTGAGGGAAGGTTCTTTTCCAACTGCATCTGAGATCCTGCCAGGGTTAGGTTGATCAGCAGGTAGGCTGATCAGGAACCAGCATCACTCAAAAAGAGACCTCTGAGGTGTGTCGCCCTTGCTTGATTTATGTTGTATTGTTAATGAGCATAAATGGTTATCACAGTCATTATCTGTGTCTTACAGCTGTGTTTGCAACAGAGATAAGATTGTTTAGCAACCCTGCCTTGGGTAGGAATCGTGTAGGAAATTGGACTGGGAAAAGCAAGCTGTCCCCAGTGAGTTGCAAGCAACGCTGGCAGAGGGCTTCTCCGGAGAATAGCACCAAGTCTAATTTGTCGTTTCCGACACCGATTAGCTCCCTTAATTACCGCCAGCCATTTCCTCCTTGCCTTTGGTTTATATCCAAACTGTCATCCTTCTTTCTGAAATGAGAAAGAACCGCTTCTTTCCCAAGTAGAAAATGCTTCCCTTGAGAAATGGAGGGCCGGCTGGCCCTGGAAGCCGCCTGCAGATTGGGATGGGGTGGGGGTGTGGGTGTGGATACAATTCTGTGTCTGGGCAGCCAGAATTCTGAAGGTGATGCAACTGGGTCAGGCTACCTCTTTTATTTTGCACAAGAACGTCAAAAGAGCCCAGCTGGATGAGGCCAAAGGCCTGTCTAGTCCAGGCTTGTCACCTGTGATGGACTTTTCCTCCAGAAATCTGTCAGGGCCATCACCACATTCCGTGGCAAGGAGTTCCACAGCTTAATTTCATGCTCGTTAAAGAAATACTTTGTGAGGGGAAGGCAAGTCCATCCTTTACTCTCTGGGAATCCAGTTCTACCCTCTGATATCTGCCTGCCATGGCATTGTTGTGGATGTGCCACCCTGGCCATAAGAAAGCCGTATGGACCAGCTGCTTGGCTGCAATGCAGCCTTGGGGCCAGGAGAGTGTTGCAGGGGTTTGGCCAGGGCCTCTGAGAGGAATTTTGTCATAGGGTACGAAGTTTCTTTGGGGCCCCTTCCAGTCTCCATTGGATTGTAATTCTACAAATTACAATATTCAACTACATTGGCTTACACCAGATGTGAATGCTGGTTCTCACCCAATACAGGTGGAGCCTCGGTATTCGCGAGGGATCCATTCTCAAACCCCCATGGATACCAAATTCCACACTTTCGACCACTTTCAAGCCTCCAGAAGCTTCCCTACATCTCTTAATGCCTTATAAGGCATTAAAAATGTCACTTTTTGTTTCCCTCCAGAAACTAGAAGTGGTTTTTTTTTGCCTCTGCGAGGCGGGCGAATGTGCATGGTCTTTGTGATCTTCAGAAAGCCCTCCGGAGGCGACCAGAACACAACTTCGGAGGTTTCGCCTTTGAAGGGTTCGGGTGAAGCCAAGCCAGGCTCAGCGTGGGTGTGGGGAACCTGTGTTGAGCCAGATCTGCGAATATAAAATCCACTGATAAACCTTCTCCACCTGTATATGCAAACAGTTTTTGAGATCCCAGGAAATGTCTGGCTTCCTTCCTTTAGTTCCTTGGCCCCCTTTTGACCCTGGCCCAGGTATGATGTACCCCCTGCACCCCATGTCTTGAACCCTGGTGAGATTAGAAAATATAAAATCCCAGTTTGTTTTTGAGTTTGTTGCTCTAAGGCCAACCTGGGTACCAAGAATTTGCCTGCTAACCTGTGCCCCACTTTAGGGAAAAGGCTCTGGTTACTGTCTGCAGCCCCTCCTCCTTGGGGAAGTTCAGTCTCTCGCCCCCCCCTTTTCTATAACTATTTGAGCTTAGAGGTGACTCATTCTAATGTCAGAAATGTCAAATGCAGGGAAAAAAGCACTCTGCAAGTCAGTTTATTCGTGCCTTGGAGGTAAACGAACCTTCATTTTAAATTCTAATGCTGGTATAAGGTATTTTCAATGTAAAAGAAAAAAAAAAAACTAGGAGTGAATGCAATTGCAGCCTTTCTTTAATAATTACAGTCCCTGGGAAATGTGGATTCTTTTCTCTCCCACACCTTCCAGAGACTGTGACAAAAAACCTGGAGTTTGTCCTCCCCTCAATTATTTTGCTTTAAAAGCCCTGAAACAAATTGTGTACATGTTAGGGGAATGTATTCTATGCATCTTCTTATAGAGTCTTTGCACGGACTTTGTGGGTCAAATCCAGCCGAAAAGTACAAAAACTGCCAAAAAGGATTTGTCTCAAATTGCAAGTCTGCTAATGTATATGTATAATGTATACTGTAAAACAGCTAGTTGCGTAATTGGAACAGGTGTGCCAAAATAAGGAGCAAAGTTTTGGTACATGGGAGGGGGGTGGAGAGTTGATGCTGTCTTTGGTGGTTTGTTCTTCCTTCTGGGCCATCAGTGTGCAATGTTGTGGCCAACAATCTCTACTAAAAATGTGGGTGACTTTCATTGCCCCGTTTGTTGAGTTAAAACTTTGCTATTTTGTAGCAAAACCTTTTTTGTGGGTAAAGAAAATTTTTTTATCCAGTGTAATTAATCTGTGGAACTCCTTGCCACAGGATGTGGTGATAGCATCTGGCCTAGATGACTTTAAAAGGGGGTTGGACAGATTGATGGATGAAAAGTCCATTATAGCTTACAAGCTGGGTATGTGCAACCTCCTGGTTTTAGAAGAAGGCTGTCTCTGAATGCTTGGAACAAGGGAGGGCAACAGGATGCAGGTGTCTGTTGTCTTGTGTGCTCCCTGAGGCATCTGCAGGGGCATTATAAGGTGCAAGAAGCTGGATTTGATGGTCCTTTGGCCTGATCCAACAAGGCTCTTCTGATGTTCTTATGCCTTTGGAAGGGATTGCAATGGGCTGGGAGAGATAATGCCATTGTACCAAATAAATGGTTAGGCCACCCCTGGAGTATTGCATCCGGTTCTGGTCAACACATCTCAAAAAGGATACAGTGGAGATGGAAAAGGTGCAAAAGAGAGCGACTAAGATGATTACTGGGCTGGGGCACCTTCCTTATGAGGAAAGGCTACAGTGTTTGGGCCTCTTCAGTCTAGAAAAGAGGTGCCTGAGGGGGGACATGACTGAGACATACAAAATCATGCAGGGGATGGGCAGAGTGGATAGAGAGATGCTCTTTACACTCTCACATAACACCAGAACCAGGGGACATCCACTAAAATTGAGTGTTGGGAGAGTCAGGACAGACGGAAGAAAATATTTCTTTATCCAGCGTGTAATTAGCTTGTGGAACTCTTTGCCACAGGAAGTAGTGATGGCATCTTGCCTGGATGCCTTTAAGAGGGGATTGGACAAATTTCTGGAGGAGAAGTTAATTACTGGTTACAAGTCATAGTAGGAATATGCAAGCTCTTGGTTTTAGAGGCAGGCTGCCTCTGATTGCCAGATGCAGGGGAGGGCACCAGGATGCAGGTTGTGTCTGTTGTCTTGTGTGCTCCCTGGGGCATTTGGTGGGCCACTGTGAGATACAGGAAGCTGGACTAGATGGGCCTTTGGCCTGATCCAGCGGGGCTCTTCTTATGTTCTTAACCTTTGGAGACCGACTGCCAGTCAGGGTTAAACCAGCAGTCTTGAGTTAGATTTGGCTGACTCCGTTATATCAGCCACTTTTGCATCACTTCCAGATTAGGTGTGCGGTGCTACCCTTGAAGACTGTTTGGAAGTGGCTTTCGGTTCAGAATTCAGCTGCTGGAACTTTGCTGGAAGCTGCTTGGATTGGTTCACAGACTGATCAGTTTGCTGCTGGGCTTGGTGCAAGATGTTGGTTTTGCCCTTAACTGGTCTGGGGGACCAGACTCCCCTGAGAATTGTTTTCCCCCATATGAACCTGATTTGGAACTCAATTCCACTTTAGAGGCTCTATCATGGGCCCAGCCCTCCCAAGTGTTGGAGGTACAACAGAGGGAACCTTTTCACCTGTGGCATGGGGGATTTGAACTCACCTCCAGAGAGGTTCAGCACCAGCTGCTTTCAATTTTTGGCAAGCCTTTTCAGAACAGTGATTTTAAGGAGGCCAAAAAGGTTCCGTCTGTTGTCGGTTTTTCAGGGTGACTTTATGTTTTATGCTGCAAATTGGCATGTTGTTGTTAGTTTGAACTTTTACTCCAGGCTGCCTTGACTGCTTTGCCATCGGGGGGGGGGGGGAGGTTTGGCAAAGGCATAGTTTAGACCAAAGAGTCCAGATTCCCAGCTCAGTCCCTTGGCCATGACAACCCTCCCCAGTTCTGTTAACCATGATGAGTGGGCAGGTTCATGTGGTTGGGCTTCACCTTCTCACTTGGTGCTTGGTCTTGGGAGGTCATCCAGTTAAAGTGATTGGCAGGAGATTCAGGACAAATGAGAGAGAGAAAGCAGTGGCTTAGCTAAGGGGAATGGAGGGTACATTGCCCTGGGTACCATGCCCTGAGGGAGTGTCTGCTAAGCTTCTGAAAGACACTTCTGGTTTTTGGTGAAAGATGCCCTCGGGGGAGTGTTAAAAAAATTGAGTGCCAGATGCCTTAGAGATACCACTGAGAGAGAGAGAGAGAGAGAGAGAGAGAGAGAGAGAGAGAGAGAGAGCGAGGCTACTGTCTTCATTCTGTGTTTGTGGGTTTGCCAGAGGCATCTGGCTGGTCACTCTTGGAAGATGGGCTAGCCGAATCCCTGTTGATGTGTTTTGGTAGGGCTCCCTCTGCTTGTGTCCTCGCAGGAGGAAACGGCCCTTCACGCCTTGCCTTGGTGAGAGATGGATCCTGCTGTGCCGGTACAAAGATGTCTGTCAATATGACAGTCCTTCCTGACTTCCACTCGAGGCTAAATCCGGACTTGTCTGCTAACAAAGTGAAACCTGATCTCAGAATTGGAGCTGAGAGACGCTGAGAGAGTTTCAAAGTCCTGAAATGCAGTGAGAGCTTGTTAGGCCTGTCATGAGCCTGCACTAATAAGAAAAAAAAAATCACATTTGCTTGACCTACCACCATGCCATAGAGTTGGGGGGAACGACTTCGCTGGATATGCTGCTGTTGAATCAGCATTGTGGAGAGGGAGAGAAGGAATTGGGGTGAGATCAGTCCTTGGTGTTTTGTTTCCAAAAAATTAAACGTTTTTTAGTGTTGGGTTTTTGAATTGTAATTTTGGAAGTCTGCTTGAATGATGAACATGGGGTGGAAGTGGGCGCTTGAGTTTGCGTGGGGTGCAACTTCCTCCTTTAGAGTCTGTGTTCTGCTGCTGCTGAAGCAAGGTCCCTCCACCTGCGGAGAGGGAGAAAGGGATGCTGGAATGGCCCTGCAGGGTTGCAATTGTGGTGACGGGATGGAAACCGTTCTGCGCATCCTGGTCCCTGCAGGGGTGCAGTAGTGTCACTCCTGGCAACCACTCACTCCTGCGCTTGCAGGATGGCTCCATGCAGTGCTCTTGAGCGCAGCTGAAAAAGCTGCTGCTTCCTCTTCACTGAAAGGGGTGTTCCACCAGCATCTTCCTCTTTCCCTCTGTTCAGATGTCAAAATGGCACCCCCTTAAATGTGATGCCCTTCTGCAGTGCACAGTATGCGGAGAGCCTGGGCTGCAGAATGTCAGGTCCAGTGCCACATGGCTGGGGGCTCTGAGGCAAAGTGTTGAGCTCCTGCACCCCTCTCCGTTTGGGGAGAAGCTTCTCCTGTCTCCTTTCCTTGGTGCCCTGCCCTCATCTGCCCATGGAGAGGAGAAGGCGGCAATGTCTTTGCCACATTTCCTGGTAGTAGCAATGGCTCCACCTCTCCCTACCACCCAATTTCTGCATCTTTGAGGGCCTTTTGGAAGTGAGCTTATTGGCTGGTGGAGAGTGTGGGGGTGTCTCGGCCAAAAGACTTGCATGGCAGTTCTGCCTCCTTCCTGTCCTCTCCACTGGCAGAGGAGAGGCTCTGCGCAAAGCCAGAAGTGGTGTGTCAGATGTCACCCTCTTCCCTGGTGAAGTGCCAGACTCTGCTGCTCTTGCTTCCAGAACTGGAGAAGCAGGATTGGATTGCTCTTGCTCCCAGGTTTTGAGGGGGACAGAGTGGAAGAGGAAGTGTGGAGGAGGGGAGAGTGGTGGGCTAGAGCGTCTCCTCCACGCTTCCCCTTCTGCACCATTCTCCTCTTCCTTTCCAATCCAACAAAGGAAAGGGAAGATGGTGGACAACCTCTGTCAATCGTTGCCTGATTGGCTGCATGGTTGGTCCTGACCTGCAAGGCTCTTTGCTTGATTTTAACCAGTGCAGGTGAGCTTGATATCCTGCTACAAATCCTAAGGCACTCCCCCTACAGCTGCAATCATATGAGGATGTGCGCAGGGGGGTTTACGTCTAAGCAAGCTTTGCATGCAGTTGCAGCAATAGTCTCAAGGTTTGGCCCTTAGGGAATCCTGCAGCCTGTCCCCCCCCCCGCCATTGTTTGTTTGGACACCCCTTTGGACACCCCTGGACACCCTTTGGACAAAACTGGACACCCTTTGGACAAAACTTTGGACACCCCTGTCCTACAGGCAGAGTCGAATGCCCCCCTCCTCCCCATAAGAAGAGCCTTGCTGGATTAGACCAAAGGCCCATCTAGTCCAGCTTCTTGTATCTCAGAGTGGCCCACCAGATGCCTCAGGGAGCACACACAGCAACAAGATACCTGAACCCTGGTGCCATTCCCTTGCACATGGCATTCTGGGACAACCTACTTTAAAACCAGGAGGTTGCATGTATCCTTCATGGAGTGTAGGACTTTTCCTCCATCAATCTGTCCATTCCCCTTTTCAAAGTGCACCCCTCTATCCACTCTATCCTGCATAATTTTGTATATCTCAATCATGTCCCCCCTCCAGCACCTTTTTTCTTGACTGGGAGAGCCCAACAATCATGTGGACTGAATAAAGAGCTTCCATGAGCTGCATCCTGCCTGCAGGCCTTATGTTTGACACCCCTGATCTAAATATTTGGCACACTAGGAAGAGACAATAGTTTGAACCACAAATCCCTGCAGTCTCACCTGGGCCCTCAGACCAGTCAAATCAAGCAGGCACAGTCACATTTGAGTTAGGAAGCACCTTGGGGCAGGGTCCTGTCTGTCTGCTGATGTCATTCCTTAAAGTGCCATGTGTGTTGATTGATGTCCAAGAGCACTGCTGCTGGCAAAGTGAGATGATGAAACATCATCTTTAGCTGGCTGAGGGGATGAAAGAATCTGCTCTCTGGGAATATCCAGCACACAAGTGCCCATCAGTGCATCAGCTGCGCGCCAATCTAAATAGATCTCTCACCCAGACCAAAGGCAATCATAAATCGACAGCTGAGATGAGGACGCCCCCTTTGTTGAGCAACGTGCAGTAAGGCAATCTTCATAAAAGCTGCATAGGCAATGAAAATGGCATTTACTGCTCAGGGCAAGATTGGAGCACTCCCCTCTTGGCCTGCTGCTAAAAGCCTTGGTGGATCCATTACAGTTCTGATAACAAAACCGGGATGGTGGTGGCAGGGGAAGGGCAGTGCACTAAGGCAGCATGCAAGCCTCAAAGGGAGCCCCATGCTTATGTGATGTGCAGTGTTTGGGGTGATGCTTGAATGTATGGACCTCTACTGTCTGTCGGCAGTTGTGGCTGTCAGTATCCTGGGTGGTTAATGAGCAAAGTGAAAATCCCTCATTCAGGTCATGTCAGTTCTGATCTGACCAAAGCTGGATCCTTTGGCCCAAGTGTGCTTCCAGAGCATCTCTTCATTTGCTCTTTTGCATCACTGAAGGAGGCGTCATTGTGCCATGCCAGGCCCTTGGGAACTCTAGCTCAGCATCCGGTACACCTACTGCCAGTGGCTTTTCAAGGTTCAAGTAAGGGCTCATTTCTGCCTTACCTGGGGAAGCTGCCAGGATTTGAACCTGGGACCTTTGGGATGCAAAGTAGGGGTTCTACCACGGAATTATTTGAGTTTGCCTGCCCTGTGGAGGGGCCACACGGGGGGGGGGGAAGCCTGATTTCTACTGGAAATAATAGTCTCTGGTGAGACTGTGATTTCAAATGAATGTTTTTTAAAAAGCTGAGATGTTCTACAACAGGGGTCTCTAAACTTTTCGGCCAAAGGGCCGCATCAAACATCTGGAACAGTGTCGAGGGCCAGAAAAAAAAAATTAAATATAAAATTAAAATAAATACATTAGAGATGGAACTTGAATGAATGAATAAATGGGCTCAAATGTCCAGGATTTCTCCAAACACCAACAAAGCCCGAAGCACACACTTAAACGGACCCCCACTCCCCCACCCCACAGGCACAACTCTGGTTGTGTTTGGTCAACTGGGCCAGAGGCTCTCAAGGAATCAGAGGCTGGCTGCGGGCCAGATAAAGTCTGACCGCAGGCCACATCTGGCCCCGGGCCGGGGTTTGGAGACCCCTGCTCTGCGATGACTCAGACCAAGGGGCCCTCCCTCTACTCCCAGTGTGCAGGTGCCAATACTGGCCAAACCACCAGATGCAAAGAAGCCGCCTCCTGTCATAAACGTCGTACACTCCCAGGCTTTTGGGGTGCTCAGAGTTCTTGGTTCCTGAACCCTAGAGCCCTCAAGGACCCCTGTTCGGTAGTACTACCACCACCCTGTATGTGCCAGTGTCTCAGACCAGGGACACTGAGACCCTCTAGGCTTAATTCTATCCCTTGCAGGCACTGAGCACTTTCTTTAATTAAAGCCTCAGTCCTCAAGTTACTCGTCCTCGATGCGTATTTGGTAGCTTGCTGAACGGCTAGGCAGGATTCTGAAACTTTGTCCCCAACAGACAATGAAACAACTTAGTAAAAGGATTTTTACTTTATTAAATACATAGGGTTACATAAGTTGCAAAAGGCAGCAAATGCTAGAGGCATAAAACTTCTGGGAAACATATCAGCATTAAAATAACAAAGCTAACTGGCTATCTCTATTATTCCCTAACTCTCACCTGGGTCAGCTTTCTTTTGTAGATTTTTCCTCCAAGTCACCTATGAGGCCACAAGGCCCTGGCCCTGGCTCTCCGCCTGCAGGATGTTGCACCCACAACCTTTTCCACCAAAAGAGACAAAGACAAAGACTTCCCCACACCCCTTGGCTTTGTTCTTATACTTCTCATGCTAACAGGATGGGGTGACTCTGTACTCATTTAAACTGCCCAGTCAGAACTCTTGGGGAGAGAAGCTTCTCGAAGTGGGGCTGGATGCTAGTCCTCTTAGTTCTCCCCTCCCCACTGGAGATCCATGGGCGCCTTTCTGTCTGCGTAGGTGCTACATTATCACCTTCCATCGAGTTGTAAATTCCTTGCAGCTAGGAACTGCAAGCCACTTCTCTGTTACAGGTTACTTTGGTCCAGGCTTTACATGCTACTAGGCCTAAACTGTACGTATTCATGACACCTCCCTCAACAGAGTGAGGTGGAAAAACAATCTCCTGTTTGTTCCCTAGCACCTGTTAGTTGGAGATAGAGTGCTCCTGGATATGGAGGGAGGGCACATTGTGATCATCAGTGCTAATAGTGATGGAGACCTCCCTTTCTGAATTTGCCTGACACTTTCAAGGTTACCCTGCACATGCCCGATCTCGTCTGATCTTGGAAGCTAAGTGGGGTCAGGCCTGGTTAGTACTTGGATGGGAGACCACCTGGGAATACCGGGTGCTGCAGGCTTATACCATAGTCTTTTGAGACTAAAGGTTGCCAACCAACCATCAGCTATCAGATGCAGTCATTTGCAAGGAACTGGGGCTCTTTTCCCTGCATGCTTCTTCCCTTTCAAACCCTTAGAAGAGAGCAAGGAAAAGACTCCTTTCCACTGATGACAGCGAAGAGCCGTTGATTAGACGAGCGAAAGGACAAAATTGGCTGCCGTTAGGGTAATGCTCTGTGTTCATCATAATCACCCTCGTTGCCATGGAAACTGCCTATGATGTCAATCAGCAAAAAAAGTATATTGGTAATCACTTCAGTGATTGGGTGGGGGAAATGGCCCTCTCACTAGCTTGTGTTTTACAGAGAGAAATGGTGTTAATGGTGGACGGTCGAAGCAAAGACTTGGCTGCCCTCTGATGCTGGTCAGTGAGTATCACCTCTTCTGCCCCCATGATTGGCCAGAAAGGTGTGATGTCATGGAATGTTTAGAGAAGTCAAAGGTGTGTGACAAGGCAGGGCAGTGTCAGTTTCATCAGTTTCAGGGGGCACAGGGACTGGCATTTACTGAGCAGACCCTGCTGCAGCCTCCCGGGGGTGTGGAGAGCCCTGCACAGGGCTCCCCAGCCTCTCAGAAAGGGGAAGCAGAGCAATCGCCCTGGTTTTGCAGAGGCGGGGTGCGATTGCTGTGCTTTCACTTTCTAAGCTTTGGGGAGCCCTGCGGAGGGTCGCACAGGGCTCCCCGCACCCTTGGGAGGCTGCTGCAGGGCCTGGTAAGTAAATGTCAGTCCCTGCCTCCCCCCTGCCTCCGCAAGGATTTACTGCGGCTCAAACTGTCCCAGAGAGTTTGAGAACCACTGTTGTATATGCTCAATGCCACATCATCAAGTAGCATCATGCTGAGAGGATATGTACTTCTTTTGTGGGTAGGGGTGGAAAGATGGCGTCTAGGTGGAGCAATGGCAGCAATGGTGAATTTTACCCCCACTGTGACTTCCATCACTATCCCCAAAACCAGGGATGGGGATTTGAGTCAGGTGACTCGAGTCTGAGTCGCAAAAATCCGTGCTTTTCGCTGACCGTTTTACACTTGAGTCCCACGTGTGGAAGATTCAGCAGAACACTTGAGTCAAAGCCCCTTGACTTGGCACTTGTCCCCACGCATGAAGAGTCAGGTCTGTCTGTCTGGGTGTCTTGCTTACTATTTTTGCGGCGTGAAAGACCTCCTGGGGCCATCATTCAGACCGGGCGAGCAGCAGGGAAGTTCCAGCCAGGAGGCAGGGAAGGGGGCAATGTTTTGCTTTCAGATCAAGGGGGGGGGCAAGAGTTGGCTCTGTTGCCCGTCTCTAAAGGAACCAGTGGTCATTAGATGAAGGATGGGCGGTCTGACTTTTTTGGGGGGGAAGAGGGAGGGCAGGAGAAGGAGCCCAAAGAGGTTCTTGCCTTGGAACTGGCTGGAGTCCAGGGGAAAAGAAATTGGGGAAGTCGAGTGGGGGAGGTTCATAGTGATCATACTTTCCAGCTGCATTGCTGCTATGAGCTGTATACTTGGGAGGATGTTGCCCCATTGAATGACCAAATGCAGTGGGACTACTTCTGAATAGAGCTGCCAAGTACTGGGTCGTCCTGGTAGGCCTTGCAGCTGCTGTGCACGACCCTCCTCCCTCTTGCCGCTTCTCTCCTGGCTCTCATGC
Organism: Tiliqua scincoides; assembly: GCF_035046505.1. Classification (NCBI taxonomy): domain Eukaryota; kingdom Metazoa; phylum Chordata; class Lepidosauria; order Squamata; family Scincidae; genus Tiliqua; species Tiliqua scincoides. The sequence continues at coordinate 1,592,135 of NC_089833.1, read as the reverse complement.
TGGCTCCCCACCCCCTCCCACCTTGTTTACAGATGTGATGGGTACATCAGGGGAGTGTTTAAAGAGAACTCCGACACACACACACATCCGGCAGCAGCCCCGTTATTTTTCCCTGCACCTGACACGTGTATCAGAAAGACTCGTGACTTGAATCTTTTCGAGTCGTGAAAAGGTGACTTGGTGGCTCGGAAAGTGCCGCCAGTTATGGCTCGTTTTTGAGTTACATTGTGGGAGGGGGACTCATGACTCGATGAGTCAAGCCGTGCTGGATTTGTCCGTCCCTGCCCAAAACTGACAGGGGTTTCACCCCCCTCCCATTTTGCCCTCTGTACGTATTGGCAACCTTCAGTCTCGAAAGACTATGGTATCGCACTCTGAAAGGTGGTTCTGGCACAGCGTCTAGTGTGGCTGAAAAGGCCAATCCGGGAGTGACAATCCCTCCACACTGGGAGCAAGTGCAGTCTGTCCCTGGTCTGTCTCCCTGGCTATGGGCCTTCCTTCTTTGCCTCTTTGCCTCAGACTGTTGGCCAAGTGTCTCTTCAAACTGGGAGAGGCCATGCTGCACAGCCTGCTCCAAGCGGGCCGCTCAGAGGCCAGGGTTTCCCACCTGTTGAGGTCCACTCCTAAGGCCTTCAGATCCCTCTTGCAGATGTCCTTGTATCGCAGCTGTGGTCTACCTGTAGGGCGCTTTCCTTGCACGAGTTCTCCATAGAGGAGATCCTTTGGGATCCGGCCATCATCCATTCTCACGACATGACCAAGCCAACGCAGGCGTCTCTGTTTCAGCAGTGAATACATGCTAGGGATTCCAGCATGTGTTGTTTGGAACTTTGTCCTGCCAGGTGATGCCGAGGATGCGTCGGAGGCAGCGCATGTGGAAAGCGCTCAGTTTCCTCTCCTGTTGTGAGCGAAGAGTCCATGACTCACTGCAGTACAGAAGTGTACTCAGGACGAAAGCTCTGTAGACCTGGATCTTGGTATGTTCCGTCAGCTTCTTGTTGGACCAGACTCTCTTTGTGAGTCTGGAAAACGTGGTAGCTGCTTTACCGATGCGCTTGTTTAGCTCGGTATCGAGAGAAAGAGTGTTGGAGATCGTTGAGCCAAGGTACACAAAGTCATGGACAACCTCCAGTTCATGCTCAGAGATTGTAATGCAGGGAGGTGAGTCCACATCCTGAACCATGACCTGTGTTTTCTTCAGGCTGATTGTCAGTCCAAAATCTTGGCAGGCCTTGCTAAAACGATCCATGAGCTGCTGGAGATCCATGAGCTGCTGGAGATTGCCGACGATGCAGCTGTCACTACCCACTCACTTTGCCCTCTGCAGTCCCTCAAACCGAAACTGAAAGCCCTTGCTGGAGAACTGTAGACTTGGCACCGGTTGCCAGTTGTGGAAACTGAAGGTTCCAGTACCACCTTCCCCCTGTATGTTACCACGGTCGTGTGCGGTGAAACCCTGCAGAGAGCATTCTTGATGTGGTTGTGTCATAAAGGCGCCAAGGCTTTTTTGCGAGGTGTTTTTTACAATGTGCAGGAGTGCATGTGTGCATCAGTAACGTGATACAGAAGTGTAGGCTCACCAAGATTGTGCTTTTTGTGCACACACCAGAATAATTGTATTTTTTTTTTTGGCAGTGCTTTATCGATGTGCATATTTGCACCGATAACACAAAGGGTGGGAAAAACCGTCTATTCACCTTCTGTGTGCAACTCTCAGGCTGTGGAGAGAAGCATGTTCTTGTTGGTCCGTTGCTTTCTTGGCAGCAGTCTCCGGTCTGTGCTTTGTTTTTCTGGTCAGCTCACGGCTCTACCCACCGGGTGTCAGACTCAGCCGAGCAGAGCAGAGCAGGCCGGGGAACCAGCCCGTGATGGATGGATAGATAATAAAAGGGAAGAGGGCTTGAGAATTCCAGGTCTCCCAAGCTGCTGGGCTGCTGAATTAAAGGAGCCCAGCCCTCTTGGAAGCGACTCCAGCAGGAGGTGGGCAATGCTCGTGGACAGCGATGGGCATGAGCCAAGGGAAGCTTTGGTTCCTGTGGTCAGGGCCAGCTTGACACCAGTTGGGCCAGTTAGTCCCAGTTCAAGCCTGTGCCTAAGGGCCCCTCCGCCCTTAGGGTACAAATAAAAGATGATGTTTTACTAAATCATTTCATCGTCGCTAAAACAAGTGACTTTGTAACAATTTACTTTTTAAAGGTAATCTACCCATTTCATTTGTTTAGCTTATAGACTTGCAATTTTATATGAAAATGTGCTCAGATCCACTTGGTCCATGAGCTCACATGCATTTTTGAAGTGCACGTTTTGATTGCTTTCTGTTCTACTTTAGAGGCGTAAAGTCTATAACTGTATTTATCTCTCTTAACAGTGCAGTCCTGTAGTCCAGGGCCACCGGCAGAAACAGAGGCACCGAAATGGCCGCTGCTGAATCCTGCGGGGCCAGATCTGCTGCTGGAGCCTCCTGGGTGAGGGAACAAACGCTCCTTTATCCTGTGTTGAGCTCCACTGGTGGTAATGGATCTCCTCTGATCTGTGCCCATTATTTAGTGGACGCAGAGCAAAGGAGGCCTGGGTTGGGTGGCTCAGCTCAGGAGGGAGCATAGGATTTGGCAGTGGTCCCCACCCCCTCCCGGGCCTGATCTCTCCTATGGCCCTCCCTCCCTTCACTCAGTTTTGCCCCTCCCCACCTTCCCCCTGCCCTGAAAAGCCTCCCCACTGCCCAGTGGGGTCATACCCTTCCCGGCCCTTAGGAGTTGTCTGCCCAGCATAGGATTGAGCCATAAGAGTCTTCAGACCTTGGCTGTGACTTGGGGGCCCCGCAAAAGATGTTTCCAATTGGAGGCCGCAGCTCCTAAAGCCGCCCCTGCCTGTGATGAACACACGCTTGTTGAATCCAGCTGCCGTTTTGGATTGAGTAGGTTTGGCAGAATTTTGGATGTGTACAAAAGTTCCTGCTAGGCCTGTTTAACAGAGGCCCAAGAAGGCTGAGTGTATACTTCAACAGCTATGATGCCACTTGCACCACCTGCCCTCTGCAGCCTTGCTTGCTGTCAAACTCCCAGGCCACCACTGTGCACCTGCAAAGCCCCCTCGCAATCGAAAAGGCCATGCCATGCAGTGGTGTAGCAAACGGGGGGGGCAGGAGGATGCCATACTGGAACGTCATGTAGGGGGGTGCCATGTGAGGCCCAGCCAAGAAGGCAGCGGCCATCACTTGGTATTTGATCCCAATCGGGATCACTTGAAACACTAAGAGGCAGTAGATGGCAAAAAGGATGCAAGGAAGGAGAAGGAAGGGGTTAACTTTAATGATCTGGATTGTACTGTTTAATTTTATACTGTGTTGTATGTATTGAGTTTTGTAAGCCGCCTTGAGCTTTGGGAATGGTGGGGTATAATTGTTTGAAAGAAAGGAAAAAAGAAAGAAAAAAAAGGAGTGGTGTCTCTTGTTATGCGTCCACAGGAGGAGGAAACGGGGCGGAAATGATGTCACAAGCTGTCCACCACAGGTTCTGGGGCTGCCAGCTGCGCCACTGGTGCCATGGGTATAGCCCTGTTTGCTTTCGTGGGTGATGTTCCTGACTGCATTCCAGGTCTCCAGGTCCTGGCTGGCTGAATATCCTCAACCCAGGATCTGCATTTTCCCCAATGAATAATCACCCTCTTCCTTGCATGTGCCTTCCCACCCTCTCCTAGTTGGCAGTGATTATACACTGCATCCCACTTAACAAAAGGATAAAAACAATTCAATTCAGCCCTATAAAGATAATTGCTGCAGAGCTGAAACTGGCAAACTACATTTTTATTTTAAAAAGGCAGGCCAATTAGCAGCAATTAAATCACTTAATTACCCAAAGAAATGTGGTTTGATCGCAGAAAAAAAGGAGGCTTTTTATTTGGGGGAGAAAGGAATTAAAAAACTCCAATGGAGAGCAAATGAATTAGTTTCATTTTATTCTATTTTGACTTCCTTTAAAGAAGGCAAAAAACCAACTCTCTGTGTGTGGGGTGCACAGAAATGTACCCCCTCCTTCTTAAACAACTGGGTTCAAGCTTTAAGAGCAAAAGAGGTTGAGATAATGTCCCATCATAACTCTCTGGGTTTGTCTTACCCTAGATAATCCATGATCAGTGGAGAAAAATAAGTGGCGTTAAGGCAGCTTTGTGGCTGCAGCTAGTAATAATTGCTTACACATCCAAGGTTGGCAGTTTGGAGCCACGGACAACCGTCCTTTTCCGAGATGAAAAGTAGAGTTCCCTTGAGATTCATGGGTTTTTTTAATGCTCTCTATAAGGGATGATACAAGCGTATAAAGACATCCATAAATATCATTTAAATATCAATTATATCTACAACCCCCCCAAAGTTATTGCAGTAATTTTTCTGACTTAAATACATAGTACTGAACTTTAATAATTAAAAAAAACTCATCTCTTAATTCATCCAAAAAGCTACATTTCCCTCAGTGCAGTGAACAGATGAGTAGCGCTGTTCGCTTTCTTATTGCAGGACATTATGAAATTCAATTTTTCAGCAAAACAATTATCTGGGTGAGGACAATCCAAACATTAATTACGTCTGCTTACAGGGTCCCACTGGAGTGAGTAACTGCCTGGGTCTCTTGTATTGTCTGGCTTGACTATTCTATATTGGTAGGGCCTGATTGGTTTATTTCTGTGTTCGCTCCCATTTGATTGAAGAATAATTTTGTTTACAGTGGGCCCACCTTATCCATGGGTTTGGCTCCATGGATTTGACTCAAAGCAGGTGCCAACCCTGCATCTGGAGAGCCTCAAGGACCTCCTGGATGCAGCCAGTCTTCTGGTCATGTCTGGGAGGTCCTTGAAGTGTTCCCCGCGGATTCCATTATCTGCAGAAATCGGTATCCATGGGAATGGATCCTATGCAGATACTGAGGGCCAACTGTATTTATTTATTTGAAGAATTTATATCCCTCCTTTCCCATGCCGAAGCAAATGCCTAAGACAACTTACAAAGTTCCACAATAAAATGCACAATCTAGCCAAACAATATGTGAAATCATTATTTAAAATTTTAAAACCATTGAAGGATGGGAGGTCTTTGATCCAGCAAGAGGCTGCAGAGATAAAAGGCAGACTTCACCCCATCACCCTAAATGTCAGATAAAGCAGAAATGTGTTGAGCCCTTGACGAAAAACCAGGAGGTAGTTCTCCGTTTCCTTGGTAGGGAATGCCATGGCTGTGGAGCTGTTACAGAGAAAGTGGGGTGTGTGTTCTTCCTGCTAAACAGCTGCACTGCCTGTCCCTTCTGCAACTAGCTCACCTCCCAGCTGTTTCTATGGCAATTACTGATGTGAAGATCAAGTGGGGCTTGTTTACTGCCTTCAACCTTGCAAACCTGGAACGTGGAAGGGTTTATGTCCTTGTTGCTTTGCAAGAGGCTGCAAAATAGTCCCTTGGACTCGGAGGAGCCTCTGCAGTCCTTGTCTGGAGGCCTTTGGTGAATGGATCTTGGCCACCCAAGTTTACTCAGTCATCCATTAGATCAGCATTTCTCAAACTGTGGGTTGGGACCCACTAGGTAGATTTTGAGCCAATATCAGGTGGGTCACATATCACGTAGCTCAGCTACTATTGAAAATACAGGGTACAGAGCTACTGAACTGTGGGAGGGGCCTGGTGCGTTGCTTTGAATAGAGGGGAAGATGGGATGGGCTGCGTGATTGGAGAAGGATCCAAGTCTGCCTTTGCTTTGACTTCCAAGCCTAAATTTTTGAATTCCAAGCTATGCAAAATAACAGCAAAAGCACACTGTGAAATGGGACCTTTAGCTGATTGCGGCTTAGGTTTAAGCCTAAATCGACCCTGTCATTTCTGGCCATGACATCACTCCCTGGTTAATGACATCACTTCTGGCGGGTCCCAACAAATTGTCATTCTAAAAAGTGTGTCCTGGTGCTAAAAGGTTGGTGAACTGCTGCTTTAGATTATTTATAGCCTGCCCGGCCACCTCGCTCAAAGCAGGTCATGGGTAATGAGCAGTAAGAGCTGAGTGCGCATGGTCTTTGTGTTGAAATACCTCCTTTCGGCAGGGTAGGCTGAGCTTACTGGTTCCCTTTAGTGCAGTGGCAGTACAACCCCTGGCAGTATCTCCAGAAAGGGCAGGGGAAGACCCTCTCTGCCTGAAGCCCCAGAGACAGGCTGCCAGGTTTGAGAGAAACTGACCTTGATGACAGAAGAAGAGTCGTGCTGGATTAGCCCTGAGGGAACCCGTCTAGTCCAGCATCAACCTGTTCCCCCCAGCTGCCCACTAGTGGCCCCTTATGACATCCCCCTTGCCTTCGGTTTCTCACCACAGTGTACATAAGGTACCAGTAGCAGGGGACATCCACTAAAATTGAATATCAGGAGAGTTAGAAAATATTTATTGACCCAGCATGTCATTAATCTGTGGAACCCCTTGCCACAGGACATGGTGATGGCATCAGGCCTGAATGCCTTTAAAAGGAGATTGGACAGATTTCTGGAGAAAAAGTCCATCATGAGTTACAAGCCGTGGATGGGTATGTGTAACCTTGTAGTCTATCTCAGAATGCCAGGTGCCAAGGAGTGGCAACAGGATGCAAGTCTCTTATTGCCTTGTGTGCTCCCTGAGGTATCTGGTGGGTCACTGTGGGATAAAAAAAGCTGGACTGGATGGGCGTTTGCCTGATCCAGCAGGGCTCTTCTGATGTTGTTTTGTACAGGTTTGAACATTGGTTTGGAGTTGGATAGTGTGCTTCTGCAAGCAGCATTAGCTCCATGTGTCTTCTAATCAGGACTTTAGCTGCCAGCTTCTTTTCTTTTTTTCCACCGTCTGCTCTCCTAGATCAGGTCCTGCCTTGCAAATTTTGCCTGATCTAGAAGCTCCAGCTCATGCTTTCTGTCTTTCTCACTGACTGCCCCAAAGAAGTAGCGAGCCCCCAGCACACTTCAGCCCCTCCTCTTGGACAAATGTTCACTGTCTGGAACATCCCCCATGCAGGAAGTTGTTAAGACCCATTAGCGTGGCCTCCCTTCCTCCCCCTGCATTCTGCCTGCTGGATTCTTAGCTTTATCTCAAAACTAAGCTATTGTGTATGAGCAGCGAATCTAATATAATGTTGAACGTATAATCCCCCAAACTCATTTCCCAGTCCTTCAGGAATACAGTGGGCCTTGGCATCAATGGGGGTCTGTTACAGGACCCCCATGGTCACCAAATTCTTTGGCTAATGAAATCTGCAGGGGACTTGCATGGCACCACAGTTACTTACCTGGGGGCATGCCCAGCCCATTGGAGGTTGCTTGTGGCCTCCCAGCCTCCTCAGAAGCCTCTCCGCACCTCAGAACACCTCCAGATGTGACTGGAAGTGCCTTCTGGCTGCTTCTGGCCTTCTAAGAGCCTCCAGCTGCAGGCTTGGCATCCATAGATATTCAAAACTTCAAATGCTGAACCCGTGGATAAAGAGGGTCCACTCTATAAGTGTCCCTGGTGGGCGAAACAACAGAGATCGGTGGGGGAAACAACAGAGCCAAGAGTAAGAAACTTGAGAACGTCAATGTGTGTTGGTTTTCCTGCAAGGGGAAAGACAAGGGGGGATGTGGCACTTCAGGGGCATTCTGGAGGCATGCCAGGGCAGCATGGGAGAATAAAAGCTGGGCTACTGGGGGCAAGCCGGTGTGCGTATCCTGGGGGGGGGGGTCTGCCCACCTCTGAGCCTTGGCGTTATCTTCTGCTTAGCACCTCGGGCAGCAAGCGAGACACGGCTGCCCACGTTCTCCCATGTTGAGTAATCCGTCTCTGCAGAGGCTCATCATTCAGCCAACCTTTCTCTGTCTAAGAGAGAAATAAGGTATTTTTAGTCTTGGCTGAGCACCAGATCTGCCAAAGATCGGAATGCATGGAGATAGCAGCAGCCGATCCGCCTGTGCCAGAGAGGGAAACCGGGCAGCTCTCTGCTTTTTGCCCTTTCCGCGGAAGAGCCTCGTGCGTCTCAGAAGCCACTGTCTAGTATTTCGGGCCCCGTTTGGTCCGAATGCTGCTGCTCTTGCCTGGCATTCAGTGTTCTTCGCATCCCGTGTGATTTTGGCTGAGGACAGGTGAAAGTTTTTAAGAGAACTAAAAGTGGTGCGACTGGAAGGGCAGGTGAAGCTGCCTTATCCCAAGACAGATAAGGTCCATTTAAGTTTAGCTTGGTCACCTCTGACTCGCCTCGCCTCACCTCTCTGGGATCTCTAGCCAGAGTCCTTCCCCATCTTCCCTACCTTGAGCCTTTTTAAAATTCAATATGTCCAAGCTTGGCCCTGGAACCTTCTACGGGTGCAGCATAGAGCTGTCCTGGTGCTGTCCAACAAACTTAAGATTTATGTACTTTTGCTGTAGTATCTCTGTGCATGCAAGTTTTGGGGCAACACATGCTGATTTACACAGCAACCGAGGGACCTTTTGCACACGTAAAGTAAAATTAGTGTCCACCGTTGTATGCACATTGAATGCAATATGTGAATATCTGTGCATATAGTTTGGCAATTGCATACCAACTGTGTGTGCACTGGATGTCATGTGTGAATGGTTGCATCTTCTTTGCAGGTTCTAAAAGCCTCAGCAAAGCTGGTAGTGGGATAAACATATATCTTGAAGGCTGCTGTTCCGCAACACCTTCAACTTTCTGAGATGCGTAGATATTACAGACTTGAAGCTGGTTTCAAAGTCGTTTCCCTTTCCTCAGGGAAATGTGTGAGCTCCAACAGAAAATTCTCGCCAAGCAACAATGGCCAGGACCCTTTGGGAGAAAGCCATGATATCTGAACTGCTACAGAAGGATCACTTAGTTTGTAGGTAAAAGGATGGTCTTGTCTTCAGCTGTAGGAAGCAGAAGACAAAGGAACATGGAGCAGGTATAAAGTATTGGGATTTTTGGGCTGCTGATGCCATATCCTTGGAGGACACTTGTGCTAAAGACAGACATTGAGATTTTGCAAGTGCAAGAACTGGGGCCAGCCCAAGACCTCCTTGGCATGTGAGGCAGTGTGCCAAATGCTTCCCCCTCCCTGGAATAGGAAAGGATGATGCTCTTGTCCATCACTATCCTCTCCTGGACTCCCTTCTGCTCAGTTTCCCCCTCCATTTTGGAAAGCAGGGAGGGTCTGCCCCCCCCTCCACCATTGGAGGAGTGTCTCAGTCTCATGGTCGGGTTGATTCCCAGTTATTCCTTCAGGAACCAGATGTGGGTGTCAATAATTTCTCCCATGGCTGGACTTCTAAGCTGCATGACCCTTGCTTGGTTCTCCCGGTGGCCTTGTTTTCTGTCCCTGTTTGTGGTGCTCTAATGTAAGGGTGTCAAGCATAAGGGCCACAGGCTGAATGCAGCCCCTGAAAGCTCTTTATCCAGCCCCCAGGATAGGCAGTTAGGCTCTCCCAGAGCCACCCTTTCAGCAGTGCTGCTTCTGCTGAGCCGCTAGGAGGGAGAGACGAAAGGAGGCCTTGGAAGGCAGGGAACGCTACGGGGTAAGGGGCAGACCAAGAGGGGTGTGAGAGGGAGATGCTGCCAAGGTGCTGGGAGAGCCCAATTGTTGTGTGGGCCACGCTCTCAGCAGCACCACTTCTGCTGAAGTGTCGCTTTGCGGAGCACCTCTCAGTTACTGAGCTGCGAAGTGCCGCCTCAGCAGAAGTGGCGCTGCTAAAAGGGTGGCCCACGTGATAATTGCGCTCTCCCACATCCCCCACACTATGATCAAGATTTGCACATTTTCTCTTCTGTCACTTGCAGCTAATGAGGTTCTGTGTGAGAACAAAGTGCTTCTTTCTGGCCATCACCTGCTTAATGACATCACTTCCCACTTAATGATGCTCTGGCCCTCAGCAGTGCCATGAATGGTATTTGGCCCCCTGTGTGAAACGGGCTTGATACGCCTGCTCTAACAGACCAACATGGCTACCTTTTTGCAGTTGCTGTTTCTTCCTCATGTTCCATGTTTTACCTGCAAGGCAGCTTTGCTTCTCTCCTCCCTTCACCTAAGATATTTCTGCACCCAAATGTCACACTTTGGAGGGGGAGGCCTTCCCCCCCATTTTGAGCTTTCGAGCATCACTATGGAAACCAGCTAGATACACTTTTGTCTCCACAACAGCCCCTGGAACACTCTCAGCAACAGGAATGCATGGCAGGCAGTGGCCTTTTTATTTGTGAAACTTCTGCATTTGTATGTGGGTCTGCCTGGGAGTATCAAACCAGAGGCAGAAAATGAGTCCTACTCCTGCTGGATCAGGCCCAGGGCCATCCATCCAGCTTCCGATTTCTTACAGTGGCCCACCAGATGTCTCAAGGAGCACGTAAGGCAACAAAAGACCTGCCTCCTGTTTCCTTTTCCTTGTGGCTGGCATTCAGAGAGAGATGAACTTCTAAAACCCAGAGTTTGCATCTAGTCATAATGACCTGTAACCTGCAGTGGACTTTTCCTCCATCAACCTGTCCAATCCCTTTTTTTAAGGCAGCTGGGCCAGGTGCCATCACAGCATCATGGGGCAAGGAGTTCCACAGATTGATTAAGAAGATTAATTACATAGATTAATGAGTTTCTCTCACTCCAAATTTTGTTAGTCTTGGGGTACTTAAGGTGCATATGGTGAAAAAATCTACATGAATATTTCAGTCTTCCAGCCACAAGCTCAGGGTGGCATTATGTACCTTATGTTCACACCAACCCTGTGAGGAAGGTCATGCTGGTAGACAGTGCCCAGCCCAGCATCACCAAACCCATTTCGTGGATGAGCCAAAAGTCAGAGCCAGGCTGTCCCAGTTGAAGCCCAACATCCTGACCACCCTGGCTTCAGTGCTGTCCTTGTGCTAATTTGAATCCAGAGCCGCCTGTTTCTGCCTTGGGGTGGTATGCGGAGTAGTGTCTCACCAGCAGACCCTGACTGCCAAAGCCCTGGACTTTATCCTTTGGAAGCATCTCAGAGTGATTGTGCCTGAGCCCCTGGGATGTCTTACATCATTATGCTCCACCAGCCACCTGCTCTTGGAAAACCCATTAGCAGATGCAGTATTTATACATGAGAAGTGTGTGCTGATTAAAATGGAAAGTGTTTTGAAGCTCTCAGAGTAAACTGGTGGACATGGCAGGCCAAGTCAGGTTGGGGGAGGGCTGGGCCTGAAACATGAGACAGGAGCAGCCAGGATTTTCAGGAAAACCAAACAACAGATGAAAGTGGGAGGGTGTTCATCTTGGATGAGGGCTGCTCTTTCTGTGAGGCCAGATAAGTTGGCATCTCAGGGAGCAGACTGGTAGGGTGTTCCTGCATCCAGTATTCCTCTTCATCCCACTCCCTGGTTTTGAAAAGGAGAAGAAAAACTGAATGGAAGAGGAAACGTGGAGAAGAGGAGAGTGGCAGGCTACAGTTCTATTGGAGACACTCTAGCCCACTGCTCTCCTTTCCTCTACACTTCCTTTTCTTCTTCCTTTTCATATCCAGGAAGTGGGAGGAGGACTGGTAGAGGTGGTGGCTGGAGCATCACTGGATAAGGGGGGAGGCAGCATTTGGCGGAAGCCTTGGGTTGGCTATGCTCACTCGGGTTGAAATCTGTGAGGCTCCCCTTGTGCCACCTCCATTCATCTTAGGAGGATTTGTGTGGGCATCCCACCCAAGTTTATGGAAGGTGTGCAGCTGTGATCATACCATTTGCCCTTCACCAGGCTTCTGTGGGTTCTGAACTGAACATAAGCAGAGCCCCACTAGATCAGGCCGGAGGCCCATTCTGAGGTAGCCTACTTCTAAAAGCAGAAGGTCACACATACCCATCATGGTTTGTCACCTGTGATGAATTTCTCCTCCATAAATCTGTCCAATCCCCTTTTCAAGGCATCCAGACCAGGCGCCATCACCACATCCTGTGGCAAGGAGTTCCACAGATTAATGACACACTGGGTAAAGAAGCATTTCCTTTTGTCTGTCCTGACTCTCCTGGCACTCAGTTTCAGTGGCCATCCCCTGGTTCTGGTGCTGTGTGAGAGGGAAAAGAACCCCCCTGTATCCACTTGGTCCATCCCCTGCATAATTTTGTATGTCTCAACCATGTCACCACAAGAACTGCTTCCTTTATAGTAGCAGCCACCTCCTGGAGTGCAGAAGTGTGAAGGGTCTTCCAGACGGGTTCTGGCTTCCTCCCCCTGCTAGATCCTCTTTACATCCCACATTGCGTTTGCCCCACACAGCATTTGTCAGGATGGATCCGTCCTGTGGGCCGTAGGTTGCTGACCCCTGCCTTAGCAAAAAAGTTGCTGCAGGTGGGCTGATGGGCTTCTCCCCTTGCTTGGGTTTCTGGCCTCTTACTTATGGCTGAAATTCCAAGGGGGCTTCCACATTTCAGTTCAATCGTTGAAATATACCCACATTGCTGTTTGGGGTTATTTTTGCATCAGAGTCAGTTTGTGAAGCAGAAGGCAGAAAATGGGAGCCGTTTAGCACACAGATATTTTCTTGGTCTTTATTCCTGCCAAGGTCAGCCTCTTCAGCTACATAAACTGGGGAACAAAATGAAATTAAAAAGCAGCAACAAAACGAGAAAGGCCATTTATATTCCACCATTTGCAGCAAGCTTCCCGCTAGCACGCAACACAATAAAAAAGGAAAGCACAATCATTGCACAGTGAAAACAACTTAAAACATGATCCGCATCAAATGAGATTGAGCTAGATCTTAAGAGAGCCCTGACCAGGCCACAAGACCAACTGAGGTGGTTGCCTTAGGCAGCAGATTGGTGGGGGAGTGCCCCTCTCTCTCACCTACTTTCCTCCACTGCCCCTCTTTCCTCTTCCTTCCCAAATCCAGTGGGGACACAGAGGGAGAGGAGAGTGCTGGGCTAGAACATTGAGGAATGGGAGCAGCAGCGGTTAATACATCATCTGGAAAAGTGACATTATTTGTCATGCCATCTCCGACTTCAGGAGGTCTTGGGTCAGCCCTGCCCTGGTCTTGCTCCGTTCTGAAGATGGAGTGGAACAGCCATGTCCAGGTTAGAGGGCCAGAAGCCAAGAGGGATGAGGCATTTCTGATCTCCTGCAGCAGGAAGTCCCCAAGCTTGGGTGCAGCTAGGCTCTGCCATGTGCACTTAACCAGCCAATGGTATCGGCCCATGGAGCAGAGCCTCCTTTGGGGATCAAGTGACCTGCCGGGGCAGTGGACAAGACAGGCTGATCCTTACACAGGAACAGTCTTGAGTTAATGGAATGTTTTACTTAACTGGATAATTGCATAGGTGTCTTGTTCTCCTGTAACTTTGGAGAAGTGTCTGCACTAACAGGTTCAGCATCCTTTTTTTTGTTCACGCTTCTGCCCTGCAACCATCAAATGGCAGGTGTAATACCAGCTGTCTCTTGATAGGAGTTGAGACCACTGAGCCTTTGGTTGCATGCAGCAGGGATGATTTCAGAAGTGGGGGGTGCACTGACTGAAGACCAACAGCCATCAGAGGTCTCCGGTGGCAGGCACCCACCTCCATCTAACCCCCTCACCTCCACTGTTCCTCTTTCTCCCATTCCCTGGACTGAGAAAGGTGCAGCCCTGATCTCCCCCAGGTGTGCCCCCTCTGTCCTGTCCCCCCCAGCATGAACTTCTCTGGAAACTGAAAGCAGGTGCTCTTGAGAATTGGACACCTTGCCCAAAATATCTGAACAAAACAGTGAACATAAGAACATCAGAAGAGCTCCACTTGATCAGGTCCAGGGCCCATCTAGTCCAGCTTCTCACAGTGGCCCACCAGATGCCTCTGGGAGCCCAAAGGAACACAAGAGACTTGTACCCTGTTGCAAGTCCCTTACCCCTGGCGTACTGAGACAGCCTACTTTTAAAACCAGGAGGTTGCATATAGTCATCATGGCTTGTAACTTGTGATGGACTTTTTCTCCATTTATTTGTCCAATCTCCTTTTAAAGTAGGCTAGGTGACATCACTACATTTTGTGGCAAGGAGTTCAACAGATTAAATACGCATGATGTAACAGTGTTTTAAACCAGTTGTGATTCCAGGACTGGGAGCTCAAAACAAAGTCTTTGTTTAATGACCCCCCCCCCCATAAAGGGGTCCCACGTGCTCCAAGTCACATGTGACTCCCAGCATAAAAATGACTGGCTTATTTGACTGTTGTATCTCTCTCTTAACAAGAAAGGATTCGGGCTGACTTGAGGTTGTTTTGACATCTCTCCTGGAAAGTGAAAAGTGTTGGGTGTGATACCTTTTTCTCCGTCTCTTTTACAGTTTTATATAAAGTCATTCTTCGGAGCCGGGTTGGGTGGGGGATTGACAGCTTCAGCAGCTGCGGGGTCTTTTGGGTGCCACTCATTCCTTCGTTCAAATGGCTGATTGGCAGGACAATAGAAATCTCCTCCGAAGAAGCAGCTCTCTTGCTGCTTGGAGTGTATCTTTGTGTGGTGTGCAGTTCCACACAAGTTGTGGATTTCATATTGAACATCCTGGATAACAAAAAGTTCTGATTTAATCTGTTTCTAATCCTCATGACTGTGAAGGTAAGGAAAATATGAGAACAGTCCTTCTGTGGGATAAAAACACCTTGAAACAAGTATTTCCCATGGTCAGGAGGTGGGGCAGTGTCACTCTGCACAGATCCTGCCCTTCCTAGTGATTAAGAGGAGCGGAAACATCTAAGCCAGATGCTGCCACTGCATCCTGTGGCAAGGAGTTCCCCAGATTAATTACACACTGGGTAAAAAAAATATTTTCTTTTGTCTGTTCTAATTGTCCCATCACTCAATTTTAGTGGATACCCACTGGTTCTGATGCTAATCCGATTGCAGATCACCACCATCAGGTCACAGAATTTGGCTTTGCTTGGGTGCAGAATTTCAGTGTGTTACGAGCCCTGTCTGTGACTTGGCGATGGCAGAGGACTTTTTCCTGGATTAAAGGAGGCAGTGGTTTATTTATAAGAGGAGGGACACTTGACCCTACCAGGTAGCTGCTCCAGTCTGTCCAGATTTGTGTAGTGTGGTTGTGATGGCTGAGAGTGGAAGAATGTGTCAGTCTAGGCCAACATCCAGGCTCAGGCTTTTAAACGCTACTAAGCCGCGGGCTGCCTGGGTCTTGCATACACTCTACATTGTGTAAAGAAGTCCTTCCTTCTTCTGCTTGTCCCGGATCAGTTTCACTGCATGGCCCCAAGTTCTGCAGCTGTGGCAAAGGGAAACGAAACATTTCTGTCTCCATTTTCTCTGCTGCAAGTATAATGTTGTGAACTTCTAGCATGTTCTGCCCACCCCCTCACCCTGCTTAATTGTCTTACCCTCCCCAAACGCAAATGCCCCACCTGCTTTCGCCATTTCTCCCAGGGAAGGGCTTCAACCACTTGGTCATGTTGGTCACCCTTCTCTGCACTGTTTTCTGGTGCAAGAAAAAGCCACTCGGTGGTGCTCCTCGTGGTTCAGTTGGTGTCTCCGAATTTCTTTTTGCTTCCTTGATGCTTCTCAGTCTTGGTCCCACCTTGCCATGCTGAGGGCAGAACTCAAAGGCAACAGGCAGGCAGTGCCTTCAGGCGTCTCCCATCCATCCTGACCTTGGAGCAGCTGTTGGGGTAAGAGGCACTTAGCTTAACCTCACCTGTAAGCTGGGCTATCTTGTAGGGCTGGCCGCAAAGGGACTGCACTGTTTAATTCCAGAGCTGCCCAAGCAGGATCTCTTGCGATGGTGCTCTGGGATGGAGCTCTTGGGTGGGCAAGGTACATAAATGGACATGATTTGAGGGTTCGCCAGCGTCTTCTGCCCACTGTGCAAAGGATCCCAGTTTGGATCCTGCACCACTTCGTGGCTGACTTAGCTCTGAGTGCAGCTCTGCAATGTCAGCCTGCCTGAAAAAGATGAGCTGGCTGTTTCAGCTTTCCCACTGCAAACCGCTAAGGTGCCAGATTCCTGATTCTCCCCAGTTGCAAACACACACATTTTTTACAGTACCTGGTAGGCCACAAAAACAGGTTTATCAGGCTCCTGCTTGAGCTGCCATGCTTGACCGATGGGAGCTCAACTTGGCAGCTCATGTTATCGTGCAGGCCTGATAGAAGAGCATGAAGCTCAAACCAGAAGTGACATTAGAATCATAGAGTTGGAAGGGACCTACAAGGTCATCTAGTCCACCTCCTTCCTGTAGCAGGAAGTTAGCTGTGTCTCTCCTTACAGAGTCGTGCTACAGTGAACAGCCACCTAGTTTTCTGTTTTCTTGGGCACCGTCAAGTCTCTGTGCCTTGTGCCATTTGGTGGAACAATTACCAGTGTGACTGCCTCGCCGAACACATCATTTCAGTTCATCTCTGGGGTTAAATCCTTGTAGAACTGATAGCTGATCTGTGATTTGAAGAGTTGGCAGGGAAGCAGATAACTGAATGCATCTTATATCTGATGGAAGGCCAAAAAAAGGCTTGTGAGGTTCCAAGGAAACGAAAAAGAACAAGAGAGGCAAACACACATTTAACGTTGGGATCCCCAGTGTCCATTTAGTGAAGGGGCGTAGCTGGCAGTGGAAAGGGGTGGGGCTAAATGGGAATGGTGAAATGAGGAAGGGGGACTGCAAGACCCTACCTCAAGGATCTGGAAGGGGGACTCACCCCCCTCCAGCTTTAAAGAATTATCTGTTCTGTGAATGTGTTTGTCGTTTGCCTGATGTACGCAAGGTTCTGTGTTCTGGTGTTGGTGGCTCATTCTTGTCCTGCTGCAGAAGTCCTACGCAACCAAATCTACAGCATGTTCCACAAAGTCTCTGAATCAGTTGGAAAAACTCAACTGCTGGTTCCCTCCCTGCGCTTAGGCACCGCTGTGAGCTTCTGATACTGCTGTCTGGTAGGAAGCCATTATGAGCCAGAGGCACTTTTGCAACCAGTGGAAAGTGCAAGATTCTTGAATAGAAGAGGGGAACGCTGTTTCCTTAGAGCAACTTCATCACACCTTACTCCCCCCCCCCCGGGGATAAAAATTAAAACCTGACAATGTGTGAAATTCATGCAGGATGCAAAGCTGCAGCCTCGCGTCGCGCGAAATTGCAAAACCTCATCTAGCAGGAATGAATTAGCAGATGTCTTACTCGACACTGAAAAACTCACTTGGCAAGGCGCTCCAATCGCCTGGAACACTCTTATCTTTCTGCACACATGCTAAGCTGACCTTTTGTCACATTTCACGTGCGCCTCTCCAGAAAGCTTCCATTTCAGGCCCGAATCCCGTTCTTGGTCGCCTGCCATCCCTTGCCCAGGACTTGGTGTGCTGGAAAGGAGATGGGTTGGTGTCTTTGAAAGTTTCCATGCTATTTGCAAGTGAGCGGGTGGGCAGGTGGGCGGGCTGCTGGCGGCCGCTGCGTCTTGGACTCTCGAAGGCTGAGAGGGCTTCCTTTTTCCAGTAAACATGTAAGCTAATAACCAGCTTGTCCCCATCGAGCTATAAAAAGGTGTACCTGTTTCTGTTTGCCAAGAAGGGGAGCTTGGAAAAGCATCAGAGCCAGGAACTGTAATTAAAACGTATCTTGACATTTTGATAGCAAGCAGTCCGAGCATTAGCATGCATGAAAATTCATACTTCCTGCGTTGTGTTCTTTCCTGTATAATGAGCCTGCAGACTGAATCCCGGGTGCTGTGGCCTCGGGGGGGGGGGGGCAGAGTTGCTGAGAGAACCATTTTTGGGGCAGGCTTCTCTTTCCTTCCCCTGAACCCATTTTATTACGGGCCCCGTTGCCCTTATCTATGTATTGTGTTTTCTGCACACCTTGAGCACAGTGGGCTGATTTTTCCCTGGGAGACGAGGATGGGGAGTACATAAGAACATCAGGAGAGCCCTGCTGGATCAGGCCAAAGGGGGCCCATCTAATCCAGCTTCATTTATCTCAGAGTGACCACCAGA
Source organism: Tiliqua scincoides (assembly GCF_035046505.1). NCBI lineage: Eukaryota > Metazoa > Chordata > Lepidosauria > Squamata > Scincidae > Tiliqua > Tiliqua scincoides. Next base: position 1,574,238 of record NC_089833.1, on the reverse strand, counting down.
TGCCTCAGGACAAGATTCCTGCCTCCTGTTGCTACTCTCCTGCACCTGGCATTCTGAGGCAGTCTGCTTCTAAAACCTGGAGGTTGCACATACCCATCATGGCTTGTAACCTGTGATGGACTTTTCATCTAGAAATCTGTCCAATCCCCTTTTCAAGGTCAGATGCCATCACCACTTCCTGTGGCAGGTTGCCCAATAGTGGATTTCACACTCAGTGTGCAGAGGCACCCCATGTTCAGTTCCTGGCAGCAGCTCCAGGGAAAAGCACTAGGAGCTGGGGGGCTGGGAAGTCATTGGCGGGCTGTGGACAGCCTGAATAAACTGCAGTGGGCTAATTGGGCCCCTGGTCCAACTCATGAAAAGTTCACTTCCTCTGTTCAGTTTTCCTGGTCAGCACCCACGTTGCAGATCCTTTAGCTCGAGGGCTTGTAATTATTATGGTAAGTCAAAACTCCACATGCACTGTTGCAAAACAAGCCCTTTTTTGCAGGCCAAAACATTGACAGTTCTACCCTTCAGGACTGTTGTGTTGGCAAAGTGAAGAGTTTTCCCCAATGACAGCTACAAAGTTCTCCTCTGAGCTGTTCTCACGTCTTCAGTCCCAGCCTGTGCATTTGGTCTTTTGGGGGCTTATCTCGGAAATAAACGAGGGTGCCTAGTGAATTATTTATTTCCTTTTTTTCTCCCCACGTTTTTCCTACATGGATTTTCCCCCATCCCCCTGTCGCCTCATTTAAGAGATAGTACAGGGTTGCTGTTGTGTTGCATTGTTTTTTTAGAGAAATGTTATTTGACAGAATAGACGGGGAACACAATTTCAGGTACACAAAGCCTGCTGCTCGATCGCCTGCCAGAGACGTGCATTGCCGATAATGAGCTATTTACGATGCTGGAAGGTTTTATCTTGTTGGGAGGGAATGACTCACAGACTGAGATTTCTAGCAGCACCAGTTGCTTCTAATATACCTTACACCAGTGGTTCCCAAACCTTTTAGCGCCAGGACCCACTTTTAAAAATGATACTCTATCAGGGCCCACCTGGCTTTACAAGACTTAAAAAAAAAGTTTCACCTTCCCAAATTCTCAAGCCTCTGTTTTATCTCTTGAGAGGTGAGGGGTGCTGCCTTCTAGAACATTTGTTGAGTTCATCAGATCAGGACTGTTTTTATCCTTTTTACTATGGGGGTGGGTGGAACTGTCTTCTGGAGTGTTTGTTCAGCTCCATGTTTATCAGGTCAGAACCATTCTGGTGGCCTAGTGTTCCCCCTCTCCTGGGCTTCGATAAGAGTTGAGGCACAGTTTATACACATGAGTAAATACACAGCTGTGGCTCAGTTTCACTTTCCATAGGGCTCAATACATTTTCCTTGTCAACTGGGGGGGCATCTTTCTTCTCAAGTGTTTTTCGGGGCCTACATTTATTGGATCGGGACCATTCGGGTGGCGTTGCCTTTCTCTCGGCCTGCCCTTCAACAAGGACTGAGGCACATTCCTGTACTTGCAAGTGAACATGCACCTGCAGCTCAGTTTCACTTTCCGAAGGGCTCAATGCATTTTCCTTCTCGGCCATTAGCTTGTCAGTTTCATGACCCACCAACAGTCAGGTTGCAACCCACTGCCATACACTGAGATTCTCTGCCTGCAAAGTCTTCTGCCACTGAATGATGAGCCTTCCTTTTCTTTCTGATGAAAGAATTCTGTGAGATTGAAAAGCCTGCCGATTTGTATTGCAACCTGAGTGAGGTTCCATGCCTCTATTATTTCTTCTTGCCTTTGAAGCCAGCATTAGCCGCTACCATCTATCAGTGACCACTGGGCCATTTATCATGGGGTGGGAGTAGAAATTGAAGGGGAGGGAGAAACTGTTAAGCTCTTATAATTCTCAGAAAACACCCTTTCTTGTAATGTGGACAAAACTGATTTGGATGTCTTGTCCTCTTTCTTCAGCAGTTCCGACTAAACCAAGCAGTTGGTTTGTTAAATGAAAATCATTAACTAATTATTTCAGCATTGACTTCTTTTTACAGCTTTCTCCATTAAACACCCTTTTTTTTTTCTTTTTTCCCCTGCCCCTCTCCATTCATCTATTGCCCTCTGTGGGGAATGCTGGGAGGGGGGAGCTGCAGCTGTAATTGCGTTTAATTCCAAACCATTTAAAGCAGTTGAGCTTGCTCCTAATTTGCCAACCTTGCATTCCCCCAGCACTCCACAGGCAGCCTTTTGTGGAATTGGTGTCTAGTAAGAAGGGAGAATTAAGAGGGTTCTTATTTTGCAAGAAATGTACAGGCTAAGGAAGTTCGGCGGAAGAATACTTGGACAACTGCAGCCCATCTTCCAGGTGTCCTGGCCAGCTCCTTCAGCCAGGTCCCTTGGGGGGAGGGGTGCAGGGGAACATTGTACCTGGGTCAAAAAAGAGGCCAAGGAGGAGCCTCAGATCTCAGAAAATGTTTGCATATATTGTGTCAAGATGAGCAATCACATGTTGTATAAACCTACATAGTTTTATATATCATAATTCGTAGAAGCGAATTCAGAGCGCGATACCATAGTCTTTCGAGACTGAAGGTTGCCAATACAAAATTCGTAGAAATTGTGATCCAGTGAATCAGTGGCATAGCCAAGGGGAGGGCAGGGGGTACATTGTCCTGGGTACCATGCCTTGAGGGAGAGGCCTCTGAAAGGCACTTCTGGTTTTTGGCAAAAACTGGCAGTTTTTGGGGGTCTCTTAAGATGTCATATGGGAGGCGTTAAACATTTTTAGGGGATTGTTATCGGAGGGGTATGGGGTATGGAGGGTGTTAGAAATTTTTGTGCCCCTGGGTGCCAGATGCCTTGCCTACACTCCTGCATGAGTGTATGAAATTATGATTCAGTGGAGACAGGAAGGAGCCAAAAGAAACTTTGTACCCCTAAAAAGTGCCCAAAAGAAACTGTCCCTCAGATAAAATTTCTCTCAGAGGCCCTCCTTTCTGCTAAGTTTTCCCCCTAAAGCTCCAAGCTGAGCTGTTCTTTGTTACTGGCGTTCATATTTCAAAAATAATTTGGATATGGCATGAATTTCAGTGGTACGGAGTAGCCACTGGCTTCCACCCTCTTGCCTTGTGGTTGGGCTAGATTTTGCAAAAGCTGTGGTGGAGAAAGGACAGCATCACATCACAAAGCTTCTAACAGTGACTCTTTCTAGCAGAGTCTTCCTTGTTCTGGTCAGTTTGACCTTCGTTGTGTCTTCCTTGTTCCTGTAAGTTGAAGTAAATTGACCAGGAATTTTTAGAATTAAGGCAGAACATTCTGAACAAAGCAAAGCATTCAGAACCAGATTCCTGTGCAAACATTTCAGCCAGTGTCTCAGTGGATTTATTTTGCTATATAAATTGCTTCAAGTCCCTTTTTGTGGTTGTGAATATTCTAAAACAGTGGTTCTCAAACTGTGAGTTGGGACCCACTGGTGGATCGTGACCAGATTTTTGATGGGTTGTCAAAGGGTGATGGAAAATTCAGATAACTAATTATTTCAAGTGGCCCTGAGGCTATTGAAAGTCAGATATTGTAGCTGCTAATTACCCTGCAAAGAACTCAGCTCCTGTAGTTTACAAGCATATGTAAAAATAGAGAGATAAATGTTTGAGGGGCTTTTTCTGCTTATTATTACTTATAAATAAATAATTAAATTAAATATTCTTCTTGTTGGCATCCTTCAGTCTCGGAAGACTATGGTATCGCACTCTGAATAGTGTTCTGGAACAGAGTGTCCTCTCCAGTGCGCGAAGCCTGGGTAAGGTAGATATGGAGGATAGACCCATGCAGCAAATCCCCCCTCTCCACGTCGCTGAAATGGTCCAATGGAAAGGCAGAAGCCAATACGGTTGGTTCCAGCGGCGTCGCAGGAGTTGCCAGAACGTGACTGTGTTCAGCCATGAACTGCCTCAGGGACTCCGGCTCCGGATTTTGCCTCGAGGTTGACTCCTGAAGCCTTTTCCATAACTGGATGTAGCCACAAGGCAGTGGAGGTTTGGGATCAGAGTTAGATGAGCTGCCTTCCCAGGCTAATGAGTCCCGGTGGCTGTTCAGTCGCCTCTTACGACAAGTACAGCCAAACTGAGGGCCTATTCTTATCCCCAGTCCTCAGGGGAAAAATTAAATATTATTCCTTTCTATAGCTCCTTTTTTAAAAGTATGGGACTTTTTAAAAGTACTTTTTTAAAGTACTTTACTTTTTTAAAGTATGGGACTTTTTAAAGTACATACTTTTTTAAAGTATGGGGCTTTTTAAAAGTATGGGACTTTTTTAAAAGTATGGGACTAAGTGGGACCCAACAGAGTGTTGTTTTAAAAAGTGGGTCCTGATGCTAAAAAGTTTGGGAACCATTGTTTTAAAACTATAAAAGGTACTGCACACTTGAGTTGCTGAGCAGCTCAGGTTTAGCAAAAGCTTCTTTCTTAGCTTCTTGATTAGGATGTGCAGAGTTGTATTTTGATGGTGTGCCAGTATATCTTGGAGTCAAATGAAATACAGGTTGGGCATCCCTAATCTGAAGTGCTTTGGACCAGAAACATTTTGGATATTGGATTCTTCCATATTTGGAATACATGCATATATCTAATGAGATATCTTGGGGATGGGGCCCAAGTCTAAACACAAAATTAATTTATGTTTCATATACACATGGACCAGTGGTTCCCAAACTGGTGGGTCATGTCCCACCAGCCAGGAAAGGACTTGTCCCTGCCCCTTTAAAGGGTGGGGAGGGGGGAAAGGTGGTGATACGATCTCCAGGATCGCGCCGCTGCTGGGGACAGGAGGGCTTTTTTGGTTGCTTACTGGTAGTCAGCTCCAGAGTCCTGGGGAGACTGAACATCTAAAAAACATCTAAACATCTAAAAAAAGAAAAAGGACACTTCCGGTTTCATTGTAAAACTGGGAATGCCTGTTTGTTTGTTTGAGGAATTCATACCCCACTTAGGGCCCAATCCTATCCAACTTTCCAGCACCAGTGCAGCCGCAATGTAGCCCCAAGGTAAGGGAACAAATGTTCCCACACCTTGAGGAGGCATCTGTGACTGCCTCTCCACCACACGATGCAGTGCATGCCCCATTGGCACAACTGCACTGGCACTGGAAAATTGGATAGGATTGGGCCCTTAAGGGCCCTCAGGATGACCCTTTTTCTTTTTGTTGCATGTTTGGAGGTGTGGGGAGCCCTGCGGAGGACTCCCTGGACCCCCCAAACACCCCCACCCCGGACTCTGGTGCTGGCTACTGGCAAGTAAAAAAACCCCTCCTGTCTCAGCAGCAGTGTGATCCTGAGGATTGCGTTGCTGCCATAGTCCCTCTCCCACGTGCACTTATAGCACTTCCAACTCCCTTGCAGGAGTTTGAGAAGCACTGACGTAGTCTGAAGGTAATTTTATACAATATTTTTAATAATTTTGTGCTTTTTGTGTAGCCTGTCACATGAGGTCAGGTGTGAAATTTTCCACTTTTAGTGTCATGTCAGCACTCAAAGAAGTTGTGGTTTTGAATACTTCGGGTTTCCCAGTTCCGGATAAGGAAAGCCCAGCCTGTGTCACAGTAAACATGTCTAATTTGGAGCCTGTCTGCAGTGGGACTGCAACAGGAAAGTAGAAGTTGTTTAGCTTTTATCTTTTGTGCTATAAAAAAGCCCCCCTCCTGAGATTTCTCTCTTGGCCCAAAGTGGGGTTAGGAACACCAGAAGAGCCCTGCTGGATCAAGCCCAGGGCCCATCTAGTCCAGCTTCCTTTATCTCACCGTGGCCAACAAGATGCCTCAGAGAGCACACAATATCTTGTCATCTTGCATCTCGCCTCCGCTTCCCTGCATCTGGCATTCTACTTCCCCTTGCACCCCCCCACCAAGACACCAGACTGCACTTGGGTTTAACTTGGGCCACTTTTTAACTTAGGTTCTTGAGACCCTTGAAACCTAGAACATATCAAGCTGTCTCAGGTCATTGGTTCCAGAGGTGTAGCTATGTCATCTGGCACCCAGGGGCACAAAATTTTTTTTAACACCCCCATAACCCCCCCTGAATTTTTAACACCCCCCATACAACATCTTAGAGGCTTCCAAAAGACAGCTCTGTTTTTTGCCGAAAACCAGAAATGCTTTTTGGAAGCCTCTAAAAATCCTCTCAAAGTGTGGTATCTGGGGCAGTGCACCTCCTGCCCCCCTTAGCTATACCACTGATTGGTTCTGCAAGGCCAATATTGCCTGCTGCTGAGGGCTTAGACCAGTGATTTTCAACCTTTTTCATCTCATGGCGCACTGACAAGGTGCTAAAATTGTCGAGGCACACCACTGGTTTTTTGACAATTGACAAGGCACACCAAACTCCTATGGGACACCTGGAGACCATTCGCAGCACACCAATGTGCCACGGCACAGTGGTTGAAAATAGCTGGCTTAGACAGACAGCCTTCCCACCCCAGGTCCCTGGTTCTTGTAGCTGGGCCAACACCGTCTTCTAGAGTGTCCTCCTGGGCTAGCGAGTTGATTTCCTGGGCCTCTGGTTGCATCCAGCCTGGGATGTTAGCCAGCTCCAGTAAAGGAGCCCTTGCTTCTTTCCTCTTTCCCTTGTTCCACTCCCCCTGCAGATGAGAGTCATGAAAGAGCCTCTTCAGGAGCTGCGAATGTGAGTTAAATTCTCCAGGTGCCGCAACTCTCCAAGTACGGCACTTCCTTTTATATACAGTCTCTTTTCCGCTATAAAGCTGTCGGCTTGATTTGCGCTCAGTCTCTGGGGGCGAATTCTGCCGCTGCTTCCAGAACCTTCCCTCCACTCTCTTTTTTCGTAGACAGATTGGCTGCCATTGGCTCCCACAGTGCTGGGGAGGGAAGCTGGAGATCTACAACACCTCATAGTGTGCAAGGCCCAACCTGGCTGCGTTTGGAGACTGGCAGTGCCGACCAATTTGGGAAGGCCAACTGAGGCTGTTGTCTCAGGCAGCAGATTAGTGGGGGGTGCCATCCTCTGTCTGCTCATGTACCTTCATTGTACCTACCTGGGTTGGAAAAAGAAGATAGAGCGGGAGGTGAAGTGTGGAGGAGAGGAGAGTGGTGAGCTAGAGTGTCCAGATGCTCTAGCTCTGTACTCTCTTCTCCTCCACACCCATTTCCACTCTGTTCCCCTTTTCCAGTCCAGGAAGTGGGAGGAGAATGGTGGGCTAGGGCATCTTTAGGTCAAGGTCTCCAGGTAAGGGCCAGGGCCAGCATTTGACATGGCCCTGTGGAACTCGTTTCAAGCAGAATAATCTCAAACTAATTTTGCGAAGTTGCTCTGCAGAACGAGCAATAATTACTATATTTAACTTGATAATCACTGCTATTTAACTTAAACTGTTTATATTGTTTATATGAATGCAGATGTGTTTATTCATGGTGTGTTTATTTTTGTGATGGGTTGAATATGAAACATGTTGGAACACCAGAACAAATGAATTAAAAAGTAATTTAACTTTTAAATGCAATTATTTAACTCAAGAAAAAAATATTTATTCTTTTAACATCTGTTTATTTTTGAATGTGTTTAAAGGAGTTTGAAAAGGCCTTTTCAGCCACACTAGACGCTGTTCCAGAACCACCTTTCAGAGCGCGATACCATAGTCTTTCGAGACTGAAGGTTGCCAACTAGTTAAAGGAGTTTACATATGACCTGTGCACAAAAAATAAGACATGCGTCCCACAGCATGAAGTCCTGCTTGTGGAATCACTGCTTTTGAACCCATTATTATGGTTTCAAGGCAACCCAAGTGATTTTCGACTGGGGTTCAGTTGTGGCTCAAGGAAAAGGAGTCTCAGTGATGGTTTTAGATTTTGGATTCTGAGCTCCCTGGATGGGATGTTCTTCACGGCCTGCCGTTTTGTCCTCTCCACCACGCCACTTGGTGTCCTCTGGGTTTGGGGGGAATCCCTGCTGTGTTGTCATCTTACATGATCCTCGGTGACATGTGAGGTGTACACATGAAAGCATCCTCAGACTCAGTGGGCCCTCGGTACCTGTGGGGAATCCATTCCAGGACACCCCACAGATACTGATTTCTGCGAATAACAGAATCTGCAGAAAGGGCCTCACAGGACTTCCCAAAAGTGACCAGAAGGGATTTCCGATCCTGTGAGGTCCTCCAGCCGCGGGCTGAGCACCTGCGGATGCTGAAATCTGCAGGTTCTGAACCCATGGATAATGTGGGCCCGCTGGAATTCAGAAACTGGGCAACAGTCCACGTGCTACTTAGGCCTATTCCAGGGTTGACCTTGGAGACAGACACTTCCTGGCCAGCTGCTTTCTTTCCAAAGCACCATATTACAGACCCAAGGAGTGCCCTGGGTGCCCTGCCTTCTGCCTCTGCCTGCTGCCAGCATTGGGAGATTTGTGACATTTTGTGTAATAAATATTTTGTGTATGTATTTATAGCTGCTGAGTGCAAATGTGGAACTTGCCAAGGGAATAAATAAATCAGCACTTGCTGAATGATAAATGCCAGATATTTTCCCCCCTGCTGCAATAGAAAATGACACTTTGTGGTTGGAGAATGCCACATGGATTGTGTTCTGCTTGCTGGTGGTGTACGGTGGGTCTCCTCAGACTCCATCGCTCCAGCCCTCGAGTGTGGCAGAGGGCTGTTTGGGGACCTTTCTTGAGAGATGGCTTTTTCTGAAATAAATTTATCCGTTGTTGTGGGTTTGGCTCGCTGTCTCTTGCTTGGGAATAAGCCTTTTGTAAACTCAATGCTACAATTTATTATGAATCTGTGTCGCACCATCAGTGTTCGTGGTGCATCATAGTAGGAGACAGTCCCTGCGCCAAGGGGCTTGCAATCTGAATTAGATGCGAGGGAGACAACACAGGGAGGAGAATGGTGGCAGGAAATGAAGAATCTGTGATTATTTCATGTACATGAATTTAGGGTTAATTGCAGTAAAGTAGAGGGACTGAGGGGCAAGTTTAACAGACTCTCTATGGAAAAGGTGGGTTCTGAGGAGGGCTGGTGAGAGAGGGGGACCTCAGGAGAGGGGTAAATTATACCTGAGCCTGGGGTAAAATAGGGTACCCAGGAGCCAAAGGAGGAGGCCCAAATATTTCCTGGGATCTCACATTTTCCAATCCCACCAGAACCCATGAGAGGGGGGTAGAGGTGGCACATCATACCTGGGCCCAGGATCAAGAAGCCTAAGGATGGGAGCGATAAATGTCCTGGGATCTCAGAAAATGTTTGCATATGTTGTGTGAAGACTGGTATTCACATTTTATGTTAGCCAACTGAGGGCCCAATCCTATCCAAATTTCCAGCACCAGTGCAACCACAAGGCAGCCCCAAATGTTCCCATACCTTGAGGAGGCCTCTGTGTCTGCACCCCCAGCACAGGAAGCGGTGCATACCCCATTGGCATAGCAGCACCGGCACTGGAAAATTGGATAGGATTTCTATATTGTAATTTGTAGAAATTATGACCCAATAATCATTTGAAATTGTGATCCATTGGAAGAGAACATAAGAACATAAGAACAGCCCCACTGGATCAGGCCATAGGCCCATCTAGTCCAGCTTCCTGTATCTCACAGCGGCCCACCAAATGCCCCAGGGAGCACACCAGATAACAAGAGACCTCGTCCTGGTGCTCTCCCCTACATCTGGCATTCTGACTTAACCCATTCCTAAAATCAGGAGGTTGCGCATACACATCATGGCTTGTACCCCATAATGGATTTTTCCTCCAGAAACTCGTCCAATCCCCTTTTAAAGGCGTCTAGGCTAGACGCCAGCACCACATCCTGTGGCAAGGAGTTCCACAGACTGACCACGCGCTGAGTAAAGAAATATTTTCTTTTGTCTGTCCTAACCCGCCCAACACTCAATTTTAGAGGATGTCCCCTGGTTCTGGTATTATGTGAGAGTGTAAAGAGCATCTTCCTATCCACTCTGTCCAGACCCTGCATAATTTTGTATGTCTCAATCATGTCCCCCCTCAAGCGTCTCTTTTCTAGGCTGAAGAGGCCCAAACGCCGTAGCCTTTCCTCATAAGGAAGGTGCCCCAGCCCCGTCATCATCTTAGTCGCTCTCTTTTGCACCTTTTCCATTTCCACTATGTCTTTTTTGAGATGCGGCGACCAGAACTGGACACAATACTCCAGGTGTGGCCTTACCATCGATTTGTACAACGGCATTATAATACTAGCCGTTTTGTTCTCAATACCCTTCCTAATGATCCCAAGCATAGAATTGGCCTTCTTCACTGCCGCCGCACATTGGGTCGACACTTTCATCGACCTGTCCACCACCACCCCAAGATCTCTCTCCTGATCTGTCACAGACAGCTCAGAACCCAAGAGGGAAGGGGCTCAAAAGAAATTCTGTACCCCTTAATAACATTCTTCCCAGAGGCCCTGCCTGCTACAGGTGATCCAAGCAGGAGTTGCAGACAGGAGGGAGGAAGACCTTTCAGGGGGCAGGAGACCCAGGTCTGAGGCAGGACAAAAACATGTTAATGTTAAGGTCAGCAGATGTTGCCTTTTCAGTTAGTCATGACAATGTTGCTGGGAGACCATTCCGAATGGGTGGTCGTCTTTGTTGCGGGGGGGGGGGGGAGAAAGAGAGAGAGAGAGAGAGTCTTGTGGCATTATAAAAACCAAGACATTTGTTCTGGCCAAAGCTACTCTGGCCCACAGTTCATTTCCTCGGGGCTCCTCTTGTTGCATTGATTGTAAATGGACGGTGATAAAAGTATATACTGTTGCAGCAGCTTTCACTGCCAATAGTTCACTTGGCTTTGTCAGATCTGTTGGGCTTTTATAGATCCCTGTGAGACTCTGTGTTGGTTTTGAATGGAAGAACTACCAGGATTCATGGGGGGCATTAAAAACTGGTTTTCTCCCCTCTGTCAAAGGGAGGGACATCCACTAAAACTGAGTGTTGGGAGAGTCAGAACACACAAAAGCAAATATTTCTTAACCCAGCATGCAATTAATCTGTGGAACTCTTTGCCACAGGATGTGGTGGTGGCATCCTGCCTTTATAAGGAGATTGGACAAATTGATGGAGGAAGGATCTATTGCAGGTTACAAGCCATGATGGGTAAATGCAACCTCGTGGTTTTAGAAGTAGGCTATCTCCAAATGCTAAGTGCGAGAGAGTGGCAACAAGGTGCAGGGGTCTTGTTGTCTTTTATGCTCCCAGAGGCATCTGGTGGGCCACTGTGAGATGCAGGAAGCTGCATTAGGTGGGCACTTGGCCTGATTCAGCGGAGCTCTTCCGATGTGATTATGAGTGCTGCATTCCATCTTGTCACTCCTTCTGCTGAATGCATCTACCATGCAAAGGTAATCCAAGGCCTTGCAGTGGGTCTTGGGCCCAAACTTGGGTTTTGCATGTCAAAGGTCCACCATCCCTCCACTCGACCTCGCTGCGCCTACCTTGCCTGCCTACCCCCTGGGCAGATTTGCTTACTTTATTTTGCACATATAGATAGAGGAGCTCAGCTGCAAAGACAGATCCTGGTGGAGTCATCCCCCCCCCCACACACAACAGAGCGATTCTTGCTGGCAGTGCAGGCCTCCCCTTCCCTCCTCCCTGAAACTGTGGTCTGACACTTTCTCACGTAGCATCCACACCTCTCTCTGGGGTGCAGTGTGATCTGCCTCCCCCCTCCCTGTAGCCATGTTTGTCGTGCCTTCTGAAGACGGGTGTCACTGGGTGCTCTTGCTGCAGACGGGAGGTGGGGGGAGCCTCACTGTGATCAGAAATGAGCTTGCGGGAGGCCATATGTTTGCGAGGAGCTGTTGTCGCCCTGTCTGTGCGGTAGCAACATGCCAGGTTTCGGCAGAGGCGCTATAAATAATGCAGCATCGGACAACTGGCTGGGAAAAAAGCAACAACAAGCCACGTATTCGGATGCTGTTTGAATAATACGTATTTGGTATCTGCCAAATTTGGCTTTGCTTTTAGTTCTGGTTGCTTTGATACAAAGCCAGAAAAGAATTAGAACTGGGGTAACTTGCAAAATGATGCAGAACAGATCTATCAAACGGTGGGCTGGTGCAGGAGAAGCCTTCTCTCTCCTTCGTGCTCCCTTTTGTCCACTCTGCATTTGCACGAAGTCTGTTCCTTCCAAGAGCAGCAGCTGCCAGAGCCCTTGAGGTGGGGGCTGATGTCATTTTGTCTGCATAGCCCCTCCTACCAATGGGAAAGGCTGTGGAGGAGACGGGGTTGGCCCATCCATGAGGCAGCAGCTTGGTGGCAACACCCACCTTTGTCCACCCACTTACTGTATCTTCTCCAGTGTCTCCCTGGCTTACAAAAGGAAAAGGGAAGTGTGCAGGAGAAGAGAGTGATGGGTAGGACACCTGGAGGTCCAGTCAGATGCTCTAGCCTGCTGTTCTACCTACTGTCCACCACCCTTCTTCTTTGGCTCCACCCCTTCTTTTCCAATCCAGCGAGTGGGAGCAGCAGAAACGGACACATCGCCAGGAAGGGGGAGGTTGTATTTGACAGGCTGCCTCAGGTCTTGGAGGTCTTATGTAGACCCTGAGAGAAGAAGAGGCAAGAGTCAGGGGCTGCTCTCAGTTCTACTCAGTGTGCAGAGGAGCCCCACTGCCCTCTTTGTTGGCTGCCGTTTTTGAGGAGAGCTGCTGGGGGTTAGAAGAGTAGCAAAGGAGACCTGGGAGTCCTGTTCGGAGGAGTCTTCAGTGAGGAGGACGACTAAGGAGTTACGAATAGTTGTGATGAGTTACCTTGAGGACCCGCACGTTGTGTTTTATCTACTGTTTCTTGTTGTTTCTACAAAAAAAAAATGTGTATCCCTATTGCCAAGCTTGATTCCCCGGGGAACGGGGGACGGGGACGGGACAGGGATGGGACTGACAGCAATATTTTAAAATACAGTAAATACAACCTCTAAAATAAATGCAGGAGACATGGCCAGCCTATCAGAAGAGGCTACATCAGTGGCGGCTTGCAAGGGGTCTGAGGGGGCAACTGATTTGGGGTGCCTTTCACTCTGCTGCCACCTTCAACCCGCTGCCATTGCAGATCACACTGATCAGACCACACTGATCTACTTGCTCTTTGTGCACTGCCAGGAAACATGGACATGTGGAACTTCTGGTTTCCTTTACAGGGGCTCGTGACTCCCTGAAGGGGTGACCCCCTTTGGTGTCACCCCAACGGGGGCTTCTCACCCCTTGCAAACCAGCCTGAGAAAACCCCAACCCCGGAAGCTGACAGACAAGGGGGCAGGTTCCCCACACTGTGCTGGGATTGTTCACAGTTTCTGCTGCACCCCCACAGGTGCCTGTAACAACCTCCTGGTCTTAGAAGTAGGCTACCTCTGAATACAAAGTGCAAGGGAGTGGCAACAGGATGCAGGTGTTCCCTGAGACATCTGGTGGGCCACTGTGAGGTACAGGAAGCTGGATCAGATGGGCCGCCTTTGACCTGATCCAGCAGGCTCTTTTGATGTTTGTCTTGGTAGCTGGGCAGCCAGCCGGCAGTTCCGGTTAGTTTCATGTTAAGCCATTTGTCTTTGTATGAGTTCTAGTGAATTTTGATGTGCTGTTCAACCAGGGAAGCTGGTTCTTTCTCGTTTGGGCCATGTCTGACCCACAGTGTCCTCTTCAGGTCTTCCTCCATAGCGGGGATCTAAGGGGACCTCACCAAATTGCCCAGGTCTCAGGGCCCAGGCAGGGTTCTCTTGGCCTCCTTTTCCCCCTCTCAAACCTGCTTTGTCGCTCCGTGTGCGCGTGTGTAACAAATCATCCTACACAGCCTCATTTGTTGATGGTGTGCGATAACGAGGTTTGCATAACTGATTCGCCTTGGCCTCCCAACAGTACCTCTGGAAGTACACGCCAAATAATTGCTAGTAATTAACTTGGCAGTAGCTGCAGCTTTTCTCCACTTGAGCCCAGAATGGAGTGTGTTTTTCTGAAGGCCCTGCAATGTTCCTCCACAGCACCACCAATTAAATTCCCCCAATATACACTGACTGGAAGGCGCGGGGGGGGGGGGGGAGCTGTGCCTGGTGCCAGGAAAGTGTATTCTCCAACCCCTAAGCTTTGTGTTGTCTCTCCAGATGCCGCCCAGATCTCTGGTCACTCCTGGCAGCTATGGGGAGAGTCTGTCAATCCTCCTCTTTCCTCTCGTGTCTCTTGAGCTCTGGGCACAGTCAGAAAAGGTGGTGGCTGAGGAGTGGCCGTGGTGTGTTGGCTTCCATGACCTGTTTTTGCTTGGGGAGAAAGCCTTTTTGAGACCTGTTGTTGTTCTGAGCTGCTCTTCTAGGACAAGGAAGGTGGAACATCCCCATCAATCAGTGGAATCTATCAATATGAAAAGAGGGATGGAGCGGGGCTCGGATTTTGCTTGCTGTCCGTTCTCTCTCCTTGGCCCTGTTGCTCCCAGCCAGAGCCGGTCAAGGGTGAAGAGAATGCTTTGAGAAAGTGCTCTCTCCTTTCCACTTCTGAGATGGAGGTTGTGCTGGGCTCCTTGAATCCTCCTTGGTCTGCACTTCTTGTATCCAGCATTATTTGGCCGCTCTAGCCCACCACTCCTGTCCTCCACACTTCCTCTTCCGTTCCATTCCCCTCTTCCAGTTTGAGTCCTGTGGTGGTTGTTCCCCCACCAGTCCCCACCTGAGGCGACTGCCTCAGCCAACCCACTGGATGGGCCGGTTCTGAGCAAGAGCTCTTGCAAAATTATAAGGGAGGAGAAGAGTTTGCATCTTGCATCAGTTAGCTCAGTAAATTAAAAGTTTACATTAAGTATAGGTTAAAAAATATATTTAGAATAAAGAAGCCTCCGAACACTCCCAGGCAGCTGCTGATCTGTTTGAAAAAATATTCCCCAAACATCCCAAAGGCTGCAGTCCTGCCACGCTTACCCAGGAGTAAGTCCCATTGACTATCCCTGTTAAAGACATATTCATAGTAGCCTGTTAAAAGTACAGATCTGTCACATTCCCCCAAATGCAGTCACATACCAGGGTAGCATCAAGTCTAAGATATTCAAAATAAGCATTGAAATGAATGGGGACCCAACAGAAACTGGCTTGCGACCCACCTAGTGGATCCCGACCCATAGTTTGAGAAAGACCACTCTCTTTCCTTCTTCCACACTTCCTCCCCTTTTGAATATGGGGAGTGGAGCAGGCAGGCGAGCAGAGGTGGGCACTCCCACTGGTTTGTGAGCTGGGGCGACCAGTCTGCAGTCTGCCTCACTGGTGGGTCTGGCCCCGTCTGGTTTGCATCGTTGTCTCAAATCCAGACCAGAGTGACCTGCATGGACTGAACAACTGAGAATCAGAGGTGAAATGGCGTGAGGAACATGGGTGCTGGCCTGCTCCACCAGCACCCATTCATCTTCTCCTGCAAGGGACAGGCAGGGATGAGACCAGCCCTTACTCTGTTGGGGGACCTTCTCCGCTCTCTTCTATGGTGGGAGACGGAAGAAGAGCTGAGTTCTGATCCTGATTGGGACTTGTCAGTTGTAGGACAGTTCTCAGGCTGGCTCTCGTGTTCCTTTTTTCATCTAGTGACGATCAGCGGAACTGAAACACTTGATGGTATTTCAGGGAAGCATGTTGTGTGTTCTTTCTTTTGAAGTCACTTGCATTATTTTCTCTCCCTTTCCCTGAGCTGTTGAAAGTTGGGCCACGTTGCAGGGTCTGTTTCCCCCTAAATTTCAAGGTAGCTGAATGGAAACATTACTCAGAGGTACAACAAGTAGACTTTCTTTGGGAATGCAAATATTTTCAATGCTTGACTGGAGCTCTTTGACCTGAGCGGCCCTCCTGCCATCCACTGGTCATTCCGGTTGCTTTCTTTTTAGCATAATTTTCCTTACTGGGCTGTTGAGCAAAGCCGTAGCTTGGCCAGCTGGCAATTAAAACATGAGCCGCGACAGCATTTTAATGCACTTGAGTCTTGGTCAGTAACATCACAAAACCTCTGGAGACTGTTGGGTGATTTGCTCATGGGTACTTTGATAATGATAGTGCAGGTTTGAGCCCCCATCAGCCTTAATTAAGTCTTCTAGATTACAGTGGTCTGATTGCAGGCAGTTTGCTATACAGGAACATCAGAAGAGGTCCACTGGATCAGGTCAAAGGCCTATCTGGTCCACCTTCCTGTATCTCTCAGCAGCCCATCAGATGCCTCAAGGAGCACATAACACAGCGAGATCCTTGCATCCTCTTGCAACTCCCTTGCACCCGGCATTCAGAGACAGCCTTCTTCTAGGACCAGCAGGTTTGTGTATACCCATTATGGCTTGTCACATGTGATATAAGGCCTCTAGGTCAGACACCATCTGGTGTTAAAGAGTTCCACACTGGGTAAAGAAGGGTTTTCTTTTGTCTGTGTTAACTCCCCCGACACTCAATTTGAGTGGATGTCCCTGGCAGTTCCTTTGTCTCCCAAGACTGGAGAGGTGGGTTTCGATCCCATTTTGTGTGTTCAGCGGCTGATGGAGCTCAGAATAACTAGAGCTGCTTCTCAGTCCACATCAGACCCCTTTGACATCCGAAGCAGAGTGAAGCAGGGCTGTGTTCTTGCGCCAACCTTGTTTGGGATTTTCTTCGCTGTCCTGCTGAAGCAGGCCTTTGGAACTGCAACAGAAGGCATCTATCTCAGGACCAGATCAGACGGAAAGCTCTTCAACCTCTCCAGACTGAGAGCCAAGTCCAAAGTCCAGCTGAAATGTCTGCGTGACTTCCTCTTTGCTGACAATGCAGCTGTCACTACCCACTCTGCCAAAGATCTCCAGCAGCTCATGGATCGTTTTAGCAAGGCCTGCCAAGATTTTGGACTGACAATCAGCCTGAAGAAAACACAGGTCATGGTTCAGGATGTGGACTCACCTCCCTGCATTACAATATCTGCGCATGAACTGGAGGTTGTCCATGACTTTGTGTACCTTGGCTCAACAATCTCCGACACTCTTTCTCTCGATACCGAGCTAAACAAGCGCATCGGTAAAGCAGCTACCACATTTTCCAGACTCACAAAGAGAGTCTGTTCCAACAAGAAGCTGACGGAACATACCAAGATCCAATTCAGCCAATCTACAGAGTTTGTGTCCTGAGTACACTTCTGTACTGCAGCGAGTCATGGACTCTTCACTCACAACAGGAGAGGAAACTGAATGCTTTCCACATGCGCTGCCTCCAACGCATTCTCGGCATCATCTGGCAGGACAAAGTTCCAAACAACACAGTCCTGGAATGAGCTGGAATCCCTAGCATGTATGCACTGCTGAAACAGAGACGCCTGCGTTGGCTTGGTCATGTCTTGAGAATGGATGATGGCCGGATCCCAAAGGATCTCCTCTATGGAGAACGCGTGCAAGGAAAGGGCCCTACAGGTAGACCACAGCTGCGATACAAGGACATCTGCAAGAGGGATCTGAAGGCCTTAGGAGTGGACCTCAACAGGTGGGAAACCCTGGCCTCTGAGCGGCCTGCTTGGAGGCAGGCTGTGCAACATGGCCTCTCCCAGTTTGAAGAGACACTAGGCCAACAGTCTGAGGCTAAGAGGCAAAGAAGGAAGGCCCACAGCCAGGGAGACAGACCAGGGACAGACTGCACTTGCTCCCGGTGTGGAAGGGATTGTCACTCCCGGATTGGCCTTTTCAGCCACACTAGACGCTGTGCCAGAACCACCATTCAGAGCACGATACCAGAGTCTTTCAAGACTGAAGGTTGCCAACTAACTTCTCAGTCTGGGGAGATAAATCATTCTCTGAGCTCAGTTCCAAGCATAGCTGGGAGTGCTCACTTGGGTCCCCCTGCCCTTTTAGGCCACAAGTGACTGACAAAGAAATGTGCATACAAGCGAGCTGGGGGCAGGGGGAGTGTTACTGTCTCATGTTGTCCTTGGTCTTCTTTGCAAGGCTGATGTAGCACTGAGCGATGGAGCAACTTAAAATGCAGCCACTGTGCTGCAGGGATGGGAGGGGCACATCTGCACCAAACAACCACCAGTCAGTCAGACCATTGGCCAGTCTAGCTCAGTTCCACCAACTGTGGATGGCAGCCAGTCTTCAGGGTTTTAGACTGGTGTTGCCCTGCTCTGCTTGATGTGGGACCTTCTGCTTTACCAGTGAGATGGGTGGAAGGGCCTGCTTCATGCAGTGGTCTGGGAAAGGTGTTGAATTGACCTAGGGGGTGCCCCACACTCAGCTGCATCCATCACCTCCCTCCTGCCACCTGCCCACCTGCAACCTGTCTGGCTGCTGCCCATTTCTTTTCTTGCTCACCGACCTTGTAGAGAAAGGAGGAGGAGGAGGCTGGCAAGCTGTAGCATTTCTTTTTACAGGCAGGGGGTTGAACTAGATGACCTTGTGGGTCCCTTCCAACTCTATGATTCTGTGATTTTACTTCCTACTCCTCCAGCGCCACTGAATGTCCTAACCTGTTCTACAACCAGCGCCACTGCGGAAGTATATAATGGCAGGGCTGAAAGAGGGGGTCAGAGGGACCCCTCCAAGCCTATTTCTGAAATGCTCTGGGAAGCTCTTTGCCCCTCTCCAAGGCTAGTATGAGCAAATGCAGAGCTCTCTATCATGGGCAATCTGGACAGCCTCTTTCCTGCTGGCTTTCAAGAATTGGGCAAATGCTGTGTAATCATTTCTTGTTGGTTGGCCTTTGAAGATTAACTCCTTATTATGCTGTTTCTTGGTGAGGGGGGCAGACATTGCTAGCAGTTTATTTAAGGGCATACTACGCAGCCCAACTCAAAAAGAAAT
The DNA here is from genome assembly GCF_035046505.1 of Tiliqua scincoides. Lineage (NCBI taxonomy): Eukaryota > Metazoa > Chordata > Lepidosauria > Squamata > Scincidae > Tiliqua > Tiliqua scincoides. Next base: position 1,555,488 of record NC_089833.1, on the reverse strand, counting down.
TGCTCTGGTGCTTTGGACATTAGACCTATTCTTGGATATTTTGTTGACGCTGATTCCAAAAATGGCATCGGTTTGGCTGTATTAGCTCTAGTTTTGGAGATATGGCCTCCCCAGTGGCATAGCTCAAGGGGGTGCAAAGCGTTAAATTTTGCAGGTAGCCTCACTGCAGCATGTAAGCGGCCCCTTACCTTCAGAGTCATTCTGGGAGGTGGGAGCAAAAAGGAGGTGAATGCCTCTGTTTTGCTCCCAGCACCCAGAATGTCTCCAAAGGGGAGCCACTTGTATGCTGTGAGGAGTCTCCCTGAAAAACTTAGCACTTTGCACCCCCTCTAGCTATGCCACTGGGCATTTCTCCCCCTTCCCCCCATTAGATGCTGATGTGCAGAAATATAATATCTCCAGAACTAGACCTTGATAGGGTAAAACAGATGCCATTTTTGGAATCAATGTGCCAAATATATCCAAGATTAAGATCTAACTTTCAAGGCTGTTGGGCTGTGTTCTCGTTATGGGTTTTGGATGATTTTTTTTTTAGTTTGTGAATTTCTTTGCCAATTAATAAGGAAGAGCAGTGTGTGAATTGAAGTTAAGCAAAATAAATAGTAAGCAGAAGATGAGCAAAATGATGCCATTAACTGAATTTGCAGAATCTCTGGCTTGGCAGTGCAACCCTAGGCACGCTTACCTGTGAGTAAGAACCACGGAAACGTAGCAGGATATTGAGCAGGCACCCGTGGGCCTGGGCCGCCTGCCTGACTCATTCTGGTTTGCTTGCTTGCCTCTCGCTTATTCAGCAAGTTAGTCCAGAGAGACCACTGTGCAGCTAATGGGGCCTGCAAATATTAGCTCTGAGTAGCGGATCTGCGTAGCTCTTGCTCGCGTCAGAGTCCAGGGCTCTTGGGCTGCTTGTTTGTTCTTGGAGATTCTAATTGGTGCTAAGTATTTCATTCTTCTGCCGACCAAATGTAGGACATCAATAATTAGGAGAAATCCCACCGCTGCCAGCTCTGGTTTTAATTAAGCAGTTCTGGGCACTGGGCTGCAGTCACCTTAATTTCCAAACCCCCATTAATAACAAGCAAATAACTGCCTGATCTCTTGTCAACTCCCCCCCCCCCCCATTGAAAATCATTTGCATTTGTTTGGATGCTGTTGAGATGAGTGGGGGATGTGGAAATACACATCTCTCTATTGTCCATTGTGATCTTTGCGGAGGTGTGTGTCACGTGAGTATCCTATTCTTAGTATTCCTCCAGTGCACTCCAAGAACATAAGAAGAGCCTGGCTGGGTCAGGCGAAAGGCCCATCTGGTCCAGGTTCCTGTATCTCACAGTGGCCCACCAGTTTCCTCAGGGAGCCCTGCGTCCTGTTGCTACTCCCTTGTGTCTGGCATCCTGAGGCAGCCTACTTCTAAAACCAGGAGGTTGCATATACCCATCCGTGGCTTGTCACCTAGGATGGACTTTTCCTCCCTTGATCTGTCCAATCCCCTTTTCAAGGCATCCAGACCAGGTGCCATCACCACATCCTGTGGCACGGAGTTCCACAGAATAATTGAACATTAGCTAAAGAAATATTTCCTTTGTCCTAATTTCCCCATTTTAGTGGATGCCCCTGGTTCTGGTGCTGTGTGGGTGGGAAATGAACTATCCATCCCCTGCATAATAAGTACCAAGATTGGTTCAGCTCCGTGTCTCATGTGTATCTGCAAGGAGGTATCACAGAAAGTGCCTTCTGTATTCTTTCTACATCTTCGATTCAGTCCCAAAGTGATGCTCTCCCCCCATTTTATCATCACAACAATCTCTTGAGATGCACAAGAGCCTGAGAGAAAGGGGTTTGCCAACACCACCCACGAAACTTGCTGGAGATTCGAACGTGCATCTCCCTGGGGTAACATGTTCACCCCCGCATCTCCACCATCTGATCTCTGGTGCAGGCTGTATGAGGAAAGAGAGCGGATTCTTCCCGAACCCTCAAGAGATCAGCAAGGTGACTCTTCTGATTCAGTGTTTGTAGGCAGTTGCTGTTGGAACAAATGGCCCCAGCCACCCCTTTTATTGCCTCCCAGATGGAGCTGCTGCTGGAACCGAGCAGAGTCCAGCCAGGGAGCACTTAGTTTCCTAGGTGCTCATCTGCCCCTTTGTGAACTCCTGACGCAGCTGAGTGTATTGCCTTGATACTGCTGGCTTGCTGGGGAAAAGGCGGAAATGTTGAAGATGCTAGGTTTGCACCTGGCAAGCTCCTCTCTCTGTCCACCCCAACATGTCAGTACCTTATTGGAAGCAGAGGTTGCTTGTAAGTCCTCGGTGCTGCTAAAGGACAGGTTTGTTTCTTAAAAGACGTTCACTACCAATGTGATCTGGCCTGTCTTCTGCTGGGGACTCTCTGTTTTTGCTAGGGAGATAAATGTTTTTATGAACCCCATAAAGCTCTGAGTTTTCCTGGGATCGTACCAGTGGTGTAGCTAAAGGGGTGTGGGGTACATTGCCCCGGGCACCACGCATTGCGGGGCTGTTTTAGAGGCCTCCAAAAGGCACTTCTGGTTTTTGCTGAAAACCAGAAGTACCTTTTGGGGCCTCTAAGAATCCTCTCAAGGCATGGGACCTGGGGCCTCAGAAGGTACCCAGTGCCCCCCAGGCCTCAGAAGGAAGTACCTTTTGGGGCCTCTAAGACATCCTCTCAAGGCATGGGACCTGGGGCCTCAGACGGTACCCAGTGCCCTCCAGGCCTCAGAAGGAAGTGCCTTTTGGAGGCCTTTAAGATGTCTTGGAGGGTATGGGCTATGACAGGTGTTAAAAATTTTTGTGCCTCCCCAGGTGCCAGATGCCTTAGACACCACTGGATAGCTCCCCAGGCCAGGAATTGTCCTGTGGTTGCTTAGCGAGATATAATTCAATTGAACCAGAAGGGGCTACAGCTTTACTTCCTGATGTGTCTGCACTGGAGGCATAAGAACATCAGTGCAGCCATATTGGGTCAAATGGAAGAGCCACCTAATCCAGCAACATGCTCCCCGTGGTGGCTAAATGGATGCCTCTGGGAAGTCACAGACAAGACATGTGGGGCTAGTAGCCCTCTCCCAGGATTGCATGCCTGCAGCTGGCATTCTGTGACCTACACCTCTAAAATCTGGCAAGGTGTAGGGCCTTCTCAGTTGTGGCATCAGGCTTCTGGAAGCAGCTGCCACAAGACGTGAGGATAATTCCCTAATTATATAGTTTCCAGCAGGGTGTGAAGACCCAACTGGGAGGGAAGTATTTCCTAGTGATCCCTTCCTAATTTCTGTGGCTGCTGTTTTGTTTTTAAACAATTTTTTGTGTTACATTTGTGTTACTGTTTGTGTTACATTTTAATTTGCTCCTGTATCATTGTCATTTCTTATCTGTTTTATTTAATGTTTTTATTTTTTGCCTGTTTTATTCTTTGTTGTAAACCACTCTGAATATTGGAGAAAGTGGTACATTCATCTTTTAAATAAAATAAACAAATCCTGAGGCTCTGCACAGCTATCATGACTAGTAGCCCAGGACTGACACAGTTTAGAACGCAGCCTGATGCTGTCTCGGGTCTGGTGCGAAAAAGTTCTCCAACGCCTTGCTGTGCTCTTCATGTGGTGCCGTCCAACCTGGATGTGTGGGGCTTCCGGTTTCCTTTACAGGGACAATTACTAGTCCAGCTGCAGGTGTCCCAGTTGGATCAGGCCAAAGGCCCATGGAATCTAGCATCCTATTTCCTATTGTGGTCCACCTGGGCTTTAACCCTTTTTTCGGCCTACAGGTGTACACATTTGTTCCTTGTTGCATATATGCAACGTTGGTTTGAAATAGCTTAAAGCAATTGGACCAATGGCTCCCAATTGGTCCCCATGCCTAAGAGCAACCCCCACGCTGGGATGATCTTGTCTTATCCTGGCAAATACACACAACAACACTTTGCAACGGACACCAAACACCACATTGCAGAGTTTCTAGAGAATGACAATTTGCATTGTCTTCAGAATTCTTAAAAGGTCAGTATTGTTTGTTTATACTGTTTATATTTTGAATTTTTTAAACTGTACTTTAAACCAGCGATTTTCAACCTTTTTCATTTCACGGCACACTGACAAGTCGCTAAAATTTTCAAGGCACACCACCAGGTTTTTGACAATTGACAAGGCACATCATGCTGCCAGTGGGGGGCTCACCACCCCATTGGCTCTACTAATAAATGACCTTCCCCCAAATTCCTGTGGAACGTCTCTGGACCACTCACAACACACCAGTGTGCAACAGCACAGTGGTTAAAAATGACTGCTTTAAACTATAATTATAATTTGTTAATTATAATATTTACTTTTCAAAGTAATTATTTTGTTTGTAGGGTGACATGTCTGCAGTTTTATATTAAAATGAGCTTTGATCCATTTGGCCCATTTCGGCTGCAATCCTATGCACTTTCCTGGGAGTAAGCCCAATTGAATATAACGGGGCTTACTTCTGAGTAGACGTGAATAGGATTGGGATGTAACTCCCCTGTTCTTTTGAAGCACATTTTTTTTCTGCTTTCTACCATAGAGATGTACAGTCCATGATACATTTTATTTAAATCTCTAAGATTCAACCTAGGCCTCCGCAAAAGATATTTCCAATTGGGCCCCATAGTTCCTAGGGCTGGCCCTGCACAGGCAGTTCTCTACAGCCCTCCACTTTGGTCCCTCCCCCCCCAGCAATGCATATTCAGGGATACCCCATCTCTGAATCTGGAGGTAGCAGAGAGCCCCATAGCTCCTAGCCAGGGATTGAATACTCTTTTCTTCCCCCTCCCCCGAATTTGCCTAATACCCTTTGAAGCCATCAAAGCTGTCCCAGAACTCAGGGCAGGAGTGAGATCCTTTCTGGGACCCACTGTGGACTGGACTGTGCGTGGGCCACTGAATTGGGGCAGACCTCTGTGGTGCGGCTCCAGGTGGGCCCGTCTCCGCCGACCAGTGATTTGTGCCTGTTCCCCAGTGCCTGCAAGAGGCACAAAGAGAAGCCGTATTTCTAGACGATGCTTCTGCCCCGTGGGAGAGCAGGTGTGTGTTGCAGCCCATTAGTTCCCACCTGCCTTTTTCAGGGTGCCCTTCTATTCTCGGCCCAATTGCTTCAGAGGTGGCTTCTTCGCAGCTTCTTCTTGCACTTTTGTTGAAAGCAACAATGGAGCAGATTATTTTAAGTGGGAACGGAGAAGGTTTGGCTCTTAAGCGTGCAGCTCAAAGAATAAAAAATACCCTCTGCTCCCTGGAGGAAGCTGGTTGGGCAGAGATGCCGGCAGGTGCCCAAGTGCTCTCAGTGGGGCTAATAATTGACCCACTCTCGGTTCCTCTTCCATAGGGTGGCCTCAGACTGTGATTCCTTCAGTTGCTTTTTATGCTTTTTATATTTTTTTAAAGTCCAAAAATTCAGGATGCACAGCAAGTTTCCATTTCAGCCTTGGCAGAGCAGGGGGTGGGAAGAGTTTCATCTGCTTAAATGACAACCTGCAGCCCCTCCCATCCTTAAGGCTGCCTGAGGCCTCTTCTTCGGACTCCTTTTCTTCAGAATTCCAAGATGAAGAGGAGGACAGAGCTGCAGAAGAAATGTGGAGAAGAGACTAGTAGGCTAGAACAGGGGTGTCAAAGATACGGCCCGCGGGCCGGATCCAGCCTGCAGAGGCATTTGGGGCGGCCCCTGTGATCTGGGGGAGCTTTGGGGCTGCCCCACCCCCGCTTGCTCCTACTGCGACCAGAAGAACATTCTGAGGGCTGGGAATGCTGCACACAGCACCCCCAACCCTCAGAGTGACGTAGGCGCCGTGCGCAGCGTCCCTGGCCCTGCAACTCCCTCTGGCTGTGGCCGGAGCTCGCCTGGGCTCCAGTTGCGGCCAGAGGGGGTCTGAGGGCAGGAGGCGCTGTGGGGTGGTGGGGGAGGCAGGGGGTGCTTTGTGGTAGAATGGGGTGGGGGGAGGTAGCAGAGCGAGGGGGAAGCCTCAGCTTTTTAAAGGACATCACTTTAAAAAGTGACAAGTGACATCACTTCCTGTGTTCAGGTCCCTTCCGGGTGCCACATTTGGAGTTCAGCCCTCAGCAGGTGCCATAAATCCAGGGTGGCCCCCAGGATGAAATGAGTTTGACACCCTGGGCTAGAGTGTCTAGCCCCCCACTCACCTCACCTTTGTACTACTTCTGCTCTCTTCCCCTCTTTGCAAATCCAGGGAAACAGTGAAAGTCAGGTGGGCAGTATTTGGTGCACCAGCATCTTTGGCGCCTGCCGGTGAAGGGAGACAGCACTTGGCACACCAGCTCAGATACCGAGAAGTCCAGTTTGAAAGGACAGAGTGTTGGATGGAAACGGTGATGCATGAACCAACTTCAGATGAGGCTTTCTTGATTTTTTGTTTTTAACTGGAATTTTTAGGGATTTTTTTCCCTTCTTGTTTTCTTTCTTCCCTGCTTGCTCCTCATTTCATTTGAAGATGAATTTTCATCTTCAAATGAAAGAAGATGTGGCTCTCTTCCAACTAGCAAGCTCCCAGAGTGGCTTCCAAAGTCAAAAAAACCACAAGATGAAATTCAATTGCCAGTCATAAAATGACGCAGCAGAACAAGGTGGAAAGGAAGTGCCAAGACAATCAAATCAGCATGCTGGAACCAGCGAGGTGACAGGGTGTCAGGTCTGGGAAAATGGGTGGGGCGTAGCTCAGTGGGTGCACAGCCCCTAACTTGCATTCATTTCCTGACACTGTCTCCAGGCAGGGCTTGGGCCCCCCACACCTTACCGCTCACCTGACATCAGAAGGGCCTCCGTTGAAGAGTGCAGGAGGAGGCTGTTCTTTTGGGCACATGGGTCCCAAGTGGATTTAGGGCACTGGTTCCCAACCTGTGGTCCAGGGACCACAGGTATTCTGTGAGACTCTGAGGTAGTCCACGAGGTCTCAGGAAAAAAAATCACTTTTGCTTGCATGGCAAGACAATGGAAGTGATCAATCTCCCATGGACCAACAAAGAGGGCGGCGAATGGAATGCCCACAACCACAATCACTGAAGTGTCCGCTGTGGCTGCGGGCAGGCCATTCTCCGTCTTCTCTGATAGTCCATGGCAGAGCTCTTGGGAGACGGGAGACCACCAGGGAGGGCAGAGACCAGACTCTCCACAGCCACAAGTGGTCCATGACAATTCCAGTTTTTGCCACAGTGGTGCGCAGGTTTCTAAAGGTTGGGAACCACTGATGTAGGGCTTCTGTTTTGTTGTTTCATGCGACTGGCAGGTTTAATGATGACTTTGTCCTTGAATCTGTTCAGTTAGTAGTCTGTGGAACTAATTAAACTGTGGAATTCCTTGCCACGGACTGTGGTGATGGCGCTAGCGTAGATGTCCTTAAAAGGGGTTTGGAGAGATTTCTGGAGGAAATCTATCTTGTAACCATCACAGGTTACAAGCCAATGATGGGTATTTGCAAACCCCTGGTTTTTAGAAGTAGGCTGTCTCTGAATGCCAGGGGAGTGGCAACAGGTTGCAGGTCTCTTGTGTGCTCCTGGAGGCATCTGGTGTGCTACTGTGAGATCCAGGAAGCTGGACTAGATGGGCCTATGGCCTGATCCAGTGGGGCTGTTCTTATGTTCTTAACTACAATTCCCAGGAAGCCTTGCAGGTCTCTTGTTATCTGGTGTGCTCCCTGCGGCATTTGGTTGGCCGCTGTGAGATACAGGAAGCTGGACTAGATGGGCCTATGGCCTGATCCAGTGGGGCTGTTCTTATGCTCTTAACTACAATTCCCAGGAAGCCTTGCAGGTCTCTTGTTATCTGGTGTGCTCCCTGCGGCATTTGGTGGGCCGCTGTGAGATACAGGAAGCTGGACTAGATGGGCCTATGGCCTGATCCAGTGGGGCTGTTCTGATGTTCTTAACTACAATTCCCAGAAAGCCTTGCAGGTCTCTTGTTATCTGGTGTGCTCCCTGCGGCATTTGGTGGGCCGCTGTGAGATACAGGAAGCTGGACTAGATGGGCTTATGGCCTGATCCAGTGGGGCTGTTCTGATGTTCTTAACTACAATTCCCAGAAAGCCTTGCAGGTCTCTTGTTATCTAGTGTGCTCCCTGGGGCATTTGGTGGGCCGCTGTGAGATCCAGGAAGCTGGACTAGATGGGCCTGTGGCCTGATCCAGTGGGGCTGTTCTTATGTTCTTAACTACAATTCCCAGGAAGCCTTGCAGGTCTCTTGTTATCTGGTGTGCTCCCTGGGGCATTTGGTGGGCCGCTGTGAGATCCAGGAAGCTGGACTAGATGGGCCTATGGCCTGATCCAGTGGGGCTGTTCTTATGTTCTTAAACTACAATTCCCAGGAGGCCTTGCAGGTCTCTTGTTATCTGGTGTGCTCCCTGGGGCATTTGGTGGGCCGCTGTGAGATCCAGGAAGCTAGACTAGATGGGCCCTGGGTCTGATCCAGCAGGGCTCTTCTGATGTTCTGATGAGTTTTTCTCTGATGTTAGCTGCCTGCGCCGAATGGCTTGTCCTCATTAGTCCATATCCAGCCTGGCTGTAATTGGTTCTAGTGTGAGGATTCTGCATTGATGTTGAGAGTGAAAAGATGTTTGATGAGCAAATCCCTCTTCAAGCACTTTCTGGAGGCCAAGGCCTCCTGAACCGGAGGCTGTGCACCCAATTAGGGTGCCAGCAGACACAGCAGAGTTGAACTTTACTGGAAAAATGATCCTTCAGAGTGCAGCACAGTGTGTCTTCCAAACACAGGAAGGATTCTATAGCTCTGACCACACACCATAGCATCAAATACCCCATAAAACATTGTGATTTAGGTGAACCCGAGAGAAGGTGTTTTTTCCAGGGCTGCTGAGAGATTTGGAACTGCTGCCAGGTTCAGTACAGAAATTGGAACTCAGATCTCTCCAGCTGAATTCCTAGCTCTAATCACAGCTCCAGAGTGCCACATTTCTTATTACCTTGTTATCACCGCCTCCCACTTGCAGTGCATTCTAAGAGCCATTTTGCTTGTGCTCTCCTCTCACCCCCCTCAGTCTGCCTTTTGACTGTTTCAGCAGTTCCTTGAATTGCTTTTAATGCAGTTGACTGTTTTAATTCACGTAGCAAACAAAGCCCCAGCTCCCCCCCCCCCAGCAAATGGCAGCTGTTTGCACAAAATTGACTCGGGGCCTTCTGGCACACAGCACACGTCCATGCACCCCTGCAGTTGCGCAATCTGTGGTTTGTCCCCAGGAGTTAAGAAGTTGCCGAGCGACAGATTTTGGTCCCAATTTGTGATTCTGCTTATTCCAGGTTGGCTCGTTTGAGGGACTCTTGCAAATAAGAGCATCTGCGTGGTGTCTGTCGTGGGCAGCTGTCCTGGAGGGGTGGGGGGCTGGCAGGGGCACTTAGGGGGGTTTGGAACAGGCAATTTGCCAGGATAAATCTCTCCGTTGCAGCAGAGAGTCGCTAATCAGAACCCAGTGTGGCAACGCAGTCTAATCCCTGCTCCTCACTGCTCACAGTTGCATTAGTTTTCTGCGCAGCGTGTATGGAAGCAGGAAGGGGTTTGGGGCTGGGGGCTGCCAAGCTGTGTGTCTCTTGAACAGCTGATTGCTGCACTGGCGGGGAGGAGGGAGGGGGAGAGAGCCAGCGAGCCGGTTGCCTCACTCTTCCGTAGGCCTCTTTTTGCACACTCTGGGTAGCAAACTGGTTGCTGAGCTGCCAACGCAGAAAGCCCTGAGGACTAGAAGATTGTTTTGAGAGGGGGGATTTTGAACTGGGTCTGCCTAATCCCAAGCTGACACTCCCAACTCCTACCACACACTGACTTTGCCACAGACTCCTGCTTCCTTCTTTTGGGGCCTCTGCAGGAGTCCAGGCTTGTGAGTCTTCAGGTTTGCCAACCAGCCCTTGTGCTCTTGAATCAAGGACTGGGTCACACACTGAGTGCTGCGCTCTTCACTCTCAGCGAGCCATGGACAATCCAAGTGAACCTGTATGTGGCTGGCCGCAGGGCTGGCGTTAGAACCCACAGTGCCCAACTGGAACCATTTTCCACGGGGCCTCAGGTCCACAGCCAGAGAGATACATAAGATTTAAACCCTTAATGCCTTCTGAGTAATAATAAAACAGGAGTGCCTCTGAACATGTGCAGTTTCTCAAATCCAGGTGGCTGCGTTTGGTGTCACTCCAAGCAGCTGCAATTGTCCGAGTGACTGTGACAGCAACCCAGCCCAGTGCAGGCCTTCACCTCCATCATGTCGCTTTTGCCCTGGCCCTTCAGGGAGTGAGAGGAGGAGCCACTCCATCCCCAGGCTCTTTGCCACCCACTCAGCAATGTCTGGTGTGGGGCCTCATTGGGCCTACCTGGTCCAAACAGCTTAAAGCCGACCCTTCCATGAAGCATGTGCTGCGGCTTGTGTTGAATGATGGGCTGAGGGGAGTGCCCTTCACCCCAAGCCTCTTGCTGCCTTCCTCCAGCTCACCCTGAGTGGGTGTATTTTTTTTTAATTTTTATTTATTTATTTTAATTTTGGGTTCCAAGTTTTATTGTGTTTTATTGTTTTTTAAATGTTTTATTTTTATGCATATTTATGTATTATTATACATAATATATTATGTATAATATATATATGTATATTTATGTATTTTATATTATTTCTTTTGTAAGCCACTTTGAGTGCCCTTTACTGGAACAGAAAGGTGGGATATAAATTCTGTTGTTGGCAACCTTCAGTCTCGAAAGACTATGGTATCACGCTCTGAATGGTGGTTCTGGAACAGCGTCTAGTGTGGCTGAAAAGGCCAATCCGGGAGTGACAATCCCTTCCATACTGGGAGCAAGTGCAGTCTGTCCCTGGTCTGTCTCCCTGGCTGTGGGCCTTCCTTCTTTGCCTCTTAGCCTCAGACTGTTGGCCAAGTGTCTCTTCAAACTGGGAGAGGCCATGCTGCACAGTCTGCCTCCAAGCGGGCCGCTCAGAGGCCAGGGTTTCCCACTTGTTGAGGTCCATCCCTAAGGCCTTCAGATCCCTCTTGCAGATGTCCTTGTATCGCAGCTGTGGTCTACCTGTAGGGCGCTTTCCTTGCATGAGTTCTCCATAGAGGAGATCCTTTGAGATCCGGCCATCATCCATTCTCACGACATGACCGAGCCAACGCAGGCGTCTCTGTTTCAGCAGTGCATACATGCTAGGGATTCCAGCTCGTTCCAGGACTGTGTTGTTTGGAACTTTGTCCTGCCAGGTGATGCCGAGAATGTGTCGGAGGCAGCGCATGTGGAAAGCGTTCAGTTTCCTCTCCTGTTGTGAGCAATATATAAATAAAATATAAATTCTATTAATAAATAATAAATAATACTCCAGTCCACTTCCCTCGCTCCCTCCTCACATGATTCCTGTAAGTGCAGGACACACTGGGAGCATGTTGCCCATGTTGTGAGTCAAGGCATGGCAATGTTAAAGAAGAAAGTTAGGGTTTGTTTTTTTTAAAAAACTGAAAGACAGTTTTGCTAAGTTGGCAGTAGGCAGACTCTCCGTGCATCCATCAACTGGATGGAATATTTGTATTGTATTGGCAACCTTCAGTCTCGAAAGACTCTGGTATCGCGCTCTGAAAGGTGGTTCTGGCACAGCGTCTAGTGTGGCTGAAAAGGCCAATCCGGGAGTGACAATCCCTTCCACACTGGGAGCAAGTGCAGTCTGTCCCTGGTCTGTCTCCCTGGCTGTGGGCCTTTCTTCTTTGCCTCTTTGCCTCAGACCGTTGGCCAAGTGTCTCTTCAAACTGGGAAAGGCCATGCTGCACAGCCTGCCTCCAAGCGGGCCGCTCAGAGGCCAGGGTTTCCCACCTGTTGAGGTCCACTCCTAAGGCCTTCAGATCCCTCTTGCAGATGTCCTTGTATCGCAGCTGTGGTCTACCTGTAGGGCGCTTTCCTTGCACAAGTTCTCCATAGAGGAGATCCTTTAGGATCCGGCCATCATCCATTCTCACAACATGACCGAGCCAATGCAGGCGTCTCTGTTTCAGCAGTGCATACATGCTAGGGATTCCAGCTCGTTCCAGGACTGTGTTGTTTGGAACTTTGTCCTGCCAGGTGATGCTGAGGATGCGTCGGAGGCAGCGCATGTGGAAAGCGTTCAGTTTCCTCAAATAATAGAGCATCAATTGACTGTATTTGTCTGTGTGGTTGTCTGGCCTGCCAACCTGCCACAAGCCTCCCAAGACTGTTGTCTTCCAGTTGGAACCCCCTTAAGAAGACAAATGGTCAAAAGAGAGACAAGAGGCAGGAGGTGGAACAGTCCAGAAAAAAGGAATGGGGGGCTCAAGGAGAGTGAGGAGTGCACATGGACACTGGCCAGGGGCTGAGGAGCTCCCCAAGGAGGAAAGGCTATACAGTCTTTGGGGCGCTTCAGTCCAGAAAAGAGGGGCCTGAGGGGGACAGGATTGAGACATACAAAATTCTGCAGGGAGTTGATAGGGTCGACAGAGAAATGCTCTTTTCCCTCTTGCACAACACCAGAACCAGAGGACAGTGACCAAAATTGAGTATCCGGAGAGTCAGAATAGATGCAATGAAATATTTCTTAACTCATAGTGTCATTGATCTGTGGAACTCCTTGCCACATGGGGGCCACAGGATGTGAATGGGTCAAGGGTGACATTTGTGGTATCGTTTTCCACTCTTCTTAATCCACACGTGTACACATTTGATCCCTGTTGAGTATATACAACGTTGGGCAGAAATGGCTTAATGCCACTCTTTTAAATAAAAAGCAACTTTTTTGTACTTTATATTGAGTTGCGTTTTGTATTGTGCACTGCCTTGTCTGAGCGCCTTGGAGGCCTTGTTTGTGAGGGGAGAGGAGGGATATCAGTCTCTTAAATAAATACAGGGGAAGGCAGCTTCCGCTGTCCTAAACAGTTGATCTCTCCCTCTGCCAATGTTAATGGCATCCAAAATCCATTGCCTGGTGTAGCCACTGCCTCTGCCTTCTGGTGGAAATGTTGGTGCTGATCTCAGTTCAGCATCTCTTAACAAATCTCCTTCCTCTTCCTCTCTCTTCCCTACATTTCCCCCTCTTTTTGGCTAGGGGCAGTGCTCCCTGTCTTTCATTTTATCTTTTTCCAATACAGTGATTCATTCATTCGCTCCCCCCCATTTCCTGTAGTCTTTTGAAGGTATTTTTAAACCTCTTAAATACCATTTCTCCTGCAGCAGACGGTGTAAATTTAGCCTGTTGCCTCACTGCTTCTCTTCCCTTCTCTCTTGCAAAGGCTTGTTTGGAGAGGGAGCGGCTGGTTGGGAAGCAGCGAACTCTCGCTGCCTCCTCCAATCAATCAAGGAAATCAATTGATTAGTAATTTGGCAGCCGGCTGTACAAAAAAACCCGTTGCCTCTTGTGCCCAGATTGGTGCTCATTCCAAGGTACATGATTGCTGCTGTTCCAGGTTCCCTCAGGCATTGAGGAACTGACAGTGAGTCTCAGAATCTTCTCCAAAGATGGCTTCATAGAATCACAGAGTTGGGAGGGACTCACCAGGTCATCTAGTCCAGCCCCCTGCTTGTAGCAGGAAATCCTCCTAGAGCAGTGATTTTCAATCTTTTTTTGTCTCACAGCACACTGACAAGGTATTGAAATTGTCAAAGCACACCATCAGTTTTTTGACAATGGACAGGCACACCGTGCTGTTGGTGGGGGACTCACATCTCCCAATGGCCCTATTAATAAATGACCCTCCCCCAAACTCCCACAGCATACCAGCAGACCATTCGCAGCACACCAGTGTGCTATGGCACAGTGGTTGAAAATGGCTGTCCTAGAGGATCTCCAGCAAGTACCTGTTGAGCCTCTGCTTGATTTTTAGTGAGGGGGACTCCACCACTTCCCTCTGCAATCTGTCCCACTGCCAAACTGCCCCGAAGGTCAAGGATTTCTTCCTGATGTCCAGCTAGAATAGCCTCTATTGCAGTTTGCACCCATTAGATCTAGTTCTACTTTCAGAGACAGTTGAGAAAAAAGTTGTCCCTTCTTCCGTATGACAGCCCTTCAGGTTTTTGAAGAGCAGGATTGTATCCCCTCTCAGCCTCCAGGCTAAACACACCAAGTTCCCTCAGCCTTTCCTCATGGGGCTTGTTCTGATCATCCTCATCGCTCTCCTCTGAACCTGCTCCAGTTTGGCTGCATCTTTCTTAAAAGTGAGTTTGCCCAGAATTGGATACAGTACAAATTCCAGACAAGGGAAAGCGTCCAGCAGGATCACGTGAATGGCTGCAGTGGTTCTATTAAGAAATTAGACATTGGCTGAATGTGTAAAAAAATACCGCAATGGTTGTGTGATGTGTCCAATTGACGCTTTTCATATGTGCAAGGACCGGCTCAGGCAATGCTTACTGAGTCAGCCTCTCTCTCTGTGCACTTGCTCCAGGATTGTGCATTGAGCATCATAATTAAGCCCCAAGCTCTCCTTGCTTGCTGGCACCCCAGGGATCTTTTGCTTAACCATGTGGGGTGGGGGGGGGAGGGCTCTTTGTCTGAACCACCCCTCTGTGCTCTGTTGATGCTCAGTTTAATATATTATTAGCAGGAGCAGCAAGCAATCTCCCCTGGGGCCCATTAGCGAGTCATCAGGCTGGACTCGGGCCCTTGGCTTGGGCTTCTTGAGTTTACTTTTCCCCCCATTCAACCCCCCCACCCCCAAACATTATCATGCGCTGGGTTTGCCTACTCCTTGGACAGCATTTAATCAGAAAGAGCGATGGGCCAAGATTGATTTTGTGGAAATAAATTGGCAAGTATCGATGTCCTTTGCCTGTCCACCCTCCCTATTATGCTTGCTTTGAACTCAAGAAGGCTTCGTGTTCCTCGCTTTATTGGTGCCCAAGATTTCTGCAGAATATTTTGTTCCAGCTCTGAAATGAGTTTTCCAGAATTATGGAGGACTCTCTTTGTTCGCCCTTGTCAGAGATGTGCTCACTTCTTCTTTCTTAAGGGGCTTAACCTTTGCAGTTTACGCAAACTCCTTCTGTGTGATACGGAAGTCAGGCTGTATGCAGAGTCCAGCCGCCGGACCAGCTAAACCACCACCAACTGTTCTGAATGGCAGCAGCAGTCTGCAGTCTTGCCCAGTGTTGCTATTAAAATTCAGGCAGGGGATTGGACCTGAGCCCTGTAGCCCCTGAGTGACGGCTACCCCTCCTGCTTTCTCTGGAGCCCATTCTGAAGACATGGATCTGACTTGAGCTGCAATGAAAGCAAATCCACAGAGTCAATCTATGCTGCGGTCCTCAGTGCAGGTAATGAATGCGAAGCCTTGCTTTTGTTTGCAGAGGAGATGCATTTATTCCTCATGTCAGCTGAGGAGCCTGTGCTCCCTTGGATTACGTGCCGATAAAAACCCGATACATGTAAAGAAAACTTATTTGATGTGCCGCACTGCTGATGAAAGAAAAGGCTGGCAGAATGAGTTCTGTGATAAAGGACTGAGCCCTTCTAGGGTGGGGAATAGACCCATAACAGTAGCATTGCTATGGCATTGCGGGGGGTGCGGTCCACACCGGGTGACACGCACAGGGGGGTGACGTGCACTGGGGGGGATGACATGCTAAAATCGCGGTGGTTAGGAGTAACCCCATCATATTATATACCGTTGAATGCAGAAGTTCGAGTGGAAGGCAATGCAAAAAACCAGAATGCTATCTGCTTTCTATCAAAAGTTATGGCCAAAAGTCTGGGGAACAAAAAATGCATGGATCTCTATGGAAAGTGAAAGTGAGCTGTATCGCGTGTTTACTCGTGAGTAGGCGATCTTGCCTTAGTCCTTCAGAAAGGGCAGGCTGAGCGGAATCCAAAGACACCAGAATGGTCCTGATCCAATGAATGCAGCCCCAAAAAACACCTGAGATGGAAGTCCCTCCCTCCATGCAGATGAATGTATTGAGCCCTATGGAAAGCGAAACTAAGGCGCACGGTCGCGTTTACTTGTGAGTAAGCAAACGTGCCTTGTCTGGTGTGGAAGATCAGGTGAAGGAGAGTGCAAGGCTACCAGAATGGTCCTGATCCTTTGCACCTGGAGCTAAACAAGTGCTCCAGAAGGCAGCCTCCCCCACCACTAAAAAGGATCAAAGAGGCTTCAACTTATAAGGTGAACCTTTTGGAGACTTGTAAAGCCAGGTGGATCCTGACAGTGATCTGGTTTAAACAGAAGTTCTTCAATTGAACTGGGCACTGGGTAGGGCTGAAAACCTTACTGGTTTTGGAGGGGGGGTATTGCAGGCAGGCTACAGAGGAAATTCACGGAGTGGACCAGGGCTGGCTTCTGCTTATTTAATTATTTGTTTTACTTTATTTACTTATTTATTTTAATTTGCCTGATGATGTCATTTCCACCATGACATCACTTCTGGTGGGACTTGGACAGATTGTCATTCTAAAAAGTGGGTCCCAGTGCTAAAAGTTTGAGAACTGCTGCAATAAGGTGTTAGTAAATTGACACCCGTGGGGGGGGTGGCACCACTAGTGACCAAAATCACTAAAATCACAGTTTAAAGGAACAGTACCAGCATGTTATATATCAATCAATGTGGAATTTCATGCAGAATGTGTTCTGTCTTTGTTTGATCAAAAGGTACAGCCCAAAAACCAGTGCGGGCGGAGTGATGGTACAACACCACGCCCACCACCTGGGGTGTTGCCCTGCCCACTGCATGGGGGGTGACGTGAACCCTAGTGACCCATAATCAAGGGTCATGGACTGATACAGCGAAACTTTCATAGCAGTTTGATCTTCCAGTTTAACAGTAACGGCTCCCCCGCCAGAGCAGTTTCTTTGCTCCTTTCTTTTCCTTTACCCATCAGATAATCTCTTTGCTCTGCTCACTCCCCACGTGTGGAAGGCTTAGCTGCTTTGAAGCCGGCTGCTCTGCTCTCAACCCTTTAAGTCGGCATGGCCCTTTAAGTCGTGCTCCCCTTTGTAGTTTCTGCTCCGAAACTGCTGCAGGCTCTCTTCCTCCTGCCCTGTGAGGCCTCCACTGAAGCAGGGGTGAGGATGTGAAACAGGTGAAGCTCAACTGGGGCAGAGTTGCTGGCTTGTTGCTTGATTGCAGCACGAGGGTCTGAGCGAGCCCTTGGCGGCTGTTGGCTCCTTCAGCAAAATGCATGCAACTCACTTTGACCTGCTACTCCCTTTGCTACTAAGAACATAAGAGCCCCGCTGGATCAGGCCAAAGGCCCAGCCAGTCCAGCTTCCTGCATCTCACAGTGATCCACCAGATGCCTCGTGGAGCGCACAAGCCCACAAGAGACCTGCATGCTGCTGCCACTCTCTTGCAGTTGGCACTCTGAGTAGCCTACTTCTAGAATCAGGAGGTTGCACATACCGTCATGGCCTGAGATGGATTTTTTCTCCAGAAATCTGTTCAGTCCCCTTTTCAAGGCATCTAGGCCAGATGCCATCACCACACCCTGTGGCAAGGAGTTCCACAGACTAATGATATGCAGTGTCAAGAAATATTTTCTATTATCAGTTCTAACTCTCCCAACACTCGGTTTTAGTGGCCGTTCCCTGTTCCAGTTCTGGTGTTGTGCAAAAGAGAAAAGAACATCCCTCTATCTGTCCACTCTGTTCATACCCTTTATAATTTTGTACGTCTCAATCATGTCCTTTCTTGGGCATCGAGGCTGGGCTGTGAAAGTGAATATTAAGCTGCAGTCAGGGAAGGGCTTGTTGAAGCTCTGTGGGAGAGCTCTGGCTTTGTCTGAGGAAGCCCCTTTCAGGGTTTAAACCACAGCAGCTCCAGTTTGAAAGGACCTCCGGGAGTGTTAGGCAGTGAAGAGAGATCTGTAGATGTCGACCAGCATCACCCGAGCCTTCTGGACTGGTAGCAGTTAACCTGCCTGGCAAAAGGAGCCCTTGCACTACGACTAGTGGAGGGGACCCAAAGTTCTGCAGAGGGGCTTATGCTGGCCTCATGAGAGGTAGGGGGATGAGGCAGTGCGTAATGGGAAGGACCCTTGACTCAGATCCTGGAGAACTTCTGCCTGTCAGACCAGACCAGACCAGGATAGATGGGCCACTCTGAAACCTCTCATGTTCTCAGGTAGGATCCCCGTGCAAGTTCCATGGACTCTGTCCTGTAGGCAGGTATCTTTTCCTGCTGCATCATTGCCCTTGATGGGATTCAAGGGGAGATTTTGGAGATGTAGTGGGCGCTCCTTATCTGCAGATTTCAGTATCCGCTGAGGCCATATCTGTGGCTGGAAGGCCTCAGAGGACCTCCTGCATGTCCCCGGAAGGCACTTCAGGTTTGCTCTGGAGATTTCTGGTCTCATCCAGGAGGTCTTCTGAGGCCCACTGTGGATTTAATTATCCATGGATTTTGGTATCCACGGGAGGTCCCCCACAGGTACCAAGGGCCCACGGTACTGTGTAGAATGCACCCACACAGACATATGCCCAGAGTATATGTGCTTCATATACTTCCCCTGGGGGCTGGGGATAAGAATAGGCCCTCCATTTGGCTGCACTTGTCATAAGAGGCGACTAAACAGCCACCGGGTAGATGGGGCTCGTCAGCCTGGGAAGGCAGCTCATCTGAGAGAAGGAAAACTCTGATCCCAAACCTCCACTGCCTCGTGGCTACATCCAGTTATGGAAAAGGCTTCAGGAGTCAACCTCGAGGCAAAATCCGGAGCCGGAGTCCCTGAGGCAGTTCATGGCTGAACACAGTCACGTTCTGGCAACTCCTTCGACAATCATATTGGCCTCTGCCTTTCCATTGGACCATTTCAGCGACGTGGAGAGGGGGGATTTGCTGCATGGGTAACAGCCTATCCTCCATACCTACTTTACCCAGGCTTCGTGCACTGGAGAGGACACTCTGTTCCAGAACCACCATTCAGAGCGTGACACCATGGTCTTCCAAGACTGAAGGATGCCAACACAGTTCACAAAGAGATTTACATAGAAATAAATCCATAAATGGTTCCTTGTCTCCAAAAGGCTCTTAAAAATAAGATACATAAGAGACACCAGCAATCGCCACAGGAAAAGATGCCCTACTGGGGTTCTCCCCCTGCTGAGCAGAAGAAGACACCACTTTGAAAGCTGCCTCTGCCCTGTTAGTGGGGATTCAGTGCACCAGAATTGCGTGAAGGAGTCCCCTCTTTGTAGTTCTGCAGGCACCGCTATTCCAGTAAGCCCGGAATCGCATACAGAGGTGTATGCCTGGCTCCAAAGGGGAGGGAGAGGGGCCGCTTGCACACAGCAGTGAGGCTCCCTGCAAAACTTAGTGCTTTGCACTCACTCTAGCTACACCACTGGGAAGAATTAACACCCAGGGGTTGAAAAGTGAACCCACAGACTCTGGTAAGACTGAGGGCTCATGTTTCCTCTGGAGCTGGTGCAGTCGTTCTGAAACTGTCCCAAATCTGCTCCATTCTTCTTCATTTTGCTGGTGTTTTTTGCCCCAGACAAAGTTTCCAAACAGTCTACAAGGGGCAGCTCCATGTACAATGTGGTGCAGTAGTCCAAACGTTACTGGATATCTAGATAGATGTCAAGTCGTTTCACCAAAATCTTTTCTTCAAACTGGAAGTGCTGCAGCAGGGAGGGGGGTTGTGCTCATTTGACTAGGCACAATCAAGGGTATATCGTGAAGATCTTATGCTATGAACATTCATGTTCTTAGCTGAACAGAGTGGATGAGCAGTGGTGACCTCCCTCTCGGGCCCTCACCATACTGGAGAGCAAAAGCTTCAACCTCTACTGGGCTGACTGGTGGATCTCTGACCATTGTCGCAGAATCGATGAGCTGTGGACTTGGTGGTGGTGGTGCCATTGCTGGTGTGCGTAGCTTATTTTTTGTAAGCAATGTCCTGGTGACATTGTTGGGAAAGAAATCTGCATCATAAATTAACTCAAGCAGCAGCCTTACAGCAGGATCTTTCCCTGGCATCCTGTTTCACCTTGTTTTGATCCCTGCAAACTCTTTCTCACTGCGCATAGAATGTGTCACTGTGG
Organism: Tiliqua scincoides; assembly: GCF_035046505.1. Taxonomy (NCBI): domain Eukaryota; kingdom Metazoa; phylum Chordata; class Lepidosauria; order Squamata; family Scincidae; genus Tiliqua; species Tiliqua scincoides. The sequence goes on along the minus strand of NC_089833.1, from coordinate 1,535,493 downwards.
CCTCAGAGCCTAGAGCACCACTTCAGAGTGCTACCATTTATGGAGTCAACCCAAGAGCTCCTGACACCTGAGACGGCGTGTCAAATGCTGCCCCCTTACCTGACGATGCGCCAGCCTCTGCTCCCCCCACTCTCCAATGTTCTAGCTCATTCCTCTTCCTCTCTGTCCCCATCTTCCTCTCCCAATGCAGGAAGAAAGAGATGGAGCAGTGGAGGCAAATAGGCGGACAGAGGTGGCCATCCCCCCACATACCTGCTACCTGAGGCAACTGCTTCCGTAGGCCTCATGGATGGGGTTGGCCCTGGCCATTCACTACTCCAGGCTGGGCTACCTTGCTCTCTCTTTTGGCATTTGGTGTAAAGAAGACTCTGCTGGCTAACAGTGTGTTGGACACCACACATGTTGTGTTTTCTGCAGTCCTCTTTTATCAGAAAGTACCTTTTGGTCACTCTTAATGAACCTCCACCAAAGCGCCAGTTAGCAGAAGGGAGCTGGGCCGACACTGCTCAGGGCACCCTCCCCTCTCAGTAACTCATCTCTTTTTCTCTTTTCCAGAATAAAGTATTGAATGTTGACAGCGTGAAAGTAAAGTTGCAGGTAAGGTTGACTTTGGTTGCTTCCCATTTTGGCATGCTCAGAGTGGTCTCTGCTGAACCTTTTTGCCTGGGCAAGCTGTTCTTCCAGCCGGAATACTGGGAAGACAGAAGTGAGTGCCTTCCACCTGCCTTGGCATAGTACCCGGGGCAGGTGCCACTTAGGTTCCACCCTAGTTAAGCCTCTGCCCTTGCTCACTGCTTAGAGGAATGGTGCCTCTCGTGATTGACTGTATTTATGTTCTGAAGTAGAGTTTGTTTTGTCTTTGCTTTCCTAATGCAAACTTGAAACTCAATAATTTATTTTTTAAATGCGCCTGGGGGAGCAGTGAACTGTGCGCTCCCGGGTTCTCTGGGCTCTGCAATGATTTTGTCGGCAGCTCCACTTCCTGCAGAACAGCGAGAGAACAGGTTGCTTGGTGGAAAATGCACCAGTCCATTAAAGGCTGATAGATCTAATTACGAGGGCGTCCTTCCGGCTGATTGTCGCATGGATTTTTCCAATCCAAGGATGCCCTCAGGGCTCTCGGTCAAGTCAAACGGGGATTTGTTTTTGCTTTCTGCCAGGTCGAGGGATGGCACATCTTTGCTTGGAAAAAAAATGCATTACTCATGTCACCTTTTCTCTATTATTATCTCTATCAGCCTCCCTCTGTAAGGCTGCGAGAATTAATCATGTCTCAGATTGATCAGACCCTTTGCTGCCTCATTAAAAATAACACTTTCCAGAAGCTGCTGCGATGATGTTGGTAGTTTGACTTTCCGTTTGTTTTCAGGAAAGAACCTCTCTCCCTATCTCACCCTCATTTTTCAGAACAGCCACGTGCCCCTGTTGCATTTCAAGGGCAGCTGGTAGTTAGCAGTTCTCTGCCTTTAGCTAGTGTGTGACTAGTCTGTGGAACTCCTTGCCACAGGGTGTGGTGATGACATCTGGCCTAGATGCCTTTAAAGGGGGATTGGACAGATTTTGTGAAGCCGTGATGGGTTTGTGCAATATCTTTGTTTTAGAAATTGGCTACCTCTAAATGCCAGATGCAAGGGAGTGGCCCAGGACGCAGGTGTCTTGTCTTAAATACTCCCGGAGGCATGGTGGGCCTCTGTGAGATGCAGGAAGCTGGGCCTTTGGCCTGATCCAGCAGTCTGGATGTTCTGATGTTCTTTTCCCTCTCCAGAGAAAGGGAACTGTTGTTGACTTGCATCTGCACTTGCATCTGCACTAGCCTCAATCAGCAGCTCAGATTCTGAGTCTGGTTATGGCCTCTGCTAACTGAGCAGAGAGGCATCTTTCAAAGTGGCAGCTCTCATATTTAACAGTGGAAAATCAGCTTTCCCTATTGGCCCCAGTGCTGTGTCTTTCTCTGGGGGCTGTTTGCTGGAGGCTTCTTTGCACAGGTATCCCTGTTTGGATTGGGAGCCCTTTGGGGCAGAGAACCATCTTCTCAGTCCTTCTGTGCAACTTCGCCTGCTTTGAAAATGCTTTTGTTGAAATAGGAGGGAGGAGGGGGGAAAAAGACCAAGTTCCCCTCTGAGCATGGCCTTCTTGGCACATCTGAAGTTGTTCCTTCCATCCCATTATTCATATTCTTTGAAAGTGTAATGGCCAAATGAGAGATTTAAACACAGAGAGAGAGAGAGAGAGAGAGAGAGAGAGAGAGAGAGAGAGAGAGAATTTTGCGAAGGAAGAAATATTGAATGGGCAAAATTTTGGAAAAAACAAAAGATAAAAACCTCCGACAGTTGAAGGGACTGGGAGAAACATAGATCAAGCACAGTTGGAAATTCCTGCATGATACGAAGATTTCTAGCAACTGCTTCTCACCAGCTTGATGTTTTTAGTGCCAGAGAAGAGGAGAAATCATCCAATCTTTCCCTCCCTCAGTCGACTTTCTGGGCATCAACATACTAAATGACATTTGTTTTTTTCCAAATGGGCTTTACCCTGACGAGTTTTCTCGCTTGCTTCCATTCTCAGATTTGGGACACAGCTGGCCAGGAACGGTTTCGCAGCGTCACGCATGCCTACTACCGAGATGCCCACGGTAAGAACCTCCGTGCATTTCTTGTTTTCTGATTTGAGAGTCGAGCCAATTGGTACGCCAAGGAAGGAATTGGTGCTCTTCTGATGGCTAAAATGTAAGACTCTGTTGGCTGCTCTTCCGTTTTAAATATCAGGAGAAAAGTCATGCTTTTGTGGGAGGGGAGAGAGAATTTATTTTCCCCAAACCTCCATCATTGGAGAAAATCCGCACAACACTCCTTCACTTGTGAAAATAGGCACCTTGAATCCTCTTTGCTCCTGCTGTTTGCTTTGCAGTTGTGATTGCTGCTACCCCAGCAGGACATTCGTGAGGTCAGCAGTAGTGGTTGTCTCAGGCCACAGATTGGCAAGGGGCACCCACCTCTATCCACTGCTCCTATTCCCACTCCTTGGACTGGAAAAGGAAGAAAAGGATAGAGTGGAGGAGGAAGTGAGGAGGAGAATAGAGTGGTAGGCTAGAGTGAAAGAGGAAGTGTGGGGGGAGAGGAGAGTTGTAGGCTAGAGTGGAAGAGGAAGTGTGGAGGAAAGGAGAATGGAAGGCTAGAGTGAAAGAGGAAGTGTGGGGGAGAGGAGAGTGGTAGGCTAGAGTGGAAGAGGAAGTGTGGAGGAAAGTGGTAGACTAGAGTGAAAATGGAAGTTTGGAGGAAAGGAGATTGGAAGGCTAGAGTGAAAGAGGAAGTGTGGGGAGAGGAGAGTGGTAGGCTAGAGTGGAAGGGGAAGTGTGAAGGAAAGGAGTCTCCAATGCACTAGCCCACCATTTTCTTCTCCTCCACACTTCCTCTTCTGCTCTGTTGCTCTCTTCCTTTTCCAATCCAGAGAGGGGTAGGAAGAGATACTGGCCGGCCCCCAAGGCAAGGGGGCACACAGCTTCAGATGTCCAGAGGTCTTCGCCAGGCTATGCCTGTTGCTTTTCTCTTACTACTTTCTCTGTGTACAGGATTAATCCCATGGACCCCAGTCTGGGATCAAACCTTCAAGAGGACAGTGTTGGTTTTTAATGATTCTGTGTACATATCCATAAAATTAATTTTTGAAATAGGTGATTGTGTCCTGTGTGTTCACTGCAAGCAACCACAAAAACCTCCAAAAATTAGCATGTGAAGCTGCCCCATACGGAGGCTCAGTCTCGTGCTGTGGTGTCCCAGCTGGCAGCAGGTCTTATGGGGGTAGAGAAGGCCCAGGAAAAATATGGGGACCCATGTCAGAACTGGTGTTCCTTCCGCATCTTTTCAGACTGTAAGGCCTTTGGGGACAGAGACCCACTGACCTCCTCATTTAATTAGCTCTGTGCACTGCTTTTGTGGAAAGGCGGGATATAGAAATCTTCTTAACAACAGCGACATGCTCTCTTGCTGGAGGTGGTCTCCCAGCCTGCTGATTCCCTGTGTGCCAAGGAGGAGCCTGTTTCAAAGGCCGTGGTCGTGAGCCACAACCCCTGGGGGCTGGGGATAAGAATAGGCCCTCAGTTTGGCTGTACTTTTCGTAAGAGGCGACTAAACAGCCACCGGGTAGATGGGGCTCGTCAGCCTGGGAAGGCAGCTCATCTGAGAGAAGGAAAACTCTGATCCCAAACCTCCACTGCCTTGTGGCTACATCCAGTTATGGAAGAGGCTTCAGGAGTCAACCTCGAGGCAAAATCCGGAGCCGGAGTCCCTGAGGCAGTTCATGGCCGAACACAGTCACGTTCTGGCAACTCCTGCGACGCCGCTGGAACCAACCGTATTGGCCTCTGCCTTTCCATTGGACCATTTCAGCGACGTGGAGAGGGGGGATTTGCTGCATGGGTAACAGCCTATCCTCCATACCTACTTTACCCAGGCTTCGCGCTCTGGAGAGGACACTCTGTTCCAGAACCACCATTCAGAGCGTGACACCATCGTCTTCCGAGACTGAAGGATGCCAACAACAGGTCGTGAGCCTCATTTTCTCTCCTGTTGGTGTTTAGGGCATGTTAATTTATTCATTGGCAGAATATAGTGTGTGATCTAATCAGAGTTCTTTTTTTTTGAGAAAGAAAGACTGAAGCTGAAGCAGAAATGCAGCAGGAGCAGCTGCTCTTAAAACAAATCTAAAAACCACACTTTTAAGGTGGAAAATAGGCAGCCGGCCAGTTCTGCAGATGGCTTTGACGCTGCAGTGAAATAGTCATGAAATATTTGTCATATCACAACAGTCTGTTTGATCGTATTTGAAGGGTCCGTCCATGGGCAGGCAAGCCCGCACCCCCCGCCCAGAAACAGGGGGCACAGTGTCTTGCCTCACATGATGAGAGCCTGCTGTTTTTAATACAGGCATCCCCTGGTATCCACAGACCCGGCTGTCCGCAGTTCTCTATGCCCCCTGCACCCCTGACCCTTCTGTGGGGCATCCGTGGGGGATGCGTCCCCAGCCCACCCACCCTGTGGGTGCCAGGAGCTACGGATCAAAGGCAACCCAAACTTACTGTTTTGTGAAGCACTCCGGTCTCTTCTTGGGAGCCTCTGGAGGCCTCTCCTGGGTCCCGCTGGTCTGGCAACCCATTCTGCTGGCCTCCGCAGGCCTCAGAATGGCCCACAGAAGCGTCCAGAAGCTTTGAGTGCCCTTTGGGAAGATAGATGGGGTAGAAATTTAGTAAATAAATAATAAAGTCCCCTGAGGGGGGACATGATTGAGACATACAAAATTATGCAGGGGATGGACAGAGTGGATAGGGAGATGCTGTTTACACTCTCACATAATACCAGAACCACTCTGGTATTCAGAGGACATCCACTAAAATTGAGTGTTGGGCGGGTTAGGACAGACAAAAGAAAATATTTCTTTACTCAGCGTGTGGTCGGTCTGTGGAACTCCTTGCCACAGGATGTGGTGCTGGCGTCTAGCCTAGACGCCTTTAAAAGGGGATTGGACAAGTTTCTGGAGGAAAAATCCATTACGGGGTACAAGCCATGATGTGTATGCGCAACCTCCTGATTTTAGAAATGGGCTATGTCAGAATGCCAGATGCAAGGGAGGGCACCAGGATGAGGTCTCTTGTTATCTGGTGTGCTCCCTGGGGCATTTGGTGGGCCGCTGTGAGATACAGGAAGCTGGACTAGATGGGCCTATGGCCTGATCCAGTGGGGCTGTTCTTAAGTTCTTATGTTCTTAAGTAGTAAAAAATACTTCCAGGTTGCAAATGCAACTTCTGCTGCAGGCTCTCTTCCTCCTGGCCCAGCTGCTGACTTGCTTCTCATCGTAGATGCCTGACCAGAACAGGACTGAACTGGCCATCCTTTGTTCAGTGGATTAGTCTCTGTGCATCAAGGTCAGCCCAAGACCCCCTGATGCCCGAGGAGGCAAACCAAATGCTACCCTTTCTTAGCCAACTTTGACTCCAAGGAGGACAAAGGAAACAGAGCAGAAGAGTAAGTGTGGTGGAGAGAAAAGCAGTGAACTTGAGTGCCCAAGACTCTCCTTTCCTCCACTGTGGCCCACCAGATGCCTCCGAAAGGCCCAGGGGACCTTTTTAACATTGTCGGGAGTGCTTTGTGGAGTCTCCTAGAAGTGGCTGCTGATACCTGGAGACCCCAGGTCATTCTGGGAGGGCTGGCAACCCTACGGGCGACCCCATGTCTGCCTGCCTTTTCATGGACATGCCAGCTCTGTGGTTCAGATGCTGGATCTGCATTCTGGTCTCCTCCTACTGCAGGCTCAGAAGATTGAGAATCTTCCTCTATTTCAGCCGAGCCTTATCAGGCTGGCTCTCTGCAAAATAGGGCTGTGCCAGGGGACGGGCAGATCTGCCCACTCTCTCTCTCAACTGCTTCAACAGCAGTTCCCCAACTGCTGCCTTCCCCCCTCCCCAGGATTCTCTGACCCTTCCCCGTAACCAAGGTTCACCGCACAGGTGTTTCCTTTGCCTGCCTTCTCTTAGTCCCACCAGAGCCAGTTCTCTTTGGAATGAGGATCAGTGTTCCAAGTCTTGAATGGAAGTCTGGGTCTGAGCTTTCAGAAATAAGGCTGACTTCCCCACTGGGCAAAGCAAGCTGGAGAAGTCACCAACACAAAAATGAGGAGTGGAATATTCCCCTTTTGGAAAAGTAAGATCACAAGTGTCGGGAGGAGGGCTCTAACCTGGATGTCAGTCAGGCTGGGAATATGGAGGCCACCAAACAGCAGGCTGTGGCCACAGCCAGGGAAGAACCCCTTATCATAAATAGAGCCCCTCTGGATCAGGCCAAAGGTCCATCTGGTCCTGCTTCCTGTATCCCACCAGATGCCTCAAGACCACAAGAGACATGCGTCCTGTTGCCCTCTCCCTTGCAGCTGACATTCTGAGGCAGCCTCCTTCTAAAATGAGGAGGTTGCACATACCCATCATGGCTTGTAACCTGTGGTGGACTTTTTCTTCCATCAGTCTGCCACATCTGTGGCAAGGTGTTTCACCAATTAATTACATGCTGGGTAAAGAAATGTTTTCTTTTGTCTGTTCTGACTCTTCCGACACTCAGTTTTAGTGGGTGTCCCCTGGTTTTGGTGCTATGCAAGAGGGAAAAGAAAGTCGCTCTATCCATCCCGTGCATAATCGTGTACATCTCCATCACACCCTCCCTCAGGAAGGCCCCTTGTCTTCCTGCTTGACTTGTGGCTTCCCTGAGGCATCTGGTTGGCTGCTCCATAAATACTGGGCTATACACCTTTGGTTCGATCCAGCAGGGCTCCTCTGATGCACCTGGGACTTGCTCACTGAACACTTGGAAGCCAGTGACCCTGATCTCCTTGGCAGTCTCATTCACAGTTTCTCCTCCTCCTTTGACTCTGCCTCTGCTCCTCATCCAGGCTCAGAGCCCAGTTCCAATGCCACTGACCTCCCATTGCTGTTTCATTATGCAAATTCCTTAGCCCTGCATGGCACCTCTGTTGGTTCTTATAACGTTAGATGTTTGACCAAGTGGGCTAATAATTACCACATTGTCTGCCAGTTCAAATAAAAACAAAGACATTAGACTGAAAGAAATCTGCCAATTGTAAATGTTTCTTCTGTTCCTGATTTAAAGTTTAGCTTCTTGGAGAATCTCCCTCTCTCTCTCTCCCCCCCCCCCCCAAGCTGGTCCTTAGTTTTCTTCTGCTCCTTGTTGACAAATGAGGAGATGTCAGTTGCCTGACTTTCACTGTTAGTGTGGTTTGGTCTGTTTGAATGAGAAGGACTGTGTAGCTGAGTGCTGGAGCTGGAAAGTCCTGGGTTCAGGGCAGCAAATTGAATCTCAAGGAGAAGAACTAGGAAAGCCCCTGCCTGAGCCTTGGAGAGACTTGTTTGTCGTTTTTTGTCAGAGGGGATAATGTCGGACTAGCGGGAACGAGAGTCAGGCTCGGTAGAACTCAGCTATTTATGCCGGTGGCCATCACCACTCTTGTGACCATGGATTCCACAAATACAGTCAATCCTTGTGCACTCAGTGCCCATGGATTTGCTTATCCATGGGGAACAAGAGTCAAACTGACGTTGCGCTATTCGAAGTTTGTTCTCAGCTATCCGAAGCCATCCTAAAGGTATCTGCTGCTATCAGGTTGGACCAGAAGTCACTTTGGGTCACCTCCGCAGACCATTTTGGGGCCCATGGAGGCCAGCAGAGTGGGTTGCTGGCCTGATGTGAACCAGGAGAGGCTTCCAAGAAGAGACCAGAGTGCTTCACAAAATAGTAAGTTTGGGTTGCCTTTTATCTGCAGTTTCTGGCATCCACAGGGTGGGTGGGGTGGGAGCACATCCCCCATGGATACCGGCGATGCCTGTAGTCCTAAGATAGAATGGAGTTTGGTGCTGGGGTCCTGAACTGGGTATCTTTGCCAGAAGGCTCAGGTGCCCAGTTAGCTCTGTGTTACCAAGGCACCTCTCAGGTGGAAAGCGCCTGGTGGGGCCACTGTGAGATGCAAGAAGCTGGACTAGATGGACCTTTGGCCTGATCCAGGGCTCTTTTGATGTTCTTCTGTTAACCCTTGCCATGCTACTCGTGTGCTGCCATGAAACCTGGGAGAGAAAGACTTCTGGGTTTTGTGGCCACACAGCCTTTGTGTGTTTTGTAGCCATTACACACGGTAATGGGTGGGACTGAGCCACTTCTTGCTCAAGTGAGCAGGAATCAGATTGTTGTGGTGTATGCTGGTGACAGGCTAGAGGAGCCAGTGGAGGTGGCAGACTCCGGGTGACAACGCTTTCTGGCCCAGCCACCCTCATCTATATGTTCGGCAGACGGACCCTCGTCCTCCTTGCAGCCAGGTCAAGGTCTGAAACCCACTCACTTCAGATCTTTCTGATGCTTAACAGGAGCAAATCTCCCCTCTTGAGCCTCATGTGCAGCTTGGCAGTGTGACACTCTGTCCCTTTCCCAAAGGCCCCACAAAGGGGGGGGCATTTCTCTCCCTCTCTAGGGGGAGATCAAAGCAGGCTGCTCCAGTTGGTGCAGTTTAAATGGATCTGGCCTACTTTTGGTGCTGGGCTCTGCTTTTGTTGTGCGTTTTGAAGTTGCAACGCTGCGGCGCAGAATTCCTAATGGGGCAAGCGTCAGCATGAAAGGCCCCTTAGAGCTGTCGGAGGCAGGAGGGAGGCGCTGTCAGTGCGCGTCTTGCGGCAGAGCTCTCTGCTTCACATGCAGTGTGGTGTTCCCCTGGCAGGCAGGCAGGCAGTCCTGTGAAAAGCTCTTTTAACATCTTACTTCACTAATTAGCAAGGCGGACATTTCCACCTGTGCTGGAAGCCTCACAGGTCTGCAGTCACAGGTTCTGGGATGGTGGTAAATAACTTGACTGCACAGAACAAGAAGCTTGGAGCACACCAGGTGGCAGGTGCTCACCTTTGGAGAGCTGGAGTTTCCCTAGGCGAGTAGGATAGCAGATGGAAACTGCTCCCTGCCCCCTGTTCATTTTCTGGGTTCCTACTCTCAAGGTGTCCCCTGGGGGTTGGGGATAAGAATAGGCCCTCAGTTTGGCTGTACTTGTCCTAAGAGGCGACTAAACAGCCACCGGGTAGATGGGACTTGTCAGCCTGGGAAGGCAGCTCATCTGAGAGAAGGAAAACTCTGATCCCAAACCTCCACTGCCTTGTGGCTACATCCAGTTATGGAAAAGGCTTCAGGAGTCAACCTCGAGGCAAAATCCGGAGCCGGAGTCCCTGAGGCAATTCATGGCTGAACACAGTCACGTTCTGGCAACTCCTGCGACGCTGCTGGAACCAACCGTATTGGCCTCTGCCTTTCCATTGGACCATTTCAGCGACGTGGAGAGGGGGCATTTGCTGCATGGGTAACAGCCTATCCTCCATACCTACTTTACCCAGGCTTCACGTACTGGAGAGGACACTCTGTTCCAGAACCACCATTCAGAGCGTGACACCATAGTCTTCTGAGACTGAAGGATGCCAACTCTCAAGGTAGTTAGAGATCTTGATTCCAGTTTGGTTTTGGTTCCGGGGGGGGCGGGGGGGGGGAAGATAACTCTCTCTGAGTTGAATTTTGAGTTAGGTTTTGAGTTGAATTTTGCCTGGTGAAACCAGGTGAAACCAGGCAAAATTCAACTCAAAACCAACTCAGAGAGAGTTATCTCCCCCCCCCCCCCGGAACCAAAACCAAACTGGAATCAAGATCTCTAACTACCTTGAGAGTTGGCATCCTTCAGTTGGCACAGGGTGTTGAAAACAGGCAGCAAAATTGTTGACACCCTGTGCCAACAGGATGCAGATGAACCTGTCTTGTTTCCTTGTAATAAACAGTTGGAAAAGGAGAGTTTTCCAAGAATCCGGAAGTAGCAGAGTGTTTCTCCACCGAAAAACCATGTCTTTTGAAGTGAAAACAAATCAATTGGCAAGGAGAAAACTGAAACACTTGCTCTTGGTTGTCTTGCTGAACTCCTGGGGTACAAGGAGTAGCTTGCGTTGCCCCGATTTCACTCCACTGAAATCCATGAATCATTGCTGGGCTTTGGTGCTGTGGGGCCACACTGGACATATTTTTTTTTTGCGGGGCCCCACATTCACGACCACAGTAGATGTTTTAGTGACTGTGACATGATTTAGTAAAAATATTAATTTTATTTTTTTACTCTAGCACAGGGGGCCTTTAGGCGTGGGCCTTTACATTGTTGTACTTGTAAAAATGAGCACGAGACGAAAATGGTCTGTGTATTGTAAAAAATTTCCTTTTGGCATCATAGAACCCAAGTTGATTTAATAAATCCTTCCTTAATTGTTCTGTGTTTGCTTTAAGCGCTGCTGATCCCCAGCAAACCGGCCTGCTTCCGTGCAACTGCTAATGTTTGCGTACACTCTGTTCTCTGTAAGACAAAAATTAATCTTTGCGGGCAGAGCAGTCCTCCCGACTGTCAAGCACACCATCTTTATCCCACAGAGTTCTGCTCTTGGCGGAATGAGACCTCTCTGCAAAGACAGGCTTGAGAGATCAAGAATACTAATGGACGTGGCTCTCTTTCCCTAGTGGCACAGAGCCATCTAAACAGCTCCCTGTGCCAAGAAGATAAGGTCTCGAGGAAATGCTGTGCAAAGCCCAGTAAATATTTGCAAATGAAGAATTTCCTGGTAACTGTGTTTTGCAGCCTTGGGGTGCAGTTGAGGTGAGGCCAAAGTGATGGGTGGGACTGTTCATTAGTGGTGATTTCCATCAACTCCGTGTCCTGCTTTTCTTGGCTTTTCACCAAAGTTTGCATAACTGCGGCAGAGGAGAGGTTGGCATCCTGTTGAGTTCCAGTGGGTGCAAAGTGCGAGAGAGGAGACTTCGGTCGGACATCAGGAAGAAATTCTTGCCAGTCAGGGTGGTTCGCAGTGGCAAAGGTTGCCAAGGGAGGTGATGGATTCTCTCCCACTGGAGATCTTCCAGCAGAGACTCAACAGGTGATGCTGTGTCTAGGAGGACACAACTACAGGCACAGGGTTGGACTAGATGACCTTATGGTATATTTCCAATCCTATGATTCTATGTTTTTCTTGCCTTCCATCCTATTAAATGCAGACTGGCCTTTGGTCTTCAGATCTGGCTGTCAAAAGTGTGCAGGTTGGACTTTAGGGGGTTCTGGTGTCAGGGACCAACTCTGAGGGTGGAATTAACTCATTTGCTCAACTGTGGGCAAATAGATGCTTAATTCATTGATTAAAATAAGTGTGGCCGTGTCCCAGCGCTGGTGATATTTTTCTTTTGTCAAGACAATTCAACCTGCTGTGTGGACGGGCAGCCCAGGCTCGGCGGCACCGAGGACGGCTGCCGCTGGATCCTGTGCCCCCTGGGCTACCACGGGAGGTGCCTCGGGAGAAGGGAACTTTCATCCCCTTCCCCCGGGTAAGTAAGCAGACCCGCAGTGGGGCTACTCACAAGTAAAAGCGCTCGTGTAGGGCATGGAACCCTCCCCCAGCGCCTTGGATCCTGTGGAGCGGAGCTCTGCGGACCCGCCGCCCTCCCTCCCCCTGTCATGCCTCCCCCTGCCCTCTCTCCACCCCGCCGGCCTCCTCCCTTCCCAGAACACCTCCTCCCCGCCCCCGTCCCACCCCCACCTACCGTGCTGCGGCCGGCCGGCGCTGGGCTAGCACAGGCAGGAGCCCGGCAGTGAGGCTAGCAAACGTGTCTTATGGCACGTTTGCGACAATGCTTGGCAGTACGGAGCCAAGCCGCCGAGCATAGGATTGGGCTCTGAGTTGACAGACAGACATTATTTTTGCTGCTATGGAAAATTATCTGAAATTCCTTGCTGGGTTAGAGAAAGGTCTCTCGAGTGCTGTACCGCAAGCTCACTTCAAGTTGTCGATCGGTTCTTGGAAACGGCAACTTTAAGTGAAACGACTTACAATGAAATCCATTTCACCGTTGGCTAATTGATATATGTAAACAAGAGTTAAGTTCCTGCAGCATAGACTCAAAACACTTCTAATATTAAACACTGGAATAAATGTGAGCTTCCCAGGCTGGAGAAAAACCACACAGAAGTGGGGAGAATGTGCAACTCCGCACAGACGGTGGCCCTGGCTGGGAATCGATTCTTTTTTCTCATTAGCTTTGTAATGAAACGACTTTGAGCAAAACAACTTCAGCTGTACTCTTTTTCCCATGGTGCCCTGCCAGATGTTGCAGAGAGGAAGCTCATAATTAGGGTAGAATGGAGGCAAGTAGCCACCCCCAGTCATTGGTCCACATCACCTGAGAATCAGACATGGGAGTTTGATTTTGGGTGGATATGCCCCATAGCCATTGATAGATCTCTCTCCTCTGAATTTCCTGAATCCCCATTTTTTAAACCCACTTATGTTAGTAGCCATCATAGGATCTTGTGGCAGAGAGTTCCACAGGATAAGTCTATGTTCCTTCAGTGTAGAGTCGGGAAAGTTTGCTTTGCTTCCTCTACATGCATAATAGCTTGTCAATCTTAAGTCATTTTTGTTTGTTCTAACCTGACCTGCCTTCCATATGTGACCTGGATCTCTCTTTTCTCCATTCAGCTTTGCTTCTGCTCTATGATGTGACAAACAGAGCCTCCTTTGACAACATCCAGGTAAGTCTTGATGGTTCTTGGCAGTTGTTCCTGTCCAGAGAAAAGGAGGGTGGAGACCTTGACGGACCGGTCAGGCCACTGGAAGAATGATGCATTTGTAGACTGGCGACTTGATCTTGGTAGGGGATGACTCCAAGGTGGTTCTTTCACAGAGAGACCAGAGCAGTTTTCCGCCCAACTTTGAAAACAGTCTTTTTGAGCTTCCTGAGTGGTTCTAGCTGGTATTGAGAGACTTCCAGTGTTTTTGCAGTCTTGATGTTAATGGCTGATGTCGGGCCATGATTAGCGTTCTTGCTGGTAAGCCCTGTGGATGAATTTGGGCTGCCTCAGTGTGACAGTTGTGATGGATTGAGCCTGCCTGGTTCTGTTAAGGGAATCGGACCAATGAAGCAACTGAGATAAATGAGAAAAATTATCTCCGCCGCTGTTCCCCAGCCCTCCTCCCAGGCACAAAAGGCACAAGGGAGAGCTGCTTACGTGTTTCCAGCACCTGAAAACTGGTTCCTGTCTCAGCACTTGTAGCTCCCAAACCCCCTGAAGCTATTTGTCTTTGTACTCAGCTGGGACTTGTGTACTGGGAAAATGGAACGTCCTGGGGGACCTTGACCCACTTTGGAGGCACAAGAGAATACCCCACTCCTTACCTGGTGATGTTCCAGCCTTGGCTCCTTCCACTCCCTGGATTGGAAAAGGAAGTGGGGGTAACAGGACAGAAGAGGAAGTACAGAGGAGAAGAGAGTGGTGGGCTAGAGTGTCTCTGATGCTGCAGCCTTCCCCCCCCCCACTCTCCTCCATGCTTCCTCCTTCTCTCTTCCTTTTCCAATCCAGAGAGATGCAGGAGGGGTAGTGGAGGCAAGCAGGCGAACAGAGGTGGGGCACCCCCCATCTGCTGCCTCTCACGTCCTCAGGGGTGGGTCAGCCCTGGAATTGAGGTAGTTTATGTTTCATTTGTTTATCCTGCCCTTCCTCCAAGGTGCTGAGGGTGGTGTGCATAATTTCCTTCCCTCCTTTTGTCTTCACAACAACTTTGTGAGGTAGGTGAGGCTGAGAGACAGTGACTAGCCCAAGGTCACCCAGAAAGCTTCATGGCTGAGCAGGTATTCAGATCTGGATCTTCCAGGTTTAAGTCCAACTCTTGAACCCCTACACCACCCTGGCTCTCTGGGTAGCAAAACTGTGACAGTCTTCTCCTTGCCTGAGACCCAGAGGTCTGGTGTTTGCAGACAATACTGAGCAATGACCTGGTTTTAGGTGGCTGTAGAGGTCAGGAAGGGGCCAGTAGCTCAGTGAGTAGAGCGTCTGCTGTGTGAGCAGAAGACCCAGATTATTTATTGTAGTATGAAGCTTTTAAAATAAAAATCTGTATTTCCCAAATTGGGTTCCTGGCATCTTCAGGCAGGCCTGGGGAAGAATGTCAACAATCCTGGCTACCAGTGAACTGATTCAGCCCAGGGCAGCCTCGCGTGTCTTCTGGGTCACAGCCGGCATTTGGCCAAAAGGAAACTTTCAGATTTAGTGGGCTCACAGACCTAACAAGCTCAAGATTTCCAATTATAACTGCACTGGCAAGTTAAAAGGCCAGGATATTGAATTTGGATGGAAAATTACACTTCTGTATCACTGCACGTCCCCCCTGGGGTACTTCCTCAAATACAGGACGCTTCAGTTGCGACAACATCTTTAGTCTGTAGCATAGGGTGGGAGGGGGAGGAACGCTTGTGCACGATGATAATTATCATTTCACTGGTGCTGTTTGACAGTGAAGAGTTTGCTGCTGGCTTCTTCCCAGACCCTCCTTTTGTTGGTATTCCTGTGGGGCAGAACTCCCACGCCTTATGGTCTCAACCCCATTCCTCACCCAAACAGTGGGGGGGACTGGGGACTGTGGCAGGGCATGTTCCCAAGCAGGTGTAAAACTTCCTTCGCTGCGCCTCCCCAGGTTGGTGTCTAAACTCTGCCAGTGTGGGTCCCAACCCCAAAGAATCCTGGATGCTTTCACACAAATGATATTTATTTGGGGGCTGTAAGAAAATCAGAACTTGGTCTGCAACCATCAGCATGGTCAATTGGTGCTTAAAGGTCAGCCGGAAGCTCTGTGATAGAAATCGCCATCATTTTTGCTGTTAACCAACTACCTGGCTTAATTAAAGCATTTTAATTAATTTCTGGCCCAGCTGCTGACTTGCTTCTCATCGTAGATGCCTGACCAGAACAGGACTGAACTGGCCATCCTTTGTTCAGTGGATTAGTCTCTGTGCATCAAGGTCAGCCCAAGACCCCCTGATGCCCGAGGAGGCAAACCAAATGCTACCCTTTCTTAGCCAACTTTGACTCCAAGGAGGACAAAGGAAACAGAGCAGAAGAGTAAGTGTGGTGGAGAGAAAAGCAGTGAACTTGAGTGCCCAAGACTCTCCTTTCCTCCACTGTGGCCCACCAGATGCCTCCGAAAGGCCCAGGGGACCTTTTTAACATTGTCGGGAGTGCTTTGTGGAGTCTCCTAGAAGTGGCTGCTGATACCTGGAGACCCCAGGTCATTCTGGGAGGGCTGGCAACCCTACGGGCGACCCCATGTCTGCCTGCCTTTTCATGGACATGCCAGCTCTGTGGTTCAGATGCTGGATCTGCATTCTGGTCTCCTCCTACTGCAGGCTCAGAAGATTGAGAATCTTCCTCTATTTCAGCCGAGCCTTATCAGGCTGGCTCTCTGCAAAATAGGGCTGTGCCAGGGGACGGGCAGATCTGCCCACTCTCTCTCTCAACTGCTTCAACAGCAGTTCCCCAACTGCTGCCTTCCCCCCTCCCCAGGATTCTCTGACCCTTCCCCGTAACCAAGGTTCACCGCACAGGTGTTTCCTTTGCCTGCCTTCTCTTAGTCCCACCAGAGCCAGTTCTCTTTGGAATGAGGATCAGTGTTCCAAGTCTTGAATGGAAGTCTGGGTCTGAGCTTTCAGAAATAAGGCTGACTTCCCCACTGGGCAAAGCAAGCTGGAGAAGTCACCAACACAAAAATGAGGAGTGGAATATTCCCCTTTTGGAAAAGTAAGATCACAAGTGTCGGGAGGAGGGCTCTAACCTGGATGTCAGTCAGGCTGGGAATATGGAGGCCACCAAACAGCAGGCTGTGGCCACAGCCAGGGAAGAACCCCTTATCATAAATAGAGCCCCTCTGGATCAGGCCAAAGGTCCATCTGGTCCTGCTTCCTGTATCCCACCAGATGCCTCAAGACCACAAGAGACATGCGTCCTGTTGCCCTCTCCCTTGCAGCTGACATTCTGAGGCAGCCTCCTTCTAAAATGAGGAGGTTGCACATACCCATCATGGCTTGTAACCTGTGGTGGACTTTTTCTTCCATCAGTCTGCCACATCTGTGGCAAGGTGTTTCACCAATTAATTACATGCTGGGTAAAGAAATGTTTTCTTTTGTCTGTTCTGACTCTTCCGACACTCAGTTTTAGTGGGTGTCCCCTGGTTTTGGTGCTATGCAAGAGGGAAAAGAAAGTCGCTCTATCCATCCCGTGCATAATCGTGTACATCTCCATCACACCCTCCCTCAGGAAGGCCCCTTGTCTTCCTGCTTGACTTGTGGCTTCCCTGAGGCATCTGGTTGGCTGCTCCATAAATACTGGGCTATACACCTTTGGTTCGATCCAGCAGGGCTCCTCTGATGCACCTGGGACTTGCTCACTGAACACTTGGAAGCCAGTGACCCTGATCTCCTTGGCAGTCTCATTCACAGTTTCTCCTCCTCCTTTGACTCTGCCTCTGCTCCTCATCCAGGCTCAGAGCCCAGTTCCAATGCCACTGACCTCCCATTGCTGTTTCATTATGCAAATTCCTTAGCCCTGCATGGCACCTCTGTTGGTTCTTATAACGTTAGATGTTTGACCAAGTGGGCTAATAATTACCACATTGTCTGCCAGTTCAAATAAAAACAAAGACATTAGACTGAAAGAAATCTGCCAATTGTAAATGTTTCTTCTGTTCCTGATTTAAAGTTTAGCTTCTTGGAGAATCTCCCTCTCTCTCTCTCCCCCCCCCCCCCAAGCTGGTCCTTAGTTTTCTTCTGCTCCTTGTTGACAAATGAGGAGATGTCAGTTGCCTGACTTTCACTGTTAGTGTGGTTTGGTCTGTTTGAATGAGAAGGACTGTGTAGCTGAGTGCTGGAGCTGGAAAGTCCTGGGTTCAGGGCAGCAAATTGAATCTCAAGGAGAAGAACTAGGAAAGCCCCTGCCTGAGCCTTGGAGAGACTTGTTTGTCGTTTTTTGTCAGAGGGGATAATGTCGGACTAGCGGGAACGAGAGTCAGGCTCGGTAGAACTCAGCTATTTATGCCGGTGGCCATCACCACTCTTGTGACCATGGATTCCACAAATACAGTCAATCCTTGTGCACTCAGTGCCCATGGATTTGCTTATCCATGGGGAACAAGAGTCAAACTGACGTTGCGCTATTCGAAGTTTGTTCTCAGCTATCCGAAGCCATCCTAAAGGTATCTGCTGCTATCAGGTTGGACCAGAAGTCACTTTGGGTCACCTCCGCAGACCATTTTGGGGCCCATGGAGGCCAGCAGAGTGGGTTGCTGGCCTGATGTGAACCAGGAGAGGCTTCCAAGAAGAGACCAGAGTGCTTCACAAAATAGTAAGTTTGGGTTGCCTTTTATCTGCAGTTTCTGGCATCCACAGGGTGGGTGGGGTGGGAGCACATCCCCCATGGATACCGGCGATGCCTGTAGTCCTAAGATAGAATGGAGTTTGGTGCTGGGGTCCTGAACTGGGTATCTTTGCCAGAAGGCTCAGGTGCCCAGTTAGCTCTGTGTTACCAAGGCACCTCTCAGGTGGAAAGCGCCTGGTGGGGCCACTGTGAGATGCAAGAAGCTGGACTAGATGGACCTTTGGCCTGATCCAGGGCTCTTTTGATGTTCTTCTGTTAACCCTTGCCATGCTACTCGTGTGCTGCCATGAAACCTGGGAGAGAAAGACTTCTGGGTTTTGTGGCCACACAGCCTTTGTGTGTTTTGTAGCCATTACACACGGTAATGGGTGGGACTGAGCCACTTCTTGCTCAAGTGAGCAGGAATCAGATTGTTGTGGTGTATGCTGGTGACAGGCTAGAGGAGCCAGTGGAGGTGGCAGACTCCGGGTGACAACGCTTTCTGGCCCAGCCACCCTCATCTATATGTTCGGCAGACGGACCCTCGTCCTCCTTGCAGCCAGGTCAAGGTCTGAAACCCACTCACTTCAGATCTTTCTGATGCTTAACAGGAGCAAATCTCCCCTCTTGAGCCTCATGTGCAGCTTGGCAGTGTGACACTCTGTCCCTTTCCCAAAGGCCCCACAAAGGGGGGGGCATTTCTCTCCCTCTCTAGGGGGAGATCAAAGCAGGCTGCTCCAGTTGGTGCAGTTTAAATGGATCTGGCCTACTTTTGGTGCTGGGCTCTGCTTTTGTTGTGCGTTTTGAAGTTGCAACGCTGCGGCGCAGAATTCCTAATGGGGCAAGCGTCAGCATGAAAGGCCCCTTAGAGCTGTCGGAGGCAGGAGGGAGGCGCTGTCAGTGCGCGTCTTGCGGCAGAGCTCTCTGCTTCACATGCAGTGTGGTGTTCCCCTGGCAGGCAGGCAGGCAGTCCTGTGAAAAGCTCTTTTAACATCTTACTTCACTAATTAGCAAGGCGGACATTTCCACCTGTGCTGGAAGCCTCACAGGTCTGCAGTCACAGGTTCTGGGATGGTGGTAAATAACTTGACTGCACAGAACAAGAAGCTTGGAGCACACCAGGTGGCAGGTGCTCACCTTTGGAGAGCTGGAGTTTCCCTAGGCGAGTAGGATAGCAGATGGAAACTGCTCCCTGCCCCCTGTTCATTTTCTGGGTTCCTACTCTCAAGGTGTCCCCTGGGGGTTGGGGATAAGAATAGGCCCTCAGTTTGGCTGTACTTGTCCTAAGAGGCGACTAAACAGCCACCGGGTAGATGGGACTTGTCAGCCTGGGAAGGCAGCTCATCTGAGAGAAGGAAAACTCTGATCCCAAACCTCCACTGCCTTGTGGCTACATCCAGTTATGGAAAAGGCTTCAGGAGTCAACCTCGAGGCAAAATCCGGAGCCGGAGTCCCTGAGGCAATTCATGGCTGAACACAGTCACGTTCTGGCAACTCCTGCGACGCTGCTGGAACCAACCGTATTGGCCTCTGCCTTTCCATTGGACCATTTCAGCGACGTGGAGAGGGGGCATTTGCTGCATGGGTAACAGCCTATCCTCCATACCTACTTTACCCAGGCTTCACGTACTGGAGAGGACACTCTGTTCCAGAACCACCATTCAGAGCGTGACACCATAGTCTTCTGAGACTGAAGGATGCCAACTCTCAAGGTAGTTAGAGATCTTGATTCCAGTTTGGTTTTGGTTCCGGGGGGGGCGGGGGGGGGAAGATAACTCTCTCTGAGTTGAATTTTGAGTTAGGTTTTGAGTTGAATTTTGCCTGGTGAAACCAGGTGAAACCAGGCAAAATTCAACTCAAAACCAACTCAGAGAGAGTTATCTCCCCCCCCCCCCCGGAACCAAAACCAAACTGGAATCAAGATCTCTAACTACCTTGAGAGTTGGCATCCTTCAGTTGGCACAGGGTGTTGAAAACAGGCAGCAAAATTGTTGACACCCTGTGCCAACAGGATGCAGATGAACCTGTCTTGTTTCCTTGTAATAAACAGTTGGAAAAGGAGAGTTTTCCAAGAATCCGGAAGTAGCAGAGTGTTTCTCCACCGAAAAACCATGTCTTTTGAAGTGAAAACAAATCAATTGGCAAGGAGAAAACTGAAACACTTGCTCTTGGTTGTCTTGCTGAACTCCTGGGGTACAAGGAGTAGCTTGCGTTGCCCCGATTTCACTCCACTGAAATCCATGAATCATTGCTGGGCTTTGGTGCTGTGGGGCCACACTGGACATATTTTTTTTTTGCGGGGCCCCACATTCACGACCACAGTAGATGTTTTAGTGACTGTGACATGATTTAGTAAAAATATTAATTTTATTTTTTTACTCTAGCACAGGGGGCCTTTAGGCGTGGGCCTTTACATTGTTGTACTTGTAAAAATGAGCACGAGACGAAAATGGTCTGTGTATTGTAAAAAATTTCCTTTTGGCATCATAGAACCCAAGTTGATTTAATAAATCCTTCCTTAATTGTTCTGTGTTTGCTTTAAGCGCTGCTGATCCCCAGCAAACCGGCCTGCTTCCGTGCAACTGCTAATGTTTGCGTACACTCTGTTCTCTGTAAGACAAAAATTAATCTTTGCGGGCAGAGCAGTCCTCCCGACTGTCAAGCACACCATCTTTATCCCACAGAGTTCTGCTCTTGGCGGAATGAGACCTCTCTGCAAAGACAGGCTTGAGAGATCAAGAATACTAATGGACGTGGCTCTCTTTCCCTAGTGGCACAGAGCCATCTAAACAGCTCCCTGTGCCAAGAAGATAAGGTCTCGAGGAAATGCTGTGCAAAGCCCAGTAAATATTTGCAAATGAAGAATTTCCTGGTAACTGTGTTTTGCAGCCTTGGGGTGCAGTTGAGGTGAGGCCAAAGTGATGGGTGGGACTGTTCATTAGTGGTGATTTCCATCAACTCCGTGTCCTGCTTTTCTTGGCTTTTCACCAAAGTTTGCATAACTGCGGCAGAGGAGAGGTTGGCATCCTGTTGAGTTCCAGTGGGTGCAAAGTGCGAGAGAGGAGACTTCGGTCGGACATCAGGAAGAAATTCTTGCCAGTCAGGGTGGTTCGCAGTGGCAAAGGTTGCCAAGGGAGGTGATGGATTCTCTCCCACTGGAGATCTTCCAGCAGAGACTCAACAGGTGATGCTGTGTCTAGGAGGACACAACTACAGGCACAGGGTTGGACTAGATGACCTTATGGTATATTTCCAATCCTATGATTCTATGTTTTTCTTGCCTTCCATCCTATTAAATGCAGACTGGCCTTTGGTCTTCAGATCTGGCTGTCAAAAGTGTGCAGGTTGGACTTTAGGGGGTTCTGGTGTCAGGGACCAACTCTGAGGGTGGAATTAACTCATTTGCTCAACTGTGGGCAAATAGATGCTTAATTCATTGATTAAAATAAGTGTGGCCGTGTCCCAGCGCTGGTGATATTTTTCTTTTGTCAAGACAATTCAACCTGCTGTGTGGACGGGCAGCCCAGGCTCGGCGGCACCGAGGACGGCTGCCGCTGGATCCTGTGCCCCCTGGGCTACCACGGGAGGTGCCTCGGGAGAAGGGAACTTTCATCCCCTTCCCCCGGGTAAGTAAGCAGACCCGCAGTGGGGCTACTCACAAGTAAAAGCGCTCGTGTAGGGCATGGAACCCTCCCCCAGCGCCTTGGATCCTGTGGAGCGGAGCTCTGCGGACCCGCCGCCCTCCCTCCCCCTGTCATGCCTCCCCCTGCCCTCTCTCCACCCCGCCGGCCTCCTCCCTTCCCAGAACACCTCCTCCCCGCCCCCGTCCCACCCCCACCTACCGTGCTGCGGCCGGCCGGCGCTGGGCTAGCACAGGCAGGAGCCCGGCAGTGAGGCTAGCAAACGTGTCTTATGGCACGTTTGCGACAATGCTTGGCAGTACGGAGCCAAGCCGCCGAGCATAGGATTGGGCTCTGAGTTGACAGACAGACATTATTTTTGCTGCTATGGAAAATTATCTGAAATTCCTTGCTGGGTTAGAGAAAGGTCTCTCGAGTGCTGTACCGCAAGCTCACTTCAAGTTGTCGATCGGTTCTTGGAAACGGCAACTTTAAGTGAAACGACTTACAATGAAATCCATTTCACCGTTGGCTAATTGATATATGTAAACAAGAGTTAAGTTCCTGCAGCATAGACTCAAAACACTTCTAATATTAAACACTGGAATAAATGTGAGCTTCCCAGGCTGGAGAAAAACCACACAGAAGTGGGGAGAATGTGCAACTCCGCACAGACGGTGGCCCTGGCTGGGAATCGATTCTTTTTTCTCATTAGCTTTGTAATGAAACGACTTTGAGCAAAACAACTTCAGCTGTACTCTTTTTCCCATGGTGCCCTGCCAGATGTTGCAGAGAGGAAGCTCATAATTAGGGTAGAATGGAGGCAAGTAGCCACCCCCAGTCATTGGTCCACATCACCTGAGAATCAGACATGGGAGTTTGATTTTGGGTGGATATGCCCCATAGCCATTGATAGATCTCTCTCCTCTGAATTTCCTGAATCCCCATTTTTTAAACCCACTTATGTTAGTAGCCATCATAGGATCTTGTGGCAGAGAGTTCCACAGGATAAGTCTATGTTCCTTCAGTGTAGAGTCGGGAAAGTTTGCTTTGCTTCCTCTACATGCATAATAGCTTGTCAATCTTAAGTCATTTTTGTTTGTTCTAACCTGACCTGCCTTCCATATGTGACCTGGATCTCTCTTTTCTCCATTCAGCTTTGCTTCTGCTCTATGATGTGACAAACAGAGCCTCCTTTGACAACATCCAGGTAAGTCTTGATGGTTCTTGGCAGTTGTTCCTGTCCAGAGAAAAGGAGGGTGGAGACCTTGACGGACCGGTCAGGCCACTGGAAGAATGATGCATTTGTAGACTGGCGACTTGATCTTGGTAGGGGATGACTCCAAGGTGGTTCTTTCACAGAGAGACCAGAGCAGTTTTCCGCCCAACTTTGAAAACAGTCTTTTTGAGCTTCCTGAGTGGTTCTAGCTGGTATTGAGAGACTTCCAGTGTTTTTGCAGTCTTGATGTTAATGGCTGATGTCGGGCCATGATTAGCGTTCTTGCTGGTAAGCCCTGTGGATGAATTTGGGCTGCCTCAGTGTGACAGTTGTGATGGATTGAGCCTGCCTGGTTCTGTTAAGGGAATCGGACCAATGAAGCAACTGAGATAAATGAGAAAAATTATCTCCGCCGCTGTTCCCCAGCCCTCCTCCCAGGCACAAAAGGCACAAGGGAGAGCTGCTTACGTGTTTCCAGCACCTGAAAACTGGTTCCTGTCTCAGCACTTGTAGCTCCCAAACCCCCTGAAGCTATTTGTCTTTGTACTCAGCTGGGACTTGTGTACTGGGAAAATGGAACGTCCTGGGGGACCTTGACCCACTTTGGAGGCACAAGAGAATACCCCACTCCTTACCTGGTGATGTTCCAGCCTTGGCTCCTTCCACTCCCTGGATTGGAAAAGGAAGTGGGGGTAACAGGACAGAAGAGGAAGTACAGAGGAGAAGAGAGTGGTGGGCTAGAGTGTCTCTGATGCTGCAGCCTTCCCCCCCCCCACTCTCCTCCATGCTTCCTCCTTCTCTCTTCCTTTTCCAATCCAGAGAGATGCAGGAGGGGTAGTGGAGGCAAGCAGGCGAACAGAGGTGGGGCACCCCCCATCTGCTGCCTCTCACGTCCTCAGGGGTGGGTCAGCCCTGGAATTGAGGTAGTTTATGTTTCATTTGTTTATCCTGCCCTTCCTCCAAGGTGCTGAGGGTGGTGTGCATAATTTCCTTCCCTCCTTTTGTCTTCACAACAACTTTGTGAGGTAGGTGAGGCTGAGAGACAGTGACTAGCCCAAGGTCACCCAGAAAGCTTCATGGCTGAGCAGGTATTCAGATCTGGATCTTCCAGGTTTAAGTCCAACTCTTGAACCCCTACACCACCCTGGCTCTCTGGGTAGCAAAACTGTGACAGTCTTCTCCTTGCCTGAGACCCAGAGGTCTGGTGTTTGCAGACAATACTGAGCAATGACCTGGTTTTAGGTGGCTGTAGAGGTCAGGAAGGGGCCAGTAGCTCAGTGAGTAGAGCGTCTGCTGTGTGAGCAGAAGACCCAGATTATTTATTGTAGTATGAAGCTTTTAAAATAAAAATCTGTATTTCCCAAATTGGGTTCCTGGCATCTTCAGGCAGGCCTGGGGAAGAATGTCAACAATCCTGGCTACCAGTGAACTGATTCAGCCCAGGGCAGCCTCGCGTGTCTTCTGGGTCACAGCCGGCATTTGGCCAAAAGGAAACTTTCAGATTTAGTGGGCTCACAGACCTAACAAGCTCAAGATTTCCAATTATAACTGCACTGGCAAGTTAAAAGGCCAGGATATTGAATTTGGATGGAAAATTACACTTCTGTATCACTGCACGTCCCCCCTGGGGTACTTCCTCAAATACAGGACGCTTCAGTTGCGACAACATCTTTAGTCTGTAGCATAGGGTGGGAGGGGGAGGAACGCTTGTGCACGATGATAATTATCATTTCACTGGTGCTGTTTGACAGTGAAGAGTTTGCTGCTGGCTTCTTCCCAGACCCTCCTTTTGTTGGTATTCCTGTGGGGCAGAACTCCCACGCCTTATGGTCTCAACCCCATTCCTCACCCAAACAGTGGGGGGGACTGGGGACTGTGGCAGGGCATGTTCCCAAGCAGGTGTAAAACTTCCTTCGCTGCGCCTCCCCAGGTTGGTGTCTAAACTCTGCCAGTGTGGGTCCCAACCCCAAAGAATCCTGGATGCTTTCACACAAATGATATTTATTTGGGGGCTGTAAGAAAATCAGAACTTGGTCTGCAACCATCAGCATGGTCAATTGGTGCTTAAAGGTCAGCCGGAAGCTCTGTGATAGAAATCGCCATCATTTTTGCTGTTAACCAACTACCTGGCTTAATTAAAGCATTTTAATTAATTTCTGGCCCAGCTGCTGACTTGCTTCTCATCGTAGATGCCTGACCAGAACAGGACTGAACTGGCCATCCTTTGTTCAGTGGATTAGTCTCTGTGCATCAAGGTCAGCCCAAGACCCCCTGATGCCCGAGGAGGCAAACCAAATGCTACCCTTTCTTAGCCAACTTTGACTCCAAGGAGGACAAAGGAAACAGAGCAGAAGAGTAAGTGTGGTGGAGAGAAAAGCAGTGAACTTGAGTGCCCAAGACTCTCCTTTCCTCCACTGTGGCCCACCAGATGCCTCCGAAAGGCCCAGGGGACCTTTTTAACATTGTCGGGAGTGCTTTGTGGAGTCTCCTAGAAGTGGCTGCTGATACCTGGAGACCCCAGGTCATTCTGGGAGGGCTGGCAACCCTACGGGCGACCCCATGTCTGCCTGCCTTTTCATGGACATGCCAGCTCTGTGGTTCAGATGCTGGATCTGCATTCTGGTCTCCTCCTACTGCAGGCTCAGAAGATTGAGAATCTTCCTCTATTTCAGCCGAGCCTTATCAGGCTGGCTCTCTGCAAAATAGGGCTGTGCCAGGGGACGGGCAGATCTGCCCACTCTCTCTCTCAACTGCTTCAACAGCAGTTCCCCAACTGCTGCCTTCCCCCCTCCCCAGGATTCTCTGACCCTTCCCCGTAACCAAGGTTCACCGCACAGGTGTTTCCTTTGCCTGCCTTCTCTTAGTCCCACCAGAGCCAGTTCTCTTTGGAATGAGGATCAGTGTTCCAAGTCTTGAATGGAAGTCTGGGTCTGAGCTTTCAGAAATAAGGCTGACTTCCCCACTGGGCAAAGCAAGCTGGAGAAGTCACCAACACAAAAATGAGGAGTGGAATATTCCCCTTTTGGAAAAGTAAGATCACAAGTGTCGGGAGGAGGGCTCTAACCTGGATGTCAGTCAGGCTGGGAATATGGAGGCCACCAAACAGCAGGCTGTGGCCACAGCCAGGGAAGAACCCCTTATCATAAATAGAGCCCCTCTGGATCAGGCCAAAGGTCCATCTGGTCCTGCTTCCTGTATCCCACCAGATGCCTCAAGACCACAAGAGACATGCGTCCTGTTGCCCTCTCCCTTGCAGCTGACATTCTGAGGCAGCCTCCTTCTAAAATGAGGAGGTTGCACATACCCATCATGGCTTGTAACCTGTGGTGGACTTTTTCTTCCATCAGTCTGCCACATCTGTGGCAAGGTGTTTCACCAATTAATTACATGCTGGGTAAAGAAATGTTTTCTTTTGTCTGTTCTGACTCTTCCGACACTCAGTTTTAGTGGGTGTCCCCTGGTTTTGGTGCTATGCAAGAGGGAAAAGAAAGTCGCTCTATCCATCCCGTGCATAATCGTGTACATCTCCATCACACCCTCCCTCAGGAAGGCCCCTTGTCTTCCTGCTTGACTTGTGGCTTCCCTGAGGCATCTGGTTGGCTGCTCCATAAATACTGGGCTATACACCTTTGGTTTGATCCAGCAGGGCTCCTCTGATGCACCTGGGACTTGCTCACTGAACACTTGGAAGCCAGTGACCCTGATCTCCTTGGCAGTCTCATTCACAGTTTCTTCTCCTCCTTTGACTCTGCCTCTGCTCCTCATCCAGGCTCAGAGCCCAGTTCCAATGCCACTGACCTCCCATTGCTGTTTCATTATGCAAATTCCTTAGCCCTGCATGGCACCTCTGTTGGTTCTTATAACGTTAGATGTTTGACCAAGTGGGCTAATAATTACCACATTGTCTGCCAGTTCAAATAAAAACAGACATTAGACTGAAAGAAATCTGCCAATTGTAAATGTTTCTTCTGTTCCTGATTTAAAGTTTAGCTTCTTGGAGAATCTCCCTCCCTCTCCCCCCCCCCCCAAGCTGGTCCTTAGTTTTCTTCTGCTCCTTGTTGACAAATGAGGAGATGTCAGTTGCCTGACTTTCACTGTTAGTGTGGTTTGGTCTGTTTGAATGAGAAGGACTGTGTAGCTGAGTGCTGGAGCTGGGAAGTCCTGGGTTCAGGGCAGCAAATTGAATCTCAAGGAGAAGAATTAGGAAAGCCCCTGCCTGAACCTTGGAGAGACTTGTTTGTCGTTTTTTGTCAGAGGGGATAATGTCGGACTAGCGGGAACGAGAGTCAGGCTCGGTAGAACTCAGCTATTTATGCCGGTGGCCATCACCACTCTTGTGACCATGGATTCCACAAATACAGTCAATCCTTGTGCACTCAGTGCCCATGGATTTGCTTATCCATGGGGAACAAGAGTCAAACTGACGTTGCGCTATTCGCAGTTTGTTCTCAGCTATCCGAAGCCATCCTAAAGGTATCTGCTGCTATCAGGTTAGCTATCCTTCCCACTAAACCCATGGATCCTATAGGATCAATGACTCCATATCTGCTGATTCAGTATCTGCTGGGTTTTCCAAGAATCTAACCCCAGCAGATTACATGAACTGACTGTAAGTGATGTGTCCTTATGTGTGAATCTCCAGGGTAGCGCCAAGAAAGACCATGATCCTGTCTGGGAAATGTGGTACTTCTCCCCAACCTGAAATCAACTCAAAACCTTAAATTCAATAACTCAACTCAATAAACTCAACTCAAATAAACTCAAGTCTTACACAGGTTGTTCATGTGAGTTCCACTGCCAGCAGAACCATAGGATCAAGGTCTTGTTTCCTCCCCTTTGCCTAGATGGGGTCACTGCAGCTCATCTCAACATCTGGAGTGGGGCATCTTGAGTGGGCCCTGGAGTGGTCCAGCTTGGCCAACCCAGAACCTCAGGCCAGTTTTCAAGGCTGATGCGGCACGCATGTTGTCTCCACTGCACACAAACCAAGCAAAGTATGTTTTTGGAGAGGAACAAAAAGCTTTAATCCAGCCTGGGGCAGTGAACGAACACAACCAGCTGTCCGCTGGCAAGAAAGTGAAGTTGATTGTGTGTGCCCGTGACGGTGAGGACCTCGGGCTGTTGTGGCAAAGTTGTTCTCTGCAAACATCTGGCAGGATCAGAGCAGGTCTGGAATGCAGCCTGACAAATCTAGAAGCCTTATGCTACCTGACAATCACAGTAGACAGGGCCAGATCAAGACCTCCTGGTTTCCAAAGCAGTGTTTCAAATACTATTCCCCTTTCTTGGAGATGTGCCAGCCTCTGCTCCCCCCCCCCCCCGGCTTGGAAAAGGAAGTGGGGGCAGAGCAGAGGAGAAAGTGTGGAGGAGAGGAGAGTGGTGGGCTAGATTGCCTTGATATCTCCAATGCTCTAGCTCAGGAGTGCCCAAACTCTGGCCCTGGGGTCACTTGCGGCCCTTGAGGACTCCCAATGCGGCCCTCAGGGACACCCTAGTCCCCAATGAGCCTCTGGCCCTCCGGAAATTTGCTGGAGCCCGCACTGGCCCGATGCAACTGCTCTCAGTGTGAGGGCAACTGTTTGACCTCTTGTGTTAGCTGTGGGATGAGGTCTCCCTCCACTGCTTGCTGTTTCACATCTGTGATGCAGCAGCGGCAGCAAAGAAAAGGCCAGCCTTGCTTTGTGCAAGGCATCTCGTCTGATCTCGGAAGCTAAGCAGGGTCAGGCCTGGTTAGTACTTGGATGGGAGACCGCCTGGGAATACCGGGTGCTGTAGGCTTCTACCATAGTCTTTCGAGACTGAAGGTTGCCAACCATTTTTTTTATAGGCCTTAAGCTATTGCAAGACCTTCATTCATTCCACCTCTAGTATATTAATTTATGTAAACTTATGTAAATTTATTCAAATTTTAAATGTAAATTAATTCTTTTGTTCTCCGGCCCCCGACATAGTGTCAGAGAGCTGATTTGGCCCTCCTGCCAAAAACTTTGGACACCTCTGCTCTAACTCAACACTCTCTTCTTCAACATGTCCTCTTTCGCACTGTTTCCCCTCTTCCTTTTTGCAATCTAGGAAGTGGGAGGCGTAGGTGGAAACAAGTGGGTGGACAGAGGAGGAAGTCCCTCCAGCAGGATCTGCTGCCTAAGGCAAATGCCTCAATCGGCCTCATGAATGGGCCAACCCTGGCAGGAGCCTGCATTGCCTGAAGAGGGATCTCAAAAAGTGGGTCAGGACTCACTTGGTGGGTCATGACCCGATTTCTGGTGGGTGCTGCAGAGTCTCCAATGAAAACTCAGGTGATGTAAAGATCAGATAACTAAATGCCTCAAGTCCTGAGGCTAATCCAAAATCAGAGAGCTGCTAACTATCCTGCAAAGAGCTGAGCTCTTGCAGTTTGCAGCTTGTGTCAGTCTAGGGAGATAAATGTCTGAGCATCTTTTTCTGCTGTGGTTTTTTCCAAGTCCGTCAACAGCAGATAGTGAGGCAGGTGAAGTCTGGATGATGCAATAAACCCCTCCGGCCTTGAGGCTGTTCATCGGGGCTGCCTCATTATGAGAACTAGATCACGTTTTTGCAAATAAATAAAATTATTTCTTTCTCGATCACCCCCTTTTAAAAGTCTCATAAAGCTGGATGGGTCCCGATAGATTGTCATTTTAAAATATGGGTCCTGGTGCTAAAAGGTTTGGGAATCACTGAGGTAGTTCATGAGGTTTAATCTGAGACAGAGGAACATACGAAAGAGATGAATTCTGCTCCTTGCATCAAATGTTTTTCATGTTTGCTTCCTCTGCAGTTGTCTTTTTAAATAGCTCATCCTTTAGAAGAGAAATCTTCAGGAGCCCGTTCTGTTGAGTGCCAGGAAGAAAATGTATGGCGGATTAACACAAAACTGCAAATTTCCACTGTGTAAAACAGCCATGTCAGCTGGGACCCCGTCACCTGGGAAATTATTGCAGCCAGCAATAGAGATGAGGTGGTGAACTCCTTGCAAGAGTTCTAATTCCTCTCTCTTCTCTGCCTCTAAATCAGCTGGATCAGGTCAAGCAGGGTATGTGTGGGTGGAGGGGCATGTGTGAAATTATCCGCCACTAGCAGTTTGCAGTTAATGAAGCCTCCTGGTTTACTATTCGCCCACAGCTATTTTTAAGTTCCTTGGCACCTTTAGGTAGAGCCCAATTCTAGTGGTGTCTGAGAGCTCAGAGCAGATTAAATGTGTTCACATGACAACATTCTTCACACTTGTGGCATTTCCTCTGCAAGTCAAAGCTGTTAATTGTGGAGGAGTGGGAGTGTGGGGTGTGCAGGTTTCATTGTTCATGGATTCCCTTCTGTGTCTGCCCTCCCTCTGAGCATCTCAGGTGTGTGTCTATTTCATGTCAGTTTCTTTTTCAAGATGTCTATAGAAAAAGCTGTCTCTCGTGGGAGACAGCTACCAGTATCTTGAAACATGTTCAGAAGTGACCTCCCCATAATTGGATGGACAGGGCACAGTAAACCACAATTTCACGGTATGCTTGGGACCTTAACCAAGGTTAAGGCAACAGCTTGTGGTTAAGCATGATGTGGGGCTATGTTAGTACAGATGGGCCCCAAATCCACATATCCAGTTTCCATGTATTCAGTTACCCACGGATTTAGTGATCTTGTGGATCCACCCACACCCTTCATGCCCATTAACACTGTTTCGATCCTTACCAGGGCAAAAATGTTCTTCCTTTTACAGGTTGCTACATACATACAAGCTTATAGCAACATGGAGACAGGCTGCAGTCAGCCTGAATGCTTGAAAAAACTAGTGTTCTAACAGGAAGCAGAAAGTTAACTTAAGTTAGGTATATCCCGTTTCTGTATCTGTGGGGGAGGGGGAATCCCCCACGGAGTTGGGGGCCTGCCTGTATTTGGAATTAGGTGGGGTTTTTTTTTCCTCCCAATGCCTTCACCATATTCTGACAAACCTGGACAACTCTGATGGGGAGATTTGGGGGACAGCTGATCTGAAAAGCAAACGGATTCCATTTACTAATCTGTTGCAAGGGCGTCCCTGACACGTCTGATACCGTGAGGATTAAGTGCCTGAACATTCAGCTTTTCAGCTTTGAAAGTGCTTCCTGTAAAAAACAGGCTGAAATGTTTGCTTTTTTAAATCTAACTGCTCCAACTGAGCCAGGGTTAAGAGCCTGGGTTTTTCTGGAAAAGGCTGCTGCGGAATCCTCTTAGCTGACTCCGGCTCACTTCAGAATGTAGTTAACATCACGGAGAAAGTTTTTAAAATGGAGAGCAGCATTTAAGCCCATGTGCATCCTGATAAGTGTTTGCTTTAAAAAAAAAATGCTTTGTCACCCATTGAGAAATGCAAACAGAAGAGCTAAGCTCCTCTTAGGAAATGACCCCAAAATTTATGTTGCAAAACAGGGCCCAGAAATCAGACCAAGGTCTATTCTAAGAAAAAAACAATGGCACAGAATTCTCTGGCAAGGAATAGCTAAAATGCACACACTTGTATAATCCTTCACTTCCGTCATGAATTGTAATATTAGG
This sequence comes from Tiliqua scincoides, assembly GCF_035046505.1. NCBI lineage: Eukaryota > Metazoa > Chordata > Lepidosauria > Squamata > Scincidae > Tiliqua > Tiliqua scincoides. The sequence goes on along the minus strand of NC_089833.1, from coordinate 1,504,329 downwards.
AGGCCAGGCCTTCCTCGGCAGGGAGGTGGTGACAAAAAAGAGATAATCCCACAATGGTTTCCTATTGGGTTGGAAAAGTGCCTCCCATTGAAGAAAAACTGGAGAGTCACAGCAAAGGTGTCAACTTCTCCCCCCCCCCCATGTGTGCAATTGACCAGGGCTCCCTTCCAGGCCCAGTGATGGATTTTGGATGACCAAATGCTGCCTTAGAACATAAGAACATCAGATAAGCCCTGCTGCAAAAAGGGCCCACCTAGTCCAGCTTCCTATATCTCACAGTGGTCCATGAGATGCCTCAAGGAGCACATGAGACAACAAGATATCGGCATCCTGTTGCCACTCCCTTGTAGCTAGCATTAAGAGATAGGCTACTTCTATGAACAGGAGCTTGTGTGTTCATAGCTTGTCACCTGTGATAGATGCTTGTCATCATGGCAATTGTCCATTCCCCTTTTGTCCATTCCCCTTTTAAAGGCATCTAGGCCAGACAACTTCACCACATTCTGTGGCAAGGAGTTCCACAGGTTAATAGTAGTTGGCAACCTTCAGTCTCGAAAGACTATGGTATCGCGCTCTGAAAGGTGGTTCTGGAACAGCGTCTAGTGTGGCTGAAAAAGCCAATTCGGGAGTGACAATCCCTTCCACACTGGGAGCAAGTGCAGTCTGTCCCTGGTCTGTCTCCCTGGCTATGGGCCTTCCTTCTTTGCCTCTTAGCCTCAGACTGTTGGCCAAGTGTCTCTTCAAACTGGGAAAGGCCATGTTGCACAGCCTGCCTCCAAGCGGGCCGCTCAGAGGCCAGGGTTTCCCACTTGTTGAGGTCCACTCCTAAGGCCTTCAGATCCCTCCTGCAGATGTCCTTGTATCACAGCTGTGGTCTACCTGTAGGGCGCTTTCCTTGCACGAGTTCTCCATAGAGGAGATCCTTTGGGATCCGGCCATCATCCATTCTCACGACATGACCGAGCCAACGCAGGCGTCTCTGTTTCAGTAGTGCATACGTGCTAGGGATTCCAGCACGTTCCAGGACTGTGCTGTTTGGAACTTTGTCCTGCCAGGTGATGCCGAGAATACGTCGGAGGCAGCGCATGTGGAAAGCATTCAGTTTCCTCTCCTGTTGTGAGTGAAGAGTCCATGACTCGCTGCAGTACAGAAGTGTACTCAGGACGCAAGCTCTGTAGACCTGGATCTTGGTATGTTCCGTCAGCTTCTTGTTGGACCAGACTCTCTTTGTGAGTCTGGAAAATGTGGTAGCTGCTTTACCGATGCGCTTGTTTAGCTCGGTATCGAGAGAAAGAGTGTCGGAGATTGTTGAGCCAAGGTACACAAAGTCATGGACAACCTCCAGTTCATGCGCAGAGATTGTAATGCAGGGAGGTGAGTCCACATCCTGAACCATGACCTGTGTTTTCTTCAGGCTGATTGTCAGTCCAAAATCTTGGCAGGCCTTGCTAAAACGATCCATGAGCTGCTGGAGATCTTTGGCAGAGTGGGTAGTGATAGCTGCATCGTCGGCAAAGAGGAAGTCACGCAGACATTTTAGCTGGACTTTGGACTTTGCTCTCAGTCTGGAGAGGTTGAAGAGCTTTCCATCTGATCTGGTCCGGAGATAGATGCCTTCTGTTGTAGTTCCAAAGGCCTGCTTCAGCAGGACAGCGAAGAAGATCCCAAACAAGGTTGGTGCAAGAACACAGCCTTGCTTCACGCCGCTTCGGATGTCAAAGGGGTCTGATGTGGAGCCATCAAAGACAACAGTGCCCTTCATGTCCTTGTGGAAGGATCTGATGATGCTGAGGAGCCTGGGTGGACATCCAATCTTGGGGAGAATCTTGAAGAGGCCATCCCTGCTGACCAGGTCGAAAGCCTTTGTGAGATCTATGAAGGCTATAAAGAGTGGCTGTCGTTGTTCCCTGCATTTCTCCTGCAGTTGTCTAAGGGAGAATACCATATCAGTGGTGGACCTGTTGGCTCGGAATCCACACTGTGATTCTGGATAAACGCTCTCTGCAAGTACCTGGAGCCTCATTAGTGCAACTCGGGCAAACAACTTTCCTACAACGCTAAGGAGAGAGATGCCACGGTAGTTGTTGCAGTCACCCCTGTCGCCTTTGTTCTTGTACAGCGTGATGATGTTTACATCCCTCATGTCCTGAGGTACTCCACCTTCTCTCCAGCAGAGACAAAGGATTTCATGCAGCTCAGTGATGATGATCTCTTTGCAGCACTTTAGGACTTCAGCAGGGATGCTGTCTTTTCCAGGTGCCTTGCCAAAGGCAAGGGCGTCCAGGGCCACGTGAAGTTCTTCTAGGGTTGGTTCACTGTCAAGCTCCTCCAGCACAGGCAGGCACTCAATGTTGTTCAGCGCTTCTTTGGCGACTACATTTTCTCTGGAATATAGCTCAGAGTAGTGCTGCACCCAGCGTTCCATCTGCTGCGCCCGATCCTGGATGACCTCTCCTACGGCAGACTTCAGAGGGGCAATTTTCTTCTGTGTTAATAACACACTGAGTAAAGACATATTTCCTTTTGTCTGTTCTGACTCTCCTGACACTCATTTTAGTGGATGTCCTGTGGTTCTGGTGTTGTGTGACAGCAAAAAGAACATTCTTTTATCCATCCCCTGCATAATTTTGTATGTCTCAATCATATCTTCCCTCAGACGCCTTTTTTCTAGACTGCCTTGTCCTCAGTTAGGCATTGCCCTAACTTGTTGATTGGCAGCTTCAGGAGAGGCTTCTCCCCCCCACTTCCTCTTGGAGATTCAGCTGTGTTATGCTGTTTCCCCCTATAGATAGGATGCTGCCTTAGCCAGAGTCAGATCGCTTCCGGCCAGAGTTCAGCACAGCTTTGCCTGGTCTGATGAGCAGCCTCTCTGAGACTCTGGAGGGCTTTTTCCTTTTATGCGCAGAGCATGTGGTCTGTGACTGAGCTACAGCCTCTCATCAAAGCCAGACACATACATCCTTGTAGAAAGGGCCTCAATCTCTCTGCCTGGTCACCCACCGGTGCCTCCACCTCGAAGCAATTTAAATCAACAAATCCTGGTGCTTTGAAGTGAGCCCTGCCAAGCTGGGAAGGCACGTGCTCTGATTAATTAGGCCACGTAATTGCTGCTGTTCCAGAGATGTTCCATACATGGCATCTGGCTTGGATAGGGCCATTAAGGGGCTTCTTCCATGTGCTGGTAATGGGCCATGGAGTGAACATGCTGGGCCCGGTGAAATAGAACCAGCAGAACTTCTTGGTTACCGCAGCTCTGTTTCGCACAGAGCTTCAGCTATCCAGGCAATATTTCCCTGGCCTCTCTTCGGTCATCCACAGGCATCCTCAGACACCAGGTCTTTGTCCTCAGCTGTGTTACTCTGGGCAGGGCTGGCTTTAAGCCAATTGGACCAATTTCTCCAAATTGAGCCCCACACACTAGGGTCATATAGTCTAGTCTTTTGATTTTATATCGAAATATGCTTGGATGCATTTGGTCCATTCATTCACATGCATTTTTAAGTGTACATTTTGGTTGCTACCTTAGCGATATAAAATCTATAATAAATTCTGTTTATATCTCTAAGATTCTACAGATCTTGGCTGTGAACCTGGGGCCAATTGGACCCCACAGCTCCTAAGGCAGGCCCTGCCTCTGGGGGACACCTTGAAGTGCCACAACCAGGGGCAGGAAATGGTGTGACCTGGAAGTGCACCTGTGAACAGCTTAGCCCTTGGCTTGACCGGGGGGGGGGGGCTTTCACTTGTCAACTCAGGAAATAACCTTTTCATGTGCCCCAGAAGGTGGAGGTGGAAGATGGAGGCCAGTCCCTCCACAAGGCCAACTGGAACTGTTGCCTGAAGTGGTGGCTTTGCAGGGGACCCCTGCTGCCCACCTCCATCTCCCTATTTCTGCCTCCTGGATTAAAAGAAGGGAATGGCTCTGCAGGGGGAAGTGTGGGGAGTGTGCTCACTGTCCTTTCTTCTGCACATCTGAAAGCAGCACCAGTCGGCTTTGTGGAAAGACCAACCTGTCAGGCAGATTCATAATGGATGAGGATCAGGGGCAGGCTGGTGGTCTGTTCTAGAGTAGCCAGTCTGGGGTTTGGGGGCCAGAGGAGTGTTGGGAGCCTATTGAGAGCGAAGGTGGTCCTTTTGTACCAGAGCATGAGATGGGGCAGAATGAGAGGCATGAGGAGGCAAGCCCAGAGGGGGGTTCTTACGTAGCGTCAGCAGGAACCTGATTTGCTCCCAGGGTTATGTAACTCTTCTTGGGGGGTGGCTGGCTGCAAGTTCCCTCCCTGTCATTGCCAGGTGTGTGTGTTGTGGAGTGGAAATGCTCCAAGTAGCCAGGCCCCATCTCCATGGCACAGGGAATGAGGTGCTTGAGACCCGCTGTCAGAGCCCCAATTCAAGACCCTCAGTGCTTGTAGTGTGCACGAGGGAGCCCTTTTGACACATGCAGCCAAACACATGGATGTTGGGAGGTCTGGCTAATAGACACACCGCCCAATCCTCGAGTGCGTGCTGCATCCTAGGGGGTGGGATGGGATTGATCGGAAGGCAAACTGCGGTAAGTAAAAAACATTTGTGTTTACCTCCAGGTAAGCCCTCAGGCACCCATGGGTCTCCTCAAACATACACCGCCTCTTTTGGTGACCTGTTTCCAAGGAGGGAAAAGGGAGAGGAGCATATATAGGGTCCCAAACAAGTGTTGGCACAGTGTTGCATCAAGGGATGCAAGGAATCATGGGCATGGCATGTCCCGTGGTTCTTTGTGGCCCTGGGCACTACCACATAGGGCAGCTCTACAAAAGTACTATAAAAATACACCTGCTGCAAAAAAAAGAGGGGATAGGATCTGGTGTGGGCCATTGCCTGCCTTCCTGCCTTGTTGCACTCACTCTTTCAGCACACTTCCAATGCTTGTTCCGCTGGCGGTGCTGGTGGATAGGACTGGGCTGTCGATCCCATTCTCCCCCCCCCTTGCTACCATGTTTGTTAAACCTATGAAAGGGGATTGTCAAGAGAGGGCTGAAGTGGGTGCCAGGGCCACGTACAGAGTTCTAGCCTAATCTCTCCGACCAAGAGGTGGCCTTTTTCAATAGCAACGGGAGCTGCCCAGCAGAGTGACTTTTAATGATAAAATGGCCTGCATTGATTAAGCCCCTCTAAGGCTCTTATCTCGTCTTCTGGAAAGGTCAGGCAGAAATGAGGGCTGGATAAAAGAAGCTGCAGCCGAAGGAGAAGATGGAAGCCTCCGAAACACATTTCCGAAGCCAATTTGGGAAGAGATAAAGAGGCCGCAGCAGTGCGATGTGAGGCCCTGAAGATGGTTTACACGGCGTGGCAACAAAAGAGGAGAAAGGGGGCCCAGGGGGGCCAGGTGGATGTGCAGCAGTAACAATGTGGTCCAGCAGAGAGAGAGAGAGAGAGAGAATTGCATAAAGCTCACCACAACAGCAGTGAGTTCTGCACTGAGTGACTCTGGGCAAGCCGCCAGGCCTCATCCTGACCACCTGCACCAGATCAGTGGGATGATAAAGGAGTTCAAGGTCCCATAAATCGGGACATTAACATCTTAGCATATATGACCGACATTGGTCAGGTGGAGCATGTGTGCACTCGCAGCGGCGGCTTTGGCAACATCTGAACATTGCCAATGCCACCACTATGGGTGCACATGCCCCACCCACTGTTCTGACTCAGGATGCAGCTGGAGTGCATGTGCGTGCATCCCCTTCCAGCCTGGCACTTGGGGCAGACTGCCTCCCTGCTTGCTACACCACTGTTGGGCACTTCCATTCACTGTGGCAGCTCCCTCCTACACACAGACTTTCTAATTGCTGCTGTGTGCTGCTTCTGCCACCTCTTGCTTGCCAGCTTCCAACTTGGCAATGCTTTTCTCCCCTTCCTTTCCCCCCTTGTTTTTGGATCACTTGTTCCCTTCCTTCACTTAGGGCCCAGTTCTATTGAAATTTCCAGTGCTGATGCAGCTGCAGTGCAGCCCAGAGGAGGCCTTCATGACTGCTTTCCCACTGCAAAATGCAGCACATCCCCCACTGGAAAGGTGCATTAGTGCTGGCAAGTTGGATAGGACTGGACCTTAAGTCCATCCGTCCATCCGTCCATCCGTCCTTTCTTTCCCCTTTCCCTCCTCTCTGGCAAGTTGGTCTTGGGGCTGGTGCTTGCTGGCATTTGCGCAAGGGGTGCGCTGTGTGCAAGTATAAGTGTGTTTGTGGGAGACGGGGAGGGGAAGGATGTGTGTTCTGTTTTCTAACAGAGTAGGATGTGGAGGTCAGTTGGCAAACATGCCTGCAAAATCTGTCAACATTTCAAGACTGGATTTCCAGTAGGTGGGGGGAGGGATTCATACTGGGATCTACTGGTTAGTCTGGGTTATTTCCTTTTTTTTTGGTGCAAAGTTTATTTATTTATTACAGATACAGTTAAGGAAAATGGGTTAAACTTAGGGTTGGGACTACATAGGTTACACATGAGGATATTGGCTATAGATTACAACATGTCTTAATCAAAAAAAGAAATCAACAATGACTGGGGGAAAAAATCATTGATACAAAAATTATCCTATTTATCATTATACGAATTAATGATTTAACGAAATGTACTAAAATTATCCAATCATAAAAAGGCTTCAAATTTTGCATAGAATATTCTTGCTGCTATACAGCAGCATATGTACATATACATGTACATATACATGTACAATAAAATGTTTCTTATATTGGTCTTCAATTTCTGATATCACATTTAAAAGGAATATTTCTGGTTTGAAAGGTACTACACAATTCAATATCTCTTGTAACAATATCTATCATTTTCCAATTTTTCTCTACTTTCCACATAGCCACCACATATAATAAAGAATTCCCTCATTCTCTTTGCATATCTAACAATTATTTGATGATCCAGGGTACATTTTTGCTACTTCCTCTGGCATTAAATATCATCTATAAAACAATTTATATAAATTCCCTTTAGAAGATACTGCTTTAATTATCTTAATATTTGTGTTCCAACTTTGTTTTCAGTTACATCTACTTGATTTAACCTGATTAATGGAATACTCCTCACTTCTGCGGAGAATTCAATCTATTAATATCTACAAAAAGAAATTTCCACTTGTTATTCAGCCATTTTCCCTTCCTGTCTTAGTGTTTTCTTTGTTCTCTGTCTGACTCTCACTGTCTGAGTTAGCAATAGTGACCACCAAAAAAGGGCATTTTTTCCCCTTTTCTGTTCTACTTTAGGCTGCCGGGGGGGGGGGAGATAACTTGGGGGGAAATTGGGAGTGGATTTCTGTGTGAACAGATTGTGCGCTTGGTTCTGGCCACAAAAAACACTCCTGAGCTGCTGATGTGCTCTGAGGCACCCTGGCACTTGGCTTGATGTGCCTGCCTCCCTGTTCCCTGGCTGGTGTTTGGCAGGTGGCTGGCGTCTTGGCCTTCCAGCATTCCCCCTCTCCAACCTGAAGCCTGCCTGCCTCTCTCTGCTTTATAGAGCCAAAGGAAATTATGCAAAGCAAATGTTTGTTTTTTTCCTTATGGGATGGGAGTTGAAAAATTGGAGGGGGCTGCTGTGGTTGAACACAGGCCCACATGCATGCTGATGCCTGACCCAAGAACTCAGTGGAGCCTCTCCTTGGGAAGAGAATTTGCATTTGCTGTTTGCTGTTTCTGTTTGCTTGCTGACAATGAGATGTTTCTCCACAAATGTCTTATTAGCATCTGGGTTCTTAAAATCTTGTTTGGAAACACTAAACGAGCTGCTGACACTCTGAGGATCTGCATACCTGGAGCTCTTTCCCATGTTTGAGAATAGAAAGCTGCGGTGTAGGGAGGGAGTCGCTTCCCAGCAGAAGTGCCAGCAGCCCAGTGCAGACAAACACTTAACCCCAGTTTTACCAGCTTAACTCTGGTTAAGGTCTGAGGCACAGGGCTGCCCCAAGACCCTCTATGCCTGAGGTGGCATGCTGAATCTCTCTCACAGGCAGGGGGTTGGACTAGATGACCTAGCAGAACCCTTCAAACTCCGATTCTAAATGCTGCCTCCCTTACCTGTTGATGTGCCAGCCTCTGCTCCTCCCACTCCATGGAAAAGGAAGTGGGGCAGAGCAAAAGAGGAAGTGTAGAGGAGAAGAGTGTGGCAGGCTTGTGCAGCTCATAAAAACATGAGTCAGGCCATAGTCCAGCTTCCTGTATCTAACAGTGGCCCACTAGACGCCTCAGGGAGCACACAAGACAACAAGAGACCTGCATCCTGGTGCCCTCCCTTGTGCCTGGCTGCTCGCCCCTCTCTTCCTTTCCCAATCCAAGGAATGGGATTTGGGGGGAAGAGGAGGAGCAGGGGAGGCGAGTGGAAGTAGGAACACCCCACAGCTTGAAACAGCAGACTCAGTTGGCCTTATGGATGGGCCAACCCTGCCGAGGCATGCAGGGAAACCCTGGCTTGGCTGGCCAAATCAAGCCCTTCCTTGCCACTTTGCTAGTAGAGACATGGAAGAGGTGCTGAGGCCTTTATATGGTTTGCATGGTCCCCAAGTGACATTTTAGATATGATGAATGCCAACTGCGGCTTGAGACTTTTAGACTCTGGTTTGATGGTTTTCCGGTTAGTCCCTAACCGTTCGTTTGAGACATGACACTTAACCCTGGTTAAGGAAAATAAACTGTGAATTTCTTTCTTTAAGGGACTTTTTTTAAGGAACTGGCATGTGTGTGAAGCTCTTCATTTGTGTGCCACTGGTTTTAGAATGCACAGCAGTGTGGTTTGCAGGCCCTGTTGCAGAGTTTAATGTGCTATTTTATGAGTGAGTGTGAGGGGATTCCTTGATTGGCTGCCCTGAATGCTGTGTTGGGCAGCAGGTGGGCCAAATGTGCTGAAGGACCCAGTAAATGTGCAGAGCGTGTGCATGCCACTGTCTGTGGGGGTGTTGTGATCCACCTCGGTGATTTTCAAACTTGGGGAACCCTGCTGTGTCCTGGGTTAGATCTTAGGAAGCTGCCTTGTTCCAAATCAGTGTTGCCAGCAGCATTGCTCCAAGACTCCAAGCAGGAATTGTCTCTGCCCTACCTGGAGATGCTGCCAGGGACTGAACCCAGTTCCCTCCGTACATACAACGGGTGTACTTCCGTTGAGCGACAGTCGCTGCCCTCTCGCTTGTGGATTCAGCTGGCAGACAGATGTGGGTGAAGGAACTGGCTGACTCAGTGGGGTTATTTGCACCTGCTGGGTCAGCTTCCTAATACAGACCTGCAACAGGGGTCTGCTAGAAGGAAGGGAGGAGGGAGCCTTGAGACTGGACCGAACTTAAGCAGAGAGTCCACAGTTAATTCATTATGCCTGAATACAACACAGAGAGCTTCCTTGGCTACCAGTCCACTCTCCTTCACACCCCTTTCTGTTCCAGCCCTCATCCTTTCCCAGTTCAGGGAGTGGGAGGAGCAGAGGCTGGTGCATCACTAAGTAAAGGCATTTGGCATTGTGGCCTCAGGTGCCAGGGGGGTTGGGACCAGCCCTGTGCGAAAGGTGCCTGAGGGGAGACATGATTGCAGGAGGTGGATAGAATGGATAGAGGGATGTTCTTTTCCCTCTTGCACAACATCAGAACCAGGGTAAGCCACTAAAACAGAGTGTTGGGAGAATTAGAACTGACAAAAGAAAATATTTCTTTATGTATATAATACATATGTATGTATTAGGTAATTGGCCAGAGGAACTTCTTGCCACTGGATGTGGTGATGGCACCTGGCATAGGTTGTTGGCATCCTTCAGTCTCGGAAGACTCTGGTATCGCGCTCTGAATGGTGGTTCTGGAACAGCGTGTCCTCTCCAGTGCGCGAAGCCTGGGTAAAGTAGTTATGGAGGATAGACTGTTACCCATGCAGCAAATCCCCCCTCTCCATGTCGCTGAAATGGTCCAATGGAAAGGCAGAAGCCAATACGGTTGGTTCCAGCGGCGTCGCAGGAGTTGCCAGAGCGTGACTGTGTTCAGCCATGAACTGCCTCAGGGACTCCGGCTCCGGATTTTGCCTCGAGGTTGACTCCTGAAGCCTTTTCCATAACTGGATGTAGCCACAAGGCAGTGGAGGTTTGGGATCAGAGTTTTCCTTCTCTCAGATGAGCGGCCTTCCCAGGCTGTCGAGTCCCACCTACCCAGTGGCTGTTTAGTCGCCTCTTACGACAAGAACAGCCAAACTGAGGGCCTATTCTTATCCCCCAGCCCCCAGGGGTCCTGGGGATAAGACCCCTGGCATAGACACCTTGGGGATAAGACACCTGGCATAGATGCCTTGAAAAGGGACAGGATTGATGGAGATAAGACACCTGGGGATAAGGCACCTGGCATAGATGCCTTGAAAAGGGACAGGATTGATGGAGGAAAAGTCCTTCACGTGTGACAAACCGTGATGGGGATGTGCAAACCCCTAGTTTTAGAAGTAGGCGACAGCCTCTAAATGCCATGTGCAAGGGAGAGTACCAGGACGCAGGTCTCTTGTGTCTTGTGCTCCTTGAGGCATCTGGTGGGCCACTGTCAGATGCAGGAAGCTGGACTAGATGGGCCTTTGGAAGCCCTGATCCAGCGAGGTTCTTATGTGTACCTCAAGCTTTCTTTGCGGAGATGAGGTTTTGCATTGAGGACCATTCTGATGTGAGTCCAGATGCAGGCGGACTCCGAGGCCCTAAGAGTTGCATAGCAATTAGTTTAAGAGAAAGTTCCCCTCCTTGCTTGCCCAGTCATTGTCAATCTGCTCCCTTAAATGGGAGATTTCTGCAAGCCCCGGGCAAGCAAGCTCACAGCCAGCTAATGAGCTACTTTGAGGGAATTGGGGGCTTCTTGGTGTTGCTCTGGAGAGGGGTTATTTCAGGCTTCCATCTGCTCCTATCTGAACAGATCTGTACAGACCCACATCTGAGCCTGGCTGCAAGCCCTGCTCTTGTTTTTGTGCCAGGTAGGCTGCCTGAGAACCCCTGCTTTGCTTTTGCAGTGCTTGGAAGAGACAATCAGGAGGGGGGAAAATCCACCAAGCTTCAGGACTCTTTGCACACAAATACTTTCCTCCAGGTCTCCCCTTCCCTGCATGGAGGGCCAAAGCACAGAGGCAGAGCAGCAGCTTCGCATGCTGAAGTTCTCCAGGTCAATTCCCGCATCTCCAGTAAAAAAAAAGGATGTTAGGCAGCCGGCAGCTGGAAGGGCTTCTGTTGCCATTCATTGTCGACGGACTAGAATAAAGTGACTTCATCAGTTTCTGTATGTCCCTAAATACTATACTATAATCTAGTACTATAAAGAAAATATTTCTTCACCCAGTGTGTCAGTGAGTGGAACTCCTTGCCACAGGATATGGTGATGGCATCTAGCCTGGATGCCTTTAAAAGGGGATTGGACAGATTGATGGATGAAAACTTCATCACAGGTTACAAGCTATGAGAAGTAGCCGATCACTGAATGCCAGGTGCAAGCGAGTGGCAACAGGGTTGTGTTCTCTCTTGTGTGCTCCGAAAGACATCTGGTGGGCCACTGTGAGATACAGGAAGCTGGACTGGATTAGCCCTTGGCCTGATTCAGGAGGGAAATTCTTACTAGGGGCCTCTGGATCTCCCAGTGAAGCTGGTTGATGGGATGTTCCGGGTAGACAAAATGAAGACCTGGGCATCATCAACATGGGGACATTGTGATGGAGATGAGCTTCAAGAGCTTAGCACACTAGTCCCATATACTGGACCAATTCAAGGAGGATAGGTCTGTAGGCAGGTATTACATGTGATAGGAAAGCTCAGAGCAGGGGACAGGGGGCAGAGGTCAGGCCCAACTTGCGGGCTTTCCAGGGCCATTCAACTCTCTGGTGTCATGAAGAGAATTCTGGCCAGTGGAGACAGGTGGGCCCCACCTGTGCAACATTAGAAGAAACCCGCTGGATCAGGCAGCTCAGAGATAGCCTGCTTCTGAAACCAGGAGGTTGCACATACCCATCATGGCTTGTAACCTGTGATGGACTTTTCCTCCAGCAATCTGTCCAATCCCCCTTTCAAAGCATCTTGGCCAGGTGCCATCACCACATCCTGTGGCAAGGAGTTCCACAGATTAATTACTCAAAGATTAACTGCAGGGTTGCTTGATGCCATGTGAAGTTCTGCCCAAGCCTTGTTGAAACAAGCAGGAGCCACACAAGAGCAGAGTCATTGCTGAGGATGTCACCCATGCCTGGTTGTCTGGAGCTGGATGTGGCCACCGCAGGCGGCTCTTGCTGTGAGGCAGGGCTGCTGGCACTCCAGCCGATGACGTGGGAGACATTGCTACAGGAGCTATGCAGGGGCAATCTACACAAGCCTGAGTGAAGGGACCTGTGGCTAAGAACTTGCCCATTTTCCTACGCCTCTCCATTTTCTGGGCTGTTCCCCCGGGCCCAGGAGCCGCACTGTTCAGCTTGCGCCTTCCACAGCAGCGCTCTTGCCGAGTGCAGTGAGGTCTGTGCAGCAGCACCTCCCAATATGAGCATGCCCCATATTAATTGAGAATGGAGGCTGCCGTTCAAATGTTCTGCCCCAGCCCCAGATCTCCCAGGCAGACCCTGTTTGTCCTCCTCTCCAGTCAGCTATTTCTCCCTGGGGAAATATATCGCTGATTCTTCATGCAAGAGAAAAATTTTGGCATCTGAGCACCTATTTTCTTCCTTTACCTTCCAATATACATTTTACAACGGCCATAAATTGGCATGGGAGAGAGGGAGTGTGGGGAGGGGAACTGAAATGGAATTCTCCCATCAATCATTAATGAATGGTGCTGATGGTTGGGGAGGGGAGGGGAGGGCAGGCTGTGCGTGACGAGATCCATCTCCAGCAGCATCACTCCAGAGCAAAAGTTGTGCGCTGTCCTGCCTCAGCAACCTGGGAGTGGTGAGGGTCTGCGATGCCCTCCCATCTTCCACTCTTTTAAACTGGTTTGGACATCCTATCAACCAGGAGGCTCCTGCAGGGAATCCTGAACAGGTGCTAAGTCAGGGAGATGCAGTTACCACACTGCAGTTTGTGGCTGTCTCTTCTTTCTCTTCACCCCCAACTAATAAACCACAGGCTTGATTTTGTGCCACCGGCTCACTGGACCACGAAGCTCATTTGAACCCCCAAGAGCAGGAAAGTCGAGGGCTGGGGATGACTCCCTTCTCCATTTCCATTGCTTGAAAAAATGTTCATGGCCACATGAATTATGTAGGCAATTCTTATGGAAAACTTTTGATCCGCCCTGGCCTGGTGTGTGCCTAAAAGTCAAGACCCTGAATTATTATAGTGGGCCCTTCTTTTCCGTGAGTTTGGCACACATCCGTGGGACACATCCGTGGATTTGAATATCCACGGATGCTGAGCCTGAAGCTGGAGGGCCTCAGAGGACCTCCCAGACACAACAAGATATGACTTCAGGTAACACCTGGGAGGTCTTCTGAGGCATGGGGAGATATGTCAGATGCAAGGGAGGGCACCAGGATGCAGGTCTCTTGTTGTCTTGTGTACTCCCTGGGGCATTTGGTGGGCCGCTGTGAGATACAGGAAGCTGGACTAGATGGGCCTATGGCCTGATCCAGTGGGGCTGCTCTTATGTTCTTAATGCCACCATATGAGCATCTGGCAGCAAACAAAGCATGACCCAGTAACAAAAGTTGTTTTTCCAAAACTCAGGAGTTTAGTTAAATTACATTTAACATTACATTTAGAAATTACATTTAGAGATGGGCTACGTCAGATGCAAGGGAGGGCACCAGGATGCAGGTCTCTTGTGATCTGGTGTGCTCCCTGGGGCATTTGGTGGGCCGCTGTGAGATACAGGAAGCTGGAGTAGATGGGCCTATGGCCTGATCCAGTGGGGCTGTTCTTATGTTCTTAACTACAATTCCCAGGAGGCCTTGCAGGTCTCTTGTTATCTGGTGTGCTCCCTGGGGCATTTGGTGGGCCGCTGTGAGATACAGGAAGCTGGAGTAGATGGGCCTATGGCCTGATCCAGTGGGGCTGTTCTTATGTTCTTAACTACAATTCCCAGGAAGCCTTGCAGGACTCTTGTTATCTGGAGTGCTCCCTGGGGCATTTGGTGGGCCGCTGTGAGATACAGGAAGCTGGAGTAGATGGGCCTGTGGCCTGATCCAGTGGGGCTGTTCTTATGTTCTTAACTACAATTCCCAGGAAGCCTTGCAGGACTCTTGTTATCTGGTGTGCTCCCTGGGGCATTTGGTGGGCCGCTGTGAGATACAGGAAGCTGGAGTAGATGGGCCTATGGCCTGATCCAGTGGGGCTGTTCTTATGTTCTTAACTACAATTCCCAGGAAGCCTTGCAGGACTCTTGTTATCTGGTGTGCTCCCTGGGGCATTTGGTGGGCCGCTGTGAGATACAGGAAGCTGGAGTAGATGGGCCTGTGGCCTGATCCAGTGGGGCTGTTCTTATGTTCTTAACTACAATTCCCAGGAAGCCTTGCAGGTCTCTTGTTATCTGGTGTGCTCCCTGGGGCATTTGGTGGGCCGCTGTGAGATACAGGAAGCTGGACTAGATGGGCCTACGGCCTGATCCAGCGGGGCTGTTCTTATGCTGGTGAGGGCCTGTCTGTGGATTTCATTATCTGCAGAATTCAGTATGGGGGGGGGGGAGTTGTTTCCTGAAACAAATTCCCATGGGTACCAAGGGTCCATTGTACAAAGTATCCTGAAGAACAGGAGAGGATTTTGCATAATTGTCAGCTTGCCTTTTCACTTGCACCCGGGTGGCTGTTGCTTTGCTCGCTCCCCTTTTTTGTTTTTCTATCATTTCCGATCATTCTGACCCACCCATTTCCAACCAATCTGCCATGGCACGTTGGTGGGCCATGAATGGGGCGCAGGTGTGCCAGGAGAGTTGGGGAAGGGTCGTTTCTTAGTATGGCCCTTGGGGAGTGTGAACCCCCTGCGGGCAGCACAGTGCGCCTTATCAATTGTCCAAAAAAAAAGATGGCTTACCTTGACAATTTTCGCGTCTTGTCAGTGTTCTGTGAGATGAAAATGATTGAACATCACTGTCCTGACCACTTGGAAGAAGCATGCTCTGTTTTTCCTCTTTACCTGTCTGGTCTTGGTTCATTCAAGAGAGAGCTGGTTGCCCCCTCCTCCTGCAGCCACCCCCCCCCCCGGCTCTCTGGCTTTAAGGGGACCCCTGAATGTCATACTCTCTGCTGTCTTGGGAGGGAGGTGTCCTCCTCCTTTTCCCACAGTGGCCTCTTTCTGCCTGGGATTTCCTAGCTTTGACCAGTACCAGAAAGAAGCACTGTCCCAGCCTAGTAGCCTCTCAGTTTCTTGTGTTCTGCAACCCAGATGTTCTCACTGATCCACAGGAAGGCTTGAGCTTTACATCATTTCTGTCTGCAAGGGAGCAGGTGCCTTTGTCATCATGTAGGCCTTTCTCCTGTCCTGTATCCCTTGCTCCTTGATGGCCAAGGGGGCTGGTGTTGGCACTGAGCTGTGGGCTTCCCTAAGAATGCTCTTTCTGCTCAGTGTGGACCTGGGTGAGCTTTTGGCCCTGCAGACTTTTGGCCCTGGGCTGGCATCCTTGCACACTTCCATCCATTTTTTTCTTTCTCTTCTCTTAAGGCACACAAAAAAAGGGGCTGAGTATGAAAGAGCGGCAGGGAAGCCAGCAGTCACTCCTGGGCTGGCAAGATATTCTGCAGGACTTAAATTGTCACTGTGACAAATGCCCCTAATTAAAGTCATCATTGCGGGGAGGAAATAAGCCAAAAATGTTTGAGGCTTGGCAGGGGAGCTGACCCCTGCCGCTTTGTGCTTTACTGCTGAGCTCTGCCTTCTGATGTTGTGAGGAAGAGAAGGGGCTCTGAGATCATGCTGAAGAACCTGGCCCAGGTTTGGGACCGCCTTCTGGTGCTTGGTCTGCTCCATCTTTCAAGCTGTCGTGGAACCAGATCTGTCCTTGGCTTGGTTTCACCTCAGCTTGTTCTTGGTCAGTTGGTCACAGGTGTGGGCGACGCTTGCTGTTCTAGTGATCAGCTGTCAGAAAGTGGTGACTGGCCTTGTCTGAGTCAATGGTACATCATGCATTACATAGAGCAGGGGTCACAATGCCCCCACAGCCTCTTCTTCCCAGCTGATGGCATCTTGGATCTTGCAAAATTTCATGAGATCCAAGGTTGTGGCACCCAAATCTCATGAGATTTGCTGAGATCCAAGGTGGCGCTACCCAAATCTTGTGAGATTTGGGCACCTCTATCTTGAATTTCACAAAATCTTATGAGATCCAAGATGTATTGGCAACCTTCAGTCTCGAAAGACTCTGGTATCATGCTCTGAAAGGTGGTTCTGGCACAGCGTCTAGTGTGGCTGAAAAGGCCAATCCGGGAGTGACAATCCCTTCCACACTGGGAGCAAGTGCAGTCTGTCCCTGGTCTGTCTCCCTGGCTATGGGCCTTCCTTCTTTGCCTCTTAGCCTCAGACTGTTGGCAAAGTGTCTCTTCAAACTGGGAAAGGCCATGCTGCACAGCCTGCCTCCAAGCGGGCCGCTCAGAGGCCAGGGTTTCCCACTTGTTGAGGTCCATCCCTAAGGCCTTCAGATCCCTCTTGCAGATGTCCTTGTATCGCAGCTGTGGTCTACCTATAGGGCGCTTTCCTTGCACGAGTTCTCCATAGAGGAGATCCTTTGGGATCCGGCCATCATCCATTCTCACGACATGACCGAGCCAACGCAGGCGTCTCTGTTTCAGCAGTGAATACATGCTAGGGATTCCAGCACGTTCCAGGACTGTGTTGTTTGAAACTTTGTCCTGCCAGGTGATGCCGAGGATGCGTCGGAGGCAGCGCATGTGGAAAGCGCTCAGTTTCCTCTCCTGTTGTGAGCGAAGAGTCCATGACTCGCTGCAGTACAGAAGTGTACTCAGGACGCAAGCTCTGTAGACCTGGATCTTGGTATGTTCCGTCAGCTTCTTGTTGGAACAGACTCTCTTTGTGAGTCTGGAAAACGTGGTAGCTGCTTTACTGATGCGCTTGTTTAGCTCGGTATCGAGAGAAAGAATGTCGGAGATTGTTGAGCCAATGTACACAAAGTCATGGACAACCTCCAGTTCATGCGCAGAGATTGTAATGCAGGGAGGTGAGTCCACATCCTGAGCCATGACCTGTGTTTTCTTCAGGCTGATTGTCAGTCCAAAATCTTGGCAGGCTTTGCTAAAACGATCCATGAGCTGCTGGAGATCTTTGGCAAAGTGGGTAGTGACAGCTGCATCGTCGGCAAAGAGGAAGTCATGCAGACATTTCAGCTGGACTTTGGATTTTGCTCTCAGTCTGGAGAGGTTGAAGAGCTTTCCGTCTGATCTGGTCCGGAGATAGATGCCTTCTGTTGCGGTTCCAAAGGCCTGCTTCAGCAGGACAGCGAAGAAAATCCCAAACAAGGTTGGCGCAAGAACACAGCCCTGCTTCACTCCGCTTCGGATGTCAAAAGGGTCTGATGTGGAGCCATCGAAGACAACAATGCCCTTCATGTCCTTGTGGAAAGATCTGATGATGCTGAGGAGCCTGGGTGGACATCCAATCTTGGGGAGAATCTTGAAGAGGCCATCCCTGCTGACCAGGTCGAAGGCCTTTGTGAGATCTATGAAGGCTATAAAGAGTGGCTGTCGCTGTTCCCTGCATTTCTCCTGCCGTTGTCTAAGGGAGAATACCATATCAGTGGTGGACCTGTTGGCTCGGAATCCACACTGCGATTCTGGATAAACGCTCTCAGCAAGTACCTGGAGCCTCTTTAGTGCAACTCGGGCAAACAACTTTCCTACAACGCTAAGGAGAGAGATGCCGCGGTAGTTGTTGCAGTCACCCCTGTCACCTTTGTTCTTGTACAGCGTGATGATGTTTGCATCCCTCATGTCTTGAGGTACTCCACCAAGATGGCAGTGCCCAAATCTCACCTATTTGGGTGCCACGATCTTGGATCTCATGAGATTTCATGAGATCTAAAATAGTGGCGCCCAGGGTGGAACATGTACAAGGGCAACCGGGAACATCCCACGGCATCCCTGTGAGTGTGCCGTAATGCCCTAAGATGTCGTGATGCACACTTTGGGAGCCCCTGACTTAGAGTGAAAAGAGAGTTATCTGTCCTGAGGAGCTTCCAGTATCAGCATGGACAACAGGACATGGACAGCATGGACAACAGGGATGGAGGAAGGAGGGTGAATAGGACAAGGAAATACCACTATTTCAGTTCTGCAGATTTGAGCTTAGTTACAGCAAGGAAGGGAGGTGATGGCCGGGCTGAAGACTTCACGGCAGGCACAAAGAAGGGCTGTGAAGGAAGAGAGCAAGGAGGCATCACACGGGGCTCCCTGAGGTGGCTCCAAGGATCAGGGGCTGTGAGAGAGAACCAGCCTGTCTTTTCATGTGGAGTGAAGCCTGGCAGAAACTGGGCTTTCTTCGACATGTTGGATTTCCATGGGAGGGAAGTCAGAGCTGGCCCACTGCTGAGGTGGACAGTGCAGGTTGCTCTCCAGGGTCTCCGCCAGCCCCCACTGAAGATTGAATGGGGACCCTTCTGCAGTCAAGGTGGGTCATTAAGCCACAGCCTCTCCTGCTTGTGCAGGAGGCAACATCCATGATATCATCCCGCAATATCATCGGAGAGTCTCTTGTGCTCTCAGGATCCATTTCACTTCTTCCATCCTGCTGTGTCCTCCCAGACCTGACAGCTGCTACCCAGAAGACTTTGCAATCAGAGCCTTGTGATGGCCAAGCCTGTTGTTAGGGGGGCACATCTTGCACCAGGTATGATAGTGGACCTTTGCAGTTCCGGAAAGCTGCCTTTGCCTCCCTTGAGCTCCTGCCGCCCGGCCCACATGCACCCAGCTGCTTGTTTAATAGCAGAATAATTAAACTCATTAACTACCTCAGCTGGGTTTGAAAACATCAGCAAACGGAACAAGAGCTGTGAATCTTTAGGCTGTGAATCTTTTACAAGAATGAGGTTTGAGTGTGTGCTGGGAGCAGTTTGGTGGAATAGCAGAATTGCAGTTGAAATGAACCTTGGAGGTCATCTAGTCCAGTCCCCTTTTCAATGCAGGCCATTGTAGCATCTCTTTGGTCTTCTCTTCTTCAGGCTAAGAAGAAGCATTTATTTATTTATTTTTCACATTTTTCTACTGCCCTTCCTCCAAGAAGCTCAGGGTTCCTCCCCTCTTTTTGTCCTCACAACAACCCTATGAGGTAGGTCAGAATGAGAGAAAGAGAGAGAGAGAGACTGGCTCACGATCAACCAGGAAGCTACATCGCTGAGTGGGAATATGAACCCTGATCTTCCAGGTCTAAGTTGAACTCCTGAACCACTACACCAGGGATGTCCAAACTGTTTGGCAGGAGGGCCACATCATCTCTCTGACACTGTGTTGGGGGCCGAATTAATTTACATTTCAAATTTGAATAAATTTACATAAATGAATATATTAGAGATAGAAGTATGAATGAATGAAGGTCTTGCAACAACTCAAGGCTTATAAAAATCCTTGCACAAAGCAAAGTTGGCCTTTTCTTTGCTGCCAGTGCTGCATCACAGATGTGAAACAGCAAGCAGTGAAGGGAACCCTCATCCCACAGCTCATGTGAGAGGTCAAACAGTCATCTTCACACTGAGAGCAGTTGTGTCAGGCCAGCATGGGCATCAGCAAGTCTTCGGAGAGCCAGAGGCTCATTGGAGATTAGGGGCACCCCACGGGCCAGATTGTGAGTCCCTGAGGGCCGCAAGTGGCCCCCAGGCTGGGGTTTAGGCACCCCTGCACTACACCATCTTTGTTCTCATCAGAGACTCTTTTGACTCTTCCTCATAGAACTAAGTTTCCAGATCCCTCATATTCTTAGCTGCCCTCATCTGAACTTGTGCCAGCATATCAGTGTGCTCCTAAAAACATGGTGCCCAAAACTGAATGTAGGATTCATCAGCAGGTCTGACTGTAGAGGAGAGTGAAATGTAATTTCAAATGATCTGGACTTTTTACCTCTTAATGCAGCCCAGGATTGCCTTTACCTTTTCTGCCACCACATCACAGCGCTGGCTCATGTTTTGCTTAGTGTTCCAAGACACTTAGGCTGCCAAGCCAGGCCTTGCCCATTCTGCAGTTGTGCCTCTCATTTTTCGTACCTATTTGCAGAACTTCACATTTGTCTTCCTCTGGTTGGCACGCACCCAAGGATCGAGACTGTCTAGGTACTTTTTAATCCTGATTCCATATCCCAGGATATGCCTCTTCCTAACTTCACGCAACCCGCAGATTCAATAAGCAATCCCCTCTACCCCCAGTTTTACAGCTTGAAAATGTTGAACAGCACAGAGTCCCACGGCACTCCGGGTTGATCTGTGACATCCACTAAAGCTGTGTGTCGAGAGAGTTACAACAGACAAAATATTTCTTTACCCAGCATGCAATTAATCTGTGGAACTCCTTGCCACAGGATGCAGTGATGGCACCTGGCCTAGATGCCTTGAAACGGGGATTGGACAGGTTTCTAGAAAAAATTTTTGACACAGATTGCAAGCCACGATGGGTACGTGCAACCTCCCGGTTCCAGGAGCAGGCTGTCTCTGAATGCCAGGTGCCAGGGAGGGCACCAGAATGCAGATCTCTTGTTGTTCTTTGTGCTCCCTGAGGCATCTGTTGGGCCACTGTGAGATACAGGAAGCTGGAGTAGCTGGGCCTTTGGCCTGATCCAGTGGGGCTCATGTCATTATGTTCCTGTACAGTATTAGCACTTATTGGGAAAGATTGTCCAACTGGCTTCTGAACCCACCAAACAGTAGTGAATTCAGCATGTGTGAATGAGCCACCCCAGTTCAAGCACTGCTGGTCGGGCTTTCTGATTGCCCCGAGTCCAGTGCTTTTCTGCAAGGACAGTTCACATGGTGATCTCCAAGTCTCAAGAAGGTGAGGGCTGGAATTAAAAGAAGCATGTCTTTTAGATTGAGGCGATAAAGCAGGGTGGACGCTACTAAAATAGAGCTCCCTCCACCCCCTCCCAGGGTTTGGAAAACAAAAGCAAAGGATTGAAACATCTCAGTTGGTGCTGTCTGGGCCTCCGTTTCCAAAGATCACTTTTCCCCCACCGCAAAACTGTTTCTCTGGCACCCTCTTGTGTCAAAACGCAGCCCTTCTCCTGGGAAGACTACCCTACCTGCAGACTTCTGTGGCTGAAGGTGTTAGGCCTTGCTCTTAGTTCTTTGTCATAGGTAGATGTGGGTGAAAACGGTTTTATTTTTTCTCCGATTTCAGTGTTTTCCAAAATTAGAAATGCAGAAAGCAGCGTTATGTGTTTTTGAGCACAATCCTATGTATGTCTACTCAGAAGTAAGTTCCATTGAGTTCAATGGGGCTTACTGTCTGGAAAGTGTGCATAGGATTGCAGCCTTTATTTCATTATTTCATTCAGTAAGAACCCACATCTAGTCATAGGACAAGCTACGCTTAAAGGGGGGGCAAGCACCTAATTCAGCCTTGATGGACAAGCTCCATTTTAATGGGCTGTAATAAAGGCTAGGATTCTGGGGTGCAGGTCATTTGGGAGTTGTGACCTGAAATTTGGAAGAACAAGGGCTAGAGAGGGAATGAAGAGACCCTGGGCTTTAGCCCTCCCCCCAAATGAACTTGGCAGGGTGGGGTTTTTCTCCATCGGTCCAAGGCAGCCCTGCTGCTGCTATTTGGTTTCATGCCTAGAGCCTGCACAACTGGAGGAGTAGTCAGGGCTGGGGTCCCAGGTGATGTCGGTCCTGCTGCAGTCTTTGGCCAAGCCCCCCCCCACCCTCAGTGGCCCCCCTCAGTTTCCCTTTCCCTGCACACCACCTTGCTTGCTTACTTCTTCTCCTTCTCCTAAACTGAGTTCACTGAAGGCTGCTGTGACCACACCGGTGCTCTGCTCCCTCTCTCCATCAGTGGGTCTGCACAAAGGTGGGGCAGAAAGGATTGGTGCAGGGCATACCATCACCGGCTGCTGCCTTGTATCCACCTCTGGCCTGCTGGACTCTTGATGGTGGGTCCAGTGCTGCCAGCTGGGGTTTGAGGCACATCCCCACTCCAGACAAGTTGGCTAGCCCTGCCGCAGAATAAAGTGGGCCCTCGGTATCCTCTGGGGAGTGGTTTCAGGACCCCCTATGGATACCGAATTCAGTGGATAATGAAATTGGGGGGGGGCATGCTGGGAAACCTCACTTCTGGTCACTTCCTGGAGGGTCTCTGAGGTCATCCAGCTGTGGGCTTGGCATTCCTGGATATTCAAATCTACGGGTGCTGAGCCCACAGATAAGGAGGGCCCACTGTACTTGCACCCACTTCTGGACCGAAGGGCAAACCGCATGTCTCAGGAAGCAAATGCTCTCCTCCCGCGCCACAGTCCTGATCTGGGTTCCCTTCTCCACGGCTTCTGCGTGTGTTGTTTTCAAAGCATGTCTGCATCACATTCACAGTCATGCCAGGACATTTCCCCTGGCTTGACGTGGAATGCCAGGTTGCGATTTCCTGCCTCGTTGATAGATGGAGAGGCTCGAAGCGCTGGAGTCTCGGTTCCTTGAGACAGAGCCACTTGTGCCCTCCAGCCTCTCCTTCCGTTGCGCTTCCAGGAGCCTCGTCAAAAATTCATTCCAAGTCCTTGTCTCATCGCTGCAGGTGTCTGGATGGAGCCGTGGAATTTGCAGTTCTCCATGCTAATGGCGTTCCTGGTTGTCTGTTCCTAATGTGTTCTGGCAAGAGGTGCTTTGGGAACAGCTCTGCAGGGCAATGCAACCCAAGAGCAATCTCTGCTGATTGGGCCTGCACTAAGATTAATAGCCGTGCTTTGCAGAGGGACAGCAGCAGCCCTACAGCTCTGAGGGGTCCATTAAGACAGACTCAGCTCTTTGCAGGACATGGGTCAGTGGCCAGGGTGGGAGAGCAGAAGCAGGGACTGGCTGGCTCAGAGAAAGAGGAACCCACCTAGTCTAGCCTTCCACTTCCAACAGCTGTCAGCTGGAAGGAGCCTGACGCTTGTGAACAGGTAATCTGCTGCCTGTTGTTTTGCACCCTACTCAGAGGTAGACTGCCTGTGCTGATGGAGGTTTCACCTGTGGTGGTCATAAATGTGGATATAGACCTGGCTTCCAATGAATGTGCCAACCCCTTTCTTTATAAAAAGAGCCTTTTAAAATTGGACCTGCCTTCTGGTGTCTGTGAGTGGAACTGCAAGCCCTACCTTACAAGCCCCCTTTTCTGGGACATCCCTGGTCCCACACCTTTGGTCCTACCTCCGTCCCCCTCTCTCCCACTGCTATGGCCCCCTTGTATCCATGTCTAGATTGCAAGCCCTTTGGGGCACACACCTGTCTTTTCACTTGATTTACAGTGCCATGAACATCGACAGCAAGTCCCCACTTAACATTGTCATTCGGTTCTTGGAAATGGCAACTTTAAGAGAAATAATTTATAACAAAACCAATTTCACCGTCAGATAATTGATATACATAAACAAGAGTTACGTTCCTAAAGTATATTTCTGGTCACAAACTAAAATCACCAAACTTCTAAATAAAGACCCAAAGCACTTCTAATTTTAAACATTGAAATAAAGGTGCGCTTTCTGGGCCAGATGAAACCCTTGCCATGGGGAGATGCCACGCAGACAGTGGCCCTGGCCGAGAATCAGTTTTTTCTCATCTACTTTACAAGGAAATGACTTAAAATGAATTTACTTTGAGGACTTATGATAATAACAATAATGCATAAATGTGCATTGTTTTTGCATATTTTTGATGAAAAATCAAGTGAGATGCTGGAAAAATAGTAGAGCTGAACGTTCACTCCTTTATTAAATAAGTTTGATCAGGTTTCATTTTAATAGTATGTCTCATGCAATAAGGCGTCAAGAGATTATTGTCCTCGCAAGCCAGAGGGGTAGGTGTTATTGGCTGGTTTGCTTTATCCAGACATCGAGTCCTTCCCAAGGATTTGGGATGCCTGGTTTTAATCCTATAAATACCATCGCAAAGTGTAAGCTGTTCCCAGTAACGCTGCTTTGTGTAGTTGATTGATGGTAACATCTGTGGCCCCTCTGCTGTCCAGGTGCTCTTCAAGGTGTTTTGGAATAGCACTGAGGGCGCCAATCACCACTGGGATCACTTTGGAATTGGTGTTGTTGCTTTTTGCACAGTCAAACAGGTGTTATTGACTCGTTTGTTTTATCCAATTGCATTTTCTTCTTCTTTCTCTTCTTGATGATGATGATGATGATGATGGAAGCTGCCTGTTTAGAGAAGATGGAGTTTGAGGGAGAATTTTCCCGTGGAAGCTTTTCGGTTTCCTAAATGGGAAAATCTTCCTTTGAGAACCTGACATGGCCCCAACATGCAAAGTGTTGCGCTCTCATTCTGTTTGTTGCATCTGCCAGAGGTTTAGCAATGAATTTGATGAATTTTCATTTGTTTTAAAACAAATGGCGGTTCCATTCCTTGTTCTTCATTGTTGTTTTTTTTAAAAAAAATCCAAATCTAAATAGTCTGTTGAGATTAACGTTGAATACCAAGAGAGATTCCTGCAATGGAATTCTCTCTGCCACATCAGCTCCTGGAGATTAAGTGCTCCAGAATTATTCTTGTGGAATGGCCTGACTCAGACACACCCCTGCAGTGCTCCAGTGGCTGCTTCAAGCTACCCCTTGTGTTGTGGCCACAGCCTGAGGAATGGGAAAGCTTTGGGGTGGCACCCCTCCTGATTGCAGCAAGGGATGCATCTCCTGGCCCCAACATGCCTGGATGTTTTGGGGAGAGAGAAGGAAGCATGCGTGACCAGATAAGGTGACCTATCTTGCTAGGATCTGAGGTGCAGTTGGAGGGCAGATGGGTTGTAGCCTGTGGAACTCCCTGCTCCAGGAGAGCCAAACTGTGATGCACGGTTTCTACATCAGAGACGTCAACTTCTTCAGTGGTCATTCCCAAAAAAGCCTGGAAGTCTGGCGAGCTGGGACTGGAGGTCCATCACAGCGCGTTTCAGCACTCCAGGCCAAGAGACCGTTTCCCAGATGTTTTGGGAGAAACCTTTTGCAGTTGCTGGAACAAGGCAGAACAGAACAAGGCCCTTTCCCGTTTCTACATTGAAAAACCTGCCCAGGCTTCTTTCCTAAGGAAGATATTCCTCAACTTCCATAAGAATCTCTGGTTAAACCACCTGTTTCAGGAAGGAGATGCTTGGAGTGTCCCACAGTTTGTGGCAGCTGTGGGGCGGACAGTATGCAAGCCATAGCATAGGTGGGGGGGGCTGTGACCCCTTGCTACCTCTCTAGTCCTGATCTGGATCCCTCCGCTCCAGGACTGCTGTTTTTCTCTGCCACTCCAGCTCCTAGAGATTGGCAGCCCAATCCTATGCATGTCTACTCAGAAGTAAGTCTCATTAAAGTCAGTGGGGCTTACTCCCAGGAAAGAGTGGAATAGGATTGGGCTGTAAGTACTCCAGGAAGAAAGTCAATGTGCTTCCCTCCTGAGAAAAATGACAATTGGGGGGGGCACCAGTCTAGGCTAGGACCATAGAAAGGGAAAAGGGTTAAAGTCCCTCCCTGCACCTCATGGGTCCAGATTGGCTCTCCTCTGACTTGTACCATTTGCCGAAGGACAAAGAAGTACGTCGGCCCAACTCCAGGCTCAATGGAGAACAGTTTGGCCTTTAGTTGCCTTGTTTGGGGGAGGGGGGAAAATGACTGCCCAGTTATCCCCCCCATGTAATTTTCTGGGGAGGTTCCTTTTGCAGTATTTGAACATGCCTGAGGCCTCCAGCACAACCAGCTGTTCTGCTGGTTTTGATCTGTGGCCCCTGTTGTGATGACTGTGTTCTCTTTGTCTTGTCTCCACTAGGCCTGGCTGACAGAGATCCAGGAATACGCAAAGCAAGATGTGGTCCTGATGCTGCTGGGAAACAAAGTGAGCATGTGAACAGCTGTGTTCTGAGCCTCAGGCGTGTGGCATGCTCTGTGGCACATGGCGGCTGCTTGAGGAAGGGAGAGGCTGCTCAGTGGTGTAGCTAAGGGGGCAAGGGGCTACATTGCCCCAGGTGCCAGGCCTTCGCAGGGTGTCAAGGGAGCTTGACCCTAGTGGCCAAAATTGTGGAAACCTTGATAATTATGAATAATACCATCATGTTATATAACATTTGATAGGTAATTTAAGGCAGGATGCAATGAAATACACCACAATGAATTATATGTATTCTGTCAAAAGTTATAGCCAAATAACTAGAAAAGGTCACTGCAAATACTTCCGGATCAGGCACTTCCAAGGATGATGTCACAAGTCATGGCCAGGATGCCAGAGGGGGCAGCTATGCCACTGAGGCCGGTGATTGGCACAGGGGTCCTTCCTCTTGCAAAGGGTTTGAAGTGGTGCCAATGTCTCCCCAGTGCCTGTGCATTGGCCCTGTTTGGCATCCCTGGTTGGGCCCCCTGTGCCAGCCGCGAGAATGCTTTTCTGACCTGCTACCAACTCATGTGGTTTTCTTTTTTGGTTCCTTAGGTGGACTCCACCCAGGAGCGAGTGGTGAAGCGCGAAGATGGAGAGAAATTAGCCAAGGTATGAGAGCCCCTGCACCCTGGCCTGGCTGTCTGCGCTCCATGTTGAAACAGGTTTAAATTGTGCACTGAAGTAGTCAGTGCCCACAGAAATCAAAGCAGCTGACTTCTGTGAACCGCGCGATCCAAGGTGATTGAAGGATGATTGCAGCGTGTCCCAAGTTTGCATAATTGCCTCTGCTTCTGCCAGCGATGGACAAGGAGCTGTCAGGACAAGCTTTCACTTAGCCACACACACACACACATATGTGCACACAGAGAGAGAGAGAGAGAGAGAGAGAGAGAGAGAGAGAGAGAGAGATCCTGTTTTTAAAATGAAATGAGGTCTGTGCTGAATTCTGCATTCTGTATGATACTCTGTGCATTTTCTACACTTAGCATTGATGAATGATGCTCTGCTCACGCTCAGAGTACTTTGGATTAATATTGGGCTCTTGCAAATCTGTCCTATCTGGAATCGGATCTTTGGTCCATTTAGCTCTCTGCTGTCTCCTACAACAGCCGGAGGCTCAGCAAATCTGAGGCTGAGCAGGAGCTTTCCCGTGCTGGCTGTCTGATCCTTCCACCTGGAGATACCAGAGACAGAAGCAACACATTATGCATGCAAGAAGCATATGCTCTGCCATTGAGCTATGAGAGGGACCAGCCTTAGGAGCTGCAGGGTGGCACAACTGGAAAGATTTTTTTGGCGGGCCCCAAGTTCACAGCCAAGATCTGCAGAATCTTAGAGACAGGCATGAAAATTACGTATTACAGACTTTATATAGAAACATAGAGTTGGAAGGGGCCTAATAGGTCATCTAGTCCAACCCCCTGCCTGTAGCAGGCAGTCCTCCCAGAGCATCTCCAACAGGTGCTTGTCGAGCCTCTGCTTGAAGATCTCCAGTGAAGGAGAGTCCACCACCTCCCTCAGCAGTCTGTTTCACTGCCAAACCACCCTGACCATCAGGAACTTTTTCCAGCTATCTCAAATAGATGGGAAAGCAATCAAAATGCAGGCTTCAAAAGTGCGTGTGAGTTAATGGGCCGAATGTATTGAAGTACATTTTCATAAAAAATTGCGTCCGAGAGTAAATCACCTTAGCACCAGGGCTCCTTAGACATGTGGTCCAACTGGGAGCCATGGATCCAATTGGCTTAAAGCCGACCCTGGCTGTGAGTCACCCCTAAGTACATGAGGCACAATTATAACCCTAAATCAGACCACTGAGTCATTGAGCCTGCCCAGTACGGTCTCCTCCAATTGGCCACAGCTCTCCAGGGGCTCAGGCAGAGAAGGATCCCTTCTAGCCTGCCTACCCAGTTCCTGCAATTGAGCAGGGCCTCTAGCCTCTGTCCACCCTGTGCATCATTTTGTAGGTCTCAATCATGTCCCCCTCAGGCGCCCTTTTTCTAGGATGAAGAGCCCCAAACGTGGCAGCCTTTCCTCCTAAGGGAGGGGTCGCACAAACTGGACTTTTGTCATTTGGCTGTCCGTGTCCAAGTGCAATTCAGTACAGTAACTGCAATTCAGGGGGGTGGGGTGGGGTGGGGTGGGGGGCAGAAGTGTTAAGCCCTGCACAATGCGCAGGTCCTGACTGCCCTCTCATTGTGCAGGAATATGGTGTACCCTTTATGGAGACCAGTGCCAAGAGTGGGCTGAACGTGGACTTGGCCTTCACAGCCATTGCCAAGTAAGTTTTGACATTTACTCCAGCAATAGGGACAAGTTTGCTCTGCTGGGCACCTCATCCCTGCTTGCCACTTGGACTGAGGCATGGGGGGTAGGGAATAGTGCTGGCCGCTGGTTCAAATCTTTCCTCTGTCCGAGTGGCTCTGACAAATCCTCTCTCAGCCCCCAGTGCTCCAGTGAGAAATATGGAACACCGCAAGTGGAAGATCACAATGTGGCCTCCCACCTCTGCAGCCAGGCAAATTCCCACCCACCCCTTTTTTTTTTTTGCAGGTGGTCCTGAGTTGGCCAGGATCCTAGGGTTTCAGAAGTAGAGGGATAGTGATGGCAACCATAGATAAGGGGAGCCTGTCTTATGCCGCTGTTCTGTAGATCAGGGATTTTCAACCAGTATGCACTGTAGATTGGTGTGCTGCATATGGTCTGCATGTGTGCCGCAGGAGTTTGGGGTCATATATTAGTAGGGCCATTGAGGGATGTAAGCCCTCTACTGCCTCTACTGGCAGCATAGTGTGCCTTGTCAATTGTCAAGGATAGAGTGCCTTGATAATTTTAGCGACTTTTCAGTGTGCCGTCAGATGACAAAAGTTGAACCTTGCTGGGCTAGATGGCCAAGTGAAGCACTTGAAACTCTTAGAAATATATAAATATGAAACGATGTACAGTAGTATACAGTGGGCCCTCAGGATCTGCCATTCCAGGACCTCCTGCAGATACCAAATTCCATGGATAATGATATCTGGTCAGTATCCACACTTCTGGTTGTGTCTGAGAGGTCCTCTGAGGCCTTCCAGTCACAGGTTCGGCATCCACAGATACTGACATCCGTGTGGGTCCACTGTACTGTATTAACTATCCTTGTTTGGAACACACCTACCATACAAACAAGCTGGTTTCAAACCAGTTTAACCACCACCGTTTCCCCAGTGATGCAGGTTTCTTGGTTGTGAGCTGGGATGACAGATTTCAAAAGATTCCACGCTACAGGCTGCCATCAGCTGCAAACACAAACCATGGTTTGTCTTTATTTCCTCCTCCTTGTGTGAAGGGTGGCAGCTCCCAGTTCTTGCTGTTTTGCCCGAAGCAAGCAACCACTTGGCATTTTGCGCTGGCCTAGCCATGGTTTCCTTGGCCTGTGGGCAAAGCTGGGATGTAAGTCTCGCGTGCCAAGAAAGGCCTGCATCAGCCCAGGGCTGCTCTAAATGCAGACGCAGCATGGACATGCTGAAATGATTGTGTACACCTGAGCCACCTGATGTGGGAAGTGGGGTGGAAGGAAGCCGCCAGTCCAAATTGGGCCTCTTTTTCCAACCCTTTGCCTCCCATTGCAACTTCTTCCTCCAGCGAAAAGAAAGCAGGCTCTGCTTTCCGCCACACTGACAGTCGAACTGTGAGCCGCCCTTGCCTTAGGTGCACCCAGGCAAGTGGCTGTTAATAAGCAAGCCATGCCAAAGAGTGGGGGCCTCACCCTGTCTTTCCTTTGCAGGGAACTGAAGCACAGATCCATGAAGCTGCCTAATGAGCCCAAGTTTAAGCTCCACGACTATGTCAAGAAGGAGGTGAGAGGGGCCGGATGCTGCCGCTCATAAGGGTGCACCCTCTCCCACGGCGCCCTCTGGTGGCACCCTTTGGATAGAGACTTGCTGCAAGCGCCCCATGTCCCCCGCTGGATCCATGTGTGCTGTCCTCCCGCCTCCCCGCCCCCCTGCAGAAAACTACGTGTCTCTGTGTCTGTGTGTTTGTCCAGGCAGAAATGGCACTGGGAGGAGCGCTTGGAGAAGAGGATGGGCCTGGGGGGTGGGTGGCTTCTTTTGAGGTGGGGTTGACTCACCCCCTACTCCCCACCAGGTATCTCTTGGGGTAGGAACAGCTTAATGAGTTGCTGAACTTGGGCCGTGGTTGGAGTGGGGAACAGGGAAGCATGGGCCTACCCTGCAAGGAGAGCAGAATGCACAAGGGCCACCAAAATGCACGGGGGCCACAGAGCGCGCATGCAACCCCCAGACCTCTCAGCAGTACCTGCGCAGGACTGGTTCCCTGCTGGATGGGGGCCCTTGCCCCTCCTTGGGGTGGGGAGTAGCACGCCATTGCAGATGCTTCCATCACTGCTGTTTGAAACAGTCCCTTGACTATCCTGATCCCATACCTGGTCCTCCCCCTCCCCCTTTTGGGACTTTTTGTTTTGAAAAAGACCAGGCGGTCTAGGCTGACATTTGTGATGTGTGCGATGCTGACAGGTGCGTTGCTCACACAAAATGCTCCCTACCATCCACACAAGAGGAAGGGACTTCCCCCATTGTCACCTCCCCCCCAGCACAAATGGGCTGGATGGGGCGGGGCTTCTTTTGGAAGCCTAGTGGAATGCAAAGCTTTGTGTGTTGGTCACACCTGCATTTCACTGGGCTCAGCTTCCAGAAGTGTTTCCCAGGCAGGCTCTTGCAAAGTCTCTCTCAAAACAGCTCTTGCTGATCTGGCTGATGCTGGATAATGGCAGTGCTTGGCCCTGCCTGTACATCAGTGTAGTATTCAGTCTGTGCAGACCGTGGAACTCTCTGCATCATGAAAAATTAGCCCCATGAAGGATCAGCTAGAACTTTTCTCTCTGGTGTTTTCCTATTGTGGGGACACCAGTTGAGCATTTTCCTTCCCCCCCCCCCCACAGCAAAGTAACGGAGTGCCCCCAGGAACTGCCTGACCTACATGCACCCTCTGTAGTGCCCTTTGTTTGCTGGGGTGGGACAAGTTTTACCCTTCCAATTATTTCCAATGGCACTCCTGTATTCTGCCATGGGGGCTACCAGGGCCAGCCCAAGGCCACATGCCAGATGCTGCCCCCTGTACCCAATGAGATGCCGGCCTCTGCACCTCCCACTGTGTGATGTTAAAGCTCAGCGCTCTTCTCCCCTCCACATGTCCTTCTCTTTTCCAATAACAGGGAGTGGAAGAAGCAGCGATGACAAGTAGGCAGACAGTGGGGGCACCCACCACCTGAGGCAACAGCTTCAGTTGACCTGGATGGGCCGGCCCTGGGCATTACTGAGTAGTAAATCTGCTCCCTTTGGCATAGCAAGAGCTGGTTAGTGGCTATAAAAGCCATAGACTCACATGGCAGCCGGCGGAAGTGGCTGTTGCACTGGCCCCATCAACACAGGGGATGGAAGCCCACCTTACAGGGCTGTTGTAAGGATCACTGCGAATGTACATGAAGTGCTTTGCACCTTTGAAGTGCTACTGGTGTCAATGTTACTACTGGGCTTTTTTTCTTCCTTGGTGCAGTTTCTTTTCTTCTTCTGGTGTGGTTGCCACTTTCAGTTTGAGATTCTTCCATTCCTTTTTCACAGCTCCCCCATTTTAAGTTGTCAGAGAACGGAATGACAGGAGTGCTGAGCCAAGATGGCTTTTCCATAAGAGCCAGCTTGCATGTCGGGTTTTTTTTTAATACATCCCTCTCTAGTGCTTTCACCATCTTTCGTATTGTGCCATCTTCACACCAGGGGAAAGCGGTTCCCTGTGGACTGTGTAGTTACGTGATTTGGGTCATCTCTTGCCGTAGGAAGGCAACTTTGTCTGCTGGCTCCTGATTCAACCCCCACCCCCAGCTTGGCTGCCGCAGCCTCCATTTTGCACTGGAAGCAAGGACTCCAGAGCTGCCAAAGTTTCCTGTGATGGGCTTTGCTGCCACCTAGCCAGAGGCCTGTCCCAACCTTGAGTCCTTTCCAACAGTTACACTTACCAAGAAAATTGCTGTTTATAGCTTTTTTTTCTGTTCCTCTTAATAAAAAGACTTTTTTAAACTTGCCTGTTTTCTCCAATGCTGATGGCCTGAAGAGAAATCAGCCTGCACCCCCTTCTTT
Source organism: Tiliqua scincoides (assembly GCF_035046505.1). Classification (NCBI taxonomy): domain Eukaryota; kingdom Metazoa; phylum Chordata; class Lepidosauria; order Squamata; family Scincidae; genus Tiliqua; species Tiliqua scincoides. The sequence goes on along the minus strand of NC_089833.1, from coordinate 1,472,229 downwards.
ACCGATCCAGTTCAGCAGCAGAGAGCCGAAAGCTCCAGGGGACCAGGTGAAAGCTAGGATTTGGTTAATATACTGAGTTGCTACTGCCAGGATATGGAGTGGAAATTTTTCCGTTTCTCTTCCTTCAGGGTAAAGTTCCCCTTTCTTAATTAGAAGTACAAAATGTTGCTGCAGGGCCATACAGCTGGGCATTTTCTCCTAATGTCTGTAGCGCTCTTGTCTCCTGTTTTACCTTTGTATGCAACCAACGAACAGAAAAGCAGAATGACTCCCAAATCTTCATGGAGGTTGGGAGCAGTGCCTGCATGTGCACCTGTATTCCCCCCTTCCCTACTGATGTGAACCCATGGCTGGAGCTGTGGAGGAATTCTGCCTGCTAAACCTCTAATATGCAGCAATTTGCATGTACAGTGGACCCTCTATCCACAGGGGATTGGAGCCAGAAGCCCTCACACACCAGAGACCTGAGGTGGTGGCAGGGTTGTGGCACCACACTTATTTGGAGGTGACACAGAGCCTGGGACCCTTCCTGCCTCCTCAGACATCCTCCAGGACTCAACCAGAAGCTACTTCTGGTTTGCGTCTTAGTTTTCTGTGAGGCACAGGGAGGCCCGGCCCACTCCATTGGTCTCCTTGTGCCTCAGAATACCTCCCAGATGCAAGCAGAAGTTGTGGAAGTCACTTCTGGTCATGTCCTGGAGGCCTTCTGCGGTGCAGGGAAGCATCTGTGGTTGTTCCAATCTGCAGATAAGTTTGGCTCACTGCACCTTTTCAGAATCTTTTTATTCACAAAAGTGGAATAAGAGAGCATGTCAGCCCCTGTCAGGAAGCATCACTGCGCTTTGCTATTAATGGATTCGACTACATATGGGTTGCTTCCCCCCACAGGCACCAAAACAAATTCCAGGCATTCTTTTGTGCTTTGAACACACACACACACACACACACACACACACACACACACACACACAGAGATCTCTTCCACAATTTAGAGCTGACAAACCAGTCAAGAAAATAATTTTTAACTTTTTCTCCTGCAACAGGGAACAAAGATTTGCTGCCATTCTGTATAATGCAGCCTTCTGGCCAGAAAGTTTCTTGCTTCTAACTCCCTACCTTGGGAAAATCACTGTAATGGGAAATGGCAGATCAGGAGCTACCCACCCACACAGCCTCTTGCAAGACCACCTCCTCCGCCTACTGAGCAATGCCAGTAGCTATCACAAGAGGCACACACAAGCTGGGAGCTGTGCTTGTCTGGTTAGGTGCAACAAATGCAGCCCCCCCAAAGGGTTCCCCGTTCAGCACAGCAATGGACAGAGGCAGGATGCTGCATGGTCTAGTTCTGTGTGAAGGATGGTTTTGATCAAAAAGGAGAGATTTGTCTAGACATGGGAAGCAGCTGATGAAGGTGCCAGCCTGGAAAGGAAGATATTTCTTTACCTAGTGTGTAATTAGTCTGTGGAACTCCTTGCCACAGAATGGCATCAGTGATGGTGATGTGTCTGGCCTAAATACCTTGAAAAGGGGACAGATTGGAGGAAAGATCTATCATAGGTTACAAACCATGATGGGCATATGCAACATCCTGGTTTTAGAGGTAGGTTTCCTCAGAATGCCAGGTGCCAGGGCGTGACAACAGGGCGCAGGTGTATCTGCTGTCGTCGGTCTGCTTGTGGTCGGTCTGTGGAACTCCTTGCCACAGGATGTGGTGCTGGCGTCTAGCCTAGACGCCTTTGAAAGGGGATTGGACAAGTTTCTGGAAGAAAAATCCATTACTGGGTACAAGCCATGATGTGTATGCTCAACCTCCTGATTTTAGAAGTGGGCTATGTCAGAAAGATGCAAGGGAGGGCACCAGGATGAGGTCTCTTGTTATCTGGTGTGCTCCCTGGGCCATTTGGTGGGCCGCTGTAAGATACAGGAAGCTGGACTAGATGGGCCTATGGCCTGATCCAGTGGGGCTGTTCTTATGTTCTTATGGTGGAGCCCTGTAAGATGCAGGAAGCTGGACAAGACAGACCTTTGGTCTGATCCAACAGGGCTCTAACTTCCCAGGAGGATACATGACCATTATGGCAATATTCAGCCACAGCTTCACGGCAGCTCAGTTTACGCAGCCAGCACCAAATCCCACATCTTGGGTAAATCAAAATGACCCACTTTGGAAATTCCTAGCACTTGGGCTTCTTTGCATTTAATACCCATCACCTGGAAAGGCGCTTTGAAAAATGTTTCCTGCCATGCAAAAAGACTAGATTTTCACAAGTTATATGCTATGTGTGTTTATGAGACCCCCTATATGAGTTCCCTTGACCCTCAGGCCAAGGACTGAGCTGCAAATCTTCCCCGGAAAGAATTCTCACTCAAGAGGCCTCAGTCAAGCCTCACTCTTCCCCAACTGCAGCATGGGGAATAAGACTTGCCTTAGCCTTATAGGGCTGCTGCAAGGACGTATGAAGGTAACACACAAAAAGCACTTTGCACACTCAGAACCCGAAATGCAAACACTACTACTGTATTAATTACAACTTTTATTATGCTTTATAACCAACTGTACATTGCATTACATAGAAAAAGGCAGTACAAAAATTGCAGACCTATTAAAACCTATTACAGACTTTGATTCTGGTGGACGTTCTCCTCTCCTGTTGCTATGATCCCCTGGAAGAGAAAACACAAAGCACAGCAGTAAGTGCCAGTCCTGCATTTTGGTTGTCTCTCTAGACAGAAAGGGAGGGTGCTCGTTCCAGACATGCCATGCCAGCAAGCCACCCCTGATGGTACTTCTAAGCCTCAGCTCACATCTATAATCAGAAACTGTAACCAGTTTTCATACGAGGTGTCAGAAATTTAAGAGAGCTCATCATTGGCTGGTGTTTGGAGTCAAGCAGGCTTAGGAATGCCCTTATATTTAAGAATAGAGCCTCACCTCTGCACGCAGGCTTTGCTACATCCAAAATGACTGGGTAAACCTGGAAAGGAAAAAAGGAAACTATCAATGCTAAAGAAAGCAAGAAAAGTTTATCAGAGATTAGGAGCAAAGAAAGCAGCTTTCTCAGTCTTAAGTCTCTCACAGTGAAGCCTGAATGCAAACCCGCAGCTCAAGTAATTGGGTGGTTAGTTCACAACCTTGTGAAATTGTGCCCTGACATCGAGCACAGCACTATGCTGACCACAAGCAGGGCAGCGAGGCAACAGCCGTTATGCTTTCGGCCTGCAACTGATAACAGAGGCACACTACCTTTGAACATGGAGGTAGCCATTTATTTATACAATACCATACACAGGCAGGACACTTGACAAAGAATGAACGAAGTCCCTACCCATGGGGCTTACAAAATGGGCAAAGGCTTAATGCTGTTGATAGCCTTCTCTTCTTCCCATTAATTTGCCTAGATCCCCTTCTAAAGCTGCCTGAGGCCATCACCACATCAGACACGGCACTCAATGTCAATGTTCAGCATGTACTCAATCTGTGGAACTTCTTGCCACAGAATGTGATGTGGTGGTGGTGCCTGGCCTAGAAGACTGGACAGGCAGAGAAGTCCATCACAGGTTACATGCACAGTGGGCAAATGCAACCTCCAGGTTGGCTGTCTCAGAATGCCAGGTACAAGGACCTGACAATGTCTTGTGTGCTCTCTGAGGCATTGCTGGGCCTCTGTGAGATGCTGGAAGCTGGACCAGATGGACCCTTGTTCTGAGCCAGTGAGTGCTTCCAGTGTTCTTAGCAGGCATCAAAATAGCCCTGTGTCCGGCAAAAAGACACACCCTTTTTATATGTCCTGACTCTCCCCTGCCTGCATCAAATTCATTGGGTGTCACCCCCCCCCCATCCAGTATTACAAAGAGGAAGGAAGATCTGCTTTCCAGCTACCCAACATGGGTGATGTGCAGACAGCTTAGGGCCCAATACTTGATAGTGGCCCTAATCCAGCTTGCAAAATGCTGTCTCTCTCCCCCTGCACTGGCAGTGTGCCAGCCCGGTTGTGTGGCTGGAAAGGGGGGGGAGCGCCCAGTCTGGCCGGGAGCCTCAGTGGGGCGGGCAAGCGGCCCCTCCCTTCAGAGCCATTCCTGGCAGGGGGAGCAAAACAGAGCCATATGGCCCCCCCTCCACTCCCCCTCCAGCTACAGCACCATGCCAGCCTCTGCTCCTTCCACTCCCAGGGGCAGGAAAAGGAAGTCAGGGCGAGCAGAAGAGGAAGTGCAGAGGAGAAAAGGGTGGGGAGTGAGAATGATGAGCCAGTCCTGGGCAGGGTAAAAAATTTGCTCAGAGGTCTTTAGAACAAGGCAGCAGGGTGTAAAAATGCAATTACAAGGTGCAATACTATTTTATATTAATTAGAATTAATTTTTAATTTAAAACAATAGAGTTAACTAATGAAAGTTAAATAATTAACTTTAATAACTTTAGTTCATTAACTTTAATATAGATTAAATGCATTATGTTAAATATAAGGTAAATAGAATATACTATACTAGTATTATTATACCAATAGAATATACTAGTATGCTTATATTTGCATATATATATTTACATATTTATTATTATACATTTTATATATTATATAATATTATATAAATATATTTATTTGCAAATATGCAAAAATAAATTATATATAAATATGCAAATATAAACTTATATGCAAATCTAAATCAGAGAGTGGTTCCAATAGGCATTAAAGATAATTACTTTGATATAATTTTAAAGTGGTCTCAAAAAGACTCTGCAGAGCAAACTCGGCCCAGTCACCCACGAGGACGTGCAGGTTCCTCCCGCCCCTCGCAGAGCGCAGCCTTACCTGGCAGGCGCCAGCCAGGCGGACAGGAATAGAAAGGGCAGACGAGCGGCGAACATCGCCTTTTATAACCTTGCCCTCTTTCCTATTGGCCGGCGCTGCCCACCGACAGCCAATTGAGTGCTCCTTTCTCCTCGAGCGCTGACAGCCAATTAGCGTTCGTAACCCTTCTAACGTTCTTCCTATTGGTCGAACTGGTCCCCCCCTGCCGCCGCCACGCCACACTTCCCTCGTCGTCTCTCGCCAGCCGTCTCGGGCCATTTGATTGGACAGTTTGGCAGGGGGTTGGGCTGAGTCGGTGCGACCAATCTGAGGGCGCGGAACCAGAGAGGGAACAGTACAAGCGTGGCTAGAGCGGCCAAGGGAAGGAACGCACCAATCCAAGGCGGGAGGCGGGGCGTGAGGGCGGGGTGAGCGCTCGCGGGGATTGTAGTCCGCCAAGGCGCCGGCAGCGTCGCAGAGAGCGGGGCGGCGAGACGGAGAACTACAACTCCCGGCGGTCCGAGGGGGAAAGTGACGCGCGCCGTTTCCGGGACGGCAGGCCGGGCCCGGCTGCTGACAGAGGCGGAGAGGCGCTCGGCGGTGCTGGTGGTGGCCGAGGCAGTGCGCGCGTGTTTGCGCCCGGGGAACGGGAAGGAGCCATGGGCCGGGGAGCCGCGAGCGGGGGCCGTCGCCCCCTCCCCCCGCTGCCCCCTCAGCTGCCCGCAGGTGAGCGCCGGGCGAGGGCGGGGCCTGAGGGGGAGGGGCCCCTGGCCAGGCCACGCCCACGCCCACCTCTGCCTGGGGAGGGGGCAGCAAAGAACCTCCTCGTTCTAAATGTCTTGGCCATTATTGTTCTTTGCTGCTGTTAGTCATTAATATTCATTACATTACTATTATTTATATTACTAATAACATGTTAATTAATACAACACAATATAATGATCAAACATGTGAGTGTCCATGCGTGTACACACGTGTGTGTACTTGTATGTGTGTGAATGTACACTTGCATGTGTGCGCGCGCGCTGTATGTACATGTAAGCATGTGTGTACATGTATGTTTGTGTGCATGGTACGTGTGTATATGTGTACTTGTGTGTGTGTGTGTGTGAACATGTGTATGTGTGCCTGTGTATGTGTGTGTGTGTACTTGTGTGTCTGTGTACTTGAGTATGCGTGTGTGTTTGTGTATGTGTGTACACATGTGTGCACGTGTGTGTGAGTGCGCATGTGCATGTGTGTCTGTGTGTACTTTTGTGTGTGTGTATGTGTGAACACATGGGTGTATGTTTACATGTGCGTGTGCAGCAGCAGCAACACAGATTGCTATCGCTCTTGATGTCTTTGCAACAATTTATAGTGCAAATAATAACTTTTAGCAATAGGAATATTTGGCAAAAATATAAACGCATCAGAAGAGTCCCAAGTGCTGGCTCAGGCCAGAGGCCCCTCTGGACCAGCTTCCTGTGTCTCACAGTGGTCCACCAAATGCTTCTGAGAACACACCAGACAACAGACACAACCTGTGTCCCCTGCATCTGGCAGTGGGAGGCGCCTGCCTCCAAAACCAAGCGCTTGCACACACCCCTCATGACTATAATTGCAATGAGGTTGCTGTTATTGTGAATAGCCCCACTGCCTTTGCAATGCAATTGCAGTTTGCAGAAAAGGTTCCATCGTATACTGTCAGTAAGAGCAGCAGCAGCAATGTGGAGGCTATTGCTCTTATTGTGCCTAAGCAATATTTTAAATTGGAAATAGTAGCAATACAGAATATTGCATGGCCATATTTGGCCAGAAACGGAATTGCAATGGGGTTGAAAGTGACGCAGGTGCCTGAGAAGATAAAAGTTGCACGTGCATCAGAAGTGCAGCACTGTGCTGTAGTTGTCTTTGTTTCGATGCAATAATAAATAATAATATCATCATCAGTGCTGCTGCTACTGTTTTCCCACAGAGCAGGAGGAGGGGGCTCTGCAGGCCTGGGAGCAGCTTTAGTGCTTAAAGAAAATGAATCTGCTGTCTGTGTTTTAACATATTTGTGGCATTTGCTGTCTTTGGCTTTTTTGCTGTGAGAACCAGTTTGGATTTTTGGGGAGTGGAGGACCAAAGAAACTAAGTGTAGCAATTCCAGCCCCCCCACCTTGAAATAGACAGATAAAGGCTTCCTCCTTCTCTTTCTCCCCTCTCCTTGCAGGAGGGGGCAGTGCTAGACTGTTGGGGCACGAGTGTCATGAGGCTGTTTCCTTTTCCTCCTCTTGCTGTGATGGAATAAGAGACAGTGATAGCCCAGCACCTGCCTGGCCTTCCCAAGGCCTTCCCTTGTTGCAGCTTGGTTTAGTGATTTGTTTGTGGCTTTTGCCAGAATGAACATTTGTGCAATGCCAAAAGCTGCTTCTGCTCTCCTAGGGCAGCATAATGGGTCTCCTTTTCCCATCCATAAAATGTGTGCCGAGGTGGAGAAGCCTGGCCTGTGCCCTAATTGCATCCACTGAAATTGCTTTCCAACACTTTAGTGCTGAAGGAAGATGCTGTGCTGGTGTGTGTGCAGTGAATGCTCGAACAGTCAAATTGAAACCAAAAGCCTCTCATCACTTGCCCTGCTTGGCAAACCCCGGGGGGTGCGGTATTGCTTGGCATCAGAGCAACACTGTGTGTGCTGAAGAGCCCTGCTGCAGTCTCTCTGAGATGGACTTGGTTGGAAAGGCAGGAGAAACTCTCTCTCTCTGCCAGAAACTCTTGAGGACTGTACAGTACTCTGAACCAGAGACAGTACAGTGGGCCCTCTGTATCTGTGGGGGACCCGTTTCAGGACCCCCCCCTCCCCACAAATACCAAATTCCACTTCAGAGACTGTCCTGGACGCAATTGGAAATGCCTTCTAGCTGCATCCGGTAAGTCCTCTAAGGCACTCTGGTCACAAGCTCGGCATCTTCAGATGCTGAAATCCACGGATGCTGAGCCCATGGATAAGGAGGGCCCACTGTACTGGGCTACGTGGACCAGTCGTCTAACTCTGTAAAAGGCTGCTTCATGTATTCAATAAATACTCAAATAATGTACACAGTATGCATTGAGCACTTGGCAAAAATAGAATATGAGTGCTCAGTGCACATCATGTATGTTATTTGATCCTTACAAGAGCCCTGTAAGGTAGGCCAGTGTTATTAGCCTTATGCTGCACGTAGAGAGGCTGAGACCCAAAAGCTTGTGGTTTGCCTAAAGTGTTCTGGACTGTAATCCGGTGCACACCTACCTGGGAGTTAGGGCCACTGATTAGAATAGAACTTACTTCCAAGTAAACATGGATAGGAGTGGATTGCTAGTGAGTTCACGGCTGAGGCAACATCCGAATCTGGTGCTTGTTGCTCCTAGCTAAGGCCATCCAACATTTGCAGGATGGGAGTCGTAACACCAGATTGTTTTGCAGTAATTTTCAGGAATGAATGCGGAGAGGATGTGCGTGAAGCAGTCCGAGCCCTTGAAGCCCCATGTCTGGGTGTTTCATGTTGTAATGGATGCTTTTCAGTTGCTAGTTCCGGTAACGGCTGTTACGACCATGGACAGAAACTGAACAGGCCTTGCTTTCCTTGGACAGGGCCTGGTCATGGAGCAGGCAGGGGAGTTGACCACAGAGTACTGCTGATGCTGTTCAAATAACGAGAGGGAATTCTAAAATGTCTTGGGAGCAAACCACGGTTTTGTCTGATGAACTGTTCTGTGTAACTTGAAAGCTTCAGTAGATAGAACGAAGCATCCAGGATCTGGGATTTCCCAGCCCCACTGTCTGCAAACAGACTGGCCTGTAAAAGTTACCCCTTCCCTATCTTCTGAACCCCTGTGGGAAACATTGCAACAACTGCTTTTATGTCACCCAATTGAAACTTTTGGGTATCATCTGTAGGTGACTTGGATGGGCAGGGGGGGCAGCTTGCCCTGATTTGGAGGACCTTTTAGGTGAGCATTCCCTTGCAGACTCCTCTTTGCATGGGACTAGGGGTTCATGCTTTTTCTGCTGCGCCATTTGGGAACCAACCCTCCTTTGCAACGACCCCCTCCCCTTCCCTCCCCCGCTCTCTTGGCTCTGAAGTTGCAGAGCCTGGAGAAGCTCTTTGGGCACATTGCTTAATAAACTCCCTCCCTCCGCATGTGTTCCAGCTGGGTGACTCTTCTCACCCAGGACCCAGCATTTTAAACCCCAAGAGCCCTTCTGGCAAGGATGGGCTCTTCCGCCCCGCCCCCCCCCCCCCCCGCCTGAATTCAGTTGGTAATAGTGGCAATGGGGAACTGAAAGGTGATTGGTGGAACTGGGGGGGATTTCCCAGGCGTATTTACATATCAGGAACTGCTCTGCAGCTCCGCATGCCTTTCTGTTTACATCACCCATGCAGAAGCATGCACGCACAAGAGACGCTGGGAAAGAGGGGACCGTCCACCCACACGCTCTCTCTGCTCCTCCTTGGAGTTTTCTGCTAGGCTTCACTGTGCGAACCGGCTCCCAGCCGGTAAAAGCCTGAGGTAAACGCCTTTGTCTGTTGGATGCCTCCTACCAGGTTTGTTCTGGGGAATTAGGTGATCTTGTGTGAGCCCAACAGCTGGTCCCTAAAGCTGGTCCCCCCAATCAAGGGGGGGGGCGGGATCCACACTCAGGTTAAAAAGTTGGAATCAGTTGTGCCTGTTTAATAACTGCCCCAAGCTTAGATTCACTTTTGGACAATTTCATTATGTAGAAATTGCTTTTTAGCGTTGGATGCCTCTGAGACTAAGAGCCCAGTTCTGTACGTGTCTGTGCAGATGTAAGTCCAATTACAGTCAATGGAGCTTCCTCCCAGGTAATTGTGGATAGGATTGCAGCCTGAGATTCTCAAGGAGGCTCAGTGTATTTTTATTATTTTATTTTAATGTTCATGTTTTTATCCTGCCCTTCCTCCAAGGAGCTCAGGGTGGTGTATATAGTTCCTCCCCTCCTTTTGTCTTCACAACAGCCCTGTGGGGTAGATGAAGCTGAGAGAGATATACTGATCTGTGCAGGGCATGAGATGTATTTTGGAGTATTGGGGGGTCTGTGTCCAATTTCAAGAGGACTGAACGTGGCTCGGGGCCTCTAGTCTAGGCAGAGCTGGTTTCTTCTTCTTCTTCTTCTTTTTTTTGTGAAACTGTATCTTATCCCGAGAGCTTTGGAATCATGTTGCGCCCTGTTCAGAATCCCCTTCTGCTTAACTTTCTCATCATAGTTGGTACACTTTGTGTATGTGTTACTGTGAGTGTCAGAATCTGGGGGTGTATCGGCTTTGAGCACAATTCTGTATGTTGGTGGTTCTCCAAGTGGTTTGGGATCCACCAGTGGGTCATGATCTGATTTTGGGTGGTTGCTAACCCAACAAGCTGATACTGACAAGGAAAATGTAATGAACCCTATGGAAACCAAAACAGAGCAGCACACACGTGTTGACTTGTGAGTAGGCAACTGTGCCTTGGTCCTTTAGAAGGGCAGACCGAGGGGACCACAACACCACCGAAATAGTCCCAACCCAATGAACATAGAACTCAACAAATGCTCCAGAAGGCAGTCCCCCATCATCACCCATAGGGTGGCTGGGCAAAGTGATACTTTTTTTTTAAGGGCACAATCCTAACCCTTTATGTCAGTGCTTTCTAGCTTTCCAGAGGTAAGGAAACAAACATTCCCTTACTTTGAGGAGGCCTCTGTGAGTGACACCCAACTGCAGGATGCAGCACACGTCCCATTGGCACCGCTAAGCCAGTGCTGGAAAGCACTGACATAAGGGGTTAGGATTGTGCCATAAGTCTCATAAAGCCAGGTGGGTTCTGATAGAGTGTCATTTTAAAAAAAATGTTGCTTAAAAGGTTTGGGAGCCACTACTACAAGAAGTATGTCTCATTTCATTCCGTGGAACCTACTCTTAGGTAAGAAGGTAAGAATTATAGGATTGCAGCCTTAGTTTTTCCTCCAGTAAATGTTGACGGTCTCTGGTTTCAGACATCCAGGCAAGCATCCTGTTGGTTTCCACCAGAGCCAAGTGAGGAGGGCTGTCATGTTTGGCTTACTTCTTAAAGTCCAGGAGCTGAATGATTTGCTCTGTTGGTGAGGCGCTACAGCTGCCCTCTTGCTCTCAGCCAGCTGACGGGAAGGCTTGGCTGCAGGCAGAATCTGGTTGAAGCACAAATGTCGAGCAGGCAGTTGAAACAAACCTCTCTTATCTGGTGTCCCTGAACTTTTTTTTAACCTTTGGGTAGCAAGAGGAGTGGCTGTTTATTTGTGGTGGATTATAAAATGGCTTTATCAGAGGTGCTATGGGGTAGAGCTTGAACAGCTGGAAGGAACAAAAGAGGCACCCCCTCCCTCGCTCCCCCTGTCGTACCCACAGAAGCACTTTCCACTTTTTCATGGGGCCCTCGGATCCCAGCAGACCCTTGTAAAGACTCATTCCTTGGATTGAGTACCAATAAATGAGTTTGATTCCTGCTTTCTTACCCTCTAGAACAGAAATTTTTAACCTTTTTCATTTCACAGCACTTGGTGCCGAAATTGTCAAGGCACATCATCCTTTTCTGACAATTGACAAGGCACCTCATGCTGCCGGTAGGGGGCCTCACACCCTCTAACTAATAAATGGCCCTATTAATAAATGACCCTCCCTCAAACTCCCATGGCACACCCAGACCATTCGGGGCACACCAAGGCAAATGTATAAGATTGCCCATACGTATTACGCACAAATTATGCTTGTATGCATGCTTCCTGCCTCAGACATGTAAAGTGCACATGACAGATGCTCATTCTTAAGAACCTGGAAAGTTTTGGCCAGAGTTCTCTGGTGCATATTTGCAGGTCTCAAGGGTCTTACGTATGCCATTCACAGGTTATTTGTTTGCTTTGAGTACTGCTGGTGTAACAAGTACTGCTGGTGTAACAATTCACATGCAGCAGTTATGCTGTGTCTAGTGTGGAGCCTTTCCAGCTGCTCAGGGGTAGAAGGTCTTGAAGTACCAGCCGCAGTAGAACCAAATCTTTCCTCAATTAGTAAAAGTGTTCAGCCAGTCCAGCTTTCTGGTTTTAACTGTGGCTTCCCTGCTAGAAAACCTCCAAGCAGAACATGAAAATCTTTCAAAATCTTTTAGGCCCAATCCCTGTGCTGAATTCCGCAAGCGTTCCATTTTTTAGGCCCCAGTGTCAGAATTGTTTCTAGACCAGTGGTTCTCGATGTGGGCCAGATGGTACGGAACCTGTGCTGCATCGCAACTTGTCATGATGCCACCTCCTGGATGTTTAGGGATGACATCATCCAGTCACTGTCAAACTTACGGGTTGCTGAGCTCTGCACCTCATCAGCGCACACCTCAGAGTAGCGGTGTTCAACATTATTTCCTTCACATGGCAGGCTGATCTCTGTGGTCCTCTCTATGGTCTCCGCCTCTTGCAATGTCACTTAAACTCTTCCAGGTTCTGCAGCTCTGTTTCTAGTGCAAGGGTGGGCAAACTTTCAACTTTAGGGATCTTGGACCTTTAACAGTTGTATAGAAGAGGGAATTTTAGCAGGTGCAGCTGTCATCTCACAGATGGAAGCCCACCCCTGTTCTAGGGCAACTGTCTGTAGTCACAAGTTATCTGTCCAGCAGAGCAGGCAGAGGAAGATACATTAAGCAATGAAGCAAGGAAAGGGAAGGGTGCTTGGTGAGTTCCTGAGCAGCTGTTTCATTTGCACTTTGGGAAAGGGTTGGAAAGGAAGAGGGCAGTGTGATACCTGCCTTGGATACTGGCTGGCACAGCGGTCCTTGGGCAGCAGAGAGTATGGTGGTTCTTAATGCCACACCAGCAGGACTCTGAGTTACTGGCGTGGACGATGGAAAGCACAGCAAACAGGCTCAGAGAACACGAGGGGTCTGTGCCCTGGTTTGTTATATGCTACATTCCTATAACAGCATACAGGGCTGTTGTGGGGTGAGCTTCTCAAGGACCTTTCTTTGGGACCTTGATCGCCCCACTGCTGCTCAGATAGTTTTACCCCCTGCTGAGCATGCAATGAAGGGACTCTTGACATGCTCTGGAGGACAGGGCCCCAATAACTTTACAGCTTATTTGCTTCAGTTCTGGGTTTGGCGAGGGTAGCGAGGGCTGGGAAGCCTTCTCTTGTGTCACTCGCAGCTTTGTTTGCTCCAGATAAGGAAGCTCCTATGACGTGGCTTCTGTGCGCAGGTTCAAATTTGCTATGCAAGCCAGGCATGGCCTCCTTGGGGTTTCCCCAGGAAACGCACAGAAGGCAAGGTGCTAGCCGACTGGGCAGCGGGGGGTGATTGCTCTGACGAGTCCAAGTTGTGGCTGTCCTTGAGGCCTGTGGGACCAGAGGCCTCTTGCCAGCCATCCAATTCAACTGGCCAGGGTCACATTTTTATTTTGTTTTCACATTTTTCTACTGCTCTTCCTCTAAGGAGCTCAGAGTGGTGTCCATAGTTCCTCCCCTCCTTTTGTCCTCACAACAACCCTGTGAGGTAGGTGAGGCTGAGAGAGACGGGCCCAAGGTCACCCAGGATGTTTCATGGCCGAGTGGGGATTTGAACCTGGAACTTCCAGGTCTAAGTCCTAAAACACTGCACCATCCTGGCACGTACACACGGATCCAAACAAAATCCGCTAAGGTCATAAACGTGGCAAGATCTGATCCTGAGCTGCATGTCTCTTCGGAAAGCTGCCATGAGCCAATTTCGTTGCTAAAGGTCTTGAGCGGCTTAATGTGGATTTGTTATTTGTGGTCAGAGCCCTGAACGAGATGGATTTTTTCCCATCCTTTCTCGCTGCCTGCAAGTTTGTTTCACAAGGATTCGATGCCTCCTAACATAGGTCTGGAAAAAGTGCCTTGAAAATCTGAGATCTGGACTGATTCTGTTGTTTGCAGGGTTGATGCTGGCACCCTTAATGCCAGTGCCTGAAATTCTCCCGCCTTGGGGAATAAGACTGCATTAATCAAAACTGTGCTTAGGAATTTGACTTTTTCCCCAGCCCTCCCCTAACGGCCTTTGATCAGCATGTCCTGTTTGTGTTTCATGTGTGCTGTTTTCTCCATAAAGTGTCTGTATGAATTCCATTTTGTGTTAATGCTGGTGAATGTGGGTGGCTGTTATTTTGCAGGGATCTGAACGCTGGAGTGCAAGTCACCAGAATGTACTGGCTTGTGGTCAGCCTGTCTGCTTAAGCATTGGTGTGTTTGTCCCAAAATAGAGCATGGGGTCTTTTTTCTCAGACTTTCCTACCTCGTCACCTAGATTCTTCCTTTCCACTGGACAACCTGGCAAATCCCTGTTGACAAGCCAGGACTGAATTGTGTTTGGAGTTCGAATTCTACATGCAGAGGGAAGAAGCTGGGTTTGGTTTTTCCCTGATGTGTCACAGTCTGAGGAATCTGTCAAACAGAGCAATTTAAGGGGCTGCGGTCTGGATTATATGGCAGCCACAGTCTCTGTGCCGAACTTGAGGTGGCAAAACACAGGAAACAGAGTTGGCCCTGTGGGATTCTCTTTTCTTTCACCACTAGTCGCTCTGCAGAGGGCACGGTGTGGAAATTGTTTGCTTTTCCCCAAGCAACCAGAGTTTCAGGAAAGGAAATGAGAAAGGAGACAATAGCTCTCTCCTCTCTCCAAGGGTCAGATTTGATAAGGGAGGGAACAGGGAGCTGAGGAGCAAACCAGTCCACCAGGATAACGAACACACCAAAAGTGCGTAAGCCCACTTAGTCCACATGATCCGCTAATGCACATCACTGGCCTGAATGGAAAATTGGGACCTTGTGGCCTTTGCGAAACCTCCCCTGCCTGGTCACTTGGAGGCCACATGTAGCGTTTAGGCCCACACCCGTGTGTCTGTCTGTTCAAGCTGGGTGTAGGAATTCTTCCCAACTTCTTGGGTGCTCGTCTGCCCCAAGGTTGTTGGCAGACGAGGTAGTAGAGTTTGTGGAGATGGAAGCTCGGGCCCTGCATGCCATCTGTAGTGCTTGGTGTACCTGCCAGAAGTGTCTACCGCAGAATTGCAGCGTCGACAGTTTCCCAGTGCATTCATATCTGGAGTAAGCTGCAGACCCCGGACCAGGTAGTGGGTTTGTTCTTGCTGGTCTTGATCTTTCTGTGGGCCCAGCAGGCCAGCTCTTGGTAGAACCTCTTCCCAATGCGGCATGTGCTGCGGTAGCTTGATGAGTGATGTCAGGTGGTGTGGCGGGGTTGAGGTGGCTGTGGCTGCTTTAATTTGTTAATTGGGGAGGAAGGCATGCACCCTCAAATCTGTGGTTCATATGGGGGCAAACCTGTTGACCTCTTGGCAGGTTAACCTTCCAGCCATCAGAGTCTGTTCATTCAAGTGGCCAGAAGTGGGTGCATGACCCCAGACTGGTGGGGCCAAGTTCTAGCATGGTATAGAAAAATGGGAGGTCAGTGTAAGGGGACCAGCTCCAAGGCAGGCATTAGGGAAAGGGAACTAGGCAGAGTTTTTCATGGGGGAACAAAGTCTAGGGATTTTATGGGCCTAGTGTGCTGGGACTGGCAGGCTGGAATGGTGTCCCGGAAGTTAGGAGGGCAGCCTGCCAGATTAGCCAGCGGAAGAGAGTGCTGCTGATGCAGGATGCAAGGTGCTGAGCACTGATTGCTAGGGTGGGGGGTCCCAGATCAAGACTGCACACCTTACAGGTACCTCGACTGGGAAACCCCTTGACCTCATTGAACCAAGTAAGGGCTCTGTGTGAAGGTGCTTAATCCGGGCTGTTGAGGCAGGACTTGTGAACAGGTCCTGCCTCTGCCTGGCCGCTGCTGTAAACAGGATCTCAGAGTTGGTCTTTGTCGATCTGATCCGGTAGAGTCACTTTTGGGTGCATCATCCTGGGCTGCAGCCAGTGTCTTGCTCAGACACTGGCTGGCCAGCCTTCCTCTCTGATCTCTGCCTTCATGCCCTCAGTTGGGTGACAGAGAGAAAGCTCCCACGTCCTGCTTCAAGCTTCCGTATTTGCAAGAACAGGGAAGTGATCTCTTTTTAAAAAGGCACACAGAGGGAGTCCTGAACCGGTGACAGGCGCTGTGAGCAGTGTTGCCTTTTGCATGCCTCACAAGGGTCACCTGGGTCCATCCAGAGCTGCACAGCTGTCACTGCTACAACGGTGTCCTCCTTTTCAAGGTAGGACATCCCCATCTTCTCTGTGGGCTGTGGCTCCAGAGTGTTTGTGCACTCGGGTGCTTTGGTGCTAAACTAAAGATAGTTTTTCCTGCAGCCTTGACCCAGGCCCATGGGGGGGAGGGCAGTGACTCTCACTTCAAGAACTTGTGGAGAAAGGGGCCCTACTTAAAGCTATACTTCTCTGGCTGAATGAGTTGCACTCAGACAGGAGCCCAGCTACAGGAGATGAGCTCACTCACAAAGCGTCGGACAAGAGAGGACAGTCTCATGTCCTGAGACTCTTGAACATTAAGGGCTTGGGTTAGTTCACATGGGCACGCAGGCCACTTGCTTACTCTGCACTTAATGACTTGGAGCCGAATGTGTGAACTGAACCAACTCCTGTTAAATGTTACTTTTGGGGCAGAGCAAGGCAGCACGAAATGTTTGCCTGCCCTGTTTGGTTTGTGGTGGCTCATTCTCAGATGCTGATAGCCAGATGGAGTAGCCATGCGCTTGGGGGTTCATGTACATGGTGGGGAGGGTCTAATTTACACACCAGGAGGTGAGGGGGAATTGATCCCATCTCCCTGCTTCTTCCTTCATGATCCTCTGTGGCTTTCAACCCATTTCTCTGCAGCTTAGCTTTGATATTAGAATTGAGCTGGGCTAGACAGAAGAGGGAGCTTCACGTAGCTCCCCTTGTCTGTGTGTCCCTTTTCACGTAAATCAAATTTAGCCCCTGGTTGCCCAGTGACTCTGCAGCCCTTAAGTGATAGGTGTGCCTGAGAGGGTGAGTCACTGAAAGGTTAATCATCATCCACACGTTTGTCTGAATGCATTTGAACAACCATGTAGGCCTGTGGCTATCACTGCATCTCCTGGCAGCCCTACATTAATTGCTTGAAGCGCAAAGGTGTGCTTCTGTTGTGAGAGCCCATCAGCTTCATGAGATGATAATGGTCTCATTGGGTTTAGATGCAAGTCTGACTTGAAATAATGGAATTCTGGATTGACCAGAAATAAATCCTAATAATGTTGGGTTCCAACCAAGGCTAGAGAGGAGGGAAAAGACCCTGCTTTGGGCACCACCCTTGCCCCCCAGCACTTTTCAGTTTCATGACAGACTGTTTTGCAAATTTGAACCAGGTTTGAAAGATCTGAGAGAGAGAGAGGGAGAGAGAGAGAGAGAGCGCGCAAGTGAGCAGTTTTGGCAGCTGAATCTCTTGCAAAATGACCTTTTTGCGGGGCTGACAGTTCCACAATTTGCCTGGTTGTTTCTGAGCTGAACTTGCCCAGGCGGAGCCCAGGGGCTGGGGTGCTGTGAAATGAGCCCATGCTTTCTGCTTGGCTTTTCCTCAGATGACTCAGGTCGAGTGTGAGCTGGGCCTCCAGGGGGCTGGCCCACACTTGCCTTCCTAGGTTGCAAGCCTAGAGAGATTTGAGCCACTTGGAAGTGCACACAGTCCTCCTGCCACGTCCGTTGTCATGCAGAGGTGCTCTGAGCAGGGCTTTCTTGGTTTTGGCTCCACAGTTGCAGAATCCCAGAGAGACCCGTGAAGCCACAACTCAGAAATCCTCCATAATTCTCCTCTCTTTCAGAAGCCTTTTGATATATGTTTTAATTAAGTTGCCTCTGGCCAGTGCTGCTGTTGGCTTATAATTCCTTGATGCCACTGCTTGAAAGTGGTGCATTCTGTGTACTGTTTTTGCTTCCTTGGAGTTTTTTTTTTAAAAATATTTGCACCTCGTATCGAGATCAGTTCTTATGAATGAGAACATTTTGGAGCTTTGTGTCACTTACAACATTCTTTGTTTTTATGTTGGCAGGAGCAGCTTTAATGAACGACAAATGTGGGATTAGATTATGAATGCCAGCAAGACCGTCCGCTACAACTGGTTCCCTAGCGGTACGACGAACGGGACTTCTCCAGACCCCACTAACGGGGTAAGAGAACATGCCAGGGTTGGGGTCGCCTGCCTTCCAAGCCTGGCTCTTGCTGTGCTTGTTCTGCGTATCACACTTGCGTCCAGTCGAGCAGGTGTGGCCCCGATCCCAGCTTGCCAGCACCCTTGGTCTGTGACAGATTGGCCAAGTGCTCACTTCTTTCCTCTGTGTTTCAGACAAGAATGGAGACGACGTTTGGGCCTGCCTTCTCCGCAGTAACCACCATCACAAAAGGTCAGCATTTGACATGAATGCTTGGCCTTGTTATGCTGCGCTGGTACAGGTCCTGCTGCCCCTTCGTTCTGTCTAGCTAGCCTTCCCTTCGTTCGTAGAAGGATTAAATCCTGCAACTCAAACTCTGGCCTGGTGGCTTTCTGTAAAAGTGTCCTAGCACCTGTTGAAAATAGGGGGAGGGGAGTGGAAGGTGTATTTGTTCATATTGCCACCTTCCTACAGATAGGCCCTGTGGTAGCAAGCATAAAAACATAAGAAGCACCTGCTGGGTCAGGTCAAAGGCCCATCTAGTCCAGCTTCCTGTATCTCACAGTTGCCCACTAGAGGCCTAAGGGAGCACCCAAGACCACCGGATACCTGCATTCTGTTGTCACTCCCTTGCATCTGGCATTCAGAGAGAGCCTACTTTCTAGAACCAGGAGGCTGCATATGCCCGTCATGGCTTGTAACCTGTGATGGATTTTTCCTCCGTCAATCTGTTCAGTCCACTTTGAAAGACATCTAGGCCAGATGCCATCACCACATCCTGTGGCAAGGAGTTCCACATATTAATTACGCAAATGGGTGAGGTTAGCTGCCATATGCAGAGTCATCCTGTTTCTTAGGACCGTCTCCTTGGATTCTGAAGGCACACGGTGAGTAGCAGCAAACCTGAGACTCTGGCAGAGATCTTAGTGTGGTTCTTGATAGAGGGGCTGAAAATTACCAGTGCAGCATCGAGGATCCCACATTTGTTGACAGCTGATTTCCAAATTAAATATCTGTTGGGGGGGCTGCGAAATCCGTATTCTTTTTGGTGGGGGGGGGGCATGACCAACCACTACATTTTTCCAGAGCAGCTCACACAGAAAATTGATTCTAAGTGGACCTTGATAAATTCTCCTGTTGCTGCATTGCCAGGTGTCTCACAGGCTCATCTTGCTTTTCATTTTTAGCAGACGGAAGCAGCACATTCAAACAGCATCGCCGGACACCCTCCTCTTCTAGCACACTCACCTACTCCCCACGTGACGAGGATGATGGTATGGTACGTGTCCAGGGCAGGGGCTGCAGCTGCTGCAGTCGTGACACAGTTGAGGGTGAAATGGGGTTGGTGCAGATAGTTTTCACAGGCTGCTTAACTGGAACTTGAAGTTCCCATGATTCCATTCCACAGCCCCAGTTCTTGGCAGCTGTTTTACCTCTCCATCTAAGCCTGCAGAGGGCTCTCCTTGCCACTGTACGGTAGGTTGTGTGTACCAAAGGGTGGGGACACCAGTCTGCCTGCACCAACCACCTGATTGCCTACTTTGTGCCTATTTGCCAGTAGAATTTCATGACAGAATGCACTCACGACCTTCGGGTGACACACTTGGCCTTGGCTATAGTGGGTGTATCCCTACATTTTTGCAAGGAACACCGAGTTTCCTAGTTGGCTTTGACCAAGGAACTCTGTCTCCGCCTGGCCTACCTTGCAGGGCTGTTGAGAGGATAAATGAGAGTAGAAGCCAAAGAAAGGGCTCATGGATTCAAATCAACATGTTGAATTTGTTCAGTCATGCACCCCCTAAGCTGGGCTTTGTCCTTGCTTCAGCTGTCTGCTCACAGCCTGCACTGAAGCCACGAGTGGCAGAATTCCCATCAATCCACCCTCCCCTGGAACTCCCTGGCCCATGGTTTCTGCCCCCTCCCCCGTTTGTCTTTTTCAACTCCATTATTTCCTCTGGTTGCAGCTTTTCTGTTCACTGCCTGCTTTATCTGACTGGCTTGAGCCCTCCTACCCTGGCCAGTCTCTCTTTCCATTCTCTCTGGCATAAGAAGAAGAACATTCTGAGGTAGCCTACTTCTAAAACCTCTGAATGGCAGGCGCGAGGGAGTGGCAGCAAGATGCAGTTCTCTTACGTGTGCTCTGAGGCATTTGGTAGGCCACCGCGAGTTGCATGAAGCTGGACTAGATGGGTCTTTGACCGGATCCAGCAGGGTTTTTCTTGTGTTCTTATGTTCTAAAACCAGGAGATTGCATGTAGCCATCATGGCTCATAGCCTGTGATGGACAGTTTCTCCATCAAGCATGTAGGCCAGACCACATCTTGTGGCAAGGAGTTCCACTGATTAATTGTACTCTGGGTAAATAAATATTTCCTTTAACTGTCCTAACTCTCCCCGCACACAATTTTAGTGGTTGTCCCCTGGTTCTGGTTATGTGAGAGGGGAAAGAGCATCCCTCTATCCTCTCTCTTCATTCCCTTCATAATTTTGTACATCTCATTCTCACCCTCCTCCTCCTAAATGCTGCCAAGTCTTCATAATCTCCTCCTGAATCAGCTCCTCTGTCCCTCCTCTCGTGATCAAGCCTCCTTCTTCAACGACTCTCCCTTCCATGACTTTTTCAGTCACACTCTCCATCCCTTGGAGCCCTTTCCTCTCACTTCCCAACCTCCCAGGCAGCTTCCCCTATGCCACACCACAGACACTCAGCCCGCATACAAGGTTTTACTTCTCGCCATACAGGCAGGTTCCCTTCCTTCCTGGAATCCAGATCACAAACTGTCCGTTTTCTTGAGCCACTGACTGGCTCATGGCACCAGCTCAACCAGTCAGTGTGAGAGGCTTCCCTGCACAAACACGATGCGGATTAGACAAGAAATGCACAGGGTACTATTTAGTGGATTGTGCTGTAGGGGCATTTCTCAAACTGTGGTCTGCAACCTGACGTGTGGTGGGTGGGTCATGAACCCGTGTGCTAGGCCATGATGTGATGCTCCCTTTAGCACTGTAGTGCCTTCTTGGGAGCCCTGGAGACTGTGCCAGGCCTGCGATGGACTCTGTTGGCCTCTGCATGCCCTGGAATGCCCTCTGGAAGCGACTTCTGGTTTGACTGGAAGTGGCTTCCACAGGGCATTCTGGGCTGTGGTGGCCAGTGGAGTGACCAATGGAAGCAGCCTCTGGGAGCTCCCAAGAATCCATTGAGGCACTACAGGGAGCAGCGTGTTGTGACCCACCATGGAGGGCAAGGTCAGTCACAGCACTGAATAGTTTGGGAACTGCTGTGCTGTAGGAATGTTTATAGTTGGAGTTGCAGCTTAACCAGGTTCCTCTCTGCAGGAATAGGAACTAAAGCAAGTTATGAGTTGAGGTTGTTAGAAAACAGTGGCTGCCTTCCTATCGCCCCCACTTCTTTGCGACAGCCAGAGAGCCAACGGTTTTGATCTTGGATGAGGGGGGCCTTGGGTTGAATCCCACCTCTTGACAGCCCAGCTGTAAAACTGGAGCATTAAAGGAATGGTTTGGGTGGGGGCTGCATGGCAAAACTGGCATCTGGTTGAAAGGCAGGGTGTTCCCCGAAAGGCACAGTAGAGAGCTTGGAATAAATAGTTCCTATTTATGCTCTATGTATATTGAGCCGGTGTGTCGGAAGGATGTTTGACTGTGAGCTGAGGCTGTGCCAGAATGTCCTGTTCTCCCCCTCTTCCCCCCAGTTTTGCTGCCTCATTTGCAAGTGGCAAAACAGAGGGGACATTTTGGCAGTTTGCTGGAGGAAAAGGGCCTGGCTTTCCAGGAATGGGGGCTGGCATCTTCCCCCCATAGAGCCCTGTGCAAATAATGTGACATGATGGAGCATTTTTCGAGTAGGGTGTGTTTTTTTTGTGGGGAGGTGGTAGCTGCTGTGAGGAGTTCCCTAACAGCTGGTGGTGGAAAGGAAAGGAAAGCAGGTGGGGGAGGGGAAAGATGGTCATTGCCTCCCCCCAGTTAACACTGACATTCTCCACTTACAACTCAGCCCTTCTGCAAGCTAAAGTGACTCCAATTCAGCTCTTGCTTCAGCTCCGAGATCACGTGGCAGCCTTCAGCCAGCCACTGTTTCCTTGCTCTCTGTGGGCAACATGGGCCTCCTGCTGTTGGCCTCCTTTGCAGGGCTTTTGTGAGGATGATCAGGTGAAGGGACATGGAGCTTCCGTTGAGAAGTCTTCATCCATGCTGAGGAGTTGGGCGATGGTGGTGTGGTTTGTCAGCTAATTCAGTTAGCCTTACAACCAGACCACACCATCACTCAGCACATTTCCCCTGCTGATGGGGTGATTTCAGTGTCAGTTGGGGGGCTGCTCTGAGAATGGGGACTTCTTTGGGTTTTGTGAAGCAGTCTGTTGTCTGGCTCCTTTTAGTGCTGCTGTGTCTTACTCTGTGCGTATCCCAGACTAATCTGTGTGCTGCAGTGCTCCAACCTCCCCCCCCCCATGGAGCCAACCCCACACCCTCCCAGCCCCCTGCTCCAGAGGCTGTCTCTGGCCCGCTTGAGTAAATGCTGCATTACGAGTGCTGAGGAGACCTGGGATCCTGGTGGCAGCATCCCTTGCCCAGCCAATCCCAGCCAGCCTGAGGCCGATGCAGGCATGGCGATTGGTGGGCAGCCTGCCCAGCTGGCTCCCCTCCCCACCCCCACCCCCAAACAGGAAGCCACAAAGCAGAACCCGGACCAAATTGAATAGGAGGAAGTCTCCAGCCAGCTACGCAAAAGAAATTTGGCAGCTGTGAGCAAGGGAGCCTTGCAGCAGACGCTCTTGGGAAAGAGCAGAGCCTGGGAGCCTCTCGAGAGAAGCATGTGGAGCTTGCAGTGACGGAAACCGGCACTTCTGGGTTGATGCTAAGCCCAGCACCCCCAGGTTCCATGTCGGGAAGGTGAGCAGAGATGGGCAGAGAGGCAGGTGCTTAGAATGCAGGAGGCATCTTCCAAACGCTTCACACTCCTCTGGCTGGCTGGGGCTTGCAGCTGAAAGATTGGCAAAGCCCAGGAATCGTGCAAGGGCTTCCCTTGCTGCAGAAAGACAGGAGGATTTTCAAGGGCAGCCATGGATGTTTCTCTTTTATTTTCTTGGTTAAAAGACAAGTTGACAGGCGAGGGGAAATCAGCCCAGACCCAAAGGCACCCAGACTTCCTTGAATGACATGTAACTGTGGTTTGTTTCTGGCTCCCAAAACGCTAACGCTTTTTTTTGCCCTTTGCATGGGGGAGGGGTCTTTCAGCCCCCTTAGGAACACTGATTGGAGTTCTGTTGGCTTGTTCTCTTCCTCTGCCACTGACCAGGAAGGAGGCTCAGTTCAGCATAAGACCTTCAGAGCGTGTGGTTTCTGCCTAAAAGCCACAGGAGGGGATTCTGCTCACCAAATTCTTCTTCCTCTGAATCACTCCTGCTGTTGGTGGGAGGAGAGGGGGACACTTATTTTTGAGAAAAGCAATTTCTTAGCCTTTCTTCTCTGAAAGTCTAAAATCTCAGGCGCCAGCGAAGTTAACAAGAAAAATATGCATGGCAAGGGGGCAAAATTTGGAGCGCCTGACCCACCCACCCATGACGGACAGAAGCAGAATAAATTTGCAACATAGTAAAAATTGCAAGATAAAATATACCAAAAAATAATAATGACACAAACTTGCTTAATAATTCACAGCTTCTTCAAGTTTCAGAATTCAGTTTTGATTGGCACAGAGTTCTTTTTAATTTTTTTTCATTTAGCCCAGCGAACGCACACCCCTGAGATCTGTTTTGCACCTTGCAAAGGAACCCTTCCATTTGAAATGAGGACTCTAGGATCTCCCAGAATGGGAGGGCAAGAGGAGAGAGAGCGCAGGAATTGGTTCTTGGGCCAGGAATGGAGCATTGTGGGTATCAGGAGAGCCCTATTGAGTGTTTTGTAACATCCAGGTGTAAATCGCCTCTTTCTCGTGTTCTCTACAGCCGCCAATTGGCACCCCTCGGAGGTCGGACTCTGCCATCTCCGTCCGCTCGCTGCATTCGGAGTCCAACATGTCCTTGCGCTCCACATTCTCTCTGCATGAGGAAGAGGAGGAGCCAGTAGGTATTTGGGGATGGGGGTGGGTATTCCGCAATGAAATGCAGAACAAGGGCCCATGATTATTCTAAAATACCATTGTGCAGTCTCAGAGGCGTACCCAGAAGCCTCCGCTCCCAATGCAGTGACATCTCATGACATCCTGGGCTCATTTCTGGGTTCTCGCCAGAGGAGGAGACACTGGCAGCTTTGTGCTCACTGTTCCTTCTCCTGTGGAGGCTCACCTTGAAGAGAGTGCCACAGAGCAGAAGGTCCAGGGGTGCGAAGTTACCACCATGAGTGCCCCCTCCTCTAGAGGAACCGTAAATGGCGCAAGGCAAACGTGCCCCCCTTGGTGTAGCGCCTGGGGCAGGTGCCCCTCAGGCTCTGCCCTTGTTACATCTCTGTGCAGTTTAACCTATTCCCAGGACTGCCCATTTTAAAACAAAAAACAAAAAAACCCCATGCCATTAAAACATGTCAACAGTGACTACGCTAAAAACCAACCAATTAAAACCCCTTGGTGGCTGTACTGGAAGCCTGGTCTAATGAAGAACCCTTTGCCTGCTGTGAACCGTGAGCCTCCCTGTTGGGCATCACAACTGAAAAGGCCTCTCTCTGTTGCTACCCATGTCGCTTGAGAAGGCAAAGGGGGGACAGGGGCATGGTTAAAAATGGAGAAGGGCTTCCGGTGCCAGTGTTTACCAACCTTTAGTAAAAAGGCATGTGAGAGTGGAAGGAAGATAGGGAGGAGACTAGAGAGTTGATGTCACATAGTGGCTGCAAATTAGGTCTTCCCTGACTTCAGTCTTGCTTGTACCATGCATTCTCCCTCCCAATCTCAATCTTCCCCATCTGAAAAATGGGGACAATAGTACCGATTTACAGGTGCAGCCTATTTATCAACAGATTTTTTTATCTGCAGATTTGTCGCAACGAGAATGGGGTGGGGCAACCGAAAGTCACACACACCTTTGCCTCCTTTGCCCTGTGCTGGCGTCTCTCTCCATTTCCAGGCAGCCCAAAACGCTGCAAAAAGGCTCTGCCTTGCCCAGGCAGGGAAATAGCCCTGGAAGAGGTCCCCCTTGCAAAGGAACAGTAACACTCCTGGAGCCCCTGAGCCAGCAAAGAGGCTGAAGAGGGGAAGGGGGCCCCAAAAATCTCTGTAGCCAGAACACGTGCAGCAAGGTGGAGTGCTATCTCTCTCTCCCCCCCCCCTCACTCACACAGGGGCAGATGTAGTAGCAACAGAGGGGATTGCTTTAAAAAACCCAGGGAGTGTTTGCCAAATTCCCCCCCATTGCGATGGTGCAGGCAATCACCGACACAAGCAACCCCCCCCCCCATGGTGCAGGCTATCACCAACACAAGCAAGTCTTCCCACCAAGCAAAGCATGAGATATAGCCTACAATCCTCTCCACACTTTCCTGGGAGTAAGCCCCATTGTAGTCAATGGGGCTTCTGAGTAGAAACGCATAGGGCTGGACTCTTAAAAGTTCAGCGGGAGTGGAGGGGAGGGGATTGATAACAGCTGCCTTAGTTTCCTTCCATCCGGAAGTGTCAGGCTGCAGTGTATTTGCGTAACTCTATGGCATTTAGCACAACGTGTTTTTTGTTAATCGCGCCGGGTCACGGAATGGAACTAATGCGGATAAATCGGCTCCACCTGTACATTATATGATGCTGATACTTTACATGATACTCCAGAAGTGCTGAGCCTGCAGAAAAGGAGGGCCCACCTTGATGGTGTTTGCAGATCAATGTGAAGTCTGCAGCTCCTGTGCCTTCCTGCCAAGACATCCGGCTCTCGGCTCCAAAGCCACACGTCTAGTTTGGGGTTAGTGTGGCTGCATCCAGTTTGTTGTTTCCCCTGTTCAGGAGCCACTGGTGTTTGCTGAGCAGCCCTCGGTGAAGCTCTCCTGCCAGTTGTGCTGCAGCGTGTTCAAAGACCCCGTGATCACAACCTGTGGGGTAAGTGGCTTGTTTTTCCACCTCTGGGGAGGAGGCAAATCAGCAGGTGGCAACAGTGTCCAGTTCATGTGTGTTTTGGGGTTTTTCACTCAACGAATGACCAGGTCTGGCTACAATGTCTTGGGTGCAAAGACCTCTCGATAGGTAGTAGAATCCAGCAGGAGCTTTTCCTGAACACTCTCCATGAGATTTCTGTGAAATAATGGGTTCACAGATCAGATTTGTTCAGAACTCAGTGGTAAATCTCATGCTTTACATGCAGAAGATTACTGGTTCAGTGGCAGGCTGGTCTAGAGGCGTGTCTCATGCCCTTGGTGCCAGAGGTCTTAGGTTCAAATGCCTAGGGAAGGCTTTGCACTGTGCTGGGGGGGGGGAGGAATTGGTAACTTCCAGGAAAAAAACGTTTTGTGGAACTCCTTGCAACAGGATGTAATGATGGTGTCTGGCCTAGATGCCTTTCAAAGGGGATTGGACATTGGCTTGATGGAGAAGTCCATCACAGGAAACGAGTCATGACTCCTCCTGTGAATTTTAGAGTTAGCCCATCTCTAAATGCCTAATATGAGGCATTCAACTCGTATAAGGAAGTGGCAACAGGATACAGGCCTCTTGTTCCCTTATGTGCTCCTTGAGGCATTTGGTGAGCTGCTGTGAGATCAGGAAGCTGGACTAGATGAGCCCTGGGTCTGATCCTGCAAGGCTTTTCTGGTCTTTTGTCCAGTCTGTGGCATCCCCAGTTGCAGTACTTGGGAAAAGCATCTGAGGCCTCAGAGAATGACTGTATCGGGGGAACTACTGCACAAAACGGTGTGCGTTTGGAGAGACAGTTTGAAGTTTCTGGCAATAGACTCCTGGCAGGAACAAGATGTGCCCCTCTTCAGGCAGACTGCAAGGCTTTTTCTCTCCCTCTGTGGGTATTTCAGCTGTCCGCTGCCATGTAGGCATTTTTCAGGGGTGGGGGTAGGATGACATGCTACCTGTCAGTAGCACACTGGCTTGATTTGCAGACTTTTGGGGGGCCTGTGGGGAGGTCCCCATCTCCTGTCTGCTTTGACTGCAAGAGAGCCGGCCTACCTTATGGTGGAACACAACAGAAAAGAAGCTAAAATTCCAGCACTGACTTGAAGAAGGTGACCTAATTCGTCAGAATGGGGGGGGGGGGAATTCATACAGGTTTAGAAAGCAGAATATTTAAAAATACGTTTAGAGAGAGAACTGTTAGGTCCCTCGATGTCCTTTGTATAAATCCATCAAACGTACCAAATGTACTTGATGCAGATGGAAGCAAGTGCAGTGTAATGGGATAGATAGCAATGTCAGTAGGGGTATTATGACCCGAAACAGCACTCGATGCCAGTTTGAGGCCACTGCCTCTGCCCTAAACGAAAAACAAACCAACACCCTTATCGCACTTTTTGCATGCTGCCTGCAATCCAGAAGTCTACACTTGCGGGTTTCAGGCAGCGTACAAGAAGGGAAGGACCTTCTTCATGCCAGTGTGAGTGTGAAGCAAATCTGTCTCGTGCTCACCCGCATAAAGCAGACTGCCCTTCCACTGATGGAGGCAATGGTGGTTGGAGGGAGGTGGTGTTGGCGGACTCGGGTCGAAAGGCTTTTGCGAAGCTGTGCCAGGCTCTCCCACAGATTTAAATATCCTTGGATTTCTGTATCTGCGGGGGGGGGGTGTCCTTGAATGGATCCCCCGCAGATATGGAGGGCCCACTGTGTGCGTGTCCGTGTCCATATCTGTCTCTCTGTTTCTCTTTGCGTGCCGTGCCTCTGCTTTACCTTCTGTGCAGCCATTTTGGAACGTCATCTTCATGACGAGTCGCTTGTGGCTGATTAGCAGGTGCCAAGGCTAAGCCTGGTGGAGGGGCATTACCCTTGTGTGAGCATCTCTGTGCGAACATCTGTAGCAGGCATCTTGTGATTGCTGGGGAGGTGGGCAGCGTGGTCAGATCCAGCAAAGTTGTTCTGACTGTCGCGTTCTCTCTTCCTCCGCAGCACACGTTTTGCAGGAGATGTGCCTTAACCTCTGGTAAGTAGCTGAGCTCTCCTTTTTAGCATGGTTCTTAGTAGCCTTTGGTGTGCGCAGCTGTCTCTTCCACTTGTCGTTCTTTTGCAAAAATCAGCTTGCACCTCAAAAAGGAAGCAGTGCCTGGGACACCCAGCTGAGTCCCGCTTGCTTGCAGTCCTGTGAAATAAGGGCTCTTATTGATGGTATTATGGAGCTGTACGGCACTTCCCTAATCTTGCCCACAAAATACTTCATGCGTGTTGTCTTGATGTAGTCGTTACAAAAACCCTGTAAAGTCGGCAAGCGCTATTCTCCCCATAGTACAACTGGGAAGACGAGGTTGAAAGGAAGTGGCTTGCCCAAGGCCATTCTCACACAGTTCATGGCAAAGATGAGACTGAAGTAGGGAAGTCCTGATATGTACCTAAATCTCTTCACCCCTGCGCAACACCTGCTCTGATTTCTGGGGTTTATGTATTAATTTACCGTGGGCCCTCCTTATCCGTGGGCTCAGCATCCGTGGGTTTTGGCATTCACAAATGCCGAGCCAGTGGCTGGAGGGCCTCAGAGGATCTCCTGGATGTTACTGGAAGTTGCCAGCATGAACCAGAAGCAACTTCTGGTTTTGTCCAAGAGGACTTCTGAGGAGACCATGAGGCTGTGCGCAACTTCCAGTTGGCCCAGTGTGGCCCACAGGTCCCTATGAAGCCACAACCCTGCTCCCCCCCCAATTTAATTATCAACGGAATTCAGTATCTGCAGGGGATCCTGGAACTGATCCCCTGCGGATACTGAGGGCCCAATGTGGTTGGACTTCCGACTGCAGATGTTTCATTGAGGCACCAGTGCACAGCTATTGTTGGCCAGAGCCAACAGAGCCAACAGTCCAGAGCCTTTCTATGAAAAACCGCCTTTCAATGTCACGAAATCCCTGGAGGTGCCACTTGAACCAGGTCACGTGGGCCTGGCTGCCATTTTCACTGTTTTCACAGCTTAGAAAAGAGAGCTCCGGAAGGGATCCCGTGAAGAAAGCAAGTGGCCTGTCCTGTCACAAGACTCCTGAGTGGCAGAATGCAAAGCATGTATCTGTTTGGTTGTCCTTTTCTGCCTCCTGCTTGCTCTCTCAGCCAAGGCTGCTGTGGGGGGAGCCTGTGACTTGGCGCAGAGAGCCCCCGGCTCCATGGCTGTTGGCCTTTTTCAGCAGCTAACTGCAGAGATCCTCCAAGTAGAACAGGCTGCAAACAGCTCAGCCCCTCCAATAGAAGATGGTGGACAGAGCAGGCAGAGCCCATGGACAGGGCAAGAGCCGGCAGCTGCAAAGCAAGCGGAAGTGCTGGGCTGATGCAGTTCGAACTCTGCTCCAGGAAGAGCTGAACTTGCAGCCCATTTGTGGTTTTCATGATGAAAGCAAAACGTGCATTATTGTGGTGGTGGAGGATTTGTGGAAGTGTTGCTTGTGACCTATCGGGAAGTCTGACCTGCCCCCTAGCAGGTCTCTCGGGGTTGGCGGGGGGCTGGACAGGTTCTGCCCTTCCTGCAGCAAGGCCCCACAGCTCAGTGTTGTACTCTGTTGTACCCTCTCCCAGAGTAAATGGCAAGCTCTCGTGTATATCTGAATGCCACTGTGGGGTGGGAAGGGTGCACAGAAATACGTGAAGAAGCCACACCTCCCCCACACTGAGCACTAGAAATGCACGTTTTATTTTGTTTTGAAAGAAGAACCAAGATTCTCAGGAAGCTGAGTTGTGTGCCATGCCTACACTGCTGGGGTCTTGTGCGCCACCAGCTTCTTGGCTATGAGGTACCACGAGTGCTTAAGGCAGGGGTTCCCAAAGTGTGTGTCACAATGCCTTAGGGCAGGGGTCTCCAAACCCCAACCCAGGGGCCAGATGTGGGGCCAAGCCTCTATCCGGCCCGCAGCCAGGCTCTTGTCCCCTGAAAGCCTCTGGCCCACTCAAGTGAACACGACCAGAGCTGTGCTCTGGTTGTGTCTGAAGGGTGTTCTGAGGGCCAGAGAGGTTGAATGGATGAGCCCATTAATTCATTTATTCACTCATGTAAGTTCCATTTCTAATTTATTTATTTAAATTTTATATTTACTTTTTTTTCCGGCCCTCAACATCATGCCAGATATTTGATGTGGCCCTCTAGCCAAAAAGTTTGGAGATCCCTGCCTTAGGCATCCCTGCTAGGCATCATAGCACACTCATCGGGTGCCGCGGGATGTCCCTAGTGGCCCCCCCCACCTGTTCTCCTGAGTGCTGCCATCTTAGATCTTGCAAAATCTCGTGTGATTTGGGTGCTATCATCTTTGACATCACAAGATTCAAGATGGCGGCACCCTGCTGAACTGGGAAGAAGAGGCTTCAGGGGTGTCACAACCCAGGTAAGTTTGGGAACCACTGGGTGTAAGGGATTGCCTTTAAGAGGGGATCGGACAAATTTCTGGAGGAAAAGTTCATTACGGGTTACAAGTCATAGTAGGTATGTGCAACTGCTTGGTTTTGAAGGGTCTGCCTCTGATTGCCAGATGCAGGGGAGGGCACCAGGATGCAGGTTGTGTCTGTTGTCTTGTGTGCTCCCTGAAGCATGTGATGGGCCACTGTGAGATACAGGAAGCGGGACTAGATGGGCCTTTGGCCTGATCCAGTGGGGCTCTTCTTATGTTCTTATGATTGAATCCATGCAGACGCTGGTTTGAGCACGGTTTATTGTGTGTAGGCGAGCTGTGGTTTCAGGTGGCTGGCTGGTGTTCATTTTCCACCTGCTCAGTCACCCAGCCTCCAGCATGGCAGCCTCTAGCGTGGCTTGCACCTTCATACATCCCATAGAGCAGTGGTTCTCACCCTTTTTAGCCTGGGACCCACTTCTGAGAATGACAATCTGTCTGGGACCCACCGGAAGTGATGTCAGCAACCTGTAAGTGATGTCATAACCAGAAATGACATCATCAAACAGGAAGTGACATCACTGTGATGCCAGAGCCGGAAGTGATGTCATCAAGCAGGAAGTTCTTGTTTAGAAACTCAAACTGTAAATAACAAGAGACAGTATTCCAGCTCAGAAGCTTCTTCCAATTCTCCCTGCCCTAAAAAATAAAACATCTGGAACAAAATATTTGTGTATTTATTTCCTACTGTTTTTATTTCTGTCTCTATTGACAAAATCTCAAGCTACTTCTTGTATTGCACTTGAAACTAACAAATGCTGATGTGGCTATTGATACTGTGCTCAGCACTAGCCAGAAACAAGTGCCCCCTCCTCATGCACCTCAATATAAGAAGTAGCTTGAGCTTTTCTAAATAAAGGAAATAAAAGCAGTAGTATCCCCCTCAGAAGAAAGATAAGCAGGATGCTTCCCCTCATCTCCCCCAAACCTAAGCACATCTACTCAAAATTGACTCCCATTATTGGCAATGGAGCTTACTCCCAGGTAAGAGTAGACAGAATTGCAGCCTAAGAGAGAAGTAAGAAGAGGGGAAGGGTGCACATCAGAGAAGCAACTGGGGGAGTAGCACTCTCCCTGGGTGCTTCCCCCCCCACATGCCAGGCTTGCCCTCCCTCCTCCCCCCCTCCTGGCTGCTCTCTTGGCAGCCAGGCAACCAGGGATTCCCCCTCACCCCAGCAAAGATATAAAGAGAGGACATGCTAGTCAGGGCAGGAAAGGATCGTGGCTTCCAGGCGATTTCAGAGAGTGAGACAGGTTGTGATGCAGAGGACGAGAATGGCAGTGGGGTGGCGGTGGCGGTGATGCTGCTTTCAAGGCAGGCTCACAAGAGGGGAGATCACACAGGTCTGCCTCTGCTTACCCAAGCCCTGTGTTCACATCTCCACCTACATTCTCCAGCCCAGTCCAGCTGCAGGGGGGGAGCTGCTGTGTCTTGCAGCCCCGAGGCAGCCCATCCCATCAAGGCAGCCAAGCTGACAAAGCCTGACTGGCTCGTCCACGTCTCTCCAGGTCCTTCTTTGCCTGCAGTCCAAGCCTGCACTCCGCGATTGGCCCCCCTGAGGGAAGCCTCCAAGTGCAGAGGGAGGTCCAGCTGGAAGGCAGCAGCACGCTTTCTGGGGAAAAGCGGCACGCTGCTTTCTTTGCACATGTGCAAGCCGCTCTTAGTTACGTCTCAATGCTGGGAAGCTTAAAAAGGCAACGCCCAGGCTTTGCCCGCTTCCAAAATGGTGCCGCCCAGGTCTTTTGTCATCTTCCAAGATGGCTGCCGCCAGCTTCTCGTGAGCCACCAGAAATCGGATCCCGACCCACAGTTTGAGAACCACTACCATAGAGCCATCGCTCTGCATCACAGACTGAACCGCACTCACCAATCACCCTTCTTCCCACAGAGAAGTGCCCAGTGGACAACGCCAAGCTGACAGTGGTTGTCAACAACATTGCTGTAGCTGAGCAGATCGGGGAGCTCTTCATCCACTGCAAGTACGGCTGCCGGCCGGCTGTGAGTGGCAAGCTTCCTGCTTTCGAGGTGGATCCGCGTGGGTGCCCCTTCACGATCAAACTGAGTGCCAGGAAGTAAGTCAGTGTGATGCCCCTTCCAAAAGAGACTCTGTCTGGCTGCCAGCCATTGCCTACCTTTGCTGTTGGTTCTCTGGGGCCTGAGAATGGCTCTCAGTCCTGGGTAGAGCCCTTCCTGTTTGCTCTTTCCAGCTTGAGAGAGGTCTTGGGGAGTAATTTGTGGTGAAAGGAGGCTTGGCCTGTGGTGCTGTGGAAGAGGGGAGGGACTTCCTGATACTGAAATCTGTGGCAGTGCCTCTGTCCTCCCAGCCTCCTCAGAACACCTCCGGATTCAACCAGAAGTTGCCAGTGCAAACCAGAAGTTACTTCCAGTTGCATCTGGGGGAACTTCAGAGGCCCTCCAGCTGCAGGCTCAGCACCTGTGGATGCTCAAATCTGTGTATACAGGTCCATTGTATTGCCAGGAAAGTCTCCACCTGTGAGCTGAATGTGTGTTGGCACAACAAGCTCTTCAAGAGCACTGAAAGGTGTTCAGAAGTCACAGACTCCTGATAAAGGGGAGACCTTTAGGAATTCAGTGTCTCAGAGCAGTTGTTTGGGAACCCCTCTTGTTTGGGACCCTGGAGGAAGGTTTATAATACCAAGGTATGTTGGGTCCGTAAATGCACTTCTTTTCTCCCCGTTTTCCTTCATTATTGGGGGCCACCCCTTTTTCCTGCTGCTGGGGGTGGGCCTTCATTTGCCAGTTTATTCTATTTTGATAAAGGTGGCACAGTACTTGGTTTTAAAAACTTCCCAGGTCTTTATTCCAGAGATGCTGGGAGAAGTTGTCCTCCATAAACATTCCCCATCTTCTGATTTTTCTCTTGTTGGCTCTACCTGCTCAGGGAAGGCTGGTTCTTGTTTTCATATTTACGACTCTGCTCTGTACTTAATGTTGACCTCTGCCTTTCACTGACACGCCCCTCCCCTTTGTGCAGGGACCATGAGGGCAGCTGCGATTACAGGCCGGTGCGCTGCCCGAACAACCCCAGTTGTCCCCCACTCCTCAAGATGAACTTGGAGGCGCACCTCAAGGAGTGTGAGCACATCAAGTGTCCCCACTCCAAATATGGGTAAGCAGGAGTGTGTGTGTGTGGGGGGGGGAGTTACGGAGCCCCGGGCCATGAGCCTTTGACTTGGGTGTGTGTGTGTGTGTGTGTGTGTGTAAGTGCATTCTGTCCCTTTCTGGCAGTTTCCTGTTCTTGTCTGCTGAACTTCGGCCACTGCTTCTTAAAAATAGGAGGTGGTCAGGCTTATTTTAAAATACACCTGAGCCCGAGACCCGTCACTCTGTTAAGCCTTGGACTGGAAGCATACATTTTCTAGAGCCCTTAAGCATATGTTGATTCATCTTTTGATCAATGAGTGACCAAAGCAGGTGGGAGGGATGTATGTTATTGTCGGCAACCCTTCATGTGTCTAATCAGGAATACCTGCTGCTATGTTCAGTTGGGACTACTCCCAGGTAAGCATGCTTAGTATTGTAGCCTCAATCTCTGTTCATAAGAATATGAGCCCTGCTGAATTTTTATTATTATTATACTTTATTTTTACCCCGCCTTTCTCCCTGAAGGGACTCAAGGCGGCTCAGGATCAGGCCCAAGGCCCATTTAGTCCAGTATCCTGAATCTCACAGTGGCCCACCAAATGCCTCAGGGAGCACACAAGTCAACAAGAGCCCTGATGCTGTTGCCACTCTCTTGCATCTGGCAATCAGATGTAAGGAGCCTCTAAAACCCGAAGGTTGTGTATAGTCATCATGGCTTGTAACCTGTGATGGATTTTTTCTCCACTTTCCTGTCCTGTCCCATTTTAAAGAGACCTAGGCCAGGTGCCATCACTACATCCTGTGGCAAGGAGTTTCACAGATTAATGCTGCACTGGATAAAGCTATATTTCTTTAGCCAGGGCATTATAAATCTATGGAACTCCTTGCCTCAGAACATTGTGATTCCACTCATCCCAAGCTAAGGAGCCCTCTCATTCTCTTTTTCTCTCTCTTTTTAAAATAATTATATGATTAAGACTGAGATGATACATCTGGCTCCTGTAGTGTCTGTATCCCTGAGCTGCTCCAGAAATTGTTCCCCTTTCTCAGGCATTATATGCATTAAAGAAAAGGATCTAGTTAAATGGATTCTCCCTTTTAGAAACTCTCCCAGAGTTTTTCAGAACTCTGAATTAGTGAGGGGGGGGGGTGCGATTGTGCAGTAAGTCACAGGATCTGAAATGGTCAGGCAAAACGGTGTGAAACCCAGGAACCTCAGTTCCATGTCCATGCTCTTCATTAGAACTTGCTTAGCATAACAGCTAATCCACCCTTCTTGAGCAGAGACCGCCATGGAAAGGTCACATGTTCTGTCTTGAAGTTTTCCATTCTGTTGGCCACTTTGAGCACAAAGTGTGGGACAACCAAGTCCTGGGCTGTCCCATTAGGTTCCTCTGTCCTATGTAGCCCGCAATTTTCAGTGTTTTCCTTTTCACAGCACACTGACCTCTGTGGTCTTTGTTTCTTGTGATGTCACTTCCTGCTTCCAGGAGACTCTTGCAGGTTCTGCAGCTCTGTTTCTAGGGCCACAGAATTCTGTACTATAATGTATTTTCTGTCTGGCAGAGCCAGTGGAGGAAGAGAAACACAAGTTGTTACTACAGACAGTTGCTCTAAAAACAGAGCCGCAGAACCTGAAAGAGTTTTTCAGCAACTTTCAGCTGCTGAGCTACAGATTTCTGCAGCATACCAGCTGAAAATCGCTGCCACAGCCTCTCTCCCGCCCTCCAGGTGCACATTCATAGGAAACCAAGACACATATGAGACCCACCTGGAGATGTGCAAGTTTGAGGGCCTCAAGGAGTTCCTGCAGCAGACAGACGACCGCTTCCACGAGATGCAGGTGGCGATGGCACAGAAGGACCAGGAGATTGCCTTCCTGCGCTCCATGCTTGGCAAGCTCTCTGAGAAGATTGACCAACTGGAGAAGAACCTGGAGCTGAAGTTTGGTAAGCCTCCAGGGGGTTGTACTGATGTCCACTGATGCCCAGCTTGAGAGCTGGGGAGAAGGGCAGCTCTGTAAAAAAATACAAAGCAGCTTCTAACCCCCTTGAATTTGCATGCTAAAGCATCCTATTTCCATTCTCTCCATTGCTCCTGTTCAGACGTGCTGGACGAGAACCAGAGCAAGCTGAGTGAAGATCTGATGGAGTTCCGGAGGGATGCCTCCATGCTGAACGTGAGCAGTGCCCCTTGGAGTGGCAGTCTTTCCTTCTCAACATATCCCCAAAGCTCTTGGGCTCGTGTTCTTGGGGAATTCAAGTTCCCGAGCCTCCCAGGACTTTGCTTGCTTGCTTGAGCCGCTTGGAGTCAGTTGCTCTGCAGAGATCTCCTCTCTGCTCCCTGTTCCATTCCATCTGGATGTTGGGCAGACACTGGGTCCCCTGCTTGCTTTTGCCTCTGTCCTTATGTAAACAGTATAGCCCTTGTCTTTGTTGCTCTGTGTCTGACCAGCTCTGGTTTGCCTCTTCAGGACGAGCTGTCGCACATCAATGCCCGACTGAACATGGGGATCTTGGGCTGTGAGTATCTTATTCCCTGTGCCCGATCAAGCAGATTTAAAGCACAAATAAGTGACATGAATGAATACCTTGAGACAAACGTAGGCGGCTGTAAGAGAATATGAATGCTTTCTGGTTTCATAAAACACTTGGTCACATGGACAGGAAATGGGGGCGGGGATCTCGCTGTATCTGTGAATGCTGGAAGCCTCAAAGCCACAAATGGAGAAATAATGCAGTGAGCCCTCTCTATCCACAGGCTTGACTTTTGCAGACTTGACTCAATGTGGGTGCTGAGTCCTTGGCTGGAGGGTCTCAGAGATCCCTGAATGTGACTGGAAGACATTTATGGTTTTTCTGGCTGCCCCCCCCATCCATTGTTTGCAGATTTTGGTATCTGTGGGGGTAGGTCCTGGAATGGATCCCCCATAGATACCAAGGGTCCACTGTAAAAACGTTTTTATAATTGATAATTTAATAATAAATAAGTTAAATGATCACTTATTTAAATTTTAAAATAATTATTGATTTCAGCTGGGGGAAGAAAGGCTCCTTGCCACACTGCTGTTCCATAGGTTTTGTTGAGAGAAAGTTCTGATGATGAAATCCATTTCAAACCGTCTGCTGTTTTGTAGTCTGGGGTTCCCCAAAAGAGCAGTGCCCCAGGGGTTTGGTCCATGGACGCTGCTGTTGTTGTAACGTGCCTCTTCCCCTCTGCCAGCCTATGACCCACAGCAGATCTTCAAGTGCAAGGGCACCTTTGTGGGGCACCAGGGCCCCGTCTGGTGCCTGTGTGTCTACTCCATCGGAGACCTGCTCTTCAGCGGCTCATCGGACAAAACCATCAAGGTAAGAGCCCTTCTAGTTCTGAGCCTGAGATGAGAGCTCCAGCCTGCAGGCTCAAGGAAGTCAGGAGGGATATTTTCTGACAGTAAGCCTTGGCCCATCACCCTTTCTCAGATTGTCTGAGGGCTGAATTGACCACCTCCAGGCAATGATGGTTCCCGGGTTGTTCTTTAACCCGCTGCCAATCTGAAAGGCTACGCGCTGTGGTCACTTTCTTTCCTTGGAGACTATGCCAATTCCTGGAATTTCCATTCTTACTTCTGTTCTCTCACATCCTGTGAAATCACTTATTTCTCTCTCAGCCGAATTTGACCCACTCACAACCCCTATCCTGTTGGCAGGGTATTTGTTCGTTTTCTTTCTTCTGTTGGTTCTGCCATTGCGCTCCTTCGAAACAAGCACTCCAAATTTTAGCAGACTCCAATACCAGTAATAGGACAGTGATAGGTTGCTTGGCAGAATCTTGCCCCGTGCTTGGTGTCTTGCCACAGCAGAGAGACTACAAGTTATGGCTCCTACTTGTGGGTGTTGATAAAATACTTAACTCTACCCCTGTAATCCCACAAACATGGGGCCCTAGCTGTTCACACTGGTGGTCCCTGACCATCAGGGCCTCTTCTCTCTCCTCTGCCTCAGAGTCATATCAAGAACTGCTTGTGGCTGCAGTTCTTTGTTCTAGTTCTCTGGGAAAAATCCACCATTCATTTCCTTTCCTGGACAAGTTTATCTCTGCCCTGAAAGACGGGAAAGCAGGTTGCACAGCTGACAGGCCAGCTGTTTCCTGTGTTCCCCAGCTCTGGCATCTCGGCCAACTTCCGATTGCCAGTCATGCCTGTTCGGCAATCACATGACCCCTTCCTGTTTCCTGTTAGGTGTGGGATACCTGTACCACTTACAAATGCCAAAAGACCTTGGAAGGCCACGATGGGATTGTGCTGGCGCTCTGCATCCAAGGGTGAGTCACACAGGACAGGGGCCCAGCTGCTCTGTCCATAGGCTTCTGTGCCTGGAGGCAGTTTGCCCTGAGCTTCTGCTCCTTATTTATTTAGCACTTTTAAGTTTCACAGAGGCTTTGCTTGGCTCATTCTCAAACAGCATCTTGCTGCTGTTTGCATCTTCAGCAGTCCCATCGTCCTTTAGTTAGGACTGTGTGAATTAAAAATTCTGCACCCAAACAGCTGAAATTCTGCACCAAGAAAGCCTGTATTCTGCAATTCGGGCTTTCAGCCGGAACGTCAACAGGAAGCAGACACGTCCCTGCTTCCTGTTAATGTTTGGTTAGTCTCCTCCCCCCCCAGCATGCAATCTGCCTGCCTACATATCACATTCCTCTTGTAGTGACTGTAAAAGCAAGAAACACGATTGCTTGTTAATGAAGAAAATGGTAGGCAATGGGCATGTGGGGGGAGGGAGCATTGTACCTATAGGGATCCCCTGTATCCATGGTTTCTGTATCCGCGCCGGGGGGGGGGGCTGGAACAGAATCCCTGCTAATACGGAGGATGCCTGTACATAAACAAGGAACTTTCCCTGCCTGGTAACCCAAAGGAGATTTTGACTCGCCATATAATACACATTGCCCACCCTCCTCTCCAAATTTGCTGTCCTGGCCTCCCTGAGAGTCTGTCTTTTTCTGTTGGTCTAGGAACAAGCTATACAGTGGCTCGGCTGACTGCACCATCATAGTAAGATACTTGGTTTGGGCTTCAGCTTTTTCTTTTTGGGGGGGAGGAGAGAAGGGAGCGGCTTGCAGGGGGGGGTCTCCTTTCTGCAGTTTAAGACACGATGAACAACAATGTCACACAGCCCTCTTGCTCTCTTTGCAGGTCTGGGATATTCAAACCTTGCAGAAGGTCAATACCATTCGCGCGCACGACAACCCGGTCTGCACGCTCGTCTCCTCGCACAATATGCTCTTCAGTGGCTCCTTGAAAGCCATCAAGGTGGGTTTTCGCCAGGGGAATGAGGGAGAACAGAGCCCTGCCAACCTTTTCTTTTGCAGACAAAAATGGTCTCCAGGGACACTCTTTTCTCTCCCCCCCCCCAATCTCCCAGTCTTCATTTCAATTACAGCCTTATCCATGAGTCTGGCATCTGCAGATTTTACTCTCCGTGGATGTTGGGGTCTGCTTTTAAAACTGTTTTTAAAAGTCAAAATAAGTCAGAAAATAGCCTTTCTATCGTCGCACTGCAAAACTGTGCCATTTGCAGGGCAGTCACTGGCACTCCAGAAGCAACTTCTGGGTCACGCTGAGTCAAGCCAGGGCCAGGCGGGCTGGAAGTTGGTTCCGGAGCCCCATAGAGCGACCTACAGCCCTGCAAAGGGCCTGGTTTTACGGCTCTGGTAAGAGAGGCTATTTTCTGACTTATTTTGACTTTTACAACACTTTTAAAAGTGAACCCCAGTATCCATGTATCTTGATATCCGTAGGGGGTGGGGACAGTGGAACCGAATCCCTGCAGATACAAGGGCTGAACTATATTTTCTCAACTCCTGTTTTTCCTCTTTATCATCGTTCTTGCTGTTTCTACTTTCCGGGCCCCCAGATATCCCATTTCCTCACCTACCTTGCCTTGCCCCCCCCACCAACTCTGCCTTTTTCACTACCGTTTCTTTCCCATCTGCTTTTCTGCCAACCAAAAATGTTTAGCTCAGAGGTTCCCAAACTTAAGGGATGGGGCAACGGTGGTCCTGGGATCATGGCATCACTGGGAGAAAGGGCTATTTTTGACCTTTCGTGGGCAGTGCCAGCCCTCCAGAGGTTGTGGGGAGGCCGTGGCCTCCTCTGCAGGGCTCCATGCACCTCAGAAATGCTCAAAATGGCAATCACAAGCCACCGCTTTAGCCATTAACCTGTGAAACTTGGGTCACTGTGATGACACCTGGCCTGGATACCTTTTGAAAGGACTGCGAACAGGTTGATGGAAGGAAAGTCCATCACATGTTACAAGCCATGAAGGGCAAATGCAACCTCCTGGTTCTAGTAGTAGCCTATCTCTAAATGCCAGAGGCAAGGCAGTGACTGCAGGATACAGATATCTTCTCTTGAGTGCTCTGAAGGCATCAGGTGGGCCACTGTGAGATCCAGGAAGCTGGACTAGATGGGCCCTGGGCCTGAGCCAGCGGGGGTGCTCTGATGATCTTAAATCAAAAGTACTTGTTCCCATCACTCCTTGGCTCAAAGCAACTAAGCAGAGGCTATATTTTCCCTGCTGCTGCACTTTGGCTGGCTCACTTGACACACCTAGCTCTCTTTGCTCTGCAGTAGGTGTCTAGAGTGCTGTGTTGTGGTTTGCCCATCTGCGGAGGGGCTAGAAGGTCAGTTGCTCAGTCCTGCCTTGGAGCAGAGGATGAAACTGGGTTGCTTCATGATGTATTCCCCCCCCCCCCCAGGTCTGGGACATTGTGGGCACCGAGCTGAAGCTGAAGAAGGAGCTGACAGGCCTCAACCACTGGGTCCGGGCTCTCGTGGCATCTCAGAACCACTTATACAGCGGGTCCTACCAAACAATCAAGGTCTGTGCCTGACTAAATGTCCACTTCCGCCTACTGCCGGCTATTCCAAGCAATGCCTCCAGTGGCTCTATGTATACCTTTTTTCTTAACTCCCTCCCCCCATTTTCCCAGATCTGGGACATCCGGAACCTGGAGTGTGTGCATGTTCTGCAGACATCTGGCGGGAGCGTCTACTCCATTGCTGTCACCAACCACCACATCGTCTGTGGCACCTATGAGAATCTCATCCATGTAAGGCTGGCTAAGACTTAAAGATGGGGGGGCAAGGGAGCTGTAGCACAGTGTCCCATGCAGAAGGTCTCTGCTTCAGAGCCAGGCAACATAGGGCCGGGACAAATCCTTTGCATGAAACCCCAGAATGGTTCTGCCAGTCAGTCTAGTCTTGGGTGGACCAGTGGCAGAGAGTCGTGTCTTTCAGCCATAGGTGTGAGGATGCCACCTTCATTATTTGATTTGCCTGGCTGTGCAAGGGAGGCAGCAGTGTGCTCACACCCCAGCGGCAGCCCCTAACTCCTCTCTGGGACTTTGCTAGCAGCCTTTAGGGCAGGGGTTCCCAAAGTGTACGTCGTGACACCTTAGGACCACAGGAGGAGCCATAGGATGTTTCCAGGTGCCCCTCCACCTGTTCCCCACTGGCACCACCATCTCGGCTCTCATGAAATCTTGCAAGGTGTGGGTGCCACCATCTTGGTTCCTATGAGATCGAAGATGGCGGCACCCCACTTAGCTGTGATGAAGAGGCCTTTGGGTGTCATGAGCTAGGTAGGTTTGGGAACCACTGCTTTAGGGGGGCCCTTGGCTCTGTTAACAAGGGTCTTGAAGCCCATGCTGAGTCCTGCTGGCATCCTCCTCACTACAGGTGTGGGACATTGAGTCCAAGGAGCAGGTGCGCACGCTGACGGGACACGTGGGCACCGTCTATGCCCTGGCCGTTATCTCCACGCCCGACCAAACCAAAGTCTTCAGCGCTTCATATGACCGATCGCTGCGGGTATGTGGTCCTGCTGTGGTAGGGCAGGCTGCTTTGAGGGTGGTGTGCTGTATGGGGTGGACATGCAGGTAGTAGTGGTACGGAAGGACGGAGCAGAGCTTTGAATTCCTTTTATTACTGCTGATGGGTTAAGTTGGTGTTTCTGAGACTCTGTGGGTTGGGGGGGGGGAAAGAGCCATGCGTGACGGTTCTTGTCATTCTCAACTGCATTATTTTTATCTTTTTAGAAAAGGATTTTCACCTAGCTTTCCACTTTTTGGAAAACAGTGCCGAAGTGCCTAACAGTTTAAATTTTAAAACAGTCTAGGCAACTGGTTTAAAAGAAATTAAAAACTGGCAGGAGCAGCAGATGATTTTTTTTAAAACAGTGGGGGAGTCTTTACTAGGCCGCAGAACATCATTGGGAAAGGGGACCAGGCAGTGGTAGTTCAGTAGCTTCAAATGCAGAGGGACAGACAATTCCCTGTTGCCAGAGGGAGGGTGGCACTGCTCTTGACTTGACAATGTCCAGTCTGTCCCCCCTCCCCCCGTTCCCTTCACAAGCAAAGAGAAGGTGTGGAATGTTTGGGTGGCACTGCCCTGAAAATGGGCTTGTAGAGCATAGCCTGGTTTCCCCTCCTCTCCTGGCATGGGTTAGCTGTGCTGTCCTCGATGGTCATGGAAAAGGGCAGGGCAGGACAGGGCCTGCTCATGCTGACTCGGGAGGCAGTTCCCAGCACCTCACTCATCCCCCTGGCTTGTGTCCGCACCCCAGGTATGGAGCATGGACAACATGATCTGCACCCAGACTCTGCTGCGCCACCAGGGTAGCGTCACCGCACTGGCAGTCTCCAGGGGTCGCCTGTTCTCTGGCGCTGTCGACAGCACTGTTAAGGTAAAGCATGCCAGTGGGCAGGGGGGTAATGCAGAGCTTGGAGGGAGGGGGCAACAAAAAGGCACTGAGCTTAAGCCCTGTGCAGGCGGGGACTTTACTGAGTGGACTTGCTCAAACTGGATGAGGCTATTCCTTCTCGCCAAAATTGGTCGTAGCCACAGCCTCTAAACGTGTTGAACTAAAACTGCTGGGGAGGGGTCAGGCCCCTTTGATGCAGTCTTGTGATTTGACTTCCTTTCCGCTGCAGGTGTGGACGTGCTAGTGGGTGCCATCCCCTGCTGTCGGATGCCGGGCAACCAAACTCTCGTTCTGCTCCCACTCACCAGATGGCTTCCCTTCTCTCCACTACCCTCCAGCCTCTTGCCCTCACCAAGAGCAGGACAGCAGACCTCAGCACTGCCAACTACCCACCCCCGCCCAGCCAGCGTCACCAGGAATACTGCAGCAGGACTTTTGTGACCGCCAATAAAGTGGGGGGGGGCAGCTGGGAATTTCATCAAGCCCCAAGAACATGCCTGCAGCTGGAGGCTTCTGTCTCTGAAGTTTTTCGTGTCTCAGCAGAAGTAACAAAAGGGGGCGTTTAATGGTCTCGGCAGCAGCTTGTGGTTGATGCTGGATTGAAGTGTCATGTGAGCACCCACAACACACCTTGCCAATGGCAACTCTGGGGGCCAAGGAAATGGGTGCACACCCTTCCTCCTCCCCTGCCCACTTCTGGGATTTATCAGCTCGGCTCTTTCATTTGTGCCTGCCTCTGAAGCTGGAACCCCTCCCCCCATTTAACCAGGTACGATTTGTATGCCACGAGCCCCCCCACTTCAGGTACCACAAGGCCCCTCCTCCGTTCACAGCAT
The DNA here is from genome assembly GCF_035046505.1 of Tiliqua scincoides. NCBI lineage: Eukaryota > Metazoa > Chordata > Lepidosauria > Squamata > Scincidae > Tiliqua > Tiliqua scincoides. Next base: position 1,429,179 of record NC_089833.1, on the reverse strand, counting down.
CGTATCCGAAAGGCCTCCGTGCCAAAGCCGGGGGGAGAGCCACCGTTGCGTTTTTACTGACATTTTCTACTGTTTTTAAGATTGTAATATAGATTTGGATTATTTCTTCCTTGACAATAAAAACGGACCCTTGTTTAGGCAAGCATGACTTACTGCGGGTGCCTCTTCGCTGCTGGGGGAGGCCACCTCCTCTGTGGACAGCCCCCACGGCTGGGAGGCCATAACAGACTTCCTGGAATCCGCAATAGCGTTTACTGGTCCACTCCACACAGGTTGCTACCTTCCCCTGGGAAATACTTGTGTGCAATACCTGACTGGCTGCACTGAAAATTGAGTCAAGTGTAAATTTCGTAGTGTAACGGTGTGTGGTTAGTCTCCACACAGCAGCAGAGGGTTCTGGGTGCACTCGAGCCTCCTTCATGTTCAGTGATTGTTAAGTGGGGGAGGGGGCAGCACTAAGTCATAAGCATTAAGGTGGGATCCTCTCTGCACAGTGGCCCCTGGACCAACCTGCTCCTGAGCTTCCCAGCAGCTCTGGGCTGAAACCACACACCAGTCTTGTTGAGTAACTGCACAGAGGTAGGTGCTGGCTGTGAAATCCAGGAGTAAGCGGGGCCCCCACATCCTCCCTTTTCAGGAAAACACAAAGTGATGCCCACTTGGGCCCAGACAGAGACAGGTACAGCCTCTCGAGGGTCCGAATGCCAGTGTTGTGGTCACTTGTATGTCCCCTGCCCGTCAAAAGGGCTTTGACCGTTACCCCAGAGCAGCAGACAAGGATAACATGAAGAAACACCCTTGTGTTTGAGGGGAGAGGCACAGCTCTTAAAATGCACCCAGCTGCCTTTCATCAGTGCACTGCAAATGCATTTGCACAGGTAGTGCTTTCCTCCCAAATCCCCTCCACGGCCACAGCCAAAACAAGAACTCAGCAGGCCCTGATGAGTTGGCTGTTTATGAAGCACCGACAGCTGCAAATGCACTGCCTGTGCTGGCGGTCGCAGCATCGAGTCCCATCCCTCAGCATCGTGGTGGCCACAACCCCCACCGCCACTCGGTGCCTCCCAGAATTGCCTCTGAGGATGGAATGCTTTTTCCAACCTCAATAATACGAAGTGATCTTTCATAGTTAAATGTGCAAGCTGGGAGTCCCCTCCCCCAAAATACTGGTAGCCAGACAGCTTGTTTGTTTTTTTTTAAATAGGAGCAAAATTCTTTACAGCACCACAAAAGCCATCAAATATTGAGAATAATACAGGTGAGATGCACAAAGCGAGAGAAGGAGATTGGCTGCAAGATGCATAGCTCTGACAGAATGGGAATACAATACAGTTTCCATAACTTAATAATAAAAAATATATAATATATATAATATGTATATATCCAGCATTAGAATTGTGGAATTTTTTTAAAGATACATTGTGTTTCTCTTTACAACAGGTATCACGATGTTGTCATTTTGTTTTTTCTTTTTATTTCTTTTTCTTTTTTTTTTCTTTTTAATTAAGAAATTTCAAAGTTTGTGCCAGACACATTTTGGAGATCAGCAAAGACAGACCTACCTGTACTTGGAGAAAAAAAAAAAAGAACCAGAGGGTGAGCATCCCCATCTGAATTTTGACACCCAGCTCTCAAAAAAAGGAAAAAAATTCACAGGGCCAAAAGGAACACAGACAGAATTGCATTCTGGACTCAAAAAGCAATCTTGGAGCCAGGCTGAGCCCCATTTGTACATCGATATAGGGCTGCACGACAACTTCCACACACATGCATTTAAACACACGCGCTCCAAATTAAAAAAGAAAAAGGAACACACCGACAGAAAAAGCACACACTTGTAGGAGACAAGATTGAACAAAGAAAGGTCTAAAACAAGGCACATCCTTTGATTTTTTTTTTTTTTGTTAAAACCATGTAAAAAAGAAAGTAGCAAACAAAAATAGCCCAGGACAGAAACATAATTTTTGCACACCCTGAAAAACAAGAGAAATGGTAACTTGCTGTTCTTAAAACATTGTGCTACTCCTTTAAATGATCGTACCACAAGACATAGAAGCTTATTATAAGTCTAATAAGTCAAGCTAAACTCCAAGTCCTTTCAGATTTTATCTCTTAAAACTGTTTAATATACAATTGATAATATTTTTTAAATCTTTAATATATATTAAAGTCCTTTCCTTTTTTTTGTTAGTTTATCTCTTCGGGGACAACAGCTCCACCTTAAATAATTTCTTTCCAATAAATTAATACTTCTTTATATAGCTTATTTTTTTCTCCCTCATCCCTTTATCAGAAAAAAGTGTTGATTTTGCTTATTTATGCAAGAACATTCATAAACATGGTCATTGCCTCTAAAATGCAGTATTAAAATTAATAACAGTAAAAAAAAAAATCTCTAACCCTACTTTTCTAGCCTGCCAGTAACTCTACACTGGGAATGTGCAACAAAGCACAGAACCCACAACTGAGTGGGAGAAGGAGGTGTAGCAGGGAGTGGCCAAAAGGGCTTTTCCTGAGGCATTAATCTCAGCTGGCAGACTGGAAATGCCAAGCCAGACACTCCCCAGATCAAGGTGGGTCCGTCTTTGGTCCTATCCTCTTTGTTCTGGAATTATTTACTAGAATAGGGGTGGCCAAACCGCAGCTCGAGCACACCTGAGTTTTTGACATACAGTGTGTGGCTCAGAAATTGGCTGGCTGAGCTCCTTTTTGCATCACAATTGATATAAAAGGGTAAGTAAGAAATGTTCAAGCTTTATAATTACAGGCGGCCCCCACATTTGCTGATCTGGTATCCATGGTTTTACTTATCCACAGATCGGGGTGGGGGTGGCGCCCAGCAAGAACAAAAGTCATGGACGTTGGGGGCAGTGGAGATAAGGTCCCCCCCCTTATCTGTAATTTCTGGGTATCTATGGGGGGGGGCAGGAATGCATGCCCTGTGGCTACCAGGAGACAACCAGGTTTATACCAGGTATAAACTGCGAATCCACTGAATTTAAACATAAGTTTAATGTTTTTGATGACTAAATATATTTAAAACTTAAATGCTTCTTAAATATTGTGGCTCTCAAACCTCTGAAGTTTATTATATGTGGCTCTTACGTTAAGCAGGTTTGACCACCCCTATAATAGAACAAGGCAGAGGAAGAGGAGCAAGACCATTGTGTATGTTAACAAAAGTCGAGAAGTGGATCCCATGTTGCGGATTTGGGGGGGGGGGTTCACCTGAAAAGTGTAAAGACAGCAGCCCTAGGAGAAGGGGGGAGACGGGCAGGCTCCCACTTGGGATGGCACACCCTGGTGTGAAAGTGACAAGGAACCATCTGTTTGGGAAGAGTCCCCTTTCATTGGCCAAGAGTGACCAGGCGGAAGTCAGACAGATGTGGGGCCTTGAAAACTGCTGGAAAATGGCCACTCTTCCTTGTTCCTTCGTGCCTGGATGACCCCCATTGCATATCGAGGGGGGAGAGGAAGATGCGGCCTTCAGAGCACGGCAAGCAAAGAGCAGTGCAGAAGGTGTTGGACCAAAACAAGTGGGGAGAGGAGGAATGGTCTATGCTTTGGAGAGTGGTCTAGGAATTAAATGGAAATAACAAAATGACAGAACAGGGGAAGGATGCTGGCTAAAGGTCAAGTCCAGGAGAAAAGAACCAGCAGCTGGACGATGAGGTCCAGTGTGTGTTGTCAGCTGGCAAGGAAGCTGCAGAAACTGGAGAATGGCACAGAGGATGGCACCAATGGAAAAAGGCCAAAGTGGGAACTTTTAAGAGGCCTTGATGGAAGCAAAATGTGAAGTACGGACTTCAGCTGGACGCATAATCCTACCATGATTGTGCAGACTGCAGACATGAGTTCAAGGGCTGGTGGAAGAAAGCAGGAGGTCTGAGGGACGACCTGTCCCAAAGATTAAAGCCAGTTCACACCAGATTTTAGGAAATGCTGCCTAATGAGAAAAGAAGCAGTTGACTTTTGCCATAAGTTCCTCCTGAGATCTGTGCAGCCCCCTTTGGGGGAGGATTTGTTAAGGGCTGATAAAAGCATTGCCAAGAGGACATTTAAAAGTGGTTTAAACATTGGACCATTAGGAATTTGGTACACACTGAGATGAACCCTGGGGTATGGGGCACACCCACTTTGTGCTACACCACCCTCTCTCTCATGTGACTTCTCTGCCCCCCACTCTTCTTGAGCAGTCTGCCACATGTCTGGTCATCGAAACTAAGCACTTCTGGGTTTCTAGTGGAAGCCACAAGGTGTGGAAAGTGGGGGGCTGTTTCGCACCACCAAGAAATGCAGCAAAGAGGAAGGAAACCGCTGGTGACTGCTGCAAGAACAGCACTGAGAATGCAGCTGTAAGATTTAAAAGGGGGGAGGTGGAATCCATTGTTGGAGATTCTCAGATTGTGCTTGTTTAAGACCAGGCTGTGCCCTGGAAGAGATGGCCAGGAAGTGTTTTGGGGTCACAGCCCAAGCAAGCAACTCTGCCGACTTCCATGTCCCTGGAGTCCTATCTCTCTTTCCAGACCCCTTAAAACCCAAAGCCACAAGAGCGCCTCCCATCCTGCAGGTGCCATGAGCCGAAGGGGAGTTCACAAGAACGCAGCATCACCAAAGGGAGAACGGCTTGGCCCCACGACTGCCTCCACTTCCCAGTAACCCACATACGCTCATGTTGTTCGGGAAACTGCAAAACTGCTTGCTGCTAGGCAGACAGCAACCATCAGACAGGCTTTTCAACCTTGCAGACCTTCAGAGACTGGGCACCCAAATGCCTCTGTCCCTGCTGGGAGACTGCGCTCCCTTGGAGATAGTACAGTGGGACACTGCAGGCCCCAGCATCTCTGCAAGGCCCCTTGTTCCATCCGCAAGGCCTTCCTGGACTGCTTGCTCCCACGCTGACCTGCAGCTGGGATGGCTTCCAAGGCTTGGTCTGCAGCCTCACGTGTGGCTCTCTCATCATGGCAAACCCAACCTGGACTGCTGGGGTGCAAATCAGGGGCCCTTCCCTTTCACCAGCCCCCCCCCCCACTAGAACCCAGAACCACCACTGGTCCCTGCATAATACTGCTGCTTCTGTGGCAAAGGTGCCATGACAGTTGAGATATTGCCCACATCTGCCTTTTTAACTCTGCCAACCCCAAAATCCTCCCAGGAACCATCACTGTAGACAACAGGTCAGGAAGGCTGATTTGTCCAATAGACTCTTTGGAAGTAGTGCCTTGAAGCAAAGAGAAAGTGCAACGCCAGACCCCCCTCATGCGCAGACCCACAACTGCCCTTTACCTAGAGAATGATAAGATATATATTTTGATTTTTAAAAAGGAAAATTAGGAATAGATATTCTTCTATGGCAGCTGCAGAAGCCACTGGGTGGGATATTTACAGGGGGATTTTCGGCCAAGATATCTAGATTTTTTTTTAACCTTTTTTCTTTTCAAGTTTCGACACTGTATCAATCATGCAGACGTACCAAACGAAGCTTTTGCACGGCCCTTGCCAGGAATGGTGCTTTCCACGGCAAACAGGGAAAAAAGCTTATTTTGTCAAAGTTGGGGACTCGTCGAACGGAACAAAAAACTCCTCACAGTCACAGCTTCATCATCACCAGGAGAAGACAAATACACCTTCGGGACAAAGAAAAACGACGCATGCAGCGAGCCGAGAGCCACCCCACTGCCCGGCGGCTTCCCTCGGGCATTTCCCCGCCCTGCTTCTTCTGACCTCTCCCCAGCAGTGGCAGGCGGGCCGGGCACAGGGGCCGAGACAGCAGCACACACGAGAAAATGGCAGTGCTCAGTCAAGGGTACGATACCGACACGGAAGGCAAAAGAGTTTCACCAGGACGAGATTCCAACCCAAACAGGAGACGAGAGTAAGACCAAGACCAACTTTGCGCCACATTTTCAGAACAGGTTGGCGGGGAAGAGACCGTAACAAGGGGGGGGGTCAATTTGGAGAGAGAGCGAGGGGTGGACAGGAAACACTTTCCAAATTAAACAAGAAAAACGCTGCAAGTCAAAACCAAACAGAGCAGATTTGCCGGGAGAAAGTCTGAAGATGGTTTTCACCCCACAGATATGGAAGCTCCTGCCCCATAGCGCAGCACGTCGGCCTTTTTCTTTGTTTGGAGAAAGGGACCTGCAGCCGCCTAGCATTCCCCAAGGTTCAGCAGGCGTCTAGCTAGGAAGAAACCACGTGCCCAGGAGCGGTGTGTTCTTTGCACTCCTGCAGAATGGTCCCCAAGGAAAAGCCTTCCCTACACATCTTGAGTTTGTTTCCGCACAATCCTGAGGTAATCTTATCTTCTTTGTGCAAACCTCAAAAAGATGGAGGGGAGGGGGGGGAGGAGACTCATGGAGATGATTGTGCCCTTGTGCCCATGGCAGATCCTGAGGTTGGCTGGCGGTTCGTGCTCCAGCGCTTATTCCAACATGGCGTCCAACTGGTCGGCGAGGTCGTCAAACATACTGCCAATGTCGTCGAGGATGCTGACTGTGCTCTTGGATTCCGCAGAGGAACTAGAAGGCAAAGAGACGGCCAGGATGAAAAGTAAGTCCACGGATCCCTTGCCCCAACCACTTGCCCTTCCTCTGTGGTGCGCAGGGGATTAACCCACCACCCTCACCCTGCTCCCTCCAGCAACATCATCTCAGGGCTGGTCTTCTCCCTACCCCTTGGCTGGCTTGCCCCGCCCATCCCCACCCACCCACAGATGCGCATACTCTGCTGCCTGGCCGTCCTCCTGCTTGATCTTCTCCTCCACCGCCTGCAGCGCAGCGGCCAGAGAGGCGCTCGTCTCCTCCAGCTTCTGGTGCACACTCTCGGTGCTGGCACTCTCCACGGAAGGCCCTGGAATAGAAGAGCGCGGTGGCTTGACCGGCACTGTCTGAGGAGGTGCCCCTCCAGGCGACAGGGGCTTCGCTGGACTGGAGCAGAGTGACGGAGGCGTGCTGGAAGGCTTGATGGTGGGGACCAGCTGCTTGGCGGGAGATGGCGCAGGCGTGGAGCTGGCACTCACAGACTGCAGGGCGGCATGGACCTTCGGCTTGGGAGCTGTCGGGGGTGGTGTTGGCTTGGGGGACACTGGCGGAGGGGTGCCGTGGACCCGCTTCACCTCTGCAAAGAAGGAGAGAGTGTCACTGCTTGAGTGGAGGGGTTCATACCTTGCCTCTCCCCCTTTGCATGCAGAAGGTCAGAGGTTCAGTTCCTGACAGCTTCTCCAGGGTGGCTAGGAAAGACTCCTTTCTCTGGAACGCAGAACCCAGCCGTCAGCCAGTCTTGACAGCACCAACCTAGATGTTCCTACATTCAACAGCAGTGCTCTAACCCCTTCCGAAGTAGAGGTGCAACTTCCCTTATTCAGCACTAGCAAATGGGGTGGTGGTGGTCTGCATTTTTCTTTTTGGCATAAAGAGGAACAGGGACAGATATTATTTCCCTGTAACCTGGAGATTAACAGCGGGACAATGTAAATGGACTCTCTGTGCCCTCACTATGGTCAAATGACCGATAGTACTTAATTGGAAAGAAAGAAGTCCACCAACTTGTGCCGAGCGGATGGATGTTTTTTGCACTGGTCGGTTTTTGAGTGAATGGTATATGGGCGTCAGTTCCGTATGGGCATATTTGAAACCAGCCAGAGGCTATCCTTGATGAACTATCCTAAGCCGTGTAAAGTCTGTACATATAGTTAATGTTTTGATTGCATATATATCCATTTTTCCCACTTTTTAAAATGTGCAATTTTGAAACGATCACATTTATGCAATACTCCATTTTTTTCATTTTATCTAAAGTAAAAAAAAAAAAGACATGTATGGAGACAGGAGTTCAATTGCTGTCTTATGCTCATGTGCATCAAAGTTTTGTCCTGGCAGCACCCCCTGTTGAGGGGCTAAGGAAAACCCTTCCTGGTGCGCAGAAACCCTGCACAGCTGCAGCCAGTCAGTGAGAAACCTGAGCTAGGTGGACTGGGCTAAGCACAGGACCTGGAGACTTCTTGGATCTTCCCTTAGGCTTATCACCAGCCAGCAACATGCTGTAGGTGGCCACCACTCCATCAGAAAGGCAGACTTTCCTGTGACTGGAACTGCAACTGAGCTGGCAAGCAAACAGGCAACTCTGCTGCCTAGTGGCTGTTCCATCTGGCTCTCCAGTCACAGCCCCTGGAGGGGGGGGGGCCTTCCAAGTTATTTTGTCAACCCCATTGCAATCCCACTCATAGCCACATAAGAACATAAGAACAGCCCCACTGGATCAGGCCATAGGCCCATCTAGTCCAGCTTCCTGTATCTCACAGCAGCCCACCAAATGCCCCAGGGAGCACACCAGATAACAAGAGCCCTGCAAGGCCTCCTGGGAATTGTAGTTAAGAACATAAGAACAGCCCCACTGGATCAGGCCATAGGCCCATCTAGTCCAGCTTCCCGTATCTCACAGCGGCCCACCAAATGCCCCAGGGAGCACACCAGATAACAAGAGACCTCATCCTGGTGCCCTCCCCTGCATCTGGCATTCTGACTTAACCCATTCCTAAAATCAGGAGGTTGCGCATACACATCATGGCTTGTACCCCATAATGGATTTTTCCTCCAGAAACTCGTCCAATCCCCTTTTAAAGGCGTCCAGGCTAGACGCCAGCACCACATCCTGTGGCAAGGAGTTCCATAGACCGACCACGCGCTGAGTAAAGAAATATTTTCTTTTGTCTGTTCTAACCCTCCTAACACTCAATTTTAGTGGATGTCCCCTGGTTCTGGTATTATGTGAGAGTGTAAAGAGCATCTCCCTATCCACTCTGTCCATCCCCTGCATAATTTTGTATGTCTCCATCATGTCCCCCCTCAAGCCTGTCACAAGAGGGCAGGCTTCTCCATTCCTTTGCCATTTCAATGCAGTTCCAGTATGCCCCCCTAGGTAGCTGAGTTGCCTGTTCCTTTGCCTAATGCATTGGTTCCCAAACTCACCGGGGCCGTGGCACCCTTCACACTCACAGGGGCACAGCACTGCCTCTTCTTCCAAGCCACTGTTGCTTGGGATCTGTCAGCCCAGTGAGCAGTGGAAGAGGCCACGTGGCGCATGCACTGGCCTAACCCACTGCAATTCCAGTCGCAGCACCAGCAATAAGGTTGGCAAAGGAACAGGCAACTCTGCCCTCTAGTGGCACCGACTGGTACAGCGGAGTATGCAAGGAGCCCCACACTTCCGGGTTTGATGGCCATGCACAAGGAGCAAGGTAAAGAGGGGAACAATTTGCTTCTCAGGCAAGCAAGCAGGAAGCAGACAGAGGGGGTTCAAATTGGTGGCAGGTTGGAGGGAGATGGTCACAGTAGATTTGGGGTGAAAAACTGACTCTACCACCCCTCAGAAACCTTGCCATCTGCTGCTGAAGCAGGCCACATCAAGTGGACTTGTGGCTGGGGCAGCTGTTTGTACTGGGGCAACCACACAGTCCTCTGGAGAAGAGGTGGAGATTCTCTGGTCAGGGAGGTATCACGGCCCCCCCTTTGAGAAAAAAGGGTGTATGCTTTTCCCTAGCAAGGCACACTTACCTGGGCTCCCAGGGCCAGGAATGGGGGCCCTTTTGGAAGTGGGCGTGGGAGGCCCAGAGACTTTTTGGGGCAGGACTGGCTTGGGAGACACTGGCGGCTTGATAGGCTTCTTGGATTCGCCTTCTGGAGGGAGCTGGGTGGAAGCATAGTCAGGTCTCTCCAGCTGGACCACGCATGGCCCAGAGTCCATGCTGCCTGTCTCAGAGGCCGGCCGGCGCTTGACAGTGGCAGTGCCGTTCTGATAGACCGACAGCGGTGCAGGCTCCTGCTCCTTGTCTTTGGACTTGGGCCGCCTCTTAACTGTGTCAGACTCTGTGAGGATGAACTTAACGCTGTCCTGCTGGCTCTGCTTCGCCCGGATCCGCCTCTTGAGTGTGGCGCTGGCCTCCACCTTGCCCAGGTCTCCATGCCGATGGGCCAGCGGCAAGCCCTCCCCGGCTTCAGCCTTGGCCACGCCCATCTGCCGGGGGCGCTGCTTGATGGTCAGGTTACCCTCCTCGGCGAAGGGGATGTTCTCCCCAGAACCGCCTTGGGGGGAGCCTCCGCTATGCTCCACCCGCAGTCGCTCCACTGCGCTGCCATCTTTGGCTGTTTCGGACTTGATGCTGTCTGAGCGCTCACGGCGGGCGGCTGCCACCAACCCAGTGACAGGGCCACTGATTGTGCGCCGGCGGTTCACCACCTCGCCGTCCGGCCCAATGGCTTCCTTGTGCTTAACGGTAGCCAGGACAGTTGCCACACGGGAGTGATCAGGACTGGCGGGGTGCACAGTAACACCAGGAGGCAAGTAGCCTCCGGGGCCAGGTAGCTTTTGCAGGGCAAGGCCCCGCCCCCCACCAATGGATGACATTTCCAACATGGCGGCAATGCTCTTCACACTCCCAGCGCTGCCCGTGTCCACGGTGCCCCCGATGTCACTGGCCCGCCTCTGGAGCTCTTCCTGGGACAGTTCTGGCCTGTCCTCCCCCTCCCTGGGGACGTCGTCAGTCATGTTGGTGCTGGAGATGGCCGAACTGGAGCGCTTGGGTGGGGGGGGCGGGGGGCCCTTCTTCTTCGGCCGCACTGCAAAGGACTGGCTGCGGTTGACATTCTTGTCATTTCCTGACTGTGCCCTCACCGAATGGCTGCGCCCCACTCGCCGCTGAACCGTGGCGTAGGGTCCAGCGTCGGGCACCAGCAGTTCGTCCCGCTCCTGTTCGCTGTCCGACACAGCGTAGCGGTTCAGGCTGTGGGCCCGCTTCTTCGGCCGGCCACTCTCCTCGTCGCCGTCCGCAGCCTGGGGCGGCAGGCACAGCACTGGCACCGAGACAGGCAAAACGGGCACTGCTTGCGCCAAGGGGCCTGTCGCGTGAGCATCCCCGTCCACAGGCTGCGGCATGACATACGCGAAACCCCGGTGCGTGGGGGACTGAGGCAGTGAGCGCGGAGACATGGGGCGATCTGACTGGGCCAACAGCTGTGGCGTCGGTTTCACCTTGGCCGTGGCGTGTGGCAGGATAGGCGTCTGTGGGGAGGATGGGCGGGGCTTGGTGGGCGTCTGTGGGGGGGTGTAGTGCCCTGCCATGGGTGGGAAAGACTGCCGGGGCTTGCCGGGCACAGGCGGCACGCTCGCTCGCTTGATGCTGTGGCCGTGGCGGAGGCTCCGCACCTCCTTGGGCAGGGAGACGGGACTCTCCTTCCCGTCCTCTGCCAGGTACTCCTGGCTCTTGGACATGGTAGCGCTGGAAGCTTTGGGTTCGTCTCCCAGCAGCTCCTGGGAGCTGCTCATGTGCTTCGCTCTTCCACTCAGACTGTTTTCATGGGTGAGGCGGGACGAATGCCGATAGGCCGTCCCTTCGCGCAGGGGTCCCACGTGATTGGCCTGCTTCTCTGCCCCCTCCTCGCCCGTCATGGCCACCTGCAGCTCGCTGCTCAGCTCGCTGTCCTGGAACGTTGTCATCTTGGGGGACTGGCACTCGGCCGTCTCCTGCTGGGGGGACTCAATAGCCACCGTGTCCTGCGGCGCCCCCTTCTTCTTCAGGGTCCCTGACTCGTACTTGATGTACTCGGCCTTCTGGATCTCCGCCAGCTTCTTCACTGCTAACATCAACTTCTTCTGGTGGCCTGAGAGGGACACAAGGGGAGGAAAGGGTTGATTCTGTGCACAGAAGCCTGGCAACAGTTTTAGAGTCTCAGGATCACCTTCGAATCGCAAGAGCAATTCAAATGCAATCGAAACTCAAGGCAAATGTTACGTTTCTGATTTTATTTCCTCCTTTAGCTATGAACTGCTCACTCCGTCATTGTGCTTTTGTAGGAACCTGCTTTCTGACTCAGCCCCAGCCACCCATCGTTCACTGGATCGGCTCCATCAGCAGTGCAATGCGAATAAAAATTAATATTTTTGAAGTTAAGTTTTAAAATAAATAAATAAATGAAATATAAGTGAAAGTTTCAGTGATGATATAATTATCTTTTCAAAATACAGTGGGCCCTCGGAATCCAAGGGGGATTCGTTCCAGGAAACCGCCCCCCCCCCCGTGGATACCAGAATCCACAGATGTGGGGTCCTGAAAGGGGGCAAGGTCCCAACGTCAAAATCACTTACTCTGATGCTGCTCTGGGCCCTCCAGAGGTTGCACTGGTCCTTGGCCCACCCTATGAGCCTCCAAACCTCCTCAGATGGCCTCCCAAATGTGACAAGAAGCCACTTCAGTTTGTGCCTGGGAAGTGTTCTGAGGTTGGGGAAGGCTCATGGAGTGGGCCGTGGGTGCCTCCCTGCAGCTTAGAACACCTCCTGGATTTCAAGAGGACAGATAAAGTGCCACGTGTGAATCGGACATCCTTGCTGTGTTTTGATCAAGCTGTTGGCAAAAGTGTCCCAACCAGCACAAGCACCATGAGGCAGATGGTGCTTCCCTCCACTGCCCTGTTCTTTAACTGTGGCCCAAGACCTCCTGGTTGCTCCTCCCCAGCAGGCTGCCTGCCTCCACCTCTGCTCCTCCCACACTCTGTGGATTTGAAAAAGAAGAGAGGAACAGAGCAGAATGTGGGGAACGTCCGGGGGAGAGGAGAGGAGAGCAGCGGGCCAGAGAGGCGAGTCGGTGGGCTGGAGACTTTCATCTGCTCAGATCCAGAAAGTGCAGGAGGGAGACAAAAGGTTGAGTTGAGCACACCCTGCTGCTCCACCACTTGAGGACACCATCTCAGTTGGCCTCGGGGACAGGCCAGCCCTCCTACTCTCCAACACAAATACACACCCAGCATGGCTAGGAACCTGCTGGGTTCAGGCTGGGATCGAGGCTCTGCCTCCTCCTCTCACCCAGCTTGGTGATGCCAATCTCCTGCAGGTCCTCCCAGGTGATGTCGGTGATGAAATCGATGTTCTCATAGCCGTTCTCCACCAGCACCTTATAATACTGGGCCAGCCCAATCATGGAGAGCCAGAGTGCCAGGTTTGCCTAGGAAGGGGGAGGATAAAGGACAAGCTCAGTATCGGAAAATAGAAGCTTCCCAACAGCCAAGCTTCTGGATTACAGTGAGCCCTTGGGGATACGCGGGGGATCCATTCCAGGCTACCCTGTGGATGCTGGAATTTGCATTACCTAAGGGGGGTGCCGCAACAGCACAATAACTTACCTGGGGGTCAGGCACGGCCTCAGAAGGTATTCTGGAAGCAACTGGAAGTGATTTCTGCTTCATGTTGGCATGAACTGGAAGTGACTTCCGGTGGTGCCTGGGAGGCTGCGTGCAGCCTCTCCACACCTCAGAACATTTCCCGGACATGACCAGAACCCACTTCTGCTTGCATCCGGAAGGTCCCCTGAAGGTTCCAGGCTCAGCGTCTGCAGATGCTGAGTCCACAGATAAGGAGGGCCCACGGTACTTCCCTTTATTGGGACCACTGGTTGGAGCAGTTCATTTTTCCCTAGAGCTTGCATGTAAAAGTGATCTGGGAACGCAGTCCTTGGTTCTCTCACTTCTTCTGGAGAATCCAGTGGCAACGGCCACTGTCTTTTCTCAGACCTGGTTGGCTGCATCTCCCTGACCCTGCTCCTTAAAATTCAAGGGCAGCGCTCACCTCTGCAGCCTGAGCTCTCACAGATCTATTGAGGCTTCCTGGGTCTAATGAAGAACTTCTGCCTTTGTTATTGCTCAGCATGACTGGAGTGTGCCTCTGTACCACCCTCTGAGTTGCCCTTTTACCCATCAATCCCTGTTCCCAGGAGAGTGGCTATTAATTACCGATTCCCCCTTCTGTAAACTGCTGCACTTTCACTGTGAAACAGCGGGTACCAAAATCCGGCCCATGGGCTGGATCTGGCAACCAAGAACAGCTCTGCGCCCATATATCTGGGCAGCACAAGGTTCTGAGCAGCTTGGGAAAGAAGATATAAGCTGCCCCACTGAACGGTAAGCTCCGTTCACACCAGGAGTGGGTTTTTCGGAGACCAGCAGTCTGCGGTTTGGAGACTGCTGCTGTAAAAGACAAGGATTATGAAAGGAAACCAGTAAATTAAAGCCTGCCTACCTTGGGAGCAGGAATAGACATTTGGCAGACAGTTCACCAGCAATGCTCTGAGGCAAATATTTGTAATGATAGTTAATAATTATAATTGCATCATCATAATAATTGTTATTGAATGATGATTAGCATATTATTATTAAATAAGTAAGAAAGAACTTCACAGTAAGTAGTTTGGCTACAAGAAAGGGCACTGCTGGAGAATGTAGTGTGATGTGTGGCCCATTTCCAGCTGATTGTAGTATCCCAACAGTGATCAAGCGCCCAAGTGTGGAAGTGCGCATAGCAAGCCTCTCCCCATATGTTGGGTGTGCTGACATCCATTGAGGGACTTACGGGTTTGTACTCTGGGAGCCACTCAGGGATGTTCAGGCTATTGATCTCGGAGGCAATCTTCTTCCGGTGTCCTGGCTTGGTGACCCCGATGGCCGTCAGATCCTACGGCAAACAGAACAGCCACTTCTGCTGGGTGCCACAAAAGCAGCTTCGTCACAGGCAGAAAACTGTGGAAACCAGGAGTCGCCCCCCCCCCACAAAGGCTGGAGCACCCCATCACCACTCTTGAAGCTTACTGAAAAGGGTCTCAAAGACCCTCACTGAGCCAGGAAAACCTGCCACACAGCAGAAACTGTGAGCTGAATTTGTGGAATAAATTTGGCCAGGAAAATTTCACCAAAGGAGAGAAATCTCTCTCATCGTCACTGTTGTTTCCAAAAATGTACTGTGCACCCTCCTTATCCGTGGTCTTGGCATCCACAGATCTGAATACCCACGGATGCTGAGCCTGTGGCTAGAGGGCCACAGAGGACCTTCCATATGTGACCAGAAGGGCTTTCTAGTAGTATCTGAGAGGTCTTCTCCTTGTGCTTCAGAAGGCCTCCTGGGCACTTCTGAAAAGCACTTCTGGTTTGCCAGTGCGGCCCCCCACAGATTTCATTATCCATGGAATTTGGTATCTGCAGGGGGTCCTGGAACAGATCCCCCCATAGATACCAAGGGACCACTGCACCTCCAAGTAAGCAATAGTGCCTGAGAATTTAATTTTCTAAACAGAAGACATTGCACTATTGTGCCCCTTGAGGACACGCTTAAAAAACCCAGTGAACCATCAAAGAACTCCAGGGATGAGTCACCTTGCAGCAAGATTTCATAGTACATGTGACAATATTGACCACTTAGGCTCACTATTCCCCTGAGGGCTGGGGATAAGAATAGGCCCTCAGTTTGGCTGTACTTGTCTTAAGAGGCGACTAAACAGCCACCGGGTAGATGGGGCTCGTCAGCCTGGGAAGGCAGCTCATCTGAGAGAAGGAAAACTCTGATCCCAAACCTCCACTGCCTTGTGGCTACATCCAGTTATGGAAGAGGCTTCAGGAGTCAACCTCGAGGCAAAATCCGGAGCCGGAGTCCCTCAGGCAGTTCATGGCTGAACAGTCATGTTCTGGCAACTCCTGCAACGCCGCTGGAACCAACCGTATTGGCCTCTGCCTTTCCATTGGACCATTTCAGCGACGTGGAGAGGGGGGATTTGCTGCATGGGTAACAGCCTATCCTCCATACCTACTTTACCCAGGCTTCGCGCTCTGGAGAGGACACTCTGTTCCAGAGCCACCATTCAGAGCGTGACACCATGGTCTTCCGAGACTGAAGGATGCCAATAATAAGGCTCACTATGGAGTGTGAATGAGGGGTGCACAGAGGGCATGTGCATCAAGCCGTTTTGCACATTTTTAAAACAACAATGCAAACATCAAGGAGGAATCTTTGGTCAGTTTCTTTCCCCTGCAGATTCAGCAGGTCAAACCCAGCAGCTGTACGAACAATGGAACAATATCAGAATTTCCCTGCTGGATCAGGCCAAAGGCCCACCTAGTCCAGCTTCCTGAACCTCCCAGTGGCCCTTCAGATGCCTCAGGCAGCACACAAGACCACAAGAGACCTGCATCCTGGTGCCCTCCCTTGCATCTGGCATTTGGAGGTGGCCTACTTCTAAAACCAGGTTTCATGCACCCATCATGGATTGTACCCTGTAATGGACTTTGTTTTGCCAGAAATCTGTCCCACCGATTTTCAACCTTTTTTAAAATCTCACAGCTCACTGTGAGCACTAAAAGTGCATTGAAATTGTTAAGGCCCACTACTGCACAAAACTGGCCCCGACTGCAAGGTTGCTTTGTGTGCAAGGAAGGAGGTGGCCCGATATTTCTTCCTGGAGAAAGATATTTCTTCCCCTGCCCCCTTCTACCTCCTTCCCCAGCAGCCCTCACCTCTGGAGTCATCCGGCTGATGGTGGGAATGTCGTACCCAGCGTTGATGAAGTTGGAAGCATAAAGCTGCAGCTGGAACTTATACAGCCACTGATATACAGCCTCCGAACTCTAGGATTGTGGAGGGGGGAGAGACAGAGAGAGTACAGCAGTTTGCTTATATGTTCATTTTATCAGTTTCAAAGAAACTACCTGCTCTGAGCTCTTGGAACAGGGAGGCCAAGGGCTTGAATCCACATAGCTTTTTATGTCTTCACGTTACACAATGCAAGGATTGTGTGGTTGTGCTTTCAAACCGCTTGCAGTGACACACAACTCAGTGTAGCTTCTGTGGTCAAGAAGAGTGGGGTGTGTGTGTGTGTGTGCAATGATCCTAATCCCCAAAGCCCGGTGGGCAGGTGAGGATAGCCCAGCCGTCTCAAAGAACAAGAGCAACTAGACAGGGTGCGACAGGCCTGTGCCCATTCCATCAACACCCACTGTACTGTGCACATGATTGGTTCCTCCTCTTTTACTTTGTGCACTGCTTTGACAGCCTTTCTGAAAGCAAGAAGGCGTGGTAGAAAACACCCAATAAATAACATTTAAAAGACTGCAGCCCACTGAGGGCCCCCCCGAACTTGCCTTCCCCTCCGACATGGGCTCCACCTTCTTTGGCTGCTGCTCGCCATAAGTCTGGCTGGGGTATGATGAGCTGCCCAAACTTGGTGTCCGAGAAGAACCTGGTGCAGAGGAGGCAGGGGAAGCTGTTAGTACAACAGACAGACAAGGTGGGCCTGCTGGGACCTGGACCGAGGGGAACTCGGAGCTCTGAGGTCCAGGCCAAGGTTAAGCTGCCAGGAAAGGGTGCTGTACACACAAGACAAGAAACGTCTGCGTAACGGTGGCATCTCCATATTGCAGGCTGAGGCTGAACATATGAGTCCAGTATCCTATACTGCCCACTCTGATTGGCAGCGTCTTGGGCAGGTCTTCATCCTCACTTGTTGCCTGAGATCTGTTGAACTGTTACCCTGCACATGCCCAATCTCGTCTGATCTTGGAAGCTAAGCAGGGTCAGGCCTGGTTAGGACTTGGATGGGAGACCACCTGTGAATACAGGGTGCTGTAGGCTTATACCATAGTCTTTCGAGACTGAAGGCTGCCAACCATTCTGTTGAACTAGAGGTGCTGCCAAGAACTGCATGGAGTGCAAAGCAGGGGTCTGAGCCCAAATGCCTTCCACCGCGTTGTATCACTGAAACCACCCCTCCCTGCATGCAGCCTTGCAAGTCCTGGGGTCTTCCCCATCACCCGCTGCCTGTGATTCTTCCCCCTGGAGAAGCCACGAGCAGTGTCTGTGGTCAACCACGAAACAAACCCCATTCTGCTTCAGGCAGAGCAGCTTGTAGGCAGCCAGCAGGGTGAGATTCGCACAGGGGACCTCCAGGCCGAGCAGCAGGACAACCGTTCCTGCACCCGTCCAGAGGAAGAGGAGATCCCAAGAACCATAGAGATGGGCAGCAGAGGTCTTGGATGCATCAGGAAGGTGATGGGGGGAGGCTGCCAGCCACAGTCAGAGGTAGGTGGAATTGGTTGGCCGGCCGGCCGGCAGGCAAGATGGCAGCCAAGGTGACTTTCAAGGCTCACTCCTGCCACGGATCCTTGTCCGACCAGCCCGCAAGGCTTCTGGCCAGCAGGAGAAACATCTGTGGCGGGGGTTGGTTCAAAAGACACAGCAGGCCCCTGACAGTTCTTTGGCCCTTGCCTGGTTTCATCAGACCCTCATAACATCTGATATGGTCTGATTCGGGGCTGCCAAAGGCAGGCTGCATTTTTGGACAGGGGGGCTCATGACCAATGCTGCCTGGACTTTGACCCCAAGCAAGAGGCTGAACGGCACAGACCCCCTGAAAGGACTCATTGATGACTTGATCGTGTTCGGGGGACACACACACAGAAGTGTTGATTCTGCTCTAACAATTCCCTCCCCTTCACAAAACACAGAGAAGCACAACCAGCCTTCAAAAGCCAAGCCTGCATGCAAAGAAGCACCCCCTCTATTGCTCTTAAGGAGGATGGGGAATCAGAGGAGCACCATCTGCCACACTCTCCCCCCTCTAATGCTTCCTGGCCACCACCCAGTTCTTAAGACCCCCCCCCCAATCCCTCCTGTACCTGGGGTGGGTGACACATGACCTTCTTCCCAAAGAGATTCACCTTGCACAGAGCCCTGCTCAGAAAACCGAGTAGAGCCCTCTGGGATGTGTTGGGCCAACAAACATCTCAAGCAGGGCATGATGCCCACAGCTCAGACCCCAAAGTGGGGGGGGGGGGACAAGGATGCAGACATATGGTGGGGGGCAAAGACAAAGGCAAGCCAGCCAGCCAGCCATCAGCACCTTGTCGGAAGCCAGACTGCTCCTTCAAGGGAGGCTGGGAGGCAGCCAAGCACCCAGGCTGTGGAGACCCTCTTCCTGGGCACAGGCACCCCCACCCGGCCACCCCCTCCCCCCAAGTCTCTCTACTAACCGAAGCAAGCGAAGGCATGGCAGCAGCAGAGGGAGAGGGTCATGTTTAGTCTGGAAGGCTCTTGGAGCAGAAGCCAGCTGTCAAGGGAATAAGAAAAAGCTCCAGTGGGCGCAGAGGGTGGGGGGCTCTGCCACGGAGCGTCCACGCACCTGCAGGCGTCTCCAGTCCTTTGGCAGGCCCGTCGCCCACGGCAGATTCTTGCACAGATGCCTTCTGGGAAAGGACGGTTGCCAGCAACTGAGAGATGCAGGGAGGGGAGAAGAAGAGAGACAGACACTTGGTTAGAAAAGGGTGAGAAGGAAAAGGGCAGTAGGGGCGACCCTGCCAGGCTGGGAGAGCAGCCCTGAAGATCTGGGGGCTCCCTCCCAAGAGGGACATGCACTGGCACAGGGAGGGGACAGGTGGCACAATGGCTATGCCTGCTTGGCATTCGTGGCCACAGCTGAGCCGGTGTGGAAGACGTTGCCAGCCTCTTTTGGGATCAGGAGGAGGCAAGTGGTGAGAGTTCAGTTCAGTTCAGTGTGGCGAGAGGAAGAGGACCAGGGAGGGGAGTGTGGTCCCCTCCTCCTGGCCCACTTTCTCCCAGGAATGCAAGGAGACATCCTGGGCATTTGCCAAGGGAGCTGGCCGGTGCAGGTGGCAGGCACAAGGGGGCAGCACAGGCCGTGGAATGCTGGTACTTGCCAGTACTCTCTGGGAGCAGAGTGGGCTGCAGGCCCCCAAACCTCTCCAAGCAGCAACCATCAATTTATTCCAAGGATTGGGATTCAGAGGTGCCTGGGAGGCTTTTGGTTTACCGGGGGGGGGGGGGCACACAATCCTGCACTTTGACACCCAGATAGGAAGGCAGCTATCAGTGCCAGCACTTATTTAGTCACAGCACTCTGGACATGCTCGGAGGCACCTTTTTGGACACACAGTTCAAAGACACACAGAGACACCAAGTGGGCCACTCACCTTGACACCTTCCGAACTTGGGTGGAGGGCGTGGCCCCCACTCCCGGTGCTCTGGCCGCTCCCCGAGCTCCGGGCGCTGGCCACGCTTCCAGCACTGCCCACGCTGCTGCGGTCACCGCCTGCCAACAGGGAAGGGACAGCTTAGAGGTCCAGGAGCACTGTGCAGAAGGGAGGGCGCTTGACGAGGGCAGGATTGTGCTCCGAGGGGGTGGCTGTGGTCTGCCCCCCAGGAAAACCACCAGAGCCCGCTGCACTCCATGAATCACTTGGGGCCACTGAGCCCAATGTTCTGACATAGAATGGCTTCTACCTCCGACACTGTTCCACAGCATCTCCTGAAACCGCACTCCATGCCAACATACCCATTAACTAGACCAGGGGTGCCCAAACCCCGGCCCTGGGGCCACTTGCGGCCCTCGAGGCCTCTCAATGCGGCCCTCAGGGAGCCCCCAGTCTCCAATGAGCCTCTGGCCCTCCGGAGATTTGTTGGAGCTCACACTGGCCCGGCATAGCCTGAGGGCGACTGTTGACCTCTCGCATGAGCTGTGGGATGAGGGCTCCCTCCACTGCTTGTTGTTTCACGTCTGTGATGCAGTAGCAACAGCAAAGGAAAGGCCAGCCTTGCTTTGTGCAAGACCTTTTATAGGCCTTGAGCTATTGCAAGACCTTCATTCATTCATATAAGTTCCACCTCAAGTATATTACTTTATGTAAATTTATGTAAATTTATTCAAATTTTAAATGTAAATTAATTCTTTTTTCCCCCGGCCCCCAACACAATGTCAGAGAGACGATGTGGCCCTCCTGCCAAAAACTTTGGACACCCCTGAACTAGACAAAGAGGCACCTTCAAACTGGGGGCTCTCTTACTTTGAGGGGTGGGCCACTGTCTTTATGTCACCCCACCATCCTGATCCTTCCCCATGGGTTTTTTTTTGCTGTTGTCTCCCTTGTTCTTTAATTTTTTTTAAATTGGGAGCAGCTTGGGGGCAGAGAACCATGACTACATTCCTTTCGGTATGCAAATTGCTTTCTCAATTTTCTTCTCTCATAAAAGTAGGATATAAACATTTTAAGCCATGGTTCTGATGCAACAAATGGCCCCAGACCAAAGGCAGCCAATGAGGTGGAGATGGGGGCGAGGTCTCCAGAGCACAGGCAGCCATAGAGATGTGCCAGCAAACTGCAGACCTGAGCAGGGCTGCCACCAGTGCCATGGACAAAGATCTGGGGGTGGAGTGCCCCCGGCACCCCTCCTCCTGGTACCTGGGTAGGGTTTCCGGAGCACCCAAATCTCCTCTGCTGGGGCTGGCGTAGAGGCAGGTCCGCCTGGCGACAGGTGGGAAGGGCTGGCATCGGATCCTCGGGAACCTGTGTGTCAAAGACAACCATGGCCCCCCCAGCGGAGAAAGAGACGCAGTGAGACCCAGCAGCAAATCCCACAATGAACGGAGTGGGGTGCATCAGGGGGGTTTCCAAACAACACAGCCAGCCCCCACAGACAGTGGTGGGGTGAGGAACCCTGCTTGCTGGAGTTGGCACCCTTAGAAATCTCACCAGCCTGGGGTTGCCAAAACACTTGCCTAAAATGGACCAGCAGGAGAGGTTTCAACTGGGCCTCCAGGAACTTCCAACTTTGCAGCTTGCTGGAAAAAAGATCTCTGAGAATAGTTTCAGTGGGAGTTGGCACCCCTATGCTGCCCTTGTGGCCACTGGGGCACCAGCATGCAGCCCTCTGCCAGACCACGATGGCTCCATCAGTCCCACCTTCTTTCTCCCATTGAGATGAGATGCCGGTGAGATGTTCCCTGGGCATTGATAAGAAGGGCACTTCCTGTTGCTTGTCCCTCACCCTCAGAGGTAGACTGCCTCTGAACAGAGACTTCCACTGACACCTCTCAGGGGAGAGAATCCCAACTGCAGGAAAATGCTCTTTGCATAAAGCCCGTTGCTCTCATGGGGTGACCCAAATTTCCCAGTTGTAAGAGGGAGAAACTTTCCCCAATTCACCTGCGTTTCTTGTGCAAGCTAGGACAGGTTTGCCAAGATGCCACCTGAGCCAGCCGAGGCTGACAAGAGGACACTCCAAAGGGGAGCTCTGCCTGCCACAAACACGACCAAGGACGAGGGTTTTAATTCCACCAGGCTTTGTACACAAAGGAAATTCCACATTAGGCAAAGGCAGAGCCTGTGGGGACCAGAACCAATTCTGCAAAGCAGGCCTTGGCACCTCCCTCCAGGACTGCGCTTGGGTGGTCTCAAGTCTTAGAAGCCAAACAGGGTCGTTGACGTCCCAACCCCGCCCCCCCCCGAAAAGCAATGTCGTGGGTTCTGCATATTTGGAGATGTGTCTGAAAGCACTAACAACTTGTTTTGTTTAGTCTCAGAATGGCTCGATAAAGACCTGCAGTGGAGGGGGGGACTTGGGGGAGACGGGGCAACTAAGTGCTACAAGTGGTGTAGCTAAGGCATCTGGAAACTGGGGGCGCAAAAATTTTTAACACCCCCCATGACATCTTAGAGGCCTCAGGAAGGAACTTCTGGTTTTCAGCAAAAACCAGAAGTGCCTTTTGGACACCCCCTCAAGGCATGGTACCAGAGGCAAGGTATCCCCTGCCCCCTTAGCTATGCAACTGCTACAAGGCTTCCATTTGATCTTCGTTGGAGCTCTGGAGAGGAAGCTGCTGTGGGGAAGACGGACTGGGGATCCGGCTCAACACTGAGTTGTGGGTCTGCATGCATGCATTCTCCATCCTTCCGCTAGCTGGGGGAATGGATCACAGCTCAAGGAAACCTGAAGCCTGGCCCAGTGCAAGCCCCACCCACACTGATTAAGCCGCTTTGCTCAGCAATCAAAGGAGCAGGCTTTTGGGGGGGGGGTTGCAGCAGCAGAAGATTTTTTGTTTTTCGTTGTTGTCTGCGCCCCCCCCCCCCCGCACATCCACAGTGACAGTTCAGAAGCATGAAATTGTTACATGCTCCTTTAGGGCACCCAGAACAATAGCTGCTCTTGTGCCCTGACTCCAGGGGTAGAAAGGGAGGAAAGGCTAGGGTCGGGGGAGGGGGAGAAGTCAAGGAAGGTGGGATGCAGGTGTGTGACACAAATGCCAAACAGTCCCAGTGCAGGGGTCACACCTGCACTCATACGCATCCACCCCTCCCAGCGCTTCGACCACACAGGAGCCCCTCCAGAGGAGACCGGAGGAGGCAAAAGGGAGAGTGCTAGCAATCCATACCCCCACCTCTACCCCACTGCATAGCATCTTATTCCACACCTGTCTGGAGAGGGCAGGCACTGAGGACAAGGGGAGTTCACTCCATTGGGGCTGAGAAATCTGGGTGGCCCACGGTACGTAACAGAGAGCTCTCTCCTCCCCCCACCCCAAATCTTTGCAGTGAGCAAGCATTGCATGTGGAAGTGCTAGGGTGGGGGCAGGAGGGCACAGAGGCATCACTGCCCAGCACACTTTTCACTGCCCCCTCGCACAATGCCCCTCCTTAACCCCTTTCATCCCCACAAGAAGCTCCTCCATCTCCTTCAAAGCTGTTCAGGCCCTACCTTGGACTTCCCTCCTTCTTTTGCCCCCGCCCCCACAGCACCTTCAACTCTGCTGCTCTTAGGAACGTATGAAGCAGTTTGTTGCCAACTCGGGCCTTTGATCTGCCTAGCCCCAGATCAGCCTGCTCTGACTAGCTCCAGCTCTCCAGGAAAGGGAAGGCCTTGCCAACCTCCTGCTACCTGACCCTCTCACCTGCCACGGAATGACGAGGACAGACCCCCCTCTGCAAGTCGCTTGTTCTTCCTCCTCTGCTGCACCCTTCTGCCAGGAACTTTCTCCCTACACTTGTGGTTCCAGATCTCTCTCTCCCTCTCTCTCTCTCTCCCCACTCCCTGTGAAACCCCTCTGCACAGTGAGGCATAACTAGGGTGGGGAAGGAGGGGCACCTACCCTGGGTGCTCCGCCAAAGAGGGATGAAGCCATCAGCACCGCCTCCTCTGAGGCGGTGAACCAGGGAGTGACTGCCTTGCACCACTTATGGTTTGCCCAAAGGAGGGGGCTATCTCTGTGGTGGCTTTGTGCCCCCAGTTCAATCTCCTGTGGAGGCCCCTGCAAAGGAGCCAGCACCTCCTTCTCCAGGGGAAATGCAGAAGTGACATCACAATATCATCTGACATCATGATATCACTGTCCCAGGCCTCTGTCTGCACACACCACTTTTCCATGAAGTTCCACTCCTCAATCACCGACCCTGGTGAAAACAGACTGCATCTGATCATATCTGTCCCCTTTTTTCAGCCTCCCTCCTTGCTAAATTTCAACTGTAAGAGGGCAGGGAACTGTACTTGGCCTCTGTTGTGCTGCAAATCTTGCCGCAAACAGACAGTGCCGTGCCAGTAACGCTGATCACAGACATAAGCACACTTGCTGACTTGTTCACCAACATTTGTGCACACAGAGCAAAATGCGGAGAGAAAAAATAAAAAGATGGAAAACCCACAACAAATGACCCGCTGCATGTCAGAAGTACAAACAAAAACCAATGAAGCAGTGGATGAACTACCTGGTGTGGCACCCGGCCCTTCCACGGCACCGTGGGGGAGCCGGCGGTAGCCAAAAGAACTGAAAAATGGTGGATGGGAATGTGGCGGTTGTGGAGGTGGAGGCAGGAAATGGAGCTGGTGGGAGGAGGAGGAGGAGGATGAAGAGGAGAAGCAGGAATGGCCGTTAGGCAGGGATGCGCCAACAGCTGGGAGCAGGATGGCTTGCAACTGCCCGGGGTAGGGGCCTGCATCCCACGGACCTGGCAACAGAAACACAAGAAGAGGCACATGAAACAGATCCTGGGGGAGGGGAAGATTCCTCATACCACCCAGCAGAATTGGAACTCAGGCTCCAAGACGGGACACAAAATATACAATGGGTCCTCCTTATCCTCTGTAGATTTCAGCATCCGTGGAAGCCAAGAACATAAGAACATAAGAACAGCCCCACTGGATCAGGCCATAGGCCCATCTAGTCCAGCTTCCTGTATCTCACAGCGGCCCACCAAATGCCCCAGGGAGCACACCAGATAACAAGAGACCTGCAAGGCTTCCTGGGAATTGTAGTTAAGAACATAAGAACAGCCCCACTGGATCAGGCCATAGGCCCATCTAGTCCAGCTTCCTGTATCTCACAACGGCCCACCAAATGCCCCAGGGAGCACACCAGATAACAAGAGACCTCATCCTGGTGCCCTCCCCTGCATCTGGCATTCTGACTTAACCCATTCCTAAAATCAGGAGGTTGCGCATACACATCATGGCTTGTACCCCATAATGGATTTTTCCTCCAGAAACTCATCCAATCCCCTTTTAAAGGCATCTAGGCTAGACGCCAGCACCACATCCTGTGGCAAGGAGTTCCACAGACCGACCACACGCTGAGTAAAGAAATATTTTCTTTTGTCTGTCCTAACCCGCCCAACACTCAATTTTAGTGGACGTCCCCTGGTTCTGGTATTATGTGAGAGTGTAAAGAGCATCTCCCTATCCACTCTGTCCATCCCCTGCATAATTTTGTATGTCTCAATCATGTCCCCCCTCAAGCGTCTCTTTTCTAGGCTGAAGAGGCCCAAACGCCATAGCCTTTCCTCATAAGGAAGGTGCCCCAGCCCCGTAATCATCTTAGTCGCTCTCTTTTGCACCTTTTCCATTTCCACTATGTCTTTTTTGAGATGCGGCGACCAGAACTGGACACAATACTCCAGGTGTGGCCTTACCATCGATTTGTACAACGGCATTATAATACTAACCGTTTTGTTCTCAATACCCACAGCTGGAGTGCTTCAGAAGGTCTCCTGGAGGCAAGCAGAAGTCACTTCTGGTTAGTGCCTGCAACTTTTGGGCACATCCAGGAGACTTTCTGAGGAAGCTGTGAGGCTGTGTGGGACTGCCAGTGGGCCTGGCACAGCCCACAGGTGAGTCCCTGTGGCACCACAACCCTGCCCCCCAGCAGGGGGACAGATTTAATTATCTGCTGAATTTGGTATCTGCAGGGGGTCCTGGAATGGATCCCCTGCTGATACCAAAGGCCCACTGTGGTCTGACTTCCATTTTTCCTCAGGGAACTGCTGCAGGGCCCCCAACACAGAGGGGGACTGCAAGGAGACAGGAGCTGACTTTCCCAGGGATACCAATGGCTGCTGTTTGGAAGGAGGTGGAAAGGCCAAAATGCATTTAATGGTACACCCAGTTTGGCCCTGGGTTATGAATCAAGAAGACCCCCAGTTCAAATCTCATCTCTGCCAAGAACTCATTTGGGGGCCTTAAGCACCTCTCTCTGCCTCAGTCCTCCCCATCTGCATTATGGGGATAATACCACACACTATCGGGGTGTGGAAAGGATAAGGATAGTGCTTGTGAAATGTTTCAAATGCTCTGCACAGAAACAATTATTTTTCACAGTGCTGAAGGTTGTACAACCCTAAGGCAATCCTCTTGCCTGTGAAGCACACCTTCACTCATCTCTGTTTTGATGTTGCTTACAACACAAGATTGTAGGACTGGAAGCAACAGTGAGGCAAAACAAGTAAACCGCAACACCTCCAGGGTGTCACCTTCGCCTCTCCCAAAAGGAACCACTGTCTGCCTGTAGCCTTACAGACCATGGCCAAATCTGGAATGTGAGAAAATCCTGGTGGGCAACAAGCCAACTCTGTCGCTGTGCATGAAATATGCTGTGAATGGATTTTTCAAATTGGTAAATGCTTCTAAATAAATAAATAAATAAATCTGAAGCCCCCCCCCCCCATCACTCATACTTTAAAATCTGACCAATCTTCAAACCACTTTTAGAACTGATTATGAGTTCTACCTGCTTAATTGGATTTTAACTGAACTGTAAAGGGCTAAATTTACAAATTTGCAATTCTCAGTCCCCTTCCATTGTTGTTACCTGAGCCAAATGTTCAGGATGAATGGCAGGGTGTAAAGTCACAAAAATAAATCAATGAAGAAGAGCGGAGAGGCGTTCATCAGAATGCAACAAGCCCTAACAGAGGGGGCCATGAATATCAACAAACTCTGCTCCCCCCATCACCGCCAACTCCCGCCCACCTTTTTAATTTTGCAACTCCAAAAGCAACCCAGTGACACATTCAGCTTATACCCACTCAAGATTTACACAGCAGGAGCTAATAGAATGGAATTTTTTTTTCTCATCATCTGAAATTAAACTCATTCACCATCACCTTGTCACACAAAAGAGATTGTCCATCTGGTCTTAGGCAGTTATATATGAGTGTATTAAAAACTGCCCTGGCCAAGGGTCTACTCATATTCGCAGTGAAATGAGGAGGGGGGGAATGACAGCAAGGCCCTTGTAGGCGAGTATGAAAAAAAACATACCATCGCACAGACAGAACCCCAAGATTCAAAAATGTAACATAACATATGAAAGTTGCTCGTTCCTATGATTTGAGATAGGCTTGAAAGAGTCTAGGGCCGCATTTCTCAAACTGTGGATTGGGACCCACTTGGTAGGTCCTGCAGAGCCTCTAATGAAAACAACAGGCATGGAAAGATCAGATAACTAATTGCCTCAAGCCTGGAGGCTATTCAAAAATCAGAGAGGTGCTAACTGCCCTGCAAACAGCTGAGCTCCTGCAGTTTGCAAGTTTGTATAAATACAGGGAGATAAGTGTTTGTGCGCCTGTTTTCTGGTTCCGCAATGACAGGTAGTTGAGGCGAGTCACATCACTTAGCCCCTCAAGCCTCAAGGTTGTTCATTAGAGCTACCTCATTATGAGAAATGGATCAAATTTTTTGCAAGCAAATAAATAAAATATTACTTATAAATAAATCCATTAAAATGTTATTTCTTTCTGGATCACCTATTTTGAAGCCTTTAAAGCTAGGTGGGTCCCAATGCTGAAAGGTTTGAGAACTGCTGGCCTAGGGGCAATTTCCAGCCTGCTGAAATTTTTCCTTTCTCCAGAACGACAAGAGGAAAATGAATTACACCAGCACAGAGCGGTGATGTGTTTTGGCACTCTGTGTTCCAGAATTTGAGTCATCTGGAACACAGAGCTCTCATGCACTGGGCTTTTTTCACACAGACAACCCAAAATGGGGAGCCAAAACCACTGCAGAGAGACACGGCTGCTCAGTCTGGGCGTTACGAGCCGAGGACTTTGCCGCTTCCAAGATGGAGGGGAACGGCAGTGGCTCTGCACCCAGGAGCACAAAACATTTCAATGCCCTCCCCTGGTGTCACATTTAACACCCCTTCTGGTGTTCAACCTCTTGGAGGCCTTCTGAAGTATGGGGAGGCCACGTGCAACCTTCCCAAGGCTCAGAAGGCTGCTTTTTCCACCTCAAGCCCTTGGGCAACCAGGTCAGCACCCCCTTGAGGTGTGGTACCCAAGGCAGTGTACCCCCTTGCCCCCTTAGCTACACCACTGGAAAACAGTCCAGCAGAACCACCCCAAAGAAAGAACTCCTTGCCTGTGCGTTTGCTGATGGCTTCCACCAGGCTGGAAGGGAAATAACCGACTCGATCGTTGCCGGTCCGGTTGTCATGGATGCAGCCTTTCCACCGGCCATCGGCATGCTGCTCCAGGACCTGGGAGAGAAACAAGGACCGGGGTCAGTTTCACGCATAGCAGCAGGGAAGACTTTCTAAAATGCACAGCAGGGCAGTCGACAGAGTAAAGATCTTGCACTTTGTAGCTTGCATCTCATCTTCTAGTGGGGGGGGGGCAAGACCGCAAGCCTTCTCATGGGGCACAGAGAGTGGGCAGGGGGCACAGCTGGGATGCTAAGCAGGCCTAAGACTGCCCTGAAACAACATCAGGAGAAGTTCACCTGCTAGGAACTGATTTCTCTGGCATAAGGAACCTTGCAGAATTGCACTTAAGATATCAAGTAGACCTAGACAGCAAGTGGTGTGCTCCAGCCCTGACATGGCACAAGAGAGACAAAAGAACTCACAGTGATGACATCCCCAGCTTTCACGTTGAGGCTGGTTAGGTCGTAATTGTTGCAATAATCTTTCATAGCCCGGACCTGCAGAGCTGCTGAAGCATCTGGGGCAGGGGGGAGAAGAGAGGATCAATTACACAGTGGGACAGAACCCCCCACATCACCCCAGAAGGAATGGTCCAGTTGCATCACAGGGCAGTGCTGACCAGATGCAGCCTTTCCTAGGCACACTGCTGCAGCAGTGGGGAGCTGTACTTGTTGAACCTTCAGCAGGGAAAAGAGAGGTGCAGGGGCACATCCCTCACTTCTTTGACACCCAAGCCCCTTCCCAATCCTAGAATATGGCTGCTCCATGGAAAGGCACTCCATATATGCTCACTCTTTTATTCCTACACATGAGGCTTGAGTCCCGTCCCGTCCCGTCCCGTCCAATAAAGCTTTTTTATTCTATGTAATGGAAAATTCTGGACTCCAGTTGGAGCAGAGATGCACCACCCAAACACTGAAAATCTACATCAAAACACAGATTTGGAATCTGCATTTTTAAGCTGCATGATTCAGATTCTGGAGACATAATAATAAATAATAATAATAAACTTTATTTGTATCCCGCCCTTCTCCCTGGAAGGGACCCAGGGCGGCTTACAACATGTAAAAAACAATTTTAAAAAGCATGAATTAACACAGATAAAAACATATTAAAAACACATTAACAGAGGCCATAAAAATAGTAGTCAGAATAAAGTCAGAATAAAAAGAGCATAAAACAGCAAATCATAGAGGAATCCAGCCTGTCAAAAGAAACTAAAAGATGTATAAAAGTGTTAAAAAGGCCATGGAATCAGAAGGCTTGTTTAAAGAGCATGGTCTTTAGGCCTCGCCGAAAAAACTCAAGAGAGGGAGCCATTCTCAAGTCAAGGGGAAGGGAGTTAGTTCCATAACGTTGGTGCCACTACTGAGAAGGCCCTGTTTCTTGTCGCCGCCCCACGTACCTCCTTAGGCGGCGGCACTTGTAAAAAGGCCTTCTCTGATGACCTGAGAGGACGAGCCGGATTGTACGGGAGTAGGCGATCTCTAAGATAGCCTGGCCCAGAGCAGTATAGGGCTTTGACATCTCTCACAATTGCTGTAAGTGGTCAGCGGGATGCCCCAAATTCAAGTCTCACCTCTGCCTCAAACTCACTGGGTGGCCAACTTTCTCTTTGCTTCAGACCCCTTCTCTGCTAGGTAGGGAATAATAATACACGCCTACCTAACAGGGTGGGCTGTTAAATGACTGTAAACACATGCCTACTCATGTTCTACTCAGAAGTAAGTCTAACCGTGGTTTAGTGGGGCTTACTCCCAGGAAAGGGTGTATAGCAGGGGTGCTCAATAGGTGATCGCGAGGCAAAATGAGTAGATCGCGGAGTGCCGACCCCCCCTTCAGGTGCCTCTGGGAGGAAATGCTGGGAGTAAGGCCCATTGTACTCAATGGGGCTTACTCCCAGGTAAGTGTGGCTAGGATTGCAGCCTCACAGCCTAATCCTAAGCATGTCTACTCAGGAGTAAGTCCTGTTATACTCAGTGGGGCTCAAGGTACACCAACATACATTGTACACATAAATGTTATATGTTATGATGGCGCGAACATTGTAAAAAAAACTCTGGTAGATCTCTGGGCCTTGCTGGGTTTCAAAGTAGCTCTCGAGCCAAAAAAGTGTGAGCACCCCTGGTGTATAGTATAGGATTGCGGTCTCAGAAAAGCACTCAGGAAGAGCGCCATGGAAAGCTCAGTTTAGGCTTAAAAACCTTAAAAACCCAGTAGAGGGAGACAGAGCCAGGCTTACATTTTGATGCAGTGGATTTTGAAAACTTCCTTCACTTTCCCATTTCAAACTTAAACAGTGTTAAAATGCCAGCCATCCACATTCCTATTTCCTGTCTCTAAATTAGTTTTTAATTGCTTTATTAGTAGCGCTCTTGTAAAAGCAGGGTACCAATGAATAAAACAACACAGCTGTATTCCAACGCTTCCTTACAGAGGGCCCTCAGTATCCACGGGGGATCCGTTCCAGGATCCCCTACAGATGTCAAATTTTGTGGATAAAGAAATCTCCAGGAGGGCCCAGTGGCACAGTGCCTGGGGACCACACCTGGCCCTCCAGAGGTAGCACACAGCCGCCCAGCCTCCTCAGAAGCCTCCCAGATACAACCGGAAGACACTTCCAATTTGCACCAGCAATTCCTGGCCGCATCTGGGAAGCCTTCTGAGGAGACTGGGCCTCAGAACACCTCCCGAATGCCACTAGAAGCTGCATGTGGGAGGTCCTCAGAGGCCCTCTAAGCCATGGGCTCAGCTTCATTGGATGCTCAAATCCACAGATGCTGAGTTCCACAGATAAGGAGGGTCTGCTGAATTTATTTCTAGTTTGAAAGCGCTTCACAGATAGGGATATAGGAACGTAAGAACAGCCCCACTGGATCAGGCCAAAGGCCCACCTAGTCCAGCTTCCTGTATCTCACAGCAGCCCACCAAATGCCCCAGGGAGCGCACCAGATAACAAGAGACCTCATTCAGGTGCCCTCCCCTGCATCTGACATTCTGACATAGCCCATTTCTAAAATCAGGAGGTTGCACATACACATCATGGCTTGTAACCCGTAATGGATTTTTCCTCCAGAAACTTGTCCAATCCCCTTTTAAAGGCATCCAGGCCAGATGCCGTCACCACATCCTGTGGCAAGGAGTTCCACAGACCAACCAAACACTGAGTAAAGAAATATTTTCTTGTGTCTGTCCTAACTCTCCCAACACTCAATTTTAGCGGATGTCCCCTGGTTCTGGTGTTAAAGTGAGAGTGTAAAGAGCATCTCTCTATCCACTTTGTCCATCCCCTGCATGATTTTGTATGTCTCAATCATCTCAGATACAATTAAGCATCACAGCCAGGCTTATAACAGCCCAGTAAATGGCAGGGGCTGCGCGTAGCATCGGTGAGCGAAGACTGGAGAAGCAAGATGGTCCTTGCCAACAGTGGACTGGTGGCAGTGGGCTGCCTCCACCCGTCCACCCTTGCTTTCCTGCCTCCAGTCCTCCTCCTTTCATTCCCCAATTCAGAAGAAGGCGGCGGTTACAGAGCAGAAGAGGAAGTGCAAGGGACACTCTAGTCGACCACTCTTCTCTCCTCTGTTCTGCACTTCCTCCTCTGCCCCTTTCCTTTTCTAAACTGGGGAACAGGAGGAGAAGGAGGGATAGAAACCAGGGGCAGCTGCTTGTGTGCCGCCAGGAAAGGGAGGGCAGCATTTGAGGCATGGTCCCCGGCACCAGAAGGTCTTGAGTTGGCTCAGCCTTGGTGGCATCAAGAGACACCCCATGAGCCGACCCCCAACATTCCCAGTCAGAGCCCCCGCCCCCATCCAAACCCCCTCACCTCGCAGCATCTGCTTGATCTCCTTGCTGGCTTGTGTGGCTGTGAACTGGTTGACGATGTCCAGGGCCGTCTGGCTGTACGTGTTCCGGATGTGGGCATTGATCCCACTCTGCAAGGTGGAGGGAGGGAGAAGGAAGAGGGGCTGCCTGAGCACTGCGCCTGCGAGAGCAGGATACAGCCCCGCACAGCAAGCCCTGCAAACCGCCGGCAAGGCCGAGTTCAAAGGTACCGCAAAGGTCTCAATTTTCCAAAGGCAAGTGATGCAGCAGGCCCAAGGGGGGTGGGTCTGCTCAAGGACCTGCAAGCAGACAGGGGGAAGGGGGGGCAAGGCTGGGTGGCGCTTACGTCCAGGAGGAGGCGCACCACGTCTGTCTTGCCGCACAAGGCTGCTTCGTGCAGTGCAGTGCCCGCTTTGGTCTGCCGATTGATGTCGATCCCAGACTGGAGCAAGAGCCTGTGGGGAGGGAGCAAAAGAGTTAGGGTTGCCAACTCCTCTCTCAACAGGAGCTTCTTTGCCTTTTAACAGGTTCCAAATCGGGAGAAACTCAACAGGATTTGCTGGGGAGAAGCAGCAATCAGGAAATGGCCCCTGGAGGATTCTTCAGAACCAGAGGTCTGGATCAGGATCCCCAACCAATAGTGATGGAGAAGCAAGCCTTGGGGCCAGTGTGGGGCACGTTCTGGACTCACAAGAACAGCAATTGCCTGGCTACCCACTGCACAGACAGACCAAGGTGGGGGGGGGGGTGCTCACCACAATGTGGTGGCTCATGTAGAAAAAATACCCCCCTGCAGGTATTTTTGGGCTGAACTTTCGAGCCTTTCCACTGGGTCAGCCCCATCCAGGAGGCCAACTGACAGTTGCCTCAGGCAGCAAATTAGTGTGGGTGGGCACCCATCTCCATCCACCCACTCACCTCCACCACTTCTCTAGGGTTGCCAGCCCTTCAGGATTGGGCCTGGAGTCTCCAGGAGACTTGGCCCTGATCTCCAGGAGATTTCCAGAGGGCCTTCGGTTTTAGCAGTGCCCTGTCATGTTAGGAAAAGAAATCTCCACGACTAGAGTTGGCAAACTTACAAGCCTCCTCTTCTTCCCAGTCCCTGGCTGGGAAAAGAAAGAGGTGGATGAACAGGTAAGAGAGGAGCAGGAAGAGTGCCTCCAATGAAATCAACAAAACGACTGTCCACTTGCTTTCCCATGCTTAAAACGTTAGCTAGCATGGTTTTATGCTTGCTTCCTCAGCAGGGCTTACTCCCAGGTAACTGTGCACAGCCTGCAGTCTTGCAAGCCACAAAACTCACGCCCTTATCCGCTACTGAGGCACATTCTCTGCTATCCCATCTCTAGCCAACTGCCAGATCTGGCAACCATGGGACGATGCACTTTGATAAGATCTTATCTGCCTTTGACAAGATTTGATGTTGTGTCCCCACTGTATCTCTCCACGCCCTTTCACTACTGGCCATGGCAAGCCTCAGCCAGCCCACTTCCCTTATTCACTGACCTGATATTGTACTGGAATTATGGAAAAAAATGCCTGACATTCCAATGAACCAGCCAGGAGAATTTTAAGCACAAAGCTACTGCTCCAAATTCCCGAGTCCCCACAGCAACTCCTTCTGTTTCCACAAAGGGATTTTTCCAGGCTTGCTAATCCTGACTGCAAATATTACATCAATATTTGGGAGAGGAACAATGGCCAGGAAAGGAGGAGGGAAATTGAGACCGAAGATGGTACAAGATTGGAATGATGGAGACAAAAAATCTTGGGGGCTGAAACCTCTCTCTCTCTCTCTCTCTCTCTCTCTCACACACACACACACACACACACACACACACACACACACACACACACACACACACACACACACACTCAGAAAATCAACAGCTGGTTGATTCTCATTCAGTGTTCCTTCACTATTTCTATGCTTTCAAAAAACCATGCTTGCATTATTTCTCCCAAGCCCTTTGTTGAGAGTAGCAGAGTAGCACTGAGGACCAGAAACATGGTTTTTTGGTTTTATTTTGTTTTTAATTTTAACCAGAACAGGAAGCCAAAATGGCTCACAAACACATCAAGTGCAAAGCATCCCTTTGATCCAGCTTAGTGACACCAGTGCATGCAGGGCAGTGGGGCTCCGATGGTCACGTGCAGCTTTGCTTGAGCAAGGCTTGTGCTCAGTTCCATGCTGAACCATTTTCCCACATGAGGGAGATCTGGCTGGTCCTTGCACAGGAGCCCAGACACACTGGCCGCATGGGAATTTCCGTCCTTGCGAGCTTGATCATCAATTAATGGAAAAGGAGGGAAGCTGGGTCTCACCATAAGTGATCTCAGTGGCCCCTCTTGGATTAAAAAAAAAAAAGGAATTAATTGATCAAGGCTCTGGCCCTAAGGAAGCCTTCATTCAGCCGCCAAGCCTGCCTACTCCTCCCTGACCAAAGCCTTCTGCAGTCCATCTCGGCCAGCCCCCTGGGGCAGAGCTTCCTGTTTGCCAAGCTATTAAGCAGGTGCTTCCTTTCTCTTCAGTGACCGCTGAAGCCCAGAGACTGTCCCACTGCTTGCTCCTGGGACAGGAAAGACCAACATGTGCGCTCCCCCCCCCCCACACACTGTCTCACATCACAGCTCAACTTGGGAACTGTCAATAAACCAGGATCCGGCTGTGGTTTGGCCCCCAACCGCAAGGGCCATTCACATATATGTGCAAAAAAGTATCCCCACACATGGTACACCTTTCCATATGAATGACTCTGTGTATGTGTGTTCATTTTAAAAGTGAACCCAGGCAACATGTCCCTCCAATATAGACTGTACGAACCCCTGCCCTTGCATTAGACATATTTCTATCTTACTCAGGTTCAATTTTATGTTATTAATTCAGGCCTTTGCTCTCTGCAGAGAGAGTTTCTCCCCCAAGACATTCCAGAGTTCCAGACATAGGAGAAATACCCTCTCCCCAGGTCCAGCATTTGCCTCTGCAGACAAAAGCCGTACATGGCGGGCAGGTGGGATCCCACCAAAGACCTCGTTCAGTGGACAAAACAGTGCAGAAGGCTAATGTGCACACACGCGCCTGCACACAGAGAGAGTGAGTGAGAGAGAGAGATACACAACCCTCCCAATCAGGAGCCAGCTCGAGGTGGGAGAGGCCGCATGGCAGACACCAGCAAGCCGCAAGAGCACCGGATTAGTGGCCGCTCTCGTGCTGAGCTACAAGCCCCAGATTAGCGGGAGGGCAGAGCTGCACACACCATTTGCTAAGTGAATCGCGTGCCGGCGGGAGGGATGCCAACCCATTTCCCACTCATGACTGCTCCTTGGGGCTGGAGGCTCCATCCCCCCTTCCCAGATGAGAGGCAGACCTGCAGCCAGCCTGGGATTTGCGATTCAGACTCTAATGCACAGGGAAGGGGGTGGTGATAATCCAGAATGGGAGGAGAAAGGACAGGGGCTCCAGACACAGACCTCAGATGCCAAGGGGAAGGGAGTGGGAAGGGGAGAGGTGGAGCTGGGAATGAGGACCCTGCAAACCCAGGCAGCAAAGCCACCACCACCACCCTGCCCAGACCCTCTTCCCTGTACAGTCCTCGCTCCCCTCTCCTAAGAACTAAGCACTGGAGGCATGCTGGTTCTCACTTTGGAATGCTTGATGTTGGTTCTTAAAGGAAGCTGAAATCTTTTTCTCAAATTCTTTAACTGATGAATGCAGAGTTGGCCCAAGACCTCCTACTGCCCCCCCCCGAATACCTGAGAAACCTTCCCCCCATTCCTTGGACTGGAAAAGGAAGAGTGCAGTGGCTCCTAAATTGTGATCTGTGGCTCCCTGCGGAGTGGCAGAAGCCAGCAAGGGGAGCTGCGGAATCTTTGCAAAAAACCTGCATTACACAGGTTTTACAATGTAAGGTTTTATCATGTAAAGTTATACAATGTAAAGGATTTAGCCCTAATAGAGAGCTGCAGCCAATGGCCCAGTAGATCAAGAGAGCAGCCAGTCATAGAAGTTTGGAAACCACCAATGGAGATGGGGGTGCGCACCCCCTGCCAGCTGCCTCAGCCAGCCTCAGGGATGAGAGGTCCCCTTGAGAACCCACAGCATGTTTTTTTCAGCCCTGCTTCCCCCCATGTTCGGCAGCAGGACTCCACGGGGGTGCACCTGATGATGTCAATGTGTCCGTTCTTGGCAGCCAGGTGCAGGGGGCTGGTCCCGTTGGGGTCGGTGATGTCTCCTGGCTTTGGCTCCAAGAGGGCAGCACACATGTTGCTGCTCAAGAGCAGCTGCACCACCTGGTGAGAACCAAACGAGAAAAGGGATTTGGCGATAATGGTCCTCAGCAGCACAGCTCCCCGCTGTGTTGAGAAGGCTGGAGGAGGTTCCATCAGCGGGGACCCCCATGCATCAGAACTGTCAATCAGCGGCCCTGAAAGAGGCTCTAATTCCACCACCCAGCAGAGCCACCCTCCCTCTCCCGCCTCCAGGTAAACCACCAAGACAACACCCGCTCCTCTACATGCTGCACTGGGCAGCTTTAACATCTAGAAACCTGGTTTTCTGAAAAGTGAAAGTCAAAACTCAGTCAGCTGAATTCAGAGCCTAACCCAAATTCTGCACTTGAGGCAAAAGCACAGACAGTGCAGGATGGGACTGTCCAAATCAATTCCTCTCAGAACATTCCGAAACTCCAAGAACCAGACAGGAACAGAAATTTACCTTCACTCCATGGCAACTAAGCCAAAGTAGGGACCGACAGAATAGTCCCCAATTCCCCTCCCCATTTCCCTTTCTGCTCCCCCTGTTGTCTTCTTTGTTTCTGAGTCTTTGTGTCTATTCCTTTGTTGCAGTGACATCCAGGTTAGATTGCTGTAATGCACTACATGGGGCTGCCCTTGAAGACAGTTCAGAAACTGTGACTAGTGGAGAATGCGGCAGCCCCTTTTGCACTTGTACTGGCTTTTGTAAGCCACTTTAGGTCCCTTCGGGAAGAAAGGTGCGGAAAAAATGCAGTAAATAAAGAAATATTCCTCGACTGGGATCCCCTTGGAGCAGGGGCCTGTCATCTCTTCTGTTGCAAAGTGCCAGGCACACTGCAAACAAACAAACTACCTTCATAAAAAATTAGCACTGTTCGAAAGAGTAACGGTGCAAATGAAACTAGCTGCTGTCCCCCGTGAAAGTGTCAAAGCTCAGAATTCTCAGGAAAAAAAGTTGCTGAATTCTGCCAAAGCCCACAAGACTTTGGAACAAAAGTTGCAGACAGTTCTCTGCTCAGAAATCTCATTTATCAAATTTGCAGAGTTCAAACAGAAAAAAAAAAAGGGAAGGGGTTTTGGAATCGCACTAATGACAGTGTTTGAATGGGGGGGTGAGGTTTGTGGTGGTGGGGACTTAACTGACAAACTACACACACCTTGACTTCCTCCAACTTTAGTCAAACTGTGCCCCCCCCATTTCTAAAAAGGAGGCGGGCACAAAAGGTAAGGGGGCTTGGTCCCCATTAGGCCCTCCGTAAGTCAGTCCCTGCCTAATGAAAGCTCCATCCTTGTTCCCGACTTTCTACCAGGAAAGGCAGAGGAGGTGCGATAATCAGTAGACTTACCCCCACACGGCCAAACTCACACGCCAAGTCCAGGGGAGTCTTGCCACTGTTGTCCAAGATGCATGGATTGGACTGGTGCTGAAGTAGCATCTCTGACTGTGGGACAGAAAGAGGCAGAGGGAAGCCATTTTCTCAGCAACGCTTGGTGTGGGAGCAGTGGGGCAAAGGCACCAGAGTTGAAGAACAGTGCCCGTATACCTCCAAGATTTAGGTGCACTGCAAGTCTAACCCACACATGTCTTTTACAGGCTAACCCCTGGTGACCAATTCTACCCCACTCCAGTGACATCCACCTTAATGAACTTGTGGAACTCCCTACCACAAGATGAGAAAAATCAGGGAGTTTGACACCTTCACGGAGAAATACATCAATTACTTTTGGTCAGGATGGAACCTCCATATTGGCAGGCAGCAGAGAGCAAGATGAATACTAGGTACTACGGAGCAACAGCGGGGATAGGATGCTCTTGCCTTGAAGCTCTGGCTGTGAGCATTCCAGAGGCACCTGCTTGACCACTGGAGGAAACAGGATGCCTGACTGCCTTGCAGGTTAGTCTAACCCAGCAGAGCTGCTCTTCAGCCATGAAAATCACAGAGCCTCCAAGTGTGGAGTGCATACAAAGAAGAAGGGTTGTTGCTTCTGGGTACTTCTTGTGGACCTCCTGAAGGCAGTGGCGTCCCTAGGGCGTGTGTGCACGGATTGCACAGGTGGCACCCCCAGGTTCATTAATACGGATGTCACTGGGGTGGGGTGGGACTGGCCACTGCAGAGGACACCACTACTGGCCAAAATTCTGAAAAACTCAGTATTTAACCTCATCGTGTTATATTCAATGGGTAATTTAATGCAGAACTGGATGAAATATCTGCTCTCTATCAAAAGTCATGGCCAAATAACCAGAAAAGGAAAACACAACTGCCTTATGTTACAAAAAGGGGGTTAACTCAAAACTGATCAATGAGACTGATTGTTCCAAAAGCCAATGAGGTGTTATTATGACAGAGCAGGGAATCAATCAGGTGTGAGCAGGAATGAGCTCTCAAATACTAGAACGCTTATTCAGTTGTTCATCAGATTGGCCACTGGTTTTTCATGGGTCCCTGACTTGTTGGGTGACCTGGACCTGGACCTATATTAAAATAAGTAAAGTGAATGGTGGTGACCCCTACCCTAGTGACACCACTGCACTGGTGTCCGCATTGAGGTTCACTGCACTGAGGCTGTGCATTTGATATTGTTATTTATTCTGGTACAGGAGGAGGTTCTTCCTGGGGGTGAGCTCTTGCACCAGGTGATGCAATTCCTAGTGATGCCTCTGCCTGGAGACACCTGGTTGCCCCCCACCCCCATAAGAACATACAAGCAGCTCTGCTGGACAAGACAATGCAGGGGGAAGGACCCTACGGGCAGAGTGAACAAAGCAGCCCCCTCCCACACAAACTTGATCTGCTTTGCCCCCCCCTCCCAGAAGAACCAAGACAGACGGCAGACCTCTCTCAGGCCCCCCTATCCACCTCCATCCCTTACCACATCGTAGTGCCCGTGCTGGGCGGCCAGGTGCAAGGGGATCTGCCCCTCGTCGGACTGGATGTTTACGGACGATCCGGCCTTCAGGACCATCTTCATCGGCTCCTTCTTCCCCTGCCAGGCAGCATAGTGCAATGGCCGCATTCCTTTGGGAGGGGAGGGAGGGAGAGACTGACTCTCAGAGCCTCTGCTCAAGCCAAGCTCTTATTTTGGGGGGGGGGGTCTCCTCTGTCACTGACCCCACTATGATCACAGTAAAGCCCCACTCCTTTCTCAGGTGCTCCACCCACCCAGCCCCACCTTTGCCCACTGGCTGGTCTCTGCATCACCCCCACCAGCCTGTCCATCTCCCAGAGCCCCCTGGCTTGCCTTTGTTGTCCTTGATGTCCACTGCAGCCTGGGCTTCCAGCAGCAGTGAGATGAGCTCTACATTTCCGTTGAGGGCAGCATGGTGCAGGGCGGAGAAGCTGCAAGGAAAGAGTACAAAGTAGGGACATCCCCGTTGCAAGTGCCCGGGCTCCTTCATCTCTTGCATTTGCTCTGATGCTGAAACAGTCAGTCCAAAGCCTAAACAGAAGCCTCCCCACTTCAAGGTGACCCAACATCAGATCTCCAAGCTAACCCAGTTCTCTGGACACCTCTCCCCATTTCCCTTGGATCAGTAGAAGTTTCCCTGCTTCTGGGAATCCGGCAAGGGTGAGGGTGGGGCCTTCTTACTGATGGCATCTGCTCTAGGAAAGGAGACCCCAGGAGATTCACCAAGCCCCTTCCTTGCGGTTACTCCGCTAGTAGCTGTAGGCTCCTTTGCTTCCGACCGCCAAAACGACAAGCTGAGGGATATTTTTAAGTCTGTTGTTGTTTTCAACTCACAGAAAAGATCAGTGAGCCTAGACTGTGTGCAGTTTTTGTGAAGA
This sequence comes from Tiliqua scincoides, assembly GCF_035046505.1. Classification (NCBI taxonomy): domain Eukaryota; kingdom Metazoa; phylum Chordata; class Lepidosauria; order Squamata; family Scincidae; genus Tiliqua; species Tiliqua scincoides. Next base: position 1,388,967 of record NC_089833.1, on the reverse strand, counting down.
GCTCAGTCTGAGCTAAGATTCAGAGCTGAGATCAGCCCCAGATTTCAGCCTCCAAAAGTGCAAGATTGTACCATGGTTGAGAGTATAAAATTATGCATGGGATGGATTAAGAGTGGATAGGAAGATGTTCTTTTCACTCTCACACAACATCAGAACCAGGGGAAATTGAGTGGTGGGGGAGTCAGAACACACAAAAGGAAATATTTCTTTACCCAGCATGTAGCAAGTCTGTGGAACTCCTCACCACAGCATGAGGTGATGGCATCTGGCTTAGATGCCTTGAAAAGGGAACTGGACAGATTTCCATATATAGGAAGCTGGACTAGATGGGCCATTGGCCTGATCCAGTGCCCATACTCCCTTCTACCAAGTGGCACCCTCTCACCCCTGGTTTTGTGTGGCCAAGCCTGGAGCATCTACGCATGACTGTGGCTTAGTGATTGCTGTATCGAGAGGGGCTACTTGCGCATGCAAAGTGTGACATGACAGATCCAGGTGTCACAGACACAGCTTTAGCACCGACATAAAGAGAACCTCTCTGTGTTTTGGAGCCCTGGGAGTCAGCCTCCTCTCAGATGAACATGCTCCTACAACAAGAATCTCTTTGAAAGCTCTCCTCTAGGCACCAAGCCTGAGAGCTTGGGTGGTGCCACAACTTGGGTGTATCCTCCTGCTTTACATAAGAACAACAGAAAAGCCCAGCTGGACTCAGCCAAAGGCCCATCTAGTCCAGCTTCCTGGATCTCAAAGTGGCCCACCAGAGGCCTCAGGGAGAACACAAGACAACAAGACACCTGCATTCTGTTGCCTCTCTCTTGAATCTGGCAATCTGAGATAGCCTGCTTCTAGAATCAGGAAAATTATCCAATCCCCATTTAAAAGTATCTAGGCCAGGCACCATCACCACATCCTGTGGCAAGGAGTTCCACAAACTAATGACACGCTGGGTAAAGAAATATTTTCCTTTGTTTCTTTTAAGTCCCCCAACACACAGTTTTAGTGGATGTCTCCTGCTTTACATGCAGAAGACCCCAAATTCAGTTCCCAACAGTGCAAGTGGGAGTATGCGACGGGGGTCTCGGGACACGCCACACGTAGATCGGTTCTCTGTTTCAGCGAATGCACGTTGCCTGCTCTCCAAACATTTCCATAAAAGCCCAGAACCAGGCTCCAGTGATGTAAACCAGAGCAGAGGGGTGGCAACTGTGAAGGAATGTTCAGATTTAACAGGGGGAAAGCGGCGCAGGGTGCATGGGTTGGGGGAGAGGGCCTGCTCTGACGCTCCATGAAGATGGTCGGATTTTTTTTTCTCCCTAATGACAGGACAGATAAATCAGCCTCAATTCTTTCCAGGAAAGCTGCCCAGAAGCCTGGAGTTTTGTGTTCCCTGGGATCTCTGGCTCCGAGGACAGCACCAAATATGTGGGAAACACACTTAAGCTCCTTGGAAAAGATTGCATGAGGGGAGGGAGGAAGGTCAGTGCATATGTTTATTTTTAAAAATAGGATTATTTTTCTTAAAATGCCCCAAAATCTCCCAACATGGTGGGAAGGAAGAGACCCATTTCTGGAGGGGAGTCTAAAAAAGACACAGGGAGGCACCTCCTTCGCTTCTCTGCAACTGATTCCCACCAAGCCTTCCTGCATGAGAATCCTCCACTAACTCCTCCTGAATTCTCTCTTCCCAGCCTCCTGCTGTGGACATCGGGGGGGGGGGGTGTTTCTTAGCCACCTCCCTCCTGCCATCAGCCCTCTCAGAATGCAGTTGCACCGCCGCCTCTCAGAACTGCACAAAGACCTTTCCCCGAACATGTCATGACATCACAGCAGTGACATCGATTCAAGTGGTCCAAGCATAATCACATGTCAGCTCCTCCAACTCTGAGGCTTCTTGCTTTGAGCAGAGTAGGGGCCTCAGAGGAGCAGAGAGGACACGCCTGTGAGTCAACATGTCACAAGACCATTGAGTGTAAGCAGGTGGGGCGGCTGCAGTGCATTTCCACAGACAACAAGACCTTCTTCACTGCCGCCGCACATTGGGTTGACACTTTCATCGAGCTGTCCACCACCACCCCAAGATCTCTCTCCTGATCTGTCACAGACCGCTCAGAACCCATCAGCCTATATCTAAAGTTTTGATTTTTTGCCCCAATGTGCATGACTTTACACTTACTGACATTGAAGCGCATCTGCCATTTTGCTGCCCATTCTGCCAGTCTGGAGAGATCCTTCTGGAGCTCCTCACAATCACTTCTGGTCTTCACCACTCGGAAAAGTTTGGTGTCGTCTGCAAACTTTGCAACCTCACTGCTCAACCCTGTCTCCAGGTCATTTATGAAGAGGTTGAAAAGCACCGGTCCCAGGACAGATCCTTGGGGCACACCGCTTTTCACTTCTCTCCATTGTGAAAATTGCCCATTGACACCCACTCTCTGCTTCCTGGCCTTCAACCAGTTCTCAATCCATGAGAGGACCTGTCCTCTAATTCCCTGACTGTGGAGCTTTTTCAGTAGCCTTTGGTGAGGGACCGTGTTGAACGCCTTCTGAAAGTCCAGATATATAATGTCCACGGGTTCTCCCACATCCACATGACTGTTGACCTTTTCAAAGAATTCTATAAGGTTCGTGAAGCAAGACTTACCCTTACAGAAGCCATGCTGACTCTCCCTCAGCAAGGCCTGTTTGTCTATGTGTTTTGAGATCCTATCTTTGATGAGGCATTCCACCATCTTACCCGGTATGGATGTTAGGCTGATCGGCCTATAGTTTCCCGGGTCCCCCCTCTTTCCCTTTTTAAAAATAGGCGTGACATCTGCTATCCTCCAATCCTCTGGCACCGTGGCCGTTTTGAGGGACAAGTTGCATATCTTAGTCAAGAGATCAGCAACTTCATTCTTCAATTCCTTAATAACCCTTGGGTGGATGCCATCAGGGCCCAGTGACTTATTGATCTTTAATTTATCAATGAGGTCTGAAACATCTTCTCTTTCAACCTCTATCTGACTTAATTCCTTGGTCAGGAGGGGCCATTAGGGCAGCGGTATCAGTCCAAGGTCTTCTGCGGTGAAGACAGATGCAAAGAACTCATTTTATTTATCTGCCATCTCTAAGTCTCCTTTTATCTCCCCTTTCCCTCCCTCACCATCCAGAGGGCCTACCGCTTCTCTGGCAGGTTTCCTGCTTCTAATATATTTGAAGAAGCTTTTATTATTCCCCTTAATGTTGCTGGCCATGCGTTCCTCATAGTCTCGCTTGGCCTCCCATATCACCTTCTTACATTTCTTTTGCCACAGTTTATGTTCCTTTTTATTCTCCTCATTAGGGCAAGACTTCCATTTACAGAAGGAAGCTTCCTTGCCCTTTACAGCCTCTCTAACTTGGCTCGTTAGCCATGCGGGCACCCTCCTGGATTTAGTGGAACCCTTCTTTCTTTGTGGTATACACCTGTGCTGGGCCTCTATTACCGTTGTTTTAAGCAGCCTCCATGCACTCTGGAGAGATTGGACTGTTTTTACCTTCCCTTTCAACCTCCTTCTAACCTCCTCATTTGAGGGAAGTCCGCCTATCGGGTTTTTGTGAGAGATTTGCCCAGTATTCTTCCCCCGATGTGCACGTCGAAACGGATTGCAGCATGATTACTGTTCCCCAATGGCTCCGTAACATTGACATCTCTAACCAGGTCCTGTGTACCGCACAATATTAAATCCAGAGTCACCTGTCCTCTGGTGGGCTCCATGACTAGCTGCTCTAAGGCACAGTCATTTAGCACGTCAAGGAATCCGGTCTCCTTTTCATGACCAGAACACAAATTGACCCAGTCTATATGAGGATAATTGAAGTCCCCCATAATTACAACCCTGTCCCTCCTTGTCACCTCCCTGATCTGTTTCCTCATTTCAAGGTCCTCTTCCGATTTCTGGTCTGGAGGACGATAGTACATCCCCAGTATTACATCGCCCCACAGGCCTGGTAATTTAACCCACAGAGATTCTACGGTGGAGTTGGACCCGCCTTCAGTCTCTACTTTGCTGGATTCTATTCCTTCCTTAACATAAACGGCCACCCCACCTCCAACACGCCCCTGCCTGTCCCTCCTGTAGAGTTTATAGCCCGGGATTGCGGTATCCCACTGATTCTCCACATTCCACCAGGTTTCCGTTATGCCCCCTATGTCAATGTTTTCCTTTGTCACCAGACATTCCAGTTCTCCCATCTTTGCTCGGAGACTTCGGGCATTTGCATAAAAGCATTTGTACATGGAATGCCCCAGGATGGGCTGCTTATTCGCTCCTTTGTCCCCACATCCTCTCACTGTGCCAAACCGTCTATCACATCCCATCACGCTACCATTCCCAATTTCTTCTGCTACTCTGCCTTTGTCTTGTTGTTCTCTAACCTCCCCATCCTCATCCCATAGGAATGAGGAGTCCCGAACCGGATGCCCCTCGGCTCCTGTCGGCCTTCCCCCAGGGATCAGTTTAAAAGCTGCTCTGCCACCTTTTTAATGTTATGCGCCAGCAGTCTGGTTCCATTATGGTTCAAGTGGAGCCCATCCCTCTTGTACAGGCCCTGCTTGTCCCAAAACGTTCCCCAATGCCTAACGAAGCTAAACCCCTCCTCCCTACACCACCATCTCATCCATGCATTGAGACCCCTGATCTCCGCCTGCCTTGCTGGCCCTACGCGTGGAACAGGTTGCACTTCCGAGAACACTACGTTTGAGGTCCTGGCTTTCAGCTTCCTTCCTAATAGCCTAAATTTGGCCTCCAGGACCTCCTGGCTACACTTGCCCATGTCGTTGGTGCTGACACGCACCACAACTGCTACCTCCTCCCCAGCACTGTCTACCAGGCTGTCTAGACGAGAAGTGATGTCCGCAACCTTCGCACCAGACAGGCAAGTCGCCATGCGGTCCTCACATAATAATAATAATAATAATAATAATAACTTTATTTCTACCCCGCCTTTCTCCCCGAAGGGACTCAAGGCGGCTTACAACATATTAAAAACAATTTAAAAAACAAATAAAAACATATTAACACATACTAAAAACAGCAGTCAGAGTAAAAAAAATAGGTAAAAAGAGCATAGAGCAGCAGCAAGTCATAAAAGAATCAGGCCTGTAAAAAAATATTAAAAGATGTTAAAAAGATGTTAAAAGGCCAAGAACTCAGAAGGCCTGTTTAAACAGAAGGGTCTTCAGGCCTTGCTGAAAGGTCTCAAGAGAGGGAGCCATTCTTAAGTCAAGGGGAAGGGAGTTCCATAGCGTTGGTGCCACTACTGAGAAGGCCCTATTTCTTGCAGCCGCCCCACGTACCTCCCTAGGCGGCGGCACTTGTAAAAAGGCCTTCTCTGATGACCTGAGAGGGCGAGCCGGATTGTACGGGAGCAGGCGATCTCTAAGATACCCTGGTCCAGAGCAGTATAGGGCTTTAAAGGTCAATACCAGCACCTTGAATTGGGCCCGGAAACGAATGGGCAGCCAGTGCAAACCCATCTTCTCATCTGTCTGCGACACCTGTCGCAAACCCCCTTCTCTATGTTTCTAATAATCTAATCCCCCACTACAAGAAGCCCCCTCCCGCTGAGGAGTATCCTGAGTGCGTTCAGATACGGGCCCATCCCCTGGAGAAGGGATCCCTCCTAGGGGATTGTTTCCTTCCTCTCCAGGATGACGTCCTCCAGCCCCGAGTCTTCCCACCCGGGCAGCTGAGGAGCTGCACGCCTGAGGTTGGGACGAAGCCTGATCGTCCCCAGAAGTCTCCCCACGGTCCTTCTCTGCCTGCCTCTGCTTCTCCAGAGGCTTCAAGGGAGCGGATGCGTTCCCTGAGACCCTGGAGCTCCTTGCACCAAGGACATACCCATGACTTATGCCCCAGAGGCAAATAGTCATACATGTGACACTCGATGCAGAACACTGGATAGCCCCCACCCTGCTGCTGGCTGTCTGACTGCATAGCTTTTTTGTTGTTTTTATTTAGGGGTGCTTAAAAAACCCTACACTGGTTAGCAGCCCTCTTCTCAAGGGAAGAGAAGGGCGGTGTCTGGGGCCCTGGCCTCCTTGCCCTGCTGCTGAACTCGCCCAGATGCTAAACTCGCGGTGCCTTACCTGGCAGTTAGCTCCCAGAGGCACTTGGGGTCCCAGAGGCCATGCACTCCTGCAGAGAGCGCTGCAGGCAGAGCTGTTTGTGCATGAAAAAAAATGAGAATCCTACAGCCAAGATGATCAAACAGGAAGCTGCCTCCTTCAACCGAGTCAGCCCTTGGCCCACCTGTTTGCACAAACTGGCAGCAGTTTTGCAGGGACTCAGGCAGTGAGGCACCTTGCTCAGCCCTACCTGGTGAGGCTGCCCAAGACGCTGCAGCATACAGAACAGCTGCTCTGACATGGACATAAGAGATGGAGACTTTAATTCCTGCTCAGTCTAGCCCACCGGTTCTCAACTCATGGTCCACGGACCACATGCGGTCCTGCTAGAGTAGACCCTGAGAAATGGGCCGCAAGGTCTCAGGATTAAAAAAGGACCACCTCTGATAACTTCCAGCATGCCCCAAGCGAGTGCTCCCCCCAGACCACAAGAGAGGGCAAAGAACTGACCACCAACAGTTGCAGCTGGCAACAAAAGCACAAATCTTGCCTTTAATAAATCTAATACACCACTAATAAATCTTCTCTAATTATTACAAATGTAATTGTATTTTTGTGTGTGCAGGGGGTGGGGTGGGGGTGTTGCAAGGAGTCCACAATGATTCCAATTTTTTGCTTCAGTGGTATACAGACTGTTAAAGATTGGGAACTTCTGCTCTAGCCCAGCCTAGTTCACAAAGGCCCAAATCCTAACCAACTTTCCTGCACTGGCATAGCTGCCCCAATGGGACGAGTGCTGCATCCTGCAGTTGGGGGGCACTCATGGAAGCCTCCTCAAAATAAGGGAATGTTTGTTTCTTTACCTTGGAGCTGCATTGCCCTTATGTCGGTGCAGGAAAGTGGATTAGGACTGTGCACAAAGTTGTTCTGACAATAAGGGGTGGGGATGGACAGTAGTTGGCAACCTTCAGTCTCGAAAGACTATGGTATCGCGCTCTGAAAGGTGGTTCTGGAACAGCGTCTAGTGTGGCTGAAAAGGCCGATTCGGGAGTGACAATCCCTTCCACAACGGGAGCAAGTGCAGTCTGTCCCTGGCCTGTCTCCCTGGCTATGGGCCTTCCTTCTTTGCTTCTTAGCCTCAGACTGTTGGCCAAGTGTCTCTTCAAACTGGGAAAGGCCATGCTGCACAGCCTGCCTCCAACAGTGCTATGTATATACATGCACTGATAAAAAATGAACGAATAACAGCTGGCAGGATAGGGCTGTGATTTAATTCCCGAAGCTTCTTGATCATTCATTCACACTCTTTTTCCTCAAGGTTTCTTTGATGTCTTCGCTGCACCTTTTAGAAGTGTTTTTCGTTCTCTTGAAGACGAAGGCAATACAAGCCATTAAAACTCGTATTCTCCAATCCGGTTGGTTGCTCTCCATTTGTTTGGGGGTGCATTACCCCACCAAAAGCTTCTTGGAGGGGGATGAATACAAATGTAATAAAAACTACATTTGTATTCTGTAACAAAAATTACGTTTGTCTTCGTTGATAATAAATGTAAAGGCTCGATCCACAGTACTCATACATGGAAGAGCACCAGGAGTCTCAAAACAGCTCTGTCTTCCCCTTCTGAGATGTGCATATGCGCAGGGCATGCAAGGGGGCATTGGCAAGGAAGTGGAAAACCTGTTCAGCCCTCTTATATCCCACACAAGGACCACAGTAAGGGTTTTTTCATGGCACATCAGGCGACATTTTGGGTTACACCCCGGAAGGACCCTACCCCACCCCAGTGCACATACTTCCCCGTCACACACTCACCCGTCAGTGTCTTGGAAATTAACGTTTACTCTCTTGGTTGATCCCAGGAGCTCTGTGGGGGGGAGAGGGGGGGGGAGAGAAAGGAGAGGATTAGAGGTGTAGCAGATACAGTTTGAGATCCCTCCCAAACTTTTTTTAAGATTCTTTTCCATCAAGGTTGTAAAATGGGATTCAAAAACCCCACACATTTGGCACTTGGAAATGAAAACTGGAAGAGCACACGTCCCTCTTTGAAACCAGATCTGTCCAAATGTGCCCTGGGAGACACCTGGGAGAATCATGAAAGTTCCCACCACCATCACCAAAGGTGCTATCTGGTCATGAAGGAGGGTTTCCAGATGCTGCCCACATTCAGCACCTTGGCAAGGTTTGGCCATTAGAACAGACAAAAGAAAATATTTCTTCACCCAGCGTGTCATTCCTCTGTGGATGTCCTTGCCACAGGATGTGGTGATGGTGTCTGGCCTAGATGCCTTGAAAAGGGGATTGGACAGATTTCTGAAGGAAAGGTCCATCAGAGGTTACAAGCCATGATGGGTATGTGCGAATTCGTTTCTAGAAGCAGGGCTATCTCTGAACGTCAGGTGCAGTGGAGTGGCAACAGGATGCAGGGATCTTGTGGGCTTGTGTGCTCCCTGAAGCATCTGCTGGGCCACTGTGAGATGCAGGAAGCTGGGCTACCTGGGTTCATTAGCCTGATCCAGCGGGGTCTTCTGATGTTCTTAAGATGAGGAATGCTGATCAACAGTGATCCTGCCTTGGGGAGGGGGTGGGAGGAAATTTCACAAGCACCCCTGTCTGAGAGGGAAATGAGAGAGCCTTGGGCATCCACCTTCGGGGAGGGAAAAATTTTGAATACAGCCAGAGAAAGAGAACTGCTTTTGAGCCTTTGGAGATGGCTGACAAGCATATTGGGGGTGTGTGTGTGTGTGACAACATCAACACACAAACTCTTATTTCTTTCATCACCTGCTCCCCAATACTGCTTCCAGGCTCCACAGTAAAGGCAAACACTGGCCAACAAAGGGCAAACTCAAATGTCGCTAGTAACCTTTAAGTTCTCTAGAGCTCTTCCGCAGGCAAAATAGCATGTTGGGTGTGTGTGTGTGTGAGAGAGAGAGACAAAACTGGATGATAGGAAAAAACAAGCCCCCAAAATCTGCAGTCTGCAGAAATGAAGTCCTGGAAATGTTGGGCAGCCGGGGGCCAAAATGGCTTTCAAGTTGTAGTGACCACGATGCTTGGACAAAGAAGCCCTACTGGCTCTTTCCCGTTTTTACAGTGTTTATTTTTTTTGATGTAAAAATGTGCAGCCTTTTGGGGGGTTTTGTAATACCCGTGTCTAACATATAGTTGAAGCAGGTGGGATGCAAGGGGACAGATCAAGAATGCATGGACTGCCGTTCTCTTCAAGGCTGACTAGCCCTTTTGATCTGTCCATTTGCATCCCACCTTCTCTACCTGTAGGGATATTACAAAAACTCCCACAAGGCCCCCCACATGGGTCCTTGGTATTTGTTTCCAGATCCCCTGTGGATACCAATTTCTGCAGATAGATCGAATCCACAGGGAGGGCCTCAAGGACCTCCCAGACACGTGTCTTCTGGACCAATCCGGGGGTTCTTGAGGCCTTCCAGCCAGGGGCTCAGCAGCCATGTTGAATGAAATGCAGGAATGCCAAACCTACGGAGAAGGAGGGCAAGCTGTATCCCTTCTGCACAATGAAACCAATCCAGTCAAGCAACTCCCAAAATGTCCAACACCGTGGAGACATGCAACATATGGCGCATTAGCACCAACTCTGTGGTAGGGCAGTCTTCCTCCTATCCACCCGGCATTCCTGCTTGCAGGCCCAATCCAAAACAAACTTCCAGCGGTGATACAGAAATGCCAGCAGGGCTTGCACTGGGTCCTGCATCGGGGGGGGGGGGGACAGTCACAGAGGCCTCCCCAAAGTAAGGGAACGTTTGTCCCCTTACCTCAGGGTTGCATAGCGGCTGCATCAAAGCTGGAAAGTGGAATAGGATTGAGCCCTGAATCTCCTCTGCTCCAAGCAGAGGAACCTCTGCATTCAATGTCTGGGGGCAACAGGATGGAAGCTTCCAGGTGAGCAGTGCACAGAGCGGGGGGGGAGGAGCCCCAACAGCCCCAGGCCTGCAGGCTGGCTGGAGAGTGACGGCCAAGTCAGAAAAAGGCTCCCGGCAAGCGCCACGGTAGCGGCAAAAGGAACAGCAGTTGGGGGAGAGGGATGCTGTTGACAAGGGAGCATCTTCCTGGCATCGGAAACTCCCTGTGCATCTGGGTGGTCGCTATGGCAACCCCAGGTTTGCCTTGCAGGGAAAACAGCTGCGAATCCGCCTTGGAGACGTGCCGCGTGCAGGGACGGGCCTTTGCGTATCTCTGAGGAACGAGAGCCGCCGCTTGGAGCCACTCCAAGTGGGGCAGAGCTTCAGAAAAGAGAGGTCCAAAGGACCAGGGGCCTGAACCATGTGCCCGCTGATGATGGCTGGCAAGCAGCCATGGGGGGGAAGGGCGAAGGGATAACACACATACCCTTCTTGCTTTGGCCACTCAGTGCTGCTTCCACTCCCTTACCTGGCAGCGCACCAACCCTTGCTCCTCCCACTCCCGGGTTCGAAGAGGAAAAGGGGGTCAGAGAAGAAGAGAAGGAAGGGTTAGAACAGTGGAGATGCTCTAGCCACCACTCTCCTCTCCTCCCCAGATCTGCTCCATAATCACCCTCCTTTTCAGATCCAGGGCATGGAAGGGTGCAGTGCCATGGAGGTGCAGTGAGCTGACATAGAGAGGACATAGCCTTGGGTGTCGGAAGGACAGCTGGTGGCTGTCACCTGCTGCCACCCACTCCTGGCTGTCAGACAGGCAGCAGCTGCAGGAGGGTGGGGCTGGGCCCATTGAAGGGATTCCCCTGGGGAGGACAGAGAGGAGGAGGTGAGAGGACTGGGAGGACTAGGAGGCAAGAGGTGAGGCTCACTGGGCGGGGGAACCTGGCCCTGCAGGGAGGAGTCTGGACAGAGGCTGAGGCGGGGGGGGGGGGAGAGGAGAATCTGCAGACCAACCCTGGCTGGGTCCACCCAGCAGAGGGGCAGAAGCAGTCTGGCGAAGCACACCGACAGGGCCGGCTTTAAGGCAATTGGACCAATTGCACTCAATGGGGCCCTGTGCCTAAGGGCCCCCCCCCCCGGGTCATCCACTCTAGTCTGGTAAAATGCACAAAACTCCACGTTGCAATGGACATTTTCTTTTTCTTTTTTCCTAAACAAAAGATAAAATTAATATTTTTAACTAAATCATCTCACTGTCACTAAAACTAGTACTTTGGTAATGATTTGCTTTTCAAAGGTAATCTGCACAATTTGTTGGTTTCCCTCCAGGCTTGCCTGCCTGCAATTTTCTATTAAAATGTGCTTCGATCCATTTGGTCCACTAACTCACGTGCACTTTTTAAGCGCAGATTTTGATTGCTCTCCATGCCACCCTAGAGAACTGAGCTTGCAAACCTGCAGGCAGCAGAGGGCATAAGATATCTTGGGGGACCCTACCCTGGGCTGCATGTCCAAATGAGAGGAAGGGGTGATGTTAATCAGAGGACAAACCTCCCTTACACTGTCAGGCCTGCCGTAAACATAGGGGGGTTTTGGGGTGCTCAGGGTTCTTGGTTTTCAAACTTTAAAGCCCTCGAGGCCCCTCTGCTCAGTAGTACTGCCACCACCCTGTATGTGCCAGTGCCTCTGTCCAGGGACACTGAGACCCTCTAGACTTAATTCTATCCCCTCCAGGCACTGAGCTCTTTCTCCAATTAAAGCTTCAGTCCTCAAGTTACTAGACCTCAATGAGCACTTGGTAGCTTGCTGAATAGCAAGGCAGGATTCTGAACCTCTGACCCCAACAGACAATGAAACAACTTAGTAAAAGATATTTTAGTTTATTAAGTACATAAGGTTACATAAGGCAGCAAATGCTAGAGGCATAAACATCTAGGAAACATATCAGCAATAAAATAATAAAGCTAGCTGGCTATCTCTATTAATCCCTATCTCTCACCTGGGTCAGTTATTCTTGTAGATCTCTTAGCTCCAGGGCTACCTATGAGGCCAGGTGCCCATGATGGACAATGGAGCTCACACGCATGTGGAATGTTGCACCCAAAACTCTGTTCAAGAAGGACGCCCCCCACACACACCCCCGGGCACTCATTATTATACTTCTTATGCTAATATTACTGAGGTGACTTCATACTTATTTAGACTGTCCAATCAGAACCCTTGCTGAACAGAACCTTCTCCAAGTTGGCCTGGTTGCTAACCCCTCCTAGTTCTTACCCCTCCCAACTGGAGATCCACAGCTGCACTCCATCACCCTTGATCAGGTGCCTCTCTGTCTGCTAAGGTGCTAAACATTCCAATGAGTTGTAATTCTTGTTATCTGTCCTTTCTGGCCAGCAAAGCAGAGACAACAATTCTTTTGTTTATTTACTCACATTCCTGCACCTGGGAACTGCTAGCAACTTCTCAGTTACACTATCTTAGTTTGGTTCAGGCCTCACATGCTAACCTAGGCCTAACGTGTACTTATTCATGACAAGGCCTAATAAGGCGGCTGCGGTGTGCACCATGTTGGTGAGTTTCACCAGCCCCCAGAGGTGGAGAGGACAGAACAGAGAGAGGTGGTTGTGCCCCACCAATCTGCAGCCCGAAGCAAATGCCTCAATCAGCTTCACAGATAGGTCGGCTCTGCCAACAGCCTTCCAGGCAAGGCATGGGCCCCCCAAAGGTTTACCCAGGCATGAGCCCCCCAAATCCAGGCCTCTCTCTGGTCAGGGCCTTGGGGACATTCCCTCCTGGAATGTGCCTGCAAAAAACTATCAAGGCTTTTAGTGCAAGCCGTCTTCTCCACCAGGAAGCGTGTGCGCAATCAAATTTCACGTTTGCCATTTCCCCAGGCCCGGGAGGAGAAATAAAGCCCTGCTAACAGGGTTAAGAGCAGACAACGGTCATCCGTCATGCCGACAAGGAAGCGCAGACAGGGGACTGCGGCTGGGTAGTCAAGAAGTCGTGCAGAAGGGGAGACTGGGGGGGGGAACCCAAAGCGGCATAAACTGGCCAAGGCAGATGGAAAGAGGGCACAGAAGGACCCTCTGAATAATTTGCTTTTATTCTTATCAGCTTCCTGGCAAAACATTCCATTATTTGACGGGAGACAGACTGTGCCAAGCAAAGCAGCAGAGCAGAGAGAACTGACTCGTCAAGGAGGGCAAGCAGGGGAGGGGAGAGAGAGAGCAGTGGTTAGAGTTTGGAATGGCACAGGTGATGGTGGAACCGAGACATGCACGGGGCAGGTGGGCAACTTAACCCAAGGCACACAGAGCAGCTCAGTGCACAGGTCAGCTTTGTCATCTTGCCAGGCGGCAGGGAGAATTTGATCGCTTGCCTGCTTCACTCTGGATTTATGCAGCCTCTGCTCCTCCCACTAACCAACGCTCAGCACTCTTCTCCCCTCTGCCTTTCCTCTTCCTTTTCCAGTCCAGGGAGTGGGAGCAGGAGGAGGAGGAGCAGAAGTGAAAAGGTGAACATGGAAGAGCACTCCCACCACCACCAATCTGCTGCCTGATGCAACAGCAGCAGTTGGCCTCACGGTTGGGCCAACCTTGATCTGAACCAAGATGTTACCCACAGCAAGACTCACACAGGGTCAGTGTCCCTGGAGATTAAGGACCTGAGAGCCCCTCCGAAGGAGAGGAGCACATCAGGGAGAAGCCACAGCATCAGTGGTATAGCTAGAGGGGATGCAAACAGTAGGTTTTGCTGGGAGCATCACTGCAGTGTGCAAGGGGCCCCTTCCGCTCCCGTTTGGCTTCTCCCACCTGGAATGAATAGCTCTCATTACATTCTACATTTTAAAAAGCAAGTTGCTAGCTCTCTTGGTGACAAAAATAGGTGCTCTGTGGTGAAGGGTGCTCACCGAACAGGACTGACTTCCAGTGCTCGAGGGGGAGGCTCCCACATTCCTCCATCTCAAGACCAGCAAATGTGGCATGTGTCGTGCACAGCATGCAAAAATGCCCACTGTGCATGCATTTATGTAGGGTGCAGAACCCAGTTTCTTTCCTTTCTGAATGCTGAGGCTGCGCATGGCTCTGTGGAAAAGCCCGGCCTGCTCTATGACACAGAACTCACTGGTGCGGGGCACCAAAGGTCGTCTGAGGTCCCACAACACACACATAGAAGCTGCTCTGGAGCACATTGGAGCATGATCTCCCAAGATGCACCAGTCTGCCTTTCAGCAGCAGAGAAGCCTTATCTGATCTTATTGCTTCGCTCCTTGGCAGGATGACATTAAGAGAGGCAGGGGTGGGAAGAGGAGGCGGGGGGTGGGGTGGCCGGCTGAGAGAGGCGAGGACCTCTCCCAAGTGTCCTCTTCGCCTCAACCTGCTGGTGTAAACAAATACTGATTATTTCTTCATGGGGGGGGGCTGTGTCACAGAACCAAATTCCTGCTACTGGGCAAAGCTGTAAATAAATAAGAAACTGTGCAGTTGTGTGTTTGTCATCTTTTCTTTTAAATCATTGTATGTAACACACATTTCTTCCAGAACTTTATCATCCCTGGTTTGATCAGCCCTTTCGCCTTCATTGGGGAGGGGGGGACGACAACAAGGCCAAGGGACAGGCACATGCTTTTAATGCAATATTGCAGGGGTGGGCCAACCCACAGCTTGTGAGCCACCCTCGTCTAAATCTTAGACATCTAATGCGCAGCTCTCAGAAATATCTTGGCTGTGCTCCTTTTTGCAGCACAATTAATATAAAAGGTAAATAAGAAATTTTCAAGTTTTTTAATTATTTACTGAGCAGCAACGGAGAGCCCACTGGATTAAAATGTGCGTTTAATGTTCATGGTGAGTAAATACATTTAAGAATTTAAATGCTTCTTAAATATTGCAGCTCTCAAACATATGAAGTTTATCGTGTGTGGCTCTTACATTAAGCAAATTTGTCCATCCCTGCAAAATTGGTTAGAAGAGCTGATTCACAGGTTGAGTGGTGTAGGAGCTGGGTTCAAAACCTGCTCCTATGAATATATGAAGCTGCTTTCTGCTGAGTCAGGCCTTTGGTTTATCTAGCCCAGCAGTGCTGAATGGAAAGGCAGTGGCAATCTAGGGTTTCAGGGACTGGTCTTTCTTCAGCCTTGCTTGGGACTGACTGGATGGGGTGGGGGGTGGGGGCTTCAGCATTCAAAAGTCAGAGTTCTGCTGCAGTCAGGGCCCCCTTCCATGCTATTCCACAGCTGTCTGAGCTCAATGTCTTCAGACCTGCAACATGTCAAGTGATAAGGAACAGAAGAGACTGCCTCTGAGAACATGCAGAGTGCACTTCCCTTGATACTGAATTATCACAGGTGGGGTCAGGCTTGGGAAAGTCTTGGGTTCCCACTGGGGCCTATCTCCAAAAACTCTCACTTTGGAATCTCAGCATTGGCCTTCAGTGAGCCACCTTCCCCCCCCCCCCCAAAAAAAAAAGCCCAGAGAGATTAACACTGGCCTACATGGATGGGCAGTTGCAAAGATGGACAAGATTAAGGGCCGCTCAAGATTACCAAAATAAGAAAAGGATTTTAATCTTGGCAGGGAAGCATTGCTAGCCTGAGCCAGCATAAACGGCATCAGGGTCTGAGAGGGGTACAGTTCACACATCGATGTTGAGCACGGCTGTTCTGGGGAGGGGGTGAGAATGCAGTGACTTCCCATATGATCTCCGCTCAAGGCTGGCTGGTTCATGAGGCCCCCTGAGACCACTGCCTCAGGCAGCAACCTCACCAGTCCCTCTCCTCCACACTTCCTCTTCCACGCAGCAGCTTGGCCATACCTGGCATGCCTTTGGTGCCAGGAATTCTGGGACAGCCCTGATTCTTCCCCCCACTTTCTAACGTGGCCACAAGAGCACCAAAGTCCAGTAACAGAGCCCTCCCACGCATAAACTCAACCGCATAAAAATCACAACCATAAATATCACTTGATGTGGTATTCCAGCACTGGGGAGTCTCTCACACACACTGCTCTCCAAGCCCTTCCCTCCAAGATGGGGCCTGGTGTGATTCTAGCCTATTTGTGAGAGAGGTTCAAGATCAAGAGCAAGAAACATGATCCAGGTTCTCCACTGAATTTCACAGGGGAGCAAGAAATCGCATCCAAGTCTTCCTGTTCCAGTGTGCAGGGTACACACAAAGCTATGATTTGGGGCCATCGAACCAAACAGAACTGCGATATGTGCAGGGCAGAGAAGATAAGAGCCCTCTTTCACCCAAACACAGAAGAATAATGGAATTTGCCACTGCAAGTCCTAGCGATGGCCACCGACAGAGATGACTTGAGAAAGAAAATGTCGGAACGATTCCTAGAGGAGCCTGTCATGGCTGTGCGGAGCCTCCACACTCAGGGGAAGTCTATCTCAGAATATCAGCTGCCAGAGACAAGTAGCAAGAAAGACCACCACATCCCTGCCTGGTTGGGGGCTTCCTAGGGGTGCCCAGGTAGCCCCAGTGGACTGATGCCTTGGTCTGATTCAGGAAGGCTCTGCTGCCATTGGCTCTTGCTCTCTGACCCGGGTCACTGAGAGGGTGAGTGCTTGCATGATAAGTGTACTGCATGCATAAAAAGAACCACCACCCTCTTCCCTCTCCTTGCGTTTCGACTACAACAAGGCAGCAATGAACTAATCCAGACCAAGAACTGCCTCGAATTTTCAGTTACAGCCAAGCCCAACAAAACCACTCAGCTTAACTTTCCACCCTTCTTTGGCTGTGCTCTCAATCAGGAGCAAACAGGAGGACGGCGGGTTCTCAACTCTTGCAAAGACAGGCTGGTGATTAATTAGAGATTCTGGGTGCCCATTAAATGCAGATTGAATGTTAACTTCCAAGCTGTTGGCAGCAAAGCTGAGAGTGCCCCCTCTGCATACCAACGGGCGAGGGGACCTTCAGGGGAGAGAGTCTGTGATGGGGTGCATGCAGAGAAAGTACAAAGCACCAAACGCCAAATGGGTCCTCATCAACATCTGGGGCTGAGAAATAGGGGGATGCGTGCTGCTGACGGACTGAGGTGGGCCATCAATGACCTGAAGTTGCACTCTTGAAGCAGGCACCATGGCTGGCACCAGCGGGGGCCCCCCAAAAGAGCAATGCTCTCTGCTAGCAGGAATGTGCCAAGAGGCAGCAGGTTGGTACCACCACCACCCCAGCACCACTCCCTGGGCTGAAAAAGCAACAGGGGGACAGATTAGAAGATGAAATGTGAAAGGGAGTGGAGGGCTAGAGTGCCCAGCCTTCCATTTTCCTCTCCTCTGCACTTCCTCTTCCTTTGTCAAGTGGGAGGGACCAGGAAAGGGGGGGGCAATTGGCATGTAGACACCAGGAAGTTGTGGGCTGGTGCTGCCTGCTAGCACATACATAGGATTCATGTTCTTCCACGCGCACTGACAGGAGGGCATCTTGGGTGCACTCCGCACATTCTTCAAGGAATTCTCATGTCTTGCTCTGTCCTCCCATCTCCACACCCCGCTGAAGGGAGATACTGAAGCTTCGTGGGTGGAACACTTCCCAACTTCAGTCCCTGATAGCCTCTCCCTGTAGGGCTGGGAAAGATGCTTGTGGCCCTGGGGAGCTGCTACCAGTCAAGGTAGGCAGCAGTGCCCATGTCAGACCAGGAGCCTGACTGTGAAGGCAACACTTCAAGTCATGCCAGTATGTTCCAATCACCCAAGGAGCCCTGGACCCAACACCCGGAACCTCAAGGGAAGAGCCACCAGAGGCCTGCCAGCTTCGCCAGTGCTCCAGCTGGTTGGTAGTTGAGATCCGCAGGGATCCAAAGTTATGCTCCAGGGATCACAAGCAGTAGTGACACTATTGCCCTTCCAAAGGTGGGTGACAAAGGAAGCGGAGTTGAGGCCTGGAAATAGTGTAAAGCAGGGGTGACAACTAAGACAAGGAAGGGCTCATTTTTCCCCTTTGGGAACACTGCAAGAGATTCCATTGGTGGCAAACAAGCAGGAAAAGACCCTCAGACCACGTCGCTTTTTAACCTGTATTGCACACACCAGGGCACTTTCGCTACTCCGCACCAGGGTGCAAGGGGTGTTCAGGCCTGATGCCAGAGCACACAGGAACAGGGGCATCACTGGGCGGGTGCGGACTGCACCCAGTGACACCCTCAAAGGGGAGGCAACACCACTACTGGCCGAAATTTTGGAAACCTTTTGAAAAATCGGTATTTATTATACCAACAAGTTATATATCATTGGATGGGTAATGCAAAATGCAATGAAACAAGCCACATTGAAATATCTGCCTTCTATCAGAAGTTATGGCCAATTACTATTAATTAACCAGAAAAAGAAAACAGCTGCCTTATGTTACAAAAAGGGGATTTCTGTAACTCAAAACTGACCAATGAGACTGATTGCTCTGAGATCCAATGAGGTGCCATGATGACACAGCAGGGAATTAATGAAATGTTAGTTTAAGTCACCTCTCATTTCCATGGATTAGAGATAATAATCAAACTCTTATTCAGTTGTGCAAGTGTCATAGGTTTGTTGTGGGTTACTGATTTTTTGGGAGACCTGTAATGTGATACATTAAAATAAAGTAAATGCGGGTGACACCAACCCTAGCGATTCCCTGCATTGAGGCTGTAAGTATGATCCTGTAATTCAGGGGCCTCTATACTTTTCGGATGAAGGGCCGCATCAAATATTTGGCACAGTGTCGAGGGCCGGGGAAAAAAATTAAATATTAAATTTAAATACATTCGAGATGGAACTGAGATGAATGAATGGGCTCAAACATCCAGGATTTCTCCAAGCACCAACACAGCCCAAGAAATAAAGCACACACTTAAATGGACCCCCATTCCCCCATCCCACAAGCACAACTCTGGTTGTGTCTGGTCAACTGGGCCACAGGCTCTCTGGGGATCAGAGGCTGGCCGCGAGTGGGATAGAGGCTCTCCACGGGCCACATCTGGCCCCCAGGACTGGGGTTTGGAGACCCTTGCTGTAATTTATTATGTACAGTCTGGTGCGGGAGGAGGTCCCCCATGGGAGTGATGTAATGAGCTCTCGCAGCAGGTGACGCAGACCCTAGTGATGCCTTTGCACAGCAACACATTCTGCCGACCTCTGATTCACCCAGGGCAGCAAGCTCTCCTTTGAGGTACACTGATCTATCTCCAGGATTGCCAGCAGAAAGGGGCCTCATCCTGCAGCAGCTACACGAGATCCTTTCCCTGGCAGTGTCTGGATTCTCATTCAAGAGGACAGCAGCAAACTCCACAAAGAGGCCTGTGGTCCCTTATTTATTCCTTCCATACAGGCACTCTTTGCAGTGAGCCAAGACAGAGGTGGATGCACCTTAGACTGGGAGAGGAAGGGGTCAAGGCTGCCCTCCCAGCTCCAGGTCAGGCCTTGCATGTGCCCTCTGCTTCCTGGCCAGCGTCCATTCCATTGTCCACAAGGAGGGTGTAACCAGCCCTCATGTTTTTGGAAACCCTCCACCTCTCTGCTATGTGCAGGCCAGGCACAATCTGAAAAACAGGCCTCTGTGCACAAGTCAGAGGCACGTGGAATTATGCATTGCCAGCCCTGGAGGTCTGATGAGTAGACCTGGCGCGGAGACGGAGCAAGCCAGGAACATCCGGAGCCCCCCTTGCGCCACGTCCCCGTCACGCCTTATCCGCTCTTAATCTAACACGGCAATGTCTGATGAACATTAATGCCTGCAAAAAAAGGGGGGGAAGAACCACGAACAGTGTTCAAAGGCAAAAACGAACCACTGATGAGCAAGTAATAGATTATTATGCAGCAGATTTAATTCCCTATGAGCAGCTACTAATTACCCACCATTTAAACCCCAAAGTGGCTTTTTAAAAACCAAATCAGAGATGTCAGCTCCCTGGAGAGACGTCCCCTCCGCCCAGCCCGTTCTTTGTTTCCAAAGTGGCACTGCCATCGGGCAATGCCACCTTGGATGGCACAAGGCGGTGGGTTCATTTGGGGCTCACACAGCTTGGTTTGTGCAGCAAGGCAGGCTGGCAGGGGAACATCACGTGGTGCACAGCAGTTAACTTGTGAACCAGCATTAAGTGAACGGGGAGAGAATGCCCACTGGCTTTCTTCATATATTGCATGTTTTAAATCCCCATTTGTTGCTTGGGGCAGCACATGTGGTTCACCTGCTGACCTTTTTCACACTCACAACAACCCTTTAAAGTAGGCTAGGTTGAATAGGGCAAGCTTAACCACTTCATGACCAGTACGAGTCTTAGAACGTGGGTCTTCCTGATCCTAGTGCGATGCCAACCAGAAACAGTGGCCCTTGAGGAGCAGGCTGGACACTAGCAGTAGCAGGCTGCCCAGAGGAGAAAAGCATCCCTGCTGAAACCTTAACCCAGAGGGCAGCCAAGGCCCAGTGTTTACCCAACGATGCACCAGCCTCTTCTCCTCCCACTGAAGGACAGGAAGAGGAGAGTTGTGGCCTAGAATGCCTCCTCTGCACTTCCTTTTCTGGTCTCTTTCTCTTTCACACCAAGGAGCCCCCAGACCTCTGAGTACCTGAGGACGAGCCAATTTTTGCTCCTTCTTACTAGGAGTGTGTGTGCCCACCCAACCCCTTTAATGTTCCTCGAGGAAGGGAACAGAGAGGAGGAGAAAATGAGGGTGTGATGAGAGTGGCAGGCCACAGATGCTCTCATCTGGCACTCTCTTCTCCTCCCCACTTCCTCTTCTGCTTCTTTCTCTTTTAGGCCAAAACACTTAACATGTTGCACATACAAGCAGATGACCTGCTACAAACATGTCTGCACCAGCAACTTGCATGAACCTGCTCAAAAAGGGCAACATCAGTTTCTCACCACTACCCCTTTTGTCTCTTTGGTCCCCCCAAACTTCCCAACACAAATTTTAATGCCCCCCCAAACTACCACCACAACTAGGCACAACAAAAAGCATATCATTCCCCCACTTGCCCCACCTCCACTATCTCCCCTATGTCAAATTATAGAATGTAAGCTCCTCCAGGCAGGGACCCATCCTCTCTTGCTTTGTAGAACACCATATCAGCCCAAGGAATAAAGACTTTTTGGCTTCAGGTCAGAGGACATCAACAGACTACAAAGTAAATTAAGGCAGCACACATCAGTCATGTGTAATTGGGGGGTATCAAAATAGGGGGTGTCCCAAATGGGTCACTTCTTCCATCTGCGTAGTGTTGGAAACATGATGGAGAGACCAAGGGCCCTACTTCTGACATCTGCCAGCCCGAATGAGCTTCCAAAGATAGATCAGAAAAGGATCAATTTATTAAATAAAAGAATCAGGAAGATTAAAACACCCTGAATATCTAGCAGTGTGTGTGTTGTTTTTTTCTGTTGGAGTTTTCAGAAATTGGAGGCTCTGCCAGAAAAGACTCTGGGTGCGGACAGGGCCCCTATTTTGCAAAACGCACAAACACACAGAAACAGCGTAGAATTAGATCTTGCGGCACACAACACAATGACAAGGCCGAACAGAGCAGTCATGCCCTGCATCACGCACAAGATATTATTAGATTTAACACTTTTTAGAATGAGAATCTGTCAGGACCCACCAGAAGTGATGTCATGACCGGAAGTGACATCATCAAGCAGGAACATTTTTAACAATCCTAGGCTGAAATCCTACTCACACTTACCCAGGAGTAAGTCCCATTTACTATCATTGTTAAAAGCATATACTGAAATGAACGGGGACCCACCTGAAATTGGCTCGCAACCCAGCTAGTGGGTCCCGACCCACAGTTTGAGAAACAATTAATCAGTTAGAAGTGCCTAGGAGTAAAACATGGTTCTGAAGCAAACAGCATCCTCTCTCTCCAGTTTTTCAAGAGGATGTGCAGAAGGGGTGCGCGTGGGTGTGTGGTGTGCAAGCCGTGTCAAGCATCATCTCAGACGAGACATCTCCTCCGACGCGAGAGAGAAATGGAAAAGGAACGTCTCTTTTGACGCTCTTTGCCATCTGCACTTTCGACTATATTAAAAAGATTATACAGTGTAGCTATTTTTTATGAAACCTGCTGCCTGAATAATCTGGGCATCTTTGGAGTCAGTCAAAAGTTTGAAAACCAGTGCATTTAACCCAGTGACATAGCCAGAGGGGGTGCAAAGCGCTAAGTTCTGCAGGCACCTGAATGCGCTGTGCAAGCAGCTCCTCCCCCTCCCCTTTGGAGCCCTTCCAGGCGGTGGGAGTAAAACAGAGGCAGAACACCTTAGTTCTGCTCCCACCACCAGGAATGGCTCGAATATGGAAGGGCCGCTCACACGGCACCTGCAAAACTTAGTGCTTTGCACCCATTCTAGCTACGCCACTGCATCTAACCAACTGTGTCTAGTCATGCGCAAAATGCTAAGAGACCCGTCAAAGTGTAGGGGGGCTGCCCCACGCCTAGTCAGACCACTGACCACTCTATTGCAGGACAAAGGACCTAGCTCTGGACACCACACCTCAAGAAGGATATATTTCAGAGCTGGAAAAGGTGCAAAAGAGGGCAAGCAAAGGGATCAGGGACACCTTCCTTAAGGTTACAGTGTTTGGAGGCTTCTAGGCTGGAAAACAGGTGATTGCAGGAGGCATGACAAGGAACACGACTGCGACTTCTAACATTAAGCATGGTGAAGAGAGGGACAATTTTTCTCCCTCCAGCACAATATCAGAGGCAGGGATCATTCAGTGAAACTGTTTGGGGGGGGGGGGGGAAGAGAATGGACAAAATGAGACCCATCACACACAGTGCATGATCAGGCTGTGGAACTCTTTGCCACAAGAAGTGGGGATGTCCTCAAGCTTGGATGGCTTAACAAGGGATCTCGGGCAAGATGGTGGAGGACCAGAAGTCTACCACTGGCCACATGTCATGATGGCTACGCGCTGCCTGCAGTGGCAGTCTGCATCTGAATCCCAGTTTTGGGGGAGAAGTGATGGGAGAAGGGGATGCCAAAGGGAGGGGAGTACACCAGGTGTGCAGAGAGTCAGCAGCCTCATGCCTCAGCAAGAGAGATGCCTGCAGAAGGGTCCAGCAGGTTCATTCTGTGGCATCTCCAAGGATCTCAGGAATTCACTGGGCTGGAAAAAGGCCACAGGTTCCCCTACACATGTGGCACAAGAAAGAGGGTGGTTCCCCTGTGCTCCTGCTTCTGCGCATGCACAGGACTGTTCCTAAGCTGACTTTGAAGCATTGTTCACACAGCAGTTCAGTGCCCCTGAAAACCCAGAAGAAGAAGGAGCGGCAGAAAGAGACACAAAAGGCAGGAGCAGAAAGGATAAAAGCATCATTCCTTCCTTTTGCGCGCTCCCTCTGTAAGCATTGCCCTCCGGAGGAGTTCATGCGAGCACATGCAACACACACACACACACACACACACACACACACACACACGTGGGGACAGAGGAGACAACCATCTGCCGCTGACAGAGACGGCAAACAAGACTTCTGCTGTGGGCCAACAGTAGCCAGGATTCAAGCCCAGGCACTTCAGGAGGGGCCTTTCCTGTCTCGCCAATGGAGGGCGGCAGCTCTGCCCTGGGAGCAAGGCAGGCTTCTTCCGGGGGAGGGCGCCAGGGGTTGCGCATCTCCCATGAGGCATGTGCAAAGGAGCTTCCCTGGGGGGGATCAGGGCCCTTGGATCAACTCACTTGTCCACCTCCACTACGCTGCCCTTTCTGGGCACCCAAAACGTGCGGCTGCAGCTCGACTCAGCAGGCAGACCAACCTTGCATGGAATTATTTATGCATTCGTCTGTCTATTTGGGATATTTTTAGCCCGCTCTCCAGGCGCACGGGCTCCCAGCGTTGCCAGTGCAGAGGTAAAACAAGAAAATGATAATCAATCCTGGGAAGACAAAATACTTGGGGGAAAGAAAGCAGCGGGAGGGAGGGGGAAAAGACAGTTGAACACAGGTAACTCCAGAAATTTAAATGGATTCTGTGAATTTTTTAAAAACAATGCACTGAAAAGGCCCCGGGAAACAGGGAAAAAATGTCCCAGGCCTGGTTAGCCTCCCTGAGGATGGCATTCCAAAGCTGAGGGGCCAGAACCGAGAAGATCCTGCCTGCAGGTCACCACCCAAGCAGAAGAACTGAGGCAAGGCCTCCAAGGAAGACTTTGGGGATGAGACAGGACACAAGCGACGGCTCTCCTAGACTTGGCTGTTACAGGCAAGGTTGGTTCTTAGGGTGGTGGAGAAGCTGCCTGGTCATAGCAGTCTCCCCAAGCCTAACCAGGAAAAGGTGCTACCATTTTCCCCAGTGGGAAAGCCACCTGCAGCAGGTTCGGGCCACTTCCCTGGAGGAGATGCTGGGCACGCATCTCCTGTGACCCACTTGGCAGCCTCAGAGGCACCTGTGCAAAGGAGGACTCAGAGCCTCCTTGAATACCCCTTGCACCCTTCTTATAGGCTGGTGCTGCAAATGACCCCTAAGAAAGTACAGAAGGAGAGGGGGATATTTTATTCATGCATGCATGCGCCCTTTCTTGTCTCTCAAAGGGCTCACATCGATGCTTAATTCAAAACACTGAGAGACAGCACCATCAGGAGAGCTCCATCCATGACAAGATCCTATGGTTGCCTCCCCACACTCTTGTCCTTCAGGGAACCTCTGAGCATAGGCAGAGTGCACTCCCCTAACCACTGACTAATCACAGCTGGCTGTGCCCTACACTCATGAAAAGGGGGCAGCAGGTCAACAAGTGCCACTTTTGTACTAACCTCAGCTGCAGTTGTGAGAAGAAGACTGTACTTTGTACATGCCCCCGAAACAGATGCTTTCTGCAGCTTGGTCACCATGTCAGCAAAAACAGAGCTGCGGCACAGGCACATAATTTGTGCACACACCAACACAGGCTCTCGTTCTTGTTGTTACAGGTCATTCCATTGAGCTTCCTTCCGAGTCAGGAAGTTTCACACCCCAGCTCTCCGCAAGTCAAACATTGCCTCACTTGGCAAGCTCCTAGCCTCTTCAGCAAGACTGTAGCCTCTTAGCTGAAACAGTGGGATAATCAGTGCTGGCCTACTTACAGGGTCGTTGTGATGCCTACCGAGAGACACTTGCGCAAAGTGCTTTATTATGAGTGTTGCCCCACAGCTCCAGTGCCCGACAGTCATCATATGTCTGTGTGAGTGTGTTGTTTTGCTTTTTCTTACAAAAGTGAGTACGTTCATGAAGGAAATTGAAGGAAAAGGGAGGGACCGTCTGGGTGACAGAAAACACTGAGAATTGGCAGCCAAACCAGGCGCCAGAAATAGCTGCTCTCCCTTCTGTTCAGGCTGCTGCGAGAGAGCCGGGAAGTGCCCTGGGGCCCCGGCGGCAGAGGCTGCTACGGCGGGAACAATAATTGCAGCTTCCACCTGCACTTTCCCAAGACACAACAGAAGCAGGTTGTGTGAGAGGCAAGGGCAGGCCGGCAGCAGATCTCCTGGGAATGCAGGGGCAGGGCTGCCCCACAAGGAGGAAGCCATCCAGAGTGGATTCCTGGCCCGCCTCCTGGCTGTTCCATTCTGGACCGATTCCTTTGGAAACGATGGAAGGCTCCGTGTGAGCATTCCTGGCACTGTGCTTCATTGCAGAGGGGCAAGGAAGAGTCTCAAAGACTTGAGTAAAACAGAGCAGAGAACAGAAGTGACCAATGTTCTGTTAGCCAGTGGAACTCACTCCCACAGCAGACTGCACCCTCTGCAGTGAAGCACATGAAGTTCCAGGGGTGAACAAAATATTTAACGTAAGAACATAAGTCTTGGGATAAATGCTGCTGCCAGAACATTAAGCGACCCATTGCCTCCCAGAGCACCCAAAAATGTAAAAAGAGCCCCACTGGATCAGGCCAAAGGCCCATCCAGGTTCCTGTATCTCACAATGGGCCCACCAGATGCCTCGGGGAGAACACAAGACAACAAGAGATCAGCATCCTGTTGACACTCCCTTGCACCCGGCACTCTGAGGTAGCCTAATTCTAGAACCAGGAGGTTGGACATACCCATCCATGGCTTGAAACTTGTAATCAATCTGTCCACTCCCGTTTTCAAGGCATCTAGGTCAGGTGCCACCATCACATCCTATGGCAAGGAGTTCCACAGATTATGATGTGCTGGGTTAAGAAATATTTTCGTTTGCCTGTTCTAACTCTCCCGTCACTCGCCTCCTTCTGGAACGGCAAGGGGGATGGATCAGAAGCTCTCCTAGAACTCCTTGGCTTCTTCTGCCCACCTCCCCCCTGCTTGCTTTCGCTTCAGCTCAGGCTTGGAAAGCAGAAGCTGGATTTTTTCTCCCTCCTTTTTTGCAAAGATTGAAAAAGAAAAGGAGAAAGGCAGAATCCCTTCTTTGGTTTTCTAAAGGCCCATTAAAGATTATTTTGCTGCTTAAGGGACAGGCTCTCCCCTCCCCTCCCCTCGCCTGACAAATCTGTTCTGCAGTGAGTAGAATTTACTGCCTGAGGAACATTAAGCAGCAGCGAGTGCTGATCTATTGATATGATGCATGTCTTAGAAGACTATTTTACAGCTCAGGGAGAGATACCAAATGCCCAGGAACACAGACTGGCGGATCTTGGGTTGAGAAAGGGCTGGAAGTCGAGATGTCTTGGGAATCCCCTCCAACTGGTAGGCCACACTTCCAGATTTCTGGCTGCTATTTTCTAGGAAAATGAATTGATGTAGCATTGCCTTTGCAAAGAGGAAAAGGAGAGACAGGCCCCCGCCCTTCGGGGCGTACAATCTATACAGAGCAGTGGTTCTCATGCATTTAGCACCGGGACCCACTTTTTAGAATGAGAATCTGTCAGGACCTCTCCAGACTGAGAGCAAAGTCCAAAGTCCAGCTGAAATGTCTGCGTGACTTCCTCTTTGCCAACGATGCAGCTGTCACTACCCACTCTGCCAAAGATCTCCAGCAGCTCATGGATCGTTTTAGCAAGGCCTGCCAAGATTTTGGACTGACAATCAGCCTGAAGAAAACACAGGTCATGGTTCAGGATGTGGACTCACCTCCCTGCATTACAATCTCTGCACATGAACTGGAGGTTGTCCATGACTTTGTGTACCTTGGCTCAACGATCTCCGACACTCTTTCTCTCGATACCGAGCTAAACAAACGCATCGGTAAAGCAGCTACCACGTTTTCCAGACTCACAAAGAGAGTCTGGTCCAACAAGAAGCTGACGGAACATACCAAGATCCAGGTCTACAGAGCTTGCGTCCTGAGTACACTTCTGTACTGCAGCGAGTCATGGACTCTTCGCTCACAACAGGAGAGGAAACTGAGCGCTTTCCACATGCGCTGCCTCCAACGCATTCTCAGCATCACCTGGCAGGACAAAGTTCCAAACAACACAGTCCTGGAACGTGCTGGAATCCCTAGCATGTATGCACTGCTGAAACAGAGACGCCTGCGTTGGCTCGGTCATGTCGTGAGAATGGATGATGGCCGGATCCCAAAGGATCTCCTCTATGGAGAACTCGTGCAAGGAAAGCGCCCTAGAGGTAGACCACAGCTGCGATACAAGGACATCTGCAAGAGGGATCTGAAGGCCTTAGGAGTGGACCTCAACAAGTGGGAAACCCTGGCCTCTGAGCGGCCCGCTTGGAGCCAGGCTGTGCAGCATGGCCTTTCCCAGTTTGAAGAGACACTTTGCCAACAGTCTGAGGCAAAGAGGCAAAGAAGGAAGGCCCACAGCCAGGGAGACAGACCAGGGACAGATTGCACTTGCTCCCGTTGTGGAAGGGATTGTCACTCCCGAATCGGCCTTTTCAGCCACACTAGACGCTGTTCCAGAACCACCTTTCAGAGCACGATACCATAGTCTTTCGAGACTGAAGGTTGCCAACACTGTCAGGACCCACCAGAAGCGATGTCATGACCAGGAATGACATCAACAAGCAGAAAATTTTTTAACAATCCTAGGCTGCAATCCTACCCACACTTATCCAGGAGTAAGTCCCATTGACTATCATGGTTAAAAAAACACATAGTAGCTTGTTAAAAGTACAGGTCTGTAACATTTCCCTAAATGCAGTCACATAACTTGGTAGCATCTAGTCTAATATATTCAAAATAAAATACTGAAATGAATGGGAACCCACCTGAAATTGGCTCACGACTCAGCTAGTGGGTCCCGACCCACAGTTTGAGAAACACTGATACAGAGCTTTGGAGATGAACTTTCTTTTTCTCCTCTTTCTCTTTCAGTCCAGGCTCTGGGAGGAGGAGAGGGAGGAGCAGTGAAGATGAGTGGGCAGGCTAAGGCAGGCACCACCTTCACTCTGTCGCCTGAGGCAAGTGCCTCAGTTGGCCTTATAGGTGGGCCGGCACTGTGGACATAGGAAAGGCCGTGTTGAGGAAGTGTTCTGGGAAGGAGTTGTAGGCACAAGGAGAAGATGAGCAGAAGGGCTTAGGGCAGGGGTGTCCAAAGTTTTTGGCAGGAGGGCCACATCATCTCCCTGACACTGTGTCGGGGGCCAGGGAAAAAAAGAATTAATTTACATTTCAAATTTGAATAAATTTACATACATTTACATAAATGAATATATTAAAGATATATGAAGATATATATGAATATATTAAAGATATATAATATATTAAAGATATATTAAACTTATATGAAGGAATGAAGGTCTTGTGATAGCTCAAAGCCTATAAAAGTCCTTGCACAAAGCAAGGCTGGCCTTTCCTTTGCTGCCGCTGCTGCATCAGAGACGTGAAACAGCAAGCAGTGGAGGGAGCCCTCATCCCACAGTTCTCACAAGAGGTCAAACAGGTGCCCTCACGCTGAGATCAGTTGCGTCGGGCCAGAGTGGGCTCCAACAAATCTCCGGAGGGCCAGAGGCTCACTGAAGACTGGGGGCTCCCTGAGGGCCACATTGAGAGGCCTCGAGGGCCGCAAGTGGCCCCAGGGCCAGAGTTTGGGCACCCCTGGGTTAGGGTACCAGGGACCATAGGATGTCTGGAAGTGGCAGAACAGGAGCAGCAAAGGTCAAAGTGGCCTGTTCAGTTCATAGCTTGTGCTCAGTGCACTCTCAAGGTCTGCTTTTAATCTGTGTAACTCCTTGCCGCAGGATGTGGGGATGGCACCTGGCCTTCAAAATGGGATAGGCCAGACTGATGGAGGAAAGGTTCAGCACCGGTGACAAGCCATGGGTAGGTACATGCAACCTCCTGGTTCTAGAAGTAGGCTACCTCAGAATACCAGGTGCAAGAGAGTGGCACCAGGATGCAGGTGCCTTGTGTGCTCCCTGAGGCTTCTGGTGGGCCCACTGTGCAATACAGGAAGCTGGACTAGAAGGGCCTTGGCCTGATCCAGCAGGACTCTTCTTATGTTCTTATGACCTCAAAAGCTGTACTATCAAAGGTTACATGCCATGATGGGTATACACAATCTCTTGGTTTTAGAAGCAGGCTGCTTCAGAATGCCAGATGCAAGGGAGGGTACCGGGATGCAAGTCTCTTGTGGTCTTGTGTGCTCTCTGAGGCATCTGGTGGGCCACTGTGAGATGCAGGAAGCTGGACTAGGTGGACCCAGATGGCCTGATTCAGCAGGGCTCTTCTGATGTTCTTGGATTCTTAAGGTGTAGGAGGGGCCTTGCTACAATGCTGACACTGACCACAAAGCAACTTGGGTTTCCCTAAATCCGTGTTTGCATCACAATGGCCAGAGAGGCCTTCTGAGTTGCCTCTCATAGCTTCTCTTTTTTGGAAGACTACAAGCCCCCCCCCCCCCCAATTATGGCTAAAACCAGAGGGGACAGGCAGGGAAGGAGGGCTGTGGGTTTCATTTATAATCCCCTTTTGTTCCTGCTCCCCATGATCCAGGTTAGTTCCTTCAGGCAGGTTGCTTAAATGACTCTGCAATGCTCGGGCATGCCACTGTTCCAGTCCTGGCATGGTCTGATGCAAGACTTCTGAAATTACGTTTGCAGATGTCAACCAAGTGGGCAGCACAACATGCCACTTCCCCCTCCCGTGGCAGGTGTGGCCAACCAGAGCATTCCCCCTGCCCCAGGAAATGTGCCTGTGGCCAATGCCATTATTAGCACTCCCCCTGCCACCTCCAGCTCTGGGGATAGAAGCCAACAGTGCAGGTGCCAAGCACTTGTGTCACAAAAGCAGTGATATTGATTGGCACATGAGATTCAGGGTAGGCAGGGCTGCTGGATCCATGAGGAGGTCAAACAAGGACAACCAGGGAGGGGTGATAAGAGGGAAGAGAAAGGGAGAACTCCTGTGCAGGAGGGGTCTTCATTCACCTCTGGGCTGGAGACAGGCTGCAGCTCTTCCTTGAAGGTGCAAATAGCGCACGCACATACCCCTTTTCACAATCACTCCTGGTGAGCCACTTGTGCTGTAGCTTCTCCCTTGCACCTGGCATTCTAAAGTAGCCTACTTCTACTCAGGAGGTTGCATATACTCCTCATGGTTTGTACCTGTTGTGAACTTTTCCTCCCTAAATCTGTCCAGTTCCTTATTAAACCATTTATGTCAGATACCAACACCACATACTGAGGCAAGGAGTTCCACAGA
The DNA here is from genome assembly GCF_035046505.1 of Tiliqua scincoides. Lineage (NCBI taxonomy): Eukaryota > Metazoa > Chordata > Lepidosauria > Squamata > Scincidae > Tiliqua > Tiliqua scincoides. The sequence goes on along the minus strand of NC_089833.1, from coordinate 1,358,455 downwards.
TTAATTACATGGTGGGTAAAGAAATAATTTCTTATTATTTCACACAGTGGCATAGCTAATGGGGTGCAGGGGTTAGCAGTTGCACCGGGCATCAAGCTTTAGGAGGGCAACAAGCTGAGCTTGACACTAGTGACCAAAATTGTGAAAATCTTGGTATGTATGAATAATACCATCATGTTACATATCATTGAAAAGGTAATTTAATGCAAAATGCAATGAAACAAATGGCACTGGAATATCCATTTTCTATCAAAAGTTATGGCCAATTAACCAGAAAATGAAAACACAACTGCCTTGTGGAACAAAAAGTGGATTTGCTTAACTTCAAACTGAACTATGAAACTGTTTGTTCTAAGTACCAATCAGAGGTTATTATGATTCAACATGGAACCAATAACTTCTTATTTATTTACGTAATTAAATTTGATTTTGTCATGCAGGAGGGGCTACAAAATCTTCTTTGACAGATAGTTGCAGATAGATGCCTTAGCTATGCCACTAACTGGGGGGAGGCAGCAGAGCAAATGGGTGGTGAGCTGCTGTGGGGAGGAGGTGGGTTCCTCCCGATTTTCACTTTTCAAAAAGCCTGGGTGTGTGTGATGTCACTTCCGGTTGTGACATCACTTCCGGGGCAACATTTTGAGCTTGGCACTGGGCTACATGATCATTAGCTACACCACTGATTTCACACCATTTCCCTCTCTCTTAAAAACTGTTGTCTATCAGCAACATAACCAGCAACATTGAGGGAGCCATGCTTGTCTTGGTTGCATCTTGGTACCATCATGGGGTCATTCACACCTCCCAAACGTGGGTGAGATGCGTCTTCCCCAGCCAGATCCTCTGTCCATCTAGCTCAGCATGGACCTGAGACCCCGGAATGTTGCGATGCTGGCTGCTGGTAGTAGAGCTACAAGTTCAGGATCGACAGGAAGGCTGCACTAGCTGTTCCTTGGTGAATTCCGAGGTATGTTCGTAAGTACTGTTACCCTGCACATGCCCGATCTCGTCTGATCTCGGAAGCTAAGCAGGGTCAGGCCTGGTTAGTACTTGGATGGGAGACTGCCTGGGAATACTGGGTGCTGTAGGCTTATACCATAGTCTTTCGAGACTGAAGGTTGCCAACCAATCCTAAGTACATAAAGGCTGCAGGACTCTTGTCTGACCATCAAGGCAAAGGAAGAAGAAGCAGGGAAACAGAGTATGCCAGAAACAGAGGCATCACTAGGGCAGTGGCGTAGCTAGCGAGGGGTGGGGGGGCAGGCTGCCCCAGGTATCAGCCTTGGGGGGGGTGTGACACCACAAATTACCCAACATTGCTAACATTGCAGAGGTTACGAGTAACCCCATCATGCTATTTACCATTGGATGAGGAATTTCCAGCTGAATGCAATGCAAAACACCAGAGAAAATTATCTCCTTTCCATCAAAAGTTATAGCCAAAAAACAGGAAACCAAAAAATGCATGGAGCCCTATGGAAAGTGAAACAGAGCCATATTGCATGTTTACTTGCGAGTAGGCAAATGTGCCTTAGTCCATCAGAAAGAGCAGGCTGAGAGGAATCCAACAACACCAGATTGGTTCCTATCCAATGAAAGCTGCCCCCCAAAAACACCCAAGAAGGAAGTCCCTCCCTCCAAGCAGGCGAATGCATTGAGCCCTATGGAAAGTGAAAGTAAGCCACATGGTTGCTTTTACTCATGAGTAAGCAAACGTGCCTTGGTTGCTGGTCAAGTCAGGCAAAGGGGAATGCAAGGCTGGCTGCATGGTCCCAATCTGATGAAAGTGGAGCTCAACAACTGCTCCAGAAGGCAGCACCCCCCCCCCCAAGAATAAAACAGAAGCTTCAGTTGGTAAGGTGGGTACTGGGGAGGGCTGAAAATCTCACTGATATTTTTTGGGGGGAGGGGAGTGTTATTGCAGGCAGGCTACAGAGAAAATTCACTTGGTGAAACAGGGCTGGCTTCCCCTTACTTATCTGTTTTTCTTTAATTTATTTATAATTATTTTATTTTGCTTGATGATGTCACTTCCAGCCATGACATCACTTCTGGTGGGTCCTGGACAGATTGTCATTCTAAAAAGTGGGTCCCAATGTTAAAAGTTTGAGAACCACTGCTTTAACTCAAAACAAGCCAATGAGACATCTTGGGGGGGGGGTGACACCCTAGTGACCAAAATTCTGGAAATCGTGGCTTTTAGGAATAATACCATCATGTTCTATACCATTTGATGCAGAATGTCATCCATTGCTTGTGGGGAAAGATTCACTGCATTTATTTTCTGGCCATTATTACTACTCATTTCGTGTCATGACTATTACTATCTCTCAGTCTCACCTACCTCACAGGGTTGTTGTGAGGACAAAGTAAGGGGAGGAACCATGTACACCACCCTGAGCTGCTTAGAGGAAGGGTGGTATAAAAATGTGAATTAATTAATTAATTTAATTAATAATATAATATAAAAATTAATTAATTAATTAATGTTGTATGAGGTGACAAAAATTTATGGGCCCTTCGTGTCAAATGACCTAGTTACACCTCTGCACTAGGGTTTGCATCACCTGGAGTGAGACCTCATTTTGTCACCCCCAGGATGGACCTTCTCCTATACCAAACTATGCACAATAAATGACAATAACATATGCTCAGCTTCAACGCAGTGGCGTCACAAGGGTTTGTGTCACCCCATTCGCTTTATTTTTTGATTTATTTAAATATAGAACAGTCCAGGTAACCCAACAGATCAGGGACAAAAAACCAGTGGTCAGCCTGATGACACTCAAACAACAGAATAAGCATTCTAGTATTTGCTCTGATCCATGAAAATGAGAGCTCACTCCCACTGATTGGTTCCCTGCTGTGTCATAACACCTCATTGGCTCTTGGAAAAATCAGTCTCATTGGTCAGCTTTGAGTTAAAGAAATCCACTTGTTGTTACATAAGGTAGTTGTGTTTTCTTTGTTTTCTTAATTGGCCATAACTTTTGATAGAATACAGATAACTCAGCGTGGTTTGTTTCATTGCACTATGCACTACATTACCCATCAAATTATGATGGTATTACTCAAAAATACCAAAATTTTCACAATTTTGACTGGCAGTGGTGTCACGCATACTCCCCCAAGGTTCTCCCCCACACACCACCCTAGTGACACCATTGGCCAAAGAACACCAACATCAGGCTTTCGGATGTGCTTGTAATTTGTATCATCCCAGACAAGGGAGGGAAACCAGAAGAATGGGCCATGATTCAAGTTCTATGTACTTGGATTTAGTTACAACACGAGATGGGAACAGTGGGCCAGGCTGCACCAAAGGCCTCATTTAAAATGGGGGGGGGGGTGTTTAAAAGAAACCTCACAGAGATGCTCAGTTGGCAGGAACAGACATAAAGGGTGGGAGTAGGAGGTCTGGATTTCCCTATGAGGAAAGGTTTGAGGGAACTTGGTAAAGACTGAGAGGAAGAGGATGGTGCCCTTCAAAGACCTGAAGGGCTATCATAGGGAAGAAGGGACAAATCTGTTCTCAGCTGCCTCCAAGAGTAGAACTAGATCCAAGGCAAGAGAGGAGATTCCGGCTAGACATCAGGAAGAAATTATTGATGGTAAGGGCAGTTCGGCAGTGGAACAGATCACCAAGGGAGGTGGTGAACTGGAGAACTCACTGGAGACCTTCAAGCATAAGCACCAGCTGGAGATGGTCTGGGAGAGTTTCCTGCTACAGGCAGGGGGTTGGACTATATGACCTTTGAGGATGCCTTCCCACTCTAATGCCATATATTTCAGGACTCAGCAGACGGGAACTCAAACAAGCAAAGGCAGTGCTACAATCGTGATGACTGCCTTCAGATTTTGGGACGGGTGGCAGCATTTGCTTTAGAAGTCAAACCCCCTCTTGACCAATCCGAGGTGCACAGCTATCAGGAGCAAAGCTCTCTCTGCAACTTCAGGGTCCTCCTTTGGAGGGAGGGGTCATGTGAGCACAAAAGGAATGGCTGTCTTAGCAAGCAGAGAAGTTAATCGGAGAGGGTTTATGACTGCAGAGCGCCAAGACCGAGCGGTCGGCGGGGGACAATAAAACACCCCCCAAGATATATGGCTGCAGATGTGGTCGACTCAGCACCACTCCTTCGAGGGCTGGGCGCTGAGCCAAGCCCCAGGTTGGAGCAGCTGCAGCGAGAAGCAGGTCGTGGCGCTTGCATACCACTGCGACCCTCGGCAGCTGGGCAGCAATGACCTCCTGCTCCCCAGCGTCCCAAAAGATACGGCTTCAAAGGGAAGAGAAGGAAGCCCCTGCAAGGTCAGAGTCTCTCTAGGGAGAGCCAAAGGCAGGGAGCACAACAAACGTGTGGGTCAAGGGTCCAGGCAGAGGACAGAAAAGGGGGAGGAGAAGGAGAAGCAAGTTACAACTCTGATGGAACTACCACTGCTTCCAAAATCCGCCACTTACATATTCTGTCCCAAACACTGAGGTTCTGCTTTGCAAGGGGGGGGGGGGTTTACGCAAGAGGAACTCAAAAACGCTGCCATTTATGGCTGTCCTGGAAGAAGATTCCAAAATTTTGCAAAAACATTTAGGCCCCAATCCTAGCCACACTTAAGAGAATGTGGGGAGTGGGAGTAAGGCCCACTGACTAAAATGGGGCCTCTTTCTGAGCGGACATGCATTGGAATAGACACTTATTTTTCTATATATTATATTTTTTATGTTCTTATGGATCATAACTTCTACAAATTACAATATATGAAACTATGCAGGCTTACACAACATGTGAACGTTCCAGTGGCATTACTGGAGGGGTACGGGGGTGTGGGCCGCACTGGGTGATGTGCACAGGAGGGTGATGCCACTACTCACCAACATTTTTAAAATCTTGGTATCTGAATAATACCATCATGTTATACGTCAATTGATGCATAATTTCATGGAAAATACAATAAATCTAACCTCATTGGGATATCTCTATTCTATCAAAAGTAACAGCCAAAAAACCAGTGGGGATGGGTCGATGGTATATCACTACACCCCCTCCTGGGGCGTTGCCCCACCCACTGCATGGGAGGAGGTCCATCATAGCGGTGATGTGCTGGGCTCCTGCACCGTCACACCTTAGTGATGCCACTAGAATGCTCAACTTCACACAACATACGCAAACACTTTCTGTAATCCTAGGATAACTTTATTTGGTTCCCAGGACCCCCTTTTTGACCCCAGATCCCCTACACAATCTCTCATGGACCCTGGTGAGATCAGAAAATGTAAGATCCCAGGAAATTTTGGGGGACCTCATTTGACACCAAATTTGACACCTCATTTGACACCTCATTTGGGCCCCCTTCTTGACACCAGATCGAGTACAATTTACCCCCTGCACCCCTTATCATGGGCCCGGATGCTAAATGGGCCCCCTCCACTAAATTAGGGCTAAATTGGAAATGGGTGTCCGGCAAGACACAAGAGGCTTTTTGCAGCTTGAGTGACCCCTGAATAACACCAAAGGCCCAGCCCTGCTTTGGTGAGGTTGGACGTGACTCATCCTCACGTCCCTCAAGAACGCAGCTCCACAGCTCAGAACACGATGCAGAGATGGCAAGCAAAGGAGAGCAGTGTTGGGGGGGCAGGGCGAGAACAGGGCTTTTGTGTCCAACAAGTGAGGAGGGTAGGCTTCAACCAAGAGACATGCCAGAAGATGGCATCCTGGGTATCACACAGCCTCCAGAGCTTATCATGTTCTGGCAAATCAGAACGGCTGCATTAGAACACAGGAGCTACAGGGGCCAATGGCCTCTGCCCCAAAGCTCATGCAAAACTATTATAGAGCAGTAGCTCAGAGGCTGACAGAGTCAGCCCAAGCATGTCTACTCAGAAGAAGCCCCACTGAGTTCACTGGGACTTACTCCCAGGTAAGTGCGTGTGCAGGATTGCAGCCTGAGGGGTGGCGCAGGACATTTCACATCTGGCCTCTGCCAAGGACTCACCAAGTGGACTTAGGAAAGGCACTCCCTCTCAGCCTCACCCTGCCCATCTGCAGTATGGGATCAACACCACCAGCCCACTTTACAGAGTTGCTGTAAGAGTACAATGATCATGTATATGAAGAGCTCTGAAGGCAGGGATTCTTAGCCAGGGGTATTCATACCCTTGGGGGGTATAAGAACCAAATGATGGGGGTGTGGGACCCGATCTCTGAACGATTAAAAAAGTGTTGTTAGACTATTAACCATCACCATTATCTGTACAGATTGAGGCGTTCTGTACAGTGGCGTAGCTAGAGGGGGTGCAAAGCACTAAGTTTTGCAGGTACCTGAACGCGCAGTGCAAGTGGCCCCTCCCCTTTGGAGCCATTCCAGATGGTGGGAGCAAAATGGCATTCCACCTCCATTTTGCTCCCATTGCCCAAGACGGCTCTGAAAGGGAGGAGGAAGGGCCGCTTGCATGGCAGGTTCAGGTACCTGCAAAACTCGGTGCTCTGCACCCCCTCTAGGTACGCTACTGCCTATGTAAAACGAAGCTACTGACATCTTTTGAAGTCATACTGGTACCTAATAGGTGACGATGATGATTTTGACAATCTGGCAAAGGGCAACATGTACTTGTAAAAAGGTTACGAAGCACTGCCCTAGAGCTTTGCATAAAGGCCAAGTATTAGTATCAAGAAACCAGGATAAATGTTTTGCTTAATAGCTACGTTCACTTAGATCAAAACACTAGACTTCCCTTAACCATCACCCATACTTCTAAACATCTGTGTGCTTTTTGGCTGAATTCCTGTGCAAAAGCAAACCATAATCATTTAGTGGGGAGAAAAACCAAAAAGGTACTCTGCACTCTCTCCTTTATGCCTTCTTCATGCATTCTAGAGTTTAGGCCTAGTACTGAAAACCGATTCCGGGGCAGAGGCCCCAGGGTAGCTGTGGCTCGCACCAACCCTGCTGGGTCCCATTTTCCTGCCGCCCTCTTACCCAAGCTCTCCCAATGCAGGAGAGCAAATCTTTCGACCAGTGGAGCCTGATTGAGAGTTTTGGCACATCTGGGAGCTGGCAGGCGTCCTACCTCACTGTTCTGGCAGGAGACAGCTGAGCTGGGGGGAGGGCATGCGGGAGAAAACAGGAGGCCTCTTGGCCTGCCAAAGAAAATTACAGGCTCCATGGCTGACGAGATGAGCGTTCCCAGAGCAGGCTGGACTGGGAGGCCAGGAAAGAGAATGTAGCCCTTCTCCAACCACACAGGCCTGGCTCCTGGATGATGAAGGGCCCCACCGGGCAGTGGGGAGCGGGGAGGCATCAGTGCAAGCCATGCAGTGCAATGCAGGGGGAGGAGGGCGAAGCAGAGGCGCTCCACCGCCAGCCAAGTGTGGCCCACGCTAGCAAAAGAAATTATATAACCCGTCAGGACAGTGGAGCTCCAAGCCAAGATGCAGACTGAGGCTCCCTTTGTCTGGGGGAACCCTCTGATGTACCAAGGATCTGGGAGGATCTGGCCAGGCCTGCCGTGTGGGGGTGAGGGGAAGGAAGGCAGGCAGGCTCACAAACACACTAGCTGGGGAGCACTTGGGGGAAACCCACAAGCCAGTGCTGGCTAAATGCGTTGCAAGGTTGGCGGTTCCAACAGCACCCCAGAAAATCAGCAGGCTGCCTTCAACTGTGGCCATCTGGCTGTGGCTCCTTCCCAGTTCTGTAACTCAAGATCCTTTAAGCAGAGATGGCAGGGAGATTTTATGCGGGATTTGGACCAGGGGTTGTGTCTCCCAGCTTCACCCTTTCCCTTTTGCCCATCAGAACCTGCCCTCCAGAAAAGAAGTCAAGTCCCATTGGTGGACAGGTCGATGAAAGTGTCGACCCAATGTGCGGTGGCAGTGAAGAAGGCCAATTCTATGCTTGGGATCATTAGGAAGGGTATTGAGAACAAAACGGCTAGTATTATAATGCCGTTGTACAAATCTATGGTAAGGCCACACCTGGAGTATTGTGTCCAGTTCTGGTCGCCGCATCTCAAAAAAGACATAGTGGAAATGGAAAAGGTGCAAAAGAGAGCGACTAAGATGATTACGGGGCTGGGGCACCTTCCTTATGAGGAAAGGCTACGGCGTTTGGGCCTCTTCAGCCTAGAAAAGAGACGCTTGAGGGGGGACATGATTGAGACATACAAAATTATGCAGGGGATGGACAGAGTGGATAGGGAGATGCTCTTTACACTCTCACATAATACCAGAACCAGGGGACATCCACTAAAATTGAGTGTTGGGCGGGTTAGGACAGACAAAAGAAAATATTTCTTTACTCAGCGAGTGGTCGGTCTGTGGAACTCCTTGCCACAGGATGTGGTGCTGGCGTCTAGCCTAGACGCCTTTAAAAGGGGATTGGACGAGTTTCTGGAGGAAAAATCCATTATGGGGTACAAGCCATGATGTGTATGCGCAACCTCCTGATTTTAGGAATGGGTTAAGTCAGAATGCCAGATGTAGGGGAGAGCACCAGGATGAGGTCTCTTGTTATCTGGTGTGCTCCCTGGGGCATTTGGTGGGCCGCTGTGAGATACAGGAAGCTGGACTAGATGGGCCTATGGCCTGATCCAGTGGGGCTGTTCTTATGTTAAGTCTCAACAGCACACGCTCTCCAATGCACACAAGCTACCAAAGGGGTTGTGAGACTAAGCATTCCATGAGGACTAGAACCTTAGCTTCTAGCACTAGAATCTCAGTCTTGCAAACTGGACACAATGGGCCAAACAAAGACTCCCCAACACATTTTCCTAGGAGTAAACCCCACTGAACACAATGGGACTTGCTTCTGAGCAGGCATGCATAGAGTGGCCGTGACATTACTTCTGTCCTGCCTGTTCATTATTCAGGGTGCATCCCTAAAGCACAGTTGTAAAGGGCACACAATTTTTGTGTGGGGTAGAGATTGGAAAAAAGGAACACATAAATGGAGAGAAAGGCTATGCTGGGGTGGGGTGTTACCTGCGCAACCTCTAAATGCACCTCAACAAACAGAAGTCTCCAGGTGCATTTGACAGCATGGCTCCAGAAGCGCCAAGTCCAAGCCTATCATGAACTCACAGCCAAGGAAGCCCAGCCTCAGTTATCCACCTGTGAAATGGGAATAACTCTAACCTATTCCCACAAAGGCGCTGAGAGCAAAACACAAGTGAAAGCAGGGGCAGGGGCACTTGACAACCTGAAAATACGATGTGCCCCAAACGTTATGGAAGGGAGTTGTGGAGCACACAGTAGCCAGGACCCGGTTGCTGCCTGCCTGAGATGCAAGGGCTGGAGTGCCAGGCAGCCAGCGGAAGGGAGAGAGACCAGCACCAGATCCTCCCACACAGCTAAGGGGTTTGTGCTACAATGGGCACCCAACTGTACATGCGCATTCTCCAATGGGGTGCTTTCTGGAGTGCAGCCACCCAAGGGTGATGTGACCTGGAACGCTGCCAGATGCTGTCTTGAGATCACCACCACCGCAGCACAAACAAAAAAACCTGCTCCTTTTGTGTTGGCGTGAACCCCCAAAGAGTGGGACTTCCGGTTTCATTTACGGGGCAGTGCATCTGCGGTCAAGCAAGCGGGAAGAAGATCACTGAAACTTGCCATGGTGGGAGGTTGTAGGGAGGTGGTGGCAGGCTTGGAGTGAAAGGCACCCCAAATCTGTTGCCCCCTTGAACCCCTCACTATCTGCTGATTGTGCAACCTGCATCAGGGGTCCTTGTGAGTGCACCGGCTGCGAGGCCACAGAGAGACTCGGCTGCGTCCCATTCCCATATACAGTGTGACCACACAAGGGGTTGGCAGCCAGGATGGCACAGCGGTTTGGGAGTTCGGCTTAGACCTGGAAGATCCAAGTTCAAATCCCCACTCAGCCATGAAGCTTCCTGGGTGACCTCGGGCCAGTCACTATCTGTTCGCCTCACCTACCCCACAGGGTTGTTGTGAGGGCAAATGGAGGGGAGAAATCATGTCCTCCAACCTGAACGTCTTGGAGGAAGAGCAGCATAAAACTGTGAAAAATTCTTACATACATACATGTCTTGGGACAAAAGGCTTGGAGCATAAAGTGCAATGACAAACTTTGCTGACAAGGGCTGCGTTGGGCTGGCAGGCGGATGAGACAGTGACTAGCAATGCATCTTCATCAAGCCTGCAGTTCCCAAGGCGCAATCAATGCCTTCGTGCACAGGGATGGGGGGGGAGAAACGGTGACTCACTGCAGGCCTGGAGGAAGCAGCAGAATGCAGTGAGAGGCCAAGAGGTGGAGGGCAAACCTCCGACCCACAGAGCAGGGAGAGGAAGAGGGCAGGAAACATTTATTTATTTTTATCTTCCACATTTTTCTCTTGCCTACTCTCCAAAGAGCTCAGGGCAGTACACATAGTTCCTCCTTTCCTTTTGTCCTCACAACAACCCTGTGAGGTGGTGAGGCTGAGAGAGAATGACTAGCCTGAGGTCAACCAGGAAGCTTTGTGACTGAGCAAGGATTTGAACCTGGATCTTCCGGGTCTAAGTCCAACTCCCAAACCACGGCAACATCTTGGCTGTCTTATTGCCAAGGTCAATATTGCCAAGAACAAGCAGGCCACCCAAATCACCCATCTTCCCCCACCACACCTTGCAGACACCTTTCCTCACGAGCCAAGGCATTCTGCAGCTCTGACATGAGAGCAGGAACCACAGCTCAGTGGTAAAGCACATCCGCTTCAATCCCACTGTGGTTCCCAGAGCTGCAAATCAGGACAGATAACACTGAGTCAGGCAGACCAAAGGCCGGACTCTGGCATGTCAACATGTAGCTGCCCTGTGCAAGTCAAGAGATACTTTCAGGATTCTTTGCTCTGCTTTACGCAAGAGCTCTGTCTTTTTCCTTGTTGATTTATGCACTGCCAGCCCACTCCAGTGGGGCAAATAATAAAGGGGCGGGTGGGTTAATTCAGTCCAGGATCCTGTTTCCCACAACAAGCCAACAGGTGCCCCCAGAGGCAGCCACTCTCCCCTGCCAAGGCTTTCAACAACAGCAGATATGCTAAGATAGACTGCACCCGAGTAGGGAGGCTCCACAAAGCCATCGTGACTCCTTCTACTCCTGACATTTCTCCTTCTCTCCACGAATTTGTCTAATGATCAGAACTTGGCGAGCGTAATTCTGGGCGCACAGACATTTTTCCTTCATTGGCAGCCATTTGTTCCTGGCTCCACACAAGTGGACAGAGACAAACACTTGATTCATTTTTATGAGGCAAGGGGAAAGTGCTGCAATTGGGCAGCAAAACAGGCCAAGTTGGCCCTGGCCTTGAGCATTCGCTCTGGGCCCAGGACGAAGGACGTCTGGAACCCTGCGAGGCCAAGGAGCCTCCTTAGGAACCCAAAGGCAGGTCTGTTCTGGACCAAGAGAGTGTCTCGGCCAGTAAGACTTTCCTCAAGACAGGATTTGAACTCGCTCCCTAGCTCCGAGTCAAACAGGGAATTCAGCGGACTGCGCTGGTGCAGCCTGCGGAGGATGAAACATCTGCTTCCTTCATTATCTCCCATTTGAAACTGTGGAAAAGAGGCAGGCTTCAGAATAATGAAGTATCCAGCAGAAGCGTCAGAGGCACAGAGCTGGCAGGGCAGCTGCTAAACTGTGTCAACGGCTAAAGGGACGAGAATCTATTTTGGAACCTTTACAAGGAGCGGAAGAAGATGGCAGTCGGCCAGGCGAATCACAGCCTCATCTGGAAGCCTACAGGAGCCCTCTGGCTCCTGCAGGGCCCTCCTAAACCCAGAAGGCTGGCCCCTCTCCCACTTGCCCCGGTGCACTGTCAGAGACAGGGCAGATCACACAATGGCAACCAAAGTAAGCTGCCAAGATGATGCTATGTTTAGGACAGGAGGAAACGAATGGGAAGCCAGCACTGTTACAAGTGATATTGCATCTGTCAACTCAGGATACTCTAGCCCATCACTCTACTCCTCCTCACTTCTGCTCTAGCCCACCACGCTATTCACTTCCACTCTAGTCCACCACTCTCTTCTCCTCCACACTTCCACTCTAGCCCACCACACTCCTCTCCTCTACACTGCCTCTTCTGCTCTAGCCCATCACTTGCCTCTCTCACTCCACCTCTCCTTCCCATTCCAATCCTGGACCCGCAGAAGTGGGTCTCTTAACAGTGCACCACCTGAGAAGACAGTTGGCCTCATGAATGGGGCTCCGGTTTGCTCTTCACTCCTCCTGAATTCTGCTTTAACAGGGAGAGTGTCTCACATTAATTTCACAAGTGGAACACATGTGGTACGATGGAGTGGATTTGTCCTTAGTTGCTCTGGTGGGTGGGATCAGGACACATGCATTTAAAATTACAAGAGATATTTTGATTAAAAGTTAGGAAGAACTTCCTAACGGCAAGAGCTGTGTGGTAGTGGAATGGCCTGCCTTGAATGCTACTATGGGCTGCCCACACTGCCAGGGTGATCTTATAGGCCCCTTCCAATTTTATGATTCTGTCATAAAACTTACAGTTTTTTTCCGTCCATGCTCATCTCTTTTTTTTAACTTTTACATTACCAACACAAACACAAGTATTGATGAAACAGTTGAGATACCGACCCCGGTTCATTTGCAGGATTTTATCCATGTATTTATGTGTGCTGGGCAGTGGCATAGGGCAGGGGTCTCTAAACTTTTTGGCCAAAGGGCTGCATCAAATAGCAAGTACTGTGCTGAGGGTCAGAAAAAAAATTAAACAATAGAATTTAAATACATATATTAGAGATGGAACTTAGATGAATGAATAAATGAACGGGCTCAAATGTCCAGGACTTCTTCAAGAACGAACACAGCCCCAAAAATAAAGCACACACTTAAATGGCCCCCATTCCCCCACCCCAGAAGCACAACTCCAGTTGTGTTTGGTCAACTGGGTCAGAGGCTCTCAGGGGATCAGAGGCTGGCCGTGGGTAACAACTGGCCCCTGGGCTGGGGTTTGGAGACCCCTGGCATAGGGAGTGCAAAGCACTAAGTTTTGAGGTACCTGAATGCACCTTGCAAGCGGTCCCTTCCCCTTCAGAGCCAGGGGAAGCAAAACAGAGGCATATGCCCAGGAGCACATGTACCTGGAGCCAAGGTACACATGCACCCCCACCCCAGTACTGCGCATGGCTCCACACAGGCTTTATAATGCTTCCATTTATTCTGCAACAACCAGCCCACTGATTATTTCAAAGCTGCTATTTGTTTTTTGGGTTAAAGAGATCCTAGCTGAAAAAAATTACACCTGTCATTGTCCACCCACTTGCCTTCACTGCTCTTCCTCCCCCCCTCCTCAGATTGGAAAAGGGAAGGAGAGTGGTGGCCTAGAGCAACCATTCTCAGCCTTTCTTTGGTTACAGCCCTTTAGGAGTTCTTCTCAGGTTCCAGGTCTGCTCCCCTGTCAAACAAGGATACAACATGTACAGATAAACATCAAGTCATTTATCATGGAATACTAAGAAAATGTGAATCCTCAAACGTGCCAGGGCTCCCCAGGGGGCCATATGGCTCCCACCAAGCATGGCTGCCTTAGAGCACTGAAGACGCTCTCTAGTCTAGCCCATCACTCTCTTCTCCTTCATGTTTCCTCTTCCACTCTGCCCCCTTCCTTTTCTTGTCCTCTCTCTCCCCCCCCTTTACTCTACTCCATGCATCATTCTGGACATCTGTCATGTCCATCCCCCTGTCCTTCACCCTTTGTCTCACCTAACAAGTCCCCAAAGTCTTGCGCCTTCCCACGTATACAAAGCGCTCCAGACCCTTCCATGCCTGGCCTTTTCCAGCTCTACACAATCTTTTTCGACATGAGCCAAGCCAAAGTGGACTACAGCACACCTAGTCTTCTTCACAGGGTGCCTGCACAGGTGAAAAAAAGGCCTACAAGGCTCCCTGCCCATTAAAAGTGCCAGATAAACAACAATCATTTGCCAATAACCGCAGGTTGGGGGGAGGACACTGGTGCTTTCGCGCCGCAGCGCCGTTCGTCTAGCAGAAGCGGCAGAGGAAAAAAGAAACTTCACCTGTCAACACAATGCCAAAGCTGGGAGAGCGGCTGCTCGGTGGGGCTGAACATTAAATGGAGCAAAAATCCATTTCAGCTGAGGAAGGAAATGGCTCCTTGACAGCCGCTTGGACGAGGGCTGCCCAGAAGTGCCCTTGCCGCTCCACAAAATGCATGCGCCACGACCAGTTGCGCCCACAGTCCCAGCACAGCTGCATCAGGCGCCATCTCAGCATCCAGCTTGGCGGGATTCTGTTTCCTGCCTGGGAAGTGGGAGCAGAGACCGACCCCACTGGTGCTGTTCTGAGGGTCCCCAGCATTGTCAAGGGCTTTGCAGCCAGTATTTGTGAGCTCTGGCGCAGCACAGCAGCTAAGGCTGCCACCTCACATGCAGCAGGCCCCTGGTATCTGTAGGAAATCCATTCCAGGAACGCACACATACAGAGGCAGATTTCCGTGGATAATCAAACCTGCGGAAGGGCCTCACAGGACCTCCCAGACGCGACCGGAAGTGCCTTCCAGACCACCCAGTGGCGTAGTAAAGGGGGTGCAAGCACTAAGTTTTGCAGGGAGCCTCACCATAGTATGCAAGCAGCCCCTCCCCCTCCCCTTTGGTGCCCACTGACTGGAATGGCTCCGAAGGGGCCCCTTGCACACTGCGGTGAGGCTCCCTGCAAAACTTACTGCTTTGCACCCCCTCTAGCTACACCATTCATTTTCATGGTTTTGTTTTTCCCTCTCATATATTGTGCTTGCTGATTGCTTCAGTTAAAAGCACACTGGGAAGGAATTTTTATTGAGGCTTGCTGACTCATAAGGAGCAAACTCTGACCTCAAACCTCCACTGCCTTGTGGCTACATCCAGTTCTGGAAAAGGCTTCAGGAGTCAACCTCGAGGCAAAATCAGGAGCCGGAGTCCCTTAGGCAGTTCATGGCTGAACACAGTCACGTTCTGGCAACTCCTGCGATGCTGCTGGAACCAACCGTATTGGCTTCTGCCTTTCCATTGGACCATTCCAGCGACGTGGAGAGGGGGGATTTGCTGCATGGGTAACAGCCTATCCTCCATACCTTCTTTACCCAGGCTTCGCGCACTGGAGAGGACACTCCAACTTCGCCATACGGCGTCGACGCTGTGCCAGAACCACCTTTCAGAGCGCGATACCATAGTCTTTCGAGACTGAAGGTTGCTAATACCACAGCTACACCAACACTTCCACAGATGCCGAGCCTGTGGATAAGGAAGCCCACTGTACACTTACTTGGGAAGAAGTAAGTGTACTTACTGAAGCCAGTGAGGCCAATGAGGCTTACTTCTGAGCAGACATCCCTAGGATTGCACCGTAAGGGGGCTGAGCCAAGAATTGGGCAGCACTTCATTCAAACCTCACTCGGCCATGAACTTGCTAGGTGACCCTGGGCAAACCGTCCTCTCTCCGCCTCAGTCTTCCCATCTACAGTATGGGGATAAGAATCCTCACTTAACCTTAGAGGGTCAGTCGAAGGATAACGAAGTGTCCCTGAAACATTCTAAAAGGCCATACAAATGCCAAGGATTAATAAAACAGAAGCTCCTTCGCCTCACAGCTCAGGTCTCCCATCATGATGAATACAGATCTCTGGCAGATTTTCTCACCAACCCCAGGAGATTTTTACAAAGATAATATGGAAGGTGTAGCATTAGCGAGAGAGATCTACACCCTGCTCTCCCCATTCCCCAGAAGCAGGGTGGGTGGGCATTAAAACAAATCCAAAAGTTGGTCCAAATGTGATGGTGAGCAGGTTTTGCAGCCTGCATGGCTTTTAGCCAATGTGGATCTAGCACCATAATTTGGCATAATGTACTCTCCTTCAGCTAGCCAGGAGGGCAAGGGGTTCAGAGCACTCAAGCACCATGCCTTGCCCTCTCTCAGCCCTCCGGCCTACAACAGCTGAAATTTCAGCAGAACCTGCCCCCATCTCCAGAATCGTAAGGGCAAGAACCTTGAAGGGGAGCTTGGGTTTCATGGATGCCAATTTCAAGCCTGCCTTTTCCCCAGCAGAGCAGCAAAAGCAGCAGGCACACAGGCCAGGCACACCCCCCACCACAGCCACACTAGGGGACTCTGATCTGCAGTCTTTTCTCTTCTACAGATGGGATTCTGTCCTGGCTGCAATATAGATTGGACCATCAGCACTAGCCAATTATCTCCTTCCTGCTTTCCAGTGGCTTATACAATGCTCAGGAAAGGCACCTTCAAAGAATTCCTGGCAGGTTGAGGAGAGTCAAGCTTAACAAAAAAAAAAAAAAAGAATCAGCAAATGGGCAGATCATTCACAGCTTGGACAGGCTGGGTGGGAGGAGATGGAAAGCCGGCAAGGAAAGGATCTCGCAAGAACAGCAACAGTTCAAGACCCAAGGTTGAAGCAAGACCTTCCAGCACCTGAGCAGGAGCCAAATGCTGCCCCTCTTACTGGGGGTGTGCCCCTTCCTCTGCACTGTTCCTTTTCCTCTTGCCCCTGTGATTGGAAAAGGAGGAGGAAAACAGAGCAGAAGGAAAAGAATAGAGGGGTGATGAGACACTCTAGCCCATCACTCTCCTCTCCTCCACACTTCCTCTTCCATCTGTTGCAGGAGAAGCAACAGAGGCAAGTGAGTGGACAGAAACTGACTCCCTTCACCAGCCTTCTGCCAGAGGTGGGCAACTGTGTCAGTCAGCCTCAAGAATGGGCCAGACCTGCAAAGCTACCTCATTTATCCAGACTCTGAGTAGTTCTGTCCCACCTCCAGCTCAAAGCCATCAGCCGCACAAGGCAGCTAACAATAAAAAAATAATGAATGAAAACCACCCTTTCAAAACACAGAACGAAGGTGCAAGTAGCACACACCGCAGATAAAATTATAAGCACGCACAAAAGCGCATGCAACACCACAATTATTACATCCTTTCCTCGGCTTTTGCTTTTCAGGATGAAGCTATCCCATCATCTCAGCTTGACCTACATTCCTTGTTCCTCGATGGACAAACAAAGGCTGCTCTCGCCAGCAAGGACCCAACAGTGTCCCAGATTATTTCTGGGTTCTACTCTGCTGTTTGCCACCATTGTGGGTTGAAGGACAGAAAGAATCACAGCTGCCTCCGAACAACAAGACTGGGTCCAGAAGCACCTTCAGTCCTCCAGCTCAGGGAACAGGAGTGTGAGCAGGCTGGAGGAACTGGGATTTTCCCCCACCCGACAGTGGGGCATTTGCCACACATCCACAAAGATGCAACTCAAGCACCAAATTTGATATCCAGAAAGGCTCTGCATTCCTTTGGAGAGCAAATTTCCAGCCCTCATGCTGCAAAGAGGAGAAGTACGGAAAAGCACAGCGGAAGTGATGACCAGTGGAGAGCTTGGAAGGCAGAAAGGAGCTAAGCCAGGTCTCACTAGTCCACAGATAGTGGTTCAGCACTCCACAGAGCTGTCCTCCTCTCTTTCCAGAGGAAAACAAAAGAAGAACTAAATGTTTCAGAAGGAGAATTCAAATTGGGGATGGGCTGGGTAGTTCAGAGTTAGGTTGTGTGGAACCCAGGTTCTGGGGGGTCTTCAGGCAGCGCTGAGCTCCCCCATGGTGCTCACGAAATGAGCGCATGAACACACACACAAAACATGCCCCTTGAGCACTTTGGACCACTGGTTTTCAATCCAGGAGTTCCCAAAGTATGCATCACAATGCCCTGGGTTGCTGGACAAGGATACAGGAGTGTCACGGGCCATGTGCTACCTGGCAGCACTGCCACAGCACAGGAGCAGAGGCTGAACAAGCGGGCTCCAGGCGTGAGATTTTCATGCTGCTGGAAAGGCCCACCTGCCCACTGTGAGCCTCTTACTGCTGTTTTTAGGTTTGCTCCAAGGTCACCAACCCAGAAGTAACTGCTGATGATATCATCACATCTTCACCACTAAGTTCTGGGTTCCATCCTTTTGCCCCACACCCTGCTGCAAGTTAGTTTAAGTACACGCAGTTGACCCAAATACACTATTTTCTCCTATTTACTCCTTGCCCCCATTTCCTTCCCCCTTCCTCTGCTATTCCATTTTGTGTCAAAGAACCGACTGGAAGCACCTTGGGGCAGGGGATCTGTCCTTTTACTCTTTGCAAAATGCTGTGCAGGTGGATGGTGTACAAGTCACAAGCATACATGCTGCAATTTTTTAACGGGACAGTCAAGCACCAGCTTCCTGCAAATTCTCGACAGCCATGACTCTGACCCACTCCAATGGCAGAGCACCCTAAGGACAGACGGGGCATGACTGCAACAGTGAGGTCTGCATACAACCGAGAGCAGAAATACCCTCAAGGATGTTCCCAGCCCCTTCTCTCCATTTTCTCATCCCTTCCTCGACTCTCAGCCCTTTCACTTGCTGAGCTAAAAAATAAAATAAAATCACACAATTATTCAGTAAGAAGAAAAGAAAACATTTCTTTACCCAGCGTGCAATTTATCTGTGTAACTCCTTGCCACAAGATGTGGTAGTGGCGTTTGGCCTAGATGCCTTAAAAAGGTTATTGGACACATTGATGGAGCAAAAGTCCATCGCAGGTTACAAACCACGATAGGTACATGCAAGCTGCTGGTTTGGAAGTAGACTGTTTCTGAATGCCAGGTGCAAAGTAGCAGCAACAGGATGCAGGGATCTTGTTCCTTTATGTGCCCCCTGAGGTATCTGGTGGGCCACTATGAGATCCAAG
This sequence comes from Tiliqua scincoides, assembly GCF_035046505.1. Classification (NCBI taxonomy): domain Eukaryota; kingdom Metazoa; phylum Chordata; class Lepidosauria; order Squamata; family Scincidae; genus Tiliqua; species Tiliqua scincoides. The sequence continues at coordinate 1,339,727 of NC_089833.1, read as the reverse complement.
AAGCTGGACTAGATGGGCCTTTGCCTGATCCAGTGGGGCTCTTCTGATGTTCTTAATCCAGTCCTGGCTTCCAGCACTCTGGACTGGAGTGTAAAGGGCACAGCCTGGCAAACCCTTGCCACATTACTCGCTTTCCGCTGTTAAATTTAATTTTGATTAGCCGATTAGTTACATCACTTCCAAACACATTAAACGTTTGTGTTTCAGGTCCTGCCGTTTTCCATTCAGGTTTTGCCCAAGACAAAATCTATTTAATTTCCTTAGGGCACCTCGTCAGTTTAGAAAAAGAAAAAAAAATTAACTAGCTGGCCATTTGTTGCCCTTTAAGGATGACCCAAATTCACTGCCTGAAAAGGGCTCGGCCCCATTTCCATTCGCTGCACTGAAGTACGCTGTGAATGGGGCAGAGAGGGTGAAGACACAGCAAAGCCACGGGGGAAAAAATATTTGTTCAATTTCTCACTGCTTTAATGGTTCTCTTTTAATGCTTTTTATTCAAACGGTTCATTTTCTGTCAAATAAATAAATAAATAAATAAATAAATGAGAAGGGGTGGGATGGAAAGTTGCACTTACAGCTTGCAGGCACACAATTCAGTGGGGCCTCAATATCCATGGGGGATCTGTTCCAGGACCCCTTGCAATTAGCAAAATCTGTGGATAGTGAAATCTGTGGGGGATTCGGGCACAGCGCTGCAATAATGTCCCTGGAGGTGACACACAGTCTCCCCTCACCTCACCTCCCAGAAGTGACCAGAGGCCACCGGCGCGAACCAGAAGCGGCTTCTGGTCATGTCTAGGAGGCCTTCTGTGGAGCGGGCTCAGCATCAACAGGTGCTGAAAACCATGGCTGCCCAGCCCATGGGTCAGGAGGGCCCGCTGTATCTGCTTTGGAGAAGCGCAGCACAGTGGATCCCTCACCGCCCAGACAGGTTTTCCTTTCCAAATGACAGTGCCGATTCTTTGCTCGTGCAACCAGGGTCTCCACAGTGACTAAGCTCAGAGGTCTGCTGCTTTTGTCAGAGTGGGACAAAGTTGGCGACAACCTTTTCAAAATCTGATAGATGCCCCAGGCGTGCAGCGCTTCTCACAACAACCCTGCAAGACCGAGTCACAGCACAGCACGCATTTCAACGGATGGGGCGGCCTGGACCCTACCGTGCGATTCACACAACGAGGGCATCACCTGAAAAGCACCCGCCCTTTTGAGCCGGCTTGCATCCCTTGTTGCCGAACCTGCCTCGGCCTCATCCTGCAGACCTTCAAACTCACTAGTCTCCGTCCTCCTTAAACACGAGCCACCCAGCAGGGCACGGAAATGGCTCAAACAGATCTATCGCCGGCAACCGCAGAGAGGGAGCACAAACATCTCTGACTCTTTTTAAGCCTCTCAGAAAACCACCAGGCAAACACAGAAGAAGGCTCCTCCCATTTTTAAAGCCACTTATTTGTGTTATTTTTGGAGTGTGACTCACAACTTTCAGAGGCGGCAGGGCAGCCCAAGCCAAGCCATGCCTGGCTTTAGACCCCTGGGCCAAAAGGGGCAGCATGCAGCAGCTCTGTGCTCAATGCATGCACACTTTCACCTTGGACAGCACCCCAAAATGGGGGGGGGGTAGCCTTGCACTTGAGCATGGCAGAATTGTACCCAGCAGCATCCAGAGAATTCTTGTCACAGTGCAGCGGCATCAAGAATCAGCATGTTTGATACAGCAAAACCAGTGAACCCCAACCTCAGTTGAACTTCAGTTGACAAGGAGCCAGCTGGGGCAAAAGCTGACCACATGTAGTCTCTGACCGCAAGAAGCTTACACAGATCAAAAGACACACTGCAAAACTGCAGGAGAAGGTCCCAAGCTCACTGCTTGAGCTCCCAGTTTGTATCCAAAAGGCCCTGAGTTCAATCTCTGGCAGCAGTACCAGCTACAGATGATTTCAGGGTGCAAGGAACAGTCAAGGCCTTTCTCTGCCCCAGGCTGCTGCCCACTGTGGCAGGTAACAGACCAGCATCAGGCTCCTCAGAAGGCGGCTTTAGATGCTCAAAGCCACTGCCTGTTCAAACTAAGGCAGAATTCACACATGCGCATAAACGCATATCACATCAGTGCCTGTCATGTGGTCCGCCTTGCAGCACGGGGCAGAGACCACACTAACCACCTAGCCAGGCTCTCATGCAGGCCGCCCAGCGATCCACAGGGACAGGCTGGTTCAGGAGGGCACAAATTCGAGAGACGCTCCAGGACCCAGGCAGGCATCTGAGGCCTCTTGCTGAGGCTGCAGGGAAATGTAACGCCAACTACCCCCCCCAAGGGTCACTCCAGGGCACCTTATCAATCCTTTCCGGCTCAGCAAGTCTGCTCACTTTAGTGCTACCCAGGAAGGTGCAAGAATATCACTTGGAGAAAAGTTCAGCACCAGACTACAGAAGCACCCCACAGACCATGGGACTTCTTGACTTCCTAGATAGAGCCCAGGACTTCAAGTGAGACTCCTGAGAAAGCCATATTCCCCAACAGCACAATCCTATACGCGTCATAAGAACAGAAGAACAGCCCCACTGGAACAGGCCATAGGCCCATCTAGTCCAGCTTCCTGTATCTCACAGCGGCCCACCAAATGCCCCAGGGAGCACACCTGATGACAAGAGACCTGCATCCTGGTGCCCTCCCTTGCATCTGACATAGCCCATTTCTAAGATCAGGAGGTTGCACATCCACATCATGGCTTGTAACCTGTAATGAATTTTTCCTCCAGAAACTTGTCCAATCCCCTTTTAAAGGCGTCCAGGCCAGACGCCATCACCACATCCTGTGGCAAGGAGTTCCACAGATCAACCACACGCTGAGTAAAGAAATATTTTCTTCTGTCTGTTCTAACTCTCCCAGCGCCCAATTTTAGTGGATGTCCCCTGGTTCTGGTGTTATGTGAGAATGTAAAGAGCATCTCTCTATCCACTCTGTCCTTCCCGTGCATAATTTTGTATGTCTCAATCATGTCCCCCCTCAGGCACCTCTTTTCTAGGCTGAAGAGGCCCAAACGCTGTAGCCTTTCCTCATAAGGAAGGTGCCCCAGCCCCGTAATCATCTTAGTCGCTCTCTTTTGCACCTTTTCCATTTCCACTATGTCTTTTTTGAGATGCGGCGACCAGATCTGGACACAATACTCCAGGTGTGACCTTACCATCGATTTGTACAACGGCATTATAATATTACCCGTATTGTTCTCAATACCTTTTCTAATGATCCCAAGCATAGAATTGGCCTTCTTCACTGCCGCCGCACATTGGGTCGACACTTTCATCGACCTGTCTACCACACCCCAAGATATCTCTCCTGATCTGTCACAGACAGCTCGGAACCCATTAGCCTATATGTGAAGTTTTGATTTTTTGCCCCAATGTGCATGACTTTACACTTACTGACATTGAAACGCATCTGCCATTTTACTGCCCATTCTGCCAGTTTGGAGAGATCCTTCTGGAGCTCCTCACAATCACTTCTGGTCTTCACCACTCAGAAAAGTTTGGTGTCATCTGCAAACTTAGCCATCTCACTGCTCACCCATCTCCAGGTATTTATGAAGAGGTTGAAGAGCACCGGTCCCAGGACAGATCCTTGGGGCACACCGCTTTTCAGCTCTCTCCATTGTGAAAATTGCCCATGATACCCACTGTTTCCTGGTCTTCAACCAGTTCTCAATCCGTGAGAGAACCTGCCCTCTAATTCCCTGACTATGGAGTTTTTTTCAGCAGCCTTTGGTGAGGGACTGTGTCGAACGCCTTCTGAAAGTCCAGATATATAATGTCCACGGGTTCTCCCGCATCCACATATGCCTGTTGACCTTTTCAAAGAATTCTATAAGGTTCGTGAGGCAAGACTTACCCTTACAGAAGCCATGCTGACTCTCCCTCAGCAAGGCCTGTTCGTCTATGTGTTTTGAGATTCTATCTTTGATGAGGCATTCCACCATCTTACCCAGTATAGATGTTAGGCTGACTCGCCTATAGTTTCCCAGGTCCCCCTTCCTTCCCTCTTTAGAGATCAGTGTAACATTTACTATCCTCCAATCCTCTGGCACCGTGGCTGTTTTGAGGGACAAGTTGCATATTTTAGTCAAGAGATCTGCAACTTCATTCTTCAATTCCTTAATAGCTCTTGGGTGGATGCCATCCGGGCGTGGTGACTTATTGATCTTTAATTTATCAATGAGGTCTGAAACATCTTCTCTTTTAACCTATATCTGACTTGATTCCGCGGTCAGGAGGGGCCGTTCGGGCAGCGGTATCTGCCTAAGGTCTTCTGCCGTGAAGACAGATGCAAAGAACTCATTTAATTTCTCTGCCATCTCTAAGTCTTATCTCCCCTTTCCCTCCCTCACCATCCAGAGGGCCAACTGCTTCTCTGGCAGGTTTCCTGCTTCTAACATATTTGAAGAAGCTTTTATTATTCCCCTTAATGTTGCCGGCCATGCGTTCCTCATAGTCTCGCTTGGCCTCCCATATCACCGTCTTACATTTCTTTTGCCGCAGTTTATGTTCCTTTTTATTCTCCTCATTAGGGCAAGACTTCCATTCACAGAAGGAAGCCTCCTTGCCCTTTACGGCCTCTCTAACTTGGCTGGTTAGCCATGTGGGCACCCTCCTGGACTTAGTGGAGCCCTTCTTCCTTTGCAGTATACACTTCTGCTGGGCCTCTATTACAGTTGTTTTAAGCAGTCTCCATGCTCTTAAAAGATTGGAATCTTTTTACCTTCCCTTTGAGCCTCCTTCTAACCAGCCTCCTCATTTGAGGGAAGTCCGCCTATCGGAAGTCAAGGGTTTTTGTGAGAGATTTGCCCGGTGCTCTTCCCCCGACATGCATGTCAAAACGGATCACAGCATGATCACTGTTCCCCAATGGCTCCGTAACATTGACATCTCCAACCAGGCCCTGAGTACTGCACAATATTAAATCCAGAGTCACCTGTGCTCTGGTGGGCTCCATGACTAGCTGCTCTAAGGTATGCTCATTTAGTATGTCAAGGAGTCTTGTCTCCTTTTCGTGACCAGAAGACTCAGAAGACCCACTAACAGCCCAATCCTATCCACACTTTCCTGGAAGTAAGCCCCAGTGACTCTAATGAGACTTACTTCTGAGGAGATCTGCATAGGATTGGGTTGTAAGCCCCTGGCCCCAGGACCAGTTAAGGGTCTGAAAATCTCCACTGCACTGTGAGATGGTGTAGAATAGTGAACAAATCAGTACTTCACAGGTTCAGATCTCATCTCTGCCATTAGCTCATCAGGAGACCTTTGACAAGTTACTCCCTCTCAGCCTCCGTTTGCCCATCTGAAATATGGGAATAATAATAACTTTCAACCCAAACCTATAAAGGCCAATGGCAGCAGATTTCACAATGTGTTGCTGTAAGTCTGCTGTCATCGAAGACATCACTGTCATACACATGTGGACCACCAGCGCAAACAGCTGGAGGTTCCATGGCAGGCAGCAAAGGCACATGGACAGAGACGGGATGGCAGAGGCAGACCGAGGTAGCCACAGAGGCCTCCATGCTCATGACAACTGCCTCAGCCTACCTGGTGGGTGGGCCAGTCCCAGAATGAGTCCCACCTCTGCCACCAACTCACTACACAACCCTGGGCATGTCTCTCTGGCTCAGTTCCCTCTGGAGGCAGGAATGAAAGCAGCCAAAGACTGGAAGAAACACTTCTCCAATGTTATGACGTGCTCTATAAATAGCCACAAAAGCTATCCTCAGTGCTCAAACCTGAACGGAGGAGGAGCAGTTTATACATTCAGCAGCATGAGGCAGTTCTGGTTTTTTCCCCTGAAATGAACTGAACCACTTCAGAGTTAAGGGAAAGTTGCATTTCAAATACTTAGAAACATGCTGCCTCCCCACTTGTAGAGAACTAGCATGTTAAGGAGAAAGGCTCTGCCTAGCCTTCTCATGGAAAGGCTACTTTTCTATGTGCAAGGAGCTGCCACCATTCAAAAATGCAAGCCCAGACCAGACAGGACATGGTTCAGAAATTGCTTTACCGCAATCCCTTCATTTTTCTGAACACATCCAGTGTCCCTTTCAAGCTGGTGGAGTTTTCCATGCTCCAGCCAGACCTCTGCATCATAGCAAGAAGTTCCCAGCTTCCAAAGCAGCACTCAGAGGAGTAGAGACACACACAATCGCACCGCTGTTTCCCAGGTCTGACTGATATCTCCCTGCCGCCTTGGAACTTGGAACATGGCAGAGAGCACCAGGCATTCCAGCTTGGAAAAGGAAGGCAACCAAGGCAGGTTGGAAGCCCCAAGATGTCTAGGAAGGATGGGACTGGAGGCTGGCTGGCCGACCGTGCATCAAGTGCAGCCCCCCCCAGGACATCCTGCAGACACTTCGGGGGCTTGGCCATTTCTGTCCCATTTCTGTTTCTGGCCATGAGGTCCCTGGGGGTAGACTGCTAATCCAAAGAGGTGGCAGGACTCAAACCTGGGCTCTCAGGCCTGAACATGGCTCCCTCTAATCCCAGAATTGTCCAGGCAGGCTATACAATACTCATGGATGGGGAAATACACTTTCCACATGCTCAGAGGCCTTTTCACATTTTCAGACCATCCTTCCTCCAAGGAGCTCAGGGTGGGACTCATAGTTCCTCCCTTCCTTTTGTCCTCACAACAACCCTGTGAGGTAGGTGAGGCTAAGAGAGAGAGACTGGCCCAGGGTCTCCCAGGGAAGCTTCATGGCTGAGCAGGACTTCAAGCCTGGATCTTTGCATGAATGAGCAGCCTAATTCTCCTAGGCCCGCATGGGGAAGGCAGAGGCCTGCCAAGTCCTACCCCACTCCTCTTTCACCACAGAGACAGCAGCTTGGATCTCTGGAGTCCAAAGCACATTGACTCCCAGTCACTGCACGGGGTGGGGTGGGGAGAGAGAAGGTGCACTAGTCCTTCCCTCAGCTGTCACAAGAGACTAGGCAACAGTGGCCTGGATGATGGGGCAGAGGGCCAACCCCCATTTAAAAGCATCCAGGCCAGGTTCCATCACCACATCCTGTGGCAAGGAGTTCCGCAGAACCGCCACCCCCCCTTTCCACAGTTCAGTCAAGGAAGCAACGGGCCCTGGGCTTGAACCATCCAAGCTACGAGTACTACCAGGGTGCACAGCTGGAAGGGGGAAGGCAGTGCACCTCTAAGGGCAACAGGTGGTAATGCCTCCCCCTTCCCCACCTCCAAAGGCAGGCATGCACTTGGATCTGTCTCTCATCTTCCAGACTTCTTATCCTGAGGCCCAGCAGAAATTAAACACCACTTGCTACCATCTTGCCGAGGCAGGACAAGAAAGTCTATTGCCTAGCAACCAAGGCCCCATTCCCTGGTCAGCCCAGACATCATAAGAGGGCCAACAAGCTGGGTTCCAGCTGCAAACACCTGAGAAAGGATCCATGCTCTCCCCAGCAAACCCAGGAGTCCAGGGGACACCAGGCCCCCCAATGCCTGCTGGAAAACAGACCTTGCTTCCTGGCTGGGAACTTGTCGCCGCCAGGGCTGACACACCATTTTCTCCGGCCAAACCGCCCAGGGCTGCCCAGTTTCCACCGCTCTTTGGTAAGCCAAGGAGTTGTCACTTCTTGGGATCTGGAGCATTTCGGAAACTGGCCTCGCCCGGCTCCTTCTCCTCCTCCCATCTCCATAGAGACGCCCTTTGAAATCTGGAAGGGACCTCTGAGGGTGTTTTTCAGGAGGGATGCCACAGACGCCTCGCAGGCCCACCAGTCATGCGTCACTTGCAAATGCTGTCAATGAAGTAAATGCAAAGGAAAATTCAAATGCAAAGGAAGAATTGTACCAATTATGCAGGGGATTGACAGAGTGGAGAGAGGGGTATTCTTTTCCCTCTCACACCACACCAGAACCAGGGGATAGCCTTTAAAACTGAGTGGAGGGAGAGTTAGAACTGAGAAGAGAAAATATAATTAATCTGCGGTACTCCTTGCCACAGGATGGGGTGATGGCGTCTGGCCTAGAAGCCTTGAAAAGGGGATGACAGATATCTGGAGGAAAAGTCCATCACAGATTAAAAGTCCATCAGGTTACAAGCTGTGCTGGATATACGTTGGCGCTCTCTGAATGTCAGGTGCAAGAGGGTGTTGTCTTGTGTGTTCCCTAAAGGAATCTGGTGAGCCACTGGGAGATACAGGAAGCTGGACTGGATGGGCCTTTCGCCTGATCCAGCCAGACTCTTCTTATGTTCTTACATGTTAGCCCAGTGGTTCTCAACCTTTTAGCACCAAGACCCACTTTTTAGAATGAAAATCTGTCAGGACCCACTAGAAGTGATGTCATGACAGGAAGTGACATCATCAAGCAGGAAAATTTTAAACCTAGGCTGCAAACCTATACACACTTACCCTGGAGTAAGTTCAATTTACAATCATTGTTAAAAATATATACATTGCAGCCTGTTAAAAGTACAGATCTGTCACATTTCCCTAGTGCAGTCACATACCACGGTAGCAACAAGTCTAGTATATTCAAAATAAAATATTGAATGGGGACCCACCTGAAATTGGCTCATGACCCACCTGGTGGGTCCTGACCCACAGCTGGAGAAACACTGCTGTAGCCAGTTTACAAATGCTAGAAACACAGACACACACAAATTGACACAAAGATGGTCAGCACAATGTGGTGGCCACATTGTGCAAATGCAACAATGCAACATGGAACTAATCCCGTTAGCCTACCACACAGGGCTGTTGTACAGATGAGTGAGACCACATCCTGGGGCACTCTGATCTCTCAAGCAACAGCTACAGAATGGCTGCCTATTCATGCCACCCACCAGGCTTGCACGCAGGGAGGCTTTTCAGAGCCAGACCAATCCTGGCTCTATTTTTAAACTCTCGGCCTCCCTCGCATCCTGGCCCTCTGATCTCATTTCTCCTAATGGGCTGCTCACTCGATTGTGGAGTGGACTGTGCCTGTCTGGCACCAAGGCATCTCCCCGTCCAGTCCTTTTCAAATGTGTGAATCCAGACACACGCAAATTCCAAAACCATCCTTATTTCTTGCATGTGGTATTTCTAGAATAAAAGGCACTTTTATTAATAAGAGGTAAACCATCAAAAGAGAAACAGAATACCATACCCATTTTAAAACAGACTGAGCAACTTAAAAGCCTGGAGAGAGGGGAAAGAGCACATTCTATTAAACATCATAAGAACATAAGAAGATCCCCCGGTTCTGGCCAAAAGCCCATCTAGTCCAGCTCCCTGCATCTCACCATGGCCACCAGACACCTCGGGAAGCACACTAGGCAACAAAATACCTGCATTCTGTTCCTTCTCCCTTGTACCTGGCATTCTGAGGAAGCCTCCATCTAAAAACAGGAGGTTAAACATACCCATCACAGCCTGTAATCTGTTATGGACTTTTCCTCCAGAAATCTGTCCAAATCCCTTTTCAAGGTATCTAGGTTAGACACCATCACCACATACTGAATCAAGGAGTTCCACAGACTAATTGCACACTGGATGAAGAAGTATTTTCTTTCCTCTGTTCTAATCATTCCAGGGGCCCACAGCTCTCACCAATACAGCCTCAACCGCCAATCCCTTCTCTCCCCACACACATGGTGAAATGCACACCCTGCACCCAAGGCCCCAAAGCGGCCATCACCATATTCCATTCCAAAGGGATGACCCCAAAAGGGAGGACAAGATCCTCCCAGCACTGACTGGCTCCTGTCAAAGCTGTGACTTTCAAACCCAGCCAGGAGCACACCAGCAAAGTCCCTTCCACACGGCGCAAGCTCATGGAATCATTTCATGCCAACTCCACAAGCACCTGTGGTCTCAGACAGGGCTCACCCTGAATGCACCAGTGCTCAAGGTGGAAATCTGAAAAAGGCACACCATGCGCACACTGCCAGCAAATTAATATGGCATACAACGCCCCCCTCCCAAAAGCATTCCTGTACAACCCCATTAGCAGTAATGAGAACTAAGTAACAAGAAAGAGAAAAGAAAACATGTCTTTACTCAGCATGTAATTAATATGTGGAACTCCTTGCCACAGGATGTGGTGATGGCACCAGGCCAGGAGGCCATTAAGTAGACAGATTGATGGAGGAAAAGTCCATCACAGATGGCAAGCCATTATGACTGGATGCACTCTCCGTGTTCTAGAAGGAGCCTGTCACAGAATGCCAGATGCAAGGGGTGGCACCAGGATGCAGGTCTCTTGTGGTCTTGTGTGCTCTCTGAGGTATCTGGTGGGCCACTGTGAGATGCAGGAAGCTGGACTGGATGGGCTCTTGGCCTGATCCAGCAGGGCTCTTCTGAAGTTCTTATGCAAAGGCAACTCCACACATAGAAGCTGTCTATCTTGCAATAGCAGATGCTGACAGTGAGAAAGGCAAAGCCTTCCTGCCCGCTCAGGGGCTTCCAGAGAGCATCCGGCGTAACAGAAGAATTTTGCTGATCCGGCAGAGTGATCCTTATGTTTGGGACCCTGCTCCTGAGTGACAGCCCAGGGTGCCCCTCCAAAGGCATGGAGCAGCTCCCTCTCCCCTGGCTTGGAGAGTCTCGTTAGTGTCCCTTCCAATTAGTTCAGTGGCTGGATGCCCTGCAGAGCTGCATTATTCTGACAAGAGGAGGCAATTTCGTAAACAGCCTTGAACAGCTCCAGAAGGGGAGTGTTTGCAATCAGGGGCTCCTGGCTCCCTAGAACGAGCAGCTCCTGAGTCTGCAGCAAAGACTCGCCACCCCTCCTTCCCCTCCCCTCGGACCCACGGCTACAATCTCTCCACTTAACTGTCTCCATTTCCTGCTGTTTTTGTTCGTTTTAAGATTACTTAAGATTTCCTTAAGTAACGGTTTATAACTGGGCTGCTGCAACCTCCAATCAATGCACAGGCAGGGTCATCAATGAAAGCCCTGTTCCATCAACAAGCCCCAGTTCACTGGCCAACATGTTTCTTCAGGGGAGAAAAGGTGCTTTTGAAAATGTTTAAGCTCCACCTCGAAGCCTGCAGAGAGCAGGCACTGCCTTAGGTGAGGGACCTGTTGGGAGAGGTACCACCTGCAGACAAAGAAAGCTTGCTAATTTCTGCAGAACAACTGTTTCAGTTATAGGCACCAGTTAATTGCTCGTTTGGATTGTTCAGCAAAGGTGCTGATCCTCTGCAGGTTTCCCTGGGAGCAAGTCAAACCAGCGGGTTTTACATGGGGCCCATAGTATCTGCTGCGGGGGATCCTTTCCAGCACCACTCACGGATATCAATTTCTGCAGATAATCAAATCCACAGAAGGGGCTCACAGGACCTCCCAAAGGCAACCTGAAGTGCCTTCAGGTCTCATCCAGGTGTCCTCTAAGACCCTCCAGATATTCAAATGACAAGTTGCAGATAAGGAGGGCCCACTGGACTTCTGAATAGGCAGGAAGAAGATTGCACTGCAAGATATCTTTCCCTGGAGGGAATGTTACGTGAAAATCCCCTGTTTCCTTTTAAGTTGTGATTTTATATCTGGTTATGTTATTATGGACTAAAATATCATACAGGCCAAGCAAACAAGCCCAATTTCCAAAAACCCTGGTAAAAGTCACAAGTTTACACAAACTCCAGCTCTCCATGCACACAGCAACAAAGACATTAGCAGCAAAGTCTAAAGGGCAAATTGTTGTCTCAATCACTGTGTAAATAGTTGTTTAACTATTGTTGTTTCCTATTGTTGTAGCTTGATCACTCTTAAGTACCGTATGCAGATTTGAACAGCCAGCTTACCCCCCCCCCAAGGAGGCTAGCCTTTGCTGATAGCTGACTCCTTGATCATCCTGTTTTTCTTGCATGTTCCACTTGTCCCACTGTGTGTAGGGAGCATGCACATCCAGGACAGCTCTAGGCCACATCTGGGTCATTCAGGTCAGCAAAAACCCTTAAAAGAGAAGGCTGCCATGTGCTCCCTCTCTCTCTCTGGCTGCCCTCCAAGGCAGAGGTCCTCTATAGGACTCTTCCCCCCTCCCATCCAACTGCTCCTCAGGACAGGTAACTATATCTTGCGTCTGGAACCTTTTCCCTGCTCCCCCCATTTTTTCTACCCATCTTTAGTCAGCAACTGGGTTATGCAGACCAGGGACCCCTAAAATCCTCCCCTACAAATTTCCCTTTTCCTGATCTCCTCGGATGCACCAAATACTGTTCACATGCAACCACCAGAAGCTAGGTACACTAGACACAAGTACTAGAAACATATACTTATCAATTTTCCATGTGTTTACCTTTGTGCTTTTGTAATAAAACTATAATCTCGTACTGAAAGTTATCTTTCTCCCAGTCTCTTTTCAAGCTAAAAAGGAATTTCTTTGCATTACGCTATCTTGTTATCTAGCCTGCGATCCTGAAGTTTCCAAAAGGGTAATATAATAATTCCCCTTAAAACATAACAGCCCTTTTTGGTAACAGGAAAGTCCTGATGATTCACTGGTTTCTTACTTTTTAAACAATTATGGAACTATTTTTCCTCTTATGTGAGCAGTGATATCCTTCAAACAAGGGCTGAAACATTTTCCGTGCCCCTGAACCTGCAGCCCGGAAGACTTCAGAACTGCTTGCTAAACACCACAACCACAGTGCTCCCTTTCTTTCTTAACCCAGCCCATTGTATGCCCCCTCCAGTTCAGCCACCTGTCCCTCCTTTCACCCCTGCAAGAGAGACCCAAAACAAAAGGCAAGGGGTGGGCTAGATGTCCTCTAACACCCCTTCCAACTCTAACATCTGAGGATCATAACAAGAACAAGCTTTCCTCTTACAGCAAGGTAGTTATCTCCTACTGTCTCATGCCATGTCCCTACCCAATGGTGTGGGGGGGGGAGGAAACAAGCTTCCACAAGGGAACACAATACCTCCCTCCCACCACTACAATGATGGCTCGATCCACTTGTCAAGACAAAATCTTTTGGTCCCTTGATTTAACAGGAAAGTTCACCTTGATAACATTATTTTGCAGCTTCCTTCCATTTCCCCATCATGTCAGCTTCCCCTCCCCAGCAGAAGCCAGACGTTGGGCCCAGCCGGCCCACCATGTGGCCAACTGAAGCAGCCACCTCAGGCAGCATATTAGCAGGGGTGCCTACCTGCCAATGGGGCCGTATTTGGGACACGGCCTCAGGCATCAGTGGGTCCAATGGCCAGGCTGCCTGCTGCCTGCAAGGAGCTCAGCCACAGCGACACGGTGAGATTTCCAACTCTGCAGCCGTCTCAGAGCTTCATTAAAACGCGGCTGCCTGAGGAGGAAGTTATTAAAGTGATCAAATAGAATCAGGGAACCTAGAATTAACTGACAGCAGCAGAAGACGGGGCTTCCCACCAAGCAGGGAGAGAACACGACAGGTTTGGAAACAGAGCATTCCTGAGAGGGAAAAACAGACTCAACGAGAGCTGCCAGCCAGAGGGGGGGGATTTAACTTCACATGAAACACTCTGGGTAGGACCACGCGGAGCTGTCTCGACCAGGTCAGGGTCTTGGCCCCGACTGGCAGCAGCTCTCCCAGACCTCAGGAATGGGAACAAGGGGATACATGAGAGAAAGGCTGCCTTCTAGAAGCATCTGAGCAAACACAGGTCTCTGAAACGGCAGCATGTTTTCATGTGGAATTACAAAGCAGGAAATGCATTAACGCCTGCATAAATTCTGCTGTGCATCCTGGGTCAGCCTGTGTGGTCACCTCCAGTGACAGAATAGTGTAGGGGGCACCTGCCACTGGCACCCACTCCCCCACCCCTTGCATTCAGGAAGAAAGAGGAAGAGACCAAATGGAAGAGATGAGACTGGTGGGCTTGAGTGGGCCCTTATCCATGGGTTCAGCATTCACGGATTTCAGTATCCACGGAGGGAGGGTCTCAGAGGACCTCCTGGATATGGCCAGAAGTGCCTTCTGGTCATGTCTGGGAGACACAAGGGGAGGCTTCATGTTGTGAGACACGAGGAGGCCACACATGGCCCCCATATAAGTTTATGGCACAGCACCGCCCTCCCCAGCAGCTTTCATTATTCACAGATTTTGGTATCCTCTGGGAATCCTGCAACAGATCCTCAGTGGATACAGGGGGTCCACTGTATTGCACCATTCCTGAACAAGGCTGCAATTCTACACACACTTTCCTGGGAGTAAGCCCCACTGACAACAACAGAACTTCCTTCTGCATAGACGTGCACAGGACTGTGCTGCACGTCGCCCTACACAGCTCGCCCTGAACTTCAGCCTGCCAGTTTTTCAACTGCCGTGGAGGTCAAGGGCCCTGTTGAGCCAGTAAAGAACTACAGGATTTGAACCTGTTGCCCACAAACTGAGAGGGAACTTTCTGCAAGCTCATATGATGGATTGCTCAGAAAGGTCTGTTGTGAAATTGAATTCTTGAGCAGAAATGCTGTATTATTTTGTATCTGACTTGAGTGTTGCAATATACTCGCTGGTTAACCAATACATCTATATAAAGAAATTTTTAAAATATATATATTTTGGCTACACAGGAAAAATAAATCCCTACCCACAGAAGATGAGACACAGACAGACAGACAGCTAGGCTGGAAGCTTTTTCTCCAACATTTAGATTACAATCCTATATATGGACCTTCCTGCAAGTAAATTCTACTGAACACAGTGGCACTCACTTCTGAGTAGATGTGCATAGACTTGATCTGCTAGTTGACCATAGTAAGATAGCTAAATGGAACTCCAGGGTCAGTGGCAAAGTACCACCAAATAACCACGAAGGAGGACATTGAGGGATGGATGAGCAAAAAGCCATTCCAACAGGCTCTCTTTAACACCCTGTTCTTCCAGTCTCAGGCAATCTCTCTCCCTCTTTCCAAGTCCCACCCCTGCTCTAAAGGCCCCACCTTGAAGCGCCTTCCCACCCACTCATCGCCACAACCAGGTGGCAGAGTGTATCCTTTGCATGCACAAGGCACCACGTGCAACCCCTGACAGCTCCAGGGGTTTTGTTTTTTGATGGGTCTCGGGTGAGAGGGCTGGAAGAAAATTTTGTGTTGAGATCCAAGAAAGCGGCCACCAGGAGGACAAGACCAGACCATGACAGACAGGCCACAGCAATGACACGCACTCTGCATGCTGTTTCTAAGGGCAAGGAATTCATACATGCCCTCCTCCCCATTCCCCTGCAGCCTAAAAAAAAATGGAACAGTCCAGTAGTGGTTTCACCACATAACCTGCTGTCTGCACAGACCAGGTTTCAGGTTTCAGTCTCAAGCACAGCTGCTCGGGAATGGTCACAAGGCACAGGACATGCCCAGGTTTGTGAGCAGTTTGTACAGGAACCTCATGTGTGGCACGGCCCCCTTGCCCCAGCAGGTGTTCTTGCCAACATCGCTTTTCCAAAGGAAGGGCTTTGAATTCAAGCAGGCTGTTGATGTGGGCATTGTTCTCATGAGGAAGAACCGTTTCCTCTTGGCCGAGAGCACAGAAGGATGTCAGATGCTAATCTGTGTTCTTCCTACAGCATGCTGGATTTTTCCCCCATCCCCTCTGACTGACCTGGAGGTGTCCGAATGCAGAAGAGGCAAGGGATTCTTCTTCACCACAGGGATTTTCTCTGGACCCGGGTTCAAACCCGACGGCCAAGAGGCCCCAAGAGGTCAAAGATTTGGCAGGCTGAACATACACTTTCGAACGTAAATTCTCACAGTATCTCACTGCACCCAAATAACTCTATGCCAGGCAGGGTCGGCTCATCCAGGAGGCCAGATGAGGTTATTGCCTCAGGCAGCAGACAGACAGGCCACCCACCTCCACTGCTCCTGCTCCTCCTCTCACACCTTGGAAACAGAAGAGGGGTTTGGAGAGGAGATCAGTGGGCTAGAGTGTCTCCAATGCACTAGAACACCACTCTCCTCCACCACACTTTCCTCCTCTGTTTCCAGTCAAGGGAGTGGAAGGAAGAGAGACTAGGACATCATTAGCTAACGTGTACCATTTGCTGTTTGCCTCTGGTACCAGGAAATACTGGGCCACTCCTGGCCCCATGCAAACACCCCCACACACTCCCACACTGCTGCAAGGGAAGAGGAAAAGGGCTTGGGAGGGTTGCCCAGTGACGCTGTTTGGCTAGCATTTGGGGCTCGCAGAACACAATTCTTCTCCATCAAATAATCTCATTACCAAATAATATTATTAGCGTCATCAAATAATGGCACTTACTACCACAGGGTGTGACAATGGCGGCTGGCTTGTAACGAATACTTGTGTGATAGATCCATCAACCGTCATTAGCAGAATGTTTAAATAGGTTAGCTTTGTTGATTAAAGAACATTTTAATTGACTCAAACGCTTCCCCCAATTAATTTGCTGCTTAAAAAATAAATTAAAATGCCTATTTTTTGGTACCAGCGCAAAAACTGCAGATGGCAGCTGCATGTTTAAAGAGGCATTCCCTCTTTCCTCTCACTTAGAAGGGGATGCCGCTTCTAAGAGGATGCTTCATAGTGTTCATCTGTGGGGGATCCGTTCCAGGACCCCCCCATGGGGTCATGGGTACAAGAATTTCTAAGGTCTCTGGCAGGCTTTCTGAGACCTATGATGAGGCCTCAGAAAGTTACTCTTGGTCTGACAAGCAGATCAGAAATGGCTTTCCCCTGGTATCCATGGCATCCGTGGTGAGTCAAATCTGCAGGCGGTGGATCCGCGGATATCAGGGGCACACTGCACAACACCCACATGCATTCTCTGAACACTGGCTTGCTCCAAAGTCATTTGTATTGGCAACCTTCAGTCTCGAAAGACTATGGTATCGCGCTCTGAAAGGTGGTTCTGGCACAGCGTCTAGTGTGGCTGAAAAGGCCAATCCGGGAGTGACAATCCCTTCCACACCGGGAGCAAGTGCAGTCTGTCCCTGGTCTGTCTCCCTGGCTATGGGCCTTCCTTCTTTGCCTCTTAGCCTCAGACTGTTGGCAAAGTGTCTCTTCAAACTGGGAAACGCCATGCTGCACAGCCTGCCTCCAAGCGGGCCGCTCAGAGGCCAGGGTTTCCCACTTGTTGAGGTCCATCCCTAAGGCCTTCAGATCCCTCTTGCAGATGTCCTTGTATCGCAGCTGTGGTCTACCTGTAGGGCGCTTTCCTTGCACAAGTTCTCCATAGAGGAGATCCTTTGGGATCCGGCCATCATCCATTCTCACGACATGACCAAGCCAACGCAGGCGTCTCTGTTTCAGCAGTGAATACATGCTAGGGATTCCAGCACGTTCCAGGACTGTGTTGTTTGGAACTTTGTCCTGCCAGGTGATGCCGAGGATGCGTCGGAGGCAGCGCATGTGGAAAGCGCTCAGTTTCCTCTCCTGTTGTGAGCGAAGAGTCCATGACTCGCTGCAGTACAGAAGTGTACTCGGGACGCAAGCTCTGTAGACCTGGATCTTGGTATGTTCCGTCAGCTTCTTGTTGGACCAGACTCTCTTTGTGAGTCTGGAAAACGTGGTAGCTGCTTTACCGATGCGCTTGTTTAGCTCGGTATCGAGAGAATGAGTGTCGAGAGTGTCGAGAAGCTCGGTATCGAGAGAATCCAAAGTCATAGTGTTCAATCAAAGGCAAAATTTTAAGCCATCGGTCAAACTAAGCTCTGCGACTAATCAGCACATTAACTTTCTTTAAATTCTTATTCAGAATATTTATATATCACTTTTAAACAACAAAAAAGTTCACAATGATGTTTACAAGAGGAATATCAAAGAACTAAATGGCTCCCTGTTCCAAAAGGGCTCACCATCTAAAAAGATGCAGGAAAAAACACCAGCAAATAGCCACTAGATAAGACACTGTGCTGGGGTGAAGAGGGGCAGATACTCTCCCCCTGCTAAAGAGGAGCACCATTTGAAAAGTGCCTCTTTGCCCAGTTTGCCCACTTAAATCAGACAACAGCTGGGACAGCTAAACTGAATCTCCACTCTGAGAGACAGTCATAGAATGATAGAGTTGGGAGGAACCCTAGAGGTCATCTAGTCCAAGTCAATGTCAAGGATCTGTCCAGCATTGGAACTGCCTGCCTCATGCGCCTGTGGGGTCTCCAAGGTCCTTTCCAACTTTCTGTGAACACCTTCCTCAGGGCAGGCAACTGCTACAGCACCCCTGGCAGGTAGACATCTAGCCTCTGCTTAAAGACCTCCAATAGGGGAAACCCCAGTTATGCTGGACCCCAACCCCATTCCACGAGCAGCTCCAAGCTGCTCCATTCTCCTCAGGCTTATGCCACCTCCTGAGGTGGCGCAGGTCCAAGGAGACCCATTGGGGCTGTGGTGACTTACCCGGGAGTAAAAGGAAGAGTTTCACCTTGCCTCCAGCGGAGTCACTTCTGGCCCCAAACTTGTGCTGTATCCAGCTCAGGCCTCCTGGCCTGCCTGTTCCAGCACAATAGGATTGCACTGTGAGACACCCAGACCTTTTGGTTGCGCACAGTCTACTGCTGAACCCCAAGCACGAGGGACAAGTGAGGCACCCACCTGTCTTCTTGCCTGGGGGTGCCTCACCTGTCCTGCACTCCAATGATATATCTGGTTGACCACTGCCAAGCTAGATGGACCCTTTATCTAGGTGGGCTGTTTGGAGGAGTTAAGAAGCAACAGAAGTGCCTTCTGAAGGCGCCTGGGTGCAACTGAAGAACAGAGTTTCTGCTTCCCACCTGCTTTCCAACACAGGGAAAGGTGAGCATTCTCCACTCCCCCTGTTGTTGATGTGTGGTTATCACAGCATCTCTGCGCTGCATTTATGAAAGACCAGGATCTCAGAGGAATTGGGAGTTGCAAATCTGCATATGTTAAAGCTTCTGAATTATTCAGCTCAGGCAGTGGAAGTGCCTTTGAACAGCAGGAAGGCGGAGGGGGACCCAGCCTGTTCCCATCAGTTAGGAGCAAGCTTGCCCCAAACAAGTGTTGTCCATGTAGCAGACAACACCCCACAGCCGCTACTGCCCCCCACACACCTAGGGCTGAAAAGATTCACAGCTAGCAGGGACACTTAGCATCACAAGTGCATCCCATAAAATTCAACACCTTCAATGTCAAAGAGCAAAGACTCCAAATCCCACTGGCTGGCCGTTCTCTTTGGAGCCTTTTCCGAATAGCAGCGGTTGAGTACTATGGCAATTAGAGCCTCGGAACCCCAACTCAAGTAGCGGTGAAGGGTGGGTGCAAGCAGGTGGTGGGATTCAGCCAGACTTACAATCACCTGCAACCAGCTGCTAGATCAGGAGGTACCAGCAACCTTCCATCTGCCAAGCTGCTGGTTATTTTGATCTCTGCCACTAAGCTATAGCCACGTCCGTGTCCCTGTTGCTCTGCCTCTATGCCACAAAAGGAAAAGGATCAACCCCTTCCTAGTCCTCTGCACCAAATAAGGGAGAATTGCACAAGACACACTGGACTCCACTATTTCACAGCAAGGACAGTTGTGTTTTTTTGGGGGGGGGGGGTCAATTATTTCCCTGCATCCTAAAACACCAAAAGTAACACCAACCTGATGATGCAGACTTACCATCTTGTGCGTCCCCCCTCCCCCACCACCAAAACACAGGCACACACAACACTATGACTAGCAGGAAAAGAGTGCACTGGCAGAAAATCCAAGCATGCACTGAACCTCATTATCACATCTCTGCTTTGAGCCTGTGTGAAGCATCATGCGGGGTTCAGCAGGGGATGCAAGAACTCAGAGCTGAAGGGGACAGATGCGCTGCCAACCAGGGGTGCGCAAAAATGAAAAACGGTATTTTCTCTCTATTTCGGTTTTTAGTTTTTCAATCATTTCGGTTTCCAACCTTTTTCAATTTCTGATCTTCTGCTAATAGCTCATTTTCTCTCATAAAAATAAAATACAGAGTTTTGCTTTTATAGAAATAAAGTATCCGCCTCTTCCTTGCCACTCTTGGCAGGGGCTGCACCACAGTCATTTACCCACAATCCCCAGGATTTGGAACAGTGACATGACAGTGGTACCTGACGGGAATTGCAAGCAAAAGCCGGATACAGGGGGCCCCTCTGCATTTGGATACCAAAATCCACGGATGTTGGAGTTCCGGATAAAGGGGACAGATCGCACCACTACAATATCTTATTCTGAGGTTGTAACCAGAAGTAATTTCTGGTTCATGTCCACAACTTCCAATCATGTCTGGGAGGTGTTTGGAGGCACAGAGAGGCCAATGCAGCAGGCAGCGGTGGTTCAGATCCGCAGGTGCCAAGCTGGCTGATAGAGAGGGCTCTCTGTGCATACTTTCTTTAAAGCAAAATCCAGAAGAGACCCTCATTCATTCCACAAACATTTTCTGAAAAAGAAAATGGGGCAGAGCAGACGAGGAAGTGTACAGGAGATGCTCTAGCCCAGTGTTTCTCCAGCTGTGGGTCGGGACCCACTAGGTGGGTCGCAAACCAATTACAGGTGAGTCCCCATTCATTTCAATATTTTATTTTGAATATATTAGACTTGATGCTACCATGGTATGTGACTGCATTTGGGAAAATGTTAAAGACTTGTACTTTTAACAAGCTACTATGTATAATCTTTTAACAATGATAGTAAATGGGACTTACTCCTGGGTAAGTGTGAGTAGGATTTCAGCCTAGGATTGTCAAAAATTTTCCTGCTTAATGATGTCACTTTCGGTCATGACATCACTTCTGGTGGGTCCTGACAGATTCTCACTCTGAAAAGTGGGTCCCGGTGCTAAACGTGTGAGAACCACTGCTCTAGCCCATCAGCCTCTTCTCCAAATTTCCTGTTCTGTTGCATTCCCTTCTTTTTCCAGTCCAGGGAGTGGGAGGAAAGGAGCCTGGTACATCACCTGGCAATGGGAGGGCAGCATTTGGGGCACCCCCTCACATGTTGGGAGGTCTTGGGCCAGCCCTGCTAGTACATAACACATGTGATGCACTTCGTACGCTCAAAAAGTACTACAAGTATCACCTAATTATCATTTTCACCAGCGGTTTTATCTCAAGGTGATGAGAAGAGCCCTTTAAATTAAAGGAAAATTGTTTAACAATAGCCTCGTTAATGCGAGAGAGGGCAGCTGGCTGACAGTCCATCAGTCATTCTCTCTCCAGGCACTTAGAACAGTTTCACACTGAGGCAAGCAACCCCTCCTTTCCCCCTGAGCACGTGAAAGAATGATAATCACTTTGCATTCTTTCCCAGTGCTGGGATCTGGGTCAAGGGAAGGTTACTGGCTCAGAGTGAAGCCTTTCTAAGTGCCTGGAGAGAGATTGATTGATGGATTGTCTGCCTAATGACTCTATTTTACATCACAAAAGTCAGCAAGGCTGTTTTTAAATCGCCCAGAAAAGGGACATTGTTTTTTAAATGGATTTGCTTTAGTGCGATTTTTGCCATCCACTCTGAGAACAGAACCCTCACAAATAATGTGACTCAACCTGTACAGGTATTTGTTGTTCCAAAAAAAAAAAAAAGTACGCTTGTGTATCTGTGATGGCCACAGAAGTGGGGAGAGCTGCAAACTTTGACCTGTAGCAGCCATCAGGGATAGTGTACACCAACAATACCTTCTGCCTATAGTGGGGGCAATGCCATGGAGCCTGTGCCCACCCATCACCAAGATGGCACCCATCCAGAAGACCCTGGGAAGCCTGGCAGCCCCAGCTACCCCAGTGAGGCTGGCAGACCAATGGAGACATCACTGGAGCACTGAGACTTGCCAGGGGGAGATCTGCAATGTCTTGGGAGCCTAGACTCTGCTTGTGACAGCTCCAGCAATCCAGAAGAGCTCCCCTATGCTTGCAATACAGGCAGATTTCCTTCTTCAAGGAACAGGCATCTTTCTTTTAAAAAGTGTCTTGAGAGAGCTTTGCGTTCAAACACAATCAAAAACGAGAAGTGTCGTTTGTGAGGGCAGCGCCTGCCATAGCTATCATAGCTAAGCGGCTTTGGAAAGCTTTAAAGGGATTGTTGGGAGCTTTAAGACAATTAAAGGGGAAGAATCAAGCACCAAGACCAACCCAAGAGCACTCCACTAAGGAGAGGCAAAGCGGGCCTGTCTCCTCTTCCCCCTCCCAGGCCATTTCCTCTGGGAACTGCAACAGAAGACCCAGAGGGGGTCTGCTTTCAATGGCAAACACGGAGGACTGGGGCTCCATTAAAAGGAGGAGGATTTAAGGACAGCAGCAAGGAGGAGATCAGTTACCTCCTCTGGGAGAAACAGAAGTCAGCTACCTCCTTTTTGCTGAAGCTGAGATCTGGTCGAGCTTTCAGGACTCTGGCTACATTAGGGAAACAAGGGTCACCCAATTCTGTTGCCTGGTAGTAAATCTGGGGCAGGTAAAAGGAAATTATTTTTCCCCAGACTTATGGAACTCACTGCCACAAGATACTGTGATGGACGGTGGCTGAGGGCCAACTTATATGACATGTCTGTTGCACGGATTGGAAGCCGTGTGCTTGTAAATCACAATGGCACAAGGCCCCAGTCCACACTGCGTAAGAGGAAGGGGGCACTAGGTCCTTGTCCCACCACAACCCCAACTTGGATTCCTCACCTTCAATGAATACTTCCCATGTTAAAGCCCCCCTCCATTGTCCCCACCTGGATCAGAGTCCTATGCGCCTGCTATTTCGTGTTCAGAGAGATAAACATGTGGGCCTCAATCACAGAAATGGGCACATCAGCTAATGTGTCACTTAGATGGTTTTCATGTCTATTTCGGAAGACTGCAAACCAGCTGCACATCAGAGGTTCAGGCAGGAGGCTGGTTACACCCACATTCACACATGATGTATGCGGGTAGCTCTTGAACCACCACCAAAGGAATGTGCAAATGAATTAATTGGCCTCAAGGGAACCATTGCAACACCCAATGCATTTAGAGACAGCCAGTGGCGTAGCTGGAGGGGGGCAGATGGCAGCAAAGTGGGCAAGCGGCCCCTCCCTTCGGAGCCATTCCTGGCGGGGGGAGCAAAACGGAGCTGTATGGCTCCGTTTCCAATCCCCTTTTAAAGGCATCCAGGCCAGATGCCATCGACACATCATGCGGCAAGGAGTTCCACACACCAGGTAAGACTAATTACATGCTGATAAAGAAATTTTCTTTTCTTTTTCTTCTCTCATTCAGGAATGAATTGCCCAGTCCAGAGTTCCACAGAGAAGAGATCTGAGTTGCTGGCAGGCACATGGGAACCTATGACAGACATAAACAAACCAGGAAGGAATCTAGACAGGGCAAGGAGCAGCAGGGCACTGCAGCAAGCATGCCTGAGAGCTGGTTCGCATGTGCACCTTCACCACACATTGATGGCAGCAGCCAGTGGTCATCTGCACATATGAGCAACCCGCCACAGATCACTCAATGCTCTCACAGCATCCCAAGCAAAACCAAACACGGCCCTATTCAGAGGAGACGGTCCATGCGTGCAGTTGAGGGTGCCATCACTGGCCCCATCGAGTGACGAGAGATTAACGACCTACATTCAGACATACACTGGCCTAGGCAGCTCCTGCTTACCCAGGCATGCTTGGTGTAATAAGACTGGCCTAAGCCCCCAGGTGGTACTCCTGCATGGCACCTGTCAGGGCCAAATGCCACCGGCCAGGCCCCTCTCACTTCCCCCAACCAGAACCAGCACATAAGAACCTAAGAAGAGCCCTGCTGGATCAGGCCAAAGGACCATCCAGTCCAGCTTCCTGCATCCCACAGCAGTCCACCAGATGCCTCAGGGAGCACGCAGGACAACAAGACACCTGCATCCTGGTGCCCTCCCTTGCATCTGGTATTCTGAAGTAGTCTACTTCTAAAACCAGGAAGTGGCATAACATGGCTTGTAACCTGTGATGGACTTTTTCCTCCATCAATCTGTCCAATTGCCTTTGAAAGGCATCTAGGCCACATCCAGTGGCAAGGAGTTCCACAGATTAATCTGCTATATTATAAAAGTATAAAATGTAGAAAAGTATTTTCTCTTGTCTGTTCTAAATCTGACCCCAGAGGCAGCATGTCAAACGCTCCTTGCCTGACGATGCCCAGCCTCTGCTCCTGCATTCTCCATTCTAGTCCCTCTTCCCCCTCCGCATTTCCTCTTCCCCTCGTTCCCCCTCTTCCTTTTCAGGCCAGGAAGTGGAAGGAGAAGGATGAGCAAGGGAGGCCAAGTGCTGGGTGGAGATTGACATTCCCCCTCCCCCAGCCAACCTGTTGCCTGAGGTGAGTGTATCGGTTGGCCTCATGAATGGGCCAGCTCTGCCCCTTACCCTGCATTGGGCTGAGGATCCCCTCAGCCTCTGCTCCATCCTTCCCTTTTGAACATCCAGGGAGCAAGAGCAGCTGTGGGAGCCAAAAGAGGCAGCTGTCAAAGGCAACTGGTGGGCACAGGAACCCCTCCACCACCTCCACCACCACCAACCCACTGCCTTATTGACTGCATTGATTGACCAGCCCTGTGGTCTAGAACACGAGCCCCGCAGTGCTCACTATTTCATTAAAGGCATTTGGACCCCAATCTTTTAAATTGCAGGAATACTAACAAATAATCTAAGCTCACCATGAACCTTTGAAACACAACAAGCCACACAGGCCAATCAAAAAGCAGCCGCAGCTCTCCACCACCTGCAGTGTGACCCACAGGCCCTGCCCCACTCACTTCAAAAAGTTATGCGAGCTGGCTAGCACAGTTGCTCCTAGTGCTCCCCACACAACTTGCTCCTGGAGGCCAAGCCAGCACACGCCCCAGTGCACCACCATAGCAGAACTGGTGCAAGCTTCATATTCTTGTTCAGAGTTTGCCAGTGGCACAAGCTAGCATCATGCCCTTGCTCAGAAACACTACTCTTTAGGCCTTGCTTCAGCCACCAATTGCCAGTAGAATTTTAGCAGGACAACTTGGAGGGCCTGCCCCTCACTGGTGGAGCATGTGGGCTGTCTCGGGTTCACCTCTGGCAGCATCAAAGAATAACATTTAGCCTGTGTGTAGTGCTCTCTGGGCATCCAAAACCCAGTATCATATGTTTTGGCATGATGTTGCCCTTACAACAGCCCTGTAAGGGAAGTCTTATTAACCCCATTTGTTGGTCTCCTGCTGTGTAATTAATCAGCAGAACTCCTTGCCACAGGATGTTGTGCAGTCTAGAAGCCTTGAAAAGGGGATTGGACAGATTGTCCATCATAAGTCCATCACAGGTGACAAGCCATGATGGGTACGTGCAACCTCTGGATTTTAGAAGTAGACTGTCTCTGAATGCCAGATGCAAGAGAGTGACAACGTGATACGCGTCTCTTGTTGTCTTGTGTGTTACCCGAGGCATCTGCTGGGCCCCTGTGAGATACAGGAGGCTGGACTAGACAGGCCTTTGGCCTGATCCAGTGGGGCTTTTCTTATGGTCCTATTGAAGCTGAGGATGAGGGGAAGTGGCTCACTCAAGCCTACCTCATGAGGTCACGGCAGAGGCAAGATCTCAAGTGAGGAAGGTCCAGTTGGCAACACCTGAAATGGTGACTTTTCACACTCCCCTTGCATCTCTGTTCCAGGAGTGTAGCCAGTTGGAGGGAGGCGGGTCCACAGCTGTGACTCATGCAGAGACACCCAACCCAGCATGCTGTCTCCTCTGCTATCACTTATGGATCAATCCCACCAAACAGAAAGAGGGGTCAGCAGCATCCCATAGCCAAAGCAGACTGGAAGAAGGTAGAGATGCAGCAGGGAGTCTCTTCCAAGGATGGGGTGACACAAAAAAACACTTTAAACATTAATATGCCTTTTAAGGAAGCACTCGCTAATGAGAAGGAGAGCAAGATTTTCAATACTTTGAAGGTATTTATAAGACATTAATTCTTTGCACTGCAGTTCATCATCACCCGATCATTTCCAACTAAGACTTCTGAGACAGAACTAGAACCAATACGTACAAACTGCAAGAGAGGAGATTTTGATTAGACATCAGGAAGAAATTCCTGATGGCCGGGCAGTTTGGCAGTGGAACAGATTGCCCAGAGAGGTGGTGGACTCTCCCACACTGGAGATATTCAAGCAGAGGCTCAACAAGCACCTGTTGGAGATGCTCTAAGAGGATTTCCTGCCTAAGGCAGGGGTTGGAATAGATGACCTATTAGGCCCTTTCCAATTCTATGATTCTGTGACTGGGCTTGCATCATGAGCCCAGAGACACCGTGAAATAGAGTGCTGAAAAAGAGCAGCTGAACCCTGGGTTCAGCATCGTCAACAGTAGCATCTCCCCCAGACTTTTAAACAGGGGTTTAAAAGTTTAAGCAGAGGATTTTTCCCCCCTTGCTGGAGATACTGTCAGGAATAGAACACGGGCCTTTCTGCAATGCCACACACAGTTGTTGTATCCCTGGAGCTCAGCCCTGCCTTGAGCCGCACCAAGCTAACTGGTGCCTCAAACTCAGACTGACCAAATCATATTTATTTTAAAAAATAAAATGATGTGTTTACAATTTTCTTTTTGCCTTCTGGGTTATTGCAAACCAGCAGAACACGTGGTTCGGTCATCCATTAAAAGCCATGATACCATTTTCAAACAGAATCCACTTTCCAGCACAGCAGTTCGTGGTGGCTGGCCAGACCTGGTCTAAGCCTGGAGGTGGTGGAGGAGAAGCCATTACTACCAGTCAAAAGTAACCCACCATCCAACAGTCCCATAACACACTAGGAAATATTAACTGGGGGAAGACAGGCATCATCCTCATGCAAGACAAGCGCTAAAATTGAGTGGTGGGAGACTCAGAACAGATAAGGGAAAATATTTCTTGACCCAGTGTGCAATTAGTCTGTGGAACTCCTTGCCACAAGATGTGGTGGTGGCATCTGGCCTAAATGCCCTGAAAAGGGAATTGGACAGATTGATGGGAAAAAGTCAAGCACAGGTTACAAGCCATGATGGGTCTGTGCAACCTCCTAGGTCTAGCAGTGGCCCTTCTCCAAATACCAGATCAAGGGAGTGGCAACAGGATGCAGGTCTCTTGTTGCCCTGTGTGCCCTCTGAGCAGCTGCGTCGCTATGGGGGTGCGGGGGGTGCGGTCCGCACCAGGTGACGCGCATGGGGAGGTGACACACTAAAATCGCAGTGGTTAGGAGTAAAACCATCATGTTATATACCGTTGAATGTGGAATTTCCAGTGGAATACAATACAAAAAACCAGAGTAAAATATCTCATTTCTATCCAAAGTTATGGCCAAAAAACCAGAGATCCAAAAATGCATGGAGCCCTAAGGAAAGTGAAATAGAGCCGTATCGCGTGTTTACTCGCAGGCAGGCGAACTTGCCTTAGTCCATCAGAAAGGGCAGGCTGAGAGGAATCCAACGACACCAGAATGATCCTGATCCAATGAATGCAGCCCCCCAAAACACCTGAAAAGGAAGTTCCTCCCTCCAAGCAGATGAATGTGTTGAGCCCTATGGAAAGCGAAACTAAGTCTCACGGTCGCATTTACTCACAAGTAAGCAAATGTGCCTTGGCTGTTGGTCAGAACAGGCAAAGGGGAATGTGAAGCCACCAGAATGGTCCTGATCTGATAGAACTGGAGCTCAACAAATGCTCCAGAAGGCAGCCTCCCCCCTCCACTAAAAAGGATCAAAACAGGCTTCAGCTGATAAGGTGAACCTTTTTGGGACTTGCAAAGCCAGGTGGATCCTGACAGTGATCTGGTTTAAAGAGAAGTTCTTCAATTGAACTGGGCACTGGGTAGGGCTGAAAACCTTACTGGTTTTGGAGGGGGGGGAGGGTGTTATTGCAGGCAGGCTACAGAGGAAATTCACTTGGTGGAACAGGGCTAGCTTCTGCTTATTTAATTATTTGTTTTACTTTAATTATTTATACTTATTTTAATTTGCCTGATGATGTCACTTCCATCACTTCTGGTGGGTCTTAGACAGACTGCCATTCTAAGAAGTGGGTCCCAGTGCTAAGAGTTTGAGAACTGCTGCAATAAGGTATTAGTAAGTTGACATCTGGGGGGGTGTGTGTGATTCCACTAGTGATCAAAATCACTAAATCACAGTTTGGAGGAATAATATCAGCATGTTATATATTAATCAATGCGTAATTTCATGCAGAATGTGTTCTATCTTTGTTCTGTCAGAAGGTACAGCCAAAAAACCAGTGGGCACGAAGTGATGGTACATCACCACGTCCACCACCTGGGGTGTTGCCCCGCCCACTGCATGGGGGGGTGACGTGCTGGCATCCCGCACCGGGTGACGCGAACCCTAGTGACGCCACTGCCTCTGAGGTATCTGGTAGGCCACTGTGAGATGCAGGAAGCTGGACTAAAGGGGATTTTGGCCTGATCCAGTGGGACTCTTCCTATGTTCTTGTCATGTCTGAACCACAGACATGAACACACAGTCCTACTCCTCCTTATGTCAGCATGCTTCCAGGTGCACGCATAAAACAGCAGAATAACTCAACGGCCATCCCGGGTCCAGTCAAATGCATTTCCTAAGCAGATCCCTTAATCATGCAAAGAAACAGCCAAGATGCAAGAAGGTGGGTGGGTGGAGCTGTATTCAGAGGTTTCCTCGAAATCCCCCAGAAAAAAAAATCCTCCAGCCAGATCACAGCTGAACTGATGGCCATTCAAGGGCAGCAGCTCCAGTCAGTGAGGGAATGGGGTGGAAATCCAGGCGCAGGGCGCTAACCACTTGCAATCACACCCAGGTCTTCCAGGCAAAAAGTGGCTGTTGAAAGGCCAAGACACGCTGCAGACAAAGCTCCGCAGTTCTGGCCAGCCTGGCACCGAGCTCCTGACATTGCAACACACGCATCGGCCTGGGAACACAGTGGACAGCCCACAGCAGGTTCCCTGGGGACAGCCGGCTGGTGGATGTGTGTTGCAGCATCAGGAGCCCCCCCCCCTCTCTCTCTCTCTCTCTCTCTCTCACTCACTCACTCACTCACTCACTCACTCACACTCTCTCTCTCTCTGTGCTCACCCCCAAATCAGCGCACCACACAATCGTGGCCCCATTTCCCCGCCACTGTCCAGAAAAAGGACACCGCCATCTCAGGAAGCAGACCCCCAGGAAGGAACAAGGTCGCAAGCCCCCCCAAGGCTGATCTAACTGCAAAGCAACCCCAGAGTCACACTGACTCTGACCCAAGAGGAGCTGCCCTAAGATCCCTGGCCACACATCCTGGGGCACCCCTAGAGACTGAACTGCACAGAATGCTTCAGGTGGCCATGGGTGGTTCTGGGGATAAGCAGTGAAGGGTGATGATCCCCTGGGGAAGAGGGCTGAAGGCCCCTGTTCTGACCCCAACACCACTTGTAGGCCAATTTATCTCATCACATGTCCTTCCATTCAGCACCCCTGGACCTGCTCTGGAGCAGAAATGACACAGCTGTCCAGCAAGCCTTGGGCAATTTGCTGTGCAGGTACTGGGAAAAGAAGAATAAACCAGTCAATTCTCTGCTCTCCCCCCCCCCCAAGCTGCATGGGATGCTCCCTCTTGTGCCGCACCACAAGCTTGCAACCTGCCAGGCTGGAATTGCATGGGACACAGAGGTCCTGTGACTTGCTGTGATAGGCCTCCTTGGCTCCTGCCCATCATTCAGCTAAAACTGGGTGGGAATCAGGTGGGGCAACTTGCGGATTTCATTAAGGACCCCCCCCCACTCTCCCCATAGAACATAAACATTCTTTTCAAGTACACCCCAAAAAGCATGAGACCAATTGAGAGAAGCATTCATGAGCCACTTTCTAGTGGGGGACTTACTACACCCTTAAGGGGGCAGGGGGCTTACAACGGGTCAAAGCAGGGAAGTGAACCCCAAACCTGGACACAAAAATGTCACCAGATTCCCAGGGCTTGATCTGTTTGTGCCAGACTGCACCTGGGTGCGAACACCAGGGCCCACCCCTGCCTGAGGCACAGACGCCCCACAAAATGCTCAGCAACTAGAGATTCCTCACCCCAACCTGGAATAAGCAGGATGGGGCTCCAAGAACAGACAGTGGGGCTCTGGCTGGCACCACAGAGCCTCTCTGCAAGACATCTGGCACCAATCGGATCCCACCATCTCTCCACCATCCCCAGAATCCAGTTCCTTTGCTGACCCCCCCCCACCAGGAAGCTGTTCAGAGGGGCCCAGCAGAACCAGCTGCCAGGGGAGGCCTCCAGCTCACTGAGCCTCCTCGAAAGGGCACTCGCACTCAGCCAGGATGGGAAAGGTGCCCAATGCCTGCTGCCCAAGTCTGGGTTACCGGCTGCCAACCTGTCTGACGCTTTTAAGAAGGGGAACCAGAAGGGGAACCACGGCAGACTCCTGCTCCCTGGGGACTGGGCAATACCTCGCTCTGACTTTCCATTGATCCAGTGCCAGCCACACGCTGGGCACTGCAACAGCCTGGCCGCCGTCTCTCGAACACAAGTCCTTTGGTTGCTCAGAGCTGTTCGCTGCCTTCAGGCTTTGCAGACCCCCCTCTCTCTTTGCCCCCTACCCAACGCGAAACTAATGCTTGCCCATTCTTGATACCCACCTGGCTGGAAGAACAACCCGGTGCCTGGCAAGGCTTGGGGTGGGGGAGGGGATGCCTCTCACCCATGCTTGTGAGGCCCCCCAGCTTCCTAGCGTAGCACCTTCTCCACCCCCCAGATGCCAGTCTGGCCTGCGGGTGGGTGTGGAGAGGCAGGTGGCAAGGCGAGGAGGAGTAACGCTGCATTTCATTTTCTCCGGTGCCTGTTTCTGTGGGCCAACAGCAGCCCCCCGGGCTGGCACCCGCATCCAGCCGTGCCTGGGCAAGCCCCCTCCCCCCAAAGCTGGCACCCGCTCCCCAAACCCAAGGGAGGGGCCCAGACCGAGGCCCATCAGCAGCTGGCCTTGGAGGGGGGCGTCTGATGTGCCAAGACACCCCCTGCCACTGCTTTAAGGGGGGGGCTGCAGCCACAAACCACCTGGCAGTGGCTGGAGGGGAGGGGGCGGATCTTGCAGGGGGGCAGCCCTTCCTCCACGGGCAGGCGATCCCCTAAGAGGGTGGGGGGCAGAGGCACCCGGGGCAGCTCCCCCCTTCTGCAAGGGAGTGCCATTCGGGGAGGGGTGCGCCACGGTGGGTGCCCCCCTGGCAGCTGGCATGCCTGCGGGCAGGCACCCCCTCCCCAGATGCAGCACCCCCTGCCCAGCCCAGCCCAGCCCAGCCCGAGCGCGGCGGACACTCACTGGCCTTGCCCGGCCGGGGCCTCTGCAGCAGCTTCTGCACGGCGCCCACGTCCTCCGCCTTCACCGCCTGCATCAGCTCCTGGTCCTTGCCCATGGCGATCCGGCCGGCCAGAGGCGCAGCGGGCGGGCGGGCGGGCGGGGGTCCCTGCTCAGCGCATCCTCGGCCGGCCGGGGGGCGTCGGGCTGCCGCCGCTGCAGTCGCGGGCGCGCCGGGCGGGATGGAGATGCTGCGCCGCGAGGCGGGTCCTGGCGCGCCGCTACTGCCGCTCCGGCTTCTCCTGCGCGCCGGTCCGCCTCCTCCGCCGCCGCCTCCTCCCGGCCGGCGGGTCGTCCATGGCCGGAGCGCGCCGGAGCTCCCGCCGCGGCGCGCACTGGGGCGGCTGCTGCTGCTGCTGGGGAAGGAGGGTCTGGGAGGGGCGCAGCCGGGCGGAGTCAGCCCTCCTCCCAGAGCCCCAGAGCGTGTGCAGAGCGCTCAAGCGCCGGCCGGCCGGCCCTCCGCCCTCTGAGCAGGTGCAGAGCGCCGGACTCGAACGCAGACCCTCCGCCTCGCCTCGGAGCGCCCAGCCCAATCCTCTCCACACTTGCCTGGGAGCAAGCCCCGCTGACTCTAATGGGACTTACTTCTGAGTAGCAGCTGGGCTCAGGAAAGCAGCTGGGCAGAGCTTGAGGATGCAGTCCTAGCCACACTTTCCTGGGAGTGAGCTCCATTGACGAGAATGGGACTTACTTCTGAGTAAACAGGCAGAGGATTGGGCTCTGAGTGTCCCTTTTTCAGCCCACGCCATCTGGGCATGTACAGAGAGGAACTTGGTGTACTGCCAGCCAGGCCTGCTTGAGACATGAGTAGCCTTGGGGTTTTGTTTTCAGGCCCAGGGTTCAGGTCTTTGGAAGAAAAGGATTCAGAACAAGGGAACCTCTGAGCATGTGTGGATAGACAGCATCTTTGGCCTAACCTGCTGCAAGATAAGCCCTGATGGTTATTCTCTCTGTTGTATGGTGACAACTATGATAATTGCACAAGGGGTAATTCACAGCGGTCTTGAGGCAAAGCTGGAGAGCCTGTTTTGGAATTTAAAAGGAAAAGTCCACCACAGGTTACAAGCCATGATGGGTATGTGCAACCTCTGGCGTTTAGAGGTAGCCTATCCCAGAATGCCAGGTGCAAGGAAGCAGCAACAGGATAAAGGGATCTTATACCTTGTGTCCTCTTATGCCTTGTGTCCTTGTGAGGCAGGAGGCATCTGGTGGGCCACTGTGAGACACTGGAAGCTGGATTAGATGCGCCTTTGGCCTGACCCAGTGGGGCTCTTCTGATTTTTTAATCCTGTGTGGTTTGCCCCAAATGTGGGCCAAACCCTTGTTTGCATAGTAAAAAAAAAATGTCTCTTATACCTGTTTTGCAGATAGAGGAACTGAGACAGCACCATGAATCTTTGGGGCAGAGACGCTCCCTGGAAGAAGGAGACATCCAATATAGTCTGCTGTGACATGAGAATAATTCATTTAAGTGAACTGCCAGCTATCTGTCCAGCCAGCCCACCGACCCATCCAGTCTCCACCCTGAAATCTGGCAAGAGGCTCTGGCCTGCAGCCAGCTTGAACCTGCCACTGTGTAGGAAGGGGGTGAAGCACCAACAGAGACGGAAATAAGGCTCCAATTAGCACATCCTTCAGGGGCCAATGGCTGAGCCTCATCTATAAATAAAAAGCTGTTCTTTCTCCCCCAACAACCTGAGAGGCAGCTGCAGCTGCCCTGCGCAGGGGAGAGGTACTCTGGTGCAACCGTCAGAATGGAATCCTGCACCAGCCCACCGGCAGAAAGCAAAGGAGGTTCGACCCAAAACAACCCTGGCAGCTGTGTTCTAAAATTAAGCAGAAATACGTTCTAAGGGGTTAGTTTGGGAAAACTTATTTCTATACAAGTACTTAAAAAAATTAGCGCACATGTGTAGGATTACAGCCCCAATACATGCATAAATAAGTGCCACCTCCAATAAGTCCTACCTCCAACTTTTAAAAAGCAAACAAAAACATGCTTGGAATCAGGCTCCTCAGTCATTTTTTATCCAAAAGGAGTGAGTCAAATCCAGAACTCGATTCACCAGGGCCGGCCCATCTATGAGGCCAACTGAAGCACTCGCCTAAGGCAGCAGGGCGGTGGGGGGCAGCCCTCTCTAGCTACTACCTCCACTGCTTCTCCTCTCCACTTCCTGAACTGGAAAAGGAAGAGGAAATGCAGAAGGAAGGAGAGTGCTGAGCTAGAGTGCTGGGAGGAGCCAAGGCTGGCACATCAGCAGGTTGGGGAGGCCAGCATTTGGCATGCCATCTCAGGCCTCAAGAAGTCTTCGGCTGGCCCTGCAACTTCCCCTTCCAAAACAGGGCAGATTTTGAAGATCTCCCTCGTGCATCCCCATCCTCTGCACGTTTGTTTAGGCATCTCACTGAGTTCAGTGGGAGCTTCCTCCCAAATATAAATATGCGTAACAATTTGGCTGCAGTGTTGCCACACTTCACAGTTGTGATCCCATTGAAATTAAGAGAGACTTGTTTCTGAATGAGTGCACACACAGGCTGCGGTCTTAAGCCCATGACTGACAAGTAAGCTTCCCAGGAGAACATAGTGGAAGTTGCTTTTGAAGAAAGCTGCGGAGGCTTATGATGGAGGAGAGGAGAGCAGTAGGCTAGAGCAGGAGCCTCCAAACCTCGGCCCCTGGAGAGCCTCTATCCAGCCCATGGCCAGCCTCTGATCCCCTGAGAGCCTCTGGCCCAGTTGACCAAACACAACTGGAGTTGTGCTTGTGGGGTGGAGGAATGGGGGTCCATTTAAGTGTGTGCTTTATTTCTTGGGCTGTGCTGGTGCTTGGAGACATCCTGGGCATTTGAGCCCATTCATTTATTCATTCATCTAAGTTCCATCTCTAATGTATTCATTTAAATTTTATATTTTATTTTATTTTCCAGCCCTCGACCCTGTGCCAGATATTTGATGTGGCCCTTTGGCCGAAGAGTTTAGAGACCTCTGGGCTAGAGTGTCAGATGCTGTGCTCACCACTCCTCTCCACATTTCCGACTCTGCCCCCCCTTCCTTTTTCCAGTCCAAGGAGTGGCAGGAACCAAGGCTGGCACATCACCAGGTACAACAGAGGAGGCAACATTTGAATGGACTGCCGTTCATGATGAATGGCATGACCTAGAACACCACCTGAAGCCATTCGGGCTTCCCTTTTTCTGCCCTACAAGAAGAGGAAAGAAAAAGAAACCCTTGCCTTGCTCCTTATCTCACTGTGAGACCTGGAGGTGTGGGACCTTCCAGTTTCCCGGCAGCACATGCGGAGCATGGTAAGGGGGGCATGATGTGCTTCTTGCTCAAGCAAGTGGGAAGCAGATCATTGCGGCTTGTCTTGGTGGGAGGTTGGAGAGTGGCAGGGGCAGACTCCGGGTGAAAGGACCCCAAATCCACCACCCCCTTGCAATCTGCCACAGATGATGCCACCCATATCAGTGGCTGCATGGATGGCAGTGGCAGCAGTGCCCTAAAGCAGCCCGGAGTGGGTTACAGCCTTCAGAAGGCAACGGCTGTGGTGACCTTTCGGCCCTGGGGCTCCCCTAATGATGGAAAGATCATGAGGGTGCCGCAGCCGCTAGTCATCCTGTAAGCCAGCGGAATGAGAAAGGGCCCACATTAGCAATCATCCAATTGGTTAATGGACCAAGTGGTGTTGATGCAACATTCCATCACCATGTCAGCCTCTCCATCGCCATCAAACTATGCCAACCGCCTCTTACAGCTGTGCCTCCATTTCAAGGCTAGCCAATGTGGATTCCTTCACACTTCCTGGCCTTAACAGACAGATCTCATAGTCTGTGCTCAGCCGTATTATTTCCAGGGTGCTGGAATGGAGCTGTATGAAGGTGCTGCAGAGAGGCAGGCCAGAGCTGAGCCAGTGTGGGGGGGAAGGGCAGGTCAGGGCCAGCCCATCCACGAGGTCAACTTAAGCCTTTGCTTCAGGTAGCAGATTAGCAGGCAGAGCCCATCTCCATCCACAGCAGTTGCTGCCACTGCTCCTCTTTCTACTTCTTGGATTGGAAAAGGAGGAGGGGGACAGAGAGGAAGGGAACATAGAGTAGAACATTAAAGAGTGTGAGAAGCAAGGTTGGCACGTCATCAGGTAAGGGAGGCAGCATTTGGCATATTGCCTCAGGCATCAGGAGGTCTAGGGCTAACTCTGGCGGGGAGGGGGGTCAATGTTGCATCTCTCTTATTCATTTAAATGGACTTCATGGGAGAAAACCATGAGCTCAGTGGATTGCGTGCCACTGTAAATTAGCAGAAGCACCGGAGGTTATCATTTGGATATCGTTTGGCTGAAATCCAAACGATAACCAGAAATCCAGAATCAGGGGACATCCACTAAAATTGAGAGTCGGGAGAGTTAGAACTGAACCGAAGAAAATATTTCTTTACTTAGTGTGTAATTAGTCTGTGGAACTCCTTGCCACAGGATGTTGTGATGGCACCTGGCCTGTGACGGCCTGCATCCCGTTTGTCTCTCCACTGCTCCCTCTTCAATTTCCTGATACCCACAAACCCCCTAGCATGTATGCACTGCTGAAACAGAGATGCCTGCGTTGGCTCGGTCATGTCGTGAGAATGGATGATGGCCGGATCCCAAAGGATCTCCTCTATGGAGAACTTGTGCAAAGAAAGCGCCCTACAGGTAGACCACAGCTGCGATACAAGGACATCTGCAAGAGGGATCTGAAGGCCTTAGGAGTGGACCTCAACAAGTGGGAAACCCTGGCCTCTGAGCGGCCCGCTTGGAGGCAGGCTGTGCAGCATGGCCTTTCCCAGTTTGAAGAGACACTTGGCCAACAGACTGAAGCAAAGAGGCAAAGAAGGAAGGCCCATAGCCAGGGAGACAGGCCAGGGACAGACTGTACCTGCTCCCAGTGTGCAAGGGATTGTCACTCCTGAATCGGCCTTTTCAGCCACACTAGACGCTGTTCCAGAACCACCTTTCAGAGCGCGATACCAGAGTCTTCCGAGACTGAAGGTTGCCAACCTGGCCTAGATGCTTTTCAAAGGGAACCGAACAGATTGATGGAGGAAAATTCCATCCTAGGTGACAAGCCTCCTGATTCTAGAAGTAGGCTACCTCAGAGTGCCAGACACAAGGGAGTGGCAACAGGAGTCAGCTCTTGCCTTGTGTGCTCCCCAAGGCATCTGGTGGGCTACTATGAGATACACAAAGCTGCATTGGATGGGCCTTTGGCTGATCCATCAGGGCTTTTCTTATATTCTCCTGTTGGAGGATTAATTTGACATGGAGCCCTAATCCATTTCTGGGGCAGTGAATCTACCACCAGGAACCAGGCTCGGACATAGCCGTGCTAAGCAGACCAAGGTGCTGCGCTGTGCCTTGGTCACCCCTTGAGAAACCAAAAAACGCATGGGAAGCATGATGCACGGAGTATGCACCTGTCACAACCAGTTCTAAGGCTGGGACCAGTCTGTGAAACTAGATCTTTCACAGAGCATGCAACATGGAACAAGAGTGATGGGTACTGAAATGAGGGCAAACCTACATGCCATATATGGGCTTGTTTTGCACACAATTGTTATCTAGGGCACATGCATGGCTTGAGGTGGGCTATGCTGGGGGTTTTATCTGGGCCCAGCAGACAGTGGTCCAGGCCCAAGGGTGGGGAGCCAGTCAGAATTGTGGGCAGGAATGCCAGTTCAGGCTGGAAAGCAAAGTGGGGAAGGCCATAGATGCTCTCCAGATCATATTTTGGGTGTGACTTGGATTATACAGCCAACCTTGGGATAGTATCTTAGTTATGCATGTAGAACTGAGATGGACACATGACTACTTCTGGGGATTGCATCAGCCTGAGTTTTAGTGTGCAAAACAGGCTGCCGATAGGAACCCGCAGAGGGCACTTGTGGGGAGGCCTGCCTGACCCAGATAGTCAGGTTGGGAAATGGGACAGGCAGCAATGGGGGTGTTAGCCACGCACCTAACCTGGTGATCACCCATATTCTGCCTTACTCATATTCTGCTTCCATGTTTGAATTGGATGCCTGTTGTGCTTGAACGCTGTTGCTTGTGTGAACACTACTCAAAAAGTAATTTGCAGTCCAGTTGATTGTCTTCATATAGTACGGTGGTCCCCTGGCATCCACAGTGTTGGTACGCATGGATTTGACTATCCACTGATCCGTGGATGCCAGGGGACCTGACCGTGGGGCAGTAACTGGTGTTCCTGGAAGCCCCTTCTGGGTTGTGTCAAACGCTTTAAAAAAGTGTGTTCCCTGCTTTAGCACAACAAACTGTGATCACTTCTGGGTCATGCCAGTTGTTTGGGAAGCACTTCCACGATTCATTCTGGAGCATGCCAGGGCCCAGGGAGGGGGTTGCAGGCCTCAGTACAACCCAGAAGTGGTTTCGGGGAGTATCAGCGACCGCCCTGAAACCAGCGTGGTTTTGGTAGGGAACTCTGTTTAAAAAAAATTTAAAAACCTTTTAAAAGCAGATTTGACTATCCATGGATTTTGGCATCTGTGGGGGGTCCGGGAACAGAAAACCCACAGCTGCAGAGGGCACACCGTACAGTGCTTCTCTTCCCAGAAATCTCAAAAAGATTTTGCTCACTGCTGAGCTTTGGAGAGGCACACTGGTTGAAAATCGCTGGTTTGGCCA
Organism: Tiliqua scincoides; assembly: GCF_035046505.1. Taxonomy (NCBI): domain Eukaryota; kingdom Metazoa; phylum Chordata; class Lepidosauria; order Squamata; family Scincidae; genus Tiliqua; species Tiliqua scincoides. The sequence goes on along the minus strand of NC_089833.1, from coordinate 1,301,853 downwards.
TTCTTGAGAGGAGCATCCAGGGACCAAACTTGGCGCATAACAGAGCCCTGATAGGAGAAAGCAAGTCTGGGGAGCTGACCGTGAAATGTGCTGTGTCTGCAACAGATGGGGGGGGAGAGAGACAGTGCGCGCATGCGCGCGCGCGCGCGCGCGCACACACACACACACACACACACACACACACACACACACACACACACACACACACCCCAGGTGATTTTCCCCTTTAAGCATCAGTACATCTTTTATCTGTTCCCAGGTATACCAGGTGTGCCAGCCCATTCACACTGCATAGTCTTTGTGATTTTATTTACATGAATGTCTGAAGCAGCATTCATGGAGTGATAAGAAGAACATCAGAAGAGCCCCGCTGGATACAGCCTCCCCCACACATATTTTCTTTTGTTTGTTCTAATTCTCCTGACGTGGATGTCCCCTGGCCACTGGTCCTTCTAGCTCGGTATAGATTCGTAGCAGCGGCTGTCAAGGGTTCCAGACTGAGGCTTCTCCCAACCCCACCTGGAGATGTCACCTGCGGCAGCAGCAGCAATGGGACCTGCTGCAAGTAAAACTCTCTTGGCCTCCAGCCTCTCCTGTAATCCTGGCCTCCTCTGGTGGTGTGGAATGATGGAAAACAGTCCAGGTCAGCTGGATCTTGTTGTCTTGTGTGCCTCAAGAGGCATCTGGTGGACCACTGTGAGATATAGGAAGCTGGACGAGATGGGCCTTTATTTGTTTGTATGTTTATTTGGACACTTTTCTCCTACTTTTGTTTTAAAAATATCCCAAAAGCAGCTTATGCTACCCAGCAAAGACACAATAACACTCAAGCCGTGTTTCAAATGTGCAATGCAAAAGCAGCAATCAGGAGCATGAAAAAAGACACGCTCAGCCGGAGTCACAACAGAGACAGAATCCAATAAAACCTCCAGCCTCCGAAGGCCTCCTTTCAAAATCAGGTTTTGACAAAGCATCAAAAGGAATGTAAAGAGGTGGGAGAGGCAGGCTTCCCTCAGGAGGGCTTTACTATGTACTATGTACACATCTTCCCCTGGGGGCTGGTGATAAGAATAGGCCCTCAGTTTGGCTGTACTTGTCTTAAGAGGTGACTAAACAGCCACCGGGTAGATGGGACTCATCAGCCTGGGAAGGCAGCTCATCTGAGAGAAGGAAAACTCTGACCCCAAACCTCCACTGCCTTGTGGCTACATCCAGTTATGGAAGAGGCTTCAGGAGTCAACCTCGAGGCAAAATCCGGAGCTGGAGTCCCTGAGACAGTTCATGGCTGAACACAGTCATGTTCTGGCAACTCCTGCGACGCTGCTGGAACCAACCGTATTGGCCTCTGCCTTTCCATTGGACCATTTCAGCAACGTGGAGAGGGGGGATTTGCTGCATGGGTACACTCATTCTCTCGATACCGAGCTAAACAAGCGCATCGGTAAAGCAGCTACCACGTTTTCCAGACTCACAAAGAGAGTCTGGTCCAACAGACTCACAAAGAGAGTCTGGTCCAACAAGAAGCTGACGGAACATACCAAGATCCAGGTCTACAGAGCTTGCGTCCTGAGTACACTTCTGTACTGCAGCGAGTCATGGACTCTTCGCTCACAACAGGAGAGGAAACTGAGTGCTTTCCACATGCGCTGCCTCCGACGCATCCTCGGCATCACCTGGCAGGACAAAGTTCCAAACAACACAGTCCTGGAACGTGCTGGAATCCCTAGCATGTATTCACTGCTGAAACAGAGACGCCTGCGTTGGCTTGGTCATGTCGTGAGAATGGATGATGGCCGGATCCCAAAGGATCTCCTCTATGGAGAACTCGTGCAAGGAAAGCGCCCTACAGGTAGACCACAGCTGCGATACAAGGACATCTGCAAGAGGGATCTGAAGGCCGTAGGGATGGACCTCAACAAGTGGGAAACCCTGGCCTCTGAGCGGCCCGCTTGGAGGCAGGCTGTGCAGCATGGCCTTTCCCAGTTTGAAGAGACACTTTGCCAACAGTCTGAGGCTAAGAGGCAAAGAAGGAAGGCCCATAGCCAGGGAGACAGACCAGGGACAGACTGCACTTGCTCCCAGTGTGGAAGGGATTGTCACTCTCGGATTGGCCTTTTCAGCCACACTAGACGCTGTGCCAGAACCACCTTTCAGAGCGCGATACCATAGTCTTTCGAGACTGAAGGTTGCCAATATACTTTACCCAGGCTTTGCGCACTGGAGAGGACACTCTGTTCAGGAACCACCATTCAGAGCGTGACACCATGGTCTTCCGAGACTGAAGGATGCCAACATGTACATAGTACACATATGTACACTATGAGGGCCAGTGATGGTACACCAGAAGCAGACAGATCCCTGCCCCAAAGAGCATGCAGTGCAATTGCAGCCTGTATGCCTAAGAGTCAGGAGAGGGAGGGGTCTCAAATCTTCTTGGGCTCCTTATTTTTTTAACCCATTCCTGCCCAGCCCACAGCTGTACACATTTGATCCCTGTTGTGTATACTACATTATCATCTAGTCCAACTTCCTGTATCTCACTGTGGCCCAGCAAATGCTTCAGGAAGCACATAAGACAACAGACACAACCTGCGTCCTGGTGCCCTCCCCTGCATCTGGCAATCAGAGGCAGCCTACCTCTACCTTGCACATATCTATTATGACTCGTAACCTGAGATGTCCTCCAGAAATTTGTTCAATCCCCTCTTAAAGTCATCTAGGCAAGATGCCACCACTACGTCCTGTGGCAAAGAGTTCCACAGACTAATTACATGCTGGGTAACGAAATATTTTCTTTTGTTTGTCCTGCCTCTCCCAACACTCAACTTTAGTGGATGTCCTCTGGTTCTGGTGTTATGTGAAAGGGAAATTGTTGAGAGCTGGATGTAGCCATTGAGTGAATGAGACAAAAATACCCTCTTTGTTTCTGCAGCTGGCTGGAGGAGGAGAGAAAAGGGGCTCCAAGAACGTGCCATTTGCTTTTGAGGACACAGGTGCAATCCTGTATTTTTGCAAATTGGCATACTGGTGCAGGATGACCATGACGTGGGCCCAGAACATAAGAACAAGAAGAGCCCCACTGGATCAGGCCAAAGGCCTAGCTAGTCCAGCTTCCTGTATCTCACAGTGGCCCAGCAAATGCTTCAGGAAGCACATAAGACAACAGACACAATCTGTGTCCCGGTGCCCTTCCCTGAGGAGGGCACACACAGAACACACAGGTGAAGTTGGGGAGCGCACACCTGGGGCTGTCGGGGGGGGGGGGAGGCTCAGTTTCAATTCTGAGTAAACAGGGTGGGGGAGAATGAGAGGTCACAATGAGTGAGGAGGGAGACCAGGGTTTAGACAGCCTCCAGAAACATCCCATGGGCAGCAGGGCCTTCCCACCTGAAGTTCAGGGGTGTGCGGTGGATGGCGAGGCAGAGCCCTCCCACTGGAGTCCTTTGAAAAGCGCTGCCGCTGTGTGAGGTTCACAAGCACTCTCAACCCATGCAGGGGTTGAGTGTGCTTGTGCACCTCACACAGCGGCAGCGCTTTTCAAAGAACTCTGGTGAGGAGGCTCTGCCTCACCTGCCTCCGCATCCACCACACACCCCTGCTAAAGCTGGCATGGGGTCTGGTGTCTGCAGCACAGCACAAAAGAGCCACAACGCAGGTGTTCCAAAAATAGCCTTAGGCTGCAATTCTGTGCACACTTACCTGGGAGTAACTTACATTAAACTCAGTGGGGTACTATACTCAGTGAGTACAGTGCCCATGGGCAGGGGTAATTTGTACCCAGGCCCAAGGTCAAAAAGGAAGCACAGGAGCCAAAGAAGAGGGGCCAAAAATTTCCTGGGGTCTTATATTTTCTGACTGCACCCAGACTCACTGCCCATGTGGGATGCTGGGTGCGCAGCGGCAGCTGCTGACGAAAGCCATATATGCTGGACCAAGAAATGCATACTTGACACTCCTTAACACAGTGTCAAATCTGAATACGACGATGCTAACAGTCTGCAATGATTTCAGTCTTTAAAGATTCTAGGGAGACTTGGGAGCGGGATTGGTTTTAGCCAAAGCTGTGCATTGGGAAGCCCAGTAGACCTGGGCTCCAAAGACTTGTCTGGCTGTCACCACCCTCCTGTTTGCCCCCTCCCCACCTCTGTTCTTCTCACCCCCATCACTACCCTCCCCCCTTGGGAAGGGGCCCAAAAGAAACTTTGTGTCCCCTAATAAAATTCCTCCCAGAGGCCCTGCCTTAGCAAGCATACATAGGCCTGCGATGTACATGGGTCCCTTTTAGGGAGAAGGGTGGGATATAAATAAAGTTTATTATTATTATTATATTATTACATCTTGGGCACTCTCTTCACTCGGAAATGGGACCTGGAACTAGCTTAGGGGAGGCGCACAAAACAGGTGACTGGGGCCCATTAAGAGTTGATGGGAATACAAGTCACACCTGGCGGTCTGGGTAGGGGCAGAGAACCTGTCCTGATTCACTAAAGGCTCTTCCCCCCCCCCACTGTCCCTGCTCAGCCAACCTGGGAGCTCAGCCCGACTCTGGTGGAGTCCGATGCCCACCAGCCAAGCTGACCAAAGCAGCCTGCTGGAATTAACCCCCTTGCAGAACGTCCCCAGCCTCCCCGGCGTGCCAGGAGGAGCATTCATGCGTGGTGGCATCTGTCAGCCCAGCCCTTAATCCAGAGGGCTCCCAGCTTATTCGAGGACAAGGGCTGGGCTTACGCGGAAGGCCAACAGACCTGTTTTTGCTCAGCCGCCTGCGAAATTTGTGGCACTTTGTCGGCCAGGCGTCCTGGTGCCAGCACAGCAGGCCAACTGGGCCTGGCCAAGAAGGAGATAGAAAATTCAGAGTGGACTCCTCCCCTGCTCCTTCACCCAAGACACAAGGCAGCAGGGGGTCCTTCCACACAAGCCCCCTTGAAATGAACGGGGAATGCAGTAACAGATGCCAGTTTCAGGTCTCTGCTTTGCAGAGCTTCACAGGAATTGACAGGTCCGCCTTCTGCAGGTCACATGTCGTTTGCATCGATGTTGGAATTTATCTGAAGGGTGATACACACTACATGATCTGGAGAAGTCATAGGCTCCAAGGCCCACTCAGAACATCAAAACTTCCCTGCTGGATCAGGCCCAGGGCCCGCTTAGTCCAGCTTCCTGTCTCTTACAATAGCCCACCAAATGCCTCCGGGAGCGCACAAGACAACAGCTGACCTGCATCCTGTTGCCACCCCCTTGCACCTGGCACCCAGAGGTGGCCCACCTCTCACAGTTTGTAACTTGTGATGGACTTTTCCTCCAGAAATGGGTCCAATCCTCTTTTAAAGGCATCCAGGCTAGACACATACTGTGTCTACAGATGAATAGAGAATTCAGAATACAGATGAATGACACACCAGGTCAAGAAATATTTCCTTTTATCTGTCCTAACTCTCCCAACATTCAATTTCAGTGGATGTCCCCTGGTTCTGCTGTAGTGTGTAGTTCACACTATCCATCCCCTTCATAATTTTGTGCATCTTAATCATGCCCCCCAGGTGTCTTTTTTCCAGTCTGAGGGCCCCAAATGCTGTAGCCTTTCCTCATAAGGAAGGTGCCCCAGGCCACAAATCATTTCAGTCGCGCTGCTCTGCAGCTTATGATTGGGGTGGGCACTTTAAGTGGTGCAGCCCAAGCAGAGGGCAACCAGAGCGCTGTTCTGCAACGCTCTGGGCATATGCCTCACCTTGCCTCTGCTTCACCTCCTTTTCTGCAGGCGGCAGTGGCAGCTGCCTTTGTCAAGATGGACTTGCTGCCAGAGACACGGCTGCTTCTCTGGGGAACGAGCCACCGAGGCTGGAGTGACCCAGATTCCAATCTGTGGCCTGAGCCTGTAGCAGACGATGCTGGGCATACGTTTCCCACACTGCCACAGCAAGAGCACACAGCCCAGCAGGGAGAAGTGAGGAAAACCAGACAGACAGACGAACCTGCTCTCGTGGTGGACTCTCACGATTCCACTCCTCTCTCAAATAGGCCTTTTCTTCCCAAACAGAATCAGCCTTGCTGCATTTTAAACTCAGGCCTGAACTCCAAGAGACTTTGCCTGCATAAAAAGCCACGGATGGTGGTTCTGGTTAGTCTGCCGTACACAAAAAGCACTTTGCACCGGGTCAGAATCACAGCCAGCTTCCAGGACCCCATGCGGAGATAAAGCATTCAAAGTAGGAATCCGGTCTCCAATTTTGGGTCAGACCTAGAGAAGCAGGAAAACCAGGTTCTGTGTTTGTGTGTTAATTGATAAAACTGCAGCCATATAAAGGCCATTGGGCTTCCAGAGAACCTCTCAGAGGGGATGTTTGGCAGACTGGCAGGTGGCTCCACAAGCACCTGGTGAAAAAGTGGCGCCCCCTGGAGGGATTGTGGGAGAAGGGCTCCATCTTTTGGCTGACCTGAGTTCTCCACCCAAGTCAAACACAGCTCCCAGAAGGCCTGCCATGGACTGAGGTTGGAAAGACAACTCTTTGTACATCCCAGTCCTAAGGCTGTGCTGGAACACTCCTATGTTAGCTGCTGAAGTTTCTTGTCTCGGGGGAAAAAATTAGGAGAGAACCACTTCAAGACTTTGGTCCAAGAAGAAAGCCTCAAGCCTCAGCAAAGCTGGTGGGGGCAGTCCCTCAAAATCATCTGTACCACCACTGATCTTGGGGGGGAGAGGTCCATCCCTCTCAGTTTGGATGAAGTGGGACCATCCAAAAGCAAGGCAGGGGCTCCCAAATTCTTGGGGGACTCCCTATGGACACAGAAGATGTCACTAGGGACTGCACTGGATGACACCCTGGAAGGGCGTGACACCAATAGTGGCCCCAATTTTGGAAACCTTTTGGAAAATTTGCATTTATGAATAATACCATCAAGGTATATATCAATGGAAAGATAATTGTTTCATTACATTCTGTATGGAATTATCTGAATTCTACCAAAAGTTACCAAAAGAATTCTACCAATTAACCATAAATAGAAAACACAACTGCCTTATGTAACAAAAAGTGGATGTCTTTAACTCAACTCTGACCAATGTGACTGATTGTTCCAAGAGCCAATGAGCATTATGATGACAGCAGAAAGACTAAAAGCTGAGAAAGTCAGCTCTCATTTCCATGTATCAGAACTCATACTAGAACTTTTATTCAGTTGCATGAGTGTCATAAAGTTGGCTACTGGTTTTTTGTGGGTTACTGATTGGTTGGGTGACCTGTACTGTGAAATATATAAAAAATAAATAAAGTGAATGGGGGTGGTTGGCAACCTTCAGTCTGGAAAGACTATGGTATAAGCCTACAGCACCCGGTATTCCCAGGCAGTCTCCCATCCAAATACTAACCAGGTCTGACCTGCTTAGCTTCTGAGATCAGACAAGATACAGCTCAGATACAGCTATGTATAGCCAGCACAGGTGAATGGGGGTGACACCAACCTACACCAACCCTAGTGATGCCACTGCATTGTTTGTATGATACTGTAATTGTTTTTTTTTGTATGGTCTGGTACAGGAGGAGGTCCATCATGGGAGTGATGTAGTGAGCTCTCATTGAGGAGGCAAACCCTAGTGACACCTCTGTGGGATAGCAGTTCCTAATAAAATCAAAAGTTAATATTTTCATCCCCTCTTCTGCAAAACAGTTCAGCCACTTCCAGGCCCACAGAGCTCTTCGAAGTAAAGTGCCAGCATAAGAAAGAGCCTTTCTTTACAAAAATATTTTATTCTCATCATTATCCACATCACAGAAGCTATCTGTTCTGTACAAAAAACCCAAACAAACCAAACCAAACCAGCATCATAAGTTGGACCAACTGGCCAGCACCACCAACAATTGAAAGCTTGTTATGTGGGAGGAGTGACAGCTGTCAATCAGCCAATGGGAGCGACACCATAACACTGAGCCTGCATGGGACAGCTCAGCCTCTTTCCCCACAAGCCAGGTCGGGGTCACAATATCTGCTGCTTTGGGGAAGAAAGAGCCCTGGTGAAACATAGGCACTCAAGGGAACAAGCTGTTTAGACAAACCATCTGTAGAAAGAATCCTTAGCTTCTTCCTTGGCCTGCAGAGATCGTAAAAGCAAACCAGATTCATCTGAGAGGAGGAGGTGCACACGTGGCCCCTGCTGCATCCGTTTGCAACCCAGCCTGCAACAGGTGCAGAAGTGACAGGGGAGTTCTTGCAGGCCAGATGCTAGCAGCCAAGGAAGCCGTTTTGTGTTTCGGAAGACCATACCGTCCCACTGGGAGGAAATTACACCATTAACTCAAGAATCTGAAACCTAACCAGGAGCTGGCATTTTTTCCAGACTCCACCTTACAAAGACCTCACACAACACAGGTTGGCCTGCCTGCTTGTCTGGCTCCAAAACGTCAGCACTACCCTAGACGGGCCAGAGCAAAGACAAATAGAGGCAGGAAATGACAGAGCAGTGGAGACACTCTAGCCTGCCACTCCGTTCTCCTTTCCACTTGCACTTCCTTTTCAATCCCAAGGCGAGGAGCAGTAGTCATGGGCATGCTTTCAGACATCACAAATGCAGGATCATCCGTCGTCTTTCTATTTCACATGTTTTTAAAAACATGACAGGTAAAGGAAACTTCAAGTCAAAAGTGGCTGGGCTGAAGATGCTCCTCTTTGCTCCACAAGCAACAGGTTTCATGCTGGCAGGGGGTATCATACAACATCTCCCAAAAGCAATGGAACTGGTCAGCTCCCAGACTTACACAGAAAACGGCCTGCTCCCCTGGACAAGAGCTGCACCACTGGAGAACTGGGGGCATCCTCCTGGCACCAACAGGAAGGCCTGATTCCCACCCATCACCCTGAGACCAGCGTCCATCAATGCTGCAGGCCTTCCTGGTCGAAAAGGAAACAGGCCATTGCAGCAGGGAAGAAAAACAGCCATTCCATGACTCACAACAATGGATGCTGCTGCTGTTTAGGACATTAGCTGACTTGGGAAGGTGCTTCTTCCTCTGAGAAGGATTTGAGCTTGAGGTTGGCAACTGGCAGCCCCAAGGCTAACCTGCCTGCCACCGCTGCCAGGGGCAACAGCCTGGCTCCCACCCCCAAAAAGCCAAAGGCAGTAGCTACAGAAGCAGAACTTGGGAAGCGGGGAGACAGGAAAAGGATGGAGAAGACTTTGGTCCAGTCCCAGCACTGCTCCCCTCTGGTGAAACTAGGAATTGGGACTTTTGGCGCTGCTTGTTGATTGGCGGGGGGGGGGGGGAGAACTGCAGGGCTGGCTCTGCTCCCAATTTTTCACACCAGCTCCCAGAGGCTCCAATTCCACTACCCAAGTTTATTTTGCTGAATATTTTGGGGAGGAGCCAGGCCTGGGGATGTACTGCAATGATTAGAAAGAGGCCCCGCCTACCTAGTTCTACAGTGACGGGAAATAAACTCCACCCCCACATTGCCACCTCTATGGTGGGTGACAAGCCCCCACATGCCACGTGTCTTCCAAGATTAACAAACAAACTAAAAAGCGGAGCAGCCGAATCGGGATACTCTTTCTGGGTGGCCATCTTGTGATCGGTCCCAGCTCTAGAGAGTCTTGGGCCGGGCGTTGAGGCGAAGGATTTCCTTGAAGTCCCGGACAAACTCGCGCAGCCGGTCCATGTGGGGGTTGACGTTCTCCTCCATCCACTCCTCCACCGTGTCCGAGAAATAGATGCTGTCCATGTGTGAGCGCAGGGTCTGGATGAAGGTCTCCCAGTTCTCGTGGACCCTAGTAGATCAGAAAGAACACAATTAAAGTTAAGGCCTCCTGTGGAGAAAGGCCTGCTCTATCCCCGAGATCAAAGTCCTGGCCTAGATGGACATGTGGTTTGGGTCTATAAATGTGCTTTATAAGGAAGGACAGAAGATTGGAGGATAGCAAATGTCATGCCTATCTTTAAAAAGGGAAGGAGAGGGGACCCAGGAAATTATATGCCAGTCAACCTAACATCTATACCGGGTAAGATGGTGGAATGCCTCATCAAGGATAAAATCTTAAAACACATAGAGGAGCAAGCCTTGCTGAGAGAGAATCAGCCTGACTTCTGTAAGGGTAAGTCTTGCCTCACGAACCTTTTAGAATTCTTTGAAAAGGTCAACAGGCATGTGGATGCGGGAGAATCTGTGGACATTATATATCTGGACTTTCAGAAGGCGTTCAACATGGTCCCTCACCAAAGGCTGCTGAGAAAGCTCCACAGTCAGGGAATTAGAGGGCAGGTCCTCTCCTGGATTAGGAACTGGTTGAGGTCCAGGAAGCAGAGAGTGGGTGTCAATGGGCAATTTTCACAATGGGAGAGAGGTGAAAAGCAGTGTGCCCCAAGGATCTGTCCTGGGACCGGTGCTTTTCAACCTCTTCATAAACGACCTGGAGACAGGGCTAAGCAGCAAGGTGGCCAAGTTTGCAGATGACACCAAACTTTTCCAAGTGGTGAAGACCAGAAGAGATGTGAAGAGCTCCAAAAGGATGTCTCCAAACTGGGAGACTGGGCAGCAAAATGGCAGATGCGTTTCAATGTAAGTAAGTGTAAAGTCATGCACATTGGGGCAAAAAATCAAAACTTTAGATATAGGCTGATGGGTTCTGAGCTGTCTGTGACAGATCAGGAGAGAGATCTTGGGGTGGTGGTGGACAGCTCGATGAAAGTGTCAACCCAATGTGCGATGGCAGTAAAGAAGGCTAATTCCATGCTTGGAATCATTAGGAAAGGCATTGAGAATCAGTCAGCTAATATTGTAATGCCATTGTACAAATCGATGGTTAGACCACACCTGGAGTATTGCATCCAGTTCTGGTCGCCACATCTCAAAAAGGATATAGTGGAGATGGAAAATGTGCAAAAGAGAGCAACAAAAATGATTACTGGGCTGGGGCACCTTCCCTGTGAGGAAAGGCTACAGCGTTTGGGCCTCTTCAGTCTAGAAAAGAGGCACCTGAGGGGGGACGTGACTGAGACATACAAAATCATGCAGGGGATGGACAGAGTGGATAGAGAGATGCTCTTTTCCTCTCGCATAACACCAGAACCAGGGGACATCCACAAAAGCTGAGTGTTGGGAGAGACAGGACAGAAGAAAATATTTCTTTACCCAGCATGTAATTAGTTTGTGGAACTCTTTGCCACAAGAAGTAGTTATGGCATCTTGCCTGGATGCCTTTAAGAGAGGATTGGACAAATTTCTGGAGGAGAAGTTCATCAAGGGTTACAAGTCATAGTAGGTATGTGCAAGCTCTTGGTTTTAGAGGCAGGCTGCCTCTGATTGCCAGATGCAGGGGAGGGCACCAGGATGCAGGTTGTGCCTGTTGTCTTGTGTGCTCCCTGGGGCATTTGGTGGGCCACTGTGAGGCACAGGAAGCTGGACTAGATGGGCCCTTGGCCTGATCCAGCAGGGCTCTTCTTATGTTCTTTTGACAGACCATAAGGCCTGAGGATCACTCCTGCTCCTTTGCACTGAAACAAACAACCCTCCTCACAAGTAGAAAACTGGCACCAGGGAGCAGGTGGGGCTTGCACTTTTGGTCCTGGGTATTGTTCTAGTGTTTAATTCACATGGGACTTCATTCCAAAACTGCATTTCCTCCCCCTGCTACCCATTGCCTCCTGTGACAGCCCGGTCCACCCCTCCCACTTGATTGTACTATACTGCTCCAAAGAGAGATCTCTGCTGGAGACCAGGCCCCACAAACTCTCCCTGGAGGCTCACTCACTTGAGAACTTTGCTGCCAAAACTCTCCATGTTGCGGGGGTTGCCGAAGAGATGCTTCCGGTGGTACGGGCTGAACCATCCCTTGATGGAGCTGCCATGGCAGGAAGAGACAACACAGGAAGAGATTCCCAAAAGGCAGTGTGTGACAGTGGGTCATGCCACAACCCACCCTGTTATCCCCAACTGACACACTGAAGAAGCAGTCCCTGTCAGCCTCCAAACCACTTAACCTGTAACTACACATCCTTCCTTCTTGTCTCCTCCTCTCTGGCTGCCCAAAATGTCTCCTTGCAGCAAAGGAGCAAGAGAGGGCAGTCTGGGAAATGCTGTAGGGCAGCCCAGGCAGCACCTTTCAAATGGGAGGCACAACGATGCCCAGAGCTGGCCAAGTTCTTGACCTCCATGCATGTACAGTGCAGGACAAAGCACAAGCCATTCCCCACCCCACCTCCCCTATCACCTGAGCACCCACCTCTCCTGTTCCAGGACTTTGACCACGGAGTCTTTCAGCTGATCATTGACCTGCTCGACCATACGGTAAATGTCGGATCCTGGAAAGGCACCGTTCCCCTCGCTGCCGAAGACAGAAGGTAGAGGGAGGGGTCAGCTGCTACAGCAGCTGGTAAAGACCCAGAAAAAATGGCTGCACCGTATCCTCCCACCACCAGCCTTCCAGCGATTAGCCCCCAAAGCAAATGCCTTATAATATTCAGGATGATGGTGGCTCTTTTGCAAGGCAGCAAACTCCAGTGCATCTTTCTGCAGCAGTCGCTAAGCTGAAGCTTCTCCTAGAATGGCTTTTGACCAAACCCTAAATAGGGTTTTTCTCTCTGTTGTCAGCCCATGGAGTGGGTACATGTTAACACAGGCAGGGCCCCCATATCTGTGGCTGATCTGTTCCAGGGTCCCCTCCCCTGGATATGGAAACCATGGATATGGGGGAACCCTGTCTCCGTGGCCCCTGCATGTGCTCAGCTTGAAAAGACTCTATAGACTTAACAGGAAGCAGGAAGTTAACTCATTCCTGTTAACGTCGATCAAGTCTTTTCAAGCATTCAGGCTGCCAGCAGCCTGCCTCTGCATCCCTATAAGCTTCAACGCTTATAGCAAACTGTAAGAGAAAGAATATTTTCACCCCAGTAAGGATCAAATGTATGTTAATGGGCTTGGCAGGGGGGAGAGATCTGTGGATAATTGAATCCATGAATACTGGATTCTGCAGGTACAGAGGTTCACCTGTAATAATAATTTTTAATAATAAAAACAATTAATTTGGGTTACATTAACAAACTGGGGTTGGACATTCCCAGATTGTTCATTCAGCCGCCCCTCACAAAACCTGCAGCTGGCCCAACTACACCTCTCAATGTCGTGCAAGGCAGCCTGCTGGACTCCAGAGGCTTCTCAAGGCCCAACACCCCAAAAACAGCCTGCTCAGTGGAGGAAAGGGGCCTCCAACAGCTTGCCCAGGTCTGCTGGAGCCAGACAAACCCAAACATCAACCGAGCCCCCCCCCCCCAGACCCTCAGGAACATCCATGTGACTCTTGCTAGAGTCATGACCTCTGGCTTGGGAACTGCAGTCCTAGAAGTGGTGGGCTTTGGGGCTTCGGATGAGAAGGAAGTTGCAGACAGACAGGGAGGTCTCAGTGCCCCTCATCAAGGCCTCCCTCAAAGAGATCTTATAAGCAGGGCCGGCTTTTAGGCAATTGGGGAGATTTTGCCCATTTGGACCCCGTGCGTGGTGGGGGTCCCACACTGCCTTTCCGCCCATTGATGCTTCCATTTGGCCTGAAATTGGGTCACTTTGGAAGAAGCTCCTGCCCCACCACTGCTCCCAATTGGCCCAAATTGGGTAACTTTGGAAGCAGCACCCGCCCACCGCTGCTGCCAGTTGGCCCAAAGTGATCCCATGAAGGTGGCAGCTTGGGCGCTTCACTCTTCCCCTCCCATGCAGCTCCCAGCACCATCCTCTCCCTCGTCTTGCTCCAGAGTGGGCTGCTGCGGATGCAGCAATGATGGGTGAGAGTTGGGCAATGCTGCGGGCTGGGGGTGCGCTCCCTCCTCGCTCCAGCTGACTTTCCAGGCGACAATTCTGCACAACCGTTAAAGGGACAGGAGTCCTATCCACTTGCACAGAAGTAACAGATGTTTTTTTCCTCCCTTGGTCTGGCTCCATTCAAGCTAAGAGCTGAAAAAATTAGAAGAGGGAGCCCTGCAAAATTAGAGGGGGCCCTGCAAAATTGGGCCCTGTTTAAAATTGGGCCCCGCAGCTCCTAAGGCTGGCCCTGCTTACATGAATTAATTCCTGAACATTTCTGTTTTCTCCTTTTCCCCCTTCCTGGGAGGATACTTTGCCATGTGTGGTGTGAAGGTACTTGTGGGAGCTGATCAATGAGTCTGTACAGCTGCACAAAAAACCTGGGACAAGTTCTTTCCCCCAGGGCAGTACTGGTTATCACCTGCTGGGTGTACAAAGGGTTGCATCAGAGGTAACAGCTCCCTGAATCTACCTCAGCAATTTTCAACGTTTTTCTCCTCACCAAACACTGACCTCTATGGTCTTCTCTATAATCTTTGACTCTTGTGATGTCACTTCTGGGAGACTCTTCCGGGTTCTGTGGCTCTGTTTCTAGCACAACTGTCTGTAGTCACAAATTGCCTGTCCCTCTTCCATCGCCGGCAGAGGAAGAGGGACAATATGTCACTACAGACAGTTGCCCTAGAAACAGACCACAGAACCCAGAAACGTTTCTCAGCTATTTTCAACACTGCGCTCCAAACTCCCACAGCTCACCGGTGGACCTTTCCACAGCACACTGGTTGAAAATTGCTGATCTTCCCACATGCTCCTCCCCCAGATAACCTGCAAGTACTTGCACCAGGAGGCACAAGGAAAGTCATTTCAAAACACACACACACACACACACACACCATGTGCTCTTCTCCAGCTGCATGCTCTGGAAGCCAAGCATGTCCAGGACCTTTTTGCGGGTGGCGTCAGTAAATCCGCCTGAGGGAGAGAAAGAGGGCATGTAAGCATTGTTCATCTGGAAATGGAGAAAGTCTTCACAGGAAAGCAGCAGTGATCATAAAAACATAAGAAGGGCCCTGCTGGATCAGGCCAAAGGCCCATCTAGTCCAACTTCCTGCATCTCACAGTGGACCATCAGGTATCTCTGGGAGCACACAAGACAACAAGGTACCTGCATCCTGTTACCACTCCCTGGCACCTGGCATTCAGAGACTTGAGGCCAGGCCACCTCTAAAACCAGAAGCTTGCACATGGCTATCATGGATTGTTCCCTGTGATGGACTTTTCCTCCATCAATCTGTCCAAACCCCTTTAAAAGGTATCGAGGCCAGACGTCATGACCACATCCTGTGGCAAGGAGTTCCACAGATTAATTACACGCTGGGCAAAAAGTAGTATTTCCTAACTCTCCCAACACTCAATTTGAGTGGATGTCCCCTGGTTCTGGTGTTGTGTGTGAGAGAAAGAAACTTCCCTTTATCCTCCTCTCCCAGGAGGAGGAGATCTGGGGGAGGAGATTCAGGGGACATCCACTAAAATTGAGTGTTGGGAGAGTTAGGACAAACAAAAGAAAATATTCTTTACCCAGCGTGTAATTAGTCTGTGGAACTCCTTGCCACAGGAAGTACTGATGGTATCAGTATAAGGTAGATGCCTTTAAGAAGGGATTGAACAAATTTCTGGAAGAAAAGTTCATCACGGGTTACAAGTCATGGTAGGTATGTGCAAGGTAGAGGTAGGCTGCCCCTGACTGCCAGATGCAGGGGAGGGCACCAGGACGCAGGTTGTGTCTGTTGTCTGGTGTGTTCCCTGAAGCATTTGGTGGGCCACTGTGAGATACAGGAAGCTGGACTAGATGGGCCTGTGGCCTGATCCAGCCGGGCTCTTCTTATGTTCTTATATCCATCCCCTGCATAATCCCCAACTTCAGACTACACCTTACACAAACCAGCCCACCTCCCCAGAGCACTCCCCCCTGCCCTCCACCCCTTTCCACGCATATCCCCAGCCAGGACCCCTCACCATTCACTAATGTCTGCAGGCACACAGCCAGGGACGGAATCCCCACAGGTAGCAGCTCACACAGTACTGAATAGTGGTCGTATCTGAAGGGGGAGAGGAGGAAAAGAAGTCCATCACCAACTGAGGGTGGCATTCCCCATCCCCTGCCACCCACAGCCTCCTGGTGCTAGGTTTCAGCCATCCCAACCAGACCATGCCACAGCCCGCCCTTCTTCCAGGTAGCTACAGCTGCAACAGAGGGAGCATCTTGGAAAGAGGGAGGAACCAGCCAGCCCTTGGTGACCAGGCCCACAACATGGGCCAGAGCTCCGTGCCTGGAAAGGACACTGTAATTGGCTCCCAAAACATGAGTTGCCTGCTTTCCAGGCCTAGCTTAGGATCACAGGATGAGTCTTCCCCAGCCCTGTGCATCCTAGGTCCACGCCCCTGAATCCATGTGCCTCCCATGCTGCTTCAATCCCACCAGAAGCCCTTCCAACACAGCTGGTTTTAAGCCAATTGGACCAGTTGATCCCAATTGCGCCCCTAACGTTAATCTACTCTAGTCTTGTATCAAATTCTGTATTAAAATTTGCTTAGCTCTGTTAACTCACATGAACTTTTAAAGCACACATTTTGACTGCATTCCATTCTACCAAAGAGACATAGTGTGGAAAGTGAATTTTGTTTTTATCTCTAAGATTCCACAGGCCTTGGCTGTCAACCTGGAGCCTCACAAGAGATGTTTCCAATTGGGCCCTGCAGCTCCTAAGGTCAGTCCTGCAAAACCCCCCCCCCCGCTTCATGAGACACAGCTCAGCCACTGAATCTGTTTTGTGGCCAGTCCCTGAAGTGCCTCTGACCATGCACAGAGGGCCTTCCCTTCACCATTGCAGACACAGCTGTTCTCTAGACACACAGAACGAGGAGGCAGCCTTCCACGTCAGGCCATGTGAATCCAACTTTAAGGACTCCAAGCCCCTCGACTGTCCAGACCTGCTCTCACTCTCCCATCCTGCTATGCCCAGGACCTGCCTTTGCCAGCCGGTGAGCACGATGCCCTGGTACCGAATGGAGGGTGTGGCAGCCATGGACTGGATGACCTTCAGCCACCTCAGGTGGTTTTGCAGGTGACCCTGTAATGGGGTCCAGGCTTGGGCGGGGCCAGAGGTGCCCTTGAAGGCACTCGCGAACCAGATGGTCTTGAATCCGCACTCTGCATACTTGGCAATGTATTTTCCTAGGAGGAAGAGGAGAGCAGAAATAAGGAAGCAGAATGCCTTGCGACAGGTGTGGCGGTGCTGAGCACCAGCTCCATGTTTAGAGTCAAACGGAACTCAAGGAGGGGGTTGCTCAAGGTTGCCTGTGCTTGGCCCCTGCATGCTGCAACTGGAAAGTTCAGCATCATATACAAGGCACAGCCAACACCCCCTCCCCAAAATCACCTTTTGCATTTCCAGAACTTCAAGCCTGCCCTTTAGAAGGACTTACTTGGGAGTAAGCCACATGGTGTTTTTCACTTATTTTAACATTTCACAACTTTCAGTCACCTTCTCTCAGCCTCACCTACCTCACAGGGTTATTGTGAGGACAAAAGGGAAAGTCAATAGGAGGGAAAAAGGTGTGTACACCATCCTGAGCTCCTTGGAGGAAGGGCGGTACAGAAATGTGACAAACAAACAAGCAAGCTTGCCACAAACATTAGCATCCAGACACACACACACACAGCAAGGGGAGAGGTGAGGAGAGGAAAAACCTACATGTGGTAAGATAGGAATGGATGAATTTGAGGAAGATCCTTTCCTTGGAGGGAGGCCCAAGACCGCACTCAAGGCTGGGAAGTCCTCCACATGGACCCTCCCACTCAGGCTACAGGAGCCCTTCTCCCCTCTTACCTATTTGCTGTGTGTCAAAGTCTGACGAGTAGACCCACAGCATGGGGGACGCATGCTTGGCAATGCCAGAGTCTGCAAGACACAAATGTGGAGGTAAGATGACCAAGGGGCAGACAAGGGGGGGCAAACGCCTGGGGTGACACACCTGTAAGAACTCTTCTTACCCCACGGCTTCCCCATTTGGAGGCCTCTCCGGCCCTCAGAAGGCCTTCAAATGTCAGAAATGATGTTTTAAGGCATTCCAGAGGCCTCAGAAGGCTCCCAGACATGAACAGCGCCCCCCCCCTGGCATTTTCTGTGGTGGGGGGGCATTCTGCAGTCCTGGCCCAGGGGCAGGCACAAGGGCCAGGATCGCCACTGCTGAGGGGGACGACTGGTCCCCAGATTCAGTGACCCCAGCCACAAGTCATTGATGACTAAAAGTCTTCAGCCAGAAGGCCTGGTGGGTTGTTTGAAATCCATGTGTGAACTTCAGCAGCTCTGGGTGATATACACACAGCTGCTCTCTGCCCACTCCCTCCACCAACGTTCCTCTCCTTCCCTTCTTCCTTCTGCAATTCTTCTCACTCCCTGGGCCACACCTTGTTCCAATCCTCATTTCCCAAGTCGCTGCCCTGTGTCCCTGATGGTATTGGGTCCACTGTTGCCTCCTGTCCTAAGCCCCTTCGACCAAGTCCCTGCTATGATCAGAGCAGCTCAACCAGTGGGAAAGATCAATGGGCTTGCCCGACTTCTCAGTGACATCAGGGCAACCCGGCCAATGGCCCATAAAGTCTTTGCCACCATCACAAATCCCTGAGTGCCTTCAATGGAGAAATATCAGTACAGGTACCAACGAGGTTGGAGTTACCAGACAAAACCACTGACTCCACACTGACCTTGGATGGTGGTCAAGCTGATCTTCCGCAGCATGTCGTCCCAGAGGAGCACCTGTTGCCCCCCAGCCCGGCTGGCCACGAAGTTCACCACCTCCCGGATGTGGCTCAGATACATCTTGCCCACGTCCCCACCATTGCGACTCATCCAGTTCTTGGAGTCCAACCCCTCCCCTAAGTGGAAAACCTGGAGGGGGGGAGGAGAGGAAAGCAGCTGATGAGAATGGGAGGGGCAAGATGGCTGCCAGTGGGCCGCCCCAGTCGAGTACCAGTGCTGGGAGCATGGAGGGGTTGCGAGGTTGCCCATCACATTTGCAAGGGGGGGAGTAGAACCTGGGTTGCTTGAGGAAGACGACTGTCATGAACATGTACAGTTCAGGCCTAGTAGCATTGCAAGGCCTGAACCAAGCTAAAACAGTAACACAGAAGTGGCTTGCATTTCCTAACTGCTAGGATTTACAACTCAATGGAGGGTGATTATGTAGCACCTAGGCAGCCAGAAAGACGCCCATCAAGGATGGAATGCAGCTGCAGATCTCCAGGGGGGAGGGAAGAGCTGAGAGGGTGAGCTTCCAGCCCCATTTCTGGAGGACAGGGTCTTTGTTCCTTGTCTCTGAGTGAGAGAGGTGGTGGGTGCACATCCTGCCCCACCAGGACCATGTGGCCAGAGGTAACTGGCCTGAGGTAACTGGCCTTCTACAAAAGAAGCTGACCTAGGTGAGGGTTAGAGAATAATAGAGTTATTATTAGAGGGTTAGAGAATAACAGGTGAGGGTTAGAGAATAACAGAACAACTTGCTGTTAGCTTTGTTGTTTTATGCTGATGTTTCCTAGAAGTTTTTAAGCCTCTAGCATTTGCTGCCTTTTGTAACCTTTTGTAACCCTATGTTAAATACAAATAAAGTAGAAAATAAAGTAGAAAATCTTTTTACCATTGTCTGCTGGGTTCATTGTCTGCTGGGGACAAAGGTTCAGAATCCTGCCTAGCCGTTCAGCAAGCTACCAAAAATCCTCATTGTGGACTAGAAACTTGAGGACTGAGACTTTAAGTAAAGAAAGTGCTCAGTGCCTACAAGGGATATAGTTAAGCCTAGAGGGTCTTGGTGTCCCTGGACTGAGGCACTGGCTCTTACAGGGTGGTGGCAGTACTACCAAACAGGGATCTTTGAGGGCTCTAGGGTTCAGAACCAACAACTCTGAGCACCCAAAACCCTGGGGGTGAGACCCAAGTGTACAACAACGACCATGCCAGGGAGGGTCAGGGAAAAGACCCACAGGGAAAAGACCCACATCGTTAAGCAACGACTGACTGGCACCCACAGGGCTTTCCTTGCTTGGCTTCTCTGTGACATCAGGGCAATTCAGCCAATTGCCTGCATTATGACGGATTGACACCCACAGGGCTGCCCTGTCCACAAGGTCACTGTGGTCAAGGACACCCAGCACCACCCAGTCACCTCCATCGCTCCTGCTCCATGGATTCGAAAAGAAAAATGAAAATGGAGGGGATGTGGACAGGAGAGAAGAGAGTAGTGAGGCTAGACCGTCAGAGACTCCCCTCCACACATCCTTTTTTGCACTGTTCTCCTCTTCCTTATCTAATCCACAGGGGTGGGAGGGTGAGTAGTGGCAGCCAACACAATGCCTGTTCGGGGGGCGGGGGGGCAGCACTTGGCAACCCACCTCAGGCACTGGATCGTCTGGGCCAGCTCAGGGCAGGCAAAATGAAGCCATTATTGATTCAAAGATCCTTGCAGCCCAGCGACCTGCCTCTAAGCTAAGGTAAAGGCAGCATATTCCCGCCCCCCCCCCCAGATGTTTTTTGGTGGATTTTAATTTAGACGTAACTTTTTAAATTAAAAAAAAGCAGCAAACTTCTAATCTTCTGAGGCGAGTTTAGGCTGCAAACCGGTGCACACACTTCCCTGGTCACAAGTCCCATTAAACTCAATGGGGCTTCTGAGTACATAATACTGTACTGTTAAATGGTGCTGAATACTGCAATCCCAGGCTTGGTGGCCTGCCAGCCCCTGCTCCCCCTACTCCTGGGACTGAAAAAAGAGGGGTGGACAGAGCTGAAGAGGAACTGTGGAGGAGAAGAACATGATCCTGACACTCCAGCCAACCACTCTCCTCTCCTCCACAATTCCTCTGTCACTCTGACCCACCTCTACTTCTAACCCAAAGAGTAGGAGAAAGGAAGAGTAGTGGAGGCAAGCAGGGGGATGGACATGGGCGCCCCAGTCATCTGCCATGGACTGGAGAGGCCCAATTAATTTACAGTGGTTCCTCCTTCCCCATGGGCTCAGCACCTGAGGGTTTTAGTATCTGTGGACAACAAACCCATGGCGGAGTGCCTCAGGCCTCCCAGGCATGACCAGAAGGCATTTCCAGTGACTCCCAGTCACATCCAGGAATTAAAGCACAGATTTAATTATCCATGGAATTCAGTATCCATGGGGGCTTGTGGAATTGATCCCCCGTGGCCACCAAGGGCACACTGTATACTTGAAACACACTGACCACTGATTCAGGTTCCAGGCAAATAGGCCACTTTAGGTTCTGATTCAGTTCTCAGAGCCCATTTTTGGGACTGGGTTCAGGTTCCATTTGACTCTCTGCCCCAGCTGAGTTATGATGAGGGGGCTGCTGCTCTGGCATCCAAGGTGACCGTCCAGCAGGTTCACACTTACCTCGTCGGCTCCAATGTGCACCCAGCTGGAGCGCCGATGCTTGTCCAGCACCTGGGTGAGCAGGCTCTTCAGCAGGGCCACAGTCTCCGGGAGGTGGGGGTTGAAGCTGTTGGGGAAGCGCTCCACCTCCCGCAGGTGGCGGTATTTGTCGTGCTTCAGGATGAACTGCGAGAGAGGAGACAAACCAGAACAGCCTCGTGGGGATGGTTTGACTTCAGTGGCCTCTCAGTAGCGGCACCAACCCTATGGAACTCCCTCCCTCTTGATTTATGACCTGCTCCCTCCTTGGAGGCTTTCTGGCAAGGCCTGAAGCCATTTTTTTTTTCCAGACAAGCCTTCTGAGTTCTCTGGCTTTTAAATTATATCTGATTTTCACAAGCTTTGTCCTTTTTATAAGGTGTTCGCTGCTACTTTTCTGATGGATTGAAATTGTGTTTTATGGTAGTTTTAAATAGTGTATAGTGGTCATTTTAGCGTATAGTGCAGTGTTTGCAAACTGTGGGTCGGGACCCCCTAGGTGGGTAGCGAGTCAATTTCAAGTGGGTCCCCATTCATTTCAATATTTTATTTTTAATACATTAGACTTACGCTCATGGTACGTGAGTGCATCTGGGGAAATGTTACAGCTCTGTACTTTAAACAAGCTACCATGTAGTAGCTTTTACCAATGATAGTAAATGGGACTTACTCCTGGCTAAATGTGGGTAGGATTGCAGCCTAGGATTGTTACATTTTCCTGCTTGATGATGTCACTTCTGGTCATGACATCACTTCCGGTGGGTCCTTACAAACTCTCATTCTAAAAAGTGGGTCCCAGTGCTAAATGTTTGAGAACCATTAGTATAGTGTAATTGGTTTTTTTAAGTGTGATTTTATTATTTTTTGTATTTGTATTTTGTAAGTTGCCTTGGGTCTTCTCGGGGGGGAAAAAAGCAGGGTAAAAATACCATAAAACAAACAAATATACAAACTGTGGCTCTTTCAGTTCTTACAGTTGCAGCTTTTATGCTGGGTCTTGATCTTTCCAGGGGCATAGCTAGAGGGGATGCAAAGCACTAAGTTTTACAGGAAGCCTCACCACAGCATGCAAGTAGCCCCTCCCCCTCCTTTTCAGATCCATTCTAGGTGTTTGCCTGGTTTCAAAGGGGAGGGGCTGTTTGTACACTGTGGTGAGGTTCCCTGCAAAACGTAGTGCTGCCCGCCTCTAGCTACACCACTGGATCTTTCAATTAACTCTTTACAAGTGCAGACATTCTAGTTTTTTTATTTTATTGCCTCTTGCCATTCTTATTGTATGGACAGTTATTTTATATTTGCAAGCTGACTTAGTCTCCCCAATGTTGGGGGGCAAGATGGAGTGAACACTGAGTAAATAAAATAACTAAACAAACCAGAATGACCAACCAACTTATTTCAGCACAAGCCTTTTGTGGAATGCATCCCACGTCCTCAGGAGAGAGACTGCAGCCAGGGACAGGCCAGGAGTGGGGCGGGAACAGAACAGCTTTAAGCCAAGTGGACTAATTATTATCAATTGGGTCATGTGCCTAATGGCCCCCCTGCCAGGGTAATCTAGTTTTGTCTACATACAACACATTGCAATGAACTCCTAACACCACATTGCAGGTTTGATAGAGAACAGCAACCATTTTTATTTTCTTCTGAATTCTTAAAAAGTCAGTCATGTTTGTTTATATTTTGAAATTGGCTGTGAACCTGGAATCCCACAAAAATTGTTTCCAATTGGGCCCCACAGCTCCTAAGGCCAGCCCTGGGTGGGGAGATCCACTAAGATCTGAGGCCAGGATAAGCAAACAGACTGAAGGGAGCCCAAAAGACCATCTTTCTCAGACTTGCAAAGGAGGCCACACTTACTGGTCTGTATAAAAACTTTCCTGCAACATATAGTAGTAGTAGTAGTAGTAGTAGTAGTAGTAGTAGTAGTAGTAGTAATATTATTATTATTATTTTATTTATACCCCGTCCTTCTCCCCAAAGGGACCCAAGGCAGCTTACAATAGGTTAAAAGCAGATTAAAACATAATTTAACAAACAGATAAAAACATATTAACACATTGACAGATATCATAAAAAACAGTAGTCAGATAAAAAGTCAGGTAAAAAGAGCATAGAGCAGCAGATCATAAAGGAATCAGGCCTGTAAAAACATACTAAAAGATGTAGAAAAGATGTTAAAAAGGCCATGAACTCAGAAGGATTATTTAAATAGAAGGGTCTTCAGGCCTCACTGAAAAGTCTCAAGAGAAGGAACCATTCTTAAGTCAAGGGGAAGGGAGTTCCATAGCGTTGGTGCCACTACTGAGAAGGCCCTATTTCTTGCCACCGCCCCACATACCTCCTTAGGCAGCGGCACTTGTAAAAAAGCCTTCTCTGATGACCTAAGAGGATGAGCCAGATTGTATGGAAGTAGGCGATCTCTAAGGTACCCTGGCCCAGAGCAGTATAGGGCTTTAAAGGTCAAAACCAGCACCTTGAATTGGGCCTGGAAACGAATAGGCAGCCAATGTAGCCCCAGGAGAAGCGGGCTGACAGAGTCAAACCGCCTGCCTCCAGTAACCACACGGGCCGCCGCATTCTGCACTAATTGCAGTGATAGTGAATAGGGCCTAGTGAACCCATGCACTAATTGCATATGATAGTGAACAGGGCCAACCAAGTAGTGAGGCCAACTGAGAAGGTTGTTTCAGGGCCATAGGCTGGTGCAAAGGTGTCCACGTCCATCTGCCTACTCACCTCCACAGCTTCTTGGATTGCAAAAGGAAGAGAGGGGCAGAATAGGAAAGGAAGAACGGAATAGAAGAGAGGGATTTGCTAGAGAGACTCTCCTCTCCACTTCTGCTCTGTCCCCCTGGTCCTCTTCTAACCTCTGGAATGGGAGAAGCAGGGCCTGGCACTTCACCAAGAAAGGAGGCAGCATGCCAAATGCTGCCCCAGGGAAGCCCTGGGCTGATCCTAAATGCTGTTTGTGGCACTTCAACAGAGAGAGAGAGAACTCCTGATTTATAAATACACCTGCTTTCCTGCAGGCCATATTTCTATATGTGAGGAGACCAGAGGCTAGTGAAAAGCCAGCTCAAGTCCACACCATGCAGGCTACTCATTCAGATCTCCTACAAAATCAGGTTCTGTCGCTCAAGGGATCAGTTGTCTGCTCAACCAGCCTAACTAGATTGGAGGCCGCCAGCACCCTGGCCTGGAGCATACGCTCCCTGCCTGCAGAGGATCCGTCCTGTCTCATTCCTACACAGGGCACAACTTACTTACACAACACACAAACAACACAATTCTGATACAGCCTCATAGTTCTGGCTACAAGAAGTATTACTTCGAAGGAAAAAGCTCTTGCACCTTATCATTAGTTCAATTAAAGAAATTGCCATTTTCTTGTAGACTGAAATTCGTGTGACTGTTAGCAGGCTCTAGGCAAGCT
This sequence comes from Tiliqua scincoides, assembly GCF_035046505.1. NCBI lineage: Eukaryota > Metazoa > Chordata > Lepidosauria > Squamata > Scincidae > Tiliqua > Tiliqua scincoides. The sequence goes on along the minus strand of NC_089833.1, from coordinate 1,277,168 downwards.
CCTGGTTGGCCCACCTGCTGTGTTGCCAGTTTCCTCAGAGACGTGCCCCAGTCTCACACAGGGACCGCTTTCATTTCACAGTTGGTAACAAACCTAATCACGTCCCACAGCTTAAGGTGATTCAAATCCCACCAGAGTCACTAAGCTTGCTGGGTGACCCTGGACCAGTTACCTACTGTCAACCTAACTACCTCTCAGTGGTGTTGTGCAGGTAAAATGACCGGGGGGGGGGGGAAGGAGAGAGGAGAACCATACAAGCTCTAAGAGGAAGTCATTGTCCCTGCCTCAGATAGTTCATGAACTTGGCACAGCCCATTCTGATCTGCAGTTACAACTGTTGTAAATCATCCCTGTCCCACAAGTATGAACGGACAGTGACTGTACTACTTCTGTCCCATGGCCCCCTGATCCCACCACCACTGAGGTATATTTCTAGGGTTCCTCTAGCCCCCGGGCAGGCCTATGTACACTTGCTGCGGATCTGAAATTCTCTCATCTGATGACACGACTGCAACCCACAAAACGTTTTTGCTAGAACAAAAGGGCGAGTCTTTAAGGTGCAACACAGCTCTTGTTTCTGTGCCAACAGACTCTATCCTTCTAGAAATAAAAACACCCTTAACTCGGGGACATTTCCTTGTTTAAAAACAAACAAACAGATAATCTTTGTATGAATCAGTGTTATGGGTTAGGCAAGCCAGGTCAGCTCCCATCCTGCATCCCAGGCAACAGGGCTCTGAGCTCTGCCCACCTGCTTGTGGTAGCCAATACCCCCTTCCCCGCTCCCCAGTACCACATTGCTTAAGAAACTGTGCATGAATACAGAACATTCTCACATGCAATATCATGCATGTGTATTTTCATGCTTGATTTTACTGGCACAAGGCCATTGGGGAAGGAATTGGAATATCCGCCTTGAGCAGGTTTGGGGGCCAAGCAATAAGAGTGGGGTGTGGGCTTAGCAGAGGCTTAGAGAGGCCTCTAAGTAGAGGCTTAGAGAGTCAGGTGTTCTTGATTATGTTTTCATCCCACCTCCTCCTCCAAGTTTAGGCCACCTATCTGGTTCTTCTTCCACCCATTTTCTCTTCACAAATCCCCTGCAAGACAAGTTAGGCCAAGTGAGTGTGATTGCCCCCCTCCCCAGGTCATCCGTGAGCTTCACAGCCAAATGGGGATTTGAACTCGAGTCACTCCAGCCCTAGTTTCAACATTCTCACTGCAACGCCACAGCTGGGCAGCCTGAGAGCAGCTGCCAAACACTCACTAATAAAAACAGTGCTGGAATATCAAATCCTGTTTTGGCAACGTCCAAATTAGACTACTGCAATGCAGTCTATGTAGGGCTGCCCCCAGAGACAGTTCAGAAATGGCGCCTATAGAAACAAGGGAGCTGGTCAGCCAAGTCACAGCATTCGTCGCCTTGACCCTGCCCAAAGTGCAGAGCACTGTCATTCTTGGGGTCTGGGTCCCTGTGCCCAAGGATGCAAGTGACAATCAATGAATGAACAACAAGTGTTCCCCTCCTACCTCCACGTGCCCGAAAGTCTGCACTAGTGGAACCACCTCCAGGTTGTTGAGCTCAGCCAGCTCCTGAATCTTGTCAATGTCTTCTTCACTGTCAGAGGACAAGAACACCAGTCAGAACCAGCCTCGACCCTGGTAAAACCACCAGCACCAATGTCTTGTATAGGAACACAAGAAGAGTACTGCAGGATCAGGCCAAAGGCCCATCTAGCCTGGCTTCCCATATCTCACAGTGGCCCACCAGGTGCCTTGGGGAGCACACAAGACCACAGGAGACCTGCATTCTGTTGCCACTCCCTTGCTCCTGGCATTCAGAGACAGGCTACCACTAAAAGCCAGAGATTGCATCTACCCATCATGGCTTGTAATGTGTGATGGACTTTTCATCCATAAATCTGTCTAATCTCTTTTAAAGGCATCCTGGCCAGGTGCCATACTACATTCTGTGGCAAAGAGTTCCACAGATTAATGCTGGGTAAAGAAACAAAGGGCACCAGGGAGTGGTGGAAAGGAAGGTTTTGTGCAGTGAGGAAGACCCACAGGGGAACCAGCATGGTTCCACCACTGCGTTTTGCTTTTGTCCCTCACCTCCCCAAGGAAGTCATCACTGTGGGCATTGCTCTCCACTGTCATTTGATCCTCACAACAACTCTGTGAGGTAGGCTAGATTGAGATGAGAAGGGGCTTGACACTGGGGTCTCCCAGGACCCAGTCCAATGCTGTAAACACTTTGCCATACTGTCTTTCACCTTGAAACAATGGGAAGCAGCAACAACCACATTGGAGATATATAAAGGGTTGTAGAGGGGAGGGGGATCCAAGATCCACTGACTCCTTTCACCAGGGAGTTCTGCACAAGTCCTCACTGAATCTGCTACAGATTTTTAAATGGCAAAAATTGGAAACATTCAGACGGATTATTAGATGATTCTGTTGAACAGCAGTGTTAGTGCATTCAAATGACAAGCTATACACCTGCCCTCTTCCAATATTCTGACACTGGTTCTCAAATGGTGGTTTGAAACCCAACTTTTGGTAGGTCCCACAGAGCCTCCAATGAAAACACGGGTGATGGAAAGATCAGGTAACTAATGGCCTCAAGCCCTCAGGCTATTCAACAACCAGAGAGCTGCAGAGAGCTGAGCCCCTGCATTTTGCAAGCATGTGTAAATATTGGGAGATATTAAGGAGGAAAAAAAGATGCTTAAAGGTTTATTACTTGTAAATAAAAATATCATTTCTTTCTTAGACCTCCTTTTTTCCAAAGTCTTGTAGGCGGGCCAATAGAGTGCAATTTTAAAAAGTGGGTCCAGGTGCTAAAAAGTTTGGGAACTCCTGTCCTAACATATTTTAAGGAGGTCAGCATTTCAATCCAACAACTATTAACACTAAATGTGGGGGAGGGGGGAATGATCAGCTCACCTTGTATGTGCCACACAGTTCACGTTACCTGCCCGTCCATCAACGGCTGCACAAGTCCCACCCCACCATACCTCTGTTGCTGCTGCCCAGCCAGGCAGAACTCTGCCCCCTTCTCACCTGTATGCATTTGGAGACTTGAGGATTTCAAGTTCTCCCGTGAAGGGAAACATGTCTTCGTACTCAATCAGCACCCCGTTGGCACCCAGCTTGGAGAAGAGGGGAAAGACCTGCAGAGAAGGACACACGTGTGAAGACCAGCAGCAAGACCACTTGGGGGTTGGGGTCTTGGCCAATATGAGGAGCAAAGCGGCAGTGGGGCAACGCTTAACCTCTTTGCTTCTTCCAGACAGAGGCGTCTGTGGAGGGGTGACGCACTGCCAGAGAAAGGGAGGGGTCTAGCACACCTTCTGCTACCAAGGTTACAAGAAGAGGGTAGAGTGTGGCTGAGCAGAACTCAGAATGATGGAGCCCAGAACATGCAGACAAAATGGCAGGCAGAGGGAGGGGGGAAGGAATATCAGAATAGTCCCACTGGATCAGGCCAAGGGCCCATCTAGTCCAGCTTCCTGGTTCTCACAGTGGCCCACCAGATGTCTCAGGGTGCACTCAAGACAACAAGAGACATGCATCCTATAAATCTGTCCACTCCCCTTTTCAAGGCATCTAGGCCAGGCGCCATCACCACATCCTGTGGCAAGGAGTTCCACAGATTAATGATACACTCGGTAAACAAATATTTTCTTTTGATGTGGTTGGCACTTGGTGGCAGCCACAAAACGCAGAAGGTCATGGAACGGGGGTGTGTGTGTGTGTGTGCGTGTGTGCGTGTGTGCGTGTGTTCAACTGGTATTTCTGTACTTTGCAAGTTCATTGCTCCTTCCCAGTGCTAGCAAGAGGAAAACTTGGCAAAACAGAGACACAAACTCTCTCTCTCTGCAAATGTGTTGACCCTGCTCTTGTTTTTTCAACTCCTAGAATTTAGCTTTGTTCTGCACAGAATGCACCAGCCCTGCCATGGCACATGATGCTCCCCTTGGGACAGAGTGCGCAGCCACTCTCATGCTGCCCATAATAAAGCTACATGGTTTGCAAAGTGCACACTTGTGCCCAGAGTTGCCAACTGATCAGGAAAAAGCCAACCTGCCTTGCTCGTATGCCTGTAATAGCAAATCGATCAGCAGAAATAAGGAGGTGAATCCCTTTCAAAGCATGGAGATAAGTGACACCCCTTGCTAAAATCTGCCCATCAAAATCCAGCAAAAGAAGTTGGCAAGTTTCTTTGTGCCCTTCCTCTTCCCTGGACTGAAGTGCCTTTTTATAGGCCCTGTTCATGCCTCACACAAACAGGATAATAATATAATATAATAATATACAGTATTTATATACCGCCTTTCTTGGTCTTTATTCAAGACTTTATTCAAGGCGGTTTACACAGGCAGGCTTATTAAATCCACGCAGGGATTTTTACAAATTGAAAGAAGGTTCTCTCTTTCAAGAACCACCACATTCAAGCTGTTACACTCCGATCTGGTTTAACATTCTGGCCTCCATCCTCCCACGCTCCGAGCAGATGGAACAGCTCAGCTGCAGCTTGCCAGCTGCTTCAAGGTCGCACGGTGCCGGTGGCCTCGAACTGGCGACCTTATGGATGTTAATCTTCAGGCAAATGGAGGCTCTACCCTCTAGACCAGACCTCCTGCCCTGGATAAAAATCAAGGTCTTCCTGCTCTGTGTCCCTCTATCTTTGGAAATGGGGTGAGTGGCAACAAGTGGTTGGGGGCTTGGCTTTGAATGCCTGTCGCACCCAGAAAGCCTCACCTGGTACCCAATCAGATGACATTCTGGTGTCAGGAGAAGACCTTCCTACTGGTCCAGACCATTTAAGACCTTTCAGAATTGTAGAGGTTCATGTCTGCCATTTGGTTGTTGTCTCAAACCACACACACACAGTTGCTGCTAGTTTTAGTCTTCTGTGATTTTTAGACAATTTGACTTTAACTTACCAAGTTACGTACAACGGAACCTTCTGGCCTAAAAATGGTCTATTTAGTTTTTGCAAGAAAGGAAAAGAAAATATCTCACTTGTTCCAGATATGAAACTTTGGGAGGTGCCCCTTTGAGGTCCAGATGAACCAGCCGCATCTGTGTGGCACTGAAATCCCGAAGCGGATCCTTCCTCATCTCTGGCTTGGGAGCCAAGGCTTTGGTGTCCTGGTGCCCCAAAGAACGGTCCTGGGGCTTAGCGGACTCTTTGGGCTCCCCGGGCTTCCCCCAAAAGCTGCTCTCCCGGTTGGGGTCCTTCTGCTGGTCCAGCGAGAAACTGCATGTGTGGGACAGAAGAAGGAGAGCCAAACCAGACATGGCAGTAAGCAGCGGCCACAGGTCCAAGCAACCTTCACAAAGCCACTAGGGTCATGACATCTGAATTCAGGGCTATGATGTCACAATGTTCCTTGTCACCCTGCCCCTTGGTAGCCAAAGAAGTGGAGCAGGGGTAGAGATAAAAGGGTCATTGTGATAAGAACATCAGAATTTTCCTGTGGGATCAGGCCAAAGGCCCACCTAGTCCTGTAACTCATAGGGCCTACCAGATGCCTCAGGAAGCACACAAGGCAACAAGACACATGCATCCTGTACTCCCCTGCACTTGGCATTCTGATGCAGCTTACTTCTAGAATCAGGAGGTTGTACATACCCATCACAGCTTGTAACCTATGAAGGACTTTTCCTCCATAAATGTCCTGTCACCTTTTCAAGGCATCTAGGCCAGGTGCCATCACCACATCCTGTGGCAAGGGGTTCCACAGACATGCTGGATAAAGAAATTACATGCTGGGTAAAGAAATATTTCCCACTGCCTGTTCTAACTCTCAATTTTAGTGGATGCCCCCTGGTTCTGGTGTGAAGGGTTGTGAAACCCGGAGGTGTGGGACTGCTGGTTTCATTCACAAGGCTAACTGAACATTGCCCACCCCAGACACAGCACCTACCTGCCCCGGAAGAAAAACTTGATGCCAGCGAGCGTCACGGTCAGAAGCACCAGCAGACGCAGCAGATTCAACTTCTGGCTACGGTGCAGCGCCATTTCTGCCAGAGGGGAACAAAGTGGTAAGAAGGTCTTTAACAACTCTGCGGTTCAACCTAGTACGGCTTGGATTCCATCCAGAGACAGTCACCGTTGCAGGAGGCTTGCAACAATGATCAACCAGGGCAGGCTGGACTCTGGTTTTTAAAAAGATTTGTATGCTGCCTCTTTCCTGAAAGACAGGTCAGCAGCACAATTAAAAGATACCCCCCAAACCCCATTAAAATATTAAAATATTTATCCAATTTAGAAATCTGAACTTTAAAAAAAATTAAAAATCAAGAAAGGTTTTATGAAACAATGAGATTTTAAGTAGCCTCTAAATCAGGGGTGCTCACACTTTTTTGGCTCGAGAGCTACTTTGAAACCCAGCAAGGCCCAGAGATCTACCAGAGTTTTTTTTACAATGTTCGCGCCATCATAACATATAACATTTATGTGTACAATGTATGTTGGTGTACCTTGAGCCCCACTGAGTATAACAGGACTTACTCCTGAGTAGACATGCCTAGGATTAGGCTGTGAGGCTGCAATCCTAGCCACACTTACCTGGGAGTAAGCCCATTGAGTACAATGGGCCTTAATCCCGGCGTTTCCTCCCAGAGGCACCTGAAGGGGGGGGTCGGCACTCCGTGATCTACTCATTTTGCCTCGCGATCTACCGGTAGATCACGATCCACCTGTTGAGCACCCCTCCCCTAAATATATCGTGTAGTTAGACAAATATGCAGTCTTACGAATAGGGGTGTGTGTATGTGTGTGTGTGAAAAACATAAAAACACAAAACACCACATTTTGGTATTTAAAATACTGCGCAGAAATTAAAATAGATCACTTTTCCAGTTAGAAACAATACTGTAGCTGCAGCTGCTGACACTACATTAAATTTTCAAAGCAATTATAATTTATAATTATACTTTATTAAAATGCGCCCTTGGAATAAAAACACATAACACCACAATTTGCAATTTTAATCAAGAAATTTTGGAAAAAATATCACCAAAAAAACCACACCCTACTTATGAACTAATTGAAGGAAGAATATACAGCGAGTCATCAGCAAGTTCAGCACCTACAGATTTGACTAAACATGGGTGCCAACCCTGTAACTGAAGAGTCTTCCAGTCGTGTCTGGGTGGTGTTCTGAGGCAAGGAGAGGCCGTGTGTGCACTTCCCAGACCTCAGAAGGCATTCTGGAAGCATCCAGAAGGCACTTCTTATCTTCTTTTGTCCTTTGAGGGCTTTCCGCGAATTTAATTATCCGTGGAAACTGGTATCTATGGGGGGTGTTTGGGAATGGAACCCCGCAGGTACCAAGGGACAACTGTATTCCGTAACATCTAGATGTAGAGAGCAGGGATTGTCAGGCATCACACATTTCTAAGTTCTTACAATGTAAACATCTCCCTTAACTGAGGTGTTCAGGCTATAAGGGGTAAGCTCCAGTCCATTGAAAAATCCAGCACCTCATTAGGGTCACTCCTAGCATTAGGCTAGTATCCTCAGGTGCTGGGGGTCATCTGGGTCTTGCAACCATTGAGAACTGCATTGGAATAGTCTTACCATGTGCATACAGACATAATTACTAAGAGCCCAATGCCCTTCAGATGACCCCTAACAAACTGTTCTTAGAAAAACAGAAATAAATTTTACATGTAGATCCAACTCTGCTATAAAACCAACAAACTCTTTTGTTGCTGTAGGCACTCTTGAGAATCTGGTCCCAACTTTTAGACTTTTATAGGTTAACTTCCAGACTAAATTTATCATTGCCCACTAGATAGCCACTACTTGTTGTCACAGCCAAAGAAACTAACAGTACATAATAATAATAATAATAATAATAATAATAATAATAATAATAATAATAATAATAATAATAATAATAATAATACAGGTATTTATATACTGCCTTTCTTGGTCATCAGATTTCTCCTCAGACTTTAATGCAAGGCGGTTTACATAGGCAGGCTGTACTAAATCCCTTGTAGGGATTTTTACAAGAAGAAGGTTCTGTCTTTCAAGAACCACAACATTTCGGATGGATCTTTTATGATCTGGTATCACATTCTGGCCTCCAGTTTCCTCCCACGCAGGCTGACAGCAGCTCCTTCATATCCCACTTGAAGGGCGGCCAAAGAGCAGGTGGAATAACTCAGCACAACTTGGCTAGGCTTGTCAGCTGCTTCAAGGCCTCGCCATTCACGGTGCCAGTGGCCTCAAACTGGCGACCTTTGGATGTTATCTTCAGGCAAATGGAGGCTCTACCCTCTAGACCAGACCTCCTGCCAGTACATGCATGACTGCTCAGAAGTAAATCCTGTTATGATCAATGGGGCTTACTCCCAGCAAAGCGTGATCAGAGCCTAAGTTCCACAGTAAAACAAGTACTCACCAAGGTGCATGAGAGGGAGCTGCACGGGCCCAGGGTCAAAAAGGGGGCCAAGAGACAAAGGAGGTTCCCCCCCAAAATTTGCTGGGATCATACAATTTCTGATCTCATCAGGGCCCATGAGAGAGGGGGGGTGCAGGGAGTAAATTGTTCCTGGGCCCAGAGTCAAAAAGGGCGCCTGGGAGCCAAAGGAGGGGAGCTGGAAATGTCCTGGAATCTCAGAAAACATTTGCGTATATTGTGTGAAGACCAGCATTCACACTTTAGGTAAGCCTACATAGTTTATATAGCATAATTTGTAGAAATCATGATCCAGTGGTGAGGGGAAATAGCCCAGAAAACTTTATAGCCCCAATAAAATTCCTGTGATGCCCTGAGACTCACTCAGGGCCCAATCCTATCCAACTTTCCAGCACCAATGCAGCTGCAATGGAGGCCCAAGGTAAGGGGACATGTGGTTCCCTTACCTCAGGGGTGCCCAAACCCCGGCCCGGGGGCCACTTGCAGCCCTCAAGGCCTCTCAATGTGGCCCTCAGGGAGCCCCCAGTCTCCAATGAGCCTCTGGCCCTCCTGAGATTTGTTGAAGCCCACACTGGCCCAATGCAACTGCTCTCAGCGTGAGGGCGACTGTTTGACCTCTTGCATGAGCTGTGGGATGAAGGCTCACTCCACTGCTTGCTGTTTCGCATCTGTGATGCAGCAGCGGCAGCAAAGGAAAGGCCGGCCTTGCTTTGTGCAAGGCTTTTTATAGGCCTTAAGCTATTGCAAGACCTTCATTCATTCATACAAGTTCATCTTTAATATATTCATTTATGTAAACTTATGTAAATTTATTCAAATTTTAAATGTAAATTGATTCTTTTTTTGGCCCGGCCCCCGACACAGTGTCAGAGAGCTGATGTGGCCCTCCTGCCAAAAACTTTGGACACTCCTGCCTTACCTTAAAGAGGTCTCTGTGATTGTTGCCCCACCACAGGATGCAGTGCACGCCCCCTTGGCACGGCCACATTGGCACTGGAAAGTTGGCTAAGATAGGGCCCTCGGCCTCTAGCCTTCTTCCACCCAAATGACCGTGGCTCTCCTCCAGCCACAATCTTTGTAACCCCCTCTCATGAGTTTGTCAAATATTGTCATATCCCTCCATGCCATCTTTTCCAAAGCTACGGAGGGTCAAACCCTTTTAATTTTGCACCAGATGAAGGTTCTTCATTTGCAATACAGGCATTGATCCCCCATATCTGCAGGGGATACATTCCTGGCTCCCCGCCCCACGAGGGGACCCTACAAGTACCATAGCAATGGTTCTCAAACTTTTAGCACCAGGTCCCACTTTTTAGAATGAGAATCTGTCAGGACCCACCAGAAGTGATGTCATGACCAGAAGTGACATCATCAAGTAGGAAAAATTTTTATTATCCTAGGCTGCAATCCTATCCACACTTATCCAGGAGTAAGTCCCATTTACGATCATCGTTAAAAGCATATACATAGTAGCTTGTTAAAAGTACAGGTCTGTAACATTTCCCCAAATGCAGTCACATACCATGATAGCTTCAAGTCCAATATATTAAAAGTAAAATATTGAAATAAATGGGGATGCACCTGAAATTGGTTTGTGACCCACCTAGGGGGTCCAGACCCACAGTTTGAGAAACAGTGCATGCGCAGTGTACAGTACTTCATCACCACCACTACCCAGCAGCCTTTACTGTAATTTATTCATTACTTTTTCTTGCTTTACAGAGGAACACGACAAGCAGGCAGGCCTCCTGAACGGTACAGGGAGGAGACTAAAAGAACTCTTCCTGTTTCCTGTTAACATTCTAGCTGTGCCCCTCTAGCGTTCAGGCTGCCTGCCTACTTGTCATGTTCTTTTGTAAAAACAAGAAATATATACGTGCTCGGTAATGAAGAAGACACAAGGTCATGGGGGGGGTGGAGAACCGCAGAGAAATGAACTTGCAGCTACCAGATCCATGGATGTGGTGGGGGGACACCTATATTGTATTCTATTTATTTGTTTAAAATAGTGGTTCTCAAACTTTTTAGCACCAGGACCCACTTTTCAAAATGACACTCTTATTGAGACCCACTTAACTTTACGAAACATTTTTTTAAAAGGTGATGTAGAAAGTAATGGTATTTTTATTTACTTGCAAGTAACATTTTATAATGTATTTATTTGGAAAAAAAAAACCTCAATCCATAAACCTTGTAATGAGGCAGCCTAATGAATAGCCACAATGCTTGAGGATCTTGGTGATGTGACTTCACCTGCCTCTCCACCTGTCATGGACAGACTTTGGGGGGGGGGGGATATCACCAGAAAAAAATACACTGAGGGCCCAATCCTATCCAATTTTCCTGTGCTGGTGCAGTTGTTCCAGTGGGGCATGTGCTGCATTCTGTGGTGGAGGGGAAGTCACTGGGGTCTCCTCAGGATATAGGAACATGTGTCCCCTTAACATGGGGCTGCATTGTGGCTACACACTGGAGCTGGAAAGTTTTATTTTTATTTTTTTCACATTTTTATACCGCCCTTCCTCCAAAGAACTCAGGGCGGTGTACATAGCTGCTCCCCTCCTTCTTGTCCTCACAACAACCCTGTGAGGTAGGTGAGGCTGAGAGAAAGTGACTGGCCCAAGGTCACCCAGGAAGCTTCATGGCTAAGGGGGGATTTGAACCTGGATCGTTCAGGTCTAAGTCCACCACCCAAACCACTACACCACCCTGGCTCTTGGATAGGATTTGGCTCTCAATCATTTATCTCCCTATATTTACACAATCTTGCAAACTGCAGGAGCTCAGCTCTTTGCAGGGCAGTTAGCAGCTATCTTTTTGCAAACTGTAGGAGCTCAGCTCTTGCAGGGCAGTTAGCAGGTATCTGATTTCTTAATAGCCTCCAGACTTGAGGCAGTCAGTCATCTGATCTTTCCACTGCCCGTGTTTTCATTGGAGACTCTTCAGAACTCACCAGAAATTGGGTCATGACCCACTAAGTGGGTCTTGAACCACAGTTTGAGAAACGTTGATTTAAAAGATTTTTATCCTGCTTTATCCAAGGCTCAAAGCGGCCTAAAAATATCAATAAAACATCACTAAAATAGAGAGAAAAGTCAAATATACCATGCAAGCAACAATCAAACCGACAATCAAACCAACTTCCACACAAGCAGATTAATGCACTAGAGCAGTGATTCTCTCACTCGCACCGGGACCCACTTGTTAGAATGATAATCTGACAGGACCCACCGGAAGTGATGTCATGACCAGAAGTGACATCATCAAGCAGGGAAATTTTTAACAATCCTAGCCTGTAATCCTACCCACAATGACCCAGGAGTAAAAAGCATCTTCATAGTAGCCTGTTCAAAGTACAGATCTGTCACATTTCCTCAAATACAGTCACATACCATGGTAGCATCAAGTCTAATATATTAAAAATAAAATATTGAAATGAATGAAGAGCCACCTGAAATTGGCTCGCAACCCGCCTAGTGGGTCCCGACCCACAGTTTGAGAAACACTGCACTAGAAAGCAGTGAAATAAAACCACACCTGGCCTTACTTGGATTTGGAGCTCAAGTTGTGGAAGATAAAGCTGCCTGGGTCTGGTGCTTGGTCAGACACCCATGGCAACCAGTGGAACAGTGGCCATATGTGGTCATGATGTTACCATGGTAGCCAGGGAACCTGCAATGTAACACCCATTGTGACCTGCACCCTTCTTTACTACATCCTAGCGAGGCCAGATCTATTGCACCGGAACAGGAAATATACAAGATCAATGACTCCAAAGTTGCAAATATGGGAAGGGCTGAATCCGTCTGTTCTGCTGATGCACATAGCCCAAGGCTCTTCTGCAGCCAGTTTTGCTTTTAGGCTTTGCAGAGACCTTGTCCGCAGCAACACTCCACAAACACTGACTTGTGCCCTTCCTGCAGCCCTACACAGGCTCCCCAAGGAGCGTGTCCACCTCAGCCCAGAGGGACTTGTGCATTCCTTTAAATTTTAATTTTTCGTACTTGTGCCCCACTTTAAAAAACCAACTGAACAGGAACACAAAGAGATACCTAAAAAATGAAAGAACACTAAAAGCAACAAAAAACAGCGACAAAGCAATGCAAAAGGAGGCACCTACGTGGCTTGCACATAAACGGGGTCCTGGCTCTGTGGCTCTGCTGTTCTTGGCCTCGCAGTATTTTTAATGTCTAACCGCTGCGATTTTGGTTTCTGCTGTCATTGATCTTCCTTTTTAAGGTTCGTTTGTGCTTTGTCACGATTACATGAAAGCAACATTCCCCACCTACCTCTTCCTGTTTGCTAGGAAAGAAGCTTCTTTTCTCTCCCCCCAACACAGCACAACTGAATCCCCCTGCACAGAGTGGAGTCCTGACGACTCTCCAGATCTCACTGCTCTCATGTGCATCAGTCCGTAGCCAACAGGTTCTGCTCAATGACCTGTTTAGCGCTTCTACTTCCCAAACGAAAAGGAAGACCCCGTAAGGAGTAAGGCCGATGCCCCAGCCATATCCAGAAAAACCTTTCCCCGGAGAGTCCCTTTTCTGTTGCTGAGCCTGCTGCTATCAAAGGAACCAGATCTTCCTCCAAGACTAGGTACAGGCAATGAGTTAATTGTAAGTTCCCCATGTTTCAGATGGGCTACTGCACGCTTCCCAGTGGGTGGGTCAGTGGATCACAACCCGATTTCTGGTGGGTTGCGAAACTGACAAGCTGATAGCTGACAAGGAAAATGTACTGAGCTCTATAGAAACTGAAACGAAGCGGTACGCGCACATTTACTCAAGAGTAGGCAAACATGCCTCAGTCCACTTTGAAGGGCGGGCCAAGGCGAACGCAACAGCATCAGAATGATCCCGATCTGATGAATGCGGTCCCCAATAAACTCTCAACAAGGAAGTCCCCCCTCCAAGCTGACAAGGAAAATGTATTGAGCCCTATGGAAAGTGAAAAGGGAGCCATACACATGCGTGTTTATTCACGAGTAGGGATCATGCCTCAGCGCTTATCAAAGGTCAGGGGAAGGGGAATGCAAGGCCACTAGAATAGTCCTGATTTGATGCTCAACAAACACTCCTGAAGACACCTCTCCCCAAAGTAAAAAGGATAAAAACAGAGGCTTGAGCGGCTGGTAAAGTGAAACTGGTTTTTTAAAGTCTCATAAAGCTAGGTGGGTCCCAATAGATCAGGGCTTTTCAGACTGGGGCGTTGCGACGCTGCAGCCTGTGGGCCCTGGCCTGTTTACTCTTAAGGGTTGGGGGCGGGGAGGAGACAGTGGCGCGATCCCTAGGATCGCGCCACTCAGGGGGGCTGCAGAGGCTTGGGTATACTTACCAGAGCCTCCTGCAGCCTCCCACGGGCAGAGAACCCTGAGTGGCTGCCTGCAGGGCTCCCCGAAGCTTCACAAGTAAAAGTGAAGTGATCGCGCTCCACTTCCGCAAAACCGGAAACAGAGTGCAGTCGCTCCACTCTCACTTTTGAAGCATTGGGGTGCCCTGCGGACAGCTGCACCGAGCTCCCAGCACCCCCGGGAGACTGCAGGAGGCTCTGGTAAGTGTACCCAAGCCCCTGCAGCCCCCCTGAGCCTTCCCCCCACCCCACTGCCTCCCCACCACCCCTGCAAGAACCAACTGCAGCTTTCAAACTCTCTGTGAGTTTGAAAACCACAGCAATAGATGGATAGAGTGTTGCTTTAAAAAGTGGTTTTGGTGCTGAATGATTTGGGAACCACTGGGCTACTGTGTTCTAATAAGCCGTTGTCTGTGACCCCTTCTCTCCTCCCCCTGGCCTTCTACATGAGTCACACCATCGGCCAACTTAGCCCAGTATGGTCCCTATGCTGGTTGGCAGCAGCTCTCCAAAGATTCAGGCTTGAGGGTCTTCCCAGACCTATCTGGAAATGCTGCCAGGGTCTGAATCCAGGACCTTCTGCATGCAGGGCCAGTGCTTGACCACTGAGCGATGGCTCACCCTCAAGGCACAACCAACTCATCCATGAGACCCACTGAAGCTGTTTCCCCAGGCAGAAGATTGGTGGTGGGAGTTCAACCTCCTCTCATGCCCTAGATTAGAAGTGGGAGGTGGAGTGCAACAGGAAGTGTGGAGGAGAAAAGAGTGGTGGGTACACCCTAGCCCGCCACTCTCCTCTCCTCTCCACTTCTTCTGTGCTGTTCCCCTCTTCCTTTTCTAATCTAGGGAGCTGGAGGAGCAGAGGCTGGCACATCACCGGGCAGCATTTAGCAAGTGCCAGAAAGTTTTGGGCCAGCCCTGCCTCAAGGGAAGAGCCTGGAACAAGACACTAGGTGCAGGGGGCCAGGAGAGGCAGCTACAAACCACATATCTCCAAGGCAGGGGTTCTCCAAGTATGTGTCACGACCACTTAGGGCAGGTAGGGGTGTCAAATATAAGCCCCAAGGGTTGAATGTGGTCCCTGGGAGTAATTATTCTACCCCCCCTTATAATTAGGCTCTCCCAGCATGATAATTGGGCCCTCTCATATCTTGAAAACATGATTTGCACATTTTCTCTTCTGTCACTTGCAGCTAATGAGTTTCCACATGAGAACAAAGTGCTGATTTCTGGCCATCATCTACTTAATGACATCACTTCCTGCTTAATGATGTCACTTCTGGCCCTCAGCAGACTCTATGGATGCTAACTTTGGCCCTCTGTGCGAAATTAGTTTGACAGGATGTCCCCAGAGGCCTCTCCTACCTGTTCCCCTGGGCTCCCGCCATCTTAGATCTAAGGAGCCAGGAAGAAGAGGCTGCAGGTGTGCCATGACCCAGGTAAGTTTTGGAACCACCTGCTCTCATGTCTCCTGCCTTTTGGTCAGTTTCAACCAGGGATCAATGTAGGTTGAAAGCTGAGTGAGAATCTAAATAAATCCATCTTTTAAGCAGGACACTGCCAGGAAGTCACCCGTCCCTTCCTCCTGCACTGTTCTTTTGGTCCCTGAACGTCCAACCCCTTGCTGAAAAATAAGCAAGGGCATCTTGCAACTTACCCCAGCTATACCAGACTCACAAAAAGAGTCTGGTCCAACAAGAAGCTGACGGAACATACCAAGATCCAGGTCTACAGAGCTTGCATCCTGAGTACACTTCTGTACTGCAGCGAGTCATGGACTCTGCGCTCACAACAGGAGAGGAAACTGAACGCTTTCCACATGCGCTGCCTCCGACGCATCCTTGGCATCACCTGGCAGGACAAAGTTCCAAACAACACAGTCCTGGAACGAGCTGGAATCCCTAGCATGTATGCACTGCTGAAACAGAGACGCCTGCGTTGGCTTGGTCATGTTGTGAGAGGCCGGATCCCAAAGGATCTCCTCTATGGAGAACTCGTGCAAGGAAAGCGCCCTACAGGTAGACTACAGCTGCGATACAAGGACATCTGCAAGAGGGATCTGAAGGCCTTAGGAGTGGACCTCAACAGGTGGGAAACCCTGGCCTCTGAGCAGCCCGCTTGGAGGCAGGCTGTGCAGCATGGCCTTTCCCAGTTTGAAGAGACACTTGGCCAACAGTCTGAGGCAAAGAGGCAAAGAAGGAAGGCCCATAGCCAGGGAGACCGACCAGGGACACACTACACTTGCTCCCAGTGTGGAAGGGATTGTCACTCCCGAATCGGCCTTTTCAGCCACACTAGACGCTGTGCCAGAACCACCATCCAGAGCGCGATACCAGAGTCTTTCGAGACTGAAGGTTGCCAACAAACAAACACCTTCCTTAAGAGCCTTCCTAGAGAAGTCAAGTCAGAACCTAGGAGAGGTTCTCAGAACCTAACATCTGAGAAATCAGCACCTCGGAAGGTACCGCAGTCTCTACTGGAGGTTTGTGGGACTGCGGCACCTACAACAAAGTGGGACAACCATGGCTTCAGCCCATGGACAGCTGGATTACCTGGTCAGTCCTGGTTGGTCAGATGGAACGAAGGCAACAGGAGTGCTGGCTGCTGGGCAGGACTAGAAGGCACAGATGTGGGGCGACGGCTGCACTTCATCAGAGCATCACTGCCCTGCCTGAAAGCAAAAGAGAGTCAGGGAGATCCTGGTAACGTGGGGAAGGGGGAAGAAATCAAGCATCGGCCAGGCAGATAAGTGGTGGCATTTTTTCCAGGTGCCACACAAGGAACCCAGGAAGGAAGAATGTTGATTGCCCATTTCAAATACCTCTTGGCTCTCCTTCTATAAGGTTTTGGGGGCACAGCTGCCTCAAGACATCCCAGAGCCTGAGGCAACACACCAAGGGCTGTCTCCCTCTCTTACCTGGAGATGTGCAGAAGAGGCTTATCTTCTGCTCCCCAGGAAAGCAGAAGAGGAAGTGTGCAGGAGAGGACAGCAGCAGGCTAGAGCACCAGAGACTCTAGCCTTCCCCACCACTCTCCTCCATATTTCCTCTTCCCTTCTGTCCTCTTCTTCCTTTTTTCAAACAAGGGAGGAGCTGCGGCTGGCACATCTCCTGGTAAAAGGGTGGTTTTAAGAGTGGGAGAAGGAGCAGCAGGAGAGGTGAGTGGGCAGGCAGAGGTTGGGCATCCCTTCCAATCTGCTGCCTGAGGTAGCCACCTCAGTTGGCCTCATGGATGGGCCGGCCCCCCATCAGGGGAGGTTTAAAGCAGACTTCCCAGCAGTTGGGCTCCCACACCTTACCAAAGAGGTGGTGCAGCATCTAAGAGCTGTGAATTGGGGCCTTCCCAGTTCAAATCCCACCTCTACTGCCGATTCACAAGGCAGCCTTGGACAAGCCACTCAGCCTCCCTATCCCCTATCTGCAACATAGAAGTAATATTTGCTTTGTCATGTTCCTGAAGGGATCGCATCAAGGGAATGCAGTGACTCCTCCTTCCTGCCCCCGATCCTCTCTTGCTGTTCTGGAACCCAACCTCTTCTGGACTGGAACTATGAACTTGCCTTTGGCCTCCTTAGACCAACAGTCAGCCAGCACTCCCGGCCCCGAAACTTGACTGCCCAGAGGTTAGCCCTTAGGGGAAGCCTGACACATCCCATCTCCATCCCTGGCCAAGGCTAGAAGGGTTTTTGGAGAGTGCCCATGAGTGGCTCCAGAAATAACTATGCCATTTAATGTTAAAATAACCGTGCATGCAACAGGGTGTCCCGAAGCATAAGGACCTAAGAAGAGCCCCGCTGGATCAGGCCAAAGGCGGCCCATCTAGTCCAGCTTCCTGGGTCTCACAGTGGCCCACCAGAAGCCTCAGGGAGCACTAAGAACAGCAAGAGACCTGCATCCTGGTGTCACTCCCTTGCACCTGGCATTCTGAGGGAGCCTAATTCTAGAACCAGGAGGTTGAGTATACCCATCATGGCTTGTAATCTGTGATGGACTTTTCCTTCATCAATCTGTTCAATCCTCTTTTCAAGGCATCTAGGCCAGGTGCCATCACCACATCCTGTGGCAAGGAGTTCCACAGATCAATGACATGCTGGGCAACCACTGCTCCATGCGCCAGAGCCCTTCAGAAGCCAGCAACTAATGTTGACAGAAACTGGCATTAAACTTAGCAACAGCAGGGTCACGTTGTACGCTAAAGACTCCCAGTCTCTCCACATGGGAACCTCTCTGGGTCCAAAGCCCCCTGGTGCCCATCCCATTAGAGATAAGGGGAGACTGCGCGCCCAGTTCAATCTTTGCATGCTGGGAATGGCAGCCCCTGCAACAGTGTTAAAGCCCAGCAGTGATCCAGAAATGTCCCACAGCTGTTCAGGGAGGATAATGCAACAGAAAAGAGCTGCGGGTGGCCTGCCAAAGGAAGCTTCCCCCTCCCATAGCTGAGGATGGATTACAGGACCCGCAGATTATGGAAGGGCCATGCTGGTCAGTTTTTCCTTCTGTGGTCAGTGACATTGGAACTCCCTTGAGTGATGCACACTAAGCCTGTGGAAAGAGGAGGGAGGACAAAGCCACAGAGGGGGTGTGGAGGTGTGACTGTCTGGCACCAAAGAAACGCTGAGCCAGAGCTGTTCCAAGACCTCCACCCCCCCTCACGGGACCTGCCAAATGCTGGCCCCCTTGCCCAATGAGGCACCAGGCTCTGTTCCTCCCACTCTCCAGTGCTAAAGCATTGCACTCTGGGGCCCCCTTCACATTCTCTCTGCTGCGCCCCCCCCCCCCCCGTTTTCCAACTCAGGGAATGGAAAGAGGAGGAGGAGCAGTGGGGACAAGTAGGCGGACAGAGCCCACCTATCTGCTGCCTGAGGCAACTGTCTCAATTCAGCCCTGTGCTGAACCCCTTGACATATGGACTGGAAATCTGACCCTAGACATCCAACTGTTCAGGGCAAATTGTGCAGAATGACGGCCATAATTTGGTGTGCTGGCAAAAGAGCAAACTGTTGGTTCTTTGGCTTACTGCTTATATATTTCTGACTGATTTCCTAGCTCAGGTGACAAACTGTCTTGGCTCGACTCTAAATCTATTTAACATATGGTTCTAGTTCTGTGAGGGACAGTTGGCGTAACCACACATACAGTCTCTCTCTCTCTCTCTGTCTCTCTCTCTCTCTCTCTCTCACACACACACACACACACACAAAACATGTTATTTAGATAATAAAGAATACTGGCACTGTGAACCATGATGCTCTCTGGATTACCTACAGCCAGTCTCTCCCTCCAACATGACCTACCTCATAAGGTTGTTGCAAACAAATAGACTAAATACCCATTGTAGCAAAAACAACAGAGTCATGCAACATCTTGTAAAGTCTTAATGATGGCAGAAACTTTCATGAATTAGAGAGACAGAACAAGAGAAGTTCTAGCCAAGTTTTGTGGTTCCCATAGTGGCACACCAATTGCCACTGGGAAGCCCGCAAGTGGTGGTAGAGAAAGACATGCCCCTCTCTCCCACTGCTCCCCTGAAAATAATTTTGGGGGCAGATAGTCGCTGAACTTGGAGACCACACAGAGCCACCATTAGCAAAAACTACAAATAAACTTCACATCCTCCGTAAATTGGTCCGACCCTCTTTTAAAGCCATCCAAGTGAGTGGCTATCACTGCACCTTGTGGCCATGAGTCCCACAGACTACGTATGCATTATGGAAGAAGTCTCTCTATTGTCCATCCTAAATCGCCCACCAGTCAGTTTGATTGAACTACTCCAGATTCTGGTGTCATGAGAGAAAAACAGATCTCTAGCTACTTACACTATGCATAATTTTACAAGTCTCAGTCATGTCTCCTCTTAATCACATTCCCCCCTCCCCCCCAAAAAAATACCAAAAAGCTGCCAACACTGTAACCTCCAGAACATGAATGCTTCCTTGTGTGTCTTATGCTGCTTGGGTGGGGCAACCAGAACTGGACACAGTGTCCCAAATATGCATGCACCACAGACTTGTGTAATGGCAGTGCAAAAGGGTCTCCTTCAGATGCTTGAAGCTCATTTTGGGCCCTGTCAATCCCAAGCATAGACTGAGCCTCTACTGCAGATCCCCACACATAAGGTGTGTCCCTCACCAGACACCGAATGCTAGGACATGTGGGTTACAATGATGGCTGACCCAGAGCTATGCAGAACAGCTCTTGTTACACAGAAGACGTCTGAAAAACAAAAGGGCATGAAAAACAAAGAACGAATTAAATAAGATCAAAACAAGAGAAAAAAGTGACAACCATGCAAAGCAGTTAAAGGCATCAGGAACCAAAAACTGTTCCTGTGTCTGCCTGAGTGACGTTTATTGTAGGAACCAGTACCGTCTCTCACACCTGCAGGGGCCCAGACACCCCACGCATCTTCCAGAGTCAGAGAGGTCATCATAATCCTGCCCTTCACAGGGGCCCAGACAGACTTGCGTCTCCTCAAGAGGATTCACAGGTGCAAATCTGGCAGTCCTAAAGCACTGCAGGACATCCTGCAGCAGACACGAGTTGCCCTTCTTCAATTAAACAATTGAGAGCCAGGGTGGTGTAGTGGTTTGGGAGGTGGACTCAGACCTGGAAGATCCAGGTTCAAATCCCCCCTCAGCCATGAAGCTTCCTGGATGACCTTGGGCCACTCACTTTCTCTCAGCCTCACCTACCTCACAGGGTTGTTGTGAAGACAAGAAGGAGGGGAGCAGCTGTGTACCCTGAGCTCTTTGGAGGAAGGGCGGTATAAAAATGTGAAAAATAAAAATAAATCAACAAAGAACATTTCCCCAAGAAACCTGGGGCTCTCTTGCATTTCTGGCTGTATCAGTCGGGCTCAGCTGGGACAGGCTCAGCTGGGAAAGACAGTAATGAACAGTCTTTCTCAGTGGGGAGCACTGAGGGGAACGCAACTCCTTGCTCTGCCGCAGCCGTGCCCACTGGGCGTGGATCCTTTCAGCAAACCTTGCTTGCTTTTGTGTTCTACCTGGTAACACAACACGCCTCTCTCTGGCTCAGCCAAGCCTTCCGGCCTCACCCTGCAGCAACATTCCCCTGCGCCTTCTTTTTTCTGTACTCAGAGCCATGCCTGTCCATGGAGGTCACCAAATGCGGCAATCCGAGGCACGAAGGAGGTTGAAGCTCCCGCCCCAAACTTCCGCAGGGCCCCGGCCTTCTCCGAAACTCTGTTTTTGAGCTTGTCCTACAATTCTGCACAATGCCTGCAGTGAGACTGTCCACTGTGGCCCCAAAGCGGGTGCCAGGAAGCTGTCAGCTCTATTAGCAACTACTTTGTTCTCAAACCTGTTTGGCATTTTGCCACCAACCTGAGCTTGCCGGAGGTGGTTGTTCACCTTTTGTTTCTTCATAAAAGCACCTGTCTCTGTTGCCTGGTGAGCTTTTCATGCATGTTTTGTGCCAACAGGTTTGCATGCATGTGCGTGGGGTGTGCTGGGTGCCTGCCAAGAGGACACGACCCAGGCTGCTCTTGTGGCATTTGGCCTGCTGTCAAGAGCTCTCAGATCTGCATCTCCGGTTCGTCAGAGCACCAAGCACACCCCACTCTAGTTGGCTGGCTGAAAAGAAGCCTCACCTTTCTTTTGGGAGGAATTTTGTGCCGGCCACACTTGGTTAACACAATCAATTGAACCCAGTGAAAAAAGAAACCACAAATCGGGAAGCTTCCTGACTTAGAACAAGCAGACATTAGAGATACACAAGAAAGACAAGCAGGGTCTGAAAAGCAGGGTCACAGACCCTTCGTGTCCTCTGTTTGTCACTCTGTGTCTGCACCCTTGCCCCACTAGCTTTGCAGCGCTTCAAACTCAAATCAACAGACATAGATGGGTAACTTTGGTCCTGGACAAGCCCAAACTCCAACCCTTTCTGTACTCCATGCTGGTGCGAATCTGTAAAAATTTGCATAGCTCATGGGAGGAGGGGAACTGGATTCAGTTTCATTTTAAACAAGAGAAACAGATCCCCCCCCCACCCTCGGCAGGCAGTACCTGCTTGGGGGTGGGTGATTAGCAGTCATTGCTTAGCACCAGCCATTCTGTAACTGCCACCAGCCACCCTCCCTTCTCCCGGATCATCTGGGGCTGCAGAACCCCTCCGTCGTCACTGGTACACAAGGCACAAACACAGTCTTTTGGCCCAGCACTAGTGCTGGCAGAGCATGACAGCCAGGCATGGCTCAAAAACCATGTTTTCCTCCTGGTCTTTTTTGCCTCCCTATGAAAAGTCACAGGGGAAGGTGGAATTTCCCAAAGGTGACTGCAGCTCACATCAATGGCCTGCCCGGACCCAACAGCACCTTGGAACATCTTGCCTGCTTCGGCAAGTCAAAGGCCCCGACTCTGCTAACTTGAGATCCGGTACTGCCACATCCTGCTCTTAGGTCCAGTGGCTGCAGCAATTAACACTCTTACCATGCTCCAGGCACTCACCATTTCCCCAGTCTCCACTGTCCTCTCCTACCCAAGTGTCTCATTAAAAAAGGCAGAGCCAGTCAGGAACATGGAAGGCTCTACAAACAGGGAGGATGGTAAGCTGAGAGTCTGAGAACTTTGAAGGGGTCAGAAAGACCCCCTGTGCCATTCCCCCTGTGCTTGTGCAAGTGGGGGCCCTGCCAGGGGCCAGGCACCTCCACAAATCTCCATCATCCCACTGAATGGCTTAAGCCAGAACCAAAGAATCCTAGAGTTGAAAGGGACCCACAAGGCCATCTAGTTCAACCCACTGCCCTCCCAGGGACGCAGAAGTTCTCGGAACCCTTATACATCTACATCTGCATTAGGTGCCCCTGGTCAATCACTTTCTGTTTCACAGGAATGCATGTGGTGGGGTGGGAGGTAGGAGGGAGGCAGGTTCCTCCCTCATTTGGGCCGGGGCCTAGAGATGGTGAAACTCAATGAGCGCCTCCTTGGCCACTCAGAAGCAGTGGCGTCACTAGGGTTCACGTCACCCGGTTCTGGAGACCAGCGCTCACCCCATGCAGTGGGCGGGTCAACACTCCAGGTGGTGAGCATGGTGATCGCCCCGCCCCCACTGGAGTTTTGGCTGTACCTTTTGATAGAATAAAGATATTTCAACACAGTTTGTTTCATTGCATTCTGCATGAAATTACATATTGATTGATATATAACATGATGGTATTATTTTTACAAACTGTGATTTTGGTCACTAGTGGTGTCACCCTGCTCAGGGTGTCAACTTACTAACACCGTATTGGAGCAGTTCTCAAACTTTTAGCATTGGGACCCACTTTTTAGAATGACAACCTTTTTACAATGACAGGACCCATCATAAAGCAAATTCAAATAAATAATTATAAATAATTAAAGTAAAACAAATAAATAAGGGGAAGCCAGTCCTGTTCCACCAAGTGAATTTTCTCTGTAGCCTGCCTGCAGTAACACCCCCCCCAATCAAAAAGAATCAGTAAGATTTTCACCCCTACCCAGTACCCAGTTCAGTTTCTTATATTTCAAGCATATCACTATCAGGACCCACCTGGCTTTACAAGTCTGAGAGCCCAATCCTATGCCTGTCTACTCAGAAGTAAGTCCCATTATAGTCAGTGGGACTTACTCTGAGGAAAGTGTGGATGGGATTCCAGTCTAAAACAGATAAAAATTCATCTTACCCTTTCAAGCCTCTGTTTCATTCTTTTTATTGGGGGGGGGGGCTGCCTTCTGGAGTATTTGTTGAGCTCCAGTTACATCAGATCAGGACCATTCTGGTGGCCCCACATTCCCCTTTGCCTGACCTGCCCAGGAGCCAAGGCACGTTTGCTTACTCGCTAGTAAACGCAACCATGTGGCTTAGTTCGCTTTCCATGCATTCGACAGCTTGAAGGGAGAGACTTCCCTCAGGGACTTCCCTCAGGTGTTTTTTGGGGCTACATTCATTGGATCAGGACCATTCTGGTGTTGTTGGATTCGTCTCAGCCTGCCCTTTCCGAAGGACTAAGGCAAGTTCGCCTACTTGCGCGTAAACGCGCGATATGGCTCAGTTTCACTTTCCATTGGCCTCCATGCATTTTTGTTTTCCGTTTTTTGCCAATAACTTTTGATAGAAAGGAGATATTTTGCTCCCGTTTTTTGCATTGCATTCCGCTGGACATTCCACATCCAACAGTATATAACATGATGGGGTTACTCCTAACCACTGCAATTTTAGTGCGTCACCCCCTCTTGCGCATCACTCCCCGCTTGCGCGTCACCTGGTGCAGCCCGCACCCCCTGCACCCCCTAGTGACGCCACTGCTCAGAAGGGACTCCTGCTGTCCCATGCCTACTCAAAGGGGCAATGGAAACAGGATCTCTGGGGAGTGGATCTACTTGGCACCAGGCATCCTGCCCACCAGAAGGCTGGGGCAGTGAGGATTTGGAAATGCCAAATGATCTGTGCAAAAAGGATTTGCTAACATCTAGAATAACGCTACTGAGGCACTGGGGTGCATAGTTTTATCAGAATGTGGTATGCTCCAAAGTGCCCAGATGAAGAGTTTTCTTGGAACACAATTCCTGGCATCCACAATGGGGAGAAGGCTTTCCGCACACCCCATATCTTCCAAGGCCTTTACGCCTTCCTTCCTTCCGGCCTGGCCTCTCCTGGGGCTGCTCAACGTAAGCACCCTGATCTCTGTTTAGGCGAGGGGAAAACCCCTGGCTTCCCCATGCAACATCCTACCCCCACCCCCACAGCCTCCCGTCATTCTCAGCTCACCCTGAACAGCACATCTTTCACGCCTTGCGAGCAGAGACAACCAAACGTTTCCTGCGTCAAAAGATTTGCTACATGGGAGGAGAAGGAGGGGGCTGGAGCGCCTGCCATAGGGATATCGCTTCCCGGTGTCTCCATGGCACCACCCAGCTAATTACTAAGTGCGAAGAGCGAGGAGGCTCTGCTGGAGTTGGGCACATTTCAGAGACTGTAGGCAACAAAGCCCTCCCCAGGAGATGCAACAAGATCACCTGGGCGCTCTGTTTTCTTCTGCAGTGAGAAGGTCAAAGCAAGGGACCCAAGAACATAAGATCCGCTTCTCTGGATCTGTCTCACTTCTATTCTGTTCCCAGAAGCTTGGTGCCCTGGGAAGCTCACAAGCAGGGCATGAAAGAAGAAAATTCTCCCCCAGGTAGACTGCTTCTGAAGAAGGAGGCTCCACCTAGCCACCATTGCTAATTGCAGCTGATCAACTTACCTTTCACAAAAGATTTTTTTTTAAAGTTATTGTCATATCGTGCCACACAGTGTGGAACATGCATCGTGCAAAGGCGTCCTTTTTGTCAGTATTAAACCAACTGCAGGTCACCTTCATCTGAAGAGACAGACTAGCTAAGACTCTACTGATTAAGAGACAAAAAGGCCTGTCTCCAAGTTGCTCATAATTTTATACATCTTGCAGGCACTGATAAGGAGACAGCACAGCCCACTTCTCTCTTCAGCCCACTACGACTCTTTTCTTCAGCCCCACCTATGCCATTGCCACATTTTCAGCTCACAATCAGAAAGGAAATAAAACTAACAATGGGATTAAGATGGCCATTTCTGCTTTGGCTTAGGAGACGTGACCCATTGCACTGAACACCAGGCAAATTTTTCCAAGGATAAGTTCATGCTTCCAAAGACAGCTGGGCAAACAGGGCTGGATCAGGCCCAGGACCCATCCAGTCCAGTTTCCTGGATCTCCCAGTGGCCCACTGGATGCCTCAGGGAGCACACAAGACCACAAGAGACCTGCATCCAAATACCACTCACTTGCATCTGGCACGTCAGAGATAGACTCCCTCTACAACGTGGCACATACCCATCACAGCTTGTAACCTGTGATAGAAGTTCCTCCATCAATCTGCCCAATCCACATCTAGGCCACCACATCCTGTGGCAAGGCATTCCACAGATTAATGACATAATGGGTAAAGAAATATATTTTTTTGTCTGTCCTAACTCTCCCAACACTCAATTTGAGTGGCTGTCCCCTGGTTCTGGTGCTGTGTGAGAGGGAAAAGAACACCCCTCTAGCCCAGGGGTGTCCAAAGTTTTTGGCTGGAGGGCCACATCATCTCTCTGACACTGTGTTGGGGGGGGGAGGGAAAAAATTAATTTACATTAAAATTTGAATAAATTCGCATATGTTTACATAAATGAATATATTAAAGATGAACTTACATGAATGAATGAAGGTCTTGCAATAGCTCAAGGCCTATAAAAGACCTTGCACAAAGCAAGGCTGACCTTTCCTTTGCTGCCACTGCTGCATCACAGACATGAAACAGCAAGCAGTGGAGGAAGCCCTCGTCCCACAGCTCACATGAGAGGTCAAACAGTCGCCCTCACGCTGAGAGCAGTTGTGTCAGGTCAGTGCGGGCTCCAGCAAATCTCCAGAGGGCCAGAGGCTCATTGGAGACTAGGGGCTCCCTGAGGGCCATATTGAGAAGCCTCAAGGGCTGCATGTGGCCCCAAGGCCGGGGTTTGGGCACCCCTGCTCTAGCCACTCTATCCATTCCCTGCATAATTTTGTACATCTCAATCATGTCCCCCTCTTTTCTTTGACCTTCAATTAGCATTGCTCTTCAAATATCTTTGATCTTCACTCTACCCATTTGCCCAAATGCAGCATCCCAATAAATCTGGTGCATATGTCCAAGTGGGTGTTGCTTTGGCTGGTTGAACTGTGCTACCAGCCTACCCCAGATCTGCACCTATTTCACTGTCTTTGCTCCCCTCCCCCCATAGACTCTTGGGGATCATAAAAGGCGAATACTGTTAACAGGCAGCCAGAGCTGACTCATTCATGAGGCCAACTGAGGTTAACTGAGGTTATCACCTTAGGCATCCAACTGACCAGGGGCACCCATCTATATCAGTCCACAGGCTGCCACTGCTTCTCCACCTCCTCCTCCCATTCTCTGTACAGGAAAAAGAAGGCAGAGGACAGAGCAGAAGATGGGGGAGGAGAGGAGGACGGCGGCCTAGAGTGTCAAGTGCTCTGGGAGGCAAGCTTATACGGAAGAACAGGGTATAAAAATATAATACATATACATAAAATACCACAAGGAAAGAAGGAAGCTTCTGAGCCAGGAAAGACAAATGGAACAGCACGGCTCAGGCTAGAGACAGACAGTAGCCGTTCATTTAACCAAGGAAGAACATCTGATGCTGCCCATCAGAGTCTGATCCTTGGTCCTGCTAGCTTAGCATCGCCTACACTGACTGGCAGCAGCTCTCCAGGGTTGCCGTTTCAAAGGCCTTTCCCAGCCCTACCTGGAGATGCCATCAAGATTTAAACAGGGAGAGACCATGTGCCTTCTGGGGGGGGGGGGGCTCTCCCACGGCACTACAGCCCTATCCTCCAAGAATACCCAACTTTCATTTCAGGAGGAAAAGGTTTGGGGGCATTTTGCCCTGAGCCAGCAAAGACAGCCTACTCAAGTATATACTTTCCAGCTCCAGAGAAGCCAGGCTCCAGGAATTTGGATTTTCACTAGTACTGATTGGAACACACACCAGTTCCTCATATGGCAAGTGAAGAAAAATGTTGGTCAGCCGCCCATTAGTGACCCTATAGGTTCATTTCACATATTTCAATGTGCAATGTCCCTTTTCGCCCTTGTGGCAACTAAGAGGATGATAAAAACAAGATGCACATCCTGCAAACCGAAAGACATCATCAGAATCACGACATATCGCAGCAACAAAACCACCAGGATTCATTTTAGCAGATCTCTGGGGTCTTCAACAGGTGGGTCGCATCCCGATCTCAAGGAGAAAACAAGGGGCAGATGGAAAAAGAAGAGAAGAGACAAATCTCTTGCCTGCTGACTTCTATTCCACTTTGAGACTCCAGAGCCCAACCCTAGGCTTATCTACTCAGAAGTAGGACCCACCCTGTTCAGTGAATGTGGATAAGATTGAAACCTTGCTTGGCTGCAATCCTATCCATACTTACCTGGGGGCAAGCCACACTAAACAGGGTGGGACTTACTTCTGAGTAGACAGGCCTAGGGTTGGACTGTTACACAGTACCCCTCAGCCTTCTTTCCATGCCCAGAGGCCCTTCCATTTCCAGATGCTACCATTTCTCCTCCCACCTATTTTGTTCCCCTTTTTGCTTATTTAACATCTGGCCTGAAGGAAAATGCCGTTGAACTCAACAGTTTTCTCACTATTTCGTGAATCTGACATGCCAGTGCGCCTTTCAGATCCACTCCCTCCCCACGCCTGCCTGCTCAATTCGTGTCTGGGAATTCTCTGTTGGGTTGGACTAGATGATCTTGTAGGCACCTTCTAACTCTATGATTCTAGGATCATCCTCAGAGCCTTGTGGTCACCCCTTCAGAATTCAAATCCTTCCAGTAATGGCAATGACCATTAGCTGGTTTAAGTCCGTAGTGTAGACACAATTTTGATGCCTATCTGTAACCCCTAAGGTTAATTAAAATAATTGCCACTCAGTGCCTTGCTCAAGGCTTCTAGACATCACTTACAGAAAGGCAACCAAGCAAGCAATGCACCAAAAATAAGAAAGCGATTTGTAGTCGGAGCCTGGAGAAAAGCCTCATCCGAGCAGCCGGTTAATGCAACCCTCATTTCCAGCAATGCCAGGAACTCTCAAGTCAATCAGAGTAAGGAAGGAGCTCCCAGCATGAGTGATATAGAAACCAGGCCTGCATTTCAGTCCATTAAAGTGGCACCTTTGCTGACAGAAGTGCTTTTTGGGCAGCTGTGGGATCCGGGTGTATCAATAGCTGGTTTTAAGGAATCAAAAGACACGGAGATTTGGACCATCTTTCAGGAAACAGCCCCGGCTGCTTTCCCAGATTCTGACAGCCGAGCTCTGGTTTGGCTTGAGGAGCCTCAGAACCAGGCTGGGATGCAAATAACAGGCTGCAAAGACAGTCTCTGGAAAAGTAACTGGAACATTTAATTTTGCTTTCCTGTCTTTGTTATCCAGAAAGCAGTTGGACCTGAACCCTTCGCCTTGAGAATCACTGGGGTAAGCAAGGTCACCAGGTTCTGGCACATTCTGACCCACCCCCAGACAGGACATCTGTAACCCAAAATGCACGGGGAATGGTTGCGCCTACTGAGCAGAAAGGCAGGCACTCTGTACATGCCTCATGTGCCTCTTGCAGGGCTGAGCCCAGCACGGCAAACAGGCCCAGACTCAAATGCAGCTGCTCTCTGCATTTGCCCCCAGCTTGAATCTCACCTGGGGGGCACCATCTATTTAGGAAGTGCCCCCAGCTTAGGAAATCTTGTTGGTTTCAAGGAGGGGGCCTCAGGTCCAGTGGCACTGACAGCTCACTCCCAGCATGGCTGCATTCTCCACTGCCATGGCCAATCAGCTGTCAGGGCCAGCCACGTGGAGAGGCTGCTGCTTCTGCAGTTTCTTCCCAAGCTAGACAGGCTTGCCAATTCGGCAGACATCACCCCAAGGCTTTCCTCCCAAACTCCTCACATACCAAACCGGAATTCTCCTCACATACCAAACCCTATGTGCAGTAGCACATACCAAACCGTAATTCTGACAGTAGGTACACAACATTCTCTGTCTCACAAACACACACAAAAGATCTCCACCCCCAGGGAAAAACATGACTAAGTACGGAGGGGGTTTTCTGCACCCATGAATTACAGGCCCAGCCAACGTCCCTCCACAAGCAGCCAGGAACAAACTCGAAAAGGTCACAGCAGCACCAACACAAACGATCAGAGTCTGAGTTAATAATTTAAAACACTCCTAATACCCAGCAAATCCACACAGGCATTTTCTGTCTTGACCTCTCTTGGGCAAACCTGACCCCAAGATACTCCAAGCAGTGCCAACTCTCCCTTTCCCAGACAGGCCATCCCCTTTCCCTCCCTCCCTTAGTATGTGGGGGGGGGGATACCTTATTTCCATAGGATGCACCTGAGAGGGGTTGACCAAGACCCCAACCCCCAGAAGTGATGCACCAAATGCTCCCCTCCTTTACCTGGTGGCATGCCAGCCTCCACCCCCCATTTGCAGGATTGGAAAGGAACAGAAGAATGGAGAAGAAGCTTCCCACGCTCCAGCTCACCCCCACTCTCCTCTCCTACTCTGCCCCCCTTTTCAAATCCAGGAAGAGGAGTGTTCCCTCTGCCCATCTGCTCCCTAGTAAAGCCAGGGGCCTGCGTAGGAGGTCTACAGACCTCCAGAAACCCACTTTAGGGCGTGTCTGTCTACAGAACAACTTTAAAGCTGTTTGACTCTGGCTTCACTCTGGATTCTGGATTTGGCTCCCCCAAATTCTAGACAACTGGCAAAGTCCCTGGCTTCAGCCATTTTGGAGATGTGCAGCTCCTTGCATGGGGTGGGGGGTGGGATGACAGTTAATCAAGTTTGAATCTGGTTTCAGCCCAGCAGGGGCAAGCGAGCCAGCCCCTGCACCTGTTCTATACCCCACTTTTCTGACTCAGCCAGACCCTTCCCTTCTGTGCCACTCTCCTTGTTGCCTGGAAAAGGACAACACAAGCACAAGGGCAGATGCCCCCCTCCACTCCAGGAGCCAAGCCACAGAGGCAAGCAGACAAAGACTGCATGGACCCCCCCCCCAGCATGGGCAACAGGGAGTCAAGAACCCAACTTCAAATGCCTCTAAGTATGAGGGGCCAACAACGATCTTGAAGCATCTCACACAACAGTCCCCCCTCCATGCCCAGCCTGATCCCCCACCCAGCCTGGCACCCTAGGTGAGCCCTGTTCTTCTGCTGGGTGCTGGCTACACGTCTCCCCCAGCTCTGTGCTGCCCCTTGCCCCCTGGTGACCCCCTACAGGTTGGGCCTTGTGCTCCTCACCACAGTGATGCCCCCAGACCCCCCTCCACCAGATCCTCTGCCAGCACACTGGCACCCACCTGCCCAGCTGTGCGTTCAGAAGGCTGCTTGCTCCTGCCACCGCAGCACGGGCACCACCCGCATGCCAACCCCCATGCCACCTGCCTAGCCTGGCATCCTTCTGCGGGTGCCCACCTGCTTGCCCACCGGCCTCCTCCGCCCCTCCCAAGCCCCCACCTGCACTGGTACCCCCCAGACACACACCCAGCGTGCCCCCCCTCCTGCTGCAGTCCCGGCTGTGCCCACCGGGCACTGGGAGCCCGCCCTGCTTGGGGACCTTGAGGGGCTGCCCGCCCCCAGCCACCTGCTCCCTCCCTGCCTACCTGGCCCGCCCAGCAGCGGCTCGCTCGCTCCGGCATCGCCCGGCCCCGCAGCTGGAGGAGCGGGGAGGGGCCGCCGCAAGTCACCGCCCCCGCGTCCTCCTCCCTGGCTGCGGGCAGGCGGGCTGCACCTTCGCACCGACCTCGGGGCAGCCGGCGAGGGGCCCACTGCGGCTCCTACAGCCTCCGCTCCCCGGCCGGGGCAAGCCCAGGATCGCGGCTCTTTCCTTCTGCTGCAGCCCCGCTCGGTGGAGCCTCCCTGCCTCGGCGCAGTCTACCTGGCCAGACCCGCTCCCCCAGGCCGGCCTGCAGCCCGTCAGGACCCCCCAGACTGTACTCCAGACATGCTCAGGAGCCCCCTTTCCAAGCAGCCCTTAGGCTGGAGGCTTTCTCTGGCTTGCCACTTTCCCCCGTTTGTGCACCTTCGTTTCAAGGGCTGGCTCCTGTGGCCTGGCAGTGCAGTCGATTAGCAGCCCAATCCTAGCCACACTTTCCTGGGAGTAAGCCCCATTGACTCTAATGGAACTTACTTCTGAGTAGACATGCATAAGAACATAAGAACAGCCCCACTGGATCAGGCCATAGGCCCATCTAGTCCAGCTTCCTGTATCTCACAGTGGCCCACCAAATGCCCCAGGGAGCACACCAGATAACAAGAGACCTCATCCTGGTGCCCTCCCTTGCATCTGGCATTCTGACATAACCCATTTCTAAAATCAGGAGGTTGCGCATACACATCATGGCTTGTACCCCATAATGGATTTTTCCTCCAGAAACTTGTCCAATCCCCTTTTAAAGGCGTCTAGGCTAGACGCCATCACCACATCCTGCGGCAAGGAGTTCCACAGACCGACCACACGCTGAGTAAAGAAATATTTTCTTTTGTCTGTCCTAACCCGCCCAACACTCAATTTTAGTGGATGTCCCCTGGTTCTGGTATTATGTGAGAGTGTAAAGAGCATCTCCCTATCCACTCTGTCCATCCCCTGCATAATTTTGTATGTCTCAATCATGTCCCCCCTCAGGCATCTCTTCTCTAGGCTGATGAGCCTTTCCTCATAAGGAAGGTGCCCCAGCCCCGTAATCAACTTAGTCGCTCTCTTTTGCACCTTTTCCATTTCCACTATGTCTTTTTTGAGATGCGGCGACCAGAACTGGACACAATACTCCAGGTGTGGCCTTACCATAGATTTGTACAACAGCATTATAATACTAGCTGTTTTGTTCTCAATACCCTTCCTAATGATCCCAATCATAGAATTGGCCTTCTTCACTGCCGCCGCACATTGGATCGACACTTTCATCGACCTGTCCACCACCACCCCAAGATCTCTCTCCTG
The DNA here is from genome assembly GCF_035046505.1 of Tiliqua scincoides. Taxonomy (NCBI): domain Eukaryota; kingdom Metazoa; phylum Chordata; class Lepidosauria; order Squamata; family Scincidae; genus Tiliqua; species Tiliqua scincoides. The sequence goes on along the minus strand of NC_089833.1, from coordinate 1,244,829 downwards.
ATCTGTCACAGACAGCTCAGAACCCATCAGCCTATATCTAAAGTTTTGATTTTTTGCCCCAATGTGCATGACTTTACACTTACTGACATTGAAGCGCATCTGCCATTTTGCTGCCCATTCTGCCAGTCTGGAGAGATCCTTCTGGAGCTCCTCACAATCACTTCTGGTCTTCACCACTCGGAAAAGTTTGGTGTCGTCTGCAAACTTAGCCACTTCACTGCTCAACCCTGTCTCCAGGTCATTTATGAAGAGATTGAAAAGCACCGGTCCCAGGACAGATCCTTGGGGCACACCGCTTTTCACTTCTCTCCATTGTGAAAATTGCCCATTGACACCCACTCTCTGCTTCCTGACCTCCAACCAGTTCTCAATCCACGAGAGGACCTGTCCTCTAATTCCCTGACTGTGGAGTTTTTTCAGTAGTCTTTGGTGAGGGACCGTGTCAAACGCCTTCTGAAAGTCCAGATATATAATGTCCACGGGTTCTCCTGCATCCACATGCCTGTTGACCTTTTCAAAGAATTCTATAAGGTTCGTGAGGCAAGACTTACCCTTACAGAAGCCATAGGATTGGGCTGTGCAACAGGTAGATTGATTTCTGTAGCTTCATGTGTTTATTTTGCTGGGTTAACCACCTTGTGAGCTACTCTTTTTTTGGCAGAAAAGCGGTATATAAATACTCTAATCCAGTGGTTCTCACACATTTAGCACTGGGACCCACTTTTTAGAATGAAAATCTGTCAGGACCCACCGAAAGTGATGTCATGGCTGGAAGTGACATCATCAAGCAGGAAAATTTTTCACAATCGTAGGCTGCATGCAATCCTACCCTCACTTAACCAGGAGTAAGTCCCACTTACTATCATTGTCAAAAGAATATACATAGTAGCTTGTAAATGTATAGGTCTGTAACTTTTCCCCAGATGCAATCACATACCATTAAGTCTAATATATTAAAAATAAAATATTGAAATGAATGGGGACCCACCTAAAATTGGCTTACAACTCACCTAGTGGGTCCTGATCCACAGTTTGAGAAACACTTCTATAATAATAATAATAATACCCACTAAAACTGAGTGTCAGGAGAGTTAGAACAGTCAGAAGGAAATATTTCTTTACCCAGTGGGTAATGGATCTGTGGAACTCCTTGCTGCAGGCTGAGGGCCCAATCCTATCCAACTTTTCAGCACCAGTGCAGCTGCAATGCAGCCACAATGTAAGGGAACAAATGTTGAAGAGGTCTCTATGACTGCCTCTCCAGCACAGAATGCAGTGCATGCCCCATTGGCACAGCTGCACCAGCACTGGGAAATTAGATAGGATTGGGCCCTGAGGTGATGGTGTCTGGCCTCGATGTCTTTAAAAGGAGATTGGACAGATTGATGGAGAAAAAGTTAATCACAGTTTGCAAGCCATCATGGGCATGTGCGAACTCCTGGTTTTAGAGGTAGGCTTGCTCAGAAAGCCAGCTGCAAGAAAGTGGCAAGAGGATGCTGGTCTCTTGTGTGCTTCCTAAGGCATCTGGTGGGCCACTGTGAGATGTAGGAAGCTGGATGCCGGTGCATCCAGCAGATAATAGCAGCCTCAGAATTAGGTATAAATTCAGAGTCTGGTGGCACCTTAAAGATGGACACATTCAATCACAGCAGAAGCTTTTGTGGGTTGTAGCCCCCCCCCCCACTTGTCCATTCTGTTGCAACTGAATGTGCCAGGGTGACTCTAGACCAGTGTTTCTCAGACTGTGGGTCAGGACCCACTAGGTGGGCTATGAGCCAATTTCAGATGGGTTCCCATTCATTTCAATTTGTATTTTTAAAAATATATATTAGACAATGATATTATGGTATGTGACTGCATTTGGGGAAATGTTACAGCTCTGAACTTTGAACAGGCTGCTATGTACATGCATTTAATAATTATAGTCAGTGGTGCTCACTCCCAAGTAAATGTGGCTAGAATTGCAACCTTCGGGATGTTTTGGGAACTTTTTAAAAACAGATCAGCAACGGCTTGGAAGTGTTAGGAGGCGGACTCTTTATTTTAAATAAATTTTAAATTTATACTTATTGTAAACTTTTAATTTACTTGATTTGATTTTGTTGTATAGGGTGTGACAATTTTCCTGCTTGATGACTTCACTTCCAGGTCAATGACATCACTTCCGGTGGGGTCTCAAAAAAATGCCATGTGTGTTCCGGTGCTAAAAAGTTTGAGAATCACTGCCCTAGACTCTTGGTTGTTCTTATCACCGTTGATTTTCTATACCCAAATCTAGATATGGGGAAAAAAAATTTTTTTTTTAAAGAGACTATATCTGTGAAATGGTTAGTAGTGAAAATAAGAGGATTTTTCAGAGACAGGCAGGGACATCCACTCTCAAGCTGCAGTTCCATACACACTTTGCTGGGAGTAAGCCCCATTGGACACAATGGGCTTGCTCTTGAGAAGACGTCCCTTCGCTGTCCGAGAAACTGGCACATCCAGTGTGGTTTTTTTTATTGGTTTAAGTATAACCTATTTAGCTGTTGAGGAGGACCTTGCAAGGCTTGGGGGGGATGGACTCTTTAATCTCTCTGATCATAAAGGGAGTCCTTTTAAAAAAAGAAAGGGGGGGGGTGCCTGGAATGAACATCTTTCAGGCCACCTGTTCTGCTCAGGGTGGTGGGCAGGGAGGCACAGTAGCATAGCTAGAGGGGGTACAAAGCACTATTGCGAGGTCCCTCACTGCATTATGCAAGCGGTCTCTCCCCCTCCCCTTTGGAGCCTCATAGGGGAGGGGCCGCTTGCATGCAGCAGTGAGGCTCCCCACAAAACTTAGTGCTTTGCATCCCCTATGTACGGTACACAGTGCTAGCACAATTCTGTTTAGTCTTGTGTGTGAGTGATGTGTTGTCTGTCACCCCCTGTGGCTCTGTATTCCCTTTTTAAGAACGTAAGAAGAGCCCGGCTAGATCAGGCCAAAGGCACCTGCTCTGGCAGAGGAAAAGCGGGGTATAAATCTTAAAGCTACATGCCATGCACACTTTCCTGAGAGTTAGCCCTATTTAGGACAATAGGATCTACTTCTGAGTAAACAAGCATAGGATTGTGATCTAAGTAGACAAATAAAGAACACGATTCTACTGCAAGTCAGGAGCTCTGAAGTCACCAACAACATGGTGGGGGTGGGAGCCGGACTGCAGAGTTGGGTATGCCAAGGTGGGCCAGAATGGGCACTTAGAAAAAGCCCTGGCCAGATCAGGCCAAAGGCCTCCCTAACCCACAATCCTGCTTCCTGCAGTGGCCACCCAGACCCAGCTAGATGCCTCTGGGGGTGAGTGCAGCAGTCCTCCCTGGAGAAGGCGTTGAAAGGGTGGGCGCTCAGGCGACGCATGCGCAGTGGGAATTTTCTCATTAATCCATGGAACTCACTGCCACAAGGTGTAAGGATGACATGGTTAGCTTGGGTGGCTCTAACGGGGGCAGCCACCCCCAAGGAGCACCAGAGCTCCAGAGGCTGTAGTCCTCCTTGGAGGTGGCTGCCCCCTTCAAAGCCACCCAAGCTAATCATGCCATCGTCACACCTTGTGGCAATGAGTTCCATGAATTAATGAGAAAATCTCCACTGCGCATGCTTCGCCAGAGCGCACACCCTTCCAACTCCTGCACCACAGCTGGGGGCGCTGTTGTTTCTCTTGCAAAAATCCTAGAGCGGCACAAAATTAGGGGCGCGCACCAAAGACTCGTGAGTGCTAGAGTGACGCAGGGGCAGGCAGCCGCCTTGTCTCCCCATGACTAAACGAAGGGCCTCAGAGCAGTCTACGCTAAAGTACCCGATCTCTATGGTTCTCTGTACTAACCCCGCCCCCTGCTTCTTGTGCGCGTGCGTCCTGCCTCACGACTCGCAGGCGCACTTTGGAGTCCGGATGTGGCTCTGCGCATGCGCAGAGCTGCCGGCTTGCCTTGCCTCCCCTTTGCGGTTCTCCAGGTAAGTGGCTCCCCCCGCTCCCCGTCCCTTGACCTTCAGGGCCCCCCCTAGTTTGGCCCCGCACTTCCTGCAGAGGGGAGTGAGAGGCCCCACTTTAAGTAATGTGGTTTTGTGGCTGAGGATGTGTGGCTTGCAACATGCTTGTGTGTTTTGCGTACATGTATGTGCATGTGCGCGCACACATGTGCATGCACACACACACATGTATGTGCATGTCCACACGCACATGTATGCACCCAAGCATGCAACAGGAGGCACATGGCACTCTGTGCAACCCAGCAGCGCACATGTGCTGCAAGTGACATTCTGTGTGCTCCACGTCAGGCGAGGGTGGAGCATTTCTCATCAGGTGCGGGGGGGGGGCACAACCGCTGCTTGTGAGCCACACGCGGCTCTCTGACCTGTAATGTGCGGATGGCAGAAATAGGTTGGCTGAGCTCCTTTTTGCATCACTGTTAATACGAAAGGTAAGTAAGAAACGCTCAAGCTTTGTAATCGGTTACCACAGCAGTTCTCAAACATTTTAGCACCAGGACCCGAATGACAGTCTGTCGGGACCCACTGGAAGTGACGTCATTAACATGGAAGTGATGTCATGGCCGGAAGTGACATAATCCGTTCAGGCTTCAAATCTGAGCCACAGTCAGCCAAAGGTCCCATGACACAGTCCGCTCGTACTGTTGTTTTGCAGAGCTCAGAATTCAGTCTGTCGGCGTCCACCAGAAGTGACGCCATTAACCTGGAAGTGATGTCATGGCCAGACGTGACACAATCAATTCAGGCTTCAAACCCAGTCCACGATCAGCCAAAGGGCCCATTACGCAGGGTGCACTGCTGTTATTTTGCATAGCTCGGAGTTCAAACATTTCAACTCAGAAATCAAAGCAGGACACAGACTTGGATCCTCCAACCACACAGCCCCCCCCCTTGCCAGCATCCCATCTTCCCACCTGTTCAGGGCAAAGCAGCAGGTTTTTCTGCCACTGGGCGCCCACCCTGCCCAGCACCTCTGTGCCCTGTATTTCTAGCTTTATATTTTCAATGGCAGCTGAGCTAGGTGCTGTGTGACCCACCTGAAATTGGCTCGTGACCCACCTTTGTACCCACCCACCTTGTCCATGTACTGTCTCCATCACATAAACATAGATTGCTGTGGTAGCTAAAGAGCACTGAAGTAAAACCAGAGACATAAGCCTGCCCTGTATTTTTAGCTCTGTGTTTTCAATGGTGGCTGAGCTAGGTGCTATATGACCCACCAGAAATTGGCTCACAACCCACCATTTGAGAAATAGGGCAGGAATTCTCTGGAGCAGGGGTGTCCAAACTTTTCGGCAGGAGGGCCACATCATCTCTCTGACACTGTGTCAGGAGCTGGGGGGGGGGGAGAATTAATTTACTTTTCAAATTTGATTAAATTTACATAAATGGATGGAACTTATATGAATGAGTGAAGGTCTTGCAGTAGCTCAAGGCCTATAAAAAGCATTGCACAAAGCAAGGTCAGCCTTTCCTTCGCTGCCACTGCTGCATCACAGACATGAAACAGCAAGCCGTGGAGGGAGCACTCATCCCACAGCTCATGTGAGAGGTCGAACAGTTGGCCGTCATGCTGAGAGCAGTTGCATCAGGCCAGTGTGGGTTCCAGCAAGTCACCTGTGAGCCAGAGGTTCACTGGAGACTGGAGCCTCCTTGAGGCGTTTGGGCACCCCTGCTCTAGCGGGTAGAGCCTCCATTAGCCTGAAGATAACATCTGAAGGTCGCCAGTTTGAGGCCACCAACAGCTCTGTGAATGGGGAGATCTTGAAGCAGCTGACAAACTGACCTGAGTTATTCCACCTGCTCTCTGGTGTGAGTGAAGAAGCCTCTTGGCTGCCCTTCAAGTGAGAGATGAAGGAGCGGCTTGTCAGCCAGCACGGGAGGCAACTGGGGGCCAGAAGTGATACCAGACCGTGAAAGATCCATCTGAAATGTTGTGCGGTTCTTGAAAGACAGAACCTTTCTGTGATTGTAAAAATCCCCTCGGGGGTTTAGAGATAGCCTGTCTATGTGAACAACCTTGAATAAAGACAGAGGAGTAATCCAATGACCAGAAAGACGGTATATAAATACCATTATTATTATTATTATTATTATTATTATTATTATTTAATAAATAATAATATTTATTATTATTTAATATTAAATAATATTTAATATTATTATATTATTATTATATTATAAAAATATTTATATTTATATTTATTATAATAATAATAAATATAATAAATATAATAAATGCTAAAATAATAAATAAAACTAATAAAATAATAAATAAATTTTTTTATAATATATAAATGTAATAAATAAATAATAAATGCTGATTTACTAGGTATAAACTGAGAGTCTGCTGGATTAAAACATAAATTTAATGTTCGTGCTGAGTATATATATTTCAAAATTTAAATGCTTCTTAAATATTGCGGTTCTCAGATGTCTGAAATTTATTGTATGTAGCTCTTACATTAAGCAAGTTTGGCCACCCCTGTCATAAAGCATTAGTTAAGTGGCCTGCTCCTTGGAGCTGTGCACACTTGGACATGTTGTCTTCGCTGACTCAGACCATTAGTCCACTGAGCTCAGCATGGACTGCTCAGATCATGGGGTAGGCACTTTCCCTGGGTCTTTACTCCTGGAGACGTTGCCAGGCCCTGAGCTTTTTGCATGACAAGGAGGAACTCTGAGTCCCTGAGCTCAGCTTCCCTCACCCCAGCAATGTAATCTCACAGAACAGTTGTGGATGTTCTCAGCGGCCACCATTGGAGACATCGTGAATGTTGCACTTTAAAAAAATGTTGGGAGCAGACTTTGGTGGAAAGGTTCTGAAAGTAGAAGACCATGTATTCTTCTTCTTCTTAAGAATATTTATATAACTCTTTTCAATATAACAAAAAAAGTTTGCAAAGTGGTTTACATGGCAAATCAAATAAATAAATGACTCCCTATCCCAAAGAGGCTCACAGTCTAAAACAGTGATTTTCAGTCTTTTTCGTCTCATTGCACACTGGCAAGGCACTAAAATGTTCAAGGCACACCATCAGTTTTTTGGCAATTGACAAGGGACACTGTGCGGTCAATGGGGGGCTCACATCCCCCAATGGTCCTATTGATAAATGACCCTCTCCCAAGTTCCTGTGGCACACCTGGGAACCATTCGTGGCACACCAGTGTGCCACGGTGCAGTGGTTGAAAATGGCTGATCTAAAAAGATGCAGAAGAAGCACCAGCAGCAGCCACTGGAAAAGATACTGTGCTGGGGTGAAGAGGGACAGTTGCTCTCCCCCTGGTAAATAGAAGATAAGCAGCACTTGAAAAGGTGCCTCTTTGCTCTTTTGGTAGGAGGGATTCTTGTTAGCAGGCTGCAGTTGTCTACATGCTGAGGCAGAGAATGTGCTCAAGGCCAGCCAGTGACTAGAGGTGGGACTTGAACCTCTCTCTTCCATGTTCCATCTCATCCCTGGGTGATGCTGATTCTTTTTCCTCTTTTGGTAGACAGAGACCAGGGGAGATGACCTCTTCAAGGCACAAGGGAGGATCCACCCTTTGACTAGACAGGTGGGGGAAAAATGGACTCCTGACCTGGGATTCACTTTCAGTCTTTCTGTACCCTTAGAGACGGGAGCCATGAACACAGCCCAGGGCACGGTGGGCAGTGACCCAGTCATCTTGGCCACTGCTGGCTATGACCACACCGTTCGGTTCTGGCAGGCCCACAGCGGCATCTGTACTCGAACGGTCCAGCACCAGGACTCTGTATCCTTTCTGTGTGCAAGCTCTGCTTGGGAAAATGGACTTTGGTTCTGGAGCTGGACTTGGGCTTTGCGGCTCATCTCCGCCTGTGGGTATCTTCCTTAACCTGGGTTGCCAGCAAGTCAATGCCTTGGAGATCACTCCTGACCGGAGCATGATAGCTGCTGCAGGTAGGTTTGCGTAAGTCATCTTCCCAGGGGGTTCAGAATTCGAGTCTCTGTATTTCCAGAAATGTTGTGGGGAGTGTGGTTTCAATCTCGTTCTTCCCACTTTTGGCTTTGCTGCTCAATGTGTGTGTATCGAAACCATCTCGCTTCTTCTGGTGATTGCTTTGAGTCTGTGAAAAAGCTCTGAAACTCCATCTTTGTTCAGCTATTTTAAATTAGATTTTCATTATTATGTATGGTGCTTTGAGCCATGGAAAATTAGTGTAAAATCTTCTAAATAAAAAAATCTTTAGATTTTTTTTTACCTTCCTTTCCTTACCACCCTTTTTCTTACCATCTTTTTGATAAAGTTTCCTCTGATACTCAAAAGCTCACTGTTTACTGAAGAGCTTAAGAAGAGCCCTGCTGGATCAGGCCAAAGCCCCACTTGATCCAACTTCTTGTATTTCACAGTGACCCACCAGATGCCTCTGGAAGCACACAAGAGATCTGCATCCTGTTGCCACTCCCTGGCATCTGACATTCAGAGAGGGACTACTTCTAAAACCAGGAGGTTGCACATACCCATCCTGGCATGTCACTTGAAATGAACTTTTCCTCCATAAATCTGTCCCCTTTTAAAGACATCTAGTGCCATCACCACATCCTGTGACAAGGAGTTCCACAGACTAATTGCACACACTGGGTGAAGAAATCCTTTCGTCTGCTCCTTTGGCCTGTTTGGTCTTCTGTAATGTTTTGGGTGGTCCTAATAAAGACTTGAACTGTAACTGTCAAGTCAAAACACTGACAAATAAAAAGTGAAACAAGCTGACGACTGGGGAAGAGAGTGAGTTGTGTGCTTGGAGGGCTGGTGCTGTCCTTGAAAGCCCTCTGCAGCTTGGGAAGAGGGCACTTAAAGGGCAGCCTGCCCAAGCATTGTGCAAGTGAACCCTTTGTGGTTGTGGTTCCTCCTAAGCGGAATGTCCTTCCTTTGCTTGGCACCAAACCTGATGTCAGGTCAAGAATACTGTGTGTTTTGCCCAGGGATTGCAGCCAGCTGGCTGGTTGGCTCTTGATCATAGACCTGATGCTGCATAATTTATTGATGGCTGTAATGATATTCCCATGTTGTGTCAGGTGACTCAAGAACTCATAAGAACTTAAGAAACTTAAGAAGAGCCCTGCTGGCTCAGGCCAAGGGTCCATCTGGTCTAACTTCCTGAATTTCACAGTGGCGCACCAGATGCCTGAGGGAGCACACAGAACCACAAGGTATCTGCAGGAGGGGGTGGGGCCTGAGATGGCTGAGTAGCCGTGTTTTTCTGAGCTCCTGGAAAGCTCTTGGAAAACACACTATTCCCAGAATCATGGGTCTGATGAGATCCAAGGATCAGTGGCCAGGAGAGGCCTTGATCATACAGATGGTGTACGGTTTCGGAGAAGAAGGGTCCAGCCAGGGACTGTTTTTTCTCCAAGGGAAGCCAGCCATCAATGTCGGTGATGGTGAGGATTCAATGTTGAAATTAAGCAGAAGGCTCCAGGCAGGGAAGGAAGCTGAAAGAAGCAAATGAGTGTTGTATGTGTCTGGCATTAATTGACTAATTGACTGCCTGATTAAGCTTTTGCCAGAGAGAAGGAGAAGGAGGGGCAGGCTTTCCCCCTCCTGGGAGAAGAGGAAGGAGGGGAGGCTTTCTCTCTGCGTATTTGTTTGTTGATGTGAGAAGAAGCTTTGGAGTAGATCTGCAGAGCTTGTTATGGAAATATGTGCATAACTTTATAAATCTAAAATTTGTTGGATTACAAATTAACCGCCTTGGAATACAATTATTGTTGTGGAGTGTTCAGTTTCGTTTTCCTGTGGAGAGCTTGTGGAGAGCGGTTGGAGACCTGCATTTTTTTTTGTTTTACAAAAGTGGTTGATTGTTTACATTTCTTTGATTATCTCCTGGAAAGGAATGCGGTTGACATAGAAAAAAATATAAACAACAGAAATAAGAACATCAGGGACATCTGATGGACTAAAAAAGATACTACAAGAACAGAACTTGACAAGTGAAGTAAGAAGAAAGAAGATATAAGCAGGAAAAAAAAGGATGACAGGAAAAGGAGCGAATGTTAGGAACTCTTCTGCCACGGAGTCCAGCTTGGGAAAACTAACACAAGAGGAACTGAAAGAGAAAGAATGGAAGCAGACAATATAGAGAAATTAGTGGTGATGGGACAGCAACAAACAAATCAATATCTGCGGGTTCAAGCTAGTTTGGATGCATTAACTACACAACTAAATGATCTTAGTGTGCAACTCAAAGATGTTATATCCGAATCACATGAGAAAAAACAAAGGATTATGGAAAAAGTATTGGAAATGGGAAAGCAACAAGCAAATCGATATTTACAAATCCAAATTAGCCTGGAAATCTTAATTCAACAGACAAATGAGTCTAATACGCAACAAACAGGAGAGGATCAACAAAAGAGCAAAGAAATGGAAGATAAAGCCAAAACACTGGAAATAGGACAAAACAAACAATTGGAAGAGACAGTGTTATTGGAGATAGCTTGGAAGAGAAAGACTCAAAAGTCACCAGACCGCAAAGGAGAAGAAATACTTCGACTAAGTGATGCAGATTGGATTGATCAAGTGAAACAAGAAGAAATACTTCAACCAACTGACATAGATTGGAATGATCAAGTGAAGGAGATGACTCATCAAGATGTTGATTTAGCAAGAAGGGCGAGTACATTAAACTGTGATCCTGTTAAGAGAAATTCATGTGAAATTTATTAGAAAAAAAAGATGGAAAGTTAAAGTCTAGAGAAGAGAAGAGATTTGGCAGACCTGTGGATATTTAAGTTGGAGACAAGGGAATAGATAAAAAGAAAGACAGTAATGTGTTAATTTTGTATGTTAGAAATTAAAGTTTATTAGATGTCAATGAGAATTTATATTATAGTTCATATGGAATATGTATAAAAATTTTAGTTAACTTGATATCAATAGATGTTAGAATTTTAGAGGATAATTTTAATGAATTAGAATTAATTTTAGGTGATATTGTTTTGGATATTTACGTATATGTTTGTGTATTTAGTCATGAGGATATATTAATTTTGGATGCTGTAGATAGAGAAATGATATATGTAATCATTAGGATATTAAAAGTTGTTAGAATTTAATATGTTAGATATCAGATTATGATATTAATTTTTGTGAGGATTTTATATGCTAGATATTGGAAAGACACGAAGATCCCAATGAGAGAGAATTAGTAGAGAAAATAATGAATGTGGTGGAAATTGACAGATTTTTAGAGAGCTTGGATCAACAGTGAAACCGATATAGGTTGAGTAATGAAAATTATTTTATGCTTGGTTGAAAATAAAGTTGTAAAAGTATAAGATAAATGATATTAAGAGGCTAACGTAGAAGAGAAACTGGATTAGGAAATGTGTAATGATTTATTAGTTATAGTGACGTATGATATCTTGCACCCTCTAATACTGTGTTTATGTATTGTATGTATTGTATTATGTGTTATGTGTGTTTGTTATTTTTATTTTTGGAAAAATTAAAATAATAATAATAATAATAATAATAAAAGAACCACAAGGTATCTGTATCCTGGTGCCAGTCCCTTGCATCTGGCATTCTGAGGTAGCCTACTTCAAAATCAGGAGGTTGCACATACCCATCATGGCTTGTCACCTGTGATGGACTTTTCCTCCATCAATCTGCCCATTCCCCTTTTCAAGGCATCAAGGCCAGATGCCATCACCACATCCTGTGGCAAGGAATTCCACAGACTAATGACACGCTGGGTAAAGAAATATTTCCTTTTGTCTGTTCTAACTCTGTTTCCATTTGCTATCCTGTTGGCACAGCTGACTTTAATGCAGCCATTCTTCTGCAGCCCGGTGTCTCTGATGCCTATTCAGGCACTGGCATGTTTCTCCTCCCAGGCTACCAGCACATCCGCATGTACGACCTGAACTCCAACAACCCCAACCCTGTCATCAACTACAATGGCGTGAGCAAGAACATCACCTCTGTCGGGTTCCATGAAGATGGCCGCTGGATGTACACGGGGGGCGAAGACTGCATGGCCCGGATCTGGGACCTCAGGTGGGCCTTAGTGCTCTCCTTGAAAAGATCTAATGGATCTCATACCTCGCAATAGGGCAGGAAGAACCTACTACCCCACCCCTAGCTCCTTGGAGGAAGGAGGGGTGCAGGATTAACATGTTAATATGATTATTGATAATCATGGAATGGGCTGATGATTGTCAAAGAAGATCAGGAGCTTTTATAATCCACAAGGGAATGGCTTCACCGCTCAGACTATGGCTGAACAGTGATTCTGGGAGAAGGCAGGTGTGCACCATTTCAGAAACAGCCCAGAGATAGAAGGTCAGTCACAAGATATGCATACAGTTGTCTGAACTGAGTCATTGTGTTTCTCAATATGTTTTTTTTTTCCTGAAAGAAGTTCCACTGAGTTCAGAGACATGCCAGTTGAATTCTTGACTTCTCAAAGCAAGTTTCTAGCCCTCATTAATGCTTTGTGGTGTTTTTTTTCCTCCCTTCTTTCTCTAAGCATGTTTAAGTTAAAGGAGAAAGAATAGATGAATGAAGGGAGGATGGGACACCTTTGACCTAAAGCTGGCAAACTGCTGCAAAAGCCAAATCCTCCAATTGTGACTCTGGAAAAAAGACACAATTAAAATTATGCAGATCTCAGGCTGTGATGCTGTACGCAGTGGCCTGGGAGTATATCCTGCTGAAGTAAATTGGACTTACTTCTGAGTAGACATTCCTAGGATTGTGCTGTTACTGCTCTAAGATCCCTATTACCCTGACAAGCCTATGTAAGCTGCATCTTCGTAAAAAAGACCTCACATAAGTGTGTGATTCACTGGTGCAAGATAGCAGAAACTCTTGCATGCATGTGTAGCAGTGAGATTTGTGCAGGATTTGGGCTGGTGAGTTGAACTCCTAGTCCATGCAGGGTGCTTTGGCTCTTACTGGGGTGAAAGATGTTTGTGGGAATCAGTGGGGTAGTCTTGGGTTCACTTGAATCGCTGGTGCATATTCTGTTTCCAGATCCCGAAACCTGCAGTGCCAGCGCATTTTCCAAGTGAATGCACCTATCAATTGTGTTTGCCTGCATCCCAATCAGGTATGCCAGTTCTCCCTTGTGTGCACCAGCCTGGGAAGCCTCCCCATCCTTGTGCTGTTCTCTGCCATCACACTCACAGTGGCCCACCAGATGCATCAGGCAGCACACAAGTCCACAAGGGACTTGCATCCTGTTGTCACTCCCTTGCTCCTGGCATCCAGAGACAGCCTATTTCTAAAACCAGGAGGTTGCACAAACCCATCACAGCTTGTAACCTGGGATGGACTTTTCCCCCATAAATCTGCTCAATCTGCTTTTCAGGGCATCTAGGCCAGATGCCATCGCCACATCCTGTGACAAGGAGTTCCACAGTCTGATTACATTCTGGGTAAAGAATAAAGGAGACGCAAATGCTTGCAACTCTGGAGTAACTTTGTACCTCTACCCTGCTTAAGGCCGAGCTGATCGTGGGGGACCAGAGTGGAGCCATTCACATCTGGGACCTGAAGACAGACCACAATGAGCAGCTCATCCCGGAGCCAGAAGTATCCGTCAACTCTGTTCACATTGACCCAGATGCCAGTTACATGGCCGCCGTCAACAGCTCGGTAAGGGGGGGTACTGGCTTGTGTCATGCTTGCATGACAGGGGGAGACCGTGATCTGCTGCTGCATCTCTAGGTGATTTGCTAGAGTTCAGCAAGGGTTCCTTGCTTCCAGTTGCTTGAGTGTATCCAGTGAATTTGTGAGTTCTCTGCCACAGGACTGACCCTCGTGCTAATCGTTTATTCCTCTGCCTTGGTGTTCCTCATCAGTAAAATGGGAGCTTTAGTTGATTGCCTTGAGCTGCTCTGCTGGCCAGTTTTGGAGTTTTGTTTTAGAATCCCCACCCTGTAGCTTTACTCAGGGTATTTGTATTTACAAATACAATATTTGTATTGTTGTGTGTCCAGATCATCCTAGCAGGCAGTTCTGAGCCACGGTTTTTTGGCTTGTTGCCTGAACTGAGTAATTGTAAGCAGAGCAGGACTTCACACAACCTTGGCAGGTGCCCCCCCCCCCAAGTTCCAGAGAGCCACACACTCAGTTTTTTCTTTATTCCCCTGCAGGGCAACTGTTATGTCTGGAATTTAACAGGTGGGATCGGAGACGAGGTGACGCAGCTCATCCCAAAGACCAAGATTCCTGCGCACAACCGTTATGCTCTCCAGTGCAAGTTTAGCCCGGACTCCACGTGAGTAGGCCATGCATTATTTTGTCAATTTCCTCACCCTTGGCCCTGTAGAAATCTTCACGCTGAGCAGTGTGCGCATGGAGTGGGGCTGAGCAGTGTGAGTGGAGGGGGCTGGCTGAACCCAGAGTGTCGGTTAGATTGAGTTACAGCATTCCATATACCTGTCAGGGTTAGAATCAAATAACCCTAGAGTTGGAAGGGACCTGCAAGGTCATCTAGTCCAACCCCCCTGCCTGTGGCAGGAAATCCTCCTAGAACCTAGATCCACAGGTGCCTGTTGAGCCTCTGCTTGAAGAACTCCAGTTAGGGGGAATCCACCACCTCCCTGGGCAGTCTGTTCCACTGCCAAAACGCCCCGACTGTCCAGAATTTCCTATAGGCTGAGACTGTCAACTGAGCAGATCCAGTTTACCACCCACGGTCTACTACTGGTGCAACAGACGATACAGCAGCCTTACTGAAGCTCAGCAGGTCTGGATGGGGGATCTTGTGGGCACCTCATCTATGCAAAGAAAGAAAATATTTCTTTACCCAGTGTGTACTTAGTCTGTGGAACTCCTTGCCACAGAATGAGGTGGTGGCGTCTGGTCTTGATGTCTTTAAAAGAGGATTGGACAGATTTCCAGAAGAAAAGTCCATCACAGGTTACAAACCATGGTGGGTATGTGCCGCTGCCTGGTTCTAGAAGTAGGCTGTCTCTGAATGACAGCTGCAAGGGAGGGCACCAGGATGCAGGCTTCTTGTTGTCTTGTATACTCTCTCAGGCCTCTGGTGGGCCACTGTGAGATACAGGAAGCTGGACTGGATGGGACTTTGGCCTGGTCCAGCAGGGCTATTATTATGCCTTCTTGAATTCCATGATGGAAGAAAGACGGGATACAAATGGTATACTTAAATGTACGTTCTTTGAGGCATGCTCTGTGCTCCAGCACATTTGAGCTACTGCTCCAGGCTCCTCTATCAACTGCACTGTGACCACAGAATTTGAGGGGCTGTGCAGCTGTGGCAGTGCTACTCTGGAATGACCCTCCCACGGAAGCCTGCCTGGCCCCACTGTCATGTTGATGTGACTTTTCAGAGGGGCTGTTTGGAGGCCGTTCTTCTTCTGTGTAGAAGAGTGGCTTGCAATGCTGTGCTCTTTCAAGTCTGATGCCCCTGCCTGACCCCTTGAACTGTGTTCTCCCCGCACCCCTGGCCTTCCTCCCCACTCCAGGCTCTTGGCAACATGTTCCGCTGACCAGACCTGCAAGATCTGGAGGACCTCCAACTTCTCGCTCATGACTGAGCTCAGCATCAAGAGCAACAACCCTGGGGAGACCTCCCGTGGCTGGATGTGGGACTGTGCTTTCTCAGGGGACTCTCAATACATTGTCACTGGTGAGTGGAGAGGGGCCAACTGTCCCGAGGGTGAGTTGCTTTGCCGGCTCTCCTTTGGTTTTTCGGTTTGGTTTCAGCAGGGATGATTAGCAGGGGAAAAAGCCCTTTAGTTGCTGTTGGTTGAGAGGCAGAAACTCCTTCCAGCCTGCTTTCTGTTCACCCTGCCTATAGCAAGTCAAGAGATACACTGAGCTTGAGGTATTGTGACACATGACATGGAAAATCCCAGTGACATTCTTTCTCCTCCCCCCCCCCCCGGCAAAAATTATAATTAATAAGGCTGAAACCTTTCATTGGCTGATACGTTGAGTTTCTGGATTAATTTTGATTAATTTAACCTTTTAAGTTAAAAAGGTGCACTCAAATTGATCAGTAGATTTTAATTTTTGGAAACATTTTGTGTATGAAATGCTTGTCAGCCGTAGGTGTTGTGTGTCATCTTGGGAGGGATTCTCTCCTGCTGTGGTCAGTGTATTTGTCCTTTGAAAACTGCACTTTTAAAATTTCTCCCCTTTGCAGATATAAACAGTTTTAAGTGAGTGCTTCATCTGTTACCAACGCAGCTTCAGCAAATTAACACAGGTTTTGTGTTGGAAGAGAGGTTTGGCAACCTTCAGTCTCAAAAGACTATGGTATAAGCCTATAGCACCCGGTATTCCCAGGCGGTCTCCCATCCAAGTACTAACCAGGCCTGACCCTGCTTAGCTTCTGAGATCAGACGAGATCAGGCATGTGCAGGGAAAGAGAGACCTGACTGCTACAGCTTTGCATTGTAAAACACTTGATGTGTTAGCTCAGTCATACCTTGTAGGGTTGTTGTGTTGTAGAGGGGAGTAGATCAGGGTGCCTTTCCTGAGATCAGCCTGTGCGTTTGTGATCAAGGCAAGTAAGAACTGGGAACACAGTGGTTCCCAAGTGGTGGTTTGTTGCATTCTTTCATCAGACAATTCAATAAGGGCCACCTGATACCTTTCAGTGGCGATACCCTCTCGCTACCCTGGTGATGCTTCTTGCCTACAGTGTGTTTCCATTCCCTTTCCAGCCTCCTCGGACAACCTGGCCAGGCTGTGGTGCGTGGAGACGGGCGAGATCAAGAGGGAGTACAGCGGGCACCAGAAGGCCGTGGTCTGCCTCGCTTTCAACGACAGCGTGTTGGGTTGAGGGGTGCTGGGCACACAGCACTGGCCCTCAGGCTTTGGGTGCTTGAGGCATTTGCATTGTAACAGCAGAGTGCCCCAGTTGCCGCTGTCTTTCTGCAGAGGACCTGGGTTGTGAAACAGGTGTAAGCCAAGCCTTTTGCACCACAGCAGGTCGTGTTGAAAGGCAGCTGGTTTCCATCACACTTCCTGCCTGTCTTATAGCAAAATCACAGCTGCTGCTGCTAACAACAGATTGTGAGAAGAAGGAGATAATGACTTGCACCCCCTCCCTCCCTTGGAGCATTTCTCAGTCTACTTGTGCTTAGAACTTGGGTCCTCTGGGGAGCCATTTTGTCCCCTTGTATAGTTTAAGCCAGAAGGGCTGCACTGTTGTCCCTGTAGCCGCCTTTCCCAAAGACCCAGGGCCAATCCTGCCCCCCAGTTCACCTGTGTGCACCCACTCTCTGGCTCCCCTGTAAAAGAAGCAAGCAAAGAGGCTTCATCTGCAAGCTTCTCCTCAGCTGCTCCAGAGGGCTCACCATGCTTAAGAGGAAAGGTGGCTCCTTCTGGTGGCTCTGTGGTGGTTCTACTGTTCTTCCACTCAGGTTGCATCTTGGACTCAAAAGGTGACTGAAAAATTGGGGGGGGGGGAGAGAAATGCCCTCTTCTGAGGAGAAGATGTAACAACAAGCAGGACCCTCCCCTGGCACCTGAGGCAGTGTGCCATTTGCTGTCGCCTTACCTGGTGATGTGCCAGCCTCAAATCCTCCCACTCTCTGGATTGGAAAAGAAAGGGGGGAGGAGAGAAGATTGGTGGGCTAGAATGTCTACACTCTCTTCCACACTTCCTCTTCCACTCTGATCCTCTCTTCCAGTCCAGGAGAAGAGCAGCGGAGACCAGTGGGCAGATGGAGATGGGCACCTGCTGCCAATCCTGCTGCCTCAGTCAGACTCATGGAAGGGGCAAGCCCTGGCCTGCCTGCAGGTCATATTCGATCTGGAACTCCCTCTTCTCCTAAGAGACGCTTCAGAGCCTTGAATTGAGTCACGTTTCCACTTTCCCTGAAATGAAAAATGGGCACCCTGCTTCTTGGGTCCCTAGGCTCAGAAGGGCAGAGTTTCTTTGGAGGTTTCGTCTCTGGGGCATGTACCCTAGAGATCAGGGGAGCAAATGACCAATGTGTTCCCAATAGAGGGAGAAGCTGAAGCTCCCCACCACCACTGCTGAATACACAACAGCTTGGTGTGCCCAGTTCCCCATGTTGTGTTTTTATTTAAAACATCACACACATCAGGGTTACTGGTCTTGTACAAAATGATTTATCTTGTCTAACATGATGGATGTGTGAGTCAGATTTAACTGACTCATATGTTTCTCTATGTCTGTGGTTACTTCTACCCAAAGAATTATTTACAGGTTAACAGCTGAACGCGGCACTCTTTGTAAATAAACTGTATATACTTCTAAGCCTGCACCGCGACTGTGTCGTTCTATAGCTGCAACCCTCCCGGCCCCATCCAGCACTGGGGCCCCATCCCAAGCTGGCAGTACTGGCACCAAGTCTTTGCACCAAGGAGTCACACTTGTGTTCCAGTCCAAAAGGTGAAGTGGAGAGTTGGGCTCTCAGGTGGGTCACTCAGGAAGGTAATAGAAGCAGATGGAGACACAGATGTTACTTGGGAAGCAGATGTCGATGCACAGGTAGATGAGGCGCTGCTTTGCGGGCCCTGCAAGGAGAATGGGCATGAGAAGGGTCATGTGCTGCATGTGGGGACAGAACAGCAGATTAAGAACATCCCTGCTGCAACAGACCAAGGGCCCATCCAGTCCAGCTTCCTGCATCTCACAGTGGCCCACCAGATGTCTCACGGAGTACCAAGACAACAAGATGCATTCTGAAGTAGCCTACTTCTCGAACCAGGAGGTTGCACATTCCCGCCGTGGCTTGGATCCCGTGATGGACTTTTCATCCATAGATCTGTCCAATCCCCTTTAAAAGGCATCCAGGTCAGACACCATCAACACATCCTGGGTCAAGGGCTGCCACATATTAATTAGATTCTGGGTCAAGAAATATTTTCTTTTGCCCCAACTCTCCTGACACTCAATTTTAGTGGATGATTTTAGATTTAGATTTTAGACCACTAGCAGAGGGAGGCCACACGGTTAAATTAAGCCATGGTCCAAGAGCCCCAAATTTGCTGAAGGCCACACCAGGAGTTTCATGTCAGAGGAGAATTTGGGTCCCTCGCTGGTTTCTCATCTGGGCCTCATCCCAGTTACTCACCGTCTTTTTTCTTGACCCAATATATGGGCACCTCCTCACACAGGGACTGGACAGCTTCTCCCACTTCCTCTGGCTGCACTGGTCTCCCCGACACAATCCCCAGAAACTCCCGGTAGTATATGGTCCTGTCATTGGGTAGTGGCAACGGATCAACCTTGTAAGGAAAAGGAAGCATGAGATGGGTGGGGTGACTGGGATCATCACACATTAAGTCTACCAAGCATCAGGCTTACACAGCTGACAGTACAAAACTACAGTTGGTGCAGCTGCAAGGATGCTGACTGGTGTCGGGGATCATGACCATGTTGTGCTGTGAAAACATCCACACTGGTCCCGTCTGTTTCCATAGCCCAATCCTAACCTGTGCTAGCACAACCAGGCCGCATGGCCTACACTGTATGTAGCAAAGGTTAGGAGGTGGCTGGAGGACAACTTGGGGTAAGGGGCTATTTTTCCTTATTTAGCTGGCACAAATCCAGGAAGCCCAGTGGAATGCTGGGTGGTCCAGGAAGGGGATTAATCAAAATGTGCGCTTAAAAAGATGATGAGAATTAATGTCAAATGGAGCTAAGCACGTTTTAAAATAGCATATGTGACTGCAGTAGATTACCCTTGTGTGGGAGACCCCTAGGTGCAGGACCCAATTAGGAGCAATTGGTTCAACTGGCTTAAAGCCTGCCCTGCAGAGAAGGACCCTTTGGGATCCAGCCCATTATCCAGAAAGAGTTGAAACTCTCCAAGAATGAATTCTCCAAGTCCTCCCAGCTACAATTTGTAGTCCAGGAGCTAGGAAGGCAATGAGTAAGAAGTGGTTTGAGCCCCTCTTGGAGGCAGGCACCACTTCTCCAGCAAAGGCACCTTTAGGCTGCTTTGCTTGGCAGCTGAAGACAGCCCCCGTGGGCAGATCTGTTTTCTGCTGCATTCTGGGGGGGGGGGGGCAGCTCAGCAGACCTGGCAAGGACCCCCGAACACGAAATGGAAGCAGGAGCGGTAAGCCAACCTGGGCAGCTTTGTCTTGACATTCACAGCAAACAGGGCCTTCTGTCTTTCCGAAACTGAACCTCTGGCCTCGCCCTTGACTGACGCCATTAGCATTTTGTTTGGAGGGCTGTTCTACGGGGCGGCTCAAACTGTTTTGCTGAGAAATGACCAACAAAAGCTGCTTTGTTTGCTTGCTTGACGAGAATTGGCGTACACCGGTAACCAAATACTGCAGAAGGTGATGGTGGAGGGATTTGCTTCATATAGCTCTCTTTCTCACACACGCAGCACGCACACAAACACATTGCTAGGTAACATTTTGTGAAGTTTTGAGGTGCGTAAATAAGATCATAAGTCATTTCAGTCTTCCATTGAAGTCTCCCAGCCACTTTGCCCAATTGTAACATCCCAGATGGTGCTGTTACAACCCACACATTCCCCCCCCCCCCAACCCTGAGAGAGGCTGAGCATGTGTTTGGTGTGCCAAGTGCCATAGGCCCCATCACTGACATCTCTAGTTAACAGGGTCTCAGGTAACAGGGCCGGAAAAGGTCTCTCCTCAAGGCACTGAAAATCCACGGTCATGCAAAGAAGACAAGCCCGGGGTAGAAAGAACAATAGCCCAATTCAGTTTCAAATGCTCAGGTCTCCTGGGTGAGTTCAAAGCACCACTTAAAGAGCAAAGTATAAAAAGAGGGAATGTTTTGGGAACAGAAGGATCCCCTGGCTGGATTGGTGCAAAGGTCGATCTCAGCCAGCATTCTCCTTCCCACAGCAGGTGCCTCTGAAGTTGTGGGCTGCTTGCCCCTCTCTTTGATCCCAGTGCTTGGCATTCACAGGTAGACTGCTGCAGCAGATGAAGTTTCAGTTTTGCTATAAGAACACAAAGCCCTCTGGATCAGGCCCAGGGCCCATCTAGTCCAACATGCTGTATCTCACCAGGTGCCTCAGGTAGCACACAAGACAAGATACCTGCATCTTCTGCTTGCTTGCATCTGGCATTTAGAGGTAGCCTACTTCTAAAACTAGGAGGCTGTATGCAGTCATCATGATTTGGAACCTGTGATAGACTTTTCCTCTATTCAGCTGTTCCATTCCCTTTGCAAGGTATCAAGTCCAGGGCCATCACAACATCCTGCAGCAAGGAGTTCTATAGATTAATGCCACTCCCTTGCGCCTGGAATTCAGAGACAGGCAACCTCTCAAGCCCAGAGGTTGCATACTGCCACCATGGCTTGTATCCTGCCATGAATATTTCCTCCAGCAATCTGTTCAAGCCCCTTTAGCAGGCATCTAGGCCTTCCGGTACCACCACAACAACCTGTGGCAATCTTGATGAGATCTACAGCTTTCCTGGCTTGTAGTTACAAGAAGTCTCCATGGAAGTCATCTAAGCTTGTGAGAATTCACCATCTCTTGTGCTGTTCCTTCCAGCTGAGAAAGAGAACAGTGCCTTCACCATTTTCCCATCCAGAATCTTTAGCTCATGCTTAGAGGCCCTTCTTTGTTTTGCAAAAAATTAAACAAGAAATGTGTGGCCTCTCCAAGAGGGCTTCCCTCCCACCCTGTGGAGAAGAAGCAGCCAAATCCCACAGAGGTAGCTTCAACGCCCTGTGTCTGCTCACCTTGTGCTCTGACAGGTTGAAAGACATCTGGATGGTGTCCCGGTCCTTGGCATCCATCAACCTCAGGTAACAACTGTTTTGCTCTGCGGGCTTGTAGCAGATGTAGCCCTATACAAGGAAAAAAATAAGGCAAGTGTGGGGATTTTAGACCCCAGGCTCCATTAAGGACACCCTGCCTGGTCCCTCCTCCTCCTCCTGTCCAAGCTTCTATATCCTTGCTGGCATTTCCTGTCACTTCCCTTGTGCAGGCCTCATGAGTTTCACAAACTTTGTCATCCTGAAGTCACCCCAGTAAAATAGGCCACTATTATACCTTATAACCAGATGGAGCCCATATGATCAGGACCACCTCATGGCTTCATGTCTAAGTTGAACACAACATCTGTGGTGGCTAAAACACCCGTCTCCTCCCTGCTGAAATCTCTGAGCACTGCCAAAGCCTCATAGCAGGTTACAAAAGGTACTGATACACTCACATTCTTGTTGTCAAACAAGACTGCTGTTGTTTGGTTACTTGACGAGGTGACATAATAAGTGATGGTGCTCTTGGCTTTGTCCACAAAGGCCGACTGGTTCCCCTGAGAGGCTGGGCGGTTCGGAAAGTTTAACCGCACGACCTGCAAAAGAGGCTATGAAGGTGCACAAATGACAACCTGGAGACAGTTGTGGCCCATGACACCACCTGAGCCATGTCCTGCAATGCATCTTGGTGGGGTTTTGGTCACTGGGACAGACGGAGCATCATCCATGTAGCCCAGTGATTTTCAATGTTTTTCTTCTCCCAGCACGTGGACCTCTACGGTCTTTGCCTCTTGTGATCTCACTTCTGATTTGCAGGAGTCTGAGGGCAACTGTTTCCTCTTCCACCAGCAGAGGAAGAGGAACAGACAGATCATTACCACAGGCAGGTGTCCTCAAAACAAAGCCACAGAAACTGAAAGAGGTTTTCAGCCATTTTCAATGCTGTGCTCTTGCGGCACACCTATGGACCTTTTCAATCTGCCTCTAGGTTCCCTCACCATCATTGGTGACCAAATGACAGGGCCTTCTTGATTGTGGCACCCTGACCTTTAGAGTGAGGTCTCCAGGGACTTTCACCTGCTGCTGAGCTGGGCTTTTTAGATTTGATTTCAGCATTGTCTCATCTCTGAATGAGAATGTGTCCAAGAACACCGGGCTTCTAATGCTGCCCCTCTGTACCTGGTGATGCCCCACCTCCTTCCACCCTTGCATCAAGGGATCTCTCTGACACACGATGTTGGAGGCAGGGGGAAAGAGAGAGATGTCTTTTTCCAGAAGCAGAAGCAGGCAGGGCTGACCCAAGATCTCCTGGGGCCTGAGATGGTTGGTTATTATTACCATTGGTGTAGCTAAGGGGGGTACATTACCCTGGGTAGCATGCCTGGAGGAGGTGCCAACCCACACTTCTGACAGCAGATCCCAAGGAGGAGCAGGCCCACCCACCATGTCTCCCTGCCTGCAGTGCAGGTGGGGGGGGGGAGGCATGCTGTAGATCATCTCCTTGCTGTCACAGTACCAGCTCCTGCACCCCCTCATGGGCACTTAGCAGTCATTTAGCTCTCTCCCCTCCACTCTTTCAGAGATAAACTGAATGGGTTTTGATGGATTTCTTCTGATTTTATTTTTCTTTCTTGAATGGTTTTTCTTTCTCTCTCTGGGTGAAATCCCTGGAGCTCACCCTACTGGGTTGACCTTAGGATTTTTAGCGCATTTTAATTTCTGCTGCAAGCCATCTTGAATCTTTGGAGAAAGGTGAGATACAAGAGCAAATGTGGGGGAATGAAACCCAAAGTGTTTCTTTAGTTTCCCCCCCCCCCAGAGGTGCCATTAGGACTACTGATTAACAGCCCAATCCTATGCATGTCTACTCAGAAGTAAGTCCCATTAGATTCAGTGGGCTTACTTCCAGGAAAGTGCGGATAGGATTGGGCTGCTAGGGCAATTTTATAGGGCAATACCCAATTTTCCAGTGCCGTTGCAGCTGTGCCAATGGGGCATGCACTGCATCCTGGGGTGGGGAGGCTGTCACAGATGCCTCAAGTTATGGGAATATTTGTTCCCTTACTTTGCGGCTGTATTGCAGCTGCACCAGTGCTGGAAAATTGGATAGGATTGAGCTCCTAGGCTGCAGTCCTATCCACATTTACCTAGGAGTAAGCCCCATGGACTATAATGGGACTTACTTCTGAGTAAATATGCATAGGCTTGGGCTCTTAGTTTTCAGCTTGCTCCTGCAGGGGAAAAAAAAACAGAATGGGGAACTGCAGAGGTCATTTCAAGAGAAGGGAGCACCTTACCTTGGGAGACCTTTGGGGGAAGCTGAGGGCTCCTGCCACAGCAGTGCAGATAATGCCACATGTCAAAATGACAGCGAGGATGACCCAGAATCTTCTGGAAGGGCTTTTGGATTCTGCTGGGGGGCTCGTCTCCTAAGAACCATGGCAAATCCATCCATCAGAGGCAGAAAAGCCACCTGCCAGGTCTCCAAAGAGAACGCAAGAGACAGCCCTCCAACCACTCAGCCTCCCACACCTGTCCTTTTGCCACCTAAACTACTTGGAAAAAATGCACTTAAATGAAATGGTGAGACAAACATGTTGACCCAGAGGTTCTTGATATGTATGGAAGGCGTGATTGGGAGGCCAAGGGGTTCAGGGTTCAAGTTTATGTTGCTGGCTTGCTGGAGGTGTCATGTCACTGCTTGAGCAAGCGATCAATAGCATTTCAGAAGCCGTCAACCAAGGTAGGGTCAGGAATGTATCAATTTGTGTTCATTGCGTTGGACACATTTCATAGCAGCTGCTGGGATAACACATGCAGTATTCCTAGTTCCTCGCAAATCAAATACATTTAGCTAATTTATCTTCCTTTTGTTGGCATCCTTCAGTCTTGGAAGACTATGGTGTCATGCTCTGAATGGTGGTTCTGGAACAGAGTGTCCTCTCCA
Organism: Tiliqua scincoides; assembly: GCF_035046505.1. NCBI lineage: Eukaryota > Metazoa > Chordata > Lepidosauria > Squamata > Scincidae > Tiliqua > Tiliqua scincoides. Next base: position 1,220,196 of record NC_089833.1, on the reverse strand, counting down.
GTGCACGAAGCCTGGGTAAAGTAGGTATGGAGGATAGGCTATTACCCATGCAGCAAATCCCCCCTCTCCACGTCACTGAAATGGTCCAATGGAAAGGCAGAGGCCAATATGGTTGGTTCCAGCAGCGTCGCAGGCGTTGCCAGAACGTGACTGTGTTCAGCCATGAACTGCCTCAGGGACTCCAGCTCCGGATTTTGCCTCGAGGTTGACTCCTGAAGCCTTTTCCATAACTGGATGTAGCCACAAGGCAGTGGAGGTTTGGGATCAGAGTTTTCCTTCTCTCAGATGAGCTGCCTTCCCAGGCTGACGAGTCCCATCTACCCGGTGGCTGTTTAGTCACCTCTTACGACAAGTACAGCCAAACTGAGGGCCTATTCTTATCCCCATTCCCCAGGGGAATTTATCTTCCTATAGGTTCAGCAAAGCATATAGACCTTAAAAATATCAATTAGCCATTTTCTTGCACCCTTTGAAGATGTTTTTATTTCAAAAAGCCTTTGGATCCCCATAGGGTTTTTAAGGGTATGCTGGTTGCAGACTGGTGTGTGCTGATTTTTAGTAATGTATTCAAAGTTTTTATGATTGATGGTTTTATGCTGCTATTTTGCCACTGGCTGGCTCTCAAAAGTGTCTTTCATAGTTCATAGTTTTGTGCATTTTATAGCTATGCATTTTATTCCAGATGCATTTTTAATTTGTTGTGAGCTGCCTTGGGTGCCCTTCAGGAAGAAAGGCGGAGTAAAAATGGAATAAGTGATAAACATAAAGCTGATTGATATTAAAATAATTGCAGCACAGCCCTGTAGGTTGTACATGGGTTGTGATGTACAGATATTAAGTAGTGAGAGGCCCATACCTCCCACTTCTCATACACACACACACACATACACACACACACACACACATATACACATACACCCCTGGAACACGGGTGGTTGCATTTGGGGGAACCCCCTCTCCAATCAGAAGGTTTAACACTGAAAAGAAACTGGAATTAAGCTATTGAGGTGGGCCTTTCAAACAAAGAAAAAGTTTGTCGTACTTTGGCCTTGTGAAATAAATGCAGGTTTCATCGCTCCAACATGAGCAAACGCATCAGACTTTAGTTTGACGACAGTTATCTAGCTTGCAACACCCCTCCAGACTGCACAAATTGGTTTAGGTAATACCTTCAGCCTCCAGGAATACAAAATCTATATATTGGAGTAATAAAAGGTTTGGATCGGTCTCCTCTCATTCCACTGTATCAATCCCACTATTCTTTTCCCTGCTTCCAGGGCTGTTCCAAGATGCTCTAGCACTCCAGGTGGAAAATCCAAATGGCATTCACCCTTCTGATCTCAGGTAGAAGCCCCTCCCTGGTCCCAAGGAGAGGTGGGTGCTGGGGTAGGGGCAGAAGGGCAAGGTACTTACTGAAGAGGGGATGGTACGGGAGGCTGCCTGCTGCTCCATCCTGGAGGCCACCCCGATTCCTGCAGCTCTTGTCTTCTGACAATGTGGAGGCTGTGTGTGATCAGAGTTCTCCAAAGTCAGCCCGGAACCTGAGCACCTGCCCATCAAAGGCCAGGTAAAACAGCCCACCTTGGCACCTCCACTTGGAGGGAAACATGTGGAGGTGAAACTAGATTCCCCAAAGGTGGGAGGGAAGGGGGGCCTGCAGAGAGATGCTGTCCTGGGCGAAACAGCCAATGCATTCACGGGGAGCACAATTGGGGGCTTTGTGCAGAAACCTGGCCCCGCTGGCAGGTGCCCCAAGGGTGGTGGGGCAACACTCTCACTGACGAGGAGGAAGTAGAGACATGAGCAGGGGTCACCTGCACCTACAATCGGATCCCACTAAGGTGATGGGAGGGTTCCCCAGCCCTGCATGCTTTCAGGGGATTAATCCAACTGCTTCCCGAAGGCTACCTGCCCTTCAAACGTGCCTACCTTAGCAACCCTTCAGAGTCTCCCCAAAGAATACTAGGACAAGCAACAGAGAAAAGGTTATTTTAAGTTAACTGCTCAGCTTTCAAAGGATTCATCAAATTTAAGTACATGTTTATACTGTAAATGGGGGGGTACCTTTTTGAGGATCCAGAAAAATGGGGAATAAGGGGCTACTTGTAATTCAAAACTATGGGAGTAACACAGTCCTACAAAAAAAGAAACCCCTTTTTTAAAGTTGCCAGGGATGTTTGGATATTTTTGGGGTGCTGCATCAAAAAATGACATTGCTTAATTAGCTCTAGTTTTGCAGTTAGGGCATGGCCACTTTATATGCTGATTCAAGCAACTTCCTTATGAGGTGTCATACCATGGTGTCTGCTTCCTCACAAGGAAGCTGCTTGAACCAGCATATAAGGTGGCTATGCCGTACTCCCCAAACTAGAGCCAACCGAGCAAAACCAGTGTCATTTTTTGATTCAGCACCCCAAATATACCCAAGAATAGGTCTAACTTTTAAGACCACAAAATGTGTGTAATGAACCTTAAAGAACCCAGGTGGTTTTCATCAAATGGGATGAAGGGAATGGCTGTCTTTCTGATGGGACTGTGCGAGGCTAGCACCTCACACCTCCTGGAATTCTGCACTGCTAATCAATTCAAGCACGTACCCATCTTGCACGTACACCAAACCATAGGGTTCCTAATCAATTCAAGCGTGCACCCATCTTGCACTTACACCAAACCGTTAGGGTCACCTCTGCTGCAGTCACACTGCTCAATGGAAACCAGTTCCTCTTAATAGTGGCAAGCACGGTCCATTATCATGATTCATCCAAAGGAGAGCTACACAGCAGGACTGGTGCTGGGGCACCAAGCAGAGAGACTTGGAAGAACTGGTCTAGCTCACATTGCTCCACAGCACTCTGAAATGTCCAGACACGAGGAATTTCCACAGCCAACTCTGTCCCAAGACATGGGGTGAGGCAAAGATGATGGCTTGTCATCATGGCATTTTTAATCCTGTTATGAAGCACCTGCCGTCTTTTGGTGCCAAGCTATTTGGCCTGGCAAAAGATCACACTGGTTTCCCTCTCCATTGAAAAAAGGGGCCGGGGAGAGGAATGCTTTTATGCTGGCATGCTCACTCTCTGACTTCAAACAAGCCTGCTTGTGCATTTTGTGGCTCAATGTTAAGACAGACACATTTTACCTGGCAGAGTTTCAGGCAGAACATCACCTAGCCTGTTCCTGCTGCATTCCCGCCAAGTCACCTTTCATGCCCACGAACAGCAGAAGACACATAAATCAGATATTGGGTCAGGGTAGCCGGTTCTCCAGGGGCAGAAAAAGACAGCTGGAGGAGGAAAGGAGGTATCTGCATCCTATTCCTCCACTGCGGACCTATCTTCAGAGTGCAGCCTGCTCTACCCCATCCCACGGTAGCAGATCGCTGCAATAATCCTCACCACCAGATTTTGCCAAACACAAGCCTGTTTGAGAGGAACAGAGGAATATGCACAAATGTCTGAGCTTGGTTCACGTGTAACGGTGAACCAAGCCCAAGCTTCATGCTTCTGCATGGCTTCCCTTTCCTCCATTGCACAAACCGCTGTTTATCAAGCCTGAACATAATGGCAAATTGTGGTTTAAGCAGACAAGGAAGTGAGAAAGAATTTGAACATGCAAGGCTGGGGTGGAAGAATGACAACACATGAGCCCCACTGCCAGGATACATGAACCAAATCTGTGTGTAAAGAACATACATGCTTCTATGTCCAACACTCTGTGCCTTTGTTTCTATGAACGCAATGCAGGTCATGTGCTAAACGCTGTTTATGGGACACCAATGAATTTTGACTGGACGGAATTGTTATAGGTTGCTTTTTTCATTATTACTGTGACATTTCTAGGGGTTGTAAACCACCTTGAGTATAGCAGGGTAGAAAAGCAGCACACAAAGTGAATGGAAAATGGACAAAAGGAAATGAAAGCCAGGATGGTGTAGTGGTTCTGGTGTCAGACCTGAAAGATCCAAATCCCTGCTCAGCTGTGAAGCTTCCCGGATGACTTTGGGTCAGTCACTATCAGCCTTACCTACCTCAAAGGATTGTTGTGAGGATAAAAAGAGGGAACCATGTACACCACCCTGAGCGCCTTGGAGGAAGGATGGCATAAAAATGTGAAAAATAAATTAATAAATAAGGGCCCAATCCTACCCAATTTTCTAGTGCTGGTGCAGCTGTGCCCATGGGGCGTGCATTGCATCCTGTGGTAGGGAGGCAGTCACAGAGGCCTTCTCAAGGGTATGAGAACATTTGCTCCTGTGCCTCAAGACTGCATTGCGGCTGCACTGGTGCTGGAAAGTTGGATAGGATTAGGCCCTTACCCAGGTTATTCCAATACCAGAAACCAAGGAAAAACAGGTCTTTTATATAGCATGTTGGTTGAGCAACAGCAAGAAACAGCAAAAGATGCAAAATTAAAAGATGACAAACACACCCAAAGAAGCAGCAAGAGTTATGTTTAATGATTTGACTAAAGTTCCCTAACGGTTTTACAGACACAGCCTGGTCTTTCATCAGCAGTTTCACAAGGGCGGAAACAGTGAAAAGAAGGAACCGATTCCCTGTGCAGCAAAAGGAGGTCTGAGCAGCTGCTGATGGGGTCTAAACAACATTTATCATACACTCAACACATTTTGTGACTCTCCACAGATTGCATAAGCTGCCAAGTCCCAGAAAAAGGGCTTCAGGCTATATTCAAGTCAGTCCAAGGGGTGCATGAAGACAATCTGCATTACCAAAGCTATAGTAAGACTCCTAACTTACACTTTGTAAAGGATTTATGTTGGGAAACTGATTACAAGGAAGAAAAATATCACAGCGCACCTTAAGCGCACTTCTGAAGAAGCACGAACACTGATACTGATTGCCAAAGTCTGTTCCACTATGGACAACACAATTATTGCTGCATGAAAAAGTGGCAAGTTGATACAGTAATACAACTTTCAAGCATCTGCAACAAAGATGTGTGTGCTGCTTCAGAAAAGCACAGAAGTGTCTTCTTGATTAACAAGATAGCCTTAAAAAAAAAATCCTTACATCTGCATATGTAAATTTCTCAATAGTTTGACACTCAAAAAGTGCAATTTGTCGTATTCACCTCGAAATTGCAAAGCAAAATGGCTTTTTAACTCTTCGATAGGCAGCTTCTGCTGAGGCAGATCTGTCAAGGATTTTTCTTGGGTTCTCTCACCAACCTAGATGGAAGATTTTTAAAAAGGAAGCACTGGACAAGTTAGTTACATTGGCGGCTTCATCAGCACTGATTCCAAAATGGCTTGAGAGAAAAATGGCACCTATTAATACCACAGGGGTCCCACTGAAGGTATCCCTTTCACTAGACAGTTTGTGCTTCCATCTAAGATCTGCCACCTTCAGCAAGGCCTCTGGGCAGTTTGGACATTAAGAAAATCAGTTCAAGCACAATTACAATTTTGGGTTCCTCAAATGGCCTGACTTTTTGAATAAAATGACATTTAGGCTTGCAAATTATATAATTACTGCTGTATATTGAAGACAACGCAAGAAAAATCTTTAGAAGTCAAATGAACAATATTCTTCTCCCCTTCCCTTTTGGCCAATAAAACCTATTTTCAATATATTATAATTCACCTTTAAAACAGGTTTCTGAAATTCATATCACTACTGTATAAACAAACATCTATTCCGTGGGAGGAAATGTGTGAAAAGGACTGTGGCCCTTCACATTTTGTCCACTGAGCATGTGCAATTGGCACCACCATTGCTGGCCACACAAGTGGGTTCCTTCCCCTGGAATTGCACCTGAACCAAGTTGTCTGAACTGGGACCTGAGTAAGCATCAAAACGAGTCTGAGAGCTCAGAAAAGAGTGACTGCCCTCAAACTGCTCAATTCCCTGAATTCCCAACACACACTAAGACCACAACGCAAAGGTTTTCCCAGAAGCCTGCCTGAACCTCTGCAGCCCAGCTGAGCACCATTAACACCTGACGCCTTAACACCACCTGACACTTAAAAGACAGAACTGATGCCCTACTACATCTGAAAGGCTACTGATGCAACACGCTTCCCTCTTTGTTCCAAAGTGCATTTTTAGAGAAAGTTGTAAACAAAAGAATTCAAATTCAAAGTTATGCACTAAAAGCATCTTCAGGTGCAATCAGCAATTGTGTGCATTGCAGTCACTGAGGCGATACTACCAGCCTCAAGTCACTGAGGGCGGAGAGCGCGGGGAGGGAGGTACTGTAGCCAATTTCCCTTTTTTCCTAATCCTGGAGGGCAGGGAGAAGGTCAGCTATGCTATCGACATAGTAGTCGGGGACTAGGTTTTGCCGCTCAGGGCAGTCGCTGGCCATGTGGTCTTCCACTTCTTTCAGTGTGGTGACCCCGGTGAGGGTGAGGAGGGTGGTCAGGCCGCAGTTGTTGCCCATGAGGATGTCTGTGTCCAGGCGGTCACCGACCATGATGGTGCGTGCCGGGTCAATGTTGAACTCGCTGACCACGCAATCAAACATGTAGCGGCTGGGCTTGCCAATGATTACGGCCTCCCGCTCCGCTGCTGTCTCCACTGCTTTGACAAGACAGCCAGTTCCTGGTGGGGGAGGAGAAATGGTGCGGTTAGCAGGAAGTCACAAGGCAGAAGTTGCACCAGGCCACACCTACCCCCACCTAGCAGGTAGGTCCCAAGCCAATCAATCCCCCACCTTTGCTTCTATCCCACCCATGAGTTCTATCCCACTTCTACAGTTCACCGCTATTTGCAAGAACTGCTAATGCCTGTTCTAAATGTCTCCAAGGGAGACCAGGATGACCCTCCCTCATTCTAAATGCACACACCCGTCCCTGCTGTCATTTTCCTGGGTAGCCCAATACACAGTTTCCAGATCACAAGTGACCAGAGATTAATGAGAGTCATCACATCAATGCAGATGTGCCTTATGCAGAATCAGACTGTGCTCCATCCAACCCAGAGTTATTTGCCTGCCTGCAGCCTTGCCAAGAAGCCTCTCCTGGCCCTGCTACTTGAGTTCCTGCTGGCCAGCAATGCCAGCACTGAGCCCAGGGCTCACGACTGCAACAAGTGTCATGGCCCTGAACTACAGGCAGGCCTGAGAAGGGGGCAAAATCTCTGAGGCCAGACCATGACAAGATAAGGTGTGCTGCATTTGTCACACAGCAATTTGGTGTCCAACCCAGCCTATCCAGGGCTGCATTTCCACTGCTGGAGCCACAAGACTGTCAACCAGGAATGTAGGAACTTCTGGCTTACAGGAAAATTTAGAAAGGGAGGCCAATCAGCCATTTTTCCCCAGGGCCAGTCAACTCTCAGTGGTCCCAATCCAGGGGCCTCCACCCCTTGAAAGTAGGCGCCCACTAAGTCCACGCTGCCTGCTCTGACCAGCCGCTGCCGCCCCCTGCAGGTGTGCTGAACCCAGGCCCTCCCATGAGCCAGGCGGGGCTGCCCTGGACACCCCCTCCTTCGGCCTTCATGATTCCCCAGAGCGGCCAGTGGAAGGAGAGTGCACTCTGCACATGCTCAGGGGGCCCTTTTGGACTATGGGCCTGGGTACAATGTACCCCCTGCACCCCCTGAGCCCTAATCCAGAGCATGTGTCATGCCCTGAACTGCCCCACTTGGTACTCTCCACGTACTCAGAAGCCCCCTTGCTAGTGTTTCTCCAGCGCGCTCTGCACACGCCCAGAGGCCCCTCGCCCCCCAGGCGTACCGGGCACGGCGCTGCCGCCCTCGAGCGGCAGCCGGTGGTCGCGGTTGGTGCCGAGCAGCAGGCAGTCCTCGCGCAGCAGGTAGCGCAGCGCCAGACAGAGCTTGCCGTAGCTGAAGTGCTCGTCGTAGCCCACCAGCACCGCGCGCACGGCCGGCTCAAGCGGGGCGCGCGCGCCGAAGAGCGCGTGGCCGGGCGCGGGGGCCGGGCCTGCGCCCAGGTGGGGCACGCCCGCGGCGTCGAGCTCCGCCCCCAGCGCGGCCCCGCCCAGCACGTAGGCGGCGCCGCCGGGTGGGAGCGCGCGGCTGAGGTAGCGCGCGGCGCAATGGGCGGAACCGAAGACCTGGCGCGGCGCGGCCGCGGGGAAGCCCAGGCGCCGCAGCTTCTCCGCGTAGGCCTCGCGCGTGCGCGACGAGTTGTTGGTTACGTAGCACAGCCGCCGGCCGCGCGCCTCCAGCCGCGCTAGCGCCTCCGCCGCGCCCGGCACCGCCGCCTCGCCGCGCCACAGCACGCCGTCGCAGTCGAACAGTAGCGCCTCCGCGCGCGCTAGCGCCCCGCGCGCCACCTCCCCCTCCAGCCGCCGGCAACGCCGCGCCATCGCCGCTCTGAGGAGACAGGCGCCTCCCGCCGACTGGCCCGGGCGCGGCCGGCGGGGACGCCCCTTGGGCGGGGCGCTCTGGAGACGGTTGGTCGGCGCGCGGGGCGTCTGAGGAGACAGGCGTCGGCCCGGCCCCTCACGCGGCCCTCGACGCTGGTTGGCCCGGGCGCGGCCGGCGGGGACGCCCATTGGCTGGGCCGCAAGAGGGTCCCACCCATCATGAGACGGTTGGTCGGCGCGCGGGGCGTCTGAGGAGACAGGCTTCGGCCCGGCCCCTCACGCAGCCCTCTGCGCCGATTGGCCCGAGCGCGGCCAGCGAAGACGCCCATTGGGCGTGGAACTGGGAGGTCCCGCCCCTCGAGGGCTTGGTTGAGCGCTGGGGGCGTCTGAGGAGACCGGGCGCGGTCTCGCCCCTCACGCTGCCCTCGACGCCGCTTTGCGCACCCAGCACGCTTGCTGATTGGCCGGGACTGGAGGGTGTCGCTCTCCGATTGGCTAACCGGCCCGCTCTGGCCCCGCCTCCTCGCGGTCCTCCGGCCGTGCCTACGTGCTCCTATTAAGCAAGCCCCAATTCGCTTTTCTTGCGGTGGGCCCTCATTGGCCGAGGCACTCTCCGCGGCCCGCCCTTTCAGGTGAGGAGCGCTTCGCACTGAGACGAGCGGCCGGCGCCGCCTATTGGTCAGTCGTCAGCCCGCCTCCTCCCCGCCGCGGCCTTCGGGCTCGTTGTTATGACGACACGGCCGTAAAGCCGCCATCTTGGTGGTTGCGGCGCCTTGCGACATGGAGGCCGCGATGGCAACGGGCGCTGGGCCGGCGGGGCTTACGGCAGCCGGGCCACGGGGACAGGAGTGCGCGGCCGATGCGACCTCCGGCCTCCTCGGCCTCCCGGCGCCCTTCGCAGAGGAAGGTACCGGCCTGGGGGCTCCGGGGGCGCTCCGGGCTTTCCTCCGCACGTCACGCGGCGCCCTGGCGGTCGGGGGGTAGACCCCCTGGGACACGCCCGGCGGCCCTCGACTCGATCCCTTAATAGTTCCTTGCCTGTTATTTGGGTGGGAGCTGCGCGTCTATTCTGGGCAATACGGTACGGGCGCCTGATCGACCGCGGCTCCTCTACTCGGAGCATTACGGCCCTGCACTCACCGGCCCTCCCTTTGTGCGCATCTATTCCGGGCAGTACGGTAGAGCCGCGTCTCCTCGGGCTTTTCTACCCCGTGTATTACGGTACCGCGCGCACCGGCCCTCCCCTGGAAGCGCATCGCCTGGGTGCGCCTCTATTCTGGGCAGTACGGTAGATTCGGGCTCCGCTACTCGGAGCGTTTCGGTACTCCGCGCAGAGCCCCTCGCTCGGAAGCGCATCGCCTGGTGCGCGTCTATTCTGGGCAATACGGGAGAGCCGCGTGCCTGGTCGCTGCTCGGCGGTCCCCTCTATTCGGAGCATTAAGGCACCGCTGGCGCGAGCCCCTCCCCTCCTGCTGCTGTTCCTAGCAGAGTACTGAGTGCCCGGAGCCCGCCTGCGCCCTGTTGCAGTCCAGGAAGCAGGCCAGGGAGGCCTGCCTGGGCGGGTGCAGAGGCGCAGCTGGAAGCCCCGCGCCTGGCTAGTGATGTCACAGGGCATTGTGGCGTCACTTCTGCTTCCCCCGAGGAGGAGTGCTGATGTCACATGACATTGTGATGCCACTTCCTGGAAGTGGCTGCCTTGCACGTTGCGCTCCCCGCCCCAGTAGCCTCTGGGGCAGGTGTTCCTCAGACTCCACCGTAGTTACTCCTCAGAGTGGGTGTCATTGTGGTGTCACTTCTGACACAGGAGGAGTGCTGGAGGCTTTGGGCCTTTGGGGCACTGATGTCATGGTGTTCAGGGCAGTGATGTCATGGTGTCACATGACATTGCAATGTCACTTCTGGTTTCCCCCCATAGGAGGAGTGCTGGCAGCTTTGCAGCTTTGGGGCAATGATGTCACAGTGTCACATGATATTGGCATGTCACTTCTGGTTCCCACCCATAGGTGGTATGCTGGCAGCTTTGCACCTTTGGGGTAATGATGCCATGGTGTCACATGACATTGTGATTCCACTTCCGGGTTCTCTTTGGAGGAGGAGGTGCTGCCGGCTTTGCACCCCTGTTCCTTCTCTGGTGGAGGCTCCCTAAAAGGGTGAGAAGCTGCCAGTACCTTCTCCTCCAGGGAGAACCCGCCAGTGCCTACCTTGCATGTTGCACTCTCTCCAAAGTAGCACCTGCGGCAAGTGACCTTCAGACTCCACCTTAGTTACACTTCTGGGTGGGTGTGTTTTAGTTAAAACACCACAATCTTGAAAAGCTGTCAAAGGTCTTCATGGTTTTAATTCCTTCCCAATCTTCCAGTACAGTTGCTCTCAGGCTTTTTTGCACCCACTTTCTAAAATGACAATCTATTTGGACCCACCAAGCTTTACAACACTTTTAAAAAGGTGATCTAGAAAGAAATAATTTATTTATTTACAAAAAAAATTCCTCACTCCATTTCTCAAATTGAGGCAACCCTAATGAATAACCTTCAGACTTGAGGGGCTTAGTTGTGTTACCCAGCCTTCACCTGCCTCTACCACCTGTCATTTACAGATTTGGGAAAAAGACGCTCAAACATTCTCTCACTATATTTTATACAAGGTTGCAAACTGCACCAGCTCAGCTCCTTGCAGGGCAGTTAGCAGCTACTTGATTTTTGAATAACCTCTGGGCTTGAGGCAACCAATTAAGTGGTCTTTCCATCACCTGTGTTTTCATTGAAGGCTCTGCAGGACCCACCAGAAATCTGGTCTCAACCCACCAAGATGGATGAAAAACACTCAGTTTGAAAAACACTGTTCTAATACATCTGTCATCAAACCTTAACTGTTCTATTTATTTATGATGTACTGTGACAAGGCTTTATAAAGCACCATCCTTATGCATGAAACTTTATGGAGTGTTCCCGCCCAGTGGGTTTACACTCAACAGTTAAATACTAGGAAATAACTAGGGAGTGGGAGGGAGATGGAGGCAGAGATGATCAGGCTAAGCATGTGTATGTATTCCTGTTGCGTGTATCTCAGTTTAGGTTGGGGAGGGCATAGGGGACAAGGTGGGGTTTTGAGAGATTTGGTAGAAGTAAGAGCGGGGCATCTGGCAGGTGTTTGGGGAGCAGCTCCAGGCTTAAAAGACACCAGGGGAAGACTGGTGGAGAAAGGAAGTCACCTTCCAGTGGTGGTGGTGGGGGTGTTGGAGCTTTTTCAGCACTGCAGTTCTTCCAATAAATGTTTGTTTTTAGGTGTGCTCACTTAATTGTACTTTGTTGTCCTTTAATTGTGTGTTAATCATGCTGTGCTATAAGAGTGGGCTGGACATACTTTTAACAGACATCAAGCTCTTTGAACTCTTGTGATCACTATTGTTTTAACTGCCTCTTTTCCTGGGCCTTTGAAAATAGCCTGATAATGTGGGAAATGACAGATGCTTTTTCAGTGAGGGCAGGGAACTAATGAGGAAAAAGCATCACCTGTTTTACTGGTGTTGAAGGTGCAACACTCCGGTTTCCCAGCTACAGTACCTTAATTATTGGGTCCTTTCTGCTAGTTGCTCAGAAATACTTCTGGTGATCTCTTAATGCAGGTCTGGGGAAGGCACCTGCACTCTTCGCATTTCAAGGACTGTTTCAAAACCATGTGCTCTTGTTCTGCCAAAACCAGTATGTGATGAACTCCACCTGGCAAGGGGGCTTGTCTGTCCCTTGTAGCTTCACTGCCTTTGCTGTGACCCTCCTGCCTTCCAAAGGGGTGCCAATCTTCTTGCCCTTTGAATTTCAGATGAAGATGACCGGCACAGGTGTGGCCGTTGCCAGTCTGAGTTCACATCTTTGGAGGAATTTGTGCAGCACAAGTTGCAAAAGCTTTGCCACAGACCTCAGGACTCTACAGCTACAGCAAAACAGGTGAGTTTTTTTGAAGGCAGGAAGTGGGCAAGGGGCTCGCTGGGCCATCAAGTCTTGCCAGTGGTTGTTCTGAGACACAAGCAGTGGCCTCAAACGGGGAGAGCATAAAAGTACTGCCCTTTTTTGAGTACTTGGTGACCTGGGCCACAGAAAGCCCCTTGGGGACTGGAAGGTTCATCTGGATGGGTGTTTAATTGCATTGGGCATGTAGCAGGACAATGAATGAGACTCAATATAAGGTTTAAGATGGTGTAAGGGGAAGAGGATGTGTGGAGCATTTCAGCTTGTGACCCTGCTGGCAGAGAGCTGCCTGAAATACTACCAAGCCTTGGGGGTGGAGTGGAATGGCCAGCTAAGTGCAGTCCCTGTTTCCCTCCTGAGACCTGGTTTGTTTCATCAGGTGGTTTCACCTCTGGAGGAGCCCATCACTGTGGCTCATATCGTTGTTGAAGCTTCTCCGATAACTGAAGAGGACAGCCACGCCTCCGCCTTATTAAGTAAGCGCACCAATCTTCTCAGAGGATCAGTAAACAGGAATATTGAGGTGTTGCTATAGACATTATTACATGCATGAACTTGGGAAAAGCTCCTCAGAAGCGCCTGGATAAATGTACTTGGGTTACAAGAACAAAACCATTGTGATTCTGTCTGCCTGTTAAGATTGTCAGGGTTGGTTCTGAGTCTCGTACGTCCACTGAAGCTTGGCCGACGTGGGCGTAATATAGAACCTTTTTTGTTGTGGTCCCAAGGCTGTGGAACCTTCTCCCAGGTAGACTCTACCTAGGTCTCTTTTGGCCTTCAGGTATCTTGCAAAAGCCTGCCTGTTTTGCAATGCTTGTGGTCTCAGGTGTGGATTGAGGGAGAAATATCTCCCTAGTTGTGTCAACCCTCTGTGTCCTGTTTTATTCATATTTTATTTCCTTTGTTGCATTTTATATTCTGCCCTTCTTCCAAGGAGCTCAGGGTGCCCCTTCCCCCACTTTTATCCTCTCAAAAGCCTTGTGAAATAACATAGGCTGAGAAAATGATGGGCTCAAGGTGTTGCGGGAGGTGTGGTTAAGTGGTAAATAAATTATTTTTGTGGATTTAGGAGTTAATTTAAAAAGCCTTGAAGACTCTGACTTGGCCTTGTTGTTCAAAGCAATCCAGCATAAAGAGTTCTGGGCATATACCTATTTTGGGTTTATCTTTGCAGGTAGTGGGCACATCAAAGAAGTCATTGTGACTGAAGAGCACATCTTTGAGAATCCAAATGGCCACATTGACGGTGAGATTGAAGAAGCGCAGGGTGGCCTCAAAGAGCTGGAGGAAGGGGCTTCCCTGGAACTCATCAAGGTGAAACTGCTGGTTAATAAAGAAGGCCGGTACGTGTGCGAACTCTGCCACAAGACCTTCAAAACGGTACGTTGGGGCTCCATAAAAAAAGCATACCTGTCCGTTCTGGACAATGATGTAATAGCTCTGACACTTCCATGTGTTCTTTCTGTAGTGTGTGTGTGTGTGTGTGTGTGTGTGTGTGTGTGTGTGTGTGTGTGAGAGAGAGAGAGAGACTTAACAGCTCAATCCTAGGCGTGTATATACAGAGATAAATCCCATTACAGTCAATAGGGCTTACACCTAGGTAAGTATGGATCAGACTGCAGCCTTAGTATTGCTACAACATCCAAAGCTAAGTATGCTCTTGAGAGCTCGCCATTGAAAGTTCCCACATGGCAAAGCGTGAAACTGGCAGTGCATGTGTGGCAATCTCAGAAGTGTCTCCTTTCCCTAGGCCAGCATTCTCAAGGCGCACATGATCACCCACAGCAGCAGGAAGGACTATGAGTGCAAGCTTTGTGGGACGTCTTTCAGGACCAAGGGCTCCCTAATCCGACACCATCGGCGCCATACAGGTGAAGGCAGAATTTGGCTTCTGGGAAAATAGAGGGTGTTGGAGCATCTCAAGAACTGGCGCGACTGTTAACGTTGGAAGAACAAATCTTGTTTGCAGGCTGAGAAAACCAAGGCAGGTTCCTTGTGCCAGGATCTTGTCTTGAGGCAGAGGTGTATCTTGTCAGTGGGGAGGGGCTGGGGAAGATGGATTTCTTGCCTGGGGTTGACAGGCCACACTCTTCCAGGCAATAAACTCTGTCTTCTAATACTTCTCCGCTGTTTAGATGAGCGTCCCTACAAATGCAAGAAATGTGGGAAGAGCTTCCGCGAGTCGGGCGCCTTGACTCGGCACCTGAAATCCTTGACTCCTTGCACAGAGAAAATCCGCTTCAACATGAACAAGGAGATTGCCATTAACAAAGAGGATTTAACTGCAGGTCAGTTGAAAGGCTTATGGCTGGCCCCTGCCCCATATGTGTTTTATGTAGTAGTAGTAGTAACTTTATTGTCATTGTGCTACAGCACAACGAAATTTATGCACCTTTGAGATACAAGCATAAATATATACTACAATTCCAACAATCACACTCTACACACTCACCCACACGTTCTATACAACGTGCATCATAATATAAAAACAGTATAACAGACCATAATGCCCAGGAGCAGGGTAACAACTATATCGCCTTATTCAATGTAATTATGGCTGTGGGATAAAAACTGTTCAGGAATCGTGTGGTGCTGCTCTAATAGTTCTGTATCGTCTACTCGACAGCAGCAGTTCAAAGAACTTATGAGACGGATGGAAGGGGTCTCTTAGAATACTATGTGACTTCTGCAGACAGTGAGATGTATAGATGTCCTCCAGAGCTGGTAGATGAAGGTTGATGATGTGCTGTGCGATCTTAATAATTCTCTGCATAGCTTTTTTGTCCCCTGCAGAGCAATTTCTGTACCACACCAAGATATCATAGGTTAGGACACTCTCAATGGTGCAACGATAGTAAGACACAAGCAGCTGCTGTGACAAATTTAACCTCCCAAGCTTCCTCAGAAAATATAACCACTTTTGTGCCTTTTTTATCAACATGCTGGTGTTAATAGTCCATGAGAGGTCCTCTGTGATGTAAATACTTAGGAATTTGAAACTAGCAACCCTCTCCGCCTCCTCACCATTTATGTATAATGGTGTGTGTACATCCCTCTTTTTCCCCAAAGTCAATTATAAGTTCTTTAGTTTTTTTTTATGTTAAGTGAGAGATTATTTTCTTTGCACCACAATAACAACTCCTGTACCTCCTTCCTATAAGCAGACTCATCATTCCCGCTAACAAGCCCCACCACTGTAGTATCGTCTGCAAATTTTATAATTTCATTGATGTTATGTGATGGGGTACAAATGTGTATACAGGGAATAGAGGAAGGGGCTCAGCACACAGCCTTGGGGAGCTCCTGTATTTAATATCAGAGTGGAAGAATGATAAGAGCCCATCCTAACTGACTGTGGCCTATTTGTCAAAAAGTCCTTTATCCACAGACAAATGTCTTGCTGTATGCCCAAACTAGTCATTTTAAAAAACAACCTGCTAGGTAGAATGGTGTTAAAAGCAGAACTATAATCCACAAATAACAGCCGTACATATGTACCCCGTTGTTCCAAATGATGCAGGACTGTATGTCAAACAATAGAGATGGCATCATCAGTTGACCTATTACTCCTGTATGCAAATTGACAAGGATCCAAGGTGGGTGGAAGACCAGACTTAATATGTTTCAACACCAGCCTCTCAAAACACTTCATAATTACTGAAGTTAGAGCCACAGGTCGATAATCATTGAGAGAAGCAACTACTGACTGCTTAGGAACTGGCACTATAATAGATGTCTTCAAGCAAGTAGGGATAGAGCACTGTGACAGAGATAAATTGAAAATATTTGTAAAAACTTCAGTCAGCTCTGCAGCGCAGTCTTTCAGGACCCATCCCGGAATTCCATCTGGGCCAGCTGCTTTCCGGACGTTAATATTCTGTAAAACCCGTTTCACATCATCAGGCTGCAGGACAAGTGACTGACCATCAGTGGCTGCTATCTCCTCCTCAAACTGGCCCTAGACTGAGCCTGGTTAGGATCCCAGCTCAGGATCCCTCACTCATTGGTCTTGGGCTAAACACGCATCATAGGGATTTTGAGAGGGCCATGTGAAATGAACTCCCAATTATAGTGAATCTCTGCGGGGGATCAATTCCAGGATCCTCTGCAGATACCAGGTTTCATAGATAATGAAATCTGCGGGGGAACGGTGACGGATGGAGACATCAAATAAAAAACGTCTTTCAGAAGCATCCAGGGGGGCCTTCTGAGGCATAGGGAGGCTACATGCAACCTCCTTGTGCACTTTGCCGTCATGAACTTATTAAAAGAATTGAAATGGAGAGTGAACGGTATGTCTGGAAGGAATCCCTTTGGCTTTGCCTTCATTGTCTGAGAGGATTTTTTTTCTTCAAGGAAGCTGGGGTAGCATACTGGCTGGAAACCAAGCTATAAATTTGAAAGTCCCTTGTCCAACCCTTTCCTCTGCCATTATCTTGTTAGGAGGCCTTCATCAAGCTGCAGCTCTGCATTGTCCAGTATTATTAGCCCATATTGCATATTATAATTGATTGTGAGGATTACAAGAAGATAACATATGAAGCACTTCAGACCATTGGAAAGGACCAAGTGCTAGCAGTGGTCTTGTTTGCTCCTGGTGGAACAACTGCAAAGTGGCGGGGGGAAGGGAAGGCAGGCCTTGAAGCAACCATGGAAGGCAGGTGGCCTGTTGAGCCCTGAACTTTGTGCTACTTTTCTCAAAGGATCCAGCAACTCCAACCCAGAGGCTCTTCCCTCGGTGGCCACGCAGCCTGCAGATTCCTCGCCTGTCATCCATCTAGTGACGGACGCTAAAGGGAATGTTCTTCACGAAGTTCATGTCCGGATGCAGGAGCTCCCCATCACAGAGGCAAAATCACCTGACACAGAGGTTGGTGCTGTCCCTCTTGGGGTACATCTTGTCATTAACTTGGGTCCAGGACCCTCTAGCCGTGGGCTTGGCTCTGCCTCTGATTAGAACAGTTGGAGATGGACTGTCTGCCTGTTCTCAGGCAATGGAAGAATCCTCATCACTGGGATTCCACACAGAGTAATCTGAAGCATAGTAAGAAAATAGCTTTCTTGGGGAATGTCAAGCCCAGCATGCAGGCTCAACACAGACTGTGTGTGGAGGAAGGAGAGCAGGTAGCGAGAGGTGCAGGTGTGAAGTGCTTGCCTCGAGTGTGCAGTAAGTCAGAGTTTGTCATTTTCTCCAAACGTGACAAACTGGCTGGTCATTAACTCCTCTCATGGCTGCTTATTCTCCCAACCATGTTTTGGAGAAATATCTGAGTGCAGCCATGGCGTCCAAGTTCAAGGTTTATCTGCCCAAACCTGGTTGCCCAAAGCCCATCTGGTTTTTTGAAGCCTGCTGCCTATTGGGTGCCCTTTCCACAGCCACATAAGGTCAAGTGGATTAATGGTGCTGTCTTTTTAAAGCAGTGGTTCTCAGATGGTGAGGCAAGTCCCTTGTGGAAGGGATAGAGTGTGTGTGTGTGTGTGTGTGTTGAATTCCTGAAGAGAACTCTGCCCCAAACAGGGCTTAATGTTATAGGCAGGAAACACCTGAGAGTTAGTCAAAATAGCTCCTTCCCAGGGTAGTTGGCTTTTACCATGAAGGCTTCTCATGCTGCATCCTGACCTGCAGGCCCTTCACGTGTGTGGATTCTAATGGCTGCTGATAGGGGCTCTCAGGAAGTAGAGGGAGTTCCTGTGGTGGTCAAATTGTAAAAGTTAGTGAGAAACAGGCTTAAGGCAGTGCCTGTGGCAACTGATGAAGACAAAATTACCAGGCTTTCTCTCCCCAAATGGTCACTGGTCTGTCTCTCATTTCCTTCAGCTTTCAAATTCCGAAGAGCTTCCCCCTGATGGAGGTGACGACGAGAACCTGCTGCGAGAAGCCATGAGGAATTCTGGGATTGTGATAGAAAGGGTGTCTGTGGGGGAGGGAACTAAATCTGACGAAGGAGATGAGGTGGCTGCGGAGGAAGGGGAGTTGAAGAGCAAAGAGATGGCGGACCCAGAGAAGCTGTGTGGGGCACAGTACGTGGAGATTGAGCCTGACGAACCTGTAAGTGGTGCCTTTCATGCTCCTTGCCTGCAGGAAGGGGGGGTTGGCTGATGCATAGAGAGGTTTGCGGCTGCACCAGCCTGACCCAGTTCCCCCCTCACCTTTGCTGCTGTTGGTGCAACATATCCTGGTTCAGGATTCTGCTGCTTGTTGCACAGACAGTTTCCTCTCTTTTCATAGCCAGGCGCAGCAATGGCGGATGACTGCAAGCATCACGTGTGCCCATACTGCAGTGAAGTCTTCCGGGACCACAGTTCCCTTGACCTGCATGTCAGCCGCCATCTAGGTAAGGAGGGGTCTCGTTCAGATTTCTGCAGGCAAATGGCATCCCTGGATGGTCACAGCTGCCATCTTTGGAGTGAGCAGAACATTTCTCAGCAGTGCAAAAAAATTCTGAAGCAATAAAGAGCAGAAGGTCATCCCCAATCACAACTCTTGGATTTGTCTTGCAACAAGTGTTGTGACGGTCCTCTCCTGCCCCAGAACCTCTTTTATTTCTGACTCCCCCCACCTCTCCTCCCCCAGACTACAAGCCTTTTACCTGTGAGGAGTGCGGCAAAGAATTCACCAAGGGTTACCTGCTGAAAAAGCACCAGGAAGTGCATGTCAACGAACGGCGGTTCCGTTGCGGGGAATGCGGCAAGCTGTACAAGACAATTGCACACGTGAAGGGGCACCGCCGGGTGCACTCTGACGAGCGGCCGTACCCCTGCCCCAAATGTGGCAAGAGGTACAAGACGAAGGTGAGCCTTCCAGAAATCCAAGGGGAAGCATCGCTTTCGAGCCCAGAATGAGGAATCCAGGGTAGTTTATCTTGGTCTTGGAGATTTAAACTGGTAGAAAGCGTTAGAGCCAGCAAATGAGTGCCAGGCAAGGGGATCCTGATGAGAAAATGTTTCCTACTTGTCAAGTAACTTTGCTAAATTAGCTGTGGTGAACTGAGGAAGAGAGGACTTTGGGGAAAATGTCTGCCTTCAGCACCCCTTGGTGTATTCAGCCCTGTTCCTTTTCTGAGTGCTCAGGGGGGTGGCTCTTAGTCGATTAAGAACAATGACAGGCTTGCAACATCTTAAAGGTGGACACATTTATTTTGGGATGGGCTTTTGTGAGTTCTAGTCAGCTCCAAGAGATGCTTCCTTCTTTGATCCTGTATTCTCGTGACTTAAAAGTTCACTTGAACAATTTTTAGAGGGAAAGAATTAAGACTAGATGATTTTCTTGCCATTTTTTGGCAGTCTGTGTGAATGCATTCTGCTTGGTGAGATCAAAGACTGAACCTCAGCTCAGTGAGCCTTTACTTTATCATGGCATTCTCTGCTGTTGCCTTGGTTTAAAAAAAAAACCAAAAAACCCCATAAAAATAGTCATGAGAGAATCATAGGAGGAAATGCAATCATGCAGCTGTGCATGATGATGATTTTTAGAAAGTTGGAATACATGGTATAAAATGGATTGTAGAAATCCCTGGCTGAAGGGAACGTAGAACACCAGCTCCTATAGACATCAGCACTGGCCTGAGAGGTGGATTACTACTATATTCTGCTTTTTAAAATATTGCAAGTTGCCTTTGGGAGCCTGTTCAGAAAAGTGGGATATAAATAAATTCCAGTGAGGCCATTGCAAGGTTTTCCCTTGGCAGATAAAAGGCATTTGCAGTGTTTGCTTTAGTGCTCAGAGTTCTTTGAGGTTGAGTGCAGTGAGAGCTGAGTTAGGTTTCCTTCTTGGAGAAGGGATGCTCAGCAACTCGTGACCAGTTCCAAGCCCTTTGGAACTTTGCGCCACTCTCTGGTGCCTCTCAGTCTCCTGCTCTTCTGTCCTCCAGAATGCCCAGCAGGTCCACTTCAGGACACACCTTGATGAGAAGCCATATGTCTGCCACTTCTGCAGCCAGGGCTTTCGGGAAAAGGGGTCCCTGGTGCGCCATATCCGTCACCACACTGGTGAGAAGCCGTTCAAGTGCTACAAGTGTGGCCGTGGCTTTGCCGAGCATGGCACCCTGAACAGGCACCTGAGGACAAAAGGTGAGCTGGCAGCCTCCTTTCCTCTCTGCATGCATCCTTGCACATTTCAGCACCCAGAATAGAGAAGGGTTTGTGTTCTCCCTTCCCATGATTTCTGAAACTTCTAATTCACATCAGACTCCCATTGTGAAATGGAGCAAGCAAAGACATTCATGATTCAAAGCCTAAACACATCTGTCATGGTAGTAACCTCATGAGATCTGGGAATCTGTTTGAACTTTTGAGAACAATTTTCTTGCTTTGTACCACTGTGAGGAAAAACTGTTAAGGGTTTTGACAACTCGTAGGTAACACAAAACTGGTACTTAATAATCCATTGTGTAAGAAGAAAGTAATGTAGTGGTTCTGGTTTATTTTAGAAATGATTAAGAAATGTCCTAATAGATCTAGATCTGTGGTGTTCTTGTGTCCATAGAAGAAATTATTAATACCTACTTGGGAGTTGTTTGCATATAACATTTAGCAAACTTTTTATATGCTAAACACTGGAAATTAGGAAGTGTCCCTAATGTAAAACAATGGGAAAATAAAATACTTAACATAAGAACATAAGAACATAAGAACAGCCCCACTGGATCAGGCCATAGGCCCATCTAGTCCAGCTTCCTGTATCTCACAGCGGCCCACCAAATGCCCCAGGGAGCACACCAGATAACAAGAGACCTCGTCCTGGTGCTCTCCCCTACATCTGGCATTCTGACTTAACCCATTCCTAAAATCAGGAGGTTGCGCATACACATCATGGCTTGTACCCCATAATGGATTTTTCCTCCAGAAACTCGTCCAATCCCCTTTTAAAGGCGTCTAGGCTAGACGCCAGCACCACATCCTGTGGCAAGGAGTTCCACAGACCGACCACGCGCTGAGTAAAGAAATATTTTCTTTTGTCTGTCCTAACCCGCCCAACACTCAATTTTAGTGGATGTCCCCTGGTTCTGGTATTATGTGAGAGTGTAAAGAGCATCTCCCTATCCACTCTGTCCATCCCCTGCATAATTTTGTATGTCTCAATCATGTCCCCCCTCAAGCGTCTCTTTTCTAGGCTGAAGAGGCCCAAACGCCGTAGCCTTTCCTCATAAGGAAGGTGCCCCAGCCCCGTAATCAGCTTAGTCGCTCTCTTTTGCACCTTTTCCATTTCCACTATGTCTTTTTTGAGATGCGGCGACCAGAACTGGACACAATACTCCAGGTGTGGCCTTACCATCGATTTGTACAACGGCATTATAATATTAGCCGTTTTGTTCTCAATACCCTTCCTAATGATCCCAAGCATAGAATTGGCCTTCTTCACTGCCGCCGCACATTGGGTCGACACTTTCATCGACCTGTCCACCACCACCCCAAGATCTCTCTCCTGATCTGTCACAGACAGCTCAGAACCCATCAGCCTATATCGAAAGTTCTGATTTTTTGCCCCAATGTGCATGACTTTACACTTACTGACATTGAAGCGCATCTGCCATTTTGCTGCCCATTCTGCCAGTCTGGAGAGATCCTTCTGGAGCTCCTCACAATCACTTCTGGTCTTTACCACTCGGAAACGTTTGGTGTCGTCTGCAAACTTAGCCACTTCACTGCTCAACCCTGTCTCCAGGTCATTTATGAAGAGGTTGAAAAGCACCGGTCCCAGGACAGATCCTTGGGGCACACCGCTTTTCACCTCTCTCCATTGTGAAAATTGCCCATTGACACCCACTCGCTGCTTCCTGGCCTCCAACCAGTTCTCAATCCACAAGAGGACCTGTCCTCTAATTCCCTGACTGTGGAGTTTTTTCAGTAGCCTTTGGTGAGGGACCGTGTCAAATGCCTTCTGAAAGTCCAGATATATAATGTCCACGGGTTCTCCCGCATCCACATGCCTGTTGACCTTTTCAAAGAATTCTATAAGGTTTGTGAGGCAAGACTTACCCTTACAGAAGCCATGCTGACTTTCCCTCAGCAAGGCCTGTTCGTCTATGTGTTTTGAGATCCTATCTTTGATGAGGCATTCCACCATCTTACCCGGTATGGATGTTAGGCTGACCGGCCTATAGTTTCCCAGGTCCCCCCTCTTTCCCTTTTTAAAAATAGGCGTGACATTTGCTATCCTCCAATCTTCTGGTACCGTGGCTGTTTTGAGGGACAAGTTGCATACCTTAGTCAAGAGATCTGCAACTTCATTCTTCAATTCCTTAATAACCCTTGGGTGTATGCCATCAGGGCCCGGTGACTTATTGATCTTTAATTTATCAATGAGGTCTGAAACATCTTCTCTTTTCACCTCTATCTGACTTAACTCCTCGGTTAGGAGGGGCCGTTCGGGCAGCGGTATCTGCCCGAGGTCTTCTGCCGTGAAGACAGATGCAAAGAACTCATTTAATTTCTCTGCCATCTCTAAGTCTCCTTTTATCTCCCCTTTCCCTCCCTCACCATCCAGAGGGCCAACCGCTTCTCTGGCGGGTTTCCTGCTTCTAACATATTTGAAGAAGCTTTTATTATTCCCCTTAATGTTGCTGGCCATGCGTTCCTCATAGTCTCGCTTGGCCTCCCCTATCACCTTCTTACATTTCTTTTGCCACAGTTTATGTTCCTTTTTATTCTCTTCATTAGGGCAAGACTTCCATTTACGGAAGGAAGCTTCCTTGCCCTTCACAGCCTCTCTAACTTGGCTGGTTAGCCATGCGGGCACTCTCCTGGATTTAGTGGAACCCTTCTTTCTTTGTGGTATACACCTCTGCTGGGCCTCTATTACTGTTGTTTTAAGCAGCCTCCATGCACTCTGGAGAGACTGGACTCTTTTTACCCTCCCTTTCAACCTCCTTCTAACCAGCCTCCTCATTTGAGGGAAGTCCGCCCGTCGGAAGTCAAGGGTTTTTGTTAGAGATTTGCCTGGTATTCTTCCCCCAACGTGCACATCAAAACGGATCGCAGCATGATCACTGTTCCCCAATGGCTCAGTAACGTTTACATCTCTAACCAGGTCCTGCGTACCGCACAAAATTAAATCCAGAGTCACCTGTCCTCTGGTGGGCTCCTTGACTAGCTGATCTAAGCCACAGTCATTTAGCACGTCAAGAAATCCGGTTTCCTTATCGTGACCAGAACACAAATTGACCCAGTCAATATGAGGATAATTGAAGTCCCCCATGATTACAACCCTGTCCTTCCTTGTCACCTCCCTGATCTGTTTCCTCATTTCAAGGTCCCCATCAGATTTCTGGTCTGGAGGACGATAGCACGCCCCCAGTATTACATTGCTGCACAAGCCTGGTAATTTAACCCACAGAGATTCTACGGTGGAGTCGGACCCACCTTCAGTCTCTACTTTGCTGGATTCTATCCCTTCCTTAACATAAAGGGCCACCCCACCTCCAACACGCCCCTGCCTGTCCCTCCTGTAGAGTTTATAGCCCGGGATTGCGGTATCCCACTGATTCTCCGCATTCCACCAGGTTTCCGTTATGCCCACTATGTCAATATTTTCCCTTGTCACCAGACATTCCAGTTCTCCCACCTTTGCTCGTAGACTTCGGGCATTCGCATAAAAGCATTTATACACGGAATGCCCCAGGATGGGCTGCTTATTTGCTCCTTTGTCCCCGCATCCTCTCATTGTGCCAAACCGTCTATCACATCCCATCACCCTACCTTTCCCAATTTCTTCTCCTACCCTGCCTTTGTCTTGTTGTTCTCTAACCTCCCCATCCTCATCCCATAGGGATGAGGAGTCCCGAACCGGATGCCCCTCGGCTCCTGTCGGCCTTCCCCCAGGGATCAGTTTAAAAGCTGCTCTGCCACCTTTTTAATGTTATGATTATGTTGTTCTGGCTAAATTAACATACTATTGATGAATGAGTGAAGTGTTGTCCCTTTGCAAAACAAAAAGACCAAAAACACAAAACTGGAAATGTCTGAGGTCGCAATCCTGCCCTTCACTTGTGCTGACCCAGAAGGGTCACAAATGTGCCATAAGGTGTGCCCTTATGCACCTTATCCAGCCTCTGAAGTGACTTCCTCAGCGAGGGTTGCGCCGCAAGCCTCTGGGGTGGGTGGGGAGGAGGCGGGAGGGAGGCGTTCCTGGGTGGGGGCGGGCAGGCAGCTGGTGGCCCCAGGGGTGGGTGGAGAGCAGGAGGCAGGGCTGGATCCAGCACTTATGCTGGATTCCAACCCCTGTTCCTGGGGAGAACAGAGTGGCTTTAAGCCGCTCCGGTCTCCTCCGACTTGCGCCACCTCAGGAGTTGGCGCAAGTCCAAGGAGACCCATAGTTGGAGAAGGTGTCTTACCCAGAGGTAAGGGGAAATGTTTCCCCTTGCCTCTGGCTAAGCTGCCTTGGGCCCCTATCCTGCACTGAATACAGCGCAAGCTTCTTGGCTTGCCTGTTCCAGCACAGGGTAGGATTGCACCCTAAGTTATGTTAATCAAGGTGCATTGGTATATTTCTGAGTCAGTCGGCCGTGATTAAAAACTTCTAATGCATGTGTTGGCTTGAGTGGGCAAATAGATCTCTGAAATTCAGAGGATTTCCAGTGGCTTGTGTCCTCCTGCCCCCCATTAGCAGTAGGAGAAGAAATCATCCCAAAATAAGCAACTCTGCTTTGCTGCCCTGTAATCATGGCAGGCATTCCCTTGGTGCAGGATTTTGTTAGATACAGTTGTTTGGATTGCAGTGTCTTGTGCATAGTGGTGGGTGATGAACTCACTCTGGACCAATTTTGTCCTCCCTCCCTCCCTCTTCACCTAGGTGGCTGCCTGCTTGCTCTGAAAGAGGCCGAAGAAGCGGTGGTGTCTGAGGAAGGCAGGTCCACTGATAACCTGGCTGCCACAGTCATTTCTGAAGACCCGCCTACAGTCCTGGTGGAGTTTTCTTCAGTGGTGGCTGATACGCAAGAGTACATCATTGAGGTATCTGAACAATGTAGGAGAGGCAGAGTCACTTTGGTTGAAGGCCAAGAGCTCTTGCCATGCAGGGTTGGGGGGGGGGGGCTTGCTGGCAGGCTTCATAATCCCTGCTAATTGGGTAAGGGGGCACTTTTTCAAGTGGTTGTTCCTCTTATCTAGCAGGGGAAGAGTAACTGGCCCTCCTCACCCCATTAGAGTCTTTTCTAGTGGCTGCCTGCTGGTGTTCTTTTGCATCTTTTTAGATTGTGAGCCCTTTCAGGACAAGGAGCCATTAGTTATTTGATTTTCTCTGTAAACCACTTTGAACTTTTATTTGAAACATGGTATATAAATACTGTTAATAATAATAATTAGGCCTCTGGACTGTAGTCAGCCCAGCACTCCTAGTGCGTTGCTTTCAAAGAACAGACTAGAAAGGTACATAGTTGTTGTGTGCAGTGGGTTGTTTCTGCTGACTGCAGATAAGGGGCTAAAAGGGGTTGCTCTGTCCTTTCTGTTTTAAAGACGGCGACTGAAGACATGGAAACCAACGAAGCTGCTGAACTAATTGAAGGAACCAGGCATGAGGTGGGTAGCTCTGCAGGGTCCTTGCTACTAACTGCTGGGTGCTAGCAGGAAAGGCTTGCATTAACGTGAACCCATGGAACTCCTTGCCACATGGTGATGGCACCTGGCCTAGATGCCTTTTAAAGGGGGAAGGACAGATTGGAAGGAAAGTCCATCACGGGACTTTCCCGTGCAAGCCATGTTGACAATATGGTTTTAGAAGTAGCCCTTCTCTAAATGCTAGCTGCAAAGGAGGAGCTATAGGGTGTGGTTATCTTGCTATTTTGAAATCTCCCAAAGGCATCTAGTGGGCCACTGGGAGAGCCAGGAAGCTGGACTAAATGGGCCCTGGGCATGATCCAGTGGGGTTCTTCTGGTGTTACATTAACCCTTGGCATCCCATTGCTCTTCCTCCTCCCCCTGCAGGTTGACAGTCACATCATGAAGGTGGTTCAGCAGATAGTGAACCAGGCCAATTCTGGCCATCAGATCATTGTCGAGAACGTCACTGTGGCAGAGAGCTCAGGCATGGCGCCCGACAGCACAGACACCATCGCCATCGCAACCCCCGAGTGTCTCACAGAGCAGGTTGCCATGACTCTGGCCTCTGCCATTGGCGAGGGAGCTGTACTGAGTGCGGAGGGTGGCATGGAGGCTGAGGAAGCGACTGTGACCATGGTGGCCTCTGATGATATTGAGATAATGGAGCACACCGGAGAGTTTGTGATTGCCTCCCAAGAGGGGGAGCTGGAGGTGCAGACAGTGATTGTGTAGGGCTAAGCATTGCTGGAGAGAGAACGGCCATATCTGCTGTACTTGGCCTCTTGGCTGCTTCATGCAGGGTCTTCACCTGTGTTGGGGAAAAGTGTCCACCAGGCAAAGTGCTAAGCAGCCCTAAAAGCCCCCTCCTAATGAGGGGAGACGGGCTGGTGCCAAGGGCTGGGGGATGCTTCATTGCACTTGTGGCCAGCTGCTGCTTGTAAAAGCCAGGCTGGGACTGAGCAAAGCACTTTAGCTGGGATTAGAGGGGAAAGGAGGCAAAAGGAAAAAAACCCTTGGCAGGGAAACTTCCTTAACTAAGCTCTGAGGAGAGGCTCCTTTGGGGGCGGGACACGTGCCTCCCTAGAGGGTAGTCTGCATAATCATGATGTAGCATGTGAGCTGCGTGCAACAGACAGGAGCTTGCCCAAAGGTTTGAAAAGTGCTTCACTGTGACACAGTGCAGGGTACTCCGAGGCATACCCTGGAAGAGTGAGAGAAAAGCCAGGCTGCTGCATGTCTCTTTTGTATCCATACCGCTTTTACTTGCAGATTGTACAGTGTAGCTTTGTAAATAAATTTTTTTAAAAAACACTTCCTTTTTTTGCAGAGCTCTCAGTCAATAAGTGGATTGATATTGCCAGCCTGAGGTTGCGTAGAGGGTTGCTTTTCTGCCCAGAGACTTGGCCTCCCCTTTGGGAGCCGGCTTCTGAGTCAGACTACTGGTCGGTCCAGCTCAGTAGTGTCTATACCGGATGGGCAGCAGGCTCACAAAGCTTCCGCCAGGAATCTTCCCCTGCCTTCCTGACCAGGCTGCCAGGAACTCAGCTGGGCCCTTCTTCCTGCAAAGCAGGGGCTCTGTCACTGAATGAGGGCCTCTCCCTCTCCTCAGCTGTCTTTCAGCAGAAACAGCTCTACAAGGCTCTGACACTGAATGGGATCTGGACAAGAGCAGCTTTTGCTTAACTGGCTCTTGTGACCTTGCAGAAAGACTTGAAACCGTTGCAGGAGAAGCTATGTTAATTCCGCTTCACTTTCATTCTATTTTCTTTTCAGAGGGGGACACTGGTAGCTGGATACATACTCGGGGCACAGAGCTCTGAAGTAGACCAAAATGAAAAAACTGATGAGCAGGGCAGCTCCAGCAGGGCTCTCAGATGACACCCCAGACTCCCCAGTGATCCACATGCAACCCAGACTGCAGTCCTTTGTGCTTGGCTACAAACTCATAGGAAAGGTGTACAGGCACTCAATGCTTCACTTCACAGGACCTCACCTTCGCTTTTTTCCAGTGCTCGCCAAGGGCCTCACAATTTCCATGATGTTGCTCAAGGCTCCTCTAGAGTAGACGTTTTTGTACCCACTGTGCCTGCTACAGTGCTGTGCGCACGTACACTTGCATCTTGCTGCCTTAAACCACTCATTGCTTGTCTGGTTGGTCAAGATCAGGTATAGAGTGAAGCAGAAGTAGGAGCCCAGGATCAGAGCGATGATGACCACAAAGCCAAGCATGAACACGATCCGCGGAAAGGTCAGGAAAAGGTGCTGTTAAAAGAATAGACCAGGCTCATGACATTCCTCCCACCTGCACTGTGTTTTGACCAAATATGGTCAGTTACTGTTTAGATCTTAATACTGGACTACAAATTCAAACTAGGCAAGTACAGTGGGCCCTCCCTAGCCAGCTGTGGGCTTGCAGTGGGAGGGCCTCAGAGGACTGGAAAAGTTCCTTTCAGACAAAAGTACTTTTGGTTTGCCAGCACAGCCCCCCCCCCAATTTCTGTATCTGTAGGAGGTCCTAGAATGATCCCCTGCAGATACTCGGGGCCCACTGTGACAGGCCTGAAGCAGTTCATCTAATCAGCTTAGGATACAACTGTCTTGATTTGCTTTGAGGGAATAACCTTTAGCCATTTCTGCCCAACGTTGCATATGCATAATAGGGATCAAATGTGTATACCTGTGGGCTGCGCACAGGGAGACAGACAAATCCACACCAACTTTGTAGAAATTAATCTCAAGATTGGTGGTGAGATTTTTTTAAAGAGGGGGCACACTTAGTTTAATGTGTATAATTTAGAAGCTATTTGACTTAATTTCAGTTGCCTTAGCATCAAGGTTCTGAAATACACTTTGTGTAGCTGAGGAAGTCAGGTCCTACCAACACCAATTCATGCTGTGACAATTGTGTACCCATCAGTGGCTCCACAGCTACAGCTATAAAAAACCAGAACTCTTTACCTGGATAAGGAAGACCACGTCAACTGGGTGCTCTTGACCTCGGTCATCCAGGTAATGTCCCAGCATCATGTTGGACAAAACCACCACTTGGATGAGGAAGGTGGTGGTAATGATGGCGATGGCTATTGCCATGGCTAGCAAGCTCAGGAGGTAGAGGAGGAAGTATCTCATGTTGAAGGCCCCAATGCAGTTGTTGACCCAGATGCAATGGTGGTCAAAGCGATGCACACAGCCGTTGCACACACCTGTTCAGAAGTAGAATCAAGTCAGGATTTTTGTATTGGGGTGGGGGGAACACCCCTGTTTAACTTACTCTTCCAACAAAACACCAGGACACAAATTATCTCTGGGCCATCACTGATTTGATTACTGAATTTTGTCCAACATGGTGGGAGCAACAGGCCACACTGATGACATCAGTTGGCTTAGTGGGAAAGCACATGCTTTGCAGGCAGAAGATTTAATCACTGACACCTCTAAGTAGGGCAGTGTTCCATCCCAACCCACCTGAGACCTGAAGCCATTCAGTGTAGACTATGTTGAGCTGGACTGACCAAAGGTCAGGCAAAGGCAGCCTCCCAGGATTTTCAACAGAATGAAGCTTGCTGTGTGTGCCTTCCTAACATTTGACCAGTAGAACCAGGCTTACCTTTTCCAGGCTGCATGGAGATGTTCTGAAGCGAGTCAAGACACTCGGGAGTCTAGGACCAGAGCATGGACGTACGCCTGGTTACCAGCTCAGCCCTTTCCAAATGAGTATTCTTACCACAGTGCTTGGATCTGGCTGGTTTTCTCACGCTGCAGGTGGGGCACTCCGTGTCCTTCTTGAACATGACACCATCATAGGCATATACATGGAGGAACAGGGCCTGGTTGGATTTGGTTATGGTACCTATAAGCAGGGGGAAACAGCAATTGGATGAGAGATACACCTAATGCAGGGGTGTTAAACTCATTTCATACAGTGAGCTGAATAGCATCCATGGTGCCTGCTGAGGGCCTGAAGTTGCACCTGTAAGCAAGATGTGATGTCATTAAGCAGGCGATGGCCTGAAATCAGCACTTCGTTCTCACATAGAAACTCATTAGCTGCAGATGACCAAAGAGAAAATGTGCAAACCTTTTAGCTGCAAATGACAGAAGAGGAAATGTGCAAACCTTGACCATATGGGCTACCCTTTCAGCAGCACCACTTCTGTTGCACTGTCACTTTGCAGCTCAGCAACTGGGTGCTCTTCAAAGTCAGGCCTTGGCAGAAGTGGCACTGCTGAAAAGGTTGGCCTGTGTGATAACGGCTCTCCTGCTGCCTCAGCAGCGTCTCCCTCTCTCACCCCCCTTGGTATGCCCTTTCCTGCATAGCATCCCTTGCTTTCCAAGGCCTCCTATCTCTGCTCATGCAGAAGCAGTGCTGCTGAAAGGGTGGCTCCAGGAGAGCCCAATTATAATGTGGGCTGGATACAGAGCTTCCAAGCGCCACAACTGGCCCACAGGCCTTTCATTTGACACCTGGCCAAAGGCATAACTGAAACAGCCCTCTTAACTGGGTTATTTTCTTTTCAAGCTTCTCAGGCAGATGATCCATAGATGCAAAAGATGGTCAAACATGTCACATGATTTAATGGTGTCATTTCACCACCACCACCAAAAATTCTTATCTGAAGTAAA
The DNA here is from genome assembly GCF_035046505.1 of Tiliqua scincoides. Classification (NCBI taxonomy): domain Eukaryota; kingdom Metazoa; phylum Chordata; class Lepidosauria; order Squamata; family Scincidae; genus Tiliqua; species Tiliqua scincoides. The sequence goes on along the minus strand of NC_089833.1, from coordinate 1,189,779 downwards.
ATAATGTGCTGGGGGGAGGGTCCCTGGCAGCCTTGTTTTCTACATGCAGGGATGTTCTAACTATCAAAGAGTTATATTACCTATATAGAAAAGTCTGAAGTAATGCGGCTCCAGACACAGTGATGAGGCTCTCTATCACCTTGTTAGCTGTTAGACCATTTCGTGGGTCTTGCAAGTGTTGTAACAGCTCCCAGGTGAAAAGTGGTCTTACCAGGGTTGGTCTTGGAGCACAGAAGGAAGAATCCCAGGTTCACAAGCAGCAGTAGGTAAGGCAGCAGGAGGATGAGGATGTGGAACTCCAGCTCCCTGCAGTAGCTAAACACTTCCCAGCTATACTCGCCATAGACCAGAACTTCCAAGACAAAGTTTAGGACTACAAACAGACAGCTTCTGCGCGAAGAGGGAGACAGGCGAAAAGAAGACACATTTGCAATAATTTTGCACTGCAGCCCAAGGGCACCCAAAAGGTCCTCTGATCAGAAAAGCCAAATTGACTCTTAACTTAGTGTTTTCTCACAGGCTTCCTAACTTGTTCTGTTTTTTTAACCACTGTGATTTTTTTTACAATGGAGGACAGAGTGCCTATACCTTTAATGGTTTTATGGAAGAGGGGAATTTTGACAGGTGCAGTTTTTTACATCCTTCCACATTGAAGGACGCCTACCAAAATTCCCTCTTCTATACAATGGTTAAAGGTATAGGCACTCTGTCCTCCATGGTATCTGGTCACCCTCCTCCTCCACCTCCGCAACTCTTTCCTACTGGGTAGAGAATGGGGATTAGCCTGTCAAAGCCATTTGCAAAGCTATGGAGATCCAGGGGCCTGCTGGCAGCAACCATCCTGCCCAGCCAAGGGGAAGGAGCAAGGGAAGGAATGAACAAGCAATACCGGGTGTGAAAGAGTTGGTGAAGCGGCTTCAGAACTCGGGCTGGAACGAGACACAACAGCACCTGCATCAAAGATGACAAAGCAGCAAATTAAGACAATGCAGGAGTCAGACTCCCCAGCTGCAGTCTGACAGAGGCTGGGGGGAGAGCAAAAGGCCGTGGACACAAGCCAATGGTACATTTCCTTCCCTTGATATAGAAGAGCTGGCCACTGACATCTAGGCCTAGTATGCCAAAAGAGCAGATGAAGAGTGGGTCTAGTTTCTGGACTGTATTTTCAGGCTACGGGGCAGGTGGGGGGGGGCTGATATTACAGGATGCTCCCCCATACAGAGAATCTCACATAGAAAACTAGCACATTAGGCTAGACTGGAACTGTCCCCCCAGAACCTAGGTTTCCCAGGAATGGGAATGTTTGTATGGAGGATCTTGCCATCATATGAGCCCCTAGCTAGAGTCTAAAGTGATACCTGCCAAAATTGCCCCCCTCAACTCTGAAAGGTGCAGGGGCTGTGTTGTCTGCTATGGCATCCTACTGCCGAGTCATCATCAATCCTGGTTGAGAAAATGAGGCAGCACAGATTAGAAGCCACAGCCAAGGTAGAGCAAATACTAAGCTCTATTATCTTACTGAAGACATGCATCCAATGTGAAGCATACACTTCTTGTACATCAGTGGGCTGGGGCACCTCCCTGGCAAAGAGTTTGTAGCTCTTCTGTCAAGAGAGAAGGTGCCTGAGCGCAGACAAGATTGAGACAAATAAAATGATGCATGAGGTGAACTGAGTGGATAGAGGGAAGTTCTTTTCTCTCTTACACAACACCAGAACCAGGGGACAACCACTCAAATGGACTGCTGGGGGAATCGGAACAGACAAAAGGAACCGGCATGTAATTAGTCTGTGGAACTCCTTGCCATAAGACGCTGGGTGGCACCTGGTCCAGCTGCCTTTAAAATGGGATTGGACAGACTGATGGAGGAAAAGTCCATCACAGGTTACAAGCCATGATGGATATGTGCAACTTCCTGTTTTTAGAAGGAGGCTGTCTCTAAAGGCCATGTGCAAGGAAGGGGCAACAGGATGCAGGTCTCTTGTTGCCTTGTGTGCTCTCTGAGGCTTCTGGTGGGCCACTGTGAGGAAGCTGGACTGAATGGGCCCCGTTTAGCCTGATCCAGCAGGGATCTTCTGATGTTCTGATACACTGATATTGTTTCCACCTCTGCAAGCCAATCGCGCTGCCTTTGCAGAAACACAAGATAAAAATCAACAAATGATTCATTTGCACTAACATGTCTTACCTGAGTTCCCCAAGCAACAACTCTTGAGGGAAAGCTGTGCTTCCTTCCAGAAAAGACACAGAACAGAATGCTCAGCAGAACCAGAATTACGTAGAGGAGGAAGAGAATCAGGAAGTCCATCCTGTCCTAACAAAGCCTGGAGCAGTTTATAGGGAAAAGAGTTCCTTATGTCCTGTCAGCAAATGGAGAAAAGCAGGAGCCAACATTGTAAGGAAAATCTCAGAACCCATAAACACTTTGCCTACTACAGGCCATATTGAACACTGTCTCATTGATTGTCAACTCCAATTATGAATCTGTGCCTGAGTAGTAACTACCTTATGCTATAATGAAGTGAAAGAAAACACATTTTGATCTGCTAGAACCAGTCAGGCTTCTGTCTTTCCTTGCTATTGTTTGCTGGACAGTCCATGTGGAACCACTTTGGGCTGTCTTCTCAGACTAATCACCCTCCTTTGTTGTCTCTGTGCAATCCCATGTCATGGAGTTTATTTTTTTACCAGGGGCTCTACAAATGCAAATATGTTTTCAGTAAGTCTTTGGTTCACTGGGTGACTAAGGCTGCATTCCTACACATACTTACCTGAAAGTAAGTATGAGTTGACTTGCCAATCAATTCAGTGGACTTGCTTTAGAGTAGACATGCCCAGGATTGCAGCCTTAGACCAGTGTTTCTCAAACTGTGGGTCAGGACCCACTAGGTGGGTCATGAGCCAATTTCAGGTGGGTCAAATTCATTTCAGTATTTTTTTACTATATTAGTAATGCTACCATGATATGCTTGGTGCTGATATGGTACATGATACATGATATGTACTTGGTACATAATATGTATATGCTATACACTTGATGCTACCATGGTATGTGACTGCATTTGGGAAAATGTTATATACTTGTTCTTTTAATAGGCTACTATGTATATGCTTTTAAGAATGATAGTAAATGGGACTTACTCCTGGGTAAGTGTGGGTAGGATTGCAGCCTAGGATTGTTAAAAGTTTTGCAGCTTGATAATATCACCTCTGGTCATGACATCACTTTCAGTGGGTCCTGACAGATTCTCATTCTAAAAAGTAAGTCATGGTGCTAAAAGTTTGAGAACCACTGCCTTAGACTACCATGGCCAGGTTTTAAACTGTGGTTTTTTGAGTGGTCATGTGTTCAGGCACACGACTGAGCTGACTGTCTCCCTGGCAAGTCTGGCTCTGGCTGGTGGCTCTCTTTACATGCTAGTTTGAACTGATGGATCAGTCCTCAAAGGGACTGAAGGACTGGGTGTCCTTCCTTGCCTTCAAGGCACACAGTATACACAGACATTCCTCCAACCGAGAGCAGGGCCAGAATAATCACATTTCTGGAAGCCTCTGAGATTGGCTCTCCACATGCAGAGAACTCCACCATGTGTGCTTGTGCAGATGCTCACTCAAAGGAGGGCAGTGACAGGGAAGCTACCTGCCTGTACCTTTCCCATCCCTATTCATATCTGTTGCATTTCTGGAACAAGGCGGATGTTAAAACTCCACCCCACAATGGGGAGAGGTACTGCCCCTGCTTCCTGTTTCAGTGAAGAATCTGGGAATCTGGGAGGACACAAGGACTGACTCAAGATCTGAGCAGCACTTTGTGGTGCAGTTCCAGCACTTTATCTCCTCCATCCCTATGCTCTCCCCCAGCCGCCACCTCCCTTGCACCCTGGGCATAAGTACTGTATAGCAGTGTAGCTAGAGGGGGAGCCAAGCACTAAGTTCTGCAGGGTTCCTCACTGCAGTATGCAATGGCCCCTCCCCTTCAGAGCCCTTCTTGGCCACTAGAGCAATGTTTCTCAACATTTATTCTCTGCTGAACCACTTCACACGGTCCACCTATTCAAAGTACCACTGAAAGTAACTGGCAGTGACGACATTGCCAGTTACATCTGAGTTGGGAGGCCAGATGCGATGCAGTAAGAGGCTTAGGGTGGTCAAGAGGACTTCCGGAAAAGCATGCTCTGGAGCCTCCTCCTGCTGTTTGTGGCATCACGCTCCTGCTTTCGCTGCCAGGCGGCAGGGGTCCCTTGCATTCCGCCAGACATCCTCAAGTACCACTGGTGGTTGAGAAACAATGCATTAGAGCAAAACGAAAGCATTCACCTTCTGGGTGCATTTCAGGGAGGCCTCCTGGGCATGTGCCTCTGTTTTGCTCTAGCAGCCCATCCAAAGAGGAGGAGCTGCTGCACGCCGTGGCAAAGTGCTGTGCAAAACTTAGTGCTTTGCATCAGGGATGTGTGGTGGGTGGGGAGGCAGGTGAGGCAGAGCCACCCCACTGAAGTCCTTAGAAAAGGACTGCTGCGAGGACCATGAGGGCCTAGTGCAGCAGGGATGTGGGGTAGTTGGGGAGGCAGAGCCTTCGAAAAGCACACCTGAGCGCCTCACACGGTGGCCTGGCGGTGGCGCTTTCTGAAGGACTCTGGTGGGGAGGCTCTGCCTCACCTGCCTCCCCAGCCACCCCACATCCCTGGCACCCTCACAGCTACGCCACTGGCGCAGTGCTGAAGCCACACCTGCAGCTGGGTGATGAAGGGACGCAGGGCCAGTTCCGCGCCGGGCCGACTCCTGCCCTCCAGGCTGCTTGCTCGGGAGCCCTGCCTGGAGAGGCTGCCAGTGACGGGGGGGGGGCTGGCCCTCCACACCTTCCTGTTCTGCAGTCTGTGCATCTCTCCTGGCTGCTGCCTTGTAAGCTCCTGGGGCAGAGACCTGCCCCCTCCCTCCCTGCTGGGCGTGGCTACCAACACCCCCTGGAGGCCCCAGTGCTGCGAGTTAGTCACGTGCTGCTCCCTCTCCCCCACCCCCAACCTCAGGGCCCACTGAGGTTCCCCACCACCGTTGCCTGGCAACGCCGCACTCCGCGCGCCCGCCGGAAAGGCTTTGCTCACGTGACACCGCGCCTGCGCGTGCTGCTGAAGCAGCCGCCATGTTTGGCTGACGGAAGCAGGAAGTGCGGGGTGAGAAAGTTCGAGTTCCTAGAGCGCCATCCTGACCTTGCTCTGACCGGTTGCCGTGGAAACGAGCGGCGGCGAGGCACGGGGGCGTGGCTCCTACCTGCGAGGGATGACGTCACCTCCGCTCTGGTGGGCGGCTCTGGAAGTGCAGCCAGCCTTTTTACTCCGGGCTAAGGCTGCAATCCAGCCGCCGTTACCTGGGAGTAAGCCTCATAGACTGTAATGGGACTTACTTCTGAGTAGACCCGCACAGGATCTGGCCTTGAGGCTGCAGTCCTAGCCACCCTTACCTGGGAGTAAACCCCATTGTTTATAATGGGACTTCTGAGTAGACCTGCACAGGATCTGGCCCTGAGGCTGCAGTCCCAGCCACCCTTACCTGGGAGTAAGCCCATAGATTATAATGGGACTTAAGCATCCCTGTCATGTGAAGTGCCGTCCCATCATCCTGTGGCAAGGAGTTCCACAGATTAGGGCAGGAGGTCTGGCTCAGCTGGTAGAGCTGCCGCCTTGTATGCCTGAAGATCTGAGGCTGCCAGTTCGAAACAACCGGAAGTACCGGAACAACCGGTACCAGTACTGGTAGTTTCAGGAGGAGGACAAGGAGCTTGCTCAGGATGCAGAACGGCAAGAGGTTCCCAGAGGGTGTCACAAGGTGGGAGATGGGGGCCAAGGTGAAGGAGGCCTTAGGAGGTAGCCAGAGCAGGGTGTGTGAGTGCTTGTGCAGTGGTGCTTTTCAAAGGACTTCAGTGGGGAGGCTCTGCCTCACCTTACTCCCCACTCACCGCATGTCCCTGCCCAACCACAGTAAAAGTAAAACCAACATTCACACAAGATACTATAAAACAAGGATGGCCAACTTTTAGAGCTCCTGGACCTTTAAAAATTGTGTGAGAGAAAAGGCGGGGTAACCCATAACCCCCCCCCCCATAAATAAATAAATAACCTTCAGCAGCCCAGCAACAAACTGCAACAAGCTCTGTGAGGCAACAAGCTGCACCTGCTGCAATTCCTGCCTCTGTACTAGTGTTCTTCAGCCTTGGGGTTGGGACTCCAATAGGGGTGCAAAGTCTTAGTTGTGGGATCAGGGCAGCTTGTGGCAATGAAAAAAGTTGAAGACCACTGGACTAGAGCACCACACCAGGTGAAGGGGGAGGCATCTAGAGTACCCTTCCAGTACCACGAGGCAGTGTCCCAATCTTGCTTAGGTTCATAGTGATCATGCTGAAATAGCTTTCACTCGTGTCAGGTTTCATGGTAACTTTTTCTGTTCTTTCCAATAAGAATATTTGGCCACAGTGAACAGTACTGGGAGGGCGTTATGGGGTCGGTCGGTTGGTGGGTCGGCAGCAATGGGGTGGGGGTTGGCAGATAGGGTCCTGGAAGGGGAGCAGGATCTGTGGGTGGGGAGTTCCCACTCATACTTTTATTTATATATTGGAGTTGTGGTACAGAAAAGGATAAAGACCACTGCTATAAAATAAACCACAATAGGAGCTCAAGTCTATTCATGTCTACACAAAAGTAACCCCTGTTGTGTTCAATGGGACCTACTCTGAGATAAGAGTATATAGGATTGCAGCCTAACAGCACAAATAATAATAATAATAATAACAACAACAACAACAACAACAACAACAACAACAACAACAACAACAACAACAATAACAACAACAGGTATTTATATACCGCCTTTCTTGGTCTTTATTCAAGACTTTATTCAAGGCAGTTTACATAGGCAGGCTTTATCTAAATCCCTTATTAAATAGGGATTTTTACAATTTGAAAGAAGGTTCTTTCTTTCAAGAACCACTACATTCAGGTGTTTCATTCCGATCTGGCTTCACATTCTGGCCTCCATCCTCCCACGCTCAGAGCAGATGGAATAGCTCGGCTTCAGCTTGTCAGCTGCTTCAAGGTCGCATGGTGCCGGTGGCCTCGAACTGGCGACCTTGTGGATGTTATCTTCAGGCAGATGGAGGCTCTACCCTCTAGACCAGACCTGACTCAGACCTGAGTCTGACCCTCTAGACTCAGACCTCTAGACAAATCTGAGCTGCCTGGCGTGAAAGGCTGCAGTGGTGCCAAAAATGACTGCTGCGGCATCCTGAGCATGCTGGGCAGCCACCAGGGGCTCCTCAGAGGAAGGGGACATTCGTCCCCTTCCCCTGGGTAAGGAAAATAGCCCTCCAATGGTAAAGATGCCTTGTGTGGGGCCAGGACACAATCCAGCAGAGCAGAGTGTTTTTGTTTTTTTTAAGTTAAGGAACATGTCAAGGTGCAACCAGTCCTTGTTAGGGCTACAAGTTGGAGTGTGCTTACCTTAGAGTAGCCCCACTGAATGCAGCAGGGTTTTCTCCTGAAAAAGCATACATAGAGTTGCACCTAGACATAGAGTTTTAGCAAGGCCTGCCAAGATTTTGGCATAGAGTTGCACATAGACATAGAGTTTTAGCAAGGCCTGCCAAGATTTTGGACTGACGATCAGCCTGAAGAAAACACAGGTCATGGTTCAGGATGTGGACTCACCTCCCTGCATTACAATCTCTGTGCATGAACTGGAGGTTGTCCATGACTTTGTGTACCTTGGCTCAACAATCTCTGACACTCTTTCTCTTGATACCGAACTAAACAAACGGATCGGTAAAGCAGCTACCACGTTTTCCAGACTCACAAAGAGAGTCTGGTCCAACAAGAAGCTGATGGAACATACCAAGATCCAGGTCTACAGAGCTTGCATCCTGAGTACACTTCTGTACTGCAGCGAGTCATGGACTCTTCACTCACAACAGGAGAGGAAACTGAATGCTTTCCACATGCGCTGCCTCCGACGCATCCTCGGCATCACCTGGCAGGACAAAGTTCCAAACAACACAGTCCTGGAACGTGCTGGAATCCCTAGCATGTATGCACTGCTGAAACAGAGACTCCTGCGTTGGCTTGGTCATGTTGTGAGAATGGATGATGGCCGGATCCCAAAGGATCTCCTCTATGGAGAACTCGTGCAAGGAAAGCGCCCTACAGGTAGACCACAGCTGCGATACAAGGACATCTGCAAGAGGGATCTGAAGGCCTTAGGAATGGACCTCAACAAGTGGGAAACCCTGGCCTCTGAGCAGCCTGCTTGAAGGCAGGCTGTGCAACATGGCCTTTCCCAGTTTGAAGAGACACTTGGCCAACAGTCTGAGGCAAAGAGGCAAAGAAGGAAGGCCCATAGCCAGGGAGACAGACCAGGGACAGACTGCACTTGCTCCCGTTGTGGAAGGGATTGTCACTCCCGAATTGGCCTTTTCAGCCACACTAGACGCTGTTCCAGAACCACCTTTCAGAGCGCGATACCAGAGTCTCTCGAGACTGAAGGTTGCCAACATGAGAGTTGCACCATAAGCAATCTGGGCCAGGCTTTTTAGAAGACTTTCCTGGAGCTTCCTTCCCTAGGGACGCCAGGCACCCAGTTGGTTCAGAAGTGCTCCAAGCGGTTTCTAGCACCACGACAGATAGTGTCATGGGGAAATGTTTAATGTGCCTACATTTGCATGAATTAGCAAGTGCCTTGCCAGCGTTAGCACACTGCGATCATGTTCTTGTTTATCACAAGCTAAACCTGTGAGGTAGGTCACAGTCTCACTTATATCTATTTCAGAAGTGGGGCACGGAGGGTGCAACAAGAATGATTTGGCCAAAGATCTTGCACAGAGTCCATAGCTAGGGAAAGATTTGAATCCATTCTCTAGCTCAGCCATTTTCAACCACTGTGCCATGGCACACTGTGGTCCAGTGGTCCACAGGTATGCCACTGGAATTTGGGAGAAGGTCATTTATTAGTAGGCCCAATGGGGATGTGAGCCCCCCCCCCCCCTGGCAGCATGGTGTGCCTTGTCAATTGTAAAAAAACCTGATGGTGTGCCTTGAAAATTTTAGTGGCCTTGTCAGTGTGCCATGAGATGAAAAAGGTTGAAAATCGCTGCTCTAGATAGAAAAAACCCCAGTAAAACATATCTGCCTGTTGGGGATACTTAGAAAGGCATCAAATGTGGTCAGGAATTCGACTCTAAAGGCATGTGCACTGTGCCTTCCCAAAACAACAACAACAACAGTATTTATATACTGCTTTTCAACTAAAAGTTCACAAAGCGGTTTACAGAGAAAAATCAACTAACTAAATGGCTTAACATAACAAAACAGGCTTCTGTCTTGTGGTCCTCAAACACAATGCTATGTGACAAACTGATTTGGGGACGGGAGTTTTAAAAGCGGTTTGTGTTTCTTTTTATGGGGCAGGGTCTCCTGTATGATGGGATCAAGCAGAAACCCCCCAGGGCATGCCCAAGCATCTAAAGTAGAGCACTTTGGATCCTGGCTATGGTGGGAAGATAATGGATCCAAATGTTTGTATTTTACCTTTCTGCCTCCGAAGAGGCCCTCAAGGCAGCTTACATTTTGAAAGTACAAAGCAATTTAAAAAAACACCTTGCATATATACATTTAAAAGCAAATCCTAATCCACCTAATTTGGATCCAAGAAACTGACATTAAGAGCACAAACAAAGACTGAAGTTTGTGCGAAGACACAAACTTCAAAAGTGGGATGAAAATAAACAAAAAGATTCTACTAACTAGGCATTGAAAAACCATCAGTGTGGGGGCCAAACAGGTCTCCGAGAGAAGAACGTTCCAAAGGCAGTTCAGGGTTGAACTGGTCTACAAAGAAGCCCATTATGGAGTTTTCACTGCACTAGAAAATACAACGGATGACGTTTCATATGGCTTGAATCTGAAGGGGAGATTTAGGCTTCCAGCACTACAGCAGCTCACTGTGGGTAACTGGATCAGCTTGTAGCCCAGGGGCTTTCCCAATAAGCCCCTGTCTAATGGTGTACGCTGGATTTAGATCCTGGACTCCCTGACCCCACACAACCGCTTAATGCCAGCCGGCAGCAAATATTTGATTTCCTTTTCTGGAGCACAAAATGGAAATCTCCGAGAGGTTGAGATGAGGATAGAAGCAAAAGTGAATGGGGAGCATTGCTGTACAATGGGGTCGCTCTCCCCATGGGATCTGCTCACCTGCTTTTCACTTCTGAAGAAAGCAAGCTTCTCTCTTGTTCTCAACACACCCATAGATATTGCACTCATTATCTACTTCTAGCATCAGAGTTGGCCACTGGTTGAGGACTCATCTGAGAGCCTACCTGGCCCAGGTAGTCCCTGATCCCACAATACCCAATACAACGGTAAACAGGTGAATGGCACCCCCATCACCCCCTGAGGGTGTCGCTGGTGCAGTCCACATCCCCCGTGTCGCTAGTGATGCCCACTACCCACAGATTCATCGCTAAGGTTATTTCTTGCTTCCTTTTTCATAACTTTCAGAGTTTAGATCCAGCAAGAATTTGTAAGGGGAACATCTCTGAGATAACCCGCATTGCCTCTGGATTCAGCACCCGCGTGAAATCACCTCCAAGCTGCTGAAATGTTTTAAGAGTTGGCCATAGTCCAGCAGCAGTAGCCTGTCCCACACATGTGCCATGCACTCTGCTCCTCTCCCCAGTAAGATAGGCCTGCTACTGACTGCCCCTATTAGGTTACCGTGACTGCATTGCATTTGCCATAGAAACTCTGGCACTTGGCCCCACAGGTCTGTAACTGATCCAGGAGTGCCGAAGCAGCTGCGATGGCTTAGTTGGGTGCTCAACAATTCTCATTCTGAGCTGCTGGTGCTGGCCAGGTCCTGCGCAAGAGAGGTAAGCTTTGCTTGAGATGCAGTTCATATTGACCACCCCAACCACACAAAGAACAGTCCTCCTGTTTCTGTCGAGGAATTTCCTGAAAATGGAGGCAAACCCTGCAAGTCTCACCAAAGCTGGAATGGCCCATCGCAATTTGCGTGGAGAGGGTTAAAAGACAACCTCTGCCAATTCAAGGTGTGCATTTCAGAAGCGTTGGTGCAAACTGAGGCACCCTGGAGAGGAGCAGACTCTGGTGACGTTTCTGCAGACAAGCAGTTGAACAGTCCATCCCTTGTTGGTGACACGTTTCTTGCAAGGAATTAAAGGGGGCTCAACCCATTTTTATCTCACAGCAACCATGTGAGACGGGGGGAGACTGAGAGAGAGCAACTGGCCTGAGTTGACCTAGGTAGCTTTTGAGGGTGGGCGGGGATTCAAACCTGGGCCTGCCCACTTCCCACCTGCCATTTTTAGCCTCCATGCACACTGGCTGTCATGCCTGAGCATTGGAAACAGTGACAGAGACAGACCACTGGACTTACTCATCCAGCAGGGTCTGCTTTGATTGGAGGAGTCAAGGTCTCTGGGTGGAAAATGGAAGCCTCCTGGCCTGAGGTGGAAACCTCATGACAGTGTGTAGAATCCATCCTCAAAACTCTGAATGAGCAGAGAAAGGAACAAGGGTATGAGGAATACAGGGTCCACCCAAGACCTCCTGGAACCTGAGAGTGGGGACACTGCCTCACCCCCTTACTTGGTGATGTGCCAGCCTGTGCTCTTCCCACTCCCTGGATTAAAGGAGGGATAGAGCAGAAGAGGACAGGAGAGTGGTGGGCTAGAGCCTTTGACACTCCTGCCCACGAGTTTCCTCCATGTTTCCCACTCCATTCCCCTCTTCCTTTCTCAATTAAGGGAGTAGGAAGAGGGGGAGCAGAGACAAGTGGATGGGCAAAGGGTGGTGTTCCCCATCAAACTGCTGCCTGAGGCGACTATCCCAGTTGGCCACATGGATGGGCCACCCCTGGCAGCTAAATTGGCCATTGTGATTGGCAGACAATACAAACTTTCTGAACTGGTCAAACCTAATATAAATACTTAGAGCCAACCTTGGTCTTCTGTGTAAACCTGGCAGTGCCTCTTGCCTGTTGGAAGTGCTGTCTGGGAGACTCTGTGATGGAAACAATGCTGATGCAGAAGTACGGCATCAATTTCTGCACCAGGTCTGGAATTCAAATCCAATTCCAAGAGAAGCCTGTATTCTGGCTTGTTCCCAGAGTTGCATCCAAAGTCCTGATGAATCAGTAAGATAATTTCATCATGGCTACCCCAAGGCCCATTTATTTCAATGCAACTTAGCCAGAATGAACTTTCTGCAGATGTAGCTGTCCAACTCCGCTACAGACAAGGAACCAAAATTGTGTTTTAAGTGTTGTTTCAGGGCTTCTGTACATCCCACAAACATGGTGTTCAATGACACAATTCTAAGTGGTCTGCTTTTCCATGCCTGGGATAAATAATCTTAAATCAAGCCAGTTTTTTCACCCTAGTTGGGTTGCCTTTCAGATTAGGTACATTGTGGGAATCCTTTGAGCAGAAACTTGCATTGTCTTTAGTTTCTCCCCGATTTCTCCTCCCTTTGTCTCCCACTTCTCTTGGAAAGACCACTGTTGCTCTCTGTGTGTCTGAACTACAGGAGCCCTGTCTGCATCTTGGTAGCATCTACTGTACTCTAATTGGCTCACCCAGTTCTCTGATCGGCCTCTAATTCAATTTAGCTCCCGACAGGCCCCTTAAGCGGCTCTTAAAGAGCTAAGTCTTGGGTCACAGGCAACATCCAGACACTGCTGAACTATCAGCCCCTCATCCCCTTCCTGGAAATATTCTCCCAAAATAAGGAAGGAAGAATTACTGCTACTATCCAGGAACTGCCTTCCCACTTGAGGAGATGGGCAGGTGACGGCCGGAGCAGCAGGTTGTGAGTTTGAGTCCTCCTCAAGTCAGGGGCAGCTCTTGAGCCGTCTGCCTTGTGGTAGGCACAAGATGCTCACCCCTGAGCTCTCTTTTCCTGCTGAGGAAGGCAGAGCAGAAAGGAAACAAAACACTCTGGCCCCTTCTGAGAGATGGCGATGATCTTGGCAAGCATTCGGTCAGAGTGTCATGGCTGGCAATATCTGTAAGTTGTTCTAGACCTGGGAGTGGGGAAGGTTGTGCGTGTGAGTGGGCAGAGGTCTCTGGCCTGTGGGCTTCTGTTTTGTCCCTCAATGTGAACTGATTTCTTTCAAAATGCTTGGCATCTCTCTTTCACGTCCCCTTCTCTAGCTTTTCCTATACAGTTGGCTACAGATATTTTATTTATTTTTCACCTTTTTATACCCCCCTTTTCTCAGAGGAACTCAAGATAGCGTACATAGTTCCTCCCTTCCTTTGGACCTCACAACAGCCCTGTGTGGTAGGTGAAGCGGCGTATGGTTAAGTGGGGTTTTGAACCTGAATCTTCCCAGGTTCGCTCCATCCTCACTCCATCAATCCCTTCACTTGGCTCCAAAACCCAACCAGCTATGTCCAGTCATGTTCAAATATTGTACCGCTCTTGTATCTCTTTCCAGTATACCTCTGGACAGATGGAACACCCTTCCGTCTTTCCATGTGTTTGTTAACTGTTGTTTCATGTGTTTCATTGACTTACTGCTTGGTCCTTGCTCAAACATCTCCTAGCAAAAAACATCTCAGGGGCAGGGGCTGTGCAGTCCAGAATGCCTCCTGATGCTGGCTCAGGTCTGCCATCTATGCACTGTGAAAAACAGCCTCAACACTAACCATGCTGCTCCTGTGCTGCTGTGAAACAGAGAATTGCAGAACTTCCTGTTTCATTTGCAGGGACACATGAACCAGCACATGAGCGGCACATATGCAGGGGAATGATCTGCTTCTCTTAAGCAAACAGGAAGCAGATAAATTGAGGAAGCAGGAAGCTTGAGCAAATAGGAAGCCAATCATTTCTGCTTGCATTGGCGGCAGGTTGGAGGAAGGCAGTGGTGGTGGCAGACACAGGATGAAAGGCACCCCAAATCCGCCACCCCCATGGACCCCTCACAGTCTACCTCAGATGCAACCTAAATCAGGCAGCTACATGGATGGGCTGGTAGCTCTAAGAGGTGACATTACCGGGTGGCCAAACTGAGCATCAGAAGACTCATGGCTCAGCCTAGAGGGACTCAGCAAATGCCAATGGGAGGCCCAGCATGGGTCTTTCCTACAGAGCCTCCCACAACCTGACCCCAGTCTGCTCTTACCCATTCTTAGATAAGCCCTCTGCCAAGCTCGCCCAATAACAGCCTGTGACTCCTTTATTTGTCACAAGAGAAGATCAGGAGAGCATTTCGTAACAGACCTGTTTCATGAGTTGAGGTTCAGTCCCTGCTGGTCTATGGCAGACCAGACCTGAGACAAGGTCAAAAGACCCAGCATTCTTGACCCAGCTTGTGATTAGTCTGAGGAACTCCTTGCCACAGGATGCAGTGATGGTGTGTGACCTAGATACCTTGAAAAGGGATTGGATAGTTTTATGGAGGAAACATTCCTCACAGGTGACAAGCCATGATGAGTACATGCAACCTCCTGGTTCTAAAAGCAGGCTACTTCCAAATGGCAGGTACAAGGGAGTGGCTACAGGATGCTTGTGGTGTTGTGTGCTCCCTGAGGCATCTAGTAGGCCTCCACGAGCTGGACTAGGTGGACCTTTGGCCTGATCCAGCCAGGCTTTTCTTCAGATGTTCAGGATGCTGCCTCTGTCTCTTTGCCTTATTTCCCCACCTGTGAAATGGGAACAAAAGTGGCCTACTTCTCATACTTCATTACCGGCACTCTACGATCAGGGCCAGTTGCTGAATTCTTGCTCCTGCAAAGAAGACAGGAGTGAACTGCAGGTATTCCAGCCCACCTGGATTAGGATGGATTAGGGTTTTCTTGTACTTCAAGAATCTTCTAGATTCACAGTAGTTCTCAAACTTTTAGCACCAGGGCCCACTTTTTAGAATGAGAGTCTGTCAGGACCCACCAGAAGTTATGTCATAACCGGAAATGACATCATCAAGCAGGAAAATTTTTAACAATTCTAGGTTGCAATCCTACCCATATTTACCCAGGAGTAAGTCCCATTTACTATCATTCTTAAAAGCATATACATAGTAGTCTGTTGAAAGTACAGATCTGTAACATTTCCCCAAATGCAGTCACATACCATGGTGGCATCAAGTCTAATATATTGAAAATAAAATATTGAACTGGATGGAGACCTTACCCACCTAGTGGGTCCTGACCCACAGTTTGAGAAACACTGTATCTAGAAAATGCTACAATCTTCACAGTCTCATGCAGTCTAGATTATGACTACGCCTGAGCATCTTTTAATGATTTCCAAGTGAAGGGCGGGGTCTGCTTCTGCTGGGGTCCCCTTCTGGCAGTAACCATTTTGGTGTCGGTTTCCTAAGACAAGTGTGGTGGGCTATCACATGGTGCTGCCTTGGAGACCCGCAGGGCCTGAGCGATCTGTTCATTCCGAATCCCTCACCTGCATTCCTTTGGAAGCAACAAAATAGGCTTGAACCAAAAAGGAAGACATTTTCATAGAATGATAGAGTTGGAAATGACCTACATGGTCATTTAGTCCAACCCCTGCCTGCAGTAGGAAATCCTCCTAGAGCACCTCCAGCAGGTGCTTGTGGAGCCTCTGCTTGGAGATCTCAAGTGAGGGAGAATCCACCACCTCCCTCGGCAATCTGTTCCACTGCCAAACCAGCCTGACAGCCAATAATTTCTTCCTGATGTTATTATTATTATTATTATTATTATTATTATTATTATTATTATTATTATTATTATTATTTATATACCGCTTTTCAACTAAAAGTTCACAAAGCAGAGAAAAATCAAATAACTAAACGGCTCCCTGTCCCAAAAGGGCTCACAATCTAAAAAGATGCAAAAGAGCACCAGCAGACAGCCACCAGAACAGACAGTGCTGGGGTGAGGTGGGCCAGTTACTCTCCCCCTGCTAAAAAAAGAGGAGCACCCACTTGAAAAAGTGCCTCTTACCCAATTAGCAGGGGTTATTACCCAATTAGCAGGGGTTATCCAACTGGAATCTCCTCTCTTGCAGTTTGTACCCATTGGAACTAGTTGATCCATGTTCAGTAAACATGGATGTGTCCGTCAGCTGGTGGATCAAGCATGAGATGGAAATCAGGTGAAGAGATCATCAGATAAATGGATAAGTGAGTGAGGAAATCAGTGCCACAATCCCAGGGATCCCCATAGCAAACTCTGCCCCCTTTACCCAACAGCATTCTGGACATTGTGGCAGCTCATTGGATTCCAAAGAGGGGAATGAAGTGGAATAGGAAGTGTGGAGGAGGAGCAGAGAGTGGAGGGCTAGAGAGTCAGCACAAGTTTTTGTATGTGTGGATTTTTGCTGTTGATTGTGTATCCAGATGCATCTCCTGCAAAACCTAACTTCTTTGTGTGTGTGGGGGGGGGGAGCAACAGGCTCATCACTCATTCTGTCCCCTCCTTTTCAGTCACCACCATGACCTCAACCAACGATGGGTGGCCTGAGGAATTTGGGTTTCAGATTGGCGGGAACGGTCCTTGCTACATCCTGGCCGTGGAGGAAGGCAGCAGCGCTCAGGTGGCGGGCCTCCAGCCAGGAGACCAGATCCTGGAGATCGAGGGCCAGCCTGTCTCATCCATGAGCTGCGAGGCCTTGGTGGCCCTGGCAAGGCAGTGTGAGAACGTGCCCCCCAGCATTGGCGTTGTCTCGCGTATCCAGCAGGTGGACCTGAAACCTGGGCAGGAGGGACGGTTTGGCTTCACCTTGACGAGCGATGGAGGCTGCCTCCTGCAGGTGGAGAGTGTGGCCCCCAACTCGCCCGCTTCCGAAGCTGGCATGAAGGCTGGCGACTATGTCCTGGAGGTCAACGGGATCCCTGTGAAGCTGTACGATGAGGCCGCAGCCAAGATCCAGGCCTGCCAGGGAGGCCTCCAACTGGGGCTGCTGCGGTTGGGGAAGTGGACCAGCAACAGCGTGCGGGAATTTGTCCAGAGCGCAGACGCCATCCACCAGGAGCGGAGGCAGAAGGCCCAAGAGTTCAGCAAGAAGGTGAGCCCCAGGGAACTGAGAAGGCCGGGACCTTTAAGGGGAGGGCAGGGCTGGCTCATCCATGGAGTTGGCAGAGGTGGAGGGCACCTATCCTCTGCCTTAAGCAGATTAACTGAGAATCAGTGTGGTGCGGTTGCTAGAGGGTTGGGTCAGGACCAAGGGATTCAGCCCTGAAGCCAAGTGTGTGGTCTTGGACCAGTCACTATCTTTTGGCCTTCCCTTCCTTGCAGGGTTGTTGTGAAAGCATGCCTTCCTCTCTGAGCTCCTTGAAAGGAAGAGTGGGATTTAAAAAATGCAAACAGTGGCAGTGATGTTATCAGCAGGTGCTGTGGCTGGCCACATGATCATGGCTGAGTGGCAGCCAGCCAGGCATGGGTGTGGGATGTGTGGGGACCGACAGGCATGGGTGTGAGGGTGTGGGGGACAGACATTGGCCCCAAAAGCGGATCATGGGATGGAGAGGGGTGGCATGGAGAAGGAAGTGAGGATGGGAAGAGGAGAAGCTTGAGGGAAGAAGGAGGGATTGCATTGAAGGAATGGGGAGGGGGACTGGATAGGGGGGGTGAAGGAGACACTGGAAGCAGGAGAAAGAGGCAGACAGGGTGAGCCAGGGCCAAGGGTGCCAGACAGGGAAGAGGAAGGAGGAACAAAGAACCAAGAGGCTGGCCTGGGATGGGGAAACCTCACCCAGGAGTGATGGAATGCAGGACTGCCTCGTTAGACACCCCTTCCCCACAGGGGAGACTGAGACCCAGGCCCCAGCTTGTCAGCTGATCAGGTTCTAGCTTGCTCTCCCTGGCCAAGTGCCTAGGGCCGTGAACAAGGGGCCACTCTTTTGAGGCCACCCCCCAGTGAGAGAGCCCTGACCTAGGGCTTCGGGTGCAATACTTGGGAGGGGCAAGCCATAGCCAGGACCGGCCTGAGGGGCTGTGGGGTCCAAGGTCTGTTGAAACTTGGGCCCAGATCCTAACCAACTTTCCAGCACGGACACAGTTGTACCAACGGGGCATGTGCTGCAACCTGCAGTTGGGTGGCAGTCACGGAGGCCTCCTCAAGGTAAGGGAATGTCTGTTCTCTTACCATGGCACTGGAAAGTTGGTTAGGATTGCACCCTTGGAGAGATAAATAAAATTTCTGATAGACTGTACATCTTGATGGTAGAATGGAAAACAGTCAAAAGGTGTGCTTAAAAAAATCCCTTAGTCCAGTGGTTCTCACACATTTAGCACCGGGACCCACTTTTTAGAATGGGAATCTGTCAGGATCCACCGGAAGTGATGTCATGACTGGAAGTGACATCATCAAGCAGGAAAATTTTTAACAATCCTAGGCTGCAATCCTACCCACACTTACCCAGGAGTAAGTCCCCATTTATCATTGTTAAAAGAATATGCATAGTAGCTTGTTAAAAGTACAGGTCTGTAACATTTCTCCAAATGAAATCACATATCATGGTGGCATCAAGTCTAATATATTAAAATAAAATATTGAAATGACTGGGGACCCACCTGAAATTGGCTCACAACCCACCTGGTGGGTCCTGATCCACAGTTTGAGAAACACTGCTTTAGTCTTTTACTCATATTTACAGAATCCTAAAGAAAAAATAAAAAATTACATGTTGCACTTATATTTACATATTTTCTTTTTTAACTTTTTGAGAGAAATAAATGTATACATTGTTCTATAATTAATCAACATATTATGTAATTCAAAAGCAGTAAAAAATTTCAAAATAGAAAGAGTGTAAACAAGATATAAATACTTTCCAGGCCGGTATTTGTAATTGAAATTAACAGTGTTTGGGCTGAGAGGCCACATTAGAATAAAGCTGTTCAAAATTTAAAGTATAAACAAGCACTGCTGACTTTTGAAGAATTCAGAAGAAAATTAAAATTGTTGCTGTTCTCTAGAAAACCTGCAATGTGGGATTAGTAGAGTTTTTGAAAATGGTGTTCTTTTCCTTACTCAGAGCTGTGTTCAGTAAAGCTGTAATCCTATCTTACTCACCAGAAACAAACACCTCTAGGTATTAGGTGTCTGTTGCAATGTGTTGCTGTGTGTATTTGACCACATTAGAGTAGATTACCCTGGGGTGGCGACCCCGTATGTGCAGCACCCAGCGAGGAGCAATTGGTCCAAGGGGCTTAAATTAAAGCATGCCCTGACTATGGTATTATGCCCCACAATGAGGCCTCTGAGGAATTTTATCAGGGGGTACAAAGTTTCTTTTGGGCCCCTTTGCAAAGGGAGAGGAGGGGTGAAACAGAGCAGGGGAGGGAAGTTATGGGCAAGCAGAATGGGGGCAGGGAGGGGTGAAACAGGGTGGGGAGAGGGTGGAGAGAACTGGCAAAGTCTTTGGAGCCCAGGTCTACCCACCCAGCTGGCATTGGCAGCTAGATACAGTAATATGAAAAACCAAACACACACCTAAGTCCCTTTAAAATCTTTTAAATATAGAAAATTATGCAGAAAATTAGCATCATCATGTTTAGGCTCACTCTAGAATGAGAAGTGTCCTGTGTGTACCACAACTTGTTTCTGCAGCAGCTGTAGCCCCACAGCTGTGTCCCTGGGCTCCTATACACTCCTTCATGCTAAGCAGATCCACAAGCCAAAGAGCTACAGTAGCCGGCCAGTTCCTCCCAGATTTGACACTGTTACGGAGTGTCATGTATGCAGTCCTCAGCCTAGCATACGTGGCTTGCCAGTAGCTGCAGCTGCACACTTGTGGTAGTGTCCCCAGCATCCCATGTGGGCAACCAGTCTGAGTAGATAGGAAAATGTCAGATCCCAGGAAATTTCTGGGTCCTCTTCTTTTTTTTTGGGGGGGGGGGGGGCTCCTGGGCCTCCTTTTTGAACAAATTACAAATTTGGGTACAAATTACCCTTTATCCCCCTCTCCTTGGCCCTGCCCCACACTCCTGGGCTGGACACGGTGTCTATGTGAAAATCTCCTGTAAGGGAAGGAGGCCAGGTGTAGTTACCAGTGAGGACTGAACCATTGGGGCTTGCTGGCTGTCCAAAGTCTTATGGCATGTGGAGGGGGCACTAATGTTTGTTAAACAGCTGACCAAGAAATGGCAGGGTTGTCCGCAGTGAGCCATGGCTTCCTGAAAAAGTGGGAAGGGGTTTGTCTTGTGGGCCTCAGACACTGACCTCCCCATGGAATGATGGAAAAGTGGGGTGAAGGCTATAGTGTACAGCGGCTGTTAGCCACAATGGCCATGCAGAACCTCCACATTCAGGAGCAGTCCAACTCAGACTACCAGTTCCTGGGGAGAAAGAGCAGAGGAGAACCATTGCCTCTGCTCCCTGCTTATGGGCTTCCCAAGGATTCTGACTGGGTGTTTGCCCTTTGGCAGATCAAACCAACTCCTCGCTTTCTCACCCCTGCAAGAGAATGCGGGGCAGCCGCAGGAGACTCCAGGCGTGTGCTGCTCCAGATGCAATAACCTTGGCATGTCTGTTGTGCCTGCTGCTGATCACGTGACAGCTCCACATTACTGGTCCCTGGTGGTTTCGGGATGTAGGTTGCAAGAAATGACGATAATTGCCTTTGGAGAGCCTCAAAATGGGACAAGCACCAGGAAGGGGGGGGGGGAGGCTGCCATGACTGATTCATGTGAAGTTGCTGTGTTTCTTCTCACTCCTGTTTCCTTCTCCTCCCTGGAGCCACTGCTCGGTTGAAGGCACAGAAAAACCTGATATTCTTATAGGGAAAAACCTATGTTCAAAGAGGTGTCACAGAGGGACAGGATTGTAATATTGGGGGATTTCAATTATCCTCATACCGACTGGGTCAATTCGTGCTCTGATCACGAAGGAGACCAGATTCCTTGACATGCTAAATGACTGTGCCTTAGAGCAGCTAGTCATGGAGCCCACCAGAGGACAGGTGACTCTGGATTTAATATTGTGTGGTACCCAAGACCTGACTAGGGATGTGAAAGTTACTGAGCCATTGGGAAACCGTGACCATGCTGTGATGACTTCCTGATTTTAGAAGTGGGTTACCTCAGACTGCCAGATGCAAGGGATGGCACCAGGATGTGGGTTTCTTGTCTTGTGTCTCCCTGGGGCATTTGGTGGGCCGCTGTGAGATACAGGAAGCCGGACTAGATGGGCCTCTGGCCTGATCCAGTGGGGCTGTTCTTATGTTCTTATGATGTTCTTGGGCAGAGATGATGTTCACTAGTTTGCATCACCCGGTGCTAGAGCTCTTTGCATCACCCCCATGATGGACCTCCTCCTGTACCAGACCATACAGAATGAATTACAATATCATATGCACAGTGTAAATGCAGTGGCATCACTAGGCGTTGGTGGAACCCCTGTTTGCTTTATTTATTATTTTAATATCACAGTACAAGTCACCCAATAAATCAGTATCCCACCAAAACGCCAGTGGGCAACTTGACGACACTCACATCACTGAATGAGAGTTCTGGTATTAACTTTGAAAATGGAAATGAGAGCTGACTCAGACTAACCCCTGATTGGTTCCCTGCTGTGTCATCATAACACCTCATTGGCTCTCAGAACAATCAGTCTCATTGGTCAGTTTTTGCATTAAGGAAATCTGCTTTTTGTTACATAAGGCAGTGGTGAGTTTTTTTCCTGGTTAATTGACCATAACATTTGATTACAGATATTTCAACACAGTTTGTTCTATTGCATTCTGCATTAAAGTATCCATCAAATGATCTATAATATGATGGTATTATTCAAAAATAACAAGATTTTCACAATGCTGGCCAGTAGGTGTCGCTTCCCCGAGGGTGTCACCTGGTGTCATCCTGCACCTCCTGTACCCTTAGTGACACCACTGGTGAATTGCATGCTTGATGGGCCTTGCTTTTCAAGTTGCTGAGCACTTGCCTGCTGCCCATCACAGGGGAGCACCCAAAGTCTCCCATCTTGCTGCTGCAGCCGCCATGGGAGAAGGGCTCCCCCTTTCCAATGGACAAAAGTATGACCTGGTTGTCTTTTAAATAAGACAAAACCAACACAATAGCCCACCATAATGAGATGGGACAGCTTTGCATCTCTGTGTCCTCCCCCAATTTAGCAACACACCAACCTCTTAAGAGTGAAGCATTCTCTGCTGTCACATGGCTCTGAGCAGCCTCACTCTTTGTGAAGTATAAAACTGAGAGAGACGACCAAGACAGCTGGAGATGCGTAAGGAGAAGGGACTTTGTGGGAGCCCCTGGGGCCAGAGTGACTTGGCTGCAGTCTGATAAGTAAAACAAAGAAATATGAGCTGAATGGGCACGCAGAAGGCTGCACTCAGGCCCCTTCTAGGCTGAGGCCTGTGGGGGGGGGCTGATTAGACTAGGGGTGTCAAACACAATGCCCATGGGCCAGTTGCAGCCCTTAGAAGCTCTTTATCCAGTCCCGGTGGTAACTGGGCTCTCCCAGCGCTGCCCTTTCAGCAGCACCACTTCTGCCGAGGTACTGGGAGGGAGAGATGGAAGGAGGCTATAGAAGGCAAGAAAAGCTACAGGGGAGAGGACAGACCAGGAGGGGTGAGAGAGGGAGACTGGGAGAGCCCAATTATCACATGGGCCATCCTCTCAGCAGCGCCACTTCTGTTGAGGTGTCACTTTGCAGACCACCTCTCAGCCGCTGAAAGGTAGAGGTGGCGCTGCTGAATGGGCTGCCCACGTGATAATTGGACTCTCCCACATCTTGAAAACATTATCAAGATTTGCACATTTTCTCTTCTACCATTTGCAGTTGAGTTTCAAAGCGCTTCCTTGGTGCACCTGCTTGATGATGTCACTTCCTGTTTAATGACATCACTTCCGGCCCTCGGTAGGCACCGCAAATGCTGTTCGGCCACTATATAAAACTTGTTTGGCACCCCTGGGTTGCCAACACTATAGGACAGAGGTTTCCAACCTGTGGTCCATGGATCACAGGTGGTCCGCAAGACCGTGTGAAGTGGTCCGTGAGGTTGCGAGAAAGAAGAAGATGATCACCTTCTATCGCTTCCAGTGCCTTACTGTGTGAGTGCTCCTCCATGGACCACTGAAATGTCAGCTGTAGCTGTGGGCAGTCCTCCCGCATCTCTGATAGTCCATGTGGAGTGCTTGCTCAAGAGATGCTTCCCTACAAACCATCAGAGATGGTGGTGAACGGACCACCTGTAACTGCAATTGATCCTTTGAATGTCTCACTGTCTGCTCCCTGATGGACTACCAAATTTAATTGTATTTTTAATGTGCGGGAGGTGGGGTTGGGGTTCTGTGTGGTCCACGATGATTCCAATTTTTGCCTCAGTGGTCTGCAGGCTCCACAAGGTTGGGAACTGCTGCTATATTGGTACAGGCTAGTTTGTGAGAAGTCAGGACTATGATCAGGACCACGGACAGCGCACTAAGAGGCTGACTGTGCAGGAGCCTAAAGCAGTTTCTCAACTACTGGTACTTGAGGTGGTGTCTGGTGCTACTCATGGGACCCCTGGACACCTGTTTCCCGGCAGCAAGACCAGAACGTAACACAACTAACAGCTGTAGGAGGCTCCAAAGCATGCTTTTCCCCACTCAGAAAAGCCCTCCTATCTACCCTGAGCCGCTTACTGGTGTTTGTTAACACCACATCTGGCCTCCCAACCCAGAAGTAACTGGTGATGTTGTCATTGCCAGTTACTTCTGGTGGTACTTTAAATAGGTAGACCGTGTGAAGTGGTACAATGGAAGGCGAACGTTGAGAAACACTGGCCTAAAGCAATGAGTTTGGAATGTTTCTGTTGTGGGGCAGTCAAGTTGGTGTTTCAAGTTCTGCCTCTTCTGAGGAACACTGTTGGGACTTTAAGGGACCTATTCCTCTGGGGCACAGCCTCCTTCTGACCCTGGATGAGGTGTGTTAGCAGAGAAGGGCCTTCATGCACTCAGGGGATGCTGAGGAGGAGTCCTCAGCATCAGAGGTGAAGTGGCCTTGCTGAGGCCTTGGCCTCTCCTCCCATGGGGGAGTCTGTGGCAAGTCAGCTACTTCCTCAGCTTTCCGGGGGTGGGTTCTGCTCCCAGCCTCCCCTGTCATCCATATCATCAGACCCTTCCTCTCTTAGAAGTTGGTCCAGGTCTTGGTCCAGGAAACTCAGCTGCCGAGGAGTGGAAAACATAAAAAAACCAAAACATTCCATGACATCAGAACAGCTCAGCCAATGGACAGAGAGGCCTTGCAGGTACTAGGCCAGTGGCAGCCCACACACACACACACACACACACACACACACACACACACACACAAGGCTCTGTCAAAATGCTTCATTTCCTGTTTTGCTGTGTTGGACGCAGGTGCAGGAGATCCTGGCAGACCAGCCAGAAGCCAAAGAGAAGATGTTCACCATCCTGAAGCAGTATGCAGCTGAGCGGAAGGTCGATTACCTGGCATCTGCCCTTTCCATGATTCTCACCGATGAGTCCCACCAGCTCCTCTTAGACAACATCAGGTACTGAGCCTTTGGCAGCCTTTTGGAGCCCAATTTTTGGCTTCCTGATAACTGGCATTCAGCATAGATGTGTGGGATATGGAAGGCTGACATGTTTGCCAAGGACAGCACCCTCCTCAGGGCACTTCTGTCCCACTTGTCTTTGTTGTCCCCTCTATCTCTCTGTTCCTCTTTGCCCTTCGCTTTTTGGTGATTGTTGGCTGGCTTTTGAGTTGAGTTAGGCTGCAATCCGATATACAGTTTCCTGGGAGTAAGCCCAGTGAGAACAGTGGGATTTACCTGAGTAGGCATACATAGGATTGTGCTGTTGGGTTTCTTAAAGAATGGTAATGTGCACATTGGGTTCCTTGACTCATGCTATCACGATGTGAGGGACAAATAAGAGAAGGTGGAGTCTGATGATCGGGAGGGAGGAACCCTAATGCCAGCACCTCCCTTCTTTCCTCAACTCTACCCTGTTCCAGAGCCAACACTGGGGGATTCTGTTGCTACTGCAAGGACAAAGCAAGGCAGAGAGAGACTGTCCTTTAAAGCCTCCCTCCCAGTTAGTTCTAGTAGTGTGTAACCTGGGATCTAGGAGGGTTAGCTCAAGGCTCTGATTGAGTTTAACCCACCACAGGAAGATAAAGGGTTAAAATGTAAAAAGTGTTTATTTAAAATACAAGGTGTACATGTGTGTGTGTGTGTGGGAGGGGAGGTGGGGTGGCCTTGGGAAATGGCAGTGTCCAGGTGTGGATTTTAGCAGGAAGTATATTTTACATGGGCAGGAAGTATAAGTAAACTAAAGCAAAATAATGCCCCAAGTAATCTGGATCTGACCATTCCCTTTCTTGCACTTACTCCAAAATCAACTTGAAGAGTCCATCACATTTTTGTGATCCCAGGAAGCAGATGGAGGGCTTATGGACATTGACAGATGCTTTCCTGAAGGGAGCCAAGTATCCTCAGGCTTGACCTTACGAAACCTTGAACGATGATGTCACTGGTCCATCTGATTGGATGGCCTACCACCAACTGGGCATCCCTACTTGCTCTCTGACCTGGTCAGGTGGGCTTGCATGGCCAATCAGTGGGGGAATGCCTGTCCCCACTGCCAATCTGTTGGCTGGACTCTGATGAAGGAGAGAGCTAATCCACACAATGATCTGTCTGCCTGGCTAGGCAATCTCTCTGCAGTGTTGCTGATTTCAAAATGTCACCTAGGAGGAAAAATAGGGAACCAGTGGGGTGTGTGTGTGAATCTTCAGATGGAGATCTTGAAATGCTGACATTGCACAATATCCAGGGTTATGGTAAGGAAAGGAAAAAATAAGAAAAAGAGGATCTATGAATAAATATATTGACAGAGGTTGCTAAATTTGGACATATTCAAAGTGTAGAAAAGGAGCAATATTTGATTATGGACTCCAGAGAGGAGCTCAGAGCTATGGGGCCAGAAACCGGAACCAGGAGGACTGAGCTTATAATTATTTGTTGAATTTACTTTGCTCAAAATCAGTAAGGTTCCACAGAGGTAAAAGGTTTTGTGAAAGGAAGGTTTTTCTGGAGGAAAAATCCATTATGGGGTACAAGCCATGATGTGTATGCGCAACCTCCTGATTTTAGGAATGGGTTAAGTCAGAATGCCAGATGTAGGGGAGGGCACCAGGATGAGGTCTCTTGTTATCTGGTGTGCTCCCTGGGGCATTTGGTGGGCCGCTGTGAGATACAGGAAGCTGGACTAGATGGGCCTATGGCCTGATCCAGTGGGGCTGTTCTTATGTTCTTATGTTCTTATGAAAGTGCCATGGCTTATTTTTATTTTTTATTTTTTGGCTGCTGTTGCTGCCTATTTTGTGATCCTGGCAGTGGTGTTGACCTCACTCCCAGAAGTCCCAACAGTTGGTGGACATTACTTCCCCCCCTCCCCACACAATAGCCTTCAGAGTGAGGGCAGGAGGCTTTGCTCTCATTCTAGTTGACTTCATGATGTCAAGACTCCCATAGTAGCAGTCACTGCTGCTGGTACGTTTACAGCCTGCTCCACTCCTTTGTGGACTTCCACCTTGAAAATAGGGGAAATGGCCCTGAAGTCTGCAGCATGCAAAAGGGGTGGTGAAGTTGGGAGAAGTATTTTGGCTCACGCCTACCAGATCTGTTTAGTGCTGTCAGCCTATGTGATAAACCAGTGGGGGTGCAGATTGGAGTGTCAGTAAAAGATCTGTCTTGGGCATCTAGGAGTGACTAGTTTCTGAACTGGTGTCAGGGTTCATGCCTGGTGCCTCTGTACCCCCCTGAACACCTTCTGAATCTGCGACCTGCTCATTGCTCTGGATTAGTCATAAGAAGAGCCCCGTTAGATCAGGCCAGTAGCCCATCTTGTCCAGCTTCCTGTGTCTCACAATGATACCTCAGGCAACAAGGCAACAAGACCCCTGCATCCTTTTGCCATTCCCTTGTGTCTAGCACGTCAGAGACAGCCTACTTCTAAAAACAGAAGGTTGCACAAACCCACCATGGCTTGTAACCTGTGATGAACTTTTCAACTAGAAACATGCCATCACCACATCCTGTGGCAAGGAGTTCCACAGATTAAAGACACACTGGGTAAAGAATATTTTCTTTTGTTCTAACTCTCCCAACACTCAATTTTAGTCCTGGAAGAGCTTCTGAAGCAGGGTGTCCAACTGAAATGGATTCCCAGCGTTCCACTGGTTGAACTGACAGGCAATGGTGTGACAGGCCTGACTCCTGCAACCAAGAGGGCAGGGCAGGACAGAAATGGAAGGGGTCTAGGGCAGGGGTATCCAAAGATTTTGGCAGGAGGGCCACATCATCTCTCTGACACTGTGTTGGGGGCCGGAGGAAAAAAAGAATTCATTTACATTTAAAATTTGAATAAATTTACATAAGTTTACATAAATGAATATATTAAAGATGAACTTATATGAATGAATGAAGGTCTTGCAATAGCTCAAGGACTATAAAAAGCCTTGCACAAAGCAAGGCCGGCCTCTCCTTTGCTGCCGCTACTGTGTCACAGACGTAAAACACCAAGCAGTGGAGGAAGCCCTCATCCCACAGCTCACACGAGAGGTCAAACAGTCATCCTCACGCTGAGAGCAGTTGCATTGGGCCAGTGTGGGCTCCAACAAATCTCTGGAGGACCAGAGGCTCATTGGAGACTGGGGGCTCCCTGAGGGCCGCATTGAGAGGCCTCGAGGGCCGCAAGTGGCCCCAGGGCCGGGGTTTGGGCACCCCTGGTCTAGGGGAAAGGCAGGTTATAGCCAGCAAATGCAGTTTTCTCCTGGTTGCTCCGACCACTTTGGAAGCCAGCCTTGCAGGCTTATATAACAGTTGGGGAATATCATCTGACCTGCCTTAGCCTATTAGGGTGAAGGGATTTCCTTGCTACTGCAGCCTCTCTTTCTGCCACTCTCCTTTGGCCAGAGCTGAGTGGCAGCCCAGAGGTCACCAGTTCAAGACTTCCTACAGACTCAAGTCCTGCCAGGGTGTGGCCTCAAGGGGGAGCTCTAGTTTGATGTATGAAACACCCAGCTTGCCCCCACCTTCAGCATCCTCTGAGGATGCATCGATACTCTGAGGTCCACGTGCTGAGATTTGCTAGATCCACTGAGATTTGCATTGGGTGACCCATTTCTGACAAACCCAAAGCAACAAAGCCATTGAAAGAGACCTTCCCATTCAGATGTTCCTGGATACCCATGCTGTGTGAACCTGTTAGGGAGGCCAGGGCCTCATGCCTGGTATAACAAAGTGAACAAAAGAGCATCAGAAAAGCCCTGTTGAATCAGACCCAGAGCGCATCTAGTCCAGTTTCCTGGGACTCCTAGTGGCCCACCAGATTCTTCAGGGAGCACCAGAAGCACCACATCCTGTTGCCACACTCTTGCACCTGGCATTCAGAGATAAGCCTAAACCAAGAGCTTGCGTACAACCCATTATGGCTTGTAACCTGTGATGGACTTTTCCTCCATGCATCTATCCAATCCCCTTTTAAAGGCATCTAGGCCAGACACCATCACCACATCCTGTGGCAAGGAGTTCCACAGATTAATGATACACTGGCTAAAAAAATATTTTCTTTTGGTCTTTTCTAACTCTTACCTACCACTCAATTTTAGTGGCTGTCCCCTGGTTCTGGTGTTGTGTGAGAGGGAAAAGAACATCCCTCTTCCACTGCATCCATTCCCTGCATCATTTTGGAACAGTACCATTGCATTTGTAGAGCCAAGTCTCTGTTTCTAGCTGGAAAACCTCAAATCCCCCCAGGGGAGGCGGGATAGGAAATCCAGGACACATGGAGAAGAAACCTTTCCGACCAAAACAAATCACCGGATGTTTCATCAAGTCTAGGTTCTGATGGAGCCAGGCTTCAATATCAGAGAGCAAGAAATTACGCAGATGAGCCCACCTTGGCTGGTGGCTGCCGCATCTTCCATGGGGGGTGGCTTTGTGGTGGGGCTCTATCTGCACATGAGGCTCAGGGAGAGGATTACAGCCCTTCCGAGACCCCGGTCATTAGGCAATCAGGCCTCCATCTGGCTTTGTTTTCCCCATTCCTGCTTCTAATCTGTGAAACTGGGAGAAATAGTAGTTTCCATAACAACCTCAAACGGCACCAGGCAAAGAGGCTGTGGAGTCCTACAATA
This sequence comes from Tiliqua scincoides, assembly GCF_035046505.1. Classification (NCBI taxonomy): domain Eukaryota; kingdom Metazoa; phylum Chordata; class Lepidosauria; order Squamata; family Scincidae; genus Tiliqua; species Tiliqua scincoides. The sequence goes on along the minus strand of NC_089833.1, from coordinate 1,160,617 downwards.
GGTTGAAAGAGTCTTAAATCCATAAGCAAAGTCCTTCCAGGGCTCTTCCTAGCTGTTTTCTTGTAAGTGTAAGAGGAAGTGCAGTTTAATCCAGCATTTCTCAAACTGTGGGTCAGAACCCACTAGGTGGGTCACTAGCCAGTTTCATGTGAGTTGCGAAGCACCCAGCTCTGCCGTAGTTGAAAACACAGAACTGAAAATACAGGGTGCAGAGCTGCTGGGCAGGGGGGGCTCCTGGTGGAAGAGGTGCTAATTTGCCCTGAATAGGTGTGGTGATGGGACCCTTGATGGGGGGAGGGCTGTGTGGTTGGAGAAGGATCCAAGCCTGTCTTCTGTTTTGACATTCAAGCTGGAATGTTTGAATTCCAATCTCTGCAAAATCACAGCACAAGTAGGCTGTGTAATGGGACCTTTGGTTGATTCCATCTTAGGTTGGAAGCCTAAATGGATGGTGTCACTTCCATAAGAACATAAGAACAGCCCCACTGGATCAGGCCACAGGCCCATCTAGTCCAGCTTCCTGTATCTCACAGCGGCCCACCAAATGCCCCAGGGAGCACACCAGGTAACAAGAGACCTGCAAGGCTTCCTGGGAATTGTAGTTAAGAACATAAGAACAGCCCCACTGGATCAGGCCACAGGCCCATCTAGTCCAGCTTCCTGTATCTCACAGCGGCCCACCAAATGCCCCAGGGAGCACACCAGATAACAAGAGACCTGCAAGGCTTCCTGGGAATTGTAGTTAAGAACATAAGAACAGCCCCACTGGATCAGGCCACAGGCCCATCTAGTCCAGCTTCCTGTATCTCACAGCGGCCCACCAAATGCCCCAGGGAGCACACCAGATAACAAGAGACCTGCAAGGCCTCCTGGGAATTGTAGTTAAGAACATAAGAACAGCCCCACTGGATCAGGCCATAGGCCCATCTAGTCCAGCTTCCTGTATCTCACAGCGGCCCAACAGATGCCCCAGGGAGCACACCAGATAACAAGAGACCTCATCCTGGTGCCCTCCCTTGCATCTGGCATTCTGACATAGCCCATTTCTAAAATCAGGAGGTTGCGCATACACATCATGGCTTGTACCCCGTAATGGATTTTTCCTCCAGAAACTTGTCCAATCCCCTTTTAAAGGCGTCCAGGCCAGTTGCCATCACCACATGCTGTGGCAAGGAGTTCCACAGACCAACCACACTTCCAGCCATGATGTCCCTTCCAGGTTAATGACATCACTTCTGATGGGACCTGACAAAGTGTCATTCCACAAAGTGGGCCTTAGTGCTAAAAAGTTTGAGAACCACTGGTTTAATCAAATGGAACTGCTGGCCCATCTAGCTCTGTGTGATAGGTCATGACTGCAAGCAGCTCTCTCGGTCTTTTCCTAGCCTTGATAGACTAACAGTGCAATCCTATGCATCTTTACTCAGAAGCAAGTCTCCTTATGTTCAATGGGGCTTACTCCCATGAAGTGTGTATGGGATCGCAGCCTAAGATGCCATGCCAGCTATGCAGCAGATACTTAGACTGGTCTGCTTCCAGCACTGATGTCCAAGTGGATGCCAACTGCATTAAATGTTATTTATCTCTATAAGGGCACAATCCAAGGCATGTCTACTCAGAAGTAAGCATCATTATCTTCAGTGGGACTTACTCCCAGGAAAGGGTGTATAGGATTTCAGCCTTTCTACAGATTTTGGCTGTGGACCTCGGGCTCTGCCAAAAAAGTTTCCAATTGGGCCCCACAGCTCCTAAGACAGGCCCTGTGGGACACTCCTGCCAGTTCAAAATCTTCTTCAGAGGCCTTTCTCCAAGTGCTGCCCCCTCAGTATGCAGAAGGCACCCAGGTTCTGGGTTCAAGTGTTACATTCCAGTCAGAGTATTCCACTTGGAGTGTCAGGCTGTAGGTGACGCAACAGACCTCCTGTCTCAGCTACGTTTTCGAGCTGTCTAATGATCTCACTTAATAGAAGATGCCTTCCTACGTTCTCCTGGAGATAGTTTCCAAAACATGGAGGCAAATTCCCCTCAGATGTCACAACTGATGAAAGGAAGCAGGCCAGCCTTCCCTTAATTGCGCTACGTTTAGTGGTGCGAAGAGTGAAGTGAGGGTCACCAGCAGGCAGCTCAATATTGGTCCTTAATCTGTGATGCAAATCCTCGGCCCCCCACCCCAGGCATCAAATAGTTCTACTGTCTAATCTAATCGGACAAAATGAATTGAAGCGGGGAGGGGGAAACCATTGCTTAGGGATGGAACCCTTTGCCGTCTGGCTTCTTGGAAGCTCCCAGCAGTTTTTCAGCGGGCCTTAGGCTGGAACCATCTGTGCAGACAATACGGGCACCTCCCGGGGCTGTTATGTGGTGGGCTCCAGGAGGTGGGGGGGGGTGGTGGGTGGAATGATTCATGGAGATAAGGAGATCAGGAGACAAAGGGGTGTACACAGGGATGGAGGAGGAGAACAAAGTCAGGAAGAGACAGAAAGACCATTTGGTAATTTGCTCTGGTTGGGCAATATAGTTCTTAGCTCAACAACTGCAACAACTAACGACCCAAACCTAAACTCCCCAGCACCAAAATGTCTACCACTGTATCTAGCAGAGCCAGGATACCCTCCCTCCCTGAGGAAAGCCCCATGCCCCACAATGGGGCTACTTGAGTCTGCGCCACCTATTTTGCCAGCACAGACTTGAGAAGCCTTGTGTTGGGCTTTGCAGCAAGAGGCAGGGGATAGGATCACCCTCCTGGGTCAATCCCTCCCCCTCCCTTGCCCCCCCACCCCAGAATGCCATCCCCCTGCCCTGAAAAGCCACACTGCCACCCGGCACTGCTGTTTGCCCCCAGCAGCACTTCACGGGCGTTCTCCCAGCTATTCTTTCTCCCTGGGTGCCAGAATGGCACGTTTGTGACACCTAGAGCCAGTGGTATGTGTGTACCACTGGCACCAGAGAGCTCGGGATTGGGCTCTAAAAGACTTTTCTTTTTTTCTCTGTGAGGCTGCAGTCCTGTACACACTTGGAATGTGAAAGTAAGCCTCACGGAAAACAATGGAACTTACTTCTGAGTAGATGTGCCTAGATTCAGGACTGGGCTTGGGAGCTTCAGGGCCCAACTAGAATAACTTTTTTGTGGGGCCCCAGGTTTGAAGCCAAGGTCTGTAGAATCTTAGAGATAGAAATAACATTTATTACAACTGTAGATCTCCAGGACAGAATGGAAAATAGTCAAAGTAGGTGCTTCAGAAGTGCATGTGAGTTAATGGACCAAATGGATCTAATTTATTTATTTACTTACTTTATTTATAGCCCGTCTTTCTCCCGGAGGGGACCCCAGGTGGCACATTTCTAAGCACAGGGACCCAAATCTAAGCACATTTTCATATGAAATTGTATACATGCAAGTCTATAAGCTAAACAAAAAAAATGTGTAGATGACCTTTGAAAAGGAAATAGTTACAAAACCTCTTCTTTTAGTGACTGTGACATGGTTTAGAAAAATATTTATTTTTTATTTTTACCCTGGCATGGGGTCCACTTAGGTGCAGGGCCACTTAGGTGCAATTGGTCCAATTGGCTTAAAGCCAGCCCTGCCCAGGTTTGTGCTCTCAGGCTGCTACGGTGGAGAAGGCTTGGGGGGGGGGGGTACCTGGAATGGATTTTTTTTGTGAAATGGCTGGGAGCTACTCAGTTCTGACACTGCAAGTAAATTCCAGGGTGATGAGAGTGAAGCTCAGAGGCTCCTGTCACCCCCCCTCCCAACCAACCTGGCCAGCTGCTCTTTTGCACCCAGCTCTGGCTGTTGGATCTTGGGGTCCTAGTAAGAAAGCCAGCAGAAGACTGGAGCCGGCTCTCCTCCCCTCTCATGGGATATGTCACTGCATAGAATACTCTAGAACAGGGGTCTCCAGACTTTTTGGTCGAAGGGCCACATCAAATATCTGGCATGGTGTCCAGGGCCGGAAAAAAAATGAAATATAAAATTTAAATAAATACATTAGAGATGGAACTTAGATGAATGACTGAAATGAATGAATGAATGAATGGGCTCAAATGTCCAGGATTTCTCCAAGCACCAACACAGTCCAAGAAATAAAGCACACACACTTAAATGGACCCCCTTTCCCCCACCCCACAAGCACAACTCTGGTTGTGTTTGGTCAACTGGGCCAGAGGCTTTCAGGGGATCAGAGACTGGCTGCTGCAGGCCAGATAGAGGCTTTCCACGGGCCCGGGTTTGGAGACCCCTGCTCTAGAGTCAACCCAGACTTCCTGCCATGAGTTCAGGACCAAAACAGCCTGGGTGACAATGCAAGGGCTTGGTGGTGATGGGGTCTCCTGATTTATTTTAAAACTTAAAAGTAGAAGCTGCACAGGGGACCATATTGATTGGAGGTGAGGTTTGTATTATTATTATTATTATTATTTAACCCTTTCTCTCCCCTGCATCATTTTACTGATAGAAATGCTTCCCTCAAGCTACTATTAGTTCAGGGGAGGGAAAAGGCAAGTAGGAGAGAAGTATCTGTCTACTCCCACTTGCAGCCCCCCCATGTGTGTGTGTGTGTGTGTGTGTGTGTGTGTGTGTGTGTGAGAGAGAGAGAGAGAGAGAGAGAGAGAGAGAGAGAGAGAGGCTGTGATCCCCTTTCTTGGGAGTAAGCTTCTTGAACACAATGGGACATTTCTGAGTACATGTGCTTAGACTTGTGCTGGGAGAGCATCAGTTAAACCTACTCCAGCACCTCTGTCCCTCCCCCAGCTGCTTTTGCATTTAATTAAAAAAAATAACACTGGAAGATCCTCTCCAACATCACAGCTCTTTGGGCCACAATTACGTGAGATAATTAAGATAGTCATTATCATGAGCAGAACAAGTTTAGGAAAGCATCATTTCCTTCAGACTTGCAGTTTGGTGTGTATATGAGTGTGATCTCAGTTTGTCCAGGCAAAAAAGAACAGGCTCTTTTTTAAAGTTATTGTTGTTTTAAAAACTTTAAAACTTTTTTAAAGTTATTGTTGTTGTTATTATTAACAGTATTTATATACCACTTTTCAACAAAAAGTTCACAAAGGGGTTTACAGAGAAAAATCAAATAACTAAATGGCTCCCTGTCCCAAAAGAGCTCACAATCTAAAAAGATGCAAAAGAACACCAGCAGGCAGCCACTAGAAAAGACACTGCTGGGGTGAGGAGGACCAGTTACTCTCCCCCAGCTAAAAAAAGAGGAGCACCACTTGAAAAAGTGCCTCTTACTCATTTAGCAGAGGTTTCTGCTGTAAAGGCAATGGGAGGTAGTTGCTGCACTGGGAGATTTGGGGAGCCATTGAGGGATAGTGGAAGGAGAGAAAGGAGGATCTAGCCCATGGGGCACAATCCCATTGATCAGCAGTTCTCAAACATTTTCGCATCCGACCCACTTTTTAGAATGACAGTCTGTCTGGACCCACCGAAAGTGATGTCATTAACCTGGGAGCGATGTCATGACCCAAAGTGACGTCATCAATTGAGAATCCAAACCTAAAGCGAGAGCAGCCAAAGGTCCAATGACAAAGCACACACGTGCTGTTATTTTGCATAGCTTGGAATTCAAACATTCCAGCTCAAAGTAGAAGGTAGACTTGGGTCCTTCTTCAACCACACAGCCCTCTCCCCTTCCCAGCATCTCATCTTCACACCTATTCAGGGCAAAGCACAAGGCCTCTCTCTCACCCTGCCCAGCAGCTCTGTGCTCTGTATTTTCAATGACAGCTGAGCTAGGTACTATGTGACCCACATGAAATTGGCTTGCAGCCCAGCTAGTGCATTGTGATCCACCATTTGAGAAATACTGTCCTAGACAGTTCTTCTGCATTGCCCTATGAATTGGGGGTGTGTGTGTAAATTACCCTGCAGTTCTATCAGGACAAAAAGGCAGGTGTAAATGGGGGGAAATGATAAATGATATGGGCCTTCTCTGTGAAGGCCCCTGGGTTGTGGAACTCCCAGCTCCAGAGAGCACCTCCCCTCTTTTAAGAAGACACTTGAGACCTTCCTGGTCTCCCAGGCTTTTGGCTTGTGAGCTGCAGTGGAAGTTATTTTTTTTTCCTTATTTAATTCATATTTTGAATGCGTGGTCGGTCTGTGGAACTCCTTGCCACAGGATGTGGTGCTGGCGTCTAGCCTAGACGCCTTTAAAAGGGGACTGGACGAGTTTCTGGAGGAAAAATCCATTATGGGGTACAAGCCATGATGTGTATGCGCAACCTCCTGATTTTAGGAATGGGTTAAGTCAGAATGCCAGATGTAGGGGAGAGCACCAGGATGAGGTCTCTTGTTATCTGGTGTGCTCCCTGGGGCATTTGGTGGGCCGCTGTGAGATACAGGAAGCTGGACTAGATGGGCCTATGGCCTGATCCAGTGGGGCTGTTCTTATGTTCTTATGTTCTTATGATTTTATGGCAAACCTTTCACAAGTGTTGTTAGGCTTTGTTAGGCTGCCTGGGGACTCTTTGTGTAAAGGAGAACATGCATGCTGGAATGAAAGAACCAAGGCACTTAATCCTCCAGTAGTACACCATGATACATTTTATCTCCTGCTACCCTTCAGTTCTTTGGAGGACCTCTCTTCCTGGGATTTATCATAGAATTTTAATTTTCCAAGCATTTTGGGCTCTTGCAAATTTGCTTGCAAGTTGCTCTCAAGTCAAATCTGTGAGGTGGACCCATATTATCCCATTTTACAGATAGGAAACTGAGTGCTCTGTGTTTGGGGGGGCGGGGGAGAGAGAACAAGACACTGAGAACAAACATCTCTTGCTGAAGTGAGGCTGGCCTTAGGATCTGCAGGGCCAGATTGGACACATTTTTGTGGGGTCCCAGGTTCACTGCCAAGGTCTGTAGAATCTTAGAGAGATAAATACAATTTATGATAGACTTTCTAACACTGTGGTAGAATGGATAGCAATAAGAACAGAAGAACAGCCCCACTGGATCAGGCCATAGGCCCATCTAGTCCAGCTTCCTGGATCTCACAGCGGCCCACCAAATGCCCCAGGGAGCACGCCAGATAACAAGAGACCTGCAAGGCTTCCTGGGAATTGTAGTTAAGAACATAAGAACAGCCCCACTGGATCAGGCCATAGGCCCATCTAGTCCAGCTTCCTGTATCTCACAGCGGCCCACCAAATGCCCCAGGGAGCACACCAGATAACAAGAGACCTCATTCAGGTGCCCTCCCTTGCATCTGGCATTTTGACATACCCCCTTTCTAAAATCAGGAGATTGCATCATGGCTTGTAACCCGTAATAGATTTTTCCTCCAGAAATTTGTCCAATCCCCTTTTTAAGGTATCTAGGCCAGATGTCATCACCACATGCTGTGGCAAGGAGTTCCACAGACCAACTACAATCAAAATGTGTGCTTAAAAAGGGCATGAGAGTTAATGGACCAAATGAACCTAAGCACATTTTAGTAGTATAAAATAGCAGACACGTCAGCCTACAACTGAATCAAGAAAATGCGTAGATTACAAAGCTCCTTGGTTTAGTGACTGTGAAATGATTTAATAAAAATAATTTTGTTCTTGACTTTTGTCCCCCCTTGAGCCCCCTTTGGCCCAACTGAGAGCAATTGGTCCAATTGGCTTCAAGCTGGCCCTGCACTCAGGGGCACCCAGTGAAGCTGTGGTGCAGTGCTTGGGTCTCATGGGGCTGCAAGGTGAACTCCACATCTTCCAGGGTTGAGCCCCAGGATCAACCCTCCAGAGCCCCCCACTTGCCCAGGGGAAAGGGGGCTGCTTCCCTCTGGCGCTTGCAACAGGAGGGGAGCCCCGCCAGCCTTGTTTCCATCCAATGGTGGCTGCTGGTGCGTTTTGCAGACCCAGAAAGGCAGCTCAGGAATCCCTAGGAGCAGTGGCATAGCTGGGGGGGGCAAAGCACTAAGTCTTGCAGGGAGCGGTGGGTCTCCCTGCAAGACTTAGTGCTTTGCCCCCCTCTAGCTATGCCACTGCCTAGGAGGAGGGCAGGGATTTTTATCAGCGTCCCTCACTGCTGCTGTTTACTCCGGGAGAGGGAGGGGGCACGACTGCTGTGCACATCCCCTCCCTCCCCACTTCTGCCTGCTCTTGCACTTCCTAATCCCCCCTGCAGGATCAGCCCAGCTTTTCTTCGATTTTTCAATTCATACTGATTTGCCTGTTTGCTCCCCCCCCCCCCGCCCGCATTAAGCCCTGCCTGCCGGCCGCCTTTCCATTTGCTGCCCTTCCTGCGGGCTGTCCGGGCTGCACTGACAGACCCCCCCCGCGGCTGCCAGATGGTTCGGGGAGGCTGGAAGAGCGCGCGGTCGGAGCCTCCCGTCAAGGATGCAGGAAGCCGGCCCGAGGGCAGGCAGGGAAGATGAGCTGCCTGGGGTGAGTGGCACACTTGGGGGGGGGGGGCTCCTGATGGGGCCCCGGAGAAGCCCCGAGCCAGCCAGCCAGCCAGCCAGCCGCAGAGGCGGCGCTTCCCTGGGACCCGCAAGAAACTTTCGCTGCGGGCTCGGCTGCTGCTGACGGAGGGGAGCTCGGCTCTCTGGGTCCAGCAAGGCAGCTGCTGCTGGGGGGAGCCGCGCCACCCCACCCCACCCAGGGCAGGGCGGGCGAGGCGACCTGCCGCGCTCGCTGCTGGCTGGCTGGCCGGCCCGGCGCGGAGACCTTGGCTGACTTTGCCGGGAGGCTCTGAATTTTGGAGGCTGCCGCAGGGAAGCTGCAGAGCGGGGCTGCCTCGGACTTCCAGGGGAGGCAGTGCCATCGCGCCCTTCTGCGCAGGCACGGCTTGTGCCCCAAGGAAGCCCCCTCTTGGCTTGTGGGTGGGGGGCCGAAAACCCAGCTTCCTTGCCACAAGGACTGTCGGTTTGCTGCTTGCCTCCTCCTGCCTGCCCTGCACTTCCAGCTGCAAGAAAGTGGCGGAAAAGAGCGGCCCAAGTGAGGAGTGGGCTGGGGGTCCCTCGCTTAGGACAGGCGACGGGAGGGGAGGCATGGTCGAGTCATATAAAATGATGGAGAGAGGGGATCGACGGATGGATGTTCTCTTCCTGCCTGCACGACACCGGAACCAGGCGACAGCCCCACAGATTGACTGGCAGGACAGACACAAGGAAATACCTAGCTGTAGTTAGTCTGCGGAACTCCTTGCCACAGGATGTAGTGATGGCATCTGACCTTGTTGCCTTTAAAAGGGGACTGGACAGATTTATGAAAGAGAAGTCCATAGGTCACAAGCCATGATAGCTATGGGTTTGGGTTTCAGAGGTTGTCAGTCTCTGATTGTCAGGTCTAACGGAGTGGCAACAGGATGCAGGCAGAGGGAAGCTGCCCCCTTTCCCCTGGGCAAGTGGGAGGGGCTCTGGAGGGTTGATCCTGGGGCTCAACCCTGGAAGATGTGGAGTTCACCTTTCAGCCCCCTGAGACCCAAGCACTTCATTGGGTGCACTGCATTGAGTGTAGGGCCAGCTTGAAGCCAATTGCAAGGGAGTGCCAGCAGGATGCAGGCATCTTATTGCCCTTCATGCTCCCTGAGGCATCCATCTGGTGGGCCACTGGAAGCTGGACTGGATGGTCCCTTGGCCTGATCCAGCAGGGCTCTTCTGATGTTCTTATGGTACTACATTCTACATTCAGCTTGTTTACTTTCAATTAAACTTTACAAAAGCTGGAAGGACAAGGAAAAAATAGGTGAACGAACTGAACAAACTTAGGCATTTTTTGGTTTGCTGCCACTTGTAAACCAGCCTTGCAAACAGCCCACTTTCGAGTGTGCACCCCCTCTGAGCATGGCCAGAACAGTTTATTATTGGGGCCAGCAGTGCCAAGCCTGTCAGTGTGCTCCTCACATAGCTGCAAGTGTGAGGTGTTCCCAGTGGTGTATCTGGAGGGGGTACAAAGCACTAAGGCTGCAATCCTAACCACATTTTCCTGGGAGTAAGCTCCATTGAACAAAATAGGACTTACTTCTGAGTAGACCTGGTTAGGATTGTGCTCTAAGTTTTGCAGGGAGCCTCACTGCAGTGTGCAAGGGCCCCCTCCCCTTTGGAGCCATTCCAGGCGGTGGGAGCAAACGGAGGCATACACCTGGCTCCAAGGGGGAGGGGACCTTTGCACACTGTGGTGAGGCTCCCTGCAACACTTAGTGCTTTGCACCCCCTCTAGCTATGCCACTAGGTGTCCCTCTGCTTCTCAGTGGTTGGGTTCTGTGACTCTCAAAAGTGTGCATCCTCTCACATGGGTCAGATGCCAAGAGACTCACTTTAGCCACATAGTCTCCTTTCAGGCTTCAAACAACAATATATGGTGAAATATCAGTGGTTCAAGGTTACGTTTGTGCTTCCTTTTGTTTTGCAACCACTTCTGTTCAAGTGAGCAAGAGCTAAATTGTGTTAAATAATTGCACAACTGCCCCCAGTTCACAACATCAAGGAATTATTTGTGCCAGGGAATGTAGAGAGTGAGAATGTAGCTCAAGATCAAAGGCTGGATCTGTCTGCCATGTGGCTTCAGCATCCAATATTGAGAGCCCGGGTGCTGTCATGGTGAGTGTGTCTGACTCGGGTTGCACAGACCTGAGTTCAAGTTCTGTTCAGCTATCAAGCTTCCCGCGTGAGCTTGGGCCAGTGACCCTTTCTTACCTACCCTACAAGGTGGTTGTGAGGATAAAAGGAGAGGGAGGAACCCTGAAGGAAGGAAGGGCAGTGTGTATGTATAATGTATACTCAGTGTGAATATGTATATATTTACAGTTCAGGTTTTCAAGTTTTACCTTAATTTAAAGAATCAGAACTCCTGAGATATTGGAGTAGTTATTTAAGGCTGTAATCTTGTACACATTTTCAATGTGTACAATGTTTACAATGGGAGTAAACTCCATTGAACAAATGGGACTTACTTCTGAGTAGACATGACTAGGATTGTGCCCTAAGCTCCCTTCTTCTCATCTAAAGCTTCATTCCTTGCACCAGATAACTATCTCTCTGAGTCCTTATGCTGCAATTCAGAGTGTGATCTATTTTTCTTTGGTGATTAATTGTTTCAGCTGATTTTAAACCCAGGGCAGCCAGGATGGTTGACTGGCGACTGCAACCTCCTCCTCTTCTGTCAAACTGCTGGGAGGGGGGGCAGGCAGGCAGGCAGGCAGGCAAGTGGGGTTGGGGTTGGGGGGGTGGGTTGGGTACAGGCATCCTTTTTGAATGGAGGCGCTTTCAGTCTTTGCCAGAGATGAAATCTCTTCCCACTGGGGAGCTCTCTTGTTACCGAGGAAAATGCCACTGAGTTCATTTTGGGAACAGCCGAAACACAATAAATTTTTTCTTCCTCTCAGCTGGAGGGTTTGTGTCAACAGAAATGGTCTGGGATGCGGCACCAGGAAAATGTGCCACCTGTCTTGGAAGCTTCTCAGATGAGAGAGTTTCCCATTCTTTAGCGAACGGGATTTTGTTGAGCCTCCCCACGTGGAGCTCTTGGTGAGAGGAGCTCTTAGTGAGGGGAAGCACCCCAGAGAAAATACAAATCCACTTCCTGTCCTATAGCCACTTCCTTCTCTTACGGTCCATCCATTAGGCCAACTGAGGCACGTACCTCAGGCAGCAGATTGGCAGGGGGCGCCCACCATGGTCTACACACTCACCACCATTGCTACTGCCTCCTCCTGCGCTACAGACTGGGAAAGGGGGAGGAGAGGAGCAAAGTGGGCCAGAGTATCAGACAGAGATGCTCTAGTCTAACCCACCCTCTAGTCCAGGGGTGCCCAAACCCCGGCCCTGGGGCCACTTGCAGCCCTCGAGGCCTCTCAGTGCGGCCCTCAGGGAGCCTACAGTCTCCAAATAAGCCTCCAGCCCTCCGGAGATTTGTTGGAGCCCGCACTGGCCCGACGCAATTGCTCTCAGTGTGAGGGCGACTGTTTGACCTCTTGTGTTAGCTGTGGGATGAGGTCTCCCTCCACTGCTTGCTGTTTCACGTCTGTGATGCAGTAGCAGCAGCAAAGGAAAGGCCAGTCTTGCTTTGTGCAAGGCCTTTTATAGGCCTTGAGATATTGCAAGACCATCATTCATTCATATAAGTTCATCTTTAATATATTCATTTATGTAAAGTTATATAAATTTATTCAAATTTGAAAAGTATCTTAATTCTTCCCCCTCCCCTGGCCCCTGACACAGTATCAGAGAGATGATGTGGCCCCTCCTGCCAAAAACTTTGGACACCCCTGCTCTAGTCTAACCCTCTTCTCTCCTTCTCCCTTCCTCTTCCTTTCCTGACCCAGGAAGTGGGAGGAGCAGAAGCTGGCATGTCACCAGGGAAGGAGGATGGCATTTGGTGCACGGCCTCAGGTCTTGGGCTGGCTCTGCATTTTGCCCCGTTGAGGGTGGGGGATGAAGAATGAAGGAAGGGCAGATACAACATGGGGACACGTGTACTGAGGGCCTGGGTCCAGCCAACCCAGCAAAGGTCTGCTGCTGCCATTGTTCCCCACTGCAGCCAGGAAGCCAGAGCCAAGCATGCACATGCTTTCTGCTGTGTCCCACTGTTGCACAATAAGCCAGCTAGGATTCAAAGGGGAGACTTATAGAGAGGCAACAGAAACGCTCCCTTTATGGAGGAAGGGCAGTACCTAAGAAGAACAATCCTGCTGGATTAGGCCTAGACCCCATCTAGTCCAGCTTCCTGTGTCTTCCGGCAGCCCGCCAGATGCCTCAGGGAGCACACAAGACACAAGATACTTGCATCTCACTGCCACTTCCCTGCATCTAGCACTCTATTTACCCTTGCATCCCTCAATGAAGACTTCAGACTGTGGCTTGGGTTTCACTTGGGCCACTTATTAAACCCAAGTGGCCGGTTTTAAATGCACGAAGCCTACTGAACACACCTTCCCTCCCTCACCAGTCTGGCACAGGTGAAAAAAAACTGCCATCCACATGGCCAGTCTGGCACAAATTCCTACCCAGCCCTCAGGAGCAGCGACCACCTAATCTCATCATGGCTTGTAAACTGTGATGAAGTTTTCCTCCAGAAATCTGTCCAATCCTCTTTTAAAGGCACTTAAGCCAGACATCATCACCACATCCTGCAGCAAGGAGTTCCACAGACTAATTACATGCTGGGTAAAAAATATATTTTCTTTTGTCTGTTCTAACCCTCCCGACACTCAATTTTAGTGGATGGCTCCTAGTTCTTGTGTTGTGTGAGAGGGAAAAGAGCATCTCCCCATCCACTCTATCCATAATTTTGTATGTCTCAATCATGTCTGCCCTCAGGCACCTCTTTTCTAGATTGAAGGGCCTCAAATGCTTGTAAGGGAGGTGCCCCAGCCCAGTAATCATCTTGGTCCTTTGCTTCTGCACCTTTTCAAGTTCCGCTATGTCCTTTTTGAGATGTGGTGACCAGAACTGAACACAATACTCCAGATGTGGCTTCACCATCGATTTGTACAACAACATCATAATATTAGCTGTTTTATTCTCAATCCCCTTTTTGATAATCCTGAGCATGGAATTGGCCTTCTTCACCACCGCCATACATTGAGTTGACACTTTCATTGAGATCTCCACCAAGCACCCCAATATCACTGTCCTGATCCATCACAGACAGCTCAGAATCCACTAGACTATATGTGAAGTTTTGGTTTTTTGCCCCAATGTGAGTTACTTTACACTTACTTATATTGAAACGCATCTGCCATTTTGCTGCCCATTCTCCCAGTTTGGAAAGAACCTTCTGGTGCTCTTCACCATCCCTTCTGGTCTTCAACACCTGGAAAAGTTTAGTGTCATCTGCAAAGCTGGCCACCTCACTGCTTATCCCTGTTTCCAGGTCATTTATGAACAAGTTGAAAACCACCAGTCCCTGTACAGATCCCTGGGGCACACTGCTTTCTCTGCTGTGAACATTGCCCATTGATACCCACATTCTGTTTTCTGGTTCTCAATTAGTTTCTAACCCATGAATGGACTTGCCCTCTAATTCCCTGGCTGTGTAGTTTCCTTAGCAGCCTTTGGTGAGGGACTGTGTCAGAAGGTGAGGGTTGCCTTCTGAAGGTCCAGACATATAATATCCACAGGTTCTCCTTCATCCACACGCCAGGTGACCATTTCAAAGAATTCTAGAAGGTACGTCTGGCAAGACTGAGCCATACTGATTCTCCCTCAGCAAGGCTTGCTCCTCTATGTGTTTTAAGATTTTATCCTCAATGAGGCATTCCACCATCTTACCCGGAACAGGCATTAGACTGACCTAATAGTTTCCCGGGTCCCCTCTCCTTCCCTTTTTAAAGATCAGTGTGACATTTGCTATCCTCCTAATCTCTGGTACCATGGCCATTTTAAGGAACAAGTTGAATATTTTAGTCAAGAGATCAGCAACTTCGTTCTTCAGTTCCTGAATAACTCTTAGGTGGATGCTGTCTGGGTCTGGTGACTTACTGATCTTTAATTTACTAATTAGGTCTAAAACATCATCTCGTTTTAACCTCTTTTTGACTTGCAGAGCAATCCCATCTTGTGCTGGAACAGGCAAGCCAGGAAGTTTGTGCTGTATCCAGTGCAAGATAGGGCTGCAAAGTGGCTCAGTCGAAGATAAGGGGAAAATCTTCCCCTTACCCCTGGGTAAACCACTGCAGCCCCAATGGGCCTCCTCAGACTGGCATCTCCTGAGGTGCTCCGCGCCACCTCCGAGCTCTGCGCTGCTTGGGGAATGGGGTTGGGATCCGCCATAACTTCCGGGTCACAGCCCCACTTTCTGCTACCTGCCCTCCCCTCCGCCAGCCCCCAGGGCTGCCCACTGCTTGCCCTCCCCCGCCTTGGAGGGTCTCCTTCAAGTTTTTGGTCCCCTTCAGGTTTTTGGCCCAGAGGATGATAGCACAGCCCCACTATTGTATTGCTTCTTGGGCCTGGTAGTTTGACCCACATTGATTCTATGGTGGAGACGGTCCTGCCTTCAATCTCTGTGAGATTCTACCCCTTCTTTAACATAGATGGCCACCCCACAGATGCTTAACTCGCTTACCTTGGCACTTTGTCCCAGTGATATAAATGCAAAATAGAAATATAACAAGGTATAATGAATATGCAGCATTGAGGACATGAGTAGGACCGTGTGCTCTGTAAATATTAGTGCAGTTTAGTTGCAAAGCATTCTTGAAGTGTTGGAGAAGGGGGCAATGCTGATGGGACAGTTGGGGAAGGGCTCGGATGGTGAGACAGGATTCTGGCTCCCCACATTTTTGCTGTGTGTGTGTGTGTGGGGGGGGTGACACACCTGCTGCCTTTGATTTGGTGGGGAGCAAGCCTTGCCATTGCTCTTCTCTTCCCCCCTCCTGTGTTAAAGCCAGTCTGTCTCTGGGGACGGAGACTTGAGGCAACTGTGGAGAGGCCTTGACAGGTTTGTACCGGATAAGAACCATTTGATCCAAAGAGCTTCTTTGCTTCTTCCTC
Organism: Tiliqua scincoides; assembly: GCF_035046505.1. Lineage (NCBI taxonomy): Eukaryota > Metazoa > Chordata > Lepidosauria > Squamata > Scincidae > Tiliqua > Tiliqua scincoides. The sequence goes on along the minus strand of NC_089833.1, from coordinate 1,145,186 downwards.
TGTGTGAGTGCCACAGGGAGCCACATTCTCTGAGCTGTCATTTCAAGTCTGCTGGAGTTTGGAAACTTGGGATGGATCACAAATAAACCAGCAGGGCAGGTGATGCTTTGAAGCTTGCAATCAATGATCAGCCCTTTGAAGTCAGGTGTTGGTGCTTCAACAACTGCTAAGTTTTTCCCGTTGTATCAGAGACCTTCTTATCCAGTCCCTTTGGTGACTTTGCAAGGGGTGCATGATGGGCCCATGAGAGGCATGGAGCCAAGATTCCCATTAGGAGAGATCTGGTTACAGAGGTCCAATGAAGTGAGATGTCCTTGGAATGAGGCGAGATGTCCTTGGAAGAGGCGTTTGACTTTTTCCAGACTAAAGGGCCCCCGTTGAGGGTGCCTTCCTTAGAAGGACTCAAAATCCTGAAGCCCGCACTGGGCTGGTATGCCCCCTGTCAAAGGCGCTGTAGCTAATGTCCACGAACAAGGCACTTGGGTTTGGGGCCCACAGAGGTTCGGGATGCTGGCACGGCAAAATGTCTGACAGGAACTGGAAGTGATTGCCTCATATGAGACAGGTGGAGGCAGGGCTGGCCCACGTGTGAGGCCAACTGAAACAGTTGCCTGAGGCAGCAGATTGATGGGAGTGCCTATATCTGTCCACCTCTTTGCCTGTGTTGCTTCTCCTTCTTCTACTACCTGGATTGAAGGACAGGGGGGTAGAGAGGAAGAGAAAATGTGGCAGGAAGGAGAGTGCTGAGTTAGAGCATTGGAGAGTGGGAGGAACAGAGGCTGGTGCATGGTTGGGTAAGGGGGCCGCATTTGGTAATCTGCCTTGGGCATCCAGAGGTCTTGTTCTAGAGCCTTGAGCACAGAGGCAGTTGCCAGGTTGGGGTTGAGCTCTCAGGCAGCAATCAGAGGAAGGATGCGGGTGCTTAGATGGCAGACTCCTGGCGCCAGGGAAGTGCTGCTCAGACTGAGGCATGAGACTTGAGGCTGAGCCTTTATACATTCTTGGGGGCTGGGATTGGCTCTTGGAAGTCAGCTGGCAATGCTCAGGATGATTGGCACCGCAACATAGTTGGTGCCCCTGAGGCCCAGAGCTCAGCCTGCCCACCTTGGCAGTGGGACCGAGGTACTGGTGGCACTGGTGAGCTCAGCTCCTCAGGGAAGGACAGCGGAGTGGAATGGGGAGAAGGTGGAACTCTAGTCCCCTTCCTCCCCTCTCTGTTTGCCTCATTCCCCTTTTCCATTTCACATCCAGGGAGAGGGAGGGGGCAGTGGAAGCTCTTGTGTCCCCCAGGTAAGAGACACAGCAAGGCACATGGTGGTGGTGGCATGTGGTGCACTGCCTTGCTCACTGGGAGAGCTCACGTTATTCGGTTTTGGACCTGGGTCTGGAGAGGCCACATCTGTTCTGGAATAAGTGCTGAGGAGGAAGGGAGCAACTGAGGTTAAGGAATCTGTAGAGTGCAAGAAAGCCATCCCCAGGGGATATATACCTCCCCCCATGGTGGTTGGTGAATGAATTGGGCTGGTGATCCACATCTCACTAGAGTTGCCACTTCCTGCTTGCTCTGATCCAACAGCAGGGGGAGAAGGATGAGATAAGTGGGCTAACCAAGGTGGGGGCTTCCCTGCTAATTCCCTGCCTGAGGTACCTGACTCAGTCGGCCTCATATAAGGGCCAGCCCTGCTGCTCCTGAAGTTCCATGGAACTGATGCAGGTGAATGCCCTGGGGCACCTCACCCACCAAAATGCCTCCAGCTGGCCCTGGGACCACCACCAGACAGCACCACACTGAAGAACTGAGGTCATGAGGTGAAAGACCTGGGTTGGAACTTCAGTTTGGCCCTGAACGCAACCAAATGACTTGTTGGCCTGCTGCAAGGGGGACAGGAGGGGACAGAAGTTCCCTTCCCTGCCTGCCCATTTTGCTTGATCTCTTCCGTGCAGCATCCTTTTGCCTCTCTCAACGGTTTCACCACCAGGCTCCCCCTTCAGAAGACAGAGAAGGTCAAACGGCACTTGATCGGCGGGAATTAAATTACCTGAGCTGGGAAGATGGAACCTTCTCCAGTTACTGAAAGGCACATTGTGCCTCTCCACCTTCTCCGACAACAGATCCTGGCGGGTTCTGGAATTTGCCGAAGCTGATTTGTCTGACAGCACCTGGGGACGGCGAACTGGGGTCGTGTTCTCCTCATTATTAATTGGGAAGGTCACCCTTTAGCAGGGCCAGCTGTAGCCCACCCCCAGCCAGGCATCTCTTCCTGGCCTTTGGCCCTAGCTGATGGTGATCAATAGCATGCAAGCAGATGGGGCCAGGGGGTTGTGTGGCTGGATTAGTGCATGGGCGGGGTTGCCCTGTAAAAGCCAGCCAAGCCGACTGGGCGGAGACAACCGTGGGCAGAGTGTAACCATGGTGGGCCACATAGCTGTTGTCTGTCTCCATCATCCACTGGGTCACCAGTGCAGAGCCCTGAGCACTTCTTGCAGTCTTGACAGAAGGGAGAGCTGGAGAGAGGCATGAAATTCGAGGTCTCTGGGGGAAATTTGGGGCAGGGAGTGGGAGGAAAGAAATCCCACAGTCACCATGTTTGGGTCTTTAGCTCTGCCCCAAAGAAATTGTCACTTGATTGCTTTGAGTTTCTGGTGCAGTATGCTTTGCGCTCACTCGTGTGTTGAGCACTGTGCAAAAGCAGACTCCTTGTCACCACCTTGTGATTCTCACCAGGCCCACTGTAATGAATAGGGTCCCATTGACTTATGTGGAAAGATGTTATGGGGCTGTGCTTGTGGGGAATGTCAAGGATAACCCAGATGTATGGGCCCACCAGGCTGGTGGTGCTATCACCAGAAGTAGATTTTTGATGTTAGAAAGGCCTTCTTCACATAAGGCATCGTCCATTTGTGGAACTCCCTGCCACAAGATGTGGTGACGGCCATTGGTTGACTCAAAGGGGGGTTGGGCACCTTCATGGAGGAGGAGGCTCTGAGCAGGGATAACCTGTCAGGAAGGTCACATGTGATCTTTGGGTTTGGGGCAGCCTGCCTTCTTGCCTTGCACGTGGGGTCACTGTGGGAAGCAGGGTCCTGGTCTAGATTCATGTGCATGCTATTGCTTGGAGTTGGGGGCAGGTTTTGCAGAGAGCCAAAGGCTGGTTGAGAAAGGCCCTGTTGCCTTGAGGGGCTGCATCTCACACTTTTTGCCTCGGAGTGGCCATGTGGCAAGTTTTTGCTGGGTTTTGTCATGCAAATGTTGGTTGATCAGAGATGGCTGTGCAAGGAACAGAAGCCCATGTGCAGGGGTGCTTGTATCACACACCTTCCCCCAGGCTCTTAAAAAGCTGCAGTCATTCTCCAGCCTAAGGTGACAGTTCGCCACTGCTCTCTCAATGCGTTTTTTGGGCTCTTTCCTGGGAGGAGGCCAGTCACAAGTCTGCACATGTATCAGAGATGAGCTCACATGGCCAAGAATCACTGTGCCAAATTTGGCCACTTGTGGCAGCTTCCCTGGCTTGAATTGGTCCCCCCAAATATGTTCCCTCAAGCTGCAGCTTGTTCCCCTCCACCTGGTGCCCTTGCCAGAGTCATATGCTCCCATTTGAGGGCAATTCAATCCAGAGTGGTGTTCTTAATCCATCCAGAGATGCCTCTCCTTGCAGGTCCAAGGCAAGCTTAAGCTGGTTTTGCTGTGATAAAACCATCCATTTCTCTCTCTCTCTCTCTCTCTCTCTCTCTCTCTTTCTCACCTCCTTTTGGGATCCTGTTCAGCTCCTACACCTCCTCCTATACCTTGCCAAGGCAGGGCTGGATTACCCAATACTCTCAGTGCAGTTTTGCAACCCCAAGAACGGGGCAAGCCCTTGCTCCCTGGTCCACACTGCAGTGTGGTGGATGCATCTAGCTGCAGCAGGAGCCCAGCCTGGGGTGGAGGGCTGTCGTCATTCAGTTGCTGGCAGAGGAGAAACCCAACCTAGCAAATGTTCAGAAACACTTTCCTGCACCGTGTACTCTGCTCTTCTGGAGCTGTGAGCTTTCTTACTGTGATTGCAGGATTATAAACAGAGCAGAGTCCAACTAATTGGCACCCTCGGAAGAGTCTCCCTAGAACACAGGGCAGATCAGTGCCTTCCTTTCTTGCCCACAAGAAAACGGCTGCTTGGCTGGGCTGGAGATATTTTGGGTAACCAGGACATTTCTGGGAAGAGGTGAAGCCAGAGAGAAATGAGAGGCCGTTGGAGGGGCAATTTGGGAAGTATTCAACCTCCGATGTTGACAACTCAGGTCAGGCAAAGCCTTCTTGGATACAAGTAGGCCGGCATCCCGAGCATGAGATGGGCATCTGGGCAAGTATTCTCAGTGGTCTCTGATCATCAGGGGAGTTGGCAACCTTCAGTCTGGAAAGACTATGGTATAAGCCTACAGGACCCGGTATTCCCTGTACTTTGTTTGGCTATACTTGTCGTAAGAGGCGACTAAACAGCCACCGGGTAGATGGGGCTTTTCAGCCTGGGAAGGCAGCTCATCTGAGAGAAGGAAAACTCTGATCCCAAACCTCCACTGCCTTGTGGCTACATCCAGTTAAGGAAAAGGCTTCAGGAGTCAACCTCGAGGCAAATCCGGAGCCGGAGTCCCTGAGGCAGTTAATGGCTGAACACAGTCACGTTCTGGCAACTCCTGCGACGCCGCTGGAACCAACCGTATTGGCTTCTGCCTTTCCATTGGACCATTTCAGTGACGTGGAGAGGGGGGATTTGCTGTGTACTGGAGAGGACACTGTTCCAGAACCACCATTCAGAGCGCGATACCATAGTCTTCCGAGACTAAAGGATGCCAACATGACCCGGTATTCCCAGGCAGTCTCCCATCCAAGTACTAACCAGGCCTGACCCTGCTTAGCTTCCAAGATCAGACGAGATTGGGCATGTGCAGGGTAACAGTGACCCTACTCAAAACGCCGGCTCCTGCAGTATCTTTCAGCTGTCCCCTTTGCATGCTTAAAATGGGAAAGGACCGGAGCTTCTTTCACTGTTTCCGGTACATTCTTAATGCATGCATGATGTTGGTTTTAATGTCTTATACCCTCATTCCAGTTCTCTTTGGGCATGGGACTGTCCCTCTTGACATTTAAGCCTCTGTTCTTGGGCATTGTATTGGAAGATGAAGACGCACACTAGATTGTCCATCTCTGGCAGCGAAAACGGGTATGGTTACTAGATGGTTAAGCTGATCTCCTGCTTCTTTCCGGGAGGCCTGATCTGTGGGTGCCAGGAAGGGCTAGGGGGACATTTTCCTCCAAACTCTTTTTCTGGCCTTTGGAGAGGGACCCCCTTCCAGCAGTGGGAAGGGCAAAAAAGCCACCTGGAGAAATTTGATTGTTGGTATCTGGCAGAAGGAACAGGGGGGGGGGATCTTCACCTGGGGTTAGCTGGACCGGAAATGGCCAAGTGGGCTGTAAGGGTTTGCCTTGCTGGTTTGGGGAATCTAATGCAGGATTAGTGTTTGTCCTCAGAGGTGTCACTAGGGTTTGCGTCACCTGGTGCAAGAGCTGATTGCGTCACCCCCATGATGGACCTCCTCCCAAACCATACCATACCATAGAATAAATAAGGACTGGTTGCAACCTTGGATGTTTTGTTTTTGCTTACTGTAAGTATGTGTGTTGATATTGCTGCCATTTGGTGGATATTGTTCATGCCAATAAAGGTTAAATAAATAAATGAATAAATAAAACATAAAGAATAAGGGCCCAATCCTATCCAACTTTCCAGCATTGGTGCAGCCACAATCCTGCCCTGAGGTAAAGGAACAAACGTTCCCATACGTTGAGGAGACCTCTGTGACTGCCTCCTCACCACAGGATGCAGTGCATGCCCTATTGGCACACTTGAAAATTGGATAGAATTGGGTCTAAATCACAATATCCTATGTAAAGCCTAAATGCAGTGGCATCACTAGGGTTAGTGTCACCACCCCTTTGACTTTATTTCTTTCTTTTAATATAGAGCAGTCCAAGTCACCCAACAAATCGGAAACCAACAAAAAACCAATTTGATGACACTCACATAACTGAATAAGAGTTCTAGTATTTGCTCTGATACATGGACATGAGAGTTGACTCGTACTAACACCTGATTGGTTTCCTGTTGTGTCAGCATAACACCTTATTGACTCTTTAAACGATCAGTCTCATTGGTCAGTTTTTTAAAAATCCACTTTTTCTTACATAAGGCAGTTGTGTTTTCTTTGTCTGGTTAATTGGCCACAGTGTTTGATAGAATACAGGCACTTCAACAAAACCTGTTTCATTACATTCTGCATGAAATTATATTTCCAATGATATATAACATGATGGTGTGAATCATAAATACAAATATTCCAAAAGTTTTCCAAAATTTTGACCATAAGTGGGTGAGGTTGTCACCCAGAGCACCCCACATCCCCTGCACCCCATTATTGATGCCGCTGGTTGTCCTGTTTACTGTGGGGGCCACCTTGCTTGCACTGTGTGCTGAAGGTCACCCAAGAAGCTTCTCAGGGGGGCAGGGATTCATAGCCTGCAAGCTGTAATGAATGGGGCAGGATGAGTCAAGAACAGGCAGCAATTTTGAGGCATCAGGGACAGGTGTGGAGGAAGGACAAAAATGATAAGCAGAGCCAGGAGAGTAGCCATCAGAGCGCCAAAACTGTTGCGCACAGGCTGCTCGGGGGGAGGTTCTGAACAGGAAGCATGACAGCAAACCACACACAGGAAGCGTCCAGCTGTGTATATTTACTCATAAGGAGTCATGCCAGGCAGAGAATGTGTGATTTGAAAGCAGGCGCTGCAAACGTGCTTTTTGTCAGATATGTGCAATCTGACCCCTGGCATGAACCACGCAGCGGTTGTGCCAATTCCTGTGCTCATCCCCACTGATCAGGAATCACAGGCTTAGTTAGCAGGTTGTGAAAAATCCCTCCTAGTTCATTTTTTTTCCACCCAGCGCTGCCTTCCCAGACTTCAGAAAGGGGTAAAAGGATCTGAGACATTTGTGGAGGAAAAGTTGCATTCATTAGCCTAGACCAGGGGTGTCCAAACCCCGGCCCAGGGGCCACTTGCGGCCCTTGGGGGCTCCCAATCCGGCCTGTGGGGAGCCGGTAGTCTCCAATGCGGTGGAGTAGCTGGAGAGGGGGCGAAGCAGCCAGTCTGGCGGGGAGGCTCAGTGGGGCAGGCAAGCGACCCCTCCCTTTGGAGCCATTCCTGGTGGGGGGAGCAAAACGGAGCCCCCACCAGCTACACCACTGCTCCAATGAGCCTTTGGCCCTCCAGAGACTTGCTGGAGCCTGCGCTTGCCCGACGCAACTGCTGTCAGTGTGAGGACGACTGTTCGACCTCTCGCCTGAGCTGTGGGACGAGGGCTCCCTCCACTGCTTGCTGTTTCACATCTGTGACGCAGCAGTGTCAGCGAAGGAAAGGCTTCGTCCTAACGAAGGAAAGGCACAATCCTAACCAGGTCTACTCAGAAGTAAGTCCTATTTTGTTCAATGGGGCTTACTCCCAGGAAAGTGTGGTTAGAGTTGCAGCCTTAGACAATCGCTATCTTCCAGCCTGGTCTACCCTGCAGGGTTATCATAAAGAGGAAAAGGAACAATCCCTGTCTGAGTACAGGGCCTCTGTGCTCAGAGGCAGGGGACCAATGGAGAAAGACTGCAGGGGGTCTCCATGTAGTTTTGCGATAGCACAATGCCATTGTGTAAAATACACACAAATGTTTTGTGCTGGACTCTTGACTGGTCCAGCAAAGCTCTTCTTATATTTCTGTGCTTAGGGACTGAGGTGCAGCACTGACATTCTGGGACTATGTCAATAGTATCCTGGTGTTTCATTTTTTAAAAACAGTCCTATGCATCAAGTTCTCGGGGCCGGCCCATCCTTGAGGCCAACTGAGGCAGTCACCTCAGGTAGCAGATTGGCAACAGGCCGCCACCCCCTGAATGGTTGACACCATTCTCCTGCCCTTCACATTTTCACTCCATCCCATTCATCCTGTTTTAATCCAGGAAGTGGAAAGAGCAGAGGCTGGGAGGGCGGGGGCATTTTGCATGTCAGCTCAGGCGCCAAGGGGTCTTGGAACAACCCTGCAGTTTTGATGTATTAAAATAATAATAAAAAAATAACCTGACTGGATGTTGTAAAAATGGATTGCTCCAATTTTGTGCTTTCCTTAAATAATTTGTTTCCCGGGTGGTTGTCTCTGGTGCTTTTCACCTAATTGGGTTACGCTAAATAAGAACTGAGAACTGGACTTTCGGGAGGGGAGGGGGAAGCACTGAGGAGAGATGCCGTAAGCTGAATTTGGCTTTTCAGGATACAAGTACTTAAGCATGTTAGGGCCCTCGTCTCACAGTGTCTTGCCCTGCACGGAGGTGACAACTGTGGGGATCATCTCATGGAATTGCCTTCTGTGCACACTGAAATGAATGGGTCTGTTCAAAATCATGATATCATCTCTAGAAAGTATTGTTTTGGTCTCACTGAAGCTTACATGGAAACGAGAGCTGACTCATACTAACACCTTGTTGGTTCCCTGCTGTGTCATCATAACACCTCATTGGCTCTCGGAACAATCAGTCTCATTGGTCAGTTTGGAGTGAAGAAAATCCACTTTTCATTACTTAAGGCAGTTGTGTTTTCCTTTTCTGGTTATTTGGCCATAATGTTTGATAGAATACAGAGAATTCAATACAGTTTGTTTCATTGCTTTCTGTATTAAATTACCTATCAAATGATATATAACACGATGGTATTATTCAGAAGTACCAAGGTTTTCACAACTTTGGGTGTCAAGTTTTCTTGACACACCTTCAAAACTTGGTAGTACCTGGGCAATGTATCCCCTGCCCCCCTTAGCTATGCCACTGATTGAAGGAACCCTCAAGGCAGCTTGTAGCAGAAACAAACTCACAAAACAATGTAAACAAAATTTAAATGTTGAAACCAAGTGCAGTAAAACAAACTCCAGAGTAAACAGAGAGCAGAGTCATTGGCAGCAACGTGAAACCAAGGTGACATGAATTCAGCTGAGCTTCGCAAAAGAGGAATGTCCTTGCAAATGGGTCATGATGGGGCAACTGGGCCTCTTAGTCCACCGCCTTGATGCTGCTATTGAGGAAGCCCTGCCTTAGATCCCCACCATTGCAGGACATAAAGCAGGATTCCTGAATAATGAGTATACCATGCAACAGGTTCATGTGGAAGGGGGTAGTCCTTCAGGCGCCCAGGTCCTAATTCATGTAGAGCTTTCTAGACAATAGCCAGCACCTTGAATTGGTCCCAGAAGTAAACTGGAAGCCAGTGCAGATTGAAAGATGCCAGCACAATATGCTCCAACCATCAAGTCCCAGAGAACATCTTGGCTGCTGCATTTTCCAGCTTCCAGCTGGTCTTCAAGGGCAGCCCACGTAGATTGTGTTACAGTAGTCCAGTTGCAATGTGACGGTGTTGGAAAGATTATCAGATTCTTTTCACTGACGCAATGCCAAACAGTCACAGACCTTTTAAAAGGGCTTGGAGGCTTTATTTCTACAATAGTAAGTGAATTACACAAGCCAATTGATTCAGTTTGGATACAAATGTTCATCCCAGTTTCCCATCCTGTTTCTCAAAGAACCACACCTAGAAAATCACATTAAATAACGTGGAATAAACAAGCTACCCATGTGACACTGTATGTCACTTCCACCTCCTTATTGGGCCTATTATGACAGGTTTGGTGGATGGTCCCGGCTCTAATTAGGCGGTCATTCTGCCCTGCATCCCAAAATGTTCCTGGCCCATAACTTTGGTTATACAAGATCCTGGAATTTTCCCTTTGGGAAAGTTATGATCCATATGTTCTGCCAATCATTATCTCTTTAGGTCACTTTGACATTATGACCCTCCTATCCTATTTTTGAGGGAACAACAGTCATTCTCTTGGCTCCAATTTCAGTTATTTTTCTCAAACTAGAGAAGAGAATTTTAATCCTCTAAAATCTCCGTCAACGGGCAGTGCAATCCTAACTTACACTGGAACAGGCAGGTTAGCGAGCCTGCACGTTTCAGGCTAGCTAGCGACGCGAGTGGTTCAGTCTGAGGCAAGGGGAAATTTCTCCTTACCCCATGTCACATTGCAGCAACCCCAATAGGTTTACTTGAATCAGCACCACCTGAAGAGGTGGCACAAATCTGAGCAGCCTGGAGCTGTCCCAGGCAGTCCGGGAATGGGACTAGAATCCGGCTTAAGTGCTGGATCCTGGCCCTGCCCCCCACTTCCCCATCACCCGTCCATGGGACTGCGCATTGCCTGCCCTCCCCCCACCCCAGAATGCCTCCTCCCCACCTCCTCCCATGCCTTCCCAGACCCCCGCACCTACCTGGAAAGGCTGGTGCAAACTTACTGTGCCCAGGACCTGCTTCGGTGCGGGCAGGCTGGCACACATTCTTGCGCCAGCCTCCCTAACTCCCAAGTTGGAGCAAACATGCCTTATGGTACGTTTGTGACAGTCCCAGGCTGGCACAAGGGACTTGCACAGGCCCATGTGTGCTTTAGGATTGTGTCCTTAAGCATGAATTATACTAACCAGTTCTGCCTTCTTCAGAATGGGCCTTGGTTGGCTTATCAGCCAAAGCTGGGCCAAGTTACTTCTGGGCACTGCTGCCACCTGAAATTCTGGCTGCAAACTAGGGTCCATGTTTTGGAAGGAGTAAGATCTGAAAATGGTACGGACTGCAGCAGCTCTTGAGTTCACTTTCCTTTGTGAACTCCTTCCTTTGTTCACCATCCTTTGTTCACTTGCTTTTTATAGAAAATTCAGATATCATCTTTTAGATCATTGCAATCTGTTTTCCGTTGTTGTCTTCCCAGGTTTTTTTCCTGATTTGTGGCAAAGCATTTGAAGTAAAATGCCTCCCGGTACCAGCCTGTTCAGCGTAATCAGACCAAGCACTATGGAAACTTTTCAGGGCTCTCATACCTGTTCAGTTTCCTGTTTGCACATTCTACAATTCCTGTGCTTCTTGTTGATCCCAGTTCTTCTTGATCCCAATAGAAGCCCCTTAACTGCCCCTTCAGTAGGAGTTGACATTGTTCTTATGTAAATTTTTGTTACTATAGGAAAGGTTTTTTTTCTCATTCTGTTCTTTAATGTTTTAAATAGCAAGATAATGCTACTTTGCAATAAGAAAAAGTGCCTGGAAAATAGTAACTAAAACCTCTCCTCATGGGAACAGAAACAGACACTGAGAGAATTAATTGCCCCTTCAAGGGACCATTAAAGAGCAGCTCATCACTGAAGCACAGTAATGGACAAGATTTTAATCTAACATTGGAAATACCCTTTTTGAATGAAAGTTTCACTTACAAGTGAGTAAAGATTGTAAAAGGATCTAGAGCAGGGGTGCCCAATCCCCAGCCCTGGGGCCACTTGCAGCCCTCAAGGAGTCCCAATCCGGCCCTCAGGGACCCCCCCCCCAGTCTTCAATGAGTCTCTGGCCCTCCGGAGACTTGCTGGAGCCTGTGCTGGCTTGATGCAACTGCTCTCTGCGTGACAGCCAACTGTTCGACCTCTCATGTGAGCTGTGGGGCGAGAGCTCCCTCCACTGCTTGCTGTTTCACATCTGTGATGCAGCAGTGGCAGCAAGGGAAAGGCTGGCTTTGCTTTGTGCAAGGCCTTTTATAGGCCTTGAGCTATTGCAAGACCTTCATTCGTTCATATAAGTTCCATCTCTAATACATTCATTTATGTAAATTTATTCAAATTTGAAATGTAAATTAATTCTTTTTTCCTGGCACAATGTCAGAGAGATGATGTGGCCCTCCTGCCAAAAACTTTGGACCCCCCTGGTCTAGAGCACTGCTGGATAATATTGTAATAGATTCAAGGTTGTGATCCTATAACATTTTCCTAGGAGGAAGCCCCACTGAACACGATGGGGCTTACTTTCTGAGTAATAGGCTTGCGCTCCAAGTGCTGTACATGGAACCATTGTTTAAATGTGACTCCCAGCTAATTGTCAACAGGCGATATTTCAGCAGCATGAAAGGTCTCTAGTGTGGAAACTGCCAGGGCACTGGAGTTGCAGCAGTCCTGCGCGGATTGCTTGACCCAGCCTGACGGTGCCTGCGATCTGATCTGTTGGGCATCTGGGTAGTCCTGAGGAAATGTGCGGAGGACTGACTGAAGTGTCCTTGGCTGCTCTGCATGTGTGGGTGGGGCTGGCCGTGGGCGACTGTACTCCTGTGTGCCAGTAGTTGTGGAGATGCCTGCAGTTGGGTGGGAAGCACAGGCTGCTGCTGCTCTTATTGTGATTTTGCTGTCAGGCTGTAGGAAAGAGATGCAAACACCATCTGGAGGTTCAGCTTTAAAAATACTCCTTGCTTCCTGGCAGGCTTGCTGACTACAATGTCACACACACATGAACATCCACATGCACACATAAGCTTGTTGTGCTCCTTACACAGGAGGAAGGAGAAGTGGTGCCTTTTCTACCAGCAGAGACACCAAGTTGTATCCAGCAGTGAAGACCTGCCTTGAAAACTTATTTTCTCCTTCATGGGTTGGGGAAGGATCTTCTGGAGAGTGGATCAAACTCCTTGACAGGAGCTGGGCATTGGTCTTGGACAAGTGTGGCACAACAGCTGGGATTTGGCAAGAAGGGGGAGCTACTGCCCCCCCCCACATCCTTCTAAATGTGCGCATCTAAATGCTTGGTTTATTCTTTACCCCTTGGGTTTGTAAAGCTCTGAATTGTCAGCTGCTGCTGCAGACATTTGCCAAACGCCTCCACCACTGCCTTAACGCACATCCCTTGCCATGTTTCCCAGGATCTTCATCCCCAGGAAGCACCGGCAGCGCTTTGACGAGGTGGTGTCCCAGAGCCTGATCAGCAAGCTGTGCCGTGCCAAGAGCGAGCAACCTGGCCACCGGCTGAGGCGCAGCCGCAGCGAGGACCACCACGAGCGCCTTCTGGTCTCCACGCGGGCCAGCTCGGTGCCACGGAGCCACGAAGAAAACTGCAAGGGCTTGAGGAAGACTACGTCCCTTATTGCCAGCAATGTGGGGTCTGGGGCGGCTCGCAGGTAACTTTGGGCCTTTTGATCCCACAACAAGTGTTGTATTCTAGAGTCCTTAAAACCACGCTAAGATCCTGGTGTTGTGGTCAAAGTGTTGGATCTGGAGCATGCAGATCCAGGGGCATAATTTGCACTCAGGACCAATCACGGTAACTGACCTCACGGGGCTGTGTGAAGATAAAATGGTGGTGGAGATCCTGCTACTCAAAGCTCCTTGGAGGAAGGGTGGAATTTAAACAAATGTAGTAATAAATTTTCAGAATGAAAAATATTTTCAGAATGAATTTATACTTGGAGAAGACTAAGGATAGCCAAGCCAAAAGCACTTTCTGTTTATCATGTTAGTATTTTACTTATATGCAACTTATGTATGGAGAGCCGTTGTAGAGTGATGGCTAAGGGCCCAACCCTATCCAACTTTCCAGTACTGACGCAGCTGCAATGCAACCCCGAGGTAAGGGAACAACCATCCCTTACCTTGAGAAGGCCTCTGTGACTGCCCCCTGCACTGCAAGATGCAGCGCCTGCCCCATTGGCACAGCTGCGCCACAACTGGAAAGTTGGATAGGAGTGGACCATAAGGCTATAATCCTAAACATGCTTATCTTGGAGAAAGCCCCACTGACTACTCTGAATACATTAAATGTGAATTGTACTGACAGAGACTGAGTGCGAATCACATTTTGCTCAGTTTAACTTCTGCCATCACTTCTTACTAGGAGGCCTTAGGTAAGCCATTTCCCTTAACCTTTGTTTTCCTCTTCTGCAGTATGGGTATAAAGCTCCTCGCCCTCCTTGCAAGCTGGTTGTAAGGAAATCAGGTTAATAGCTGGGAAGTGGATTGAGTGCTCCCACATAAAGTACTATATAAATGTTGGATCTTATTAGTGCTGTTCTGCCACTTATAAAATAAAACTGTCACAAACAGTGAACAATCACTGGCTTTGCTATAAAAAACTGGAGGCTGCCTTCCTGCCTTTGCTGCAACTCCCAAAATGAGACCCAGTTACAATTCATGTTTGAAACAGTTTGAAAATGTGCAAATTTTGCATTATAACGCATTTTTTGTCTGATGTTTGTGAATGTTTTATGAATGGGTTTGTATATTATATTATATTTTAAACCTGACTCCTGGGGGTGGAGCAGGTCACGAATGGAGTTCGGCTGCTGCTCCAGCTCCAGCACAGAGTGTGGAAGTCGGAGGCTGAAGGTTCAGGATCCAAGCGGAGGTGAGAGTTGAAAGCCTGCTGAAATACATTCCCTGTTGTTGATGCAGAGGGTTCAAAGGCTTCGGGCACCAGAATTAGGTGCACATTCCTCTTGGTCACCATGCATGAACAGCATACCTCTGGTATCTTGACTCTCTGCGGATGCTGTGGATACAGGTGGACACTCCTGGTTTGGTCGTCAAATGGGAAGAGGCTTTTTGAGGCCTCTGCGAGGCCTTCTGAAGTGTCTGTGGATTCACGTATCTGTAGGGGGTGTCCTGGAATGGATCCCCTGTGAATAAAAAGAGCAAACTGTATCATCTAGCTGAGGAATAGTTCCTGAGTTCAAACTGTGTGCGTTGCAGGCTTCCATCTGTTTGCATATGTTATTTTGCACCCACGATCTAGGGCAGCGTTTCTCAACGTTTGTCACTGCTGTACCAATTCTCATGGTCCACTTATTGGAAGTACCATCAGAAGCAATGGGCAATGATGCCTTCGCCAGTTACTTCTGGATTAGGAGGACAGACACAATGCAACAAACACTGGTAAGAAGCTCAGAGCAGATGGGAGGGTTTTTTCAAAGCATGTGAAAAGCAGACGCCAGAGCTCTGAAAAGCAAGCACCAAGCTGAGCCTCCTACCATTTGGTTGTTGCATTGCATTGCTGATCTCACTTCCAGGTGGTAGGGTTCTCAACAAACACCACCTGAAGTACCAGCGGTGGAACAAATACCGCTGTTTGAGAAAGAACTTTCAACTCTCACCTCTGCTAGGTTCCTGAACCTTCAGCCTCCCACTTCCACACTCTGTGCTGGAGTTTTGAGATCTAGGTCTTGACACATACCACAGAAATGGGTGTCTGGATACTGGAGTCAGGTGGGGCTGAAGGGTATGTGCAACCTCCCGGTTTTAGAAGTTGGCTACCTCAGAATGCCAGGTGCCAGGGAGTGGCAACAGGATGCAGGTCTCTTGTTGCCTTATATGCTCCCTGAAGGGTCTGGTGGGCCACTGTGAGATACAGGAGGCTGGACTAGATGGACCTCTGGACGGATGCAGTGGGGCTCTTCTTATGAAGGGAGGTAGGGTACAAAAGTATCAGTGTTAAAGCAGGGAATTGACTGTGGTCTGGAGTTTTCCCACCAGGTCTGACTCACAGACTCACATGCTTTCAGACTTGGCCCACTCCAACCAACATGAGTATAGCACCTTTCTTTCTCTCCACCAGGACCGTTCGAGTCTACAAAGGTAGCAGGAGCTTTGGTTTCACGCTACGGGGACATGCCCCTGTGTGGATTGAGTCTGTCCTGCCCGGTAAGAAGAACTGAGATTCAAATCACTGCTAATCATGTTTTCTTTTCCAGGACTGATGTTTGCAAAGATTACCAAAAGCCCCATTTGTTTGGTGTGCAACAGACCCCCCAGTGACCCTGTATATGTGAATGACACCCCTGAATGCCTGCTTTTTTTTTTTTTTTTTCCTAGGGAGCCCGGCTGACAAGGCTTGCCTGAAAGCTGGGGACAGAGTTTTGTTCCTGAATGGCTTGGACATGAGGTTGGTGAAGCAGCTGATCCTTTCCTTCTCTCCCTGATTATCCCAAGAGTTCGATGCAAGCCTGGACCCAGCAGTGCCTGAGTGCAGAGGGGCTTGGGTATTGCATAGCCCCCATCTTCTGTGGTGATCCATTGCAAAGAAAGGGGGCCTAACTGCTTTCAGTCCTGCCTGTGTAGGGCCAGTCCCTTGCCCTTGCGCAGTTCCCCTCCTTGAAATGCCCATGACTTCTGTCTTTTCATCTTCAGGAACTGTTCCCATGAGAAGGTGGTGTCCATGCTCCAGGGCAGTGGGGCCATGCCCACGCTCGTGGTTGAGGAAGGCATCGTCAGCTTTTCAGGGGGTGAGTTATTCACTGAGCATTGGAGGAGGGGGTTGTGAGATAGAGGCAAACTAGGGTTTGCGTCACCCAGTGCGAGAGCTCATTCTGTCATCCCCATGACAGACCTCCTCCTGTACCAGACCATACAAAATAAAGTACAATACCCTACGCACAGCCTCAAGGCATCCCTAGGGTTGTTGACGCCCCCATTCACTTTATTTATTTATTTGAATATATAACAGCACAGGTCAACCAACCAATCAGTGGCCAACTTGATGACACTCACACAACTGAAATAGTGTGAGCTCTGATGCACGGATAGAAGAACTGACTCAGACTAACACCTTATTGGTTCCTGCTGTGTCTTAAGAACATCTCATTGACTTTCAGAACAATCAGTCTCATTGGTCAGTTATGAGTTAAGAAAATCCACTTTATGTTACATAAGGCTGCTGTGTTTTCTTTTTCTGGGAATTTGGCTATAACCTTTGATAGAATATAGATATTTCAATGTGGTTTATTTCATTGCATTCTGCATTAAGTAACCATCAAATGATATCTAACATGATGGTCTTGTTCATAAATACCAAGGTTTTCATAATTTTGTCCAGTAGTGATGGTGTCACCCCTCCGAGAGCATCACCTGGTGCTCTCACTCCCTAGCGATGCCACCGCTTTTACCTTTCTGGCACAGCAGTTACCGTCATTCACCAAATCACGAAGCACCTCGTGTTGTGTGAGATGTGACTTCCTGCCTGTTTGGGGGGAAAAACATGCATTTCACAAGTCTTGAAAGGACTTGATTCTGTTCCAAGGGGCTGAGGTAGCAACTGCATTTAAGCAACCCCCGGATGAATCTCAGCTTTGGAAAACGTCACATTTGAAACAGCTGAGTGTTGATGGGAAGGAAGGATGACGGCAGCGTTCAGCTGGGAGATGTTGATCTGCTAAAGGAAATGTCACTTCAGAAAACAGGCTTTGGGAGGCGTTCAGAGTAGGGAAAAGTCTGGGTTATGCATGCCAATGAAACTCGGAGGGGGGATGCTAATGAATTATCACTGCAGGTGTTCTTTCCATAGTTGGTTATTTCAGGAGTCCCCTACGGCTACGGCTTCATCTCCTTCACCTTCTGAAAATATCCAGGGGCTGCTCCGCCTGTGTCTCTGCTGTTTCTTATCACTTGTTACTTTGCCATTTCCTTTGGGAATATAATATTTATTGTTATTTATTAAGAGTATTTATGTACTGCCTTTCTCAAAGACTTGTAGACTTGAGTCTCTGGGTGGGTTTATTGGGTTTATGGTCAGCCTGCCTATGTAAACCTCCTTGAGTCTCTGTTTGCTTAGGCAAACTGACCATAAATCCCATTTTTTCCCTTTCAAATGGGGTTTTTACAAGTGTTGTTCTATGAGAGAAACTCACAGGACCTGCTGTCTCTCCAGACATTTCCCTTCATGGTGCAATTGTCGTCCTGGCTGCACAGCTTTTGCGCTTTACAAGCTTCCACATGCAAAACATATAATAAAAATAATATTATACTATATTATTATAGTAATAATATAATGTACTATATTATATTATAGTAAATATATAGTGTACTATATTATAGTGTACTATATTATAATATAGTATATAGTGAACTACATTATTATAGTAATAATATAGTGTACTATATAATAAGAGTATAGTATACTATATAATAATGTAGTATACTATATTATTATTGTTGTTGGCATCCTTCAGTCTCAGAAGACTATGGTGTCACGCTCTGAATGGTGGTTCTGGAACAGAGTGTCCTCTCCAGTGCGCGAAGCCTGGGTAAAGTAGGTATGGAGGATAGGCTGTTACCCATGCAGCAAATCCCCCCTCTCCACGTCGCTGAAATGGTCCAATGGAAAGGCAGAGGCCAATACGGTTGGTTCCAGCGGCCTCGCAGGAGTTGCCAGAACGTGAGCCATGAACTGCCTCAGGGACTCCGGCTCCGGATTTTGCCTCGAGGTTGACTCCTGAAGCCTTTTCCATAACTGGATGTAGCCACAAGGCAGTGGAGGTTTGGGATCAGAGTTTTCCTTCTCTCAGATGAGCTGCCTTCCCAGGCTGACGAGTCCCATCTACCCGGTGGCTGTTTAGTCGCCTCTTATGACAAGTACAGCCAAACTGAGGGCCTATTCTTATCCCCAGCCCCCAGGGGAATTATTGTACTGTATACTGTTATGCAAAACTTAATATAAACATGGTTTTGCACCCTGCATGCCAAACCTTTGATAGGTGGCGGGCCTGTGGGGGGTGGGGCAATTGCCCCACGCACCACATCTGTGCCGTGTTGCAGACCACTCAGAAAGCTTTCTGAGGCTTCCGATACGGTCTTAATCAGTACTTCCTGTTTCCCAGAAATAGTGCTTGGTTGGAAAGCCTCAGAAAGCTTTCCAAGTAGCCCCTAATAATGTGCGAGGCTCCGTTGCTCTGGGTAAGTATGGGGGGGTAGCATGGTATGGGGAGGGTGGTATCACAGACACGTCGAGGGGCAGGTCCATTGCTCCCTTTGATTTGCAGGTAGCTTTGACATAACAGCCTGCTAAATATTTGGAGGGTTCTTTTGGGAGCCTAAGGACCCAATCCTATGTCGGACTACTCAGAAGCAAGCCCCATTATAATCAATGGGGCTTACTCCCAGGTATGTGTGGATAAGATTGCCTCCTTAAAGTGGCCAGAAGTCATGTGCAATGCGCAGAGCATTTTCAGTCCAGGGAGCAGCAGCATTGCATGGGATTGTGGAGATGAGAATATTTGGCGGGAAGGAAGGCCCCTGGATCTGGATTGCGACCCACTGTCTGGCTCAGTGGCATCACTAGGGCTGGTGTCACCTGGGGCGGTAACTCGTGGTGTCACCCCCATGGACTTCCTCGTAAATGTAATAATAAATAAATATACATTTATTATTCACTCAACACCCAACAAACCTTTTATAGAATACAGGTATTTCAACACTGTTTGTTTCATTGCAGTCTGCATGAAATTAACTTTCCAATTACGTATAACATGATGGTATGTATTCGAAAATACCAAGATTTTCATAATTTTGACCAGTAGTGGTGTCAAACCCCCCCCAAGAGTGTCACCCGATGCAGCCTGCACCCCCATAGTAATGCCACAGGCTGAAACCAGAGTTTACTTTTAATCACTCCTTGAGCTTGCCTTCAGGCCTCATGTTTCAGACTCTGAATCCAGGCCTCTGTATTCAAAGACACTTACAGTTGATCTCCCTGCCTTCTGCCATATGCTAGAGTTTCCACCATTCTGTAGTTGTGCCAAGCGAAGGGTTTGAGCCCTTGTCACAGGCAATGGGGATGTGTCAGGAGGGTGTTGTGGTTCCTGTGTTGGACTCAGACCTGGAAGATCCAGGTTCAAAGCCTCACCCAGCCATGAAGCTTCCTGGGTGACCTTGGGCCAGTCACTCTCTTTCAGTCTCACTTACCTCACAGGGTTGTTGTGAGGACCAAGGAGGGGATGACCCATGGGCACCACCCTGAGCGCCTTGGAGGAAAATGTGAAAAATGATAATAAAAAAAACCTCTTGCCATTTGTCTTTGTGTGCCACAGATGGCGAGTCGTCAGAGGCCCCCAGCTCCTCCTCAGCGCTCACCTCCCTTCAGTGGGTCGCAGAAATTCTGCCCTCCAGCATCAAGATCCAAGGCAGGACCTTCCACCAGCAGCTGGAACACCTGCTGACCCCACCGGAGCGCTACACTGTCTGCAAAGCCCTGGAGAGCTTTTTCCAACACAGGTGCCTGTGAAACTCGCTTTCCTCAGTCCGGTTTGTAGGAGGAGGATCCAGAATCCTTTGAGAACCTGCAGAAGGGCCCATTCATCTGGCAACATAAGCACCACTTCTGACACCACCTGGTCCTTGCAGAATCAGGCACTTGCCGGTTATCACAGGGTGCAGACCTCGGAGTAACACTTTGTGTAGCTTGAGCCGGCAGGAGCAAGACTGCGGTTAATCTTGAATTAGGAGCAGAGATGGAAGGTTTATTTTTTCACAAATTTCGATTTCCAAATGTTAGAAGAGTAGAAAGCAGTACTATGTGTTTTTCAAAGCAGTGCTATGTTTTTTCCAGTTATGCTGGATCCCAACCCCCGTTCCCGGGGAGAATGGAGTGGTTTGAAGCTGCTCCGCTCTCCTCGGACTTGTGCCACCTCAAGAGGAGGCACAAGCCCAAGGAGACCTATAGGCGCAAGCGGCCCTTACTTGGAGGTAAGGGGAAATGTTTCTCCTTGCCTCTTGCTGAGCCATTTGTGGCCACAATCCTGTGCTGAATACAGCACAAGCCTCTTGGCTTGCCTGTTCCAGTGCAGGATAGGACTGCGGCCATAGTTGGTATAGTGTCAGCAGATTTAGTCACTACCCATGCACCTCCCTGTTAAATAATAAATAAAAACCAAATAAAACGGGTGTTTTTTTTTTTTTGCAGATTTTGAGGTTTTGTTTGTTTTACAAAAATGAGAAGTGCAGAAAGGAGGATTATGTGTTTTCATTTCATTGTCACCGTTTTCTCCCACCTCTAGTTAGGAGTCCTGTGTTGAGTTTCTGTATTCAGTACAACCAGGCAGAGTTGAGATGGGTTTGTTGCCACCATTTCGATAGGCCGTGCTCCTCTGCCTTTATCTGCAGTCTGACCATGCTGATGTTTTGCCCCAGCACAAAGGTGAATTGATGTGAAAGATTGACCCAATTTCTGCATGCCAGGCTGTTGAGGAGGATGCAGGGCCAGATCCCCCCCACAATGTGGTCCCCCCGATATTTCTTTTTCTGGTCCCAGTCCCAGCAACACAGAAAATGGGGGGGGGGGGAGGCTAAAAATCACAGGCTGGTAAGCAAGACTTGGGACTTCTCAGCTAGGAAGGGAGACTGGCATTGAGGCCACAATCCTGGAGGCAGCTGCAGAAAGAATGGGGGAGCCAAGACAGAGAAGGGGTTAGCACCAGCCACGTTCTTTCTGGGACATCGATGGGGCCCTGATCCTGGAGATATTTGAGTCAGGGTCTCCTCTTTTGTTCAAAGGGAGTTTCATGTTGCCATGTGAATGATCCTCTGTCTAATGGCAATTTCTGTGCACAGGGTTTATTCTGGCAGTCTGGGGGGGACGGGACTGGTGACTTTAAGTCACTTGGACCATTTGCTCCCAGTTGGGCCCAGTGGTTAAGGGGGTCCCAAGCTAGGGTAAAAAAAAAAAAAAAAACAGTTTATGGCTATAACATATGATAGAGTAGAGATATTTCAGTGTGGTTTGTTTCATTGCATTCCACATGAAATCACACATCGAATGATATATAACATGATGGTATTATTCGAATGTGCCAAGATTTTACAAATTTTGGCCTGTAGTGGTGTCACCCCCCCCCCATGTGGCCTTCTCTCTTCCCCCCTTAGGAACATAGACACCCTCATCGTGGACGTGTATCCTGTCCTGGACACCCCCTCCAAGCAAGTCATCTGGCAGTTCATCTACCAGCTGCTGACCTACGAAGAGCAGGAGCACTGCCAGCAGAAGATTGCCCGGTTCCTGGGCTACAAATCAGTGGCAGGTAAGCAACTGATATTGAATCTGTAGAACTTCTTGCCACAGGATGCGATGGCACCACTTGAAGAGGGGATTGGATAGTTTGAAGGAGGAAAAGTTCGTTGCAGGTTACAAGTCATGATGCAACCTCCGGGTTATCTCAACATGCCAGGTGCAAGGGAGTGACAACAGGAT